>NC_080201.1:15332979-16710479 GCF_030028045.1 Hippopotamus amphibius kiboko | reverse complement strand
GGCATTTAAGATAGAGGGCTATAAAGTTACGTGAATCTGATATCAATCAGGAGGAACTGACAGGACCATGAAGAGAAACTAGGTTTCTGGAGCTATTGGCCTGACTATGGTGGTAAAGATAAATGAATTCACGTAGCAGATGCAGCTGATGCCCTGTCCTGTGTCCCCTTGCCTTACAGTTGAGCTCATTTGTGGCTATTGTGGCTGGTTCCTGTGTACTGACAGCTTCCACTTCCAGTCCTGTGTCTCTGCTTCTCTTGCACTGTGCCAGGCTGTCCCAAAGCTGGGGATTTTCCTAGGAGCATCTCTCAGCTCCTGAGGGATGGGAGGCAGTGAATACATTCTACTGATTTCCCATCATTGGGAGGGATATTTCTGATCTACATGACAGCTCAGAGTCCCTAGTGGGACTGAGTTCCAATTGCCTATTGCAATAGCCCCTCATAAACACAACTTTTTTGTCTTTTCCCTTTTCCCTCTCTGTCTCATTTCCCTTTTATTCAGTTGTACTTCCTGAGATCACCTCCCAAATAAACTACACATGTGCTTAACTGCTTGCCTGCTTGGGACCTGTTTCCCACACTGGGACTGCCTGCCTTGCTTTTTCCCAAGGAGCATTTAAGTCAGAAGTAAGGGTACTTATTCCTCCATATTAAAGCATACAAAAGATAGGTGTTGTTCACAACAGAAAAATAAGGAGAACAGCTGGCAGTATCATGGGGCAGTGATTTATACAACATTTCACAGATTTCAGAAATCTCCAGAGCGGTCCCAGGGTGGCAGACATGTTCATTTATTTTCTGGATCTTCTCCAAGCCTGTCCATGCATTACACCAGATACCCCCCGCCCAAACGAAAAAATAAGCGGAAAAAATACGGCAGTGGAGCTAAGTTAAGAAATCTTTCATATTCAGAGTGACTGCTATTAAGTGTCAAGTAATTTGCAAACCACCTAGGGAGAAATCTCTGTCCTTACATTATTCCTTGAACCCAGTGGGTGCTTAATATATTTTTGTTGAATTATGCTTGAGGATCTTACATTCTAATTAAGGAGGCAAGACATGCACTCAGTGGTTAAGCACTTAAAGGTGTTATTTAATTAAGGACAATAATTAACAGAATAGGTAATAAATGCTTAGAGTAATTCCTCTAAGGTCTGGAGGCTGGAGTGAGTAGAAGAAAATTGTAAAACTGGCTTAAAATGATCTAGTCCCTTCTCTTGATTTTTTAGATGCTGAAACTAAGAACATTCTTTGCAGAGTCCCTTCTCTTAGTTAAACATACTTTGTGATTAAATATGGTTAGAAGCAGTATTTAGTGCTGTACTTGGAGCATAAATCTCAGTCAAAGGGTGGGACATTTATAGAATTAGTAGCCTAACCCTCTCTCTATATGTCTATACTTCTTATTCTTGTACTTGATGTAGAATCTTATGAGTCAGGGAAGTGTCAGAACTGGCTATTAGTGTCTTGACTTTTTTTTTTTTCTTACTATCGACTCATCACCCCCCCCCCCCAAAAAAAAGTATCCTTTCCTTCTTATGCTTTCATTCCAACAGAATGGTAAGCCTGAGTGTTCTGAAAAGCCCCAGCATTTCAGGGGCAAAGAATGAGAGGAAATAGGGAAAAACACTAGAATTTGGGAGTATTTGTGACTTGTTTACAGGGCAGTATAATAGGATGGCCTGTTCCATGTCTATATTGAAATCCCTCTGCTGTCCAAGGTTGGTGAGAGATTCAGTATCATTTTTCCCTTGGATTGAGCCCAGGGCTTCTGCCATTCAGGACAAAGAGGGTAGAGATCTCTGGCCAGGTCTACCTATGTGCTGCTGAGACCATGCCTTGGGGCCATTCATAGATGAGCTAGCCTGGTGTCCACACCAAGCTTATTGGTTTCCTATTGGATCCTAGGACTGTGGCACTGAGCATGGGTCATAGATTTCCACACAGCCACTGCCATTTGGAGTTTACCTCCAAGGTGCTATCACCCATGAAACTGCTAGTTCTTTGTCTAGGAACCGGTTCTCACTTGGGGGGAAGTAATCCTGGACATCAAAGACATTTGGGCTGGATAGCCTCCTGGAATAAGGGCTGAGAGGTGAAAAATGCTTTTTAATCT
Organism: Hippopotamus amphibius kiboko; assembly: GCF_030028045.1. Classification (NCBI taxonomy): domain Eukaryota; kingdom Metazoa; phylum Chordata; class Mammalia; order Artiodactyla; family Hippopotamidae; genus Hippopotamus; species Hippopotamus amphibius. The sequence goes on along the minus strand of NC_080201.1, from coordinate 16,708,361 downwards.
TTTGCTGATGAGCTGAGAGTAGAAGAAGAAAAGTTAAGATATCTGTTAATTTCTTCATATCTCCAGAATGGGAGCCTCTCTTTACAGAGTAAATGAGGGAAGTTGTGAGGTGGCCAGATTAGAGAAAAACCTTGATGACCAGAGTACAGAAAACTTTGATTTCCCCAATAAGGGTATCTGGACTCTTTCCTAAAAAGAATGATGCATTTTGAATGGGAGATTGATATAAAAAAATCAGTGTTTCAGGTGTTTTAACCTGGTTTTGTTTAGGATGAATTAGAGGGGAAAGTGTGTGGGGTTGTTTATTGAATAAGAGCGGTTATAATAAGTCCTGGAATGAGATGCCTGACTGGTGGCAATATGATTAGAAAGAAATTTGGAGAGGGATGAATAGAATACTATTGACTTATTACCTACTCTGTCAGAAGCACAGGGTGAATAAGGCCCACAAGGTCCCTACAGTCATGGAACTTACCTTGTAGAAAGGAAGACAAATAAATGATAAACAAACCAACAAGCAAAATACAAATAAATGAATAAGAATTTCAGATGGTAATACATGCTCCAAATAAGATAAAACAAGGTGATGTAATAGAAGGTGACAGTGGAGTGGGTGAGGATTTCTACTTTATATTGATTGGTCACCAAAGGTCTTTCTGAGGAGATAAACTTTGAGCTGTAAGCCACCTTTCTCCCCTCCCATCATGTGTGAACTCCTGTGCACAAATGCATGCCCATTAGCATCCTCCATCAGAGTACTTAGTGTACTTAGTTGTGAAGATGCATTGGCTTGTATAGATAGATGCCCCACCATGCTATTATGAGGGCAAGGATTTGTCTTACTTATCTTTATAACCCTAGCACCTGTCACAGTACTGGGAACATCGTAGACGTTTAGTAAAAGTTTGTTGAATGAATGAGTGAATCAACTCACCAAGAGAAAAGAGTCTAAAGAGAGGACAGTAGGTAAAGCATGGTGCTTTGGGAAACTCCCATAGTTGGGGATGGGGACAGAAAGAAGGGGGGCCAAGAAGGGGAGTTTGACTCTTCTGTCATTCCTGCTCAGTTAGCACATTATCCTGTGCCTACCTCACTTGCTTCTCCTTGCAGCTTCTTTATCTGTCTGGAGCTGAGCTTTTTAGTATGGTAGCCACTAGTCAGGTGTTGGCTATTGAACATTTGAGATATGATTAATCCTAACTGAGATATGCTGTAACCATGAAACACACACTGGGTCTCAAAGACTTGGCTTCTTTTTTTTCCCACTATCTAGTGAATACTTTTATGTTGATTGTATTAAAAAGATATTTTAGATATATTGGATTGAGTAAATACAATATTAAAGTTAATGTCACTTTATTTTTACTTTTTTAATGTGGTTACTAGAAATTTTAAAAATAATACTTGGCTCACGTTATATTCCTATTGCATATCATTGGTCTATATCCTATACTGGATAGATTAGTTTGATATTAGCTGGTTGTTTCTGAAATGAGTGGTACAAAGAAGAGTGATGGCTCTCACTTTATTCTCAATGATATAAAAATCCTAACACAGTTTAAAAAATGGGGACCAGATATAGGAGGTGTCACATACATTTTATAGCCAAGGAAACATGGCCTGTTGCAAACATGTTTGGGAAATACAGATTAAACTTGTAAATTCATAAGTAAATTCTGCCTCCTTTATTGGAAAACAGCTTTTAAATTTTTTGGGGAAAACCCTTATGATATTCACACTAAAAAGTCCCTTTTATAATTTTATTTCTGATTTATTCCCACTCTTTGATATTTCAGCCAGATGATAACTGTATGACTTAAATGTGTGTTTTTGTTTTTTTTAATGATGGAGTACAGTCCCCAAAGATGAAGTCAGTGATGTTCCAGTAGCCCATCTTGTCCTGGCCTCACATAAGTGATAGCAATAGGAAGACATGTAAAAAAGAAAAACGGATGTTAGATGCTCTACTTTTATCCTACCCGTAACATAGTGCCCGGATGTTAAAATTCTTTGACAGATCCCAAATTAGGAATGCTCCATGTTGCTTTAATCCATTCCATTGCAATGGCTTTATTAGGTGAAACATCCTGCTGAGCATCTGAAGAACAGTGGGATTATCACATTTCCCTTTGAAAGTCCAGTAAAGACAAAATAAATGGTTAACAAAACAGAGCAAATTCAGTTTGCAGGTGTTCATAGGCGATGCAACCCCTGATTGAATGAGTGTCTCTATTCCTCCTTGCTTGCAAAATGGCTTTTAAGCAGGCCAGAGAAACTCTGGAGGAAAAAGAAATCATAGGGGAAAAGTTGCTCTCCTCTCCTTTTGATGTGTTGCTAATTGCATTGTGTCGACTGCAGAGATGGTGCCTTGGAAATCTGAAAACTTTATTTTGTTAAGTCTTACTTTTGACTACACCCTGGGTGTGCCAATAACAGTTCTTTATCATCTGTATCTCCTAGAGTGTTGACTCTTAACGATTGATTTTTTTTTTCTTGGCAAATCTAATTAACTATTTGAAGAATTTCATCAAGCAGCACCCAGTTACTACACACACTTGGTGGGTGGCTCTTTGAGATTCTCTTAAAAACTCGGTTACGTCCCAGCACTCTAAAAATTCTCGTCTGCCAGAGCAATTTGAATTTTGTTATTAGTGTCTGCTGGAAATCATAATTCAATAAAGACTAACTCATTTAAAAATGTTTCATACTGGGCATGCATTAGGTAACTTGGGTAACTTAGGAGACGTAGGAAAACATACAAACGTTCAGGTCTACACAGGAAATTGGAGTGGTAGTGAACAATTTGAAGAAAGCTTTTGGTATTTTTTAAGAAGCTGTAGCTAGATTAGGAATGTGTGTGTGTGTCTGTGTATGTGTGTGCACACACGTTTACATCAGTGGACACAGCAGTCTTTCGCTCCCCTAATATGCTAGCATTTTCTACCAATCCCCGAATGCAAGCTGGTGAGTATAAAAAGAGCCTCTATCAACATTTAAAATAATGATAAACAAGGACCCCTTCATGTTTCTTTGTGTAATGCTTGTGTGATCCTGGCTCCTTGCCTTGAATGAGATTGTATCCATCTTCTGTCCTCTTCTCTTTCTTTCTCTTGTTCCTTTTATGGACATAGGATTATTGCTATAGAAAATATGGTCATGCCATAGGGGAATGTACCTTCTGCTCAGGGTGTTTTTTTTCAACTACATCTGCAGAATGCAGCTGCCACAGCCTTTGAAAAAAAAAAAAATCTGGGTCCTTATGAAACTGTAATTCTTGAACAATGAATTCTTCCTCACAGGACACTGTACTTTTTCACTGCTGTTTAGCACAGTCTGCCATTAGTCTTCCCTGCGGTTTATTTGCTGCCTAAGTTCACCATTTGACATATGTAGGAATATTTAAACAAAATTTTTTCCCCAAAGAAGTTTGTTTCATCTTTGGAGCCATGGGGCTTCCTGCTGATTTCACAGGACCCCTCATACTCTTCCCTCCTCTTTTTCTGTGCGCTGCTTATCTGTGCCCACCACCACGTCCCTTTTCTTTATGACAAGGTCTCTCACACTGTTTTCCATTTGCCTCCAGAACTGGATTCAGAAAATAGCACCCCTTGCCTATTCTCCCCCTTGCTGTCTATATTCCAAACCTCTTCATCTTTTGTAAAATATCAGCAGAGTTGAACTTCCAATTTCTCCTTACTTTTTTACTGTTTCAGTACATTTCATGAGTTATAATTTCCCTTGCTCTTAAACCCAATGCCTAGAGAGATGGTGAAGTTTTTTTCTAAAATTGGGGAAAAAATGAAAATATATGTATTTTATTTTGGTTTGTTTCCTTCTTTTGTCCTTTAAAGATTATTAGATACTTGAAACATAAGGGGGACCCACCTTAATTTGATAAATGGAAGTCTGCAGCCTGCAGATAAATAAAAAGACAGATTATGGTTGGTAATTCATCATATATAGAGAGACGTTTTTGTTTCTTGAACTTTTTTTATGTATATCAGATGACGTCAACCTTGCTATGTGATTTTGTAGCTCAATTTAACAAAGTTTTTAAAAATGGGTGTTTTCAGAGACCAGTTTAGTTCTCCTTTCTCCTTTCAATTCAAAAGCAAGTAAAACTAAACTGTTGATTGTCCTCTAATGATTGCAATGTATTTCTTGTAAGTCCTTTTAAAATAAGAATTAAACTGAGAAAGAACTCTAAAGTTGTTACTTTCTGATTAGTACAGATGTCCGCGCTAACATTCAAGCTTCTTGTCAGTTAATGCTTTTATGGGGAACTTTTGGCGCCTTTCCTTTTTAAGAATAATATAGAGAAAGCAGTTGACATGTTGACATTAAGCTGTATTGGGGAAAGTGGGTCCCTACTCTCCACATCTGTTCAGTGTTTCTGTTGCCTTTCATTTTCTAAAGTGTTACATATGGAATACATATGTCTTTCTGTTCTAGTACCACAGTAAAAAAAGGGAAGAGATAAAAAAGAAAAATCACAAAGAAATCAATAAACACCTGTTATTCCCAGATCTGCAGTTATTTGGGCTCAGAAGTGCCTGCAGGCAAAGTTAGAACAAAAATCCTAGGATGTCTATATGCCTTCGTAGATTTCTCTTAGCCTGTATGAGAGTTTTTAAAATTTTATTTTATATTTATTTCATTTCGTTTCATCTTATTTTATCACAGAGTGGACCCTTCACCTTCTGTTATTTTACTGCCCTGGATTTGTTCTCTCCAATGTATATTTCCTCTTTCCCTATACGCCATATTTTGTATTCAGCAAAGTGGAGATTTTTTTCAAACAGCTCTAGGATGCTGCCTTGCTTTAGCTTTCACCACTTCCACAGCAGGTTTCCTACGTTAGATTGCCCCCTGCTGCTTCTGGAACATTAAAAATAAAGCTCAAAATAAAATATGTTTGGGGACATACCATTACAAAAGTATACAGTGAAATACACTGGAACCTAATCATCTGAAAACAGGTTCAAAGATAAGTAATAATTGGTAAATGCTTTGGTGTGTCATATGGATTTTAAACTTGAGAGAGAGAGTACACACGTGCTTGCACATTACGTGCACGTACATTTGTAGCCAGTTCACACTTTGCCCCTTCCCATTAAGTTAGTTATGAATTGGAAGGTATTGTTTTAAATAATTATGAATCACGTGGTATGCTTTTTCCTTTGTCTGTTGCAGGCAATGTAATTCCCATAAGTAGGTTCTTACCCAATTGTACAATTTTTTTTTCCTTAAGATTTTCCTTAAGGTCAGGAACCATATCTTGTTTCATTTTGCATCTTTGGTCCAGTGCCTGACACATAAAAGACACTATTTGTTAATTTCACTAGACTCATTCATTCAACTAAGAGAGAATAAGATCACTCAGGTTTAATTCATCAAAATAATTTTTTTGAACTTACAATCCAGTAGAGTAAATAATGTAGCTAACATTTTGACAGAACTCCCAGCAAAGGTATAAGAAATTTTTAGTAATCCCTAATGTCAGGACAGATTCCACATTAGTGGCTTATATTATTGGTTTTCAGAATTTGCTTTCTCTTTATTGCTGTTTCCTTCTTTCCCAGCTCACATTTTATATACAGAATTGACATGCTCTCCTGGGTACTCCTCCCTGGCCCCACATATATCTCTAGGATACCTCATTCAGTACTTTGGTTATTAGAACTTGTCTGCATTCTCTGATAAACCTGTGAGTGACTTGAGGGCAGAAACTATGTCTAATTCATTTCCTCATCCCCAGCATCTATGCCAGGAATGTTCATTTGCTGTTGAATACTTGGCATTGAAATGGGATTTATATAGCCTCCAAAGAAAACAAACATTTAAAGTATGACTAAAATAGTAAAAATGGAACTAAAATGATATTAGATGTGGTATCTAGTTTTAGGGGTAATCCAACTAAAAACAAAGGACAGCAATGAGGTATAAAATGACTATGATGCCAAAGGCAAGGATAGGATAATGAAATGAAAACATGAAATTAATTGTGATTGGTTGCCCTAATCTCTATCCTCCTTCCCCACATGTAATCATTATAGCATCTCTATGTACATGTTCTGATATTTCTTCCTCCCTTCCTCTCAACAGTTGAGCTCACTGGGTCTGGCATTTTGAATGACCAGCACTATGACTGATGGCTTTATTTTAATAACCATAAGAATTATGAGACTCTAGGGTAGCACTGAAGGATCGTGGCTCTCTCACTTACCTAGATATTATCAGAGATTGTAACCATACTCTAGACCTTTTGCTTCTCTTTGATCCCTGGCCTGGAAAGGGTGAGTTCCTGGGGTATAAATACTTATTGGGATAGTGTGAAGACAGGTCAGACCCCTTGTGCTGGTGTGTGCTTGGCCAAGAAGTGTTCACCCTACAAGAGCCCAGGGGTGTTATCTATCACCTTTGGTTTCAAGTCTGTGCAAATTAAGTTTATAAAAAACATTTTATTTTTTACCTTTTGCTAACTAAATAAAGAAGAGCTTATTTAAAAAAAATTCCTTTAAAACTCACCCTTCTATCTTCTCAGCTAGAAGTAACTAGCATCCTAAACATTTTTTTTAAGGGGCGACATAATGAGAAAAAAAATGTTCTCATTATGTCGCCCCTTAAAAAAAATGTTTACCACTATGTGATATGGAGGGATCTTATGTATGTGTACCTGAAAGTATTCTTTAATTTTGTTTACTTTGAAACTTTATAAGAATGGTGTCTTTTTTAAGGTACTTTACTGAAACTTTTTTTTTTCAGTAAAATTTTACATTTCTAAGTTCATCCATGTGATTGCACAGAGCTATAATTCATTCTTTTTCACTGTTATAAAATATCTCATTGAATGACTATAGACCAGTTTATTTATCAGAACCTCTACTGATGGACAGTTGTGTTCCTTCCACTTTTTGCTATTTCTAACATTGCTACAAGGAACATTTTTACACACGTGTAAGCATTTCTTTAGGGTAAGTATTTAATGTGACAGTTTCTGGATTGTAGAGTATGCACATTTTCAACTTGATAATACCGTGTTATATACCAAGATGGTAGTGCTAATTTATATCCCCATTAGTAAGTTTATAATAGTTCTCATTCTTCTATATTCTTGCCAGCCTCTGGCACCGTCAGACTCCCCAGTTTTTGCCCATCTAGTGATCTAAAATTATCTCTCTGTGAGGTAAGCTCAGTCCTTTGTGATGACCTAGAGGGGTGGGATAGGGCGGGTGGGAGGGAGGCGCAAGAGGGAGGGGATATGGGGATATATGTATACATATAGCTGACTCACTTTGTTGTACAGCAGAAACTAGCGTAACACTGTAAAGCAATTATACTCCAATAAAGATATATAAAAAAATAAATAAAATTATCTCCCTGTGGTTTTAATTTGTGTTTCCTTGATTATTAGTGAGATTGAGAATCTTATATGAATAGTGGCCATTTGTGTTTCCTTTTCTGAAAAATGTCTGTTCATGTCTTTTGCCCATTTTTTTCTTAATAAGTTCTTTGTCTTTTTCTTACAAATTTGTATAATTTTCTTAGATATTCTGAATACTAACCCTTTGTTAGTTACAGATGTGCAAATGTCTTTTTCCATTCTGTGGCTTGCCTTTTTTTTCCCTTTATGGTTTTATTGTTATTTTTTTCCTTTTTGATATCTCTTAATGAAGAATAGTTCTTTATTTTAATATATTCCTATATATTAATCTTTTGCTTTCTGGTTTGGTTTTTGGTGTCTTGTTAAAAATATCCTTCCCTATCCCAAAGCCATAAAAATATTCTCCTATACTTATGGGATTTTAAGAATTCTGAAAATTTTAAAGTTGTGCTTTTCACATTAAAATCCTTAATCAGTCTGGGATTGGTTTTTGTGTATGGTGTAAAGTAGGGATCCAAACTCAATTTTTTCCCTACATGGACAATCAGTTACCTCATTATCCTTTATTAAATGCTCCATTCTCTCTCCACTGATCTGCAGAGCCAGCTCTGTTACCCATCAAGTTTTCATAAACATGGGGTCTGTTCTAGGTACTCTATTTGGTTCCACTGGCCTATTCCTCTGTCCTCTGCCTTTATAGATTCCCTTCCTCTTCTGTTTTCTAAGACTAAAAAATAATTGGACTTAAAAAATAAAACCATTGTTTGCATCACCTTTTGTAAAACTGCCTTAATGCTTAAATGGAAAGAAACAATTGAAAACTATTTGCATTACTGTATTTTTGTGGCAACTATTTTTAGGCATATTTTTGTGTGTCTAGTGCCAGCATAAGTCATTATAAACTATCCAGTCTCTTGATGCTTCAAACTCTGTAAGTCTTGAGTTTTTCTTATTGTGGTTCAGTTTCCTATGTGAGACTTACAGAACTGTTGGATTTTGCTCTTTTATATCCCTATGCAGGAAAACACATAGAAATAATGTTGCTTCCACTAATGAAAATTCAGTAGAATCTTATTATGATACAGATATTGGGAAATGAGTATAATGCTTGTTCTGTTCTAGACTTACTGGGTCATAGTGTGAAAAGCTCTGTGTATATGGAAAACTTAGAGGCACTTGATTTGATTCATTTGAATTCTTGCAAGAGCAAGATGCATTATGATTGTTTTTGTTTTTACCATATATGTAATATTTTAGGAAATAAACTAGATTTAATTTGGGGGGGAAAAGACTTCCTAAATAGGGAATCTTCCATTAAAAGATTCATATGACTGCTTTGAGGAGTGTTTCTCACTTGAGTTTTAATAAAAGGCATACGTTTTTATTTCACTTCTCCAGTAACCTGTATGTATGTACTTGTATTCATTTTAATAAATCATAGGAAAATGGTGACTAAGGGATCCACACATCTCAAAGGTCTAATGTAATCATAAACTACTCAGTCTGGACTCTCTAGCTACGATAATATGAACTGAAAATTCATTGATGTATATAGCACTTTTGTCTTAAATCATAGCTGTGTGTGTACAGGTGCAGCCATGCAGATTTCAACAGATTATGGTCTCCGTGCACTGTATATATTCTATAATAGTTTATGCACCAATTTTTGTGACTTGATGTACCACTTGGCCTATGAATTGAATTTAATTATTTTTGTTTGCTGAAGAGAGTAGTTTTTCTTTCAAAGATAGTTTTGTTCCTGATTTTTAAATATAGTATTTGTTTTTCTGTTGAATTGATAACATCACCATCCTGATTTTAAGTATGATAGTCATTTTAAGAAAGGCATCATTAAATGCATGATTTCTGACTTAGAAGCCATAAAAGTAGAAAAATAAACACTTGCTAGGAATCAAGGAATCTGGATTTATATCCTTGCTAGAGGTGCTGCTGTTCTGATGTAAAATCCTTTTTCTCTTAAATTCATCCATTGCAATAGGGAAATATAGCTGAAGCACTATTGAGTTTCTTTTAAAAGTGAAGGACAGAGAATTCCCTGGCAGCCTAGTGGTTAGGACTCTGCACTTTTATTGCCAAAGGCCTGGGTTCAATCCCTGGTCAAAGAACTAAGATCCCACAAGCTATATGACATGGCAAAAAGATAAAAAAAGGTGAAGGACAGAACCAGACACTACTAAAATCATTAAACTGTCAAACATATTATTTTTCTTTCTAAATTTCCAGCTTTTTTGAAAGAAATAATGTAGGTGGAGAGAAGACCCTAGTGGTAGGCAAAGGGTCTTCCTTTGACTTTGAATAAAAGTCAAGGAGTGGGAGCCCAGTCTGGGACCAACATTTCCTTTTTCATGTTTTGATGTCCTTAGTGTGATCAAGAAAATGCAGATCCAAACCAATGTTCTCAAGGTGTGGTCCCTGAACCAGCAGTACCAGTATTCCTTGGGAACTTATTAGAAATTCAGATTCTCAGGCCTCACTCCAGACCTGCTGAATCAAAATCTCTGAGGGTCAGGCCCAGCAAACTGCTTTAACAACCTTCTTGGTGATTCTGCACACCAAATTTGAGACCCACTGATCTAAACTATATCATTAAGTATTAACCAAATTTTCCATTGAGGAAACATGAATTAAAGCACCTCCATGTACATGAAAGTGTATTAAGTACTTCTTGTTATTTTATTATTGGTAAATAATGGAAGAAAAGATGGTCCTCATTTTTATATCATTTTTTTTTTTTTTTTACATTAGCATTCTTCCAGTACTCTTTCTTTTTTGGCTAATTTTGTTGTTCAGTCTCCTGTTGCTTTTAGGTATTATAAAATTTTATTTCAGTTTGGTTAATCACCTGATCAATTGAATTTTCTGTATGAAGAGTGCTTTGGAAATAACAAAGGAGAAAGCACAATCTTTTTTCCTTGGGGAGGAAGAAGAAAAGCTAGTTTGAAGTCAAGGAACACCAATTCCCTTGCTTGAAACTTCTGTACAATTATAATAAAACAGCATAGACAGAAAACAGCTACCTGAATTGGGATGGACAAGCTTTTTACATGAAATAAGTTAGTTTTTTTGCATTAAACATTTTTAAAAATGGTAGTAAAATAAACGTAAAATATACCACCTTAACCATTTTAACGTGTATAATTCAGTAGGGTTAAGTACATTCACATTGGTGTACAATCAGTTTCCAGAACTTTTTCATCTTGTAAAACAAACTCTATACCCAGTAAGTAACAATTCCCCATCCTCCTCTGCCCCAGCCCCTGGCAACCACTGTTCTACTTTCCGTCTCTATGAATTTTACTTGTCTTGGTACCTCATATAAGTAGAATCATACAGTATTTGTCTTTTTGTGACTGTCATTTCACTTAACATAACATCCTCAAGATTCCTCTGTGTGGTACCATGTGTCTGAATTTTCTTCCTTGTTTAAAGCTGAAAATATTCCCTTTTATGTAAATACTGCATTTTGCATATCCATTCATCTGTTGATGGACTTTTTGGTTGCTTCCATCTTTTGGCTAATATGAATAATGCTGCTGTGAACATGTTTGTGCAAATACCTCTTCAAGGTCCTGCTTTCAGTTCTTTTGGATATATACCCAGAATTGGAATTGCTAAATCATATAGTAGTTTTATCGTTAATTTTTTGAGGAACATCTGTACTGCTTTCCATAGCAGCTGTACCATTTTACTTTCTCACCAACAGTACACAAGGGCTCTAATTTCTCCACAGCCTCACCAATACTTGTTATTTTCTGTTTTTTGTTGTTTTTTGGTAGTAGTCATTCTGATGGGTGTAAGGTGATACCTCATTGTGCTTTTGATTTGCATTTTCCTAATGAGTGATGTTGACCATCTTTTCATATGCTTGTTACATGAAATAAGTTTTAATCTAAGATCATAGAAAATGATGGACTTGGGTTGGTGACTGGGAGAGTAAGATTCCCAAGCGACCAAAGAGCCATGAGAAAAACAGAAGATTAAGTTTATATTAGTTGGAAAACAATGAGACTGTTTTGAAGAACAGGTGATAATGAGATAGGAAGGGTGGGGAGTCGGTGGTGCTGGGTGATGGAGGACACTTGTTGATCACATGTGCTACACTATGGGAAGCTCTTGAAGAGTTTTGAGCACTGAGATTACATGATAATAGTAGAAACTATGGCGGTGTGTTACTCTGGCAGTTGTTGATTGAATCCCAGTGGTCAGGGATAGAGCCAGGAGACTGTTTTCCTTAGAACGGTCACCTTCATGCAAGTTTGAGGTTTTGAATGACAAATCAGTGACCTAAAGGAGAGTATTAAATTACAGTAAGTGGTCTTTAGAATGTTTGTGTAATTTTAAAAACTAAATGCTCTCCAGATTCATACCTTTTTAGCTGCTACATTGTAAACTTTCAATTAATTTATGTGCAATAACCATATGCAAGTTTTTTAAAAAGCTGGTCCAAACCATTGAAAACTGCTGCAGCAAAGTAGAGTAGAGTGGGTGTGGTAGACTGAAAAATCCCCTCCCCCATCCCAAATATATAAGGTCCTAACGCCTGGAATGTGTAAATATGATCTTATTTGTAAATGTTACCTGATTTGGAGAGTTTTTGCAGTGTGATTGTGGGATGAGATTTTGAGATGAGGAGATTATCCTGGATTACCTGGGTGGACCTTAAGTGCAACCATAAGTATCCTTATAATAGAGGGAGATAGAAGAAGACCTCTCTCTCTCTCTCTCTCTCTCTCTCTCTCTCACACACACACACACACACAGGAAGGCATGTGAAGATGGAGCTGAGAGAAATTTGAAGATGCTGGCCTTGAAGATTGGAGTGATGTGGCTGCAAGCCAAGGAATGCTGGCAGCCAACAGCAGCTGAAAGAGGCAAGGGATGGATTCTCCCCTAGAGACTCTGAAGAGAGCACTGCACTGCTGATACCTTGATTTTAGCCAGTGGTACTGATTTCAACTTCTGGCTTCTAGAGCTATGAGAGATAAAATTCTGTTGCTTTAATCCATGAAGTTTCTGGTAATTTGTTGCAGCGACTATAGGAAACTAATATAATGGATGAGAACTTTGCAACCAGATGAATAGGTTGGCGTTGCCACTTGCTGACTGTGAACTTGTGCATCTGATTTACTTCTTTGTTCCTCATCTGTGAGATGGGAATAATAAAAATGGGATCTGCTTGATAGGATAGTTGCGAGGATCAAATGAACTTACCTGGCCTTGGTAAGCTCTGTCATCACTATCATAATCACCATTATAGACATCTCCATCACTGTCATCATCTCCATTTTCCCAGTCAATCCTCTTTTCTTCAGGATTGGATCTATGTTGATCTTCTAATCATCACAGTTCATATTTTTAACTTTGAAGCCTTCTACTCTTCTGTAAATCTGTCTCTGAACTCATGGTTTGGCCTCTCATTGAAATTTTACCATTTCAGCAAAGTAAGGCCAGCTTTACCTTCAGCAGTAGATTAGAGTGCTACAGAAATCTAATTATGGCCAAGATTACCCAGACTAGCTGTGGGGCTTTACCTCCTCCTCTTTCTTATACTTCCTATTCTTCCTTCCTCTTCCACCTCTTTTTCCTCCTGCCTCCCTTCTACTGTTTCTTCTAACCCTTTCTTTCTTCCTTCTCCTGCTCCTGTCTAAAATGGTTCTAAATCCTTTCCTGGCAAAGCATAAGGTATAGAATCATTTCTTGATTATAAATTCTAAAGGAAGAAGACAATGTGATGATAAACCCAAATGTTAGATGAAGGCATGCCTCATTCAATGGCAGCCCAACAGGCAATGTGGCTTTATAAAAATATAAAATTGAATCAGGCAACACATTTGGTTTCTAAATTATTTAATAATTCATATTTTGAATAATCTCTTCCTTGCTTGCTTCTCTCTGTATTTAGACCTTGCAATAGCTATAGACTAACTTCTTTGACCTGTTAAGAGGACCATGACTGCCAATAGGAGTAAGCTTGTCAAGACTCACCACCAGATTCCCACTCCTTCACCCCCAAATGTCCATTGCATCTGCTCACAGAAGCATGAACAGGATTTGGCTTCATGAGAAAAGAAAAGAATCCCAAGGTCCAGAGAGCTTGAGTTCTGTAATTTCTTTATAATGTACCTGGTTTTAATTTACTCCCTCACCCCTCCGGGTGGTGTTCATTCATAGAACAAATGTTAATGTTGTGTGCCTACTATATGCTGGTGCATTGTTCCCAATAGTGACCAAGACACAGTCCATGCCCTCAGGTCTCTGCTTTCCATTCTAGTAGGGGATACAGGCAATTGAGGGGACAATTAAAATACAGACTGATGGTTATTACCACTGGGATAGTTCACAGCGAACATATAGGAGTCTCTTTTTAATGGCCATGCTTTCACTGAAATTGAAAAGTAGGCCTCGTAAGTAGATTCATTTGTACATTTTTTTAGGTTCCACATCTAGGCTATAGCATATATCATCTTTCTCTGTCTGACTTAACTTAGTATGATAATCTCTAGGTCCATCCATGTTGCTGCAAATGGCATTATTTCATTCTTTTTTATGGATGAGTAATATTCAATCATATATATGTACCACATCTTCTTTATCCATTCCTCTGTCAATGGACATTTAGGTTGCTTCCAGTCTTGGCTATTGTAAACAATGCTGCAATGAACATTGGGGTGCATGTATCCTTTCAGATTATGATTTTCTCCAGATATATGCCCAGGAGTAGGACTGAAATAGAGTCACAGATGTAGAAAACAAACTTAAGGTTACCGGGGTGGGGGGGGAGGGATAAATTGGGACATTGGGATTGACATATACACACTGCTATATATAAAGTGGATAACTGATAAGGACCTACTGTGTAACACAGGGAACTCTACTCAATACTCTGTAATGACCTATATGGGAAAAGAATCTAAAAAAGAGTGTGTATATGTGTAACTGATTCATTTTGCTGTATGGCAGAAACTAACACAACATTGTAAATCAACTATGCTCCAATAAAAATTTAAAAAAAAAAAGTAGGCCTCTGCTCTTTTCTAAAAAAGCTTATCTACTTTGCTCGATGCTGGATGTTTACAGGATGTCTTTGAAAAGGCCATAATGATATGCTTTCTTAGCTACACAGTGAATTTCCAAGTGTTTACTTGGCTAAAAGTAGCTTGGGAACAGATTTTTCTCCTGTCACTTTGGCACACACGAGGGAGTACTCAGAAATTCTGAAGAGGCATGGAAATGGCAAATAATGAGGTCTGGATGAAATGTTTCATTGTGGTTGAATTTTAAAAGCACTTTTATTTAATTTATTAACAAAGCATGAGTTTGTTCAGATCAGCATACATTTGTAAGTAGGAGGCAAACTGTCTTCGTGAAACAGAACATTTTTCTGAAACTTAATTTTAAGAGAAAAGGGCTGAATCTCAAAAAATCTAGTGCTGTTAGCTCATCTAGTGGTTATCCTTTGCTCAGTTGTACAACTTTGCCCTAACTTGGTTTATCAGAGGAAAAATAAAATTCTGGACATATTAGTGATGCTGTTATGTTAGTTGTCAAGGAGGTGAACAGACATGGAAATCAGTGAAGATAGTCTAAGGACATTTCTTTTTGGAGTCGACACATCTCACAATTGTTATATGGCTAACACTTATTACCCATCCCATGATTTCATGAAGCCTTAGTGACCTGAAGATTTAATACCGTTGTCAGCATGGCAAGATTTCAAAGAGTCACTTGTTCATTTTTCACCAGAAGGAAGAGAGACCATGCTCTGAATAGAGCAAGCTTTCAGTTTACGGCATTAAATAAATTCTCTTACTGGTTTAAAATCTTGGGATTAAAAGATCCTGATGTTACATTGTAGTGGATTTATGGGATGTTCTAAAGACAGGATGTTAAGACTAAGAAGTATCAGATGCATATTTGGATAATTTTCAAATAAGTGGAAATATCATTCTGGGTTTGTTTTGTTTCTGGTTATTATGGTCTGACCTTTCTGCATTTTCTATCCTGTTATTCATTAGGAATTTCACTCTTTATCCCCACCCTTTGGACCATTTGTTTTGCTGAACTTTGTGGGCTACAGCTTCTCGTAAAGGTGATGCCATTCAAGGCTAACTTATGCACAGCCAGAGGCAAAAATTCCTAAGCAAAGTCTTTGCAGGACTCAGAAAACTGCTCTTCCCCAAATAACTGTACTTCCCCTTAGCATCTACTGTTATTGCCTAAATTTTTCAATCATTGAGTCATCCCTGTGTGTTAGCAAATACCATTAGAAAAAATGCAAGCAGCTATCAGTCACACACATCCTAATGCAAATCATCTCTTTGGCTCTTCCCAGCCAATAACTGAACTTGGAATGGAATTTAAATCTGGGATAAAGGAGGAGGTTAATTTGGAGTAGAAGCTCCTTTAGAAATCAGGCTTAAGTGAAAATGATAGGAGGCTGTACTTAGGGCAGCATTTGGGAGGGTGGCAAGGGAAGGTAGGAAGACATATTCTAGTGACTTTATAGTTTCCTAGTTAACTTCATGTACCTACTATGTTGAGATTCTCATTGTGTGATGGTATTGACCTCTCACTGGAGCGTAGCTCTACAGAGACTAGGCCTATTCATTCAGTGGTGTTTGTCAAACAACTACTGCCAAGCGAACACATAGTATGTGCTCCATAAACATATGTGAATCAATGAATAGTCTGGTACACAAAGGCTGCTTTTTAAACATTTTGCTTTACACTGCTAAAATGAGTTTTTCAGTTATTTCTAAGTGCTTGTATTTTTAAGCCCAACCCTCAAATGATTTTTAATAAGGTTTACTATACCAGATATAAGTAGTTTCTTACGTAAGATTCATCTTAATACCAAGTATTAGATATTTTAGCAACTACACAAGCTTGTTACAGGAATCAATCAATCAAGTATTTGACCACATATCCTGTACTCAGCAATTACTATTTTTTTTCTGGAAGAGGGAAAAGACAAATTTGTTAATCCATATTTTACTTTTATACTGAAAAAAACCCAAGGCAAACAATTAGGACCTTTACTATTTGAAGATACAAATATGCATGGTAAATAATAGCCATAATTTTAATCTTTCAGATTTCATGTTATGGTTGCATTATGACCATTTGTCTGATGTGTTTAATTTTCTAAATTTCTGTTGCATTGAAAAATGGAAACTTGATTTCTTGATTTAACATCAGAAAAATGTACAGTAGTTAATATAGAAAAGGCTGCATCTAATTTTGTTAATAAACTGTAAATGGTAAAATGACATAGTTTAGATATCAAAGCATTAGGAACCCACATTTTTCTGTACCATTAATAATGTCATTTTAGTTCAGCAGCAGTATAATTCTATAGTGTGATATTTCTGCTTTATTGTTTCTCAGAGTAGGCCTACAAACTTCCCTGGTGGCCCAGTGGTTGAGATTTCAGCTTCCACTGCAGGGTGCAGGGCTTCCATCCCTGGTTAGGGAACTAAGAGCCCGCATGCCTTGCAGTGCAGCCAAAGGGGGAAAAAAGTAGGCCTAAAAGTGTTAATATGGGAAAATTTCCCCTCGTAAATTGTGCACTGAGCTAGTGGATGTGATGTTTGCATTGCAAAGGTAAGTCTTACAGAGATTTGCAGACTAGTCATCATAACTAGCCTCAACTCTGAAGTTGAAAGATACATTAATGTCAGATGACATACATTTGCCATCATTTATTATGAATTAAAACCTAGTTTGCTCTTCTTGGCCGTCTCTGGAATAGCAGTCAAGTTTAGTAGCTAACTGTGGAATGTTATGACCTTGGTTTGAATCTTGGTCCTCCACTTATTAGCTGTATCATCTTTTCTTAATCATTTTGTGTCTCAGTTTCCTCATCTATAAAATGGGGATAATAACTGGATCAACTCATAAGGTTGCTCTGAAGATTACATAAGTTAATACAAATAAATGTGTATAACAGTGACAAGAACATAGTAGGTGCTTAATAATATTAGAATTCCTGTGAATAGATTATGAATATTCTTGTCTTTAGAAAATTTAGCTCCAGGGAAATAGTAATAAAAGAGTATTACAGGTACTTCCCTGGTGGCACAGTGGTTAAGAATCCACCTCCCAATGCAGGGGACAGGGGTTCTATCCCTGGTTTGGGAAGATCCCACAGGCCGCAGAGCAACTATGCCCATGTGCCACAACTACTGAGCCTGCACTCTAGAGCCAGTGAGGCACAACTACTGAGCCTGCATGTTGCACTACTGAAGCCCGAGTGCCTAGAGCCTGTGCTCCACAACAAGAGAAGCCACCACACTGAGAAGCCCGTGCACTGCAACAAAGAGTAGCCCTCACTTGCAGCAACTAGAGAAAGCCTGCACGCAGCAAAGAAGACCCAACACAGCCAAAAATAAAATAAGATAAAATAAAATCCTTAAAAAAAAACAAAAACAAAAAAGTATTACAAATGAGTTTAGTTCATGAACAAATTATAATGAGCTTTATCTGGCATGTCATGTCTTGGAAGAGATTTAGTTCAGTCGCACAAGGGGAGGTTAGAATAAGCATAGGAGACTTAAAGGTGAGAAAGAACATGGGTCTCTGCATCTGGAAGTGCTGCAGAAGTTGTTGAGCTTGTGAGAGATGAGGTGGATAAGTGAGGAGTGAATCCTAAATTCATGTCACAGAGCTTGGCAGTATCTTGAGGGCAGTGGGGAGCCCTGAAATATTTTAAGTTGTAGAGTGACATGCTGAGATGACTTTTGAGTAACATCACTCTGCCTGCAGTAGAGAGAATGGATTGGAGGATAGGAGGGGGTTTGGTGCTGGAGATGAGTTAAGAGGCAAAAGCAATGGTGGCCTAGATGAACCAGGCTGGTGTGCCAATGAGGATAGAGAAATGGACAGATTTGAAATCTATTGAGAAGATAAAATCAGTAGCATCTAGTGATTGTTTCATTGTGGTGAGTGAAAAAGAGGGTGAGAGCTGAGAAGGATGGCCAGTTTCCAGGCAGTGGCTGACCTAGTCATTGCCTACCTATGGGGCTGGATGCCCAGGTTTGCAGTGGGCCACAGGGCTTACAGGAGTGATGTGGTCAGATGCTGCTGCTCTCTGAAGTGAGGCAGCATCACAGGTAAAACTGGAGTGTTTAGTCACAGGCTAGAAGTCAGGAAAATGTATAGAAGCATAGAGGTATATGATGTTAAAAATAGAAAATGAGGGCAAATCTGGGGCCAGTGTCCAGGATAGCCTGAGCCATCGCCCCTATACTCTCAGGGTTCCACATGACAGTAGACAGCCTTTATATATATATTTTATATATATTCTAATGTGATTCTTTTCTAGTGAGCACTGTTCCCCAAAACAGTCCCTCTAGGCTTTAAATGCCCTGGGTGATTCCAAACCTCTGTTGACTCTCCCCTTATCTGCCCTGGAGACTTGGTACTAGCAGTTAAGGGTTGTGTCTATCCCTGAGGCAAATTGCAGGTCACCTTGAACCTGAGATTTTCTTGGGCTCATATTTCCAGGTTCAGAAGATGCTCTTTTCCCTCTGGGACATTGGACCCTGAGGAGCTAAAGCAGAGCACACCTAATTCTTCTTCATCCATGTCCTGTTTGTGACATATTCACTCCTCAGTCCTTAAGGTTTCTTTTACACCATTCTCTGAAACCTGAAACCTGATGAATTTTATCTAGGCATTTCTGCAGGCTTAGCTCTAGAGATGAGTTAGGTTGAATTTAGGTAATTGGTAAATTAACGTTCTAATTTCAAAGTTCAAGTTTTACAAATGGTCACAAAACTTTTATGATAAAATGTAAGTCTTAACACAAGGTGAATTGCAGCACTGGTGGGTGGGAATTAAAAAATTAATCTTATTCAGAAATTAGCAATCTAGTCTTTCATGAGCCACCTAAGAATGGTAGGGTTGTTCATTTGTGTGAATGAAATGTGAATCTTTTTTCAGTTTTTAATATTAGAAATTCAAGTAGAGGAAGATTCAAAGCATTTCAAAACATTGGCAGCCTTCTTAAGGTGATCATTATAGCAAGCCTCACTGAAAGTAAACAGACCTCTCTTGCTTCTTCAGTAGACAAACTGCTACGGCGAGAATGAAATTAGCACTGAAAGTATTAAAATATTGATAGCAATCATTCCACGTCCAGGCTTTGCCAATTAATAATTAATTTTACCTTGAAGGTAACTGTAAGAGTCAGACTTTTTTTTTATGCTTTCACTTGGCAAGAATGTTGACTTTTTTCCCCTCAGTCTTATCAAGTCTCCAGCAAATAGCACATTTTAATGTGGTTGGTAGCTGGAATTTCTTTTGGGTGATTTCATATTGATAAAATGAGAAAAGCAAGTTTGTTGTGAATAGTTTAGAGAAGGCGTTAGTCGTCTCTCTGATTTGTATGTGACGTCAGTGGATTCTTAATGTGTCGTTGCTTGTTACGTACTTCTCACAGTGTACCTGTTGTTTTAAAATTTTTTTTTTCAAGGGCCATACCCACAAGTAGAAGGAATGATCTTTATCCTCTGCATACTGATGATTATAAAAGGGTTATAGATTGTTACAAAATGGGTTTTTTCTCACCAAAATAGGAAATATCTTTCAGTTTTTATGGCTTTTTATTTGGGCAAGATAAATTTGTCTTGAACTCCTTGTATTATCGTGAGTGAACAATCTTGTTGCAATAGTGCTATTTTGTAGTCAAAAGAGGTTTTGCTATCTTAGTATTGATCTTGCTCTAATGGTAGCAAAACTATGTCCAAATTTATTTTATGTATCCAATAGTTATCTATTCAGAAGTCCATTAGAATGAATTTTAGGTTATATTTTTAATTTTGATAAGTAAAAAATGGTTAGAATATTCACTCATTCTTTCAGCTCTTTGCTGACTGCCTGGTATGTGCTTTTATAGAAAAAAGTGGATTTAAAGCCAGTTTGTGTCATACTAAAATGGTTATTAAAGAAAAGTGCTCTATTTCTTATTTTCTAAAATGGGACAAGATATTTAAAATCTTTGGACCTTATACCAAAATGTTTACTCTTTAAAAATATCTATCCCTTCCTATTAAAAGCATAGGCTTAATTATTTTGAGTATGCACATTTAGTTTTTTGTTTTTATTTATTTACCTTATTAAATGTAGTTGATTTACAATGTTGTGTTAATTTCTGCTGTACAGCAAAGTGACTAAGTTATACAGATATGTACATTCTTTTCTAATATTCTTTTCCATTATGGTTTATCCCAGGACATTGAACATAGTTCTTTGTTGGTGGGAATGTAAGTTGGTACAGCCACTATGAAAAATACTATGGAGGTTCCTCAGAAAATTAAAAATAGAATTACCATATGATCCAGCAATCCCAGTCCTGGGCATCTATCTGGATAAAACTATAATTCAAAAAGATACATGCACCCCTATGTTCATAGCAGCACTATTCACGATAGCCAACATATAGAAACACCCTAAATGGTCATTGGTAAAGAATATTACTTAGCCATAAAAAAGAATGAAATAATGCCATTTGCAGCAACATGGATGCAATAGAGATTATCATACTAAGTGATGTAAGTCAGAAGGAGAAAAACAAATACCATATATGTGGAATAATCTAAAATATGACACAAATGAACCTGTCCATGAAGCAGAAACATACAAGACATAGAGAACAGACTTGTGATTGCCAAGGAGGGTGGGGTGGGGGAGGGATGGACTGGGAGTTTGGGGTTAGTAGATGCAAACTATTACATATAGAATGGATGACCAAGGTCCTGCTGTATAGCACAGGGAACTATATTCAATGTCCTAGGATAAACCATAATAGAAAAGGATATAAAAAAGAATGTGTATTATAAGAGAATATATAAAAATATATAAATAAAAAAGAATATATATAATATAAAAAAGAATATAACAAAGAATGTATATAAAAAACTGTTAGAACTAATAAATTCAGTAAGCTGCAGAATACAAAATCAATACACAAAAATCTTGCATTTCTATACAAGATGCAAACTATTGCACATAGATTGGATGGACAACAAGGTCCTACTGTATTGCATGTTTAGTTTTTGAGTCATCTGTCCATCCAGGTTTTGGAAATATTTTGTTTGAAAATATTTTCTTATGTGTAACTGCAGGGAAAATGTAATTTTCCTAAGTGACCGTGTTCAAATGTTTGAAAACAGCACCTAGCACAGTGCCTGCCATACGTATTTGTTGATGCTAAGAGTAGTCTAATTCCAATCTCAAGAATCCAGTCATTCATTTCCTACTCTGTGTAGTCACATGTCTTCTCAGCAGTGCTTTCTTAACTTTCAGTCTCAGTGCCTCAGCTCGAACTTGACCCAGACCATTCAATCTGCTTGTTACTCCCTAGCCCATAATGAGCAATTTTCAGACTATTAATTGCAATATTATACATAAGACTTGCAAGCATTGATTATTTTGAATAAAAAAGTCAGGAATAGAAGGTAGTATTTTTATTTGGGTGACCCCTTTTGTGGATGAAAGAGAAGCTACCAATGAAGTTTCATAAGCCACCATATTTATTATTAATGGTATTCCTGTTCTGATCCTCTGGCACAAGTTATGGTGAGATGCCAATGAGTTAGACACTTACAGTTTTCTGTAGTTGCACATGAGATTTATATGGTCAAGCCGGTAATTTAATTTTACAATTTTAAGGTCAATAAACATTGTCACTTGTGAAATGTAAGTGAGCCAGAATTTATAATAGGCTTCAGATGGATTTTATTTTGCTCCTTATGTTACACTCTCACTCCATGAGTATCTGTGAAAACAAAGATGTACCAACACAGTATAATACTTACAATTTTTCCAGATTAGGTAGAAAGCACCATTATAGGTTATCTGTGTCAGTTACAGTAGCGTTCCCAATGTAAGTTGACAAGAAATGCTATAATGTTTTATATCCAGCCTTTCAAAACCCTGTTAATTATGCATAAGATAATACTCTTCAATAACATCAGGAGTAGACAAATGAAATCATTAGTTTTATATTCTAGAGCCCCCATGCACATCTATTATAACTATGCATTTGAATGCCTCTGCCCACATTTCTCAAAATCACTTTTTGATACATTATAATGTGATATCGTAAATGCATATGAAGAGTATTAAATAGTGGATGAAATTGTATCAAAAAGACCTTGGCTTTTGAAAATTATAAACCTATCTCATTATTTGGAAAGGATGATCTGCTGAGAGCTTATGACAATAGAAGGAGAGGTGTTGATCAACCATTTGCCATTGTCTTTATTTCAGTAAATATAGGGCCTCTGACACTTATGTCATCCACTCCAACATGCTTAACACGCTACCGTGGCAGTGTCAGTGTGGATAGAAGTGGATCTTGGTGGTGGTACCTTCTATGAATATGAAGTCTAGCTAGAGAAAGGTGCTCTGGCTTCCTGTGAAGCCTGGTTATGACAGGATATCCAGTGGTGTATCTGTATTCCTTTAAGTTTGACTCATTCTAGAGAATTATTTTGAGAGGTAAGAGAAAAATGCACATTTTACATTTAAAATGGCTTTGTGAAATGATATGATTTGCCAAAATGCACATTATTGTAATTTAGCCAAGATAGGTGGCCAATTGAATGTTCGCAGAACTGTAATTGTCTATATGCTATTTGCAAGGCCCTTTCTGATAGAGCTAGCAAAATGCACCTTTTCCTTTCAGTATCCATTTGGTTAGGAATGCATCTATTACTTATAAATGATGATTTTTTTTTCTTTTCTTTCTTTCTTTTTTTTTTTTGAGGGGGTACTGTAAGTACAAGTGAAAGTAATTTCTGATGCGGCTTTTTTCTATTTTTGTGGTTGTACAATGGAAATTATTTTTAAATCTACTATGTGTTATCTTAAATTTCATTCTAAACTATATATTTGCTTAAAAAGAAAAGGAAGGACTTCCTAGGTGGCGCAGTGGTTAAGAATCCACCTGCCAATGCAGGGGACACGGGTTTAAGCCCTGCTCTGGGAAGATTCCACATGTCACAGAGCAACTAAGCCCGAGTGCCACAACTATTGAGCCTGTGCTCTAAGGGCCCATGAGCCACAACTATTGAGCCCACGTGCCGCAACTATTGAAGCCCACGTGCCTAGGGCCTGTGTTCCACAACAAGAGAAGCCACTACAGTGAGGAGCCTGCGCACCACAATGAAGAGTAACCCCCGCTCGCAGCAACTAGAGAAAGCCCGTGTGCAGCAACGAAGACCCAATGCAGCCAATAAATAAATAAATAAATAAATAAAATTATAAAAAAAGAAAAGGGAAATAAAATCTGAGGAAGACAGTCATATCCAAATAGAGGATAGTTTTAATCATGTGTTTTACAGCCAGGGTTTCAAAACATGGATGGAAATATTCTCTAAGTTTTTATTATTAAAAACTGGTTAAACTTTTACAAAGGTCACTTTGCTGACACCAACAAGAAGCAATTAAAGTGCAAAAATAGAATTGTATCTGTTACAGGAATGATACATTTTAACTGGGAAAAGCCACGAAATAAACATTGTTAGACACAGTGGTAACTTTGTTTTATAATTCTAGAGTATAAACACATGAATAAAATTATATAAAGGGATTTTCTCTTGTCTATGAATTCTACAGTTAGTACTGTAAATATTAAATATATTTCTCATTGAAATATTTTAATTGGAAAAAATAAAATAAAAAAATGAAAAAGCAATCTTTGAAAATTCTGAGTTGTATCTTCCATGTTAGACCTGCATATAGATGTCTGTCTTTAGTACCCACATGTAGTTAGTTCCTAACCTAGTCCTGTCTCTACTAGCTGTTTGACCTTAGGCAAGTTATTTAAATCCCTTTGTGCCTCAGTTTCTTCACCTACAAAATGAAGCAAAAATAGTATAATAGTATTTCCTTAATTAAGTTGTTATAAAGATTAAATGATTTAATACATGTATCTTGATAGGGATTCAAATAACATGCAGTGTTGGTTATTCTGTTATGCTATATTATTAATAAAGTCCTTAATAATTAAAAATATGTTTTTCAAGTTATAAAAATTGTATATTTTCATTTAAAAAATTTGGAAAATGCAGAAAGATATAAAGAACATAATAAAAATCACATTAATCCCCAAGAGTAATCATCTACTTATAAATCATTCCATTCTTAGCAACTCCACTTTCTTTTGGTTAGTATGTGTCTGCTATGCCTTTCTTTATCACTTTATTTTCAACTTTTCAGTGCCATTGTATGGTGTCTCTTTAATAAAAAACATATAGTTCAATTTTAATTTTGATTCAGTTTGGGAATATGTTTTTAAAAACACAATCTAAATCATTTGCATTTACTTATGATACTTAAAAAAATTTTTAGTGTCTTCATCTTTTCTGTTTACCATTTTTATTTTTTCCTTCTTTGCTGCCTTTAATTGAATTAGTTATGTTTTCTTTATCTCCCCTGCACATTTTCTCCCCTGTACTGAATTTGAAGTTTGCATTCTATTTCAGTTCTTTCAATATTTACCTGAAAATATTTGGCATGCAAACTTAACTTTATTTTCCTTATTTATTTTTTTATTGAAGAGTAATTGATTTACAATGTTTCAGGTGCATACTTTAGATTTTCCTAACACTATAAAATTGATAAAAATTCTATCTTGCTCTTAAATAAAACAGTAACCTAGAACCTAAACACCTCCTTTCCTTGTTTCATGTTATTGTTTAAAGAATTTTATGATTTGAAACCTTTCAAAATTAATTATTACTGACTTATTTCTACCAACATGTTACCAGTTTCTTTGCTTGCTATTATTCCTTTTATCCCATTCCTTTCTGTGGGATTCATTTTCCTTCTGGTTGAATACATCCTTCAGTAGTTCTTTTGGAGGAGTCTGCTTACCAAGCTCTTAGTTTTTATGTCTTTGACAGTCTGCTTTTATGTGAACTCTTAGGTGATTTTTTAGCTGGGTATGGAATTGTAGGTTATGTTATTTCCCTTAGTATTTTGAAGTTACTATTGTCTTTGTGCATCTCTTGTTGCCTTTGATAGGATTCTTCTTGGTTTGATTATTGTTCCTTTGAAGGTAGTTTATCTTTTTTCTCTTGCAGCTTTCACACTTTTTTCTTTTGTCTTGGTGTTCTGTAGTGTCACTACAGTGTTTTACCTTTGTTTAGTCTGGGGAGTCAAGGAACTCTTTCAATCTGAGGGTTTATATCTTCACTTCTGAAAACTTTAAAAGTACTACTTCTTTCTTTTTAAATTTTTTTTCTTTTTTCTTTTTTTATTTTTTGTAATCTCTTTTTCTCAGATAACTACCATATGCTGGATCTTCTGTCTAAATTCTTTCATATTTTCCATTTTTTAAAACTATCTGTGATATATTCTAGGTGACTTTAGACCTATCTTCCAGTTTACTAAATTTCTCTTCCTTTTTGTCTTGTGTGCTCTTCAATGTATCATTGTTTTGTTTGCCAATGATAGTCTTTTTTTTTAATTTTTATTTATTTATTATTTTTGGGGGGTACACCGAGTTCAATCAACTGTTTTTAGTCTTTTAATTCTATATTTTTTCTTCAGATTTTCCATTTTAAGTAATACATGCATATCTTGTTCTATTGTGCTTCACTTTGTTGTGCTTCACCGATCCTGTGTTTTTTGCAGATTGATAGTTTGTGATAACACTCTGTTGAACAAGTCCATTGGCACCATTTTACCAACAGCGTTTGCTCACTTTGTGTCTCTGTCACATTTTGGTAATTATTTTAATATTTCAAACTTTTTCATTAATATTATATTTGTAATGGGGATCTGTGACAGTGATCTTTGATATAACTGCTACAACTCACTGAAGGCTCAGATGATGATTAGCATATTTTTAGCAATAAAGTATTTTAAAATTAAGGTATGTATATTGTTTTTTCTTAGACACAATGCTATTGCACACTTAATAGACTATAGTGGAGTGCAAATATAACTTTTACATGCACTTGGAAATCAGAAAATTCATGTGACTTGCTTTATTGTGATACTTGCTTTATGGTGGTGATCTAGAACCGAACCTGCAATATCTCTCAGCTGTGCCTGTACTCTGATCTTGCCATGTGGAGTCTATTATCTTTTTCATCTGCTTAATGAGTATAAACGTTTATTCTAAAGTTCTTTTTGAATTGCTTTAGTATTCAAAGTTATTTGATTATGAGCTTTTGTTGCATTTGCAAACTTTCATAGCATTGGATTGCTTTGTATTCTTTGCAGTCTTTTTGAGTTCATCAGTACTAATTATATATTTATAGGTACATGCTGGATTGTGAAAGCTCCCTTATGGGGCAGTTTTGTGCTTTACTGTGGATGTATGGGTTTTTCAGCTTTGGACCACATTTTATATTAATTTCTTAGTTTGGACTTTGCTAATAGCTCAAAGAATTTTACACTCTGCTTGTATGCCTTGCAGGGTAGGGAATTCAAAATTGTCATGACTGACTCTGCTTTCTGCTGTACCTTGAGGCAAACCTTGTCTTTAGACTTTTGGGAGTTTTTTCTACTTCTAGTTCACCCTCTGGTCTTACTTCTTGGAGGAAGTTCAGGACTCAAAATCTTGACTTTGTTTGTCATTGCCACCATCTACATCCACTTATTCCTGAGGGACACATGGCTTACTTTTCTGGCTCCTAGAAATGTATTTTTCTTATCTTAAACTCCAGCTGTGTACTTTGAAAAATTTCTTCAAATTTTATTTAGAATTTCTAGATATCTTTAAAGTGGAAGGACAGACTTCACACCTCAGATCAATTTGCTATCTTTGCTGGAAAAGTCTCCAATTTTAATTTTTTTAAGTAAAATTGGGCATATTATATATGTGTGTGTGTGTGAATATATGTATGTATATACATATATATATATATATATGTTTTGTTAATTGCTTTTGTACCTCTAAGAGTTTATCATGAAACTTATGCCATTATTAATCTTCTAAACCATGATTCTTTAGTAGTTATTTTCCATAGGATGAATGTATTACTTATCTAGGCAATCCCTGTTGTTGCATATTAAGTTTCTGATTTTTTTTTTTTGCAATTATAAACAATTCTTCTGTGAATATCTCTTTGTATGTATCTTTGAGCATCTCTGCCATGGCTACCTTCTTAGAGGTGAAAGAATCATTATATAACAAGATAGGATCTTAAAATTGAAAGACTGATTAAATATTAGTAATGGGAAGTATAATGGATGTATCGCAAATTCTGAACATTAAGAAAAAAACAGGATAAAATTGTAAGAGGATAGAAATACAATGGATTAAAACTTTATACCATTATAAACTTCAAATCTCTGTTCATTGAGTTCATACAACAGATATTTGAGACATTATGTTGAGTATTGTAACTAATAGGGATAAGAAGTGAATAAGACATGGTTTCTGTTCTTAAGAATATAGGTATACTCTCAAGGAAGATAAATAGAACTATATGGAACTCTAATAAAAATGCAGCCATAAGTAGTATACTTCAGGTAACAGGAGGATGCTGTGAGATCTCAGAAGAAGGATCTACCTAATCCAATTTGAGTAAGGGCCATATCTGCCTAATAATTTACAACTCTCAAAATGACGAGAAAAAAGTTTAAGCAACAATGAACACATGGTTGTAGGAGGAACAGTGGACTCAGTTAATAATTTTGTGCATATAATTACTTCAATAAGCGTTTTCTTGTATGAGTGAATTGCCTCTCAACATGGCTCACTCCTAGTCCAAATGGTTTGTTACTGTGTCACCAGCCAGAACAACAGTGTCAAGCCTGTTCTTTAGCTTCTTTACAGTAGCCACACCTTAAGAGTCACATCAATTTCCTTCCCGATAGAAACTTCGTTGGGTCTTCATTGCTGCATGCGGGCTTTCTCTAGTTGCGGCAAGTTGGGACTACTCTTTGTTTCGGTGCGTGGGCTTAGTGTGGTGGCTTCTCTTCTTGTGGAGCACAGGCTCTAGGTGTGTGGGCTTCAGTAGTTGCAGCATGTGGATTCAGTAGTTGTGGCACATGGGCTTTGCTGCTTTGCAGCATGTGGGATCTTCCCTGACCAGGGATTGAACCTGTCCCCTGCATTGGCAGGCAGATTCTTAACCACTGCACCACCAGGGAAGTCCCCCTGATAGAAACTTCAGTGGTCTTGTTTTCTACCATTCTTATACATGGCTATGTGCTTCAGAAGAAGCTAGACCCATCTCCTGCTATAGGGTTCCAGTTAATTTAAGTTAATCATAGAGCGTTCTCTTGCCAATGACTGTTTTAGGCATAGACACATAATACAATTTTGGCAAGAGGAAAATTTTGTTTGGGGCTTTCTTGAAAAGGTTTATTCACCAATATAATAGGGCAAATATGGTCTTTTCACTGGCCATTGTTGGGCCTGGGTATTGTACTTGGAACTGTTGCAGTCATCTTGCCATCCGTCTTTGGATGGAATCAATACATAGGAAGGCGAAGCTAAGGAGAGAGGGAAACTGGAGGCTGCTCTGCTACTTAATGTTGTGATAAAAAATGCCCAAATGGTTTGAGTTATGTTTTTCTATTTACCTGAAGCCAAAATCTTCCTAACTGATGCAGGAGGCAAAGGTGTCCCTTGGGACTCTTGTCACCTCAGGAAAATCCCTGCAATGTACTCAAGTGTCTCATGCAGGGATACAGACAAGGTTCTGGGTGACTTGGACTGCTTTCCTATTTGTTGCCTTTGTAGTTATGAGAATAACTGGATATTTGCATTTCTGTATCACAATGTCTCTTTCCAACCTTTCTTTTCTAACTTAAAGGTAGGTTCTTCCAGTTGATTTTTGAATGACCTTAAACCAAGAGAACTATCGATATTGCATAGTAGTGATCCATGTATTTCCTATTCAATTCCTTTGTCATGAAAATTAGGGGAAAATACACAATGAAAATTACTTTTTGCTAAATATTATGAAAAGTAAAAATTTCCACTTTTCAAAGGTAAGATAGCTTGCATTCATTGCTTCTTTTGTGTCTTCACTGTGCCATGACCATAGCTTATCACTCACTTTCAAACTTTTTTCAAGCACTGAAACTCTTTTATTATTTCCAGATGATTTCTGAATGATCAACAGCACCTCCCCTGCCAAAAAAGCAGTTGTAATAAATTATATTAAGTTGATTTTATAAATTCAAATATATAATTGGAGATTATGGGTGACAATTACAGTTTGAGGTCATCTTGAGCAAGTGACTTGTTTGTTTTAGATTCCCATGTTGAGAAAATTCTGATTCACACCTATAAGTAGTTGCAAGTTTTAGGATTTTGTTTGCTTAAGAAGCTTGTTTTGTAATCTCTAGGTTCTTAAATAAGGATGGTTAGAAATACTTTATTCAGAGTTCACAGAGGAGCAAGTTAACCTGGTTGCATAACGTAATGTAGTGAAAATTTCAGATACGAATATTAATATTGGTATATATAATATTCTTGTGTGTGCCTATTTTTAAATACCATTTTAGAAATAAGTGCTATTTAAATGAAGAAATTAAAATAACTAGTTTTTTGTAACCCTTGAAGTGCCCTGGCATAACTTGAATTTGAAGACCGCTGCTTTTTAAAAATTAATTTTTACAGTACTTTGCACACCATGTAGCAATTATTTAATGAACTTTGTCTCCCTTGAGCTGCTCAGAGGCAGGGCTTGTGTGTCATTTATGGTGAATTTAGGCACGCAGTTTTATTTTTACATGGTTATCCCTCCTTAGACCAACTGAGAGCTTCTCAAGGCAATATTCCTCATCCATATAACACAGTGCCCACTGCATGGTACATCTATGGAATGAATTGTATTACATCCCAGCAAACATTTCTCTGCCTTTTCTATCTGTTCAGTTTCTAAAAGACCGAATTAGGGGTTGATGTCATTGAAACTTCTCTTATAGTAAATGTATGCAGATCCACTTATGGTAACTTCTGTTCTTTTCTTCATGTGTAAGGTAAAAAGATACTCGTAGAAATTTAGGAAGTGTAGAAAATTATAATGAAGATAATCACAGTGAAGCTTTTGCATTTCCTTTCAGTCTTTCTTCTCTTTATATATTAGTTATGTAAATAATGTCTACATCCTACTTATTTTCACTAACATAAGTGGGCATTTCTTCACTCTGTTAAAAAGTTTTCATAAGCCTAATTTTGATTGCTTTGTGAACTGTTCCGTCTTATGAAAGTACCATGGTTTATTTTACCCACTATCTATTCTTAGACATAAAGTTTCTAATCTGCTTTTATAAATTATGCATTACAAAATGCTATGATATTTTTGCATATAATGTATCACCTGTGCAAAGATTGATTTGTTTAGCATAAATTCCTGGAAAAAAAAGTACTGGGCCAAAGATACAAACATTTTCAAGGCTTTTGTTTTATTTTTGCTTTAGATAAATTTGTCATTGTTCCTGTTGATACTGGGGAAGTTGTATCTGTTTGGTTGCAGTTGGATAATTGTTGATGCCTCAGAAAATTCTGAGAATTAAGACTTTTAGAATTTAGATGACAGTAGAAGCAAAAGCTAAGTTAGATTTATCAAATGAAGTGCATAACAGAACCAGGGCATCATGCTATTTAAGAGAATTGCCTTTCAGACACTATATCTTGAGTCTCATTTCCTTGGGGATTCCACCATCCAGGGCTTTTTGTAGCCCTGATTCTTGGTGGATTTACTTTCCTGAGTTTAATTTGCATCTGACCTTTCCCTAAAGAGCGAGGGATGGAGAACCTTGTCGGGGATGCACTCCACTTAAGAACCAGCATCCATTTATTTTCTCACAGACTGACCTTGGGTTCTGGCTAGAGGAATACAGTCCTGATTTCTCCTCTTGATTTTGCATTAACAAAGCTTTTTTAAGCTTACAGGTGCGGAAAGACTTAATAGAGTGGGAACATCATTTTTTTTCAGGGAAAGGATAATATGTATAAGGGGAAATGTTGAGTCTGGATTCTTACATATTTAAAGAATTTAACCTGTTTACCCAGAAGCAGAAATGATTTGGGGCTTAGAAAAAAATCACAGATAATTTGAAATTCATATGTTTTGTTATTCAATTTAAAGTCATATCTTTCTTCATCTAGATCACATCAGTCTAATTCTAAGAGAAATATCCAAGGGGTTTGAATGGAATTTTTTTTAATGTAAAGAAATGGCATGTTAAAAAAAAAAAAAACAAATCAGCTTTTCGCAGTGGCAGACTTGCAGCTGTTAACTGATCCCATAACGAGCGGTATTTACCCACACATTTTCCAAATTAAACATGGGTATATGCAGACCTGGCTTAAGATCCTATAATACACACACTTTACCTGCTAAGGAAAAAAAATTAAAACCAAAATTGCCCCAAGGGTTATAAGCACTGAGGGAGAGGTAAGAATAAAAAAGCCAGAGAGGGAATGATGTGACTTTGTAGAATGCATACTTAGGACAGAGAGGGGAAGAGATTTTAGGGATGGTTGAAGGATAATGCAGGTGCTTGGGCATTGCTTAGAAGATCTGTTCAGTTATCCAGATCAAGTCATGCTTACGTTATTAGAACCTGAGTATTGAGAACTGCCATTCAGGCAAGCACTGATGATTGTTTTTTGCTAGGAGATATTATAATATTTTTTTCAGAAGTACTGTGTAATTTCTATTTGCACTCCCCTGTAAAATTCTTTTTCAGATAGTGAAATTACATTTTTATGACTTTAGCTTAATTTGGATTCAGTTCAATTCAGTTTTTGAAAATGAGAAATTAATCCTGCACTGGGCTAAAACTTGGATTGCTAGAATGGCTGATCATTGCCATCTCCCCCTAGCCTGCAAATTTTTTGAGAATCCCATTAAATTTTATTCAGGAGTCCCTTACCAGCCAAATGTATTGTTTCCATGGGTACAATTAATGGGGAAAGCAATTTTATAAGACTGATGTAAAAAATGAGCACTTCATTAGCCCCCCTGCTGGTCACATTTAGAGACTAGAGGAAGGAAGTCAGCTCTTGTGGGGATGGCAGAAGCTCTGTGGTGTAAAGGGGGCAAAACAATGAAAGCAGAAGTCAGAAGTGTCTCTTTAAGTGTAAGGAATTACCCCTGAAGACTTTATTAGGAATTGGAAAATGCCACTAAATTGTGACACCTTTTTCACACACTTTCTATTTACGGAATCCACTCT
Organism: Hippopotamus amphibius kiboko; assembly: GCF_030028045.1. Taxonomy (NCBI): domain Eukaryota; kingdom Metazoa; phylum Chordata; class Mammalia; order Artiodactyla; family Hippopotamidae; genus Hippopotamus; species Hippopotamus amphibius. The sequence continues at coordinate 16,675,792 of NC_080201.1, read as the reverse complement.
GTGACAACCTTAAAAAAAAAAAAAAAAACACCTAAAAAACCATTTCTTAGAAATACAGACATCCTTTCTCCTTTAATTGCTGAAACAGGTTTTGATGTATTTGGTACAAGAAAGACCCACAAAGGAAAGAAAGCCTTAATGAAATGAAGGACTCACTTACTAGCTCTTAACTGTCACTAATTTCTACCACAACATTTAAGTTTTAGGTGATTTTTGACTCAATCATCAAAATTTCTCTTGATTAGCATTTTTATTCATTTATTCTTTGAAATACAATGAGGTGAAATTGATATCACCTCATCTCATTTTCCAAAATATTATAGTGAAAATAATAGAACCATAATACAACTTCCTTAGCATCAAAGAATGCTTTCACTCCACTGCCCCAAGCCCGGAGCAGAAATCTAGAGATATTCTTGACAAATTCAGAGCCTTACTGTACAATGGTTACATGGCATTTGAATAACTATTAAAAAAAATTTTTTTTAAAGCCTACTCTAATTTGGGGAAGAAATGAGGCTGGAACAATTCTGTGTTCAGTTTAGTATCAGTGTACAGCTTGATACAAAAATGTTGCCCTTTTCCTGTTTTCCTGTGACTGGAGGTAGGGGATAGGCCAACTTAAAAAAAAAATAGTAGAGTGTAACAAGTACATTTTAGGGTGAATAAACTCAGTTTAATTGCATATGAGCAAATCCATTTAAGAAACTATTTGTTTATGTTTTCTGCAATACAGCTATCCTGTTTTTTTTTTCTTGCTTGCCTTTTTTTTTTTTGGAGATTGTTTGAAAGGGGGCTGTTAAAAAGATGCTTTCCCCTGCAGAGGGCAGTCTGCCTCTACAAAATGTATGCAACCCTGACCGCATTTGAGCAAAGAGAACAAGTATGTAAAATTATTTTTTAAGTGTGAATGTAAATAATTCTTTTTGTTTTTGGATAAGACTATGGAAAAAAGTCTTCTGTATTAGGAACGTATAGATTGTGTATAGCTATATGTGTGTGTTTTCCCCTTGCCCTTTTAGGTATTGTCTTGCTGACCAGTTTTGTTTTCTTTTTTAAGATTGAAGCATTTTTTGAATAAGCATTGAGCAAGGGAGATAACAAATAAGGTCCCAAACGGAGGGGGAAACGGTAATCAGGAGAATAAGAGAAACATCAGGCTGGGTTGTAGATTAAAAATGTATTTGTTTTAAGAATTTGAGGGCCTACAAATTACACCACAAAGGCAGAGAAAGTAAAACATACCACCTAATATTTTTTTTAAATACAGAAATTAATTTCAGTTTAAAGAGGTTTCTATCTGAAGCTGGAGATATTTAATCTGAAAAGTGTGAGAAAATAGGCATTTCATTCTGTAATATTTCTTTCCTGTTTGATGTACGTCTCTGTCTGAGAGAGGAATGGATTAAATAGAGGCAGCTCTTCCAGAGGAGAATCGGAACCTTTTGAGAAGAGGTGCTGATAGGCATATAACTGATGCACAGATAAATACAAGGCAACAGAATTCCCATACAGTTTAATTGCAGATTTTCTGGACTTTGAAGGGGGAGGGGAACACTTTCTGCTGACCAGGAGAAAAGTGCCTAGGGATACTGTGAAGCCTTAGTTTCAGGGTGTGTGAAAAATGACCAAGATGCACATGATCATTTCCATAGACCATCTTCAATGGGCAAAAAAAGCCACCTTCCTGGTGTAGAAATTCATAAACACTGAAAAAAAATTCTATGGTTTTTGTTTGTTGAAAATCATAAAAAGGAATTGTATAAAAGACTCCTTAAAAACATGATAACTAGTATAGGGAAAAATGCTCAGCAACTTACGTCTTGGGAATATTACAGGAATCTGCAGCTCACACTGATTTTCACGTTGTGAATGCAAGTTTGGAAATACCTTTGAGAATATCTCTTTTGCTGCTTGCCTGCCTATTTACTTGCCAGGATTTTCTCAGTTCCTTTTCTAAAGCAGTTTGAAAATGTGATTTCGTGTCGAGATGCTTTTGTGAAGTGCAATTTATTTATTCACTTCTCACCACGTATGTTTTTATTAATGTGCTATTATTATATAGCAAGATAATGCCAGCACAAAATATATTGTCTCTAAATGAAGAGGAGGGACTGTGAGTGGCTTAATTTTTGAAACTTATATTTTTGAAGCTGGCTCTCAAGGCATGCTGCTTTGTAGTTTGCGATTTATGACGGCTGTGGTCGAGCCAGGTGGAGCAAAAGCTGCAAAATGGCAGGACAATTACTGTAAGGGAAGATCATGAGGAGTCTTGTCAGTTCCCAATGTGAAATTTAATCAGGTTCCATAGAGTGATGTGATTCATCTTGTTAGCCCATTCTGAAGTATTTTGAAAATATAAATTATAAACCTTTCAAAATCTAAAACATAGGGAGATTCAGAACTGCCTAAGTTATCATCTGGGTATTTACTTTGATGCCATGAATTTTATTTTAGCAAGTTAATTTTAATCAAGTGGCCCATTCTATGTCATACTGATACTGCACATACAATTATGGTTTTTAGTTTCAACCATTTAGGAAGAATTTTATTTTAGCAAGTTTATTATGATCAAATAGTCTCTTCTCTATTATATTGACATTGTTCTATCCTATGGTAGTTGCCAAGGCCAAGCACATATAATTCTTCTTTTCCAGAACTATACAACAAGTATAAAACATTTGCATACATCAGACTAGCTCATCTTTGAGGAGTATTTCTCCCTGTGCAAAAACAGTTGGGCTTTGTTTATGCTTTCTAAACACATCTTCAAAAGTTATATTGTGTCCTTTTGTTTTAAATGAACACTACATCAAACTTTGAATATTAAAAATTAAATGATTATGAAATATACAAAGTACTATTAAGACTTTCAGATATTTGAAAAGTTATAATGTTAGAAAGATTGGTTATTTTTCACTAAAAAATGGAAGACTTTGAACCTGTGAAATTTGTGTGCATTTTGTGTCACCAATATTGATACAACTTAAGAGAATGATGCTTTCTCTTTTTCTCTTCACTCACATAAACACACATGTACATATGTATATGTATATATAGAATGTATAAAACTCTTATGTACAAAAATATGCCTACTTTTTTCCATAGCTAGTGAGGTACATCTAATCAGCTATTTGTAAATTAGTATGCCAAGATATGTTAACTTTTACAGTCTGCCAAGTGCATTGTGCGCACTACATAATCCACACAGTTGGATTTGTCTTGTTCTTCCTAAAAGCTTGGGAACAATGCTTACAGAGAAAAGAGTGGGTGGTTTTTACATGGCTTGAAAATTTTAAATAGTATTTCCACTTATATATGTATATACTATTGCGATCTTAATGCCTTGATTTTTTTTAAAGTATTGTCTTAAAATTTAAGTATACATTGAAATTATGAAAAAGTATACCAAAATATATATTTTTTCCTGTCACCTCAAGAAAACTCAGTGTAACTCACTTTCACGTTTGATTTGAAAAGCAGAAGCATTCAGCACTGTGGTTACCCCTGTCTTGAGTCTGCATTGTACAGCATTTTCTTGCCACCTTCCACAGCCGAGTTAAAAAAAAAAACCACAGTGGGAACCCTGATTTTTTCAGCCATTCTGTACCTTTGTTGCTGTTAGACTCTTAATTCTGCTTGAGTTTATAATATTTGCGTTTGCTCTTATTACACCAAAAGAAATTCCTTGGAATGCATATTCAGTTTTCCCCCATTCCTTTCATTTGCAGATGAAAGACAAATGCAGATTTAAAAAATAAATAAATAAATACGATGTGGTTAGGACCATTCATCACACTCCCTGTCTGCTGGGTCTTTGTTTCTGTTTCATGCTGTGTGCATTACATTACATTTCTGAACCTGTTGTGAGTTTTTTTTTCTTTTGTAGTTTATTAAAATAAAAATATTTTCAGTCAGCAGAAATCCCATTGGTTCTTCTGGAAATCTTGCCCCACAGGCCTTGGCAGGACAAGAACAGATTGTCTGGGGCCTAATTCTGAGCATTGTTTTTTATGAGGAAATCAAAAGTATAATTGTTAAAACCCAGTGTGTCCTTTTATGTCTAAAAAGGAGAATTAAATTGCTGGTGGCAAAGCAACAGGGGATAGAGAGAGTGGATGTGAGGCAGGCCCTCTGGAATTAGGGATTTGTTGTTGAAAGTAAGGGGAGAGTACACTTCAGTATGTATACAAGTGAGTGTGCATTTGACAGGTAGATCATGGAACCCAGTAAGTACAAGCAGCAGAAATTGAAAAGGAATAAATGCAATAAAATGGTCTCTTTGGCCATCCAGTTTGCTCCTGTCAAATTCTTAAAAGCCCCAATTTGCAAATAGTAGAGAAAACACTGATTCAAAGTCAGAGGATGAACTATCAAATACCTACCAACTTTGGTTCTTTCTAGGAAAAAAAAATCTTTATATTCTTGAGGGATTTTTATCCAGACATTATTCTTGACAGGACTACTCTAGCTTTTTGACCTGTGCGTTCATTTTTGATTCTGAGGAAAAATAGCTTGAAATTTTGATTTCATTTGCATTAATTCCACTTTTTGAATCTGATCACTAAACCATATATCTTGATTTGGGACTTGTGGCATACCTGTTCTAGATTCCTAAATTTAATGAAGTTCTAAGACCATCCTCAGAGGTCTGTGTTTCATGGGACTATTCAGACAGTTTTGAATCTTGCCACATGACACACAGCATCTCTGCATATTTTAGGGTACATATGTAAGACAAAAGATTCTGTGAAAACACTTTGTGTTCCAAGTTTAACTGGGATATAACAAAATAGATTGCAAAAAACCCCAGTGCTGTGTATCCTGACAAAACCTTGGTGGTGTGCTGTGGTGGACAAATGGTTAAAATATACACTCATTGGAGTATGAAGGCAGTTCTTCTCGGCTGTCAGATAGTTTGACCAGTGTCAGGCTATCCTGACGCGTGCAGCATACCTTCATTGCATCATAAATAAAACAGACAAATTACTTTTTTTTTCCTCTAGGATGGAATAAGCACCATGAGAGGAAAGGGAAAAGGATTAAGGGGGGGAGGGGTGACTTGGAGGGTTGGTGGGGAGGTAGTGAGGAATCAGAAGGGAAAAGAAAAAAGAGAGATCCTTTCAGCCCCCTATGAATCTCAGAATGGCAGCCGAGAACAATGAGAAAACCAGGCAATTATCTAGAATCCTGTTCCCTTATCCAGACATAGAAAATATATTCTTGCACCAGCCTTCCTTCCATCCCCCACTCCCCACTCGCCTCCCCCCCTTCCCCTAGTCTGTCTAATTCAGTTCTTTAGTGGAAAGCCCAGCAGATGTAACAAAGGGAGAAGGGTTTCTGATGATGGGCCACTCATGACTCAAGGGCCCAGCCTTCCAGGTCTGCAGTGGGAAACATTTTTTTATATACTATGCCCTTACAGACTTTGGTAACCTCTGAAGCCGCAGCAGTGAAAAATGAGCAGAAAGGTATTTTATAGCCTGAACTCTTTTCCTGATTTCCTGAAAATCAAGCGGTCAGGATCCTAAATCATCTGGCCCAAATGCACCAAGCTGACATGCCATTTCAGCCTTGGGAAATTCTGCCCTAAGATGTGAGTAGAAATTCTGGGTTCTGAAACTGTTTTACCGAGAAACCTTCCTGAATTCCAGTGAAGAATTCTGCTTTACTTCTTACATCATCATTGCAGTCCCGTAAGAGGCTGCCTCCTATCCTACTTTCCCTTCAATTAGGCACCAGTGAATGAAGATGCTGGTAGCATTGGTGATTTGATAGGTTCTTTCAGAGTCACTGGAAAGTCTGTCCTTTCTTCCCTCCTCTGCTTCCTGGACACTTGGCCAAAGCACTTAGGACATGTATGGAAGGATGAGCCATAAATGATTGCTCCCTCTGGGGCCTTTACAGTTGGAATGTGTGTCCCATTATATGCTGAATAGGAGCATTTGGTTAGCCAGTCTGTTGAAGAGTGACATTTAAGTGAGAATGTGTGTCTGAACCCCTATCATTTATACTCCAACATGGCAAGAGTGGCTCTGTATCTGATTTCTTGTGTCTTCCATCCACCTCCTCCCATAATCGGCCGTACTTACATTGCATTGTCTGGAATAGTGATGGTTTATAACACATCATCCACACTTCTTATCATGACCAGTAATTCATAAAGCAAGACAGCTGCCTGGGGTTAGGGTGTGGTTGGCAGCTGCTTACAAAAATTCCTCTCTGCACTCTTTACAGTAGCTGTGCAACCACTATAAAAAGTGGAGTACCAAGGCTTTCCCATGGCAACGTTTACTCAGGATAGTGTTTGAAAGAGACTTAAGTTTCTTCTTGGAAAAAACAATTAGCAAAATCTCAGAGGCCAGGAGATTGCCAAGACCACCTCCCTGCATTAGCCAAAGAACACTTGTTGGCATTCACTAGCTTATTTAACCTTTTCCTTTAAGTAAAATAGATTTACTGGAGATGCCATTGTTTCCAGTGGGATGGTGGTGTTTGGTTTCAAAGTGGATGCAAAGTGCTTTGACATATTTTTATGCCTTAAAGTGTGATTTATGTCTTACGTAGTTTTCACTGTATTTATTTTTACAACTTGGTTGTCTGTTAGCAAGAGCTGGAACCCTGGTTTAGACTTTGCTGCATTATCCCGTAGGATGTGAAGGTTTGCAGTTGAAGCCTGGGGGTTCAGATTCCAGTTTTGCCTCTTGCCTGGTGTGATGTCATGGAGATCGATGACTCTTACTTAGGTTGAGACTCAACTTCCTAGGGGACAAAAATTCATCAGCAGTCTGGTGAAGTTTAATAAAATAAAAGTGTATCATATCACTTGGTAAATTACTTGCTGCCTAGAAATGTTAGTTATAATTACTCCAGTATATACTCATAAATATCTGCTGGTTGAGACCACAGTTACATAAAGATAAGCCTAGACTAAGCTATTTTCTCAAGAAAATTGTACTGTTTAGGACAAACCTCTAAAAATAAAGGCATTCCAAAAATATGTTGGAAGATAACAGTGTTCAACTTAAAAAAAAAAAAAAAATCACCTGAAACAGCTTTAGATTGCTGGATGGAGCTTTTTCTCTTTCTCCGTAGAAGTTATATCTGAATTTAACATAAGTTCCCAAAGTCAGTACTGAGACAAACCATAAAGTAACCCAGTTAATGAGCCTCCAGTGCAATTAGTAAGTTTATATAGCAGATTCGTCATACATGAAAAGGTTCTTTACTAATGGATTTTCTGATATTTAGTCCAACTTAACTGGACCCCTTTAGATCCTTCTTTTTTCTTTTCTTTTTTTTTTTTCACACGGGCTTAGTTGCTCCGCGACATGCAGAATCTTCCTGGAGCAGGGCTCAAACTCATGTCCCATGCATTGGCAGGTGGATTCTTAACCACTGCGCCACCTAGGAAGCCCTGAGATCCTTCTTGAGTGTTGTCTTTGCAAGATTTATCTACTGCTATTATAGATGATCCTTTATTAGGTGAGATCCCCTTTTTTCTCCAAATTTAGTATCTATAGACTTTGTGTTTTCACAAAACTTCATTACAGTTGAGGCTTTTAATGTGAAGATCATTGTTTTCAACCTTGCTGATCTTCTAATTCCCATGATCTAATTCATTTATCATATTATAATTACCTGGACTCCCCACCTTGACAGTGGGGGCAGTTGTGCATGTTGTATGATGCATCCTATTAGATGGAGCCCACGGGGTTGATCAGAATGGCTTTTACTTACAAATCTCATGTATGAATAAAAATGTATAAAATTCCTCAAGTCCGACAGAATGAAGCAGAAAAACTTTTCGGGGTAATTGTTGTACTGAAATGGCTCACCCCAATTTGTCTTGGTAGAGATTGAAGATACCCTGGAAGGATTCTAACACATGCAAGACAGTTCAGGTCCTTGGTTGTGTGAACTTAAGTAAATATAAAACTGTTATTTGAATGAATAATTAAAAATTACCCCATTAAGCTATAACCTCATTTTTTCATGGGCCTGTAGCATTATTATTTTTTTAAAAGTAGTTGACAAATCAGTTTTATTTGAAAGAATAGCTTTAACTTTGAGAGAAACACAGAAGCAGAAGGAAAGGGTTAAAGTTTATGCATTATTTAAATATACATTAACTCATTTTATAATGCTTCTTGGATGTTGAGATTTGTTTTTTAAATGTTGGAGGATGACAAGTAATTCTAGAGGGACATCAAAGGACAGAAGATGCTGTATCATATTAAGATCATAGTTTGGTGAATCTGTGCAAGGCTTTTCCTTAATCTAATGTAAAGGTTTGTAAGAACCTGTCATCTCGCTGCTCGTTGCTTGCTTTTTACATAATACCCTTCAGCACCATTGATACCAACCTCGATGGCATTATTACTGCTATTTACAGTCGTGTGCTAGTAATGTTAAATCCGAATGGGATTAATAAAATAAATTAAGTGATAGATTCTAATGCTATTAACAATCAGTAATACTTCTTGACAGCACAAGAAAAGGAATAGCATGCCATTAGCCAGTCTAGATAGACTCCACAGTCTGTAAACACAAAGATTCCTGGTAATTCATGTTGATAAACCTTACTTTCTTAAAGTAGTCCCCACCCTCACCCCCCCAACTTCCCTATTCTTTTTCACCCTTCTCTTCCTTCCTCCTGTCCTTTCCCTTTCTTCCCTCCTTCTCTCTTGCTTTTCTTCTCTTTGTCGTTTCTCTGTGTGTGAAGATGCATTCTTCATGATCTCTCGTCTTTACTGCTTTGCAGTTATTCTGCTGTTATTGTTTGGAAATTGACCATTGCCTAGCAATCGTGTGTGCGACTTCTGCCAATAAACCTGCTGGCTTAGCCTGCTTTCCTTCCAGCTCTCTCTGCCTTCCTTAGCTAGTGCTTTCTCACTACCACTGTCTTCCAGCTTCCACCTCAATACTCTTCATCCTCCCGCAGATGCTTCCTGGGGTTCTTTTTGAAATGAATGCTAGCCTTTTGTTCCCGTCCCACTCCGAGTTGCTAGGGTCAGGCAGCTAGCAGCCTCCCTGGGGCAGTGCTATGATGAATTTTGGCATGGCCAGGCTGTTTAACAACTCCATCGCAGAGTGCCAGCTTCCTCAAAGATTGAAAGGAGCTGTGATGAGCTTTTTCCAAAGGCTCCACTCAAGTTTTGAAATGCCAAAGATTCCCGTGGATCTCTAAATTACGTAGTAATTTTTTGAACCACACCTTCCCAATAAAAATGAATTTTCTTTTCCAAGAAACATAGCTATTCTGTGATCTTATTAGTTAAGCACTCAAATTTTCTTGGGATCCAAGTTGTTTGGATTTAGTAATTTTTTATTTAAAAATGTTCAAGTCCTGTCAACCTTTTTATTGCAAATTGTCAATTATCTCATCTTTGCCACGATTTACATTCTTTTAAAAGAAGGAAGTCATGATTGTTATAAATGACACTCTCAAATAATTTTTTAAAACCCCTGTCGTTTCAGAAACAATTAGAAAGTTGTCCTAATTGAGTGCATTTTTTTAAAGTGGGCAGAACCAGTTATTTAAGCCCAAATTATTTATCTAGTTCTGTACCTGCATAAAACATTGTTTAAATTAGAATACATTTTATTTTCTTTTATGGTGTTGAAAATTTATCTTTCAAAATTATTTTATGTTTTTATATCTATGTATTTGGGTTGTAATGTGGCCACTAAAGAGGCAAATAGTGGTCTTTAATTGGGACTACTTCAGTAGGCACACAAGGATATACTGCCAGGGGCCTTCAGATGCTGACCATGAATGATAAAACATTTCAACTTAGTTTATGTGACTGTGTTCATAAAACAAGTATACTGTATAGCTTCTTTGCAAATCATGGTGCTTTTCAGCTGTACTTCATTGTAGTGACCCCCAGCTTTTCTGGAACCGAAGAAGGGGATAAAAGTGCATGATGGTGTGTGTATGTGTGTGTTACCACTGAATGTGATGAGTGTTCTCAGGAAGGATAACTTGGGCCAAGTTAACAGCTCTGTACCCTCCTTCTTATCCTATCTGGTATTCATTAAGTTAATATACCGTTGCCTGCATGGGGCAACTTCTTTGATGGTGAGTACAGTTAAATGCCTATTTAGACATGTCATGGACTAACCAATGCAAGAAGGTGCATGAAGTGTGGCAGAGAGAGAGAGAGAGAGAGAGACGGAGGGAGAGAGAAATTGTTGCTATATATTTTTTAACTTAAAAATGCTTCTTCTTAACAATCCTTTGCAGCTGGCAGAAGGCTAAGGTTTCTCGCACTACGAAAGGAAGTCAGACCATAAATAAGCCAGTCGAGCACACCTGGAAAGAATAAAATTCCTTTCTAGACTTTACACTGTGCTTAGAATGGATGCCAGCCTAGTGAGTGCATTCAAATGGTATGGAAGAATGTGTAAATGCCACATTAGTATAAAGCTAGGGAAATGTTTCCATTTTTTAATCTCTAACTTTTAAACTAATGGTTTACGGGAAATATATGGAAAGGCATTTTTCAAAGTTAAGTGTCTTGCTGTCATGTTTGGGGCAATGGACCTCTTTAAAAAAGTAGCAGCAGAGTGAGACAGAAAAGATAATGTGCTTTCAGAGCCAGATAGAGACTAACAAACTTTCCAGAAGTTGTCACAGTTTTCACACTTAGGGATCTAATTGAAAGATGTACATTCTTCATCTGATGTGCATTAAAGATCCAATGATCATTAGCCCTTTTTACCTCATCCCTTTTCAAGACATTACACAAGATTTTTTATCGCTGCACTGCTCAGACATGCACTGGTGCAGTTCTTGGGTTGGAAATTGTGGATGCTTCTGTTTAGTCATTTGGCTGCCAGTACTGTCTGTGAATTGCATCCCATCTGGCTTAGGCCTTTTGCAGATTTTAAGGTAAGGTACTCAGCCTCCCCAGAAGCTGGTCACTGCTGAAACAAGTCAGCAAACTTATGACTGTATTACTTTTGTCTGAAAAGTGTGTGTTCACAGCTTTCCTTATCTGTACAATAGGGTTCATGTCTAGGACATAGGGATGGAAGGGAAGCATGTTATTTGCCGGGCCCAGGCACAGCTGTGGGCTAGACAATTCCTCGGTGAAGATGACAGAGTTGTTCTTGAACAACCCATTCCTGATTGTACTGACTTTGTCCTTAGATTCTAAAGTGCAGATGTGGAAGAAAGTTTTCTTTTTGTTTGGTCTGTATCAACTTTTACAGCTTAATACCAATGAAAAGTTGACTGTTTAATACATTCTAAAAACATTTATGGGTGTAGCAGGAAAGTAAAAACAAGTATGTCTGGGGACAGCTGCCTAGTAGTCACATTCTTCCTTCCTTCCCAGGTTTATCTCCCATCACTGCTTCCTTCGAATGGCAGACAAAGATTCTTTGCATCTCCCGACCTGTCCACTTCATTAGCACTCCCTAGTACAGAGGGAAACAGCGGAGGAAGGCTCCCAGAAGCCAGCAGAGGGGTTCCCTTGTAGAATGTATTAATCTTCTTTACCTAGGTAGCCTCTTCCCAAAACATGGGCTTTGCTTCCTGCTGTGAAGCCAGAAGGGGATGGGAGGAAACAAATAATTAATAAGTGCCTGTTATTTGCCAAGTGTTGCCAGGACCAGATGGCACTCAGATTTTCTTGAGTTAGTGCGGTTGTGTGAAGGGGTTTTCCTTATCGGCTTTCAGACTTTTTCAGTGAATCTATATTGCGTACTGAACCTTCATGGACTAACATTTCTGATGATTATTTTGTGCCAGATACCATATTAAAGAACTTAATATATTCAAGGGGAAGAAAGTCTGAATGTTAGACTTTTTAAAATACCAACTTGTTAAGTCCTTCTAAACAGAAGAGTTTGGAGCAAGTGAAAGAGGAAAAAAAGCTTATTGTCAGTTTGTTCTGTGTAAAAATTAGTTGCATGTTTTGATTTTTCCAGTCATTCATTAATTCATTATTTCATTCTTTCAACTACTTTAGGCAGGCATTGTTCATGGTATCATGAGGGAATGAAAGAAATACAAGTTATGGTTCTTATCCTCATAGAATGTATACCTTAATATGCTTCATTTATAGGGGTGTATTGTAATTTTCATATATGTCAAGAACTGAATATTCTGAGTCAAGATTTTTTTGACCCAGGATTCAAGAAACAAAATATTTGCCTCCTTTTATCAGAGTAATAATTCCTGGTCATCTTAAGTAAAATACAAACCTTTTTACCTTGAATTTTTAAGAAAAGTTTTGTTTCATTAATTAAAAAAAGAAATTTATGTGTTGAATGTGCCTAGAGTGATGCTAAAAGAGTAGGTATCTTAGCTGAAAGAGTAAAAACTTAAGTTGATAGTTTGCTTCAGTAATAATTGAACCCCAGGATTCATATGAATATGTTTGTTTGTAGACCAGATGCTGAGAATATTGCCTTCTGATAAAGATGGAATTTGCAGTTCATAAAGTTAGTATACGTCCAAAAGGAGAAGAGTAGTATTTTTACAGTAATGTGCTGCTAACATTTAAAGTGTTTCTTTTCTGATATTATTGCCTAAAATTTCCAGTGGTGTAAATTAGACCCTCTAATACTTGTCTCAGCAGTAAGCAATAATTGAGGATATTTGATGGTTTTTATCCACATGGGAGAATGTACCACATAATTCAAAAGCAGCAAATCTCTGCACTCAGTTTATTCACATTGCATTTTTTAGTTTCAATATTTTGAGAAGGGAAGCAATAGTTAAAGAACATTTTCTTTAAGTGACCAATAACAGAGATAGAAATTTGATAAAGAAATAAATGGCAATAACCTACATTAATATGCATTTCTTGTATGTGAGTTCAGTTTATGTTCTCTTTCAGCAACTATTTTCAACTCTTCATAAGAATCTTGGCTGATTTTGGAGGCATGCATCATCTTTCTTATTTTATGATCTACTTTTCTTTATATCAATGCATTTTTAGTTCATCATTTTTAAGTTCCTTTTTGGTTTAGAATCAAATAGAGAAAAACACGAGAATAAAGAGGGAAATATTATTAGTTTGTTACGAATGTCACATAACACATGTGGGTATTATATGTCATAGAGTTATATATAAATCTCTTTACTGGATTTATAACTTTACTGTCAAAATTCACCTGAGGGTGATGCTCTATAGGTAAGAAATCTTAATTGAAGAGAGATTTACAAAACCAAACCTTAAAGAAAACACCAGAGAGTGTTTCTAATTTTCCTAAGCACAGTTTTTATATTTGTATTCCCTCTAATATGGCACTATGATTTTTAACACTAAATTTGACAGGCAGTAAAACTAATTATTACTGAGCATATGAAAAAAAATGTATATAATGTAATAGAGCTGGCATCTAAATATTTTGCTTTCACATTCATGGAATATTTGTTAACAGAGTTTCATAAGGATTTAAAAATCATTACATATTACAGTTATACCTCTAATAAACTAATTATATATGTTGTTTCTAGTATGTAATTAGGTATAATTACACTAATTGCATAAACAGATGATAATCAACCCGAAATTACTTTATAAAACAAGAACATTTACGCAACAATAATGTCATTAAAAAACATAAGCCCCCAAGAATGAGACAAAGCAAGCACCACCAGGAAATTCAGTTAGGGATTAAGTGTCTAGCACTGTAGGTATAATAGGGACGCTGTCACCTTCCCATTACCCTAATGCACTCCATTTCTCTTAGATATAGTATGTTTAAATCCTGAGCTGTGAATTTCTAGGCCTTTGTGTCTTTGTCTCACCACCTTAACATTTTTAATGTAGTTTTTGTTGTGTAAATCTATAAAGTGCCATCACCCGTCAGCGGTGACATCTGATGGCATGAGGCCGACCCAGTCTGCATGTATTAGGGCTTTTTGTGTTTGTGCAGTGAAAACTACTTAAACAAATTCCAGTTGAAGGAATAAACCTGTAAAAGGAATACATTTTCCTTGTTCTGAAACAATAGCTCAGTGTTGAATGGATGCCCATGAAAAGAATAAATCACATAGAAGGATAAAGTTCTTTTCCTCCAAAAGGCAAGAGGATGGTAATAATCATTTTGACCTATTGAGGAAATAAATCTCTTGATTTATCAGTTTAATGTGGAGACCAATCTAGAACACATGCTGGGAAGCCACCTTGAAATTATTGCTAAATTTGGGATTGTCCAAAAAGAATTTCAAATATCAAAAATGATATCAAGAACTCAGGAATTTCACAGAAAAAGTTGAAACCCTAGACTGGGCAGGAGCATTGTTTACACAACTCTTTAATATTTAGTCATTCTATCACTGCTAGACACCAGTAAACCAAACACCTGGAGAGCTGTGATTAGACGTAAAATCAGCCTCCATTAAAATACAGTATTTACTTGCAACTGACCTTTTGTATTGTCTGTGAACAATCATTCAGGAACTCTAGATCTGTTATTAGATATGCTGTGGGTAAGATTTGCTGTGAATTTGCAATGAATTTAGAGCTTTAGAAGTATGTAGATCCTTGAGTCTTCAGCTCCTAATACTTGGGGGATCTGTGCCATATAAAAGTTCAGTGTCCATTATCACCTTAATTTGCAGCAGAACAGTGTATGTGAGAGCATTTAGGACTTGAGATGCCAACTCAAGTTCAACTTGAAAAGTTGAAGATGCCAAGTCGTATTCTGGTTTCTTCATCCATTAAACATGCAGTCAACAAAATAATATAGATATAATTCACAGCTAACAGCTGCTGATGTAGACACAGATGCTTAATAAATACTTGCCAAACAAATGCATGAATAGAGGAAAAAAAGAAGTAGTATTTGGTAGATTTCTCCAAAAAAAAAAAAAAAAGGAAAGGAAAAGAAAAATATGAGCTGTTTTACCTGAGAGTTTGGTAATGTTACTTAACATTTTATTTTTTATTTGTTTAAAAATTAATTTTTTTATTTATTTATTTTTGGCTGCATTGGGTCTTTGTTGCTGCATGTGGGCTTTTTCTAGTTTCCATGAGCGGGGACTACTCTTCGTTGCTGTGCACGGGCTTCTCACTGAGGTGGCTTCTCTTGTTGCGGAACATGGGCTCTAGGTGCACGGGCTTCAGTAGTTGTGATGCATGGGCTCAGTAGTTATGGCTTGCGGGCTCTAGAATGCAGGCTCAGTAGTTGTGGCGCATGGGCTTAGCTCCTCTGCAGCATGTGGGATCTTCCCGGCCCAGGGATCAAACCCATGACCCCTGCATTGGCAGGCAGATTCTTAACCACTACGCCACAAGGGAAGTCCCTTACTTAACATTTTAAATAATACTTTATTTTCTCTGGTTATGAAATAATATTTAGTATAATTTTTTTAAAGAAACTATAGATAGGCTCAAAAGAAGAAATGGAAAGGCTTTGAGGTGTGTGCTCCCTTATTGCTCTCTAAAAAGCTTCCACTCCCAGTAGTATAGTGTAGAAGAATGCCATTTCCCCACGTTTACTAGTATTGGTTATCTTAATTTTAAAAAACCTGTTTATTTTATGTGCTAAATATTACTTGTATGCATTGTCTTCAATTTTAGAAAACTACTTTTCTTCTGATTTCTGTTTCCATTTGCTTCTATTGGATATGGTTGGTGTTTTGATAAATATTATCTGAATCCCTTCTCTATGATGGGAAAATTATGCAATGTTGTGAGTCTCAGTGACAGCTTCCTCCTGCTATAAAAACTGAAAGTTCCAAATCTTCCTTATTATGAGAACACAGGCGTGTATAACAGGTTCTACCCGTAGGATGCCTCCAGTTCAGAGTTGAGGTAACCATGAGGGATGCTTCTTTGTGACATTTGTTGAAAGAGTGAATTCCTGGGGAAAAGGAGCATCCATGCTGGTATCCAGTATCTACTGTCTGCGGTAGGGCTGCATTGTCCAGTGCTCAGCAGGGGCATCAGTGACATCCTCGCTAGACCAGCTCTCTGCTGGAATTCTAGGCATCACTCCTAGCTTTGTAGCTCTGAACCTGTCTTCAGCTTTCATGACAATTTTGTGAGCTAGATAATATATACTTTTTTTTATTATTATTTTTGT
Organism: Hippopotamus amphibius kiboko; assembly: GCF_030028045.1. NCBI lineage: Eukaryota > Metazoa > Chordata > Mammalia > Artiodactyla > Hippopotamidae > Hippopotamus > Hippopotamus amphibius. The sequence continues at coordinate 16,659,739 of NC_080201.1, read as the reverse complement.
TGGCTGTGTTGGGTCTTTTTTTGCTGTGCACGGGCTTTCTTTTTTTTTAGTTGTGGTGAGTGGGGGATACTCTTCGTTGTGGTGCATGGGCTCCTCATTGCCATGGCTTCTCTTGTTGCGGAGCAGCACGTGGGCTTCAGTAGTTGCAGCACATGGGCTCAATAGTTGTGGCTCACGGGCTCTAAAGCACAGGCTCAATAGTTGTGGCGCACTGGCTTAGTTGCGCCACGGCATGTGGGATCTTCCTGGAGCAGGGATCGAACCTGTGTCCCCTGCATTGGCAGGCGGATTCTCAACCACTGTGCCACCCAAGAAGCCCCTAGATAATATGTACTTTTTAATAAGCATCCTTTTTGACTTAAGTAAACCAACACAAGTTTTTATTACTTGCACCTCAGGATATTAATTGATAAATAAATGGATGCAAGGGCTGGTTGCTTCTAATGTTGCTAGATAATTTAAAGAAAAAGAATGATAAACTCAAATCCCTAAATTCTTGGCCATAGAAAAGGGACTTTTTTCCCCCAAACCAAAAGAATATGTTCTCTCTTGTAGCCACAGAGCAGAGGAAATTCATACTAAAGGTTGTTGAATTACCAAGGTTGAATTACCAAGTCAGCTGAACTCACTGACTAGTGTCAAAGTGTATTGATGAGAAAGGGATGAAACTACAGAATTGGGGGTGGGGATGTAGGGAAGAATTTGAACGATTCAGAATGTAATGGGCTCCCAAACCCATGAGTCTCCTGGGCTGAAGCAGCCTTCTTGCCCTGTCTTGCTTGAAAACCCTGGAATGACCTCCTTGCAAACAGAATCCAATCCTCCTTATGGCCCATTCTCAACATCATGCACCATCCCCAGACCTGTATCTAGAGACAGATTCCAACGTGTCCTGTAATAACAATTATAGAGTTGAACTGCAAGATTTTGTTAATTTTTAAAATCAGATAATACATGTGTAAATGAATTCTAAAGGTATAAGAACAAGGAAGAAGGAGTGTAATGTTAAGTTTGGCTGAATTAATTGATATGGATATACTTACTGCAGATTCTGGATTCAATATAGTAGCTTAAATAAGAGTGCTTAATGTCACACTAGGCATTCAGCTGCTCAGGAAATTAAAAAACTTGGTGTGGATTTATCATGTTTGCCTAACTCTAATCATATTCTCCAAGAAGATGCAGAAGATATTCCCTTCAGGCATTTAGAATTACATAAATGAGAATATTCCAGGTCTTGGAAGAGTGCTATAGTGGCCATTCTTTATAAGCCAAGGATGCTGGTGAGAGGCACAGCATGGTTTCATGAATTCAGTGAGGATACATGGGTGCCAGGATAGCAGAGCCTAAGTACCAGCTCAAAACCATTAGAGACAAGGTGAGTATGGTTATCATGATATGCATCAGAGCTAGTATGATAATAGTTTGACCAGCTATAATGTTTGGTATAACTAGGATTAAAATAGATGGGTAGCCCAATTATATTCTACTTAATATGAGTAAGAAAAACTGCGTACTTGATGAACTAAGGCCTGACAATAGTCATGATCTCTTTTAAAGTCCCAAATCTGTGTAAGTTTACAGGTTCAGAATTTTTTAAATGAAGGGAAGACCAGATAGTCTTGAGAGGGAGAAATCTACAATATCTTAATTAGTACATTTAAATCTTTTATCCTTTCAAAGGGACCTGAGCCATTTACCAGGGCTTGAGCAATTGGGGAAAAGGGAAATACCTAAACCTTTCATAAAGTATTAGATGTTAGCTCTGAGCTAACAGTAAGTCCTGGGGACCCAGAACACAACCTGGTTCTTCTGCTAGAATATGGGATTTATGGAATTCAGGTGATGGAAATTTGATCCAAATCTGTTTTATAGTAAGTCCAGTGGGACCCTAAATGCATCCCTCTTTTATTTCTTTAATTTATGAATTTATTATTGGAATATATATCATCAGCAATAGAAGAACTCTGTAATGGCTTCTGATATATCAGAAACGACCAAGTGGAAACCACTGGAATTTGTCTTAGTACCAAGAGATGAAATGAAAAGCAGTACTACATCCCTGGGGAACTGCAGATTTAAGTGTCATCATAAACCACTTGAAAGTGGCGGAATGTTGAGTCTTATCACTTCCTAACATAATTCTCTTGTATGAATTGGTCTTAGGGAATGCTGGTGGATTATCATGATCATAAATTTAATAGGTGGTAACTTCAGTTAAAACAAGTGTTCCAGATGTGGTGTCTTTACTGAAGCAACGAACATAGCCTTAAATACTGGCCTTCCAAATCTTTTTTTTTCTATCTCAATATACAGTTGATCCTTGAACAATGCACAGGTTAGGGATGGTGACCCTCCTCGCAATCAAAAATGTGTGTATAACTTTACAGTTGACCCTCCACATCCATGGTTCTGCATCTGCGGATTCAACTAACTGCAAATCATGCAGTACTGTGGTACATAAGTATTGAAAAAAATCCATGTATGCCTGGATTTGCACAGTTCAAACCTGTGTTGTTCAAGGGTCAACTGTATGTAGATGCCAATAGTGTTTTTCTTGCACTTGGCATGGATAACAATATACTTTTGCTATTTTGCTTCAGAGTTATGTATATGCTGACCTTGAGCCATAATTCAATCTCTGGGGAATTTGAATGTTTCATCTGAAAGGACATCAGGCTAGGTCATGAAATTAATGACTTTATGCTGATATAATCTGGAGGACATCTTAAACTAGGATGCTGCATGAAGACTGTATTAAGTCTCATTAGGAGAAGAAGAGCAAATGCCCTTGGGGTTTGAGATTAAAGCCATGCTCTCTTAGTCAAGTAACTAGCTGTTTCTATTGAGAAACAGCTCTCAGCTTGTTTTAAGGTCCTTAGAGAGACTTAATATTTAAGTTTGGCATACCAGATAACTATTCAACCTGAGTTGCCCATGATGTGTGTTATGATTTACCTAGCCATATATTTGGGTGTGCTAAACTGCAGTACAAGTGGAGGTGCTATATATGGGACCTAACTCAAGTAGGTTTTTCTAAGCTCATAACTTATGGTCTCAAAGGGAGGTGAATATGACCAATTGATTGAGTAGGAAAGAAAGATGGAGGTTTAATTACCAGGGGTTCCGCATGATAAGTTAGTACTAACCTGATGCGAACTGTTTGAGTTTTACAAACATACTCAGAGGTAGCCTGGTCTCAACTTGTGAGCTTCATCTAATCAAGGTTGACTTGACTACTGTCATTGCTGGATGCCCAAGTCTGCTAGCTGTGGCCTCCAGTATGGTACCATATTCAAGGGAGATTAGCCAGACACCAAACTATGTTAAGACTGTATCATCATGGAGCAAGAGTAATTTTGAATTTGAAATTGCTTTTGTTGTCTGCCATGCATTAGCCAGTACCACCATCCTTAGAGTCACTAAAAGCTTTATTTTCCACCATGATGTCACACACCACATAGTTCCTGAACATGAACTCAATTTACATCAAAAGAGTGAGGCAATGGGTATAGCACATGAGGGTTATGCAGTCTCTCAGAAGCTGCAGTGTAGTTTGTGAAATTTAGCTTTCCAGCTTCTGGAGTTAAGGAAAGCATATAAAAGGAGGTAGGAATGGATGCTAATATCAACCATTTTCTGCAATTTATGCAGTCTCCCAGAATGATGGAAGGCCTGTTGAAAACTCTGTTGTAGCTTTAGATCAGAGACTACTTTGTGAAATTGAGGTGCTGTCCTATGGGATACTTTGAACTAGTATGTATTCTTTGAACTAGTGATCAAAATGTGATTCTATGTCTGTCATATCAAGAATATATAAGTTTGAGAATCAAAGAGGAAAAGGGAACGGTACCTCTCACAGCTGCAGCTAATGACCCACTCACAAAATTTTAATTCCTGTATCACTCAGGATTCAGTGCAAGAAACAAAAATCACTCCAGGTATTTTAGGCAGAAAGGGCTTTAATATAGGTAATTAGGTGCTTATGAAATCATTGGAAGGCTGGAAGAATGAGAATCCAGAGTCATTTCAGAAATAATTGAGTTCAAGAAAATCCCCTGTAGCCACAATTCTAGAATCAGGTAGTTGAAATGAAGAAATGCTTGGAATGGTGAATGCCTATCAACCATATTTGGAACATTTCTCATCTCAAGATCTCTGAGATCTTCTGCTTGAGTGGCTTAGTACCCAAAGAAAGATGGCTTCCATCAAGTGAACAGTAGTTATTCCATTGAATTCAGGCTGAGACAACCTACCCAGTCATTTCAGACTTCTTGTGCTATTTGACAAATAGGTGGAAAGGGATATTTAGGTTTGGCATGGGAGATTGTTCCTGTCAATAAGGTTACTGCTATATGATGGCAGCATGGAGTTTGGAACACGGGATTTGGAACCTGGGCTTTGGGGTACTTCTTGTATTGCTCCAGTGAAAAAACTAAATGGAAAACTACATAAATATCTCAAATCCCTTGGGAATGAAGGTTTAGGTCATCACATTGGGTAATGAAATCAGGTCAGCTGAGGAGCAGAATGAAATTGAACCCTGGAAGGAGCCATGGAGGAGGGAAGTCAGAAGTACCAATGGGTAGCATCATGTCTATTTGCAGGTGACTGCCCGTATTTTCTTTCCTGCTATGGTGTCTCATGTATGTTTACATATCTTAAGAAATCTTCTCTTTTTCTCTCCCTTTACCCTATCATTTTTCTCTATCTCTTTATCTATCTTATATTATTTGTTAGTGATTATTAACTTTATAGTTTAGTCTATAGATTACAGACTGTTGAAAAGTGAGAGTACTCAAGAAGATCTTGGACTTGTAGCTGGATGCCTTAACCAAAAGGTCTTTGTATTGTCCACCATTGGAGGAGAGGAGATGTGCTTGATTAGGTAAGGGTTGATGTATTATGTTAGGTAAGAGCTCTTTGTGGGAGAAGAAAAAGTACGAGAAAGAAAAAGGTGTGTTGATGTGGAGTAATCAAAGGGTGGTCTTTCGGGGAGCATTTGTCATCCGTTTTGGTCACTCAATATCAGAACCTCCTTCTCATGTTTTGGGTTCTCCCTCATCTTACAAGCCTTGTTGTGGGCACTACCTACCTCTTGCTGGAAAAACTGAAATGCCGGTTATTTTCTTTTCTTCCCTCACACCCTCTTTGGCCTCTTGTAGCTAGAGTGCATGTGCATAGTCTAGACTCTAGGGACAACTGTCCTAGAGTGACAGACAAAGCACACTCTCGAGGCCATTCCCTGCTAGGGGCAGTGGCTGCAGAAAGATTGTGTTCCTGAGACATCAGTGAGACCATCCCATGTTCCTGCATTCTTGAGTGTTCAGTAATGACAGTAGTAGTGTCCTCTCTCTACTCAGTCTGTAGTATGATTTTTGGAAGTATTTTTGTCTATGTTGCCCCAAATCTAGCTCTCCGGTCTTTCTGGGGGTTCTTTGCATTACCTGCTGCCCCTTTTTTCTTTTTTTTTAACAGCCATGGTTGGTTTCTGTTGCTTGCCATTAGGAAAAGCCAACCTATTCAATGATAGAATAGGAGCCCTGGACTGGTAGGGGAGAGACTGGGTTGGAAAACAGGGGCTGCCACTTAGTGGCCATGTGACCTGGGCATATTATTTTATTTACCAGAGCCACAGTTTCCTTATCTGTAAAATAGGAATAAAAATTCCCACTTTGACCATTTGGCCCAAAGATCACATGGGCTAAAATTGTTGAAGATTCTTAGACCTGTGCCTATCGCATCTTGTTTTTATTACTGTTTTTGTTTTAAAAGTAGCAGTACAATGGGAAAATGCAGTGTTTGAACATAGAGTAACTGTTCTTATTATATCTGACTATGTTTAATATTACTTTCATTAAAATGTTCTGGAAAATAATATGTTTTCTTGCTAGCTCCTGAGAGTACATAAAGTAATGGAGTTTTAGTTGCTAATTTTGAATGCAAGTGTTCTTTACTTTCCATTCAAGCACTTCCATAGCACATAGTTCAGATTTCTGAGGGCTATCTTGGGAAATAGAGTAGCAAGATGTACTTTTATATCTGATTGTTGCTAGAAAGTTTAATAAAATCGGTGAATATACTAATAAGTACGCAATTTGTGGTGAAAAGAGGTTTACTTATTTGCCAATAAAATTATTTCATTCTTGCAAAGGAATATTACATATAGAAAATGTAAATAATAATTAAATAAACACTTATATACCCATCTCTCAACTGAAGCCTCTTGTGTAATTCTCCCCATATCCCTTTCTCTGTCTTCTTTCTAGCACTATGCATAAAAAATGCCTGGAATTATGTATAACAGACTGTTAGCAGAAGTAGAAATCATGGGGTGTTTTTACTTCATTTCTTTGTAGTTTGAATTTTTTAGGCGCATGCATTTTTCATTTAGGAAAATAATACATTAAAAAGGAAAAAGAACAACTAATGCAATAATTTCAAATGCATTGGAGCAAACAAATTAGTGAATGAATTGGAAAACATAAGTACAGTAGACTTGGTAAATAAACACATGAAATTTCAGAAGCACGTTAGAAACAATTCTTTAGGCAATGATTGGTTTTTCTGGTTTAATTGCTCTCTTTGATTTGTAGTGATGAAAAGGGTGGATGCTGAAACCAGTAGGTAGAGTTTCAAACCTAGCTACAACAATTATTAGCTGTGTGGCCTTAAGCAAGCCACATAAATCCCTTTGCTTTAGTTTCTTCACCTATAAAATGTGGATAGTTATAGAATCATTCTCATAAGATGGTTGTGAGGATTAAATGGATAATTCTTTTGGATAGTGGTACATAAATAGTATGTGTGTATATAAAAAAAAATATATATATGTATAAAATAAAATTCTGGGAAACATAATTCATTCTAGCCAAACTGACACACTACAAGGCCACCACACTCTCCATTTGTGCTTTTAAAAACTCTTACACTGTGGAGAAGTCTTTCTGGTCTTCTGATTTGTTTGTTCAGTTTTCAGTAGTTTCTATTCTGCTCTTCACTGCCTTTACTAAAGGCATCACCCATTCTCTCTTTTTTCTTCCCCTAAATTTTGAAATTCATTCTTGTTCTCAGGTAGTTTCTCCTTTCCCCTCCCTCCTTCTTCCTTTTTAAAAATTCTATTCTTGCTTCAATGATGAAATAGCCTCTTTAACTCACAGTCTCGGTGGGATTAAATATTCTCTACTGTTTCCTGTATTAACATTAGGTCTATTTTCTCTATCTTTGCAGTTGTTTTCCCTCTTTCAATTGCTGATAGCCTTCATGTATTTAGTAACTTTTCCTTATTGCCTGAAACTTAAAAATAATGATCAATATCAAGTGACTATGCCTTAAACTCACCAGAAATCTTTAGTAAAAACACAGACCCCCATGCCCTACCCCTGGAAATTCTGATTTGGAAGTTCAAGGAATCCTACTTCTCAGGAATTCTACTTATAAAAATAGGTATGCAATACTTTGACATCACTGGTCTGTATAGTTCAGTATTTGGGAATGCCTGATCTGGGTTGCTCAGTATTTATAGCTTAGTACAAGCTCATGTTGCTGGCAGTCGTAAATTTTTTCTCTTTGTTTTTTCTTGTTAGAGCTCTCTCCATGCATAGCATTTAGTACATTACTGTTAGGTCTTCCTTTCCCCAACCACAAATAGTAGCCAGGAACCAACCATCAAGGATTTCCTCTGTGAATATAGAGACTGAGTATGATGGCCTTCTTTAATTGTATACTATATACATTAAAAACATATACATACATATATTAAAATATTTGTATTTAAATATTTTAGTTAATTTATTTTGATTCCTTACTATTTAATAAGCTAACAGCCAAGGTATTAATTTGCCTCTGGGCATAGCTTTAGGTACATCTTAAAAGTGTTACTATAGTGTGTTATCATTGTTATTTCCTAAATAATCTGTGAGTGCTTTCAATTAGGAGGCCCTAAAAAAGTGTTCAAGTTATTGAAAGTTTTGTTTTGTTTAGTTCTTGAAGGTTTTGTTTTGTTTAGTTCATGCTTAAAGTTTTGTCACACTGTGGGCACATAATAGAGTATGCTGCCTGTATAATTTTTACTATTTGGTGTTCAGTCAATATTTCTTCCTAGGAAATATATGGGAAATAATATTAATAGTCTATGGATATTAAAGTGTTTGCTTTGTGTGGGAGTAATCATATGTATTATTATTTATACTTTGTTAATTTAATCTGTCAAATTTATACTCTGGTGTTTCTTGCATTTTTGTTGCTTTTCCTTCAATTAAAAAAATTAATTTTTCTAATTTACAGCAGTGTTATTCCATGCATAAAAATCAATGTTTGTTACAGTTTTATTGTATATATTGTACCTTTTATCAATATAATAATACCCTCTTTGTGTATTGATTTAATTCCTTGCCTTGATTTTTGCTTTCACTGGTACTAATGTAGGAACTATCACTTTATTTTGTGTTACATCTTTGTCCATCCTTTTAATTTTTAACTTTCTATGTCATTTTGTAAGTACTTAGGCAATTTTTAAAATCCAGTTTAAGAATTTGTGTCCCTAATAGGAGTGGTTAACTCATTTATATTTACTACAATTATTGGGTTAATCTATATCTCTCTTACTGCTTTCAGAGCTTCCTTTTTAATCATGTATTTTTTACTGTTTCCTGTCTTTTGAACCATAAACTGTGTATTCTTTGCTTCTGTTTTTGTCAGTGTTTTGGAAGTTGTATATCCTGATTTTAATTCTATAAATGGTGACCATAACTCTTTCAAAAACAATTACTACTCAATAACTTTTTTTTCCCTCTAATTTTCAAAGCTGACCGAAATAATAGGTTAAACAAAACACTAACTGGCAGCGTTCCCTGGTTGTTACTGCTAATGTGTTAAGGTGTAGGAGAAAAGCACCTTCCCCCAACTTGACTTTTGCCAATTACTACAAGAGCCAGTGGGGAAAACAACACCCATTGTTGCAGCTGAGAATACTGGTGGGAAACAACTTGACTTTCTGTGCTAACGTGTATATAGGACTTGTTAAACCATTTAGCATATGAGAGTATATCTTTTTTAAGATCATAATGTATCTCTGCTCCTAGAATAACCATCCCAGGTTTCTTTGTTGGCTATAATTGAACAAAAATGTAGTGGAGCTAGAAAAGATGCAGGGAAGAAAAATAAAGATAATTAGAAGCAGTTGAGGTGATTCCATATAAAGACAAACTCAAAAATAATAGATTTATAACTCCACTGACAGGACAGAACTCTGAACTAAAGGAAGTTCTCAATGTAAATTTGCAGTTGTTTTTAACATAATGAATTTCTTTTCTAAATGTTGTTAATTTATCGAAAAATCATGACGTATATCTTTTTAACCACTATAAAATGAAATATGGAGATTATTACTCTTTTGACTAAAGATATGAAGATGAGTTGAGATTGTTTTTATTGTGTTTTTGCTTTGAACCAGGCCCTGATTAAATACTCAACTTGAAGATAGTCTTTTGAGTTAGGATTGATCAAAATGGTTGAGATCTTCACCAAATCTTTCACCCTTCTTTGAGCTGAATTCATTTCATACAGTTTTGAGAGTATTTTTTTCTTAGATGGTCAAAGCCCACGTTTCTGCCTTAGGGGTGGTATGGAATAACACAAAATAAAGGCATAGAACAAAAGAGAGAAAAAAATTTAAAGGAATCCACTGAAAAAGCAAGAGAAATGGAGAACTGATTAGCTAGCAGTAAGACAGTTGGTCAGTTTGGCATGGTTTATTGTGGGAATCCTATGAAGATTTTTTTGGGAATTTTTCTGGGAATTTTCAATAAGCTAGATAATCAAGATGGCTGACAGGCTGGTTTGGGTTAACAAAAATGTCTAATATCAGAATGTATGTACCTTGCAGTGCCATAATTTACCATGATATTTTGTGTATAGATGATGACCCAGTGAAAGGCCTAGGTTCTACAATTTATTGGCATCTTCAAACCTCAAAGGAATATTTTATAGGAGTTTGTTAAAACGGACATTTAGAAAGCAGTTGGTCAATAGTACAATATTGGTAGCCATGGGGCAGTGTTACTAGGTAGATGGTTTGTATTGCCAAGTAATATATTTAAAGAGTACTTATTTCCCAACACCAATAGTTGAGAATCATCTGATGAGAGTGACTCTTCAAATTACTTCTTAAATTAGGAATCACCTAGCCAAGGAATTCCGAATATTGTTAAATGTAGTTGAAAGCAATTATGAGGGAACATTTGTACATTAGTGACTATGAAGAAAACCATTTTTAAAATCTGTTCAGCAAAAGTTTTTCATACTTTAGAGAAAAGCATGGAACTACTACAACCTCTTTGGAATGTAGCCCGGTAGAAGGGAAGCAGATATATGGAAGAGAGTTTCAGGATATTTATTCTCCACTCATGAACAGCAAGTTTTTTTTCCAAGTTAAAAAGGTCTGACTACGTCTGTGTATTTTTTGGCATCCTCAACATTCCCCTAGTAGCTGATGAGTTACATAACTTCCTTTTGTTCCAGTTCTGTATCAGGAAGGGTATAGCATGGAGATGAGGTTGGTGGTTCTCAAATATGGATATTAGTACATGAGGGAAACAACCACATGCCAGACAGCTTTGAAAGTCATGTTGTTTGCATTATGTCCATTCTCTTTTTTTTCTTGCCCAGTAGGTGACCTATTTATAAGGGCAGATAGGTTATATGGTGACTTGCTGTGGTGTTCTCAATGAGTGTCCTATGTTTTGTTCACTCTTAAGTTAATCAAGAAAGCTATTCCAATAGAGCTTGACAATGCAGACATTGTGTGGCTCATGAGATTTTTAAAAAATTGAACTGTAATTTTTTGTGGGGGCAATAATATCAAGGGGTACCTTTTTCTGGAAAAAGTTGAGAGACAAAGGAGGGTTTTCAAGCAACCAAATGAACATGGATTTGAAGTTAATGAAAAGAGGGAAAACCAAAATGACGGCGAGTGTTTTGCTTGTCTCAGAGCCTGCACACTTATTTCTGTTCCATTGTTTGTGACACAGCATGTGATGTCACCCAGTACTGGTCCCTGGCAGGGAACCCAAGTGTACCCAACATTAACCACAGTGAAATGGACTTGGCCAAAACTTTAAAGAGAAACACATGATTCCTGGATTGTTCCAGTATCTAATTAGATACTGAGTAGTGGGAGAATGTTGAAGAATAAGAGCAGGAAAAAAAATCTGGCATGTCTTTTGTTGAAATTCAATCCTCTCATTTTCCCCCCTATGTTCTCTGCAGCAGTCTGAAAACTTTTCAATCACTTTTTTTTAAAGGATGCAGTGAATTTTATCACAATTTTGTCAATCAGAACCACATGTGCTTGCTCCATTGATGACAGAGAATAACAAAATCATATTTGTTAAGACCAAAACTCAGGTAATAAATAACTGGGATGCAATGTGAAATCTAATGTTCTTCAAAAGCAACAGTGAATGTTTCCAAAAAATTTAATTTGGAGAGTAAAATGAACTTTTTGCAGAGAAAACCATATGAAAGTTGTGCTTGTGGCTCAATAACCTTTTTTCCCCTATCAGAGCAATTCTATTTTTCTGTCCTGAGGCCATACTAAGAACTCTCCTACAAATTGTCCAGCGTTCATGTGATGTAGATTAAGGTCCCCAAGAGTGGGTTATGGCCATGACCATGTTTTAGAGCTGGGGTGGGCAAACTGTGGTCCACAGGCAAATCTGGCCCAGTGCCTATTTTTGTGAACAAAGATTTATTGGATCACAGCCACACCCATTCACTGACATGTCCTCTGTGACTGCTGTCATGGTGCAGTGGTAGAGATGAATGGTTGCATAAGAGACTGAGGGGCCCACAAGGCTTAAAATATTTATTGTCTGACCTTTAAGAGAAATAGTTTATTTGCCCCACTTTTAGACAACCAAGAATATTCATACAAAATACAGTCAAAATAACTGACTCCTGGGGAACAAGGATTAAGAAGGATTGTGGTAATTTAAGAAATATTTCATTCTGATTCTTAGGCTATGGCTTTGTTTTGTTTTCAGTGATATAAGGAAGAGTAATCCTATGTATGTGACAAAGGTCATCAGCAGCCACTTAAAGACCTCCACCCTCTATTATTGAAATTATTTACTCTTGGGTTTGGGTTTGGCTTTGGCTGTGGCAAGTAGCCAGAACTTCTCTGTCTGCACCCTTAACCAGAATGGCCTGGCTACAGCCTAAATGCATAGTAGCTGCTTTAGGAATGCGGAAACTTCAAGTTCCTCCTGCGACATCACCGCTGTGGAATGGTGATGTCCTAGCATTTGTATCCCAGGATAGCTAAGGACCAACCAATCATAGCCTGAAGAAAGTGATGAATGTTAGGGTGTCATTTTGTCTGTTTTTATTTTTAGTTTTGGAACCTGTTTGATTTTAGGAATGCTATCAATTTTAATATGATTGCACAAGGAGAACAAAAGAAATGTAATCATATCTTGAACAAGATCTTTGATCACTTAATTGGTGAATTAAAAACTCTCAAAAGGCTGTGCACCAGGCAGAATGCTTCAGATTTACTGGTAATTTTAGAAGCACTTTGTTATTAGTTCCTTATTTCCAGCCGTCCAGCAAAAGGTATTTCAAAATGTATATTAAAGTCAAAGCCAAGCTGCCTCTCTTCTCCATCGGCCACAGAGCTCTGGGGAACTTTTCTAGGAAGGCTATGTCAGGATATTTGGAAAGGTTAATTCATCTCTAGGTGATAGGAACCAGGTTCTATCCATTTGAAGGGAGAGAATGGAGTGGGGGAGGGGGACAAAAATGAGACACTAGGAAGAAAATAAAGGCTACATAACTAGAGAAAATAACCATGAAATGTGTAAGGCCTGTGGGCTTTTGCTTAAAAGAAATCAGGCCGAGGGCAGTTAAGAATTTGAATGGTAATATAAAAGGTCTCTACTCTGATTAGATATTTTCAAGTGATTAATGCTCTCTGCCGTCCACTGTGTCATTGTTGGTAAGTAGGGAGATGGTAATAATTTTAACAGGTTGGTTTGATTTTGTGTGTTGCTTATCTAACAAAGCAGAGATGGCAAGCTGATTTCTTAGCAGCCTCTTCCAACTCTAGCTTGTTTGCATATCTGAATTGTAGAACATCTTTTGAACTTACCCCTGCATTCAGAAAATAAGCTCAATCTGTTGTGTCCAGAAAAAAACCCAGAATACTTGGGACTCCTGGTGCCTTTGTGCTTTGTAGTATGAAAAGTGAAGGGGAAATAAACTGATAGACCACCAGGCATCTTGGAGGCATGGCACTAGAAACAGAAATCTTCATTGTGCATATTCTGATGGCTAACATGTTGAAATATTTTAAATTGGAGCATTGTCACCTGATTTCAGGAAGGCAATACAAAAAGCTCTGAATTGGGAGCCAGAGGCTTGCTGCATTCTGTACTGATGCTTTATAAGTCCATACGCAAAATCTCTAATTTGTGACATACTAAGTATATGGATGGCCACATTTACCAATGGCAGAGACACAGACCTTATTAGAACATTTTCTTGTGGAGGTTTGTGAAGTAGCCTATTTTGATATTGGAAAGGAGGGAAGAATTTGGTAAACATGGCATACCCAGCCCTGTCTGAAAGGGTTAGACCTCACCTGGAAATTTGAGTTTAGTTTTGGGACCACATGTTAAGAGGTATATTATTACACATTAGAATACGTCCAGCATGGTGAGAGGACTTGAAACTGAGCATTCATTCATTCATTGACGTGTTTGTGTTTATCACATAGCAAGCACTGAACCAGCCACTCGAAGTACAACAGTAAAAGACAAATATGGAACCTATCCTCATGGAGCTTATAGTCTAAAGGGGAAAATGGAATAGACAAACACACAAACCAGCCTGCTAACTAATTAACAGCTCGTGAAGGTGCTGTGATAAATAGGGAGAGTTGAGTTAGTCCTAATTTAGAAAGATTGTCAGAGTATTTCTGAGGAAATAATATTTAAACTGAGGACAGAAGGATGGGGAGAAATGGGGTAAAGAACATTCTGGAAGAGACAAATGGTCTTGAGATGGGAAGAAAGGTGACATGCGCTAGGAACTGAAAGCAGGTTGCTGTCAACCCAATGCAGTGAATGAAGGGAGCAAGAAGAGTGAGGTAGCATCAGAGAGGAAGGCTTGGGTCAGATCACCCATGGTTTTCAGGGCGTGGATAGGAGGTTGGAAGTTTTACTGAGTGTCAGAGGAAACCACAGATGTTTCAAGCAAGGGAATAATATGATCTACTTTACATTTTTGAAAGGCTATTCTTGGCTCCCATATGAAGAATGGCTGAAAGAGGGTGAGTATGCAAGGAGGAAGGGTGCAATTAGGAGACTGCATTAGCTCAAGCTGGAAATGATCATGGCAGCTGAGATGAGGAAATGTGTGTGGGTTCACGTACATTGCAAAGGAAAATTAGCAGCTTTTGTGTTAGATTGGAGGTGAGAGTGTGGGATGGTACAGAATCAAACATGACTCTCAGGTAACTGCCATTTGGTAAGATGGGGAAGAGCAGGGAAGAATAGGTCTGAGAGGTAGAGTAGGGGAAATAAAGAGGCATGACGAGAAACGGGAGATGTTTAATGTGGGAAAGTAAAAACTAGGAAAGAAGAAGCATTTCACGATCATTTTAAAATCAGTGGGTTTTCACTATTTGGGGAGTCATTATTTTAAAATGACAGTTAAGGACCCTTTCTACAAAAAAATGGATCATATATCTAACATTGGACACAATTTTAACAGCTCCATGGACCACCCAAGGCTGACCCATCTATTGTTCATGGGCCCCAGCTTAAGAACCCTTCCTTTAAATATGTGAAGGACTGCCTGCGGAAAAGGAATTGGCTTAGTATTATCATTTTTCATTCGATTGTCTGGATTCAGGTCTCCTAAATTAGTTGAGTTTCAGAATCCCAATTGGTTAGATGAGATTTATAATGCCTGTTTTATCAAATCATATAGCTGTTCTATGATTTAAATGAGATGGTGCTTTCTTGATTAATGTGACTCTCTAACACTTTAAACAAATGAACCCACAGTGAGGTAAATATGGCTAGGATGAAGTATTTTTCTTTGGCCAGAATGGATTACTCAGTGAGATAGTGGTTCATGAAACTGTTCAAGCAGGATCTGAATGATGTCTTCCTCATAATCATAAGGGAAGTGTTGGACTAGATGATCTCTAAAACCCTGCCCCATCGATGGTCTTTACCAAAGCCTAACTACATGCAAATTTGTAAGGTTAGATGGGGAAGTAATGTGTGCCAGATACTGCTAAATAAAGCACTTAATAAAAATTAAGTTATGATGGCAAACAATGCTGTGTGGTTGGCCTAATCCATATCCTCAGATCTCTTTCCTATAGTCAACTTCATCCAAGGGTAACCAAATGACATTCTACCTAATGAACAAGTGAGTTTTCTAGGAGAGCTAACCTCCTAGAAACCTCCTATGACAGACCTAACTGGTAAGCATGTTTGAAACTTTTTTTTCCACTTATTTTTACCTTCTTCTGTCCTGAAAATTGGAAGTGATGTCAAGATATGAGTCAGTCATCTTGTGACCATGAAAGAACAACCATGAGGCAAAGGTTAAGAGAATCATAGAAATGTTTTCATTTCTCTTGGCTATATACCTAAGAGTGAATTGCTTAGTCATTTGGTAACTGTTATAACCTTGTGAAGAACTGCAAAACTGTTTTCCACAGTGGCAGTACCATTTTACATCTATACTAGCAATGTATGAGGGTCCTGAATTTTCCACATGCTCTCCAACACATACTGTCTTTTTGATTATAGCTGTCCTAGTGGATGTGAAATGATCTCTAGTTGTTTCGATTTGTGTTGGTAATAATGATGGTGAACATTATTTTATATGCTTATTGGTCATTTGTGTATCTTCATTAGAGAAATGTCTATTCAGATCCTTTGCCCATTTTTAAATTAGTTTATTGGTCTTTTGATTTTTGAGTTATAAGAGTTCTTTATATATCTAGATACAAGCCTTTATCAGACATTTTATATGCAAATATTTTCTTCTATTTGTAAGTTGTCTTTTAACTTTCTTGATGGTATCATTTGTAGCTCAAAAGTTTTAAATTTATTTTGATGTTATCTAGTTTGTCTATTTGTTCCTTTTGTCACTTGTGCTTTTGGTATTGTATCTAAGAAAACTTAGCCTAATCCAGCATCATGAAGATTGACCCCTATGTTTTCTTCTGAGATTTTTATAGTTGTAGCTCTTACATTTAGGTTATAGTCCATTTCGAGTTAATTTTTTTATGTGTGGTATGAGGTAGAGAGCCAACTTCATTCTTTTTTATGTGACTATCCAATTGTCCCAGCACCGGTTTTTGTAAAGACCATTATTTCCCTATAAAATTGTCTTGATACTCTTGTCAGAAATTAATGACCATAAATGTTAGGGTTTACTTTTGGACTCTCAATTCTGTTCCATTGATCTACATGTGTGTCTTTATGTCAGTATTACACTGTCTTTATTACTATAGCATTGTAGCAAGTTTTGAAATCAGGAAGTGGAAGTGTCCCTAACTTTTTTCTTTTTCAAGATTATCTTTGCCTTTTCTGGATCCCTTGCTTTTCCATAAAAATCTTAGGGTCCATTTGTCAGTTTCTACAAAAAGCTAACAGGGATTTTGATAGGGGTTATGTTTAATCTGTAGATCAGTATGGTGAGTTTTGCCATATTGATCTTTCTGATCTATGAACATGGAATATCTTTCCATTTATTTAGATTTTCTTTAATTTCTTTCAGCACTGTTTCATAGTTTTCCATCTACAAGCTTTGCATTTCTTCTGTTAAGTGTATTCCTAACTATTTTATTCTTTTTGATGCTATTATAAATAGAATTATTTTCTTAATTTCATTTTGCAATATTTATTTCAAGTGCATAGAAGTACATTTAATTTACTTATGTTGATCTTGTATCCTGCAATCTTGCTGAACATTTTCTTAGTGCTAATTAATTTTTTTTAGTTGTTGCCTTTGTATTTTCTATATACAAGATCTTGTCATCTGTGACTAGAAATAGTTTTACTTCTTCCTTTTTAATCTTCATACCTTTTATTTCTTTTTTCTTGACTAATTTCCCTGGCTAGACCCTCTACTACAATGTTCAATAGAAGTGTGAGAGCAAATGTCCTTGTCTTGTTCCTGATCTTGGGGGAAGAGCATTTAGTCTTTCACCATTAAGTACAATGTTAACTGTGGTTTTGTTATAGATACCCTTTACCAGGTTGAATAAACTCCCTCTAATTCTAGTTTGCTGAGTGTTCTTATCATGAAAGCGTGTTGGATTTTGTCCAATTTTTTTTCCCGCTTATATTGAGATGGTCATTTTTTTTTTTTTTGGTCCCTTACTCTGATAATATGGTGTATTACATTAATTGAATTTTGAATTTGAAATCATTCTTGTGTTTTGGGGTAAATCCCACTTGGTCATGGTACGTATGCCCTTTTTATATGTTACTGGATTTGGTTTGCTAGTATTTTGTTGAGAATTTTTGTATCTACATTCTTAATGAATACTGGCCTGTAGTTTTTTGTTCTCTTTTTTCCTCTTTTCATCTCTGTCTGGTTTTGGCATCAGGGTAATACTGGCCTCATAGAACTAGTTGGTATGTATTCCCTCCTCTTCTATTTTTTTGAGGAGTGTTTGAAAAGATTGGTATTAATTCTTTCTTGAATATTTGATGGAGTTCACCAGTGAAATCATCTGGGCCTGGACTTTTCTTTGGGAGATTTTTAAAGTTACTAATTTGCCCTCTTTGCTTTTTAAGTCTTTGCAAATTTTCTATTTCTTCTTGAGTATGTTTTGGTAATTTATATCTCTCTAGGAATCTGTTTGATCTGAGTCATCTAATTTGTTAGCATACCAATGTTTATAGTATTACTTTAAATTATTAAAACATTTTTTTGTAAGTTTGGTAGTGGTGTTTTTTATGTCATTCCTGATTTTAGTAATTTAAAATCTAAATAGAATGGCCAGTCTTGATAAATATTAATTTTGTTGATCTTTTCAAATAAAAAACTTTGTTTTGTTGATTTTTTCTCTAGTTTTTATTGTTTATTTTTTCAGTGTATTGTTCATTATTTTCTTTTTGCTAGATTTGAGTTTGGTTTACTCTTTTTCTGGTTTTTTAAAGTAGAAAGTTAGGTTATTGATTAGCGATCTCTCTTCTTTTATAAGATAGGTGTTTACAGCTATAAATTTCCTTCTGATTACAGCTATAAATTTCCTTCTGAGTATTGCTTTAGACGTATCCCATAAATTTTGGTATGTTGTATTTCTGTTTTCATTCATCTTAGTTTCTAATTTGCCTTGTGATTTCTTCTTTGACCCATTGATTACTTGGGCGTATGCTGTTTAGTTTTCACATACTTGTGAATTTATTTCTTTGTGTTATTGATTTCTAATTTAATTCTATTGTGATCAGATAAGATGCTTTGTATCATTGTAGTCCTTTAACATTTATTGTAGTTTGTTTTATGGCCTAGGATATGGTCTGTTTTAAAAGAATGTTTCATGTATATTTGAGAAGAGTGTGTATTCTGCTGCTGTTGGATGGAATGTTCTATAGATGATTGTTACATGTAGTTGATTTATAGAATTGTTTAAATTTCTATTTCTTTATTGATCTATCAGTAGTTAAAAATGGAGTATTGAAGATTCCCACTATTTTTGTTGAATTGTCTGTTTTTCCCTCAGTTCTGTAAATTTAAAGTTTTTGCTTTGTGTATTTTGGATTCTGTTGTTAGATGCACATCTTTTTATAATTGTTATGTATTCCTGATAGAGTGATCTTTTTAATCATTATGAAATACCCCTCTTTATTACCAATAACAGCTTTTGTTTTAAAGTCAATGTTATTTGATGTTACTATAGCCATTCCAGGTCTTTTATTATTATTGTTTGTATGATATATCTTTTTTCCATCATTTTACTTTTAACCTGTTTGTATCTTTGAATCTAGAGTGTATCTCCTGCAGACAGCATATAGTTATTTTTTTTAATCCAGTCTGACAGCCTTTGCTTCATGATCAGATTGTTTAATCCATTCACATTTAGTGGTATTATTTTTGATATGGTTGAAATTATATCTGCCGCTTTGCCTTTTATTTTCTATATTCATCACGTGCTTTTGGTTTCTCTATTCCTCCTTAGTTGTGTTCTTTTGTATTAGATACTTTCTAGTGTAATGTATTAATTCCATTAGAGACTTAAATTCTGTTTGAGTAATTTTGTTAGTGGTTGCTCTAGGGTTTACACGTCTGTTTTAAGTTATCAGAATCTACTTCAGATTTATACTGACTTTGTTTCAATGAAACCTAAAATTTTTTTTTATTAGAGCATTGCCACTTTTTCTTTTTGTGCTATGACTGTTATACATGTCATGTATTATACATTATTATAATCATTACTTTATTTAATCTTGTACTTTTAAAGAAGCTGAGAGAAGAAAGTGAAACAAATATTTATGGAGTTTGTTATATTAATGTTCTTATTTACTCTTTCTGGTTCTCTTCATTTCTTACTGTAGGTTTGAATTCCATCTGATGTCATTTCCTTACCCAGATAGAACTTTATTCCCACCTGTCTCCTTGGTGCTCTTATTATCAAATATATTATATTTTGTGTTATAGGCTCAACAATATAATTACATATATTTGTTTTATGCAATTGATTTTAAGATTAGTTGAGAGAAGAAAGATAAAATTATACTGTCTTTTGTAATTACCTACATAATTACCTCTATCGGCACTCATTGTTTTTTGTGTGGATTTGAATTACTGTCGGGTGTCACTTTCACCCTGTAGAACTTCCTTTAGTATTTCTTGTAAGGTATGTCTACTAGTGGCAAATTATCTCAATTTTTGTTCATCTGGGAATATCTTCTTTATCTTCATTTTTGAAGTAGTATAGTTTTGCTGGATATAAGATTCTTGGTTGACAGTTTTTTACGGTCAGCACTTTGAACATGTCTCCTGTTGCCTTTTGGCCTCCATTATTTCTAATGAGAAGTGTGCTCTTAATCATATTGGGGTTTCCTTCTACATGTTGGATTGTTTTTCTTGTATTGCTCAAGACTTCTTTGTTTATCTTTGGATTTTACCTTTGTGATTATTCATGTGTCTGGGTGTGGATCTTCTAAGTTTACGCTACTTGAAGTTGGCTGAGCTTCGTTGTATGTAAATTAATGTTTCATCAAATTTGGGAAGTTTTCAGCTATTCTTTTAATTTTTTTTTCTGTTATTTTTCCCTCTCACTTCTCCTGGTAGTCCCATTATGTATATATCAGTACGCATAATGGTGTCCCACATTTCTATTCTTTTAATTTTTTATTTTTCCTTTGCTCTTCAGATTGCATAATATCTATTAATCTCTCTTCAAGTTTATGGATTCTGTCTTCTTCCTTCTACTGTTGAACCCCACTAGTGAGTATTTCATTTTGATTATTGTGTTTTCCACTCCAGAATTTATATTTGGTTCTTTGTAATAGTATCTCTTTATTGATACTCTCCATTTTATGAGTCATTGTCATCTTAGCTGCTTCTAATTCTTGGTAATGTATTCACAGTTTCTTAAATTTTAGTTTTTGAGGGTATTCATCATGGCTGCTTTGAGGTCTTTGTCTGCATAGTCTATCATCTGGGCCTATTTAAAGCAGATTTTATTGCTTGATATTTTCCCTGGGTCACATTTTTCTGTTTCTTTGTGTGTCTTGTAATTTTCAAGAGGGGATTAAATAATTCAGCAACTATGGATACTGATCCCCTCTCCTAGGGTTATTTTGTTGTTTGCTCACTTCGTTTTTGTATTTGTTTACTGGCTTGGCTGAAATAATTCTTCAAAGTCTCTTTCTCTTGAAGTGTGTATCCTCTAATGACCTTGCTAAGATTCCCCTCCTCCCCCTTTTTCCTTTCAGCCTGGCTACTTAGGGTTGTCTCTGGGTTAGAGTCGATTATTGTTCATTCAGTGTTTGATCAGAAGCCTCTTGTGCTTGTGAGGCTGCCCCCCCCCCCAATTGATGGGTTTGTGTGTAGTTTGAGGAATGCTTTCAAGTCTGCTTGCATTTGGCTCTGATTGTTCCTGAGTTGGAGAGGTCTAGTGGATGCATTCAACTCTTCCCAGAGTTGATAGTGATCCTAAGAGACCTCTTCTTGGATGTATCTTTCCTTGGTTCTGTCTATTAAACTTTTAGCTGCTCTGATAGTTTGCTTGAATCATGGACTTCTAAAGGTTCTTCATCAAAGTCTCGATTATTTTCAACAAGGCCCTTAGCCTGGCCAAGTACGCGATGTCTGAGGTCTTCTGCCAGAAGGGATAGCTTTGTCTTGGTAGGTTTTCTATATCTTAGCCAGAATCTTCTGTTTGCATGTCTTCCACCTTGGGCAAAATTCTTGCCTTGAGATAAATCATATACAATTTATTTCACGTAATACCCAGCAAATTCCTTCAATCTCAGTGCCTTGAATCTGCTACCCTCTTTACTTTATTCCACTCCTTCATCTTTTATGGATGCTTTTGGTTCCTGCTCATTGCCTTGACTTCCCAGACATCTGTTTTGCTATGTCCTACAGTCTTTCTGGAGCCTGGCATTGTACTTAAATCTTTATTTGTGTCTGTTTCAAATCTTATGTCATTTCAAACTTTCTGAGTATTTTTAAGGTCTCACATTCAAAGTGAACTCTCAAAATTTCCTTGGCACCTCAGTCCAATTTCTGTCCTTTTTCTGCCTCACTTTGCTTATTATTGGTCACTGTCCCTCTTCTCTCATTCCATATCAGTAGAGTAGCATAACTGTAGTGTGTAGCAGAATTTTGGTGAAGGTTTGAAGGTCAAAGAGGGTCATTACATTGCATAGTGGGAAGTAAGTGAAATTATATAGTAACACTCACTCTTATAAAATATTCCTTGGTCACCCAAGAACTTCTCATTGGCTGATTTTCTCCTTAAAACCTGATCATGTGGCTGGCTTGCTGCTGCTCTCTTTCTTTCTTGATTCCATTGTCCATATATTCTTCTTCTCTCCATTCCACGGTTTCCACCTATCTCTTCTCCTGCCATGTTTCTCCCCCTTTTTGAGTGTTGATCTTTTTAAGAAAAATTGTGGTAAATATACATAATATAAAATTTACCATTTTAAACTATTTAAGTGGCAATAAGTACATTCTCAGTGTTATACAATAATTACATAATCCATTTCTAGAACCTTTCATGATCCCAAACAGAAACTCTATACTTATAAAACAATAACTTTCCATTCCCCTTCCCAGGGCTGTTATACTTTCTGTCTTTATAAATTTACCTATTCTAGATATCTCATGTAAGTGGAATCATACAATATTGTTCCTTTGTGTCTGGCTTATTTTGCTTACTTAGCATAATGTCTTCAAGTTTCATCCATATTATAGCATGTATCAGAATTTCCTTTCTTTTTGGGCGAAATAATATTCTCTTGTATGTGTATATAACATTTTGTTAATCTGTTCATCTATTGATGGACACTTGGGTTGTTTTCACCTTTTGGCCATGGTGAACAATGCTACCATGAACAGTGGCATATATATACCTGTTTGAATCCTTGTTGTCAGTTCATTTGGATATATACCTAGGAGTGGAATTGCTGGGTCATAGGGTAATTCTATGTTTAGCTTTTTTGAGGGCTTTCAAACTGTTTTCCACAGCACCTGCATCATTTTATAATTCCACCAGTAATACACAAGTGTTCAGTTCATTGACAATCTTGCCAACACTTTTTTTTTTTTTTCAATTCATTTGATAATAGTCATCCTAATAGGGGTGTGACGTGTCCTGTCCACTTTTAATTACTCCTTCCTTTACCACTGCTAGTGGATGAAGGAAGATTCCCTTTTATTATGTAGAGCAGATAAACATGAAGAAGCTGAGAGAACAGGAGCAAACTATCTATTATAAATTTGTCTACTCTTTAATTGTGAAATATTTCTAAAATACAGCATGTTTAAGGGATCATAAACTCCTCTGTTTAAGAATCAATTTATGGGATCTTATTTTGCCATAATTGTTTCATATTTTATCTTTTATAGTTTTCTTTGCTGTGAGATGAGCTTTCTACCTCATCAGTGTTTACCTGTCTATAAGGTAAATGATATTATTAGAATATTTATTTTCCACTAGGTCCAAAGCAAGTCCTCATTCTCTTCAAAAATTTTTTTTAATTTGTTTTAAATTTCTGTTCTATCAGCCTTGTGTCCGAAAGTATTTTCTATGTTCAGAATGAAGCTTTCCTTTATATTTAGGCAGACCCATTTTTGAATGAGTCCTTTCACATTTTCTAAGTTGCTCTCTAAAATATCATTATTACAGTCTTCTAAAAGGTAACCTCAGGAACTCTATTTTTCATATGAGGAAACTGAAGTTTGGAGAAGGATAGAGGAAACACATTAAGTCAGCAGATGAAAAACATTAGCATGAAAAAGGAGGCATGAGAATGACAGTTTTTTGGTTTTTCGGTTTTTTTTTTGATGTTATGCTCACTTTTCTTACACTAATACTTGAATTCCAGGAAGTCTTGTGGCCCTCATCTTTAGCATTTAAAGGAATCCTGTGAGATTGTGTCTCTTTACATGACTGAGACACTTCTAATATTTTTAAGAACTTGAAACCACAGAGAAAGTCAGAGTAGCAGAATAAGAGGAGGACCTCAGACAACAGGGTTCGTGGGTTCTTTGGCAAAGGTGATACACTGAAATGTTTGAAGGAAATACGGAGCTTGGATTTAAAGATTGTGCCAAGGTTCCAGAAAGAAGAGAAAGACCTAAGATGACAATGGTGCTTAAAGAAATAAGAATATACATTGAACTTTTTTTTTCAGCTGAGGAAATTAACAATACTTTATATTTGTGTAATGCTTTGTAGTTTATAAGTATTGTATATTCATTATTTTATATGATTATAATTGCACTGAAAAATGCCTTTTCCCAGTACTATTTTGTAGATTAAAAAAAAAAAAAGGAAGAGCCCTAATTTTCATTGATCATTTGCTTTGTGCTGGCCAGTTTATGAAAATTTAGCTCATTTAATCATCACAACCATCACGTAAATAGATATTATTATTGCTGTTTTACAGATTAGAAGATTGGCATTACAGGTGCTAAGTGACCAGCCCAGGGTTTTACAGAGAGAATTGGGGCTCAAGTGTAATTCTCTTTCTACCATGAGTATTTACTTCTAAGAAGCTTAATCTGAAACTCTAAATCTGTGCTGTTCCTTATGGCATCCCATCAGCCACATGTGGCTCTGTAAATTTAAATTAATTAAAATTAAATAATATTAAAAATGATTTTCTCAGTCATTCTAGCCAAATTTGAGATACTCAGTAGCCACATGTGGCTAGTAAGTGCCATACTGGACAGTGCATCTGTGGAACATTTCCATCATTGCAGAAGTTCTGTTGAATAGGACTGCTTGTGAGGCTGTACCAAGAGTTTAATACCTTTGTTAGATGTATATATGCCAAAGGATGAAAAACAGATGAGTCAAGAAAATGAGGGAGCAGAACAGAAAGCAATACCAGTGAACCCACTACTTGTTTTATTTATGTGGGGGGTGAAACAAATTATTATTGAGTGCAGGCAAGAATAAAAAAGAAAAAAATCCCTTCATCTCAGTATATGGAAAGTAGCAGAGGTTGAGGGGAGGAGGATGTATTGGCAAACGTGGTAGTTAGCGAATAAGTATTTGAGTGTCCTTAGGAAGCTTAGTTCTATGCTAGGTGCTTGAGGGTACATATTAAAAATAGACATGGTCTAGTGCACAGTTTGTGGATCCTATGATTTTTCAGAACTCCCAGAAAAGCTGACAAAGAATTGCTTCATGCACTGCACAAGAACCATACAGATAAAAACCATTCATACCGTCAACACAGTCATACAGAATATTGGCTATTATTTTCTCCCTCAACAAATGTGGAAGATAGATTGCCTCAGGCAAAATAGTATTTTACACATGGTTTCCCAAAAGCCCTGTGCATATTTAGAACTCTTCTCAAAATGTTTGCATTTGTTCTTCCAAAAAGAAATTTGCATGACATTTTAGAATTGCATTCTGTCTAGAAAGCAAATCCTGGCTTTTCATATTTAAATTCAAAGCTTTCTGATGTAAAATCGGCCAGGAAAATGTGTGTTCCAAATTAGGTTCATCTTAGAGCATAGCAGATTTTTTTTGACTATTAAAATAATTTGGGGGGAAAATTCCCAACATCATGCTATCCTTCTTTCTTGGTTGAGAAAACCATTGATGGTGACTCAAGGATCCAACTAATCTTCTACATACAAAAAAACTGAGGCTGGATTCATTTTGATGGGGCTGTCCAGAGACACAGTCGTGTGATGTTATTTGTTAGACACTTGATGTCACAATTGTTTCATATAAAGGCCATTAATAGAATAGTTGACAGTAAAATTATTTATTATTAGTTGATCATGCAATTAACAAAGATTGGTGAGTTACTCAGGCTGAATAAAAGGCCTCTTGGTAGCCCTCAAATTCACCTTCCAAATTGACGTCATTGGACATTATCATCAATGGGCACCATGACCTGAAGACATGAACCTTTGAATTTTTCATTTTGGGTCCCAATTTATTTAAATTGTCTGTGAACAATTTAGATCAGCATCTTTCTCTTTAAAATTATTCAGCAAGTTAAAAAAAAAATAGTTCTTTCCTTTTTTTTTTTTTTTTTTACTGTCCATTGTGGAGTATCTACCGTAATGAATTATAATGTGATTAGACTCAAGCAACAGCTATGATCTGGTGGCAGAGGTCAAATTGGTGGGACCAGAGTCAGCGGTATGGTTGTTACAGTAGTATTCCTGACTCCTTGCAGCCACACCCACATAACTCTGGACTTAGTTACATGATTTGACCGGTGGGACAATAGCAAGTGTGACATAGCAGAAGCTTGAAAAGCATTTGTGCGATTAGGCTTTCCCTGTCTTTGGAACTCTGAGAAGAAACCTGGTCTAGAGGATGGGAGACCATATAGAGTGGAGACCAGCAGTCCTAACTGAGGTCCCATTAGACCAACCAAGTTGGCAACTACCAGACATATGAGCTATGCCGTTTGGCTTCAGTCCGTTGACCACTTGACTTCAAAGATCAGCTAAACAGGCTAAAGGTAGCTGTACCACTTGGCTAATATATAGGATATCCAAAGAACCACTTTTTGGCTTGGTTGATTTCTATTATTTGTTCTGTATTACCTAATTTCTCCTTGTATCAGAATTATTTCTTCTCTCCGTTCTCTTTGCCTTCTTCTTTTCAACCTTCTTGAATTAGATGTTCATCTTACTAATTTTCAGTCTTTTAAAGAGGTTAAGAAAACTTGATTCCAAGGTAGAACTGAAAACATTTGGTGGTGAACTGGATGTTGGGACCGAGGAAAACAGGAGTATCACAAATGACTCCCAGGTTTTGGAATGCATTTTATGACTGGTATTTTCTTTGCTCTAAAGATCCCAGATGAGTTGACCTCATTTGTGTCAGTTCAGGTTTAACAGAAGTCTCTATCAAATCTCCAGATGATAATCACAGATGGGAGGAAGCTTTTGTCATGTCTTTGTAAGATGAGCATAACAATAGTACTGATCTAATAGGATTGTTTGGGAATTAAATGAGATGATACGTGTAAAGCATTTGACGTGCATACAAAGTATTAGGTATTATTGTATATTATGACGGTTATTCCTAGGCAGGCATAGTGGAGATCACAACATGGGGATTCTTTCATTGAAGACCACAACTAACCTGGCAGGGCCTCCCACTCAAGTGGGAACCAAAGGCTCAGTGTTCACTTAAATGCATCTCCAACCTACCTTGGGCTTGCTGAACTCATTTGTTTTTGATTCATTACCTTGTTAGTATTTTATATTTGAACCATGTCCTCCTCATGTTCATCAGGTCATCTTACATGGTATGACCATGCACTGGTTCTTCATGAGCCCACTCTGTTCCAAATATGAAGAAATGAAGGTACTGAGGGGGACTTCACAGTCAGAAATGATGTTGAAATTAAGATATTTATGAATCTTTATTCTTCATTATTGTTTAAGGTTTTGAATACTTGGGAAATTTTCAGGAGAAATAATTTAAAACATGAAATGAATTAAAAAAAATATACCTTTACTTTCAGTAGGCGGGATTTGATTGTGTCCCTATGAACAGGTTTTGTCCATCTTGCTAATCCTCTCCAATTGGAAACTGGGGGTCTCGGGAGTAAAGGCAGGCAGTTGATCCTCGTCCTGTACATTTGTGGTACCTGCTTGCTTTGTCCTGGAACAGGTTTCTTGGCTCTTAGTTCTTGAATTCCATTTCCTTTCAATTCTGTTAAATTGTATCAGAAACTTTCTCTTCTTTCTGTTGCAGGAAATTATTTCCGTTTCCATTTTGGGCCCTCTCAATAATTACAATTCTTTATTTTAACACAATGCAAAAGCATAAGGTCTTGTATTTGTACCAACACTTGGCACTTTTTATTAGCTCCCACACTGCTTCCAATAGGGGTGCCCTTAATTCTCTTTGAGGTAGGTGGATGGCGTGCTTTGCTTCAGGCCTCGTGGCTGCAGCAGTATATTGGACGGTGCTGGATGCCCTGTTGGTGCCCAACAAACAAGCTGTAATGCTGATGAGAATGAGCAGGCAAGGGGAGAGCCATCCATCAACTCTCTGTCATACAGTATTGAAGCAAAGTGACTGTGGTGCAGAAGGCAAACCAGTGCAGTCTGCATGGAGTTCTGGGTGGTGTATCAGGCACCCTGCATTAGTTAAATCTCACTGGGAGTACAGTATTTATTACACCTCACCTTTGATTATTGCATCTGATTATTGCTGGCCAAAAGAACACAGCTCATTTATCCCACTGACCTGTTAAAGAATTCTGGCTTGGTTTGTAGGTCCTTTATATAGAACAGAAAATGTGGGTGGCAGGGCTACCTCTACCCTGAAAGATAGCTAAAAGCCTTCCCGGTGACATGCCTCTTTGGGTACAAGCACTTTATAGGTTATGAAACAGACCTTGCCTAAAGTAGGATCTCTTTGTTGGCATAACAAAGTTGAAATGCAGAATTATTCAGTGATTTATTTTATCTCTTTTAGTCTATGGACAGCAAAGCAACAACCAGCCCACAAAAGGAAATGCTGAACCTTCCAATCAACATTGCTATGCCTGATTATGGCCAACTGCCATTTTGAACTTGCAGAGCACAGAAGGAAGTTTCTTTTCCTGGTTTTACAAATTTCTTCACCTTTTGCTGCTCCTTTGATAGAAACCATAAATCATCTTAAATTAAGTAAGGTGGCTGGTTTTATTTCATTTCTAAAGAAGTTTAGGTTTTGCGCTTTACCCCTTAAAAGTGCTCCTCATGTCACTCTCAAAGCGTTTTGAGTTGAATGGGAACTACTGTGAACTCTTGTTGTTAAACAGAGAAGACAGAGTTCTATCATAACAGTAACTGCTGCCACTGAAATAATTCTGAGGTGCCACAGTCAGCTTTCAGTCTCAGGTGCCATAAATGCAAGAGCTTTATTCTCCAACTGCTTTAAGGAACAACTGTGATTACAGTTTCTTCCATGGCTGCCTCAATTTAGAGCCTGAAATTCTTTAAAAGCACCTTCCAGATTTGAGCAGTGGAGGGAAATTCCATCTGGGCAGTTCTTCTGTGCAGGATCTGGGAGTGGTGCTAATGGGGAAGGGGGCTGGGAGCGGAGATTCTTACAGTTGGAAGAAATAACTACTTAAAGCAAATGCTAATGATTTAAAATGTTATTCCTTCTGTGCTTTTAGAAAAAAAAATAAAATTAAAGTAATAAAGGCTCACAGCCTGTACCTCATCTCCAGTCACTCCACTGAAATTCCCAAGAGGGTCTCGACTCCCCTCTCCTCTCTTTAAAAATGGTGGACCTGGAACCACTTATAGGAGAGGTTTAATAAGAGGCAAATGTGTTTTATATTTTGTATCTTGTTAAGTGAAAAAAGATGGATTCTCGCAAGTAGTCTCTTGGTGCAGATTTGAGTGGTCTGTGCATGCAAACGTGGGGATGCTTCGCCAGCTAGCATCTCCGCTCTGGTCCCCCATGGCTACTTAAAATCCCCCCTCCCATGTCACTTCCCCCATCCCAGAGCTAGCACAGATGAAATTGCTTCATTTGTAGAATGGATCTGCAGATCCAGGAAACTTGTTTCTGTCTGATTTGCTGATAATTTACTCTTCATTTGATTTGGGGGAGGGGGCGGTGGGGAAGAGAGGGGGGAAAAAAGGAAAGCAGGTTCAGCTCACATAGCCCTTCCTCAAGGAAAGAGGGATTGCTGTGCCGGTTGGAGAAAATCATGATTGAAAGCAACTGAAAAAATTAATAAAGATTTACACAAAGGTTGCTTATTAGAGGAAAAGCAGGTAAAACCTTGCACCTGTGACAAAGTGACAAAAAAAACCCCGTCATTAAAGTAGCTCATTGGAAACTGGGCAAGGGAGAAATGATTTAAAAACTATATATATATACACATATATATATATACATATATATATATATATATATATAAAATCTTAGGTATATAATTTTACAATGAGACACATTCCCTTTCTGGCAGTTTTTTTTTTTTTTTTTTTTTTTATGACCTTTGGGTGCCAGATAGCGCCATTCCTGCTGTCTGCTTTCACTATTCAGCGTTGAGGAAGCCCATTATATCTGTCTTTGATCCGGAGATCGGGATTGCTAAAACTGATGGCCACAATTAAAGACAGTCCTGTTGAAAAGCTGACCTCTGTCTGCTCTCAACTGCATGTAAACTTTTCAATATGGATGTAATTTGGTATTAAATTACCCATGCTTTATTGCTTTTTAGTACAGCCCTGTCTGTTGCTTTTTAAAGATAAAGGTAACATAAAAGAAAAATTGTGGTGTGTCTGCATAATTATGTAATTATAAACTTGTTTTCCTACATTCAGAAAACCCTTTGTGTGTGTGTGCATCTATTGAAGAGTAATAGGCTGGTAGGATTGGAGAAGAATTTATATATATTTTTTTCTCCTGATCTGTTCAACTTAGACATATGCTGTGCAAGATAGGTCACTGTATTTAACTATTTTAATCTTGGGTTTCAGAGGGTATTCTTGATTTAGAAGTGAGGTGGTTTTGCAAAAGAAGTTGCTATGTTTATTCTTTAACATCAGTCAAACTGTCATGGGGTTTATGCCAGAGCTCTGAGGCAAAACCTACCTGTTCCACCAAAGATTGGGCCTATCATAGCAACATGGTAATATCCCACATGTCTGGAATGAGCTCTTGGATGATTTAATCCTCGCTGTGCTTGAAATTAAAAGCAACCGTTGTGACTTTCTCCTGTAATATTTTTGTTTGGGGTGAATTCTGCTGAGGGGAATGGAGAAAAAGCTGGAAAGACGGAGCAGATTTCCCTTTTACATTACAGAACTGCCTGCTCCTCTCAGTTCTACTATCTACCCCTCTGTTATTGCAGAATGGAAAGAGTGTAAGCTATCATTAGAGTTGGATATAGGTTTCTATATCTGCATCTTTTGAATAGAGACAGAATATCTGTTTGGAGAGATAGTTGAAATCACAATCCCATCATAAAACTTGGAGGAAGACAGACTCCCGGGCCTCTGGAAACATGCAATAATTCTCTGCGTAAATGGAAATTTTTGAGCTTGCTTCCTCTTCTTGTTAAATGTTCCATGGCAAGATTTTCCAATAGAACCGCATTTAAAAAGCCAGGCAGATAAAAAGCTGATATCAAAGCAAACAACCCAAGGGAAGCCAAACAGGCTCCTCCAGATACCTTAAAACATAATAAAGCAAAGGTATCAAGTTGGGGGAAAAATGTCTGCAGAATGGAGGTTAGTTCATCTCTTGCTCCTTACCCGTCCTCCGTTGAGTTATGTGTCTAGTCTTCTGCCCTCCTAGCCTGATTCTCTGGGCATACTGAAGAATTGTGGTCTGACCCATGTTGTAATTCATCTGGTTGCTCTCTAAAAATTGCATCCTGTGGAAAACATATGCTGTATACACTGTTCCTGGTTTTCACACAAAGAGGTAATTCCAGAATATCAAGGAAATGTGGAAAAATAGGTTCCATGCTAGATTTAACCCCCAACTCCCATCACCTACCAGCATAATATGCATTAGGGACTGAGACCAAAGAGAAGTCTCAGCTTCAAGTAGCCTTTTGTCAAGCTACTGTTTGAATAGGGCTCATCTTTTTTTTTTTTTTTTCCCATTCCTTCACCAGGATATTCTTTCCTCTGATGTTGCTAGTAGCAATGATGAGATGGCTGGGGCATTAGATACAGTGAGGATTAAGGGTTGGATTATGAGGCTAGATCTGAGCCATCCAAGGTGGTAGCCACTAGCGTGATGTAGCTATTGATATTTAAATTAAGTTTTATTAAAATTCAGTTCCTCAGTCACACTATTACATTGCCAATGGTCAAAATATAGCTAGTGGCTAGCATCTTAGTGCAGATATGCAACATTTCTATCACTGCAGAAAATTTTATTGGACAGCACTGGGCTAGTAAGAGCTGGAATGTCAGGTCCACTCTCACCTTAGCTAATTCACTGTACCTAAGTTTATTCATCTGAAGAATTGTGGTCTGACCCATGGGAATGATAATAGTATCGATTTTTTGAGGTGATGATTGTTGAGATAATTAAAAGAGGTAATACATGTGCTGTCCAGTAGGACTTTTTGCAGTGATAGAAATGGTCTTAATCTGTCTTGTCTGATATGGTAGCCACTAGCCACATGGGGTAATGGAGCACTTAAGATGTGGTTAATGTGATTGAGAAAACGAAGTTTTAATTTTGTTTACTTTAATTAGTTAAAACGTAAAATATCCACATGAGGATAGTGGCTGCTGTATTGGTCAGTACAGGGCTAGAACAGAGACCTTGCTCAGTAAACATTACCTTTTGTTTCTGTGCTTCTCCTAGTTTGGAAAAGGTGGATCATGAAACATCACAAGTTTGTTTCTCATTTAAATGAGAAAATGTTCATTAAAGCACTAAATAAATATTACTTATTTAACATTTTTCGCCATGAATTAAATTTATTTACAGATATGAGATTTATGGAAATAGAAATGCTATGAATAAGGATCACAAGACATCATGAAGTTATAAAGTACCAAGTTATAAACTTATCTTCTTTTTAAATGCTCGAATAAGTTTGAATTCTAAGAAAGTTACAAAGTATTAGTTCAGAAGACTAGTGAGAGAATCATTATTTCTCTATTTGTCCCCTTTAATTTCATGTTACCATTAATATATAGACCAAGTTTGATATTTTTTAAAAGGCCATTGGATCAGCTGCCTTATTTTCTAGTATGAATAATTTAATCTGGCAGTGTTCTTGATAATTTTTGCATGTAGCCACAGGTTTGGGGGAAAAACAGAATTCTCTCCTTTTAAATGCAGCTGCTTGAAGCTGTACAATGGAAGAGAGTCTTTATGGTGCTGAAATAAAGGGTTTTAGCCAAATCTGCAAAGCAGCCAGACTTGCTTTTGATTTCCTTACTTGCAGCATTAATTTGGAGCTGTGTCTACAAAATTCCACTGAGCATTTGATCGTGTGCTGTCTTGTGTCTTGCAGGAGTTTGTCCTGCTGTTCCAACTAAATCATAAGCTTTCTGAAGGCAAAGCCCATGGTTTTATATATACACTACATCTAACACAATGCTGGTAGGTAGGTATTCTATAAATACAGGTTGACTTACTATTGATTTTTCTCTACCATCTTTTTTTGGGATAACACCAAATTTTATAATGTGGTTGTGACATAGTGAATACACATAAGGCCCTCCGTGGCAATGCATAATGATTCTGCATTTATTTACAGTCAACAAAACCTCTGGTGACTTTGCCATGACATCCCAAAGACTCCGGCAGCTATGGAGCCCTCTTGTTAGAAAATCACATCACTTGGGGGCATCAGCATTGCCTATAACCACTCTTTAAAGATCATCACTTATTTTACCAGTAGAGAAACAAGCTGACCTTTTTAATCTTAGGAAAAATATTCTATTTTATCCTGAAACATTTGGTAAAAATTATAGTGTCTATTTAAAAAAATCATTATCAATTAAAATTAGGTATGCAAGAGATGCTGCAATTTGGGATAACTTTGAAGATCCAGTTGTAAAAGATCTGAGAATAATTTAGTTCCTTCTACTAAAATATTCCACCTAATATCTTGATCCATATCCACTTTAGCATTTCTTTGCATAAAAAAATACCAAACAAATGTTTTGGGGGGAAATTCACCAGAAAAGCCAACTGAAAGAGAAATATGCCCACTCGAATAGACTTGGGTCTGAACATAGAATTTTAGAGTTGAAAGGGACCTCAGAGCTCACATGATCTGGTATTACAGAGGTTAATTACCTGACTCACGATTACTCAGAGCCAAGAATTGAATTCAACTTTGAGGGACCCATTTTACTTGCCAGTGTAGATGCAAGACATGAATTCACTTAAATAAAAATCCATCATGAGCTCAGTGCTAGTTTAACCCCAATTGTTAAAATTGTGCTACCTCGTGGGCCCTCTGCTGCATTTTTATTAATCCCTAACTCCTCATTGAGATTACTTTATTTAAATGTCATCACCCAGCTCTAAAATATGCTTTCAAAATAACCGTGATGGCCATGGGATACAAAGTATTGGAAGAAGAAAAGAAAGCAGTAGAAGCCAACTTCTGTTTGATATGTAGACACATTTCAGTCCACCGGGCCCCTGGTGGTGGTACTGAGGCAGGCTTTACAACCAGGCCTGGACATCCCAGCTATCAGAAGGGGACTGCTGTTGCCACTGGCAGGGTTGTACCTTTGGAGGCATGTGGGTCATTGGTAGAGTAGGATCAGAGAAAAGGTATAAAAAATGAGATGAAGCAAAGGGGTCTATAAACTAAAGTCTTATGATGCAAGGTGGGGTGGGGGAGGCTCCTGGCATTAGACGAAGAGAAGATCAGAGTCAGTTAGTAAGTTTGGGGTGCTGGCGACTGAAACCAGATCACTGGTGGCTGTCAGCTGGAGAGGGGCGTCATCCCAGGTGGATGGTGACCTGGTCAGCTCTGTTACAGCATGTGCCTTAGTATTCATTTCTCTCCACTCCTGTTCACTTTTTTCAATCTTTTGTCAAGAGACAGTGAAAGGTTGGCCTTTTCTCCCCCATGCTGATACAGGTAAAGACAGAGACTGATGGTGCCAGCCTTAATTCCCGAAAGAAAAGGAGATCTAGATTTATGTGAATACCTTTAGTTCTGAAACAAGAAAAGATAAAACAGGTTGCATTCATGTATTCATGAAGCAGGCAGTGTGTGTATTGGTGAATTCTGTACAAATTCACTTATTGTTCCATCTCTCTTATATCTGAAGACCCTGTGCTCATTTTCCCTTAATAACATAAAAGCAGTTTTAGCACTACTGAATTTTCAGATTTAAAGAAGGGTATCCACAGTTCAAAAATGCCCATGCATGTGTCTCTGTGCATGCGCCTGTGTCTCTGTGTTGCATGTGTGTGCCTGTATGCACGTGCAACAAGTTGATTAGAAGATCAGTGTGATTCCACTGGGAATGAAAGTTTTTTCTGGCTTATGAGGTTTTTTTTTTTTTTTTTTTCCATCAGTAAAACTAAAGGACATCTTCCAGCTCAGAGAATTGTGGTCACGGGTCAGAATTTGACATCTTGATAAAGATGGTGAGCTGCGACAAGAAGCCAATTTTCCTTTCTTGGTCTGTATCACTTGTCTTGCTTTTTCATTGATAGATGTTCTCTCTTTGATAGCTGGAATGACAACTTTTATGGGGACTGGGAAAAAACTGGGTCTAGGAATAGTGGTCATCAAATGTTTGTATATCCGTAAATCACCCAGGAGGCCTGTTTAAAAAAAAAAAAAAGAAGAAGCAGATAGTGCTTCAGCAGGCCTGGAGTTTGGCCCAGGAATCTGTAATTTATAGAAGTAGCCCAAGTGATTCTGATCTGTGGCCACACTTTGAGAGGCAGAGATCTAGGAGAAGGATGGGCAAACTACAGCCTGTGGGCCAAATCTAGTCCAGTGCTTGTGTATGAAAATAAAGTTTTATTGGAACCCAGTCACACTCATTCATTTTTGAATTGTCTATGGATACTTTTGCACTGTGATGGTAGAGTTGAGTAGTTGTGACAAGGACCGTATGGCCCATGAGACTTAAAATAATTACCGCTTGGCCTTTTACTGGAAAAATTTGCTGATCTCTGGTCTAGAAGAGAAAATTTTCAACTTGTTGATGTAAGTCAACATATATTTGTGTGTGTGTGTGTGTTTCTGAATAATATATGTATATATGTGTGTGTATTTATGTATATACACATACACATACACGTGTGCACACACATATATAGACACATATACATATATGATATTTTAAATGCCTAGTGTTAGTTTACCCATATATAAGGTACATAAAAGGATGGATGAGTTGGTTCGAGGGCTAGAGGTTGAGGGTGGTGCTGTCTCAGTAATTTAGAAGGAGGACTATAACATAGGAGTTAGTAGTGTTAACCCTGTTGGTACACAGACAGTGCTTTGAAATCTGTGTTACATATTGGACTTGTGAACTTGGACAAGTTAATTTCTGTTTCTAAGTCTCAGTTTCCTAATCTGTGAAAAGGGGTTGATAATAGTACCTACTCATGGGCTTGTGAGGAATAGGAAAGTTAATGTGCGCGAAGTGCGTGGTGCTGTGTCTGGCACATATGAAGTACTCAGAGAATGTGGTCTCTTAGAATCATCAACATCCTCAGCGGTGCTGCATGTCAGTAGTTAGCTGTAGGGTATTGAGATCAACAGATTTACTGCTGTACCTGTTTCAGCTCTCTGGCTGACAATGTGGGCCGGAGTTCAGAACTCTGGACAGCTAAGATTCTGAGTCTGTTGATTCTGAACCAGGTGTATTTGGAGGCATGATCTTCTCTTATTAAATGACATTTCTAATTTCCTCCTTGAATATGCAATTTCAAGGAGGTACCCTGTACCTTGAAAGTGGTTATTCCAGTCTCCTGTGAAAATACTGCTTAATTGTAGCCATGAAAACCCATTCCCCATCAAAATTTCCATCAAACAACAGCCAATAAATGGTAAATTAAGATAAGGACTGTGAAGAACCTGTGCGCTTTGTTATACTTTCTTCAATCTACAGTGAATCACCAATGGTAGATACAAATGTACATTTTAAAGGCAGTTGTGAAAAGATCTGCCTGTAATCCAATGGCTATTTCCTTTCTGCTCTGCTTATTCAGTGTGGGCTAAGTGTTAAAAAAAAAAAAACCCCAAAAAACCCTGAAAACACAAGATTCAGGTTAAAACCCTGTCTTTGTTCTATTTAGAAAATAGGTTGAATTTGTCCTTCAGTGTGGAAAGAACAAAGAAAATTTTATTATCCTCACCATGAATTTCTCCTGTATGTGCTGAGTGCAGGGCCATGTTTGGGTCTCTGGGCACACGCCTTCACCTTTACACCAAGTCAGTGTTCTCAATGGGGATGATTTTTCCTCCTCAATGGAGACATTTGTGGTTGTCATAACTTGGGTGGGGGGCAGTGCTGCTAGCATCCAGTGAATAGAGGGCAGGGGTGCTGCTAAATACCCTAGAGTGCATTGGATAGTACCACCCTGCTCCTATTGGAGAATTATCTGGTCCAAAATGTCAGTAGTGCTGCTGCTGAGAAACCCTGGTCCCTGGGGAGAGAAATCCAGGTCCTCCACTTCCTGGACCACCTCCTGCCGTAGGTACCAGTTGGTTAGCAATTATAGCCCATTTATTGCCTTGACACCCCCGCCCCCCCCATCTTCTTCCTCCTTTGCAACCTTTCTGTAGTTGAGTGCATTGATATCACAGAAAGTATGCTTCCTGATTAAAAGCAGTTTATAAAGTAAAATGTATTCAACTGGGGGAAGGTTATAACAGAGAAGGAATGATTGAATCAGGATATGGTCCATAGGTTTTTCTGGAGGTGAATTAGTCCTTACCTTCTTGGTCATCTAATCCTTCATACCACAGTGATTCATGATGATTTCAAGTGGTTTATGCCAAATATTATGTTTCACTTAACCATTGCATATTTATTTTGACACATTATAATATGCATCCTAATTAAATGTTATATTAAAAATTGCAGCTATTGAAATTAAAGAGAAAAGATTTTGAAGGTTAATAGTATTTAATAAAAAAAACTAATTAGAAAAATACAATTGACATTAAAACTTTGTTCTACTCATATATACGGAATCTAAAAAAATGGTACTGATGAACCCCGTGACAGGACAAGAATAAGGATGCAGATGCTGAGAATGGACTGGAAGACACGGGATTGGCAGGGAGCAAAGGGGAAGCTGGGATGAAGTGAGAGAGTAGCATAGACAGATACACTACCAACTGTAAAATAGATAGCTCGTGGGAAGTTGCTGTATAACAGAGGGAGATCAACTCGATGATGGGTGATGCCTTAGAGGGCCAGGACAGGAAGGGTGGGAGGGAGTCGCGGGAGGGAGTCGCAGGAGGGAGGGGATACGGGGATATATGTATAAATATAGCTGGTTCACTTTGGTGTACCTCAAAAACTGGTACAGGAGTGTAAAGCAATTATATTCCAGTAAAGAGCTTAAAAAAAAAACAACCCAGGGTAGGGGGGAAGCTTTGTTCAAAAGGTTAATTTTAGTAAACATAATTGTTTTAAAAAGTGAGTTGTTTTAAGAAGAAATGTTAAGTAACACTTCAATGGTATAAGATATAGCAAAGCCACGAAGATGACATTAAAATTTCTGAGATCTGGGGAACTCTAATGTAGTCCACCCACCTTGTTTTACACACGAAGATAATATTAATAACGATTTAGAAAGCACTGTCCCACTTATCTATTTTTGTGAAATGAAATACCACAATGCTTAGGGGTTAAAAAAAAATGGTAACTATCATTTTGCTCATGAATCTACAGTTTGAGGTGGGTTTCGTGAGGATGCTCATCTCTGATCCTATCAGCATCAGTTGGGATGGCTGGGAGCTTGAATCCTCTGAACACCCACTCACGCACGTGTGTGGTGGTTGATGCTGGATGTCAGTTGGGACCTCATCAGGGGCTGTGCCCAGAACATCTACATATGGCCTCTCCATGTGCTGCATGGCTTCCTCACACCATGGCAGCTAGACCCCAAAGTTGAGTATCTAAGACAGAAGACCAGGCAGAAGCTGCTTTGTCTTTTATTATTTAGCCTCAGATGCCATGCAGCATCACTAACGCCAAGTCATAGAGGGTGGAGACTAAACCCCACCTCGCAGTGGAGGAATGTCAATGTCATATTGTTAGAATCACATGTGGGATGGCATATTACTGTTCTCGCCATCTTTCGAAAAAATAGTCTGTCATAAGTACCATCACATATATTAGTGTATTTAATGATACCTTCAGCTTCATTCTTGCAACCATTTGTGTGAACCTTTTATCACCCTTCCTACCCTTGTTTTCCAAATATCAAAATGGAGGCTCAGAGAGCTTGAGTTACATGCCCACGAACACATAGTTTGTGGCTGAAACAAAGTTAAAGCAGGTTTGGGGTCCAGAAAAGACATTCTTTACCAGGTTGCCAAGTTCACAGGGATTCTTCTCACATTCTCTCCTGTCCTTTTATTAGGATCATTGCCTTCCCTCCTCCCTGGGGACATTCATTGTGCAGTTCTAGAAGAGGTCCAGATAACTCTTAGAAACAAAGATCCTGTGTACAGGCTTCTTCAAATGTCATCAAATCCCTAGACACTTTCATTAGAGGCTATTTACTGTTTTTTGTTCTGTCAAGTAGCTTAATTTCCTTTAGGCACTAAGACTAGAAGGTCAAAATTATTTTTCTGGTCAGCCTTAGGCAGAGATAATTGTGTTGATTACATTTTCTTGAGCATTTAATATGTTTTAAAGTTTTTAATTGTGAATTATTTCAAATAAAATACAAAAATAGTACTCCTTATCTACCACCTAGCTTTAACAAATCTTTGCCATATTTATTGTTTCACTTTAAAAAAATTACCTCTCTGAGTTTCATCAGTTTTTTTTCCCTATTATGACGTAGTCATCTGTATTATTTGTGATCAGAAAATACTTTTAAAATATAACATATGAGTTGCAAATTAATCAAGGATGGGCTGGAGTCTGAGATCACAACTACTTCTGATGAGCTGTCTATGCAAGCACCAGCAATGGCTGTCCTTGCCCTGTTCAGATGCTGCTTTGGGTCTGAAACATGTCTGTGTCTCACAGCCGAGCTCCCAACGTGAGCAATACTCATGGTGTTGCAAATGGCAAACTTTCATTTTTTTAAATGACTGAGTTGTATTCCATTATATATATACCGCATCTTCTTTATCCATTCATCTCTTCATTCACCCTTAGGCTGCTTCCTTATCTTGGCAATTGTAAGTAATGCTGCTATGAAAATTGGAGTGCGTGTATCTTTTGAAATAGTGTTTTTGTTTTCTTCAGATATATATCCAACAGTAGAATTAGTGGGCCCTAGGGTAGTTCTATTTTTAGTTTTTTGGAAAACCTCCATTCTGTTTCTGTAGTGGCTACACCAGTTCACCAATTTACATTTCTACCAATGGTGTGCAGGGATTCCTTTTTTTCCACATCCTCACCAACATTTAGTATTTGAGGTCTTTTTGTTATAGCTATTCTGACAGGTGTGAGGTGATATATCACTGTGGTTTTGATTTGCATTTTTGTGGTGATTAGTGATGTTGAGCATCTTTTCATATACCTGTTGGCCACCTGTATGTCATCTTTGGAAAAATGTCTATTCAGGTCTTCTGCCCATTTTTTAGTCAGGTTGTTTGCTTGTTTTTTGATATTGACTTGTATAAGCTGTTTATATATCTTGGATATTGACCCCTTATGGTTCGTATCATTTGCAAGTACTTTCTCCCATTCAATAGGTTTTTGTTTCATTGATGGTTTCCTTTGATGTACAAAAGCTTTTAAGCCCTGTTTGTTTATTTTAGCTTTTATTTCTTGTCCCTTAGGAGACAGATCCAAAAAATATTGCTATGATACATGTCAAAGTGTATACTGCCTATGTTTGCCTCTAGGAGTTTTTTTTTTTTTAATTAAAAAACAAATCTTTTTAAAGCTCTTTATTGGAATATAATTGTTTTACGCTCTTGTACCAGCTTTTGAGTTACACCAAAGTGAATCAGGTGTATTTATACATATATACCCATATCCCCTCCCTCCCACGACTCCCCCCTGCTCTCCCAGTCCTGGCCCTCTAAGGCATCACTCTAGGAGTTTTATAGTATCTGGTGTTACATTTGGGTCTTTAATCCATTTTTACTTTATTTTTATATTAGTATGAGGAAATGTCCTAATATCACTTTTTTTACATGTAGCTGCCCAGCTTCCCCAGGACCACTTATCGAAGAGACTGTCTTTTCTCCATTGTATGTTCTTGCTTCCTTTGTCATAGATTAGTTGACTGTAGTGCATGGATTTATTTCTGGGCTTTCTGTTCTGTTGATTTATGTGTTTGTTTTATGCCAGTACCATGCTGTTTTGATCACTGTAGCTTTGTAGTATAGTCTTAAGTCAGGGCACGTGGTACCTTCAGCTTCATTCTTTTTTCTTAAAATTGCTTTGTCAGTTCAGAGTCTTATGTGGTTCCATATAACTTTTAGGATTATTTGTTCTAGTTCTATGAAAAATTTAATGGGTATTTTTGAGTATTGAGTAGAGTACTATGCTTTGTGAAGTAAGTCAGAGAAAGACAAATACTCTGTTATGACTTATATGTGGAATTTAAAAAATAAAACAAATGTATATAACAAAACAAAAATTGTTTCACTTAAAAAAAAGGGCATTACATGTATCAAATCCACTCTTACCCTCCCTAGAGGTAACCACTATTCTAATTTTATATTTTAGTTATATCATTTATAAGGATGTTTTCATTCTTGCTTCAAATATAAATGTGTCTAGAAATAATATATTTTAAAAAATATATGTAAATTGCTGTGTTTTGTTCAACATTATAGTTTTGAGGTTT
Organism: Hippopotamus amphibius kiboko; assembly: GCF_030028045.1. Lineage (NCBI taxonomy): Eukaryota > Metazoa > Chordata > Mammalia > Artiodactyla > Hippopotamidae > Hippopotamus > Hippopotamus amphibius. The sequence continues at coordinate 16,618,566 of NC_080201.1, read as the reverse complement.
ATCCATGTTTAAACTCTTAGAAATAATTTATTCCTTTATCTACTGTATAGTATCCCACTGAATGAATATGTTAGTTTATCCATTCTTGTTAGTTTCTGCCTGTTTTCTTTTTCTGCTCTGATGAGCATGCTAGAGTAAATATCCTTATCCTTATGCCTTCCAGAGCATGTGCAACTATTTCTCTAGGACTGATTGTTAGAAATAGGGTATGCACATCTCATCTTTATAAGAAAATGCCAAACGTCCCTCAAGTTTATTCCCCCAAGTATATATAAAAGTTGTAATTTCTCCCTTTTCTACTGACACTTGGTATTATCAGGCATACTTATTTTTTTAACCAATCTGATGGGTGTAAGATGAAATTTTAGTATTGTTTTAATTTGCATTTCTGTAATTTCTGATGAGTTGGAACATCTTTTCACAAATTTACTGCCCATTTGGAGTTCTTATCTTAATTGCCTGTTCATTTACTCTGCCCATTTTTTTTTTCTATCAGATTTCTTTTTTTTATAAATATGTAGGAATTCTTTATATGTTCTGATCAGAATACTGTGCTAATTATACATGTGGAAAATAACTCTATCTGCTCTGTGGCTTGTCTTTTCACTTTTTCCCCTGTGTTTTGTCATAGAGAAGTTTTAAATTTTAGTACAACCAAAATTACCAGCCTTTTCCTTTATGGTTTGTACCTTTTGTGTCTTGTTTAAGAAATTCTTTTCTACTGAGAGATATTCTCCCATTTTTGATTCTTCAAGTTGGATGATTTTGTCTTCTGATGTTTAAATATTTAATTTATGTGCAATTATTTTTTTCCATTTTGGGAGAAAGTGATCTAATTTTCTACTTTTCTAAATGGATGGTTGATTATCTTAGCAGCATTCACTGAAAAGTCCATCATTTCTCCCATCGATTTGCAATGAAGCTCTGTCATCTGTGAGGTTCCCATACATTTATAAGCGTGTTCCAAGTTTTCCATATCTACCTCCATGTTAATATTAGATAGTTACTGTAGCTTTATAATGAGCTTTGCTATCTGGTGAGGGGAGACACCCCCCCACCCCCAACTTATTCCTCTTTCAAAAAATTGCCTTGGCTATTTTGATTTTTTGCTTTCATGTGGATTTTAGAATCAGCTTGCCAACTGCAAAGAAATACTTTGCTGGGGGGTTTGATTAGTATTATATTATATTTAGTTCAGAAATTATTTTAAGGTGATTTTCCACCTTGAAATAAAGTTTTGTTTCCCGTAGGCAAAGTGTACCTCTCCATGTATTCAAGTCTTTTGTTGAATCTTCAGGCCTCTCTATTCTGGCACCTGTGTGTGGGGATCAGTGAAATAAGCTTTTCTAGAATTGCTCCTCCCATGCCCATCCATCTTCTGAGCCCAGTGAAGAACCTCCCATATCAATGGTGATGATGGAGCCATTCTGTTAGCCACAAACAAGTGCACTGTGGATATGGAGATCCATGCCTACCCTTCTGGACAGCCCATCCGGTGCTGGAGTCCAGCTGCTATGATGGGAGCAGGGTAGAAGAATTGAAGGCTGAGACCCAGGCAGCAGGTCTGAGGAAGAGGCCTGGGAGCTCCAGTCATTGTGGGTGTGGGTTGTTTCCTAGATCCAGTTGTTCTCTATGTTCTAGTAGCAATGTATCTTGCTTTAGAACATAGTCTCCAAACGAAATTGCTTGGGTTCAAATCCCATCCCCACCACTTATTAGCCTGGGAAAGTTGCTTAACTTATTCATACCCTAGTTTGTTAAGTCAGGAATCTCATGGAGTTGTTTTGAGGAGTAAAAGAAGTAATATCAGTAGTGTTGAGAATAGTGCTGTGCTTATTAGGGGTTACTTGCTGCTCCAACATCACCATTAATTATTCTTCTCATTATATTGAACCATCTTAGATTCAAGTTGATATTTTCCTATGTGTACTTTCTCTTGAAATGAGCTTCCTGGGAAATCCTACATCTGGAGGTTGATGGTATCCATGAGCATATTCAAGATTCTTAGAATATTTGTAGTTAAAAAACTGCTTAACATTATTTAAGCCAATGTTTTCCAAACCCACCTGTCCATTGAACTCTTCCTCTTTGCAGAGAGTACCTATTAAATTCAGTGTAATTAGCATTCAGCAGAAGACACTTTCAGGAATAGCCCTTGGGGCATCACTTGTAAAAATTATCTTTATTTTGGCATATATTACAGGAACATGTCCCAAGAGGATATATTCTTAGTGAAGGGTTTGAAGAGTAGAGATTGACGTTGGTAGGCAGTCTCTGATCAGTAAAATATCCTTTAAGTATTTGAAAAAATCTCCCAATAATTGCAAACATATTCATATAATTTAGGCTATTGAAAAAAAAGAGGGTGTGTGTTTTTTGGTTTTCGTTTTTGTTTTTTATAAAGCAGAAGTATCATATATTTGGTGCCTATATTACAGCCTTGTGCAGAGGTAAAATTTTATTCATTTCATAGAAGCCCCATTGGACTTTCTCCTGAAGGCAGGAAGGCCAGTTTATTAGTAGTTATCACAGTTCATTCCCTGCTTGTTCTTGTTTCTTCAAAGAGCTCAGGTTGCGATTTGGAATGGCATTTTGAGAATGTTGGGAATGTTGCTGAGAATAGTTTTTTTCTGTTCCCTTCCCTCCCTTTGTATGTATTTTGTTACTTAGTCAAACCTGTGCCTAGTTAATTGTTCCAAATCAAGAACAAAATACAAAGGCAAAGCAAAGAGAAGGCAGCTCCATACTGCCACTTTTCCTGTCCCTGTCCTGTCATTGCTCTTAACAGAGTGAAGAGAAAGGTGGATTATGCTAGTGTTCGATCCAAATAATTAACTCTTTATCAAGGAAAGCAAAGCAAAACTAATTGTAAATAATATTTCCTTTCTTTTAATTTCCTGGAAAATCCTTTTCTTAGAATAGCTTCCCACAACCCCTCTCTCTGTTTTCTCCCCATCGTACTTCTTATTGCATTAAGATGGCACCTATTTGTGGGCCAGGTTTGAGTTTGAAATCTGCTGGGGCCAGGACCTGGTAAGAAAGATCTAACCAAGCAGAGAGCTAGAACTGAGGAGAAAACTCAAGGGCAGGGTCGTTGGTTTTTCTCAATTACTCATCATTAATTTTCCACCACACAGATTCCTTCCATTATCAAATAAAGTGAGCAATAGAACCCAGATGATTTGCTGATAAACCGTAATATTTCCAGTTCACATATGTTAGAGTAAAATGTCTAATTGTAGTTCTGTGTGCTTCTAAATCTTAAAAACAATTGCTTTATGGCCTTGATTTCCATGGCTTGTGTTTACTGTTTTCAACATATTCATGCTAAGTAACATGTCTTTAGTTAACTTGAGTTAGGAATGTTTTGTAATTTTACAATTTTATGAATGAAATTTAAGTCTCATATTTTTTGTCTCATGTATTTCTTTTCGAACAAACCTCATATAAGTACTTAAAAGTGTATGAATTACTCAGAAATCAAGTTAAAGCAGTAACTTTGGGCTTATCTGTCAAGGATGTATTTTTATGGGACTTAATCACCACTGTACTTAAACAGAAATATTAAAATACAAAACGAGGCTTGTTTTTCATTAAAAAAAAGAACTGGTAACACTTGCGATATGTAAACATTGTTGCCTGCTAAATTATAATCAGATTGCTATTGGATTACACATTACATTGTGCTAATGCTAAAAGACCGATTCGCAATGATGTCATTACAGGCTCTGAGTAGACCAGATCTGTTACTGTTAAAAACATGCTGTGCTAACAATTTGCAACAGACCAAGGAGTCATTTGACTTGGGCAGGATTGGCTAGAATGGTAAAGAGGCATTTCTTTTTACTGAGAAAAACTGTCACTCTGTCCGGGGCAAGATTCATTAGACACAGACCTTTTTGTTAATTTAAAACATATCTTCAATGCCTCCAAATTCATTTCTCTGCAAACAGTTGACTTTTCAATAGGATCAAATGAAGAAGAAGTTGCAACTTGCAGAATAAAGTTTTTCTCTTTGTGCATGCCTGTTATCATTGCAGTTACAAAATAAGAAGTGAATGGTCATACAAATGGTTTTTAAAGCAGATGCTTTTTATTTTATACTCTTTCTGTTTTTTCTTTTTTTAACTCTATGGATCCAGGGTGCATCTGTGTTTCTAATATTTCCACTAGTGGGCGCTGCAGTGCTTCCAACTCTGTTTTTATCTGGGCACAATATAAAAAATCATACAGGCAGTGAATGGTGAGTTTCCCTTAAGAGCTACTGTCCTGTCAAGAAAGACACCAAAAATACATTTGGAAGATTATATATGCTGAAATTATTTACTAAAATCTTAGAACAGAATAATGTGCTTGAGATTGCTACTCAGTTTTTGTTGGCATTCATTTATATTTGTGAATTGTCACATTTATTCTTGTTTGATAGGCATATATGTTGAAGTCCACATTATGCAGAAAAGGAAAGGTACTTAATGCCATAGTACAAATTAACAATATTTATTAGGAGAAAAATCCTGCCTTTTTCTATTAAAGGCAAACATTTAACATGTTTGGTTTATGTAATTTTGAGTATGAAGCAGTGCATTTGTGGCTAAGATGTCTATTTGATATTTAGGGAAGAATTTGATGCTTTAATAAGGGAATCCTCTGTCTCCCTCATCCATCATTCGCCATCCTCATCCATCCAAACACCACTGTAAATTTGTCAGAGCCTTTTCCATATTCAGTACTTGTATAAATAATGGCTGCTGTGATTTGAAAAAAGAGGAATGTGCACTTTCTGGCTATGTTATATATTTGATCACAGTCATGGCGACATCTTACAGTTTTTGTTTAGCATTGCTCAGCGTTGGTGCATATAACTTAAGCCCCAGAGCCAAAGGACATTTTTGTATGTTGACCCTTATTGTGGCTAGTACTTGCCAAAATGAAATTAGTTTGAGGGTTTTTCTACAGCAGATGAAACACAGCCTATGCTCCATTACTACGCTTTTATCATTGCCCATCGCCTCTCCTTCTCTCCTTTGCTATCTTAGGGATTATGCAGGTTCTCTGCAATATTCTGAAATTAATCAAAGCAAGCAAAACCCCATGCCTTATTATCCATGACAGGAAGAGAGTGGTTTCCACAATCCAGACAGCTTTGTGATGTTGTCCAGTTGTGTAACTAGAATTTTATTACCTTTAAAAAAAAAGGTTCTGGTTTTCACACAATGAAACCTTTTCATGTTAAAGTTGTATGAGCAGTGGATCGCTCCATGTGAGTGTGACAAAGGATCTGAATTTAATTGATAGGCTATTTCCCCTATTTAAATAAGAAACTGATCTGTGAACAATGTCCGTCTCTTTCTTTGATTTTTAGCTTAGCAGAACTGTTGTATGTCCTTAATGCACATAGTTTGGGTCACAGAAGCTTTCTATGCAATGAGATAGGAGCAAACTTACAGGATGCTTATCCAGTCTGGACCTTGTATTCTATCTCATCTTTTTATAATCATGCTCTACAATTATTTTTTTTCACTAAATTAGTGGCCATTGTACAGATTGCAGACACTTAGTATGATTGAAAGTAATAAAAGGAGATTATCCACTGGGTTGGTTGAGTGAAGGTTCTGATTTGACCCACTGCCTGGAGAGAAAAGAATTAATCTTATAAACCCGACTGACTTCTGCCATGCTTTGAAAAACTGCCAGGAATGCATTAGATCCCCTTTGTCTTAAGTCCAGTGATAGCTAAAGGTGGAGTGGGACAGATCACCATATGAACTAAATAGATGGTGGCCTGCATGTAATGCTTTGAGTGGTATCTTGGACTATGATGAGGGCTTTCTCTCGCTCCCTGAGTAAATCCCTACCACCGCAGTCTGAATTTGAGGAGGAAGAGATTGACGAGAAGGAGGAGAACAGTTTTTATTTATTAAGTATATTCTTTATGCCAGGAACTGTTTTAAATTATAAGTTTAGAATCTAAACATATTCAGATTATATATATTTTTGTATATATCCTCATGGAATAGAATATTATTATGCCAACTTTATGGGCATGGAAACAGGTACAAAGAGATGAAGTACAAGATCCTACAGCTAGTAGTGGATGATCTGAGATTCAAACCCAAGTTTGTTTGTTTTTTTCCCCCTCCTGCAAAGCACTGCTTGTAAGCACCATGCGCTCCTGCTTCCTTGAGATAGCAAAGGTGGAAGCATTCCAGGAGACCAGAGTAGGATACTGCAGCCTGCCCAACATCAGGCTGGCACAGGGATGCACTCAGAAAAAAATGAGTGAATAAAAAAATATATTGGTGATGGTGAGGGGAAGAACCTTTTGTCCTTTTCAGTGAACTGGAAGGGGCACAGGCTTTGGAGCCAGCCAGACCTGGATGTATGTATCCTTACTCTTCTGTTTGTTGTTGTCACTGGAAATACACCACTAATCTCTCTGTGCCTCTGTTTCTGTCTCTATAACATATCTCGTAGGTTGTTGGGAGCATAGGAAAGATGGCCTGATGAATGTTGGATGGCATATCCTAGCGTGAAGGTCTGAAAGATGTGGTGAACTGCCTTGGCTAGGAGGTGGGAGGCTGGAGGTTGGGGATAGTATTTGGCACCAAGAAGAAGGCAGAGGGATATTCCCTTATGTTATATTGGAAGAATCTTATGGCACCTTATTCAAATAGGAAATTCCAACTTGGAGGAGACAAATAGGACTCAAACTTATGTCAATAACCTCTGAACCCTAAAAAGACAGTTCTTCCCCTAGAGGTATTTTTAGGGTACACTTTAGGCAAAAATGGTAGTGTCAACACTGATCTTTAACTATGTAATTTCCAATGAGTGTCTGAAACAGTACTGAGCCTTCAGGACCAGTCTTGGTTCATTCCATTTATGGAGGCAGCCGTGGTTTAATGGGCGAGGCATTGACTGGCATATTTCACATCCATTTTTATCTTCCTTTGTATTTTGATTTCTGTTGTGTTGTGGGGGAAAGGATGAGAGAGAACAAGAGAACACAAAGAAACATTGTGCTAGATATTTCTAGTTCCTTTTCCTCAAATTCTTCAGGCCATTCTGTTTGAGAGTGTTTACCTTTGATATTCAGCCTCTTGTGGTTGTTTTTGTTGTTGATGGTTGCAACCCATTTTCCCAAAGTTGCCCCTTTTAAAATCTTGAGATCTGATAGGATAGAACGAAGGAGGGAAAGGAAAAAGTAATGGATAAGGCTGTCGCGCAGATAAATGACATGGGCTCAGTCTGAGAGGCCATATTAGGACAGCCCTTGCTCCGTAGGTCAGTGTGCTATAAGGACTGCTCTGTGGGCTGAACCAAGATATTTGGAGGGAGATTCTGTGGGCTATTGAAGTCTGGTGTGCATGTGTGTTATGGTGTGTGTGTATGCTCAGAATTCAATATGAATCTCTTCCTACCTCACCTGTATTTAGGGATGCCTTTATTACCCACAAGCAGAGTAGAATGATGCAATCATGGTATGTTGTTTACCTTATTCCAAAGTCAGCAGGACTTGTCTTATATTCTTTACTCAGGTAATTTCACCCTAAAAACCCAATACTCTACTGTTTCTCTGGCAGGGAGAAAATGTGCTCTCTAACCCAGGGCTTTAGTTTTGAGTGAACTGGCAAGTGGGAGACCAGGTCAAGGACTGAGTCTGTTTTTCCTTTCTTCCTAAGTCTAAAAGGTTTTGGTCTAGTGTCTGGAGAAACCTCGAAGTGGTCACGATAATGGGTGGGGGTAGCAATTCAGTGCCTTCATGATTTCTGAACTGTGAGGCCATTGGGACTGCCCCTTCCTGGCCCTGTTCTGGCCTCTTGGGGGTGTGATGTGAACACTCTGTCCAGCCCTTTGGGCGTCTGTGAGGATTTTGCCTGACAGCATGAGAGCATTCTTGTTGCATGAAAACCTCATCTGTTTCTTCCATTCTTGTCTCTTCTAAGGGAAGGAATTGGATAAGGAAGGCATGAATGGGGAGGTCCCTGGGGGCAGGCTGTGGCCCTTCTCCCTGTTTCCCTCTTGCCTCTGTCTTAGCCCGAGTCAAGCTCAGGGTCTGCAAGTTGTTCTACAGATGGCTTAGCAGCAGACACCCAGCTGGGCTGATTTAACCCACAGAGTGTTTGTGTCTGTGTTTGACAGCCAAGACAGGGAGCAGGAAAACTGTTTTCACTGGGATCAGCCTCAGTTGTTTCTCCAAAAGCAGTTGGTTGAACTGCTGTGCTGTTTCTGAAGCCATTATGCCATGAAGTTTGGATGAAGGACAGATGTATTATCTAGGAAAGAATCCTGGTTCTTCTTCCAAAGAATGTTCAGTCATTGCCTGTGCCAACAAATGACACTGCTTGCCAATGTTCTGTTTATGTAGAGGCTATTTCTGGGAGAGAAAAAAAGCCCTAAGATGTAAATCCTCCTTTCCTCTGGAGCAAGTAGCAAGTGTCAGTTAATATCCATTTTCTAGGTGAAGAAATAGAGGCACTGAGAGATTAAATAGATCATTGCTTCTTAAACTTGGATGTATTCAGGAAGTGCCTAGGGGTCTTGTTATAGATGGAGATTTTGATTCAGTAATCTGGGGAGGAGACCTGAGAACCTGTATTTCTAACTTTTTCTCTGGTGATACAGATGTTGCTGGTCTGTGATTCATACCTGAGTTTAATTTAGGCACAAGGCGAATTAGGCAACAGCTTACTAGATAAGGCTACTTGCATGTGTCCTCAGGAAATGAAATAATACGGTCTTCTAATCATGACTGTATCTAAATTGTTTCAAAATATTTAGTTAAAATAGGAAGCATAGCACTTACTGGCAGTTGTGGCCATAGGGCATAAAGAAACCAGATTGACAGGTGGTTTTTAGCAGAATTTGGTAGCTAGACTGGTTTCATGCAGTCATAACTATAGCCTGCCTTAGATAACAGAAGCATAAGAAATTATATCCAAGCATCAAAAACTCAGTAGTGCTTAGAATAGAAGGCAACTGCTAGCTTAGAATTGATGTTTCATTCCAACTAAAGCCAATAAATTGTGTGTGCCCGTGCACATGTACAGGTCCAGTGTTACTGTTTCTAACTGTACTCCTGTAGTCTATTTCCTTATAACATGTTAGAGCAGAGCTGCTGCTGTAAAAGACAATCTTTCCCATGTGCTGCTCCTCACAAAGATTTCACAATTTGTTGATGACTCACACATCTGTGTGGAAATATACGCTACTGCCTTCAGCTGCAGTAGTTTATGCCTTTCTCCCCTCCAGAATGATTACCCAGAAGTATGTAATAGTCATTTAATGGGGAGCAGGTGTAAGGAGAAACAGTAATTTTGAACAAAAGGAATGGATGCAAATTGCAGCATGAAGGATTTAGGTTAGACATCCAGGATGCAGGGAGAATTCTCTTCTGCCAGTAAGGGAGCAGTGAAACATTAGAACATAGAATCAAAGCAGAATTGTGGCACATTCTCGGGCATTTGAAAGAAAAGAGCAGGTGGTTTTATTTCAATACTCTCTATTCAGCTCCTCTCAGAGGGAGGAAGATGAATTCTGCAATTGCTGGAGATCATTTTTAGTTCTGTGATTCATGAGAGATGAATTTTGGGTGTATCTAATTAAAAACCATGTCCAAAAGCCACATATTCCAGAGATCCTTTCTGATCATCCTAATTGATACTGGGATGTCATTTTTTGGCATGGGTTTGGGAATCCAACAAGTATTTGCTAAGACGAGTTTCATGTAATGTCTTTTTCTTTGAATGATTTTCACCTACACCTTCAATGATAATAAAAATTGTCTTCCCCCAAGGGCTTATGAGATATAGTAAGTGGAGTATCGTCTGGAATACTCAAGAGATCCAAAGGTCATCAGATACTCTTTCTCCCAGCATTATTTGGAGTCTTCCAAATTTTAATAGTCTATACAATAGTCTTTCATTTTCCTTTCTAATTGGAATTTCAACTAAGGATACCTACAGGCATTGACTTTCCTCACTTGGAATGCTTTGATGCACTAGGCAATGATAAATGTCCAAACATTGGTGCAAAGTTGCCACACTGTTATAAGGTTTGGTATTATACCATATTAAAACCCTTGCCTCGAGAGAGAATGACAGTGCCTGAAAATAATGGAGATTAAACTTTCCCAGCTTTTCCAAGGATACTGAAAATAAAATACTATGTGTCTCCTAAGTGAGTAATGGCACCTTCTTATAAACAGCATCATAAGATCTCTCTCTCTCTTTCTCTCTTTCTCGCTCAAACACACACACACAAATGCACAGTCACATAAAGATGAGAAATGGATATTTGAGTTTGTAGTGAATATTTTCTGGGTTCATTATATATGGGTCAGCAGCAGTGTATGTTCAATAAAATTCACAGCAGGCAAATAGGAACCTGGAGAAATTCTACAGACCTTTTGGAGCCGGATAACTCAAACATTAAGGAGGTGAGCAAACTTGCAACTTTTGAAAGCAAGAATTAGGAAGGTGGAAAAAGAGAATGGGGGAAGCTGATAGGAGTGACAGGCCTGTATTTTAAAGATTGCTATGTAGGGGGATTTATGGCACCTGGATTCCATACTTTTTTCCTACTGTTGTCTTTATCTCAGTCACAAAATCTGCTTCTCAATGAGCTGACCCATCAGCCAGGCAGGGTCTGTACAAGAAAACTGAATTCTTTGGTGGTGGTTTTTGGTTATTAAATCCAAGTTAGCTAAAGCTAAATTAATACAATTCATTCTCATAAGTTTGTCAGATTACTAGACCAGTGAGATTAATCAGTACTTTGAAAGGACAGAGATATGAACACTTTATTATTCCATAGAATCCCAGAAATTTGGACATCATGGATTAACTTTCAAAATTTTGTCAATTAAAATTTTTTTGAGAAGGATGTTTCTAAATTAAAAACAAAACCCAACAAATAGAAAACAGAAGAACCAACTATCATTTACTATAACTATCATTTCATTAAAAAAAAAGACATTTGAACATTGATAATGTGGGAAGGAAATATTCTCCGAATAAAGGATTGCCTGTTTGTTAAATAAGTTTAGCTTTATGACAACTTAGTGAAGGCCAGTGAATATCTCATCGTGTACCAACACTGGCCAGCTGATTCGGATTTGGGAACCATTTCTGCAAAAACCAGCTGCTTGTTGAGAAGTTGATCTTCCTGAGGGGATGGGGTGATTTCTGCAAGCCCATTGGACTTTGGCTGTTGGTGATCTTCACTGATGAGATAGATATGCCATAAAAAAAGAGAAACATTGGAATGTTTTTACAAAAATGTCTTCATAAATGAAAACACATCATTTTGACTCAGCTAGGCTTGAAGAATTTCCTAATACCCAATTTATCTTTTGATTGTCCAAGATTTAGCAATTCTGTGTCCTTTTACGTGTAGAAAGATAAGAAACCTTTTTTTTTTTTTTTGAGGAAATCACACATGGTATATCTAATTAAATTCGACTCTGTTTTCCATTGTTACAAACATGAGATGACTTAGTAATTTCACTGCAGAAACATGATCATAATGTTTGAAATGAGAAATCATCCTGTTACTATTATACAACTTTTGCTTATAACTCTTAACTCCTCTTACTGTTATGTTATATGTAAGGGTTTCTGAACCAAGAAGACTAGGTTGAGAGGAAATGAAATGAACACCTATACTTGAGGATTGAAAACCAGTTGTGAATGCTTAGGCTAGTCCAAGCATATGTTCTTACCTCACATTTTGTACCTCACTTAGGTATAATAGTCCATTTTTTTCACCCAGATTTTGAGTTTTGAAATAAATGCTGGGAATGAGATGTGTCCCAGAACAAGCTCCCTTTCAATGTTAAAATTGTCTGTAGCAATTGTTTTGCTTAAGAATGTCTGGACCTGACTTGGTGGTAATCACATAGAATGGTACAGCAGGAGAGACTTGAAGGATACTTTATTTTATAGATGAGGGAGGGGTAGGGGAGGATCTGGGGAGGGATTCAAGTTCAAATGCAGATGTCTGCAAAAGGGTATAACAGGACTCAGAAGTGGAAAATTGAGGGAGGATGACAGAGTTGAAAACTACAACAGTATTTCAGATAAAACTTTACGGATTCCTTCCAGCAATATGTGGATTGCAGTTGGAGCTAAATGAATGGTTTTGCATATAATGTGTTCCACAGCTGTTAGGAGATGCCGGATGTGTGTGTGTGTGTGTGTATTATGTTCTTTGGATAGACAGTGCTAACAAGGTCCTGCACATGGTCACATACCTATATCTGCAATCAGCTATAGCTTTAAAGAACTCAGACCTCATGAGGGCATCTTCTAGGTTCATTGCAACAATGGCACTCCTATTGTGTGCTGTGATGATAATTTTGGCAAAGGAAGAGGCTGCTCCAGTTTTAGAATCCCTGGAAACTCTTCAGTCTTTCTTGATTCAACTCTTATTGCTTGGACTGTTTTGGCCTAAAGGAAAATTACAAAGGTCAAGCATCACTGAGTTGACCTTAAAGGAATAAACAATTAATCTAAAGATTACAGTGTAGTCCTTTTATTAGGCTCATTTTTGTTTGCTTTTGGTGGTTTTTGGCCAGCTATACCAAGGCATTCAAGTACTTAGGTCTTCATAAAACTGTTTCTTTCCTCCACTTGTGTTAATACAGATATTAAGTCTAAAGTATCTACTTAACATAAACAAGAAGATAAAAATGATTTCTATGATTGAAATGTTTGTTATTTAGCATTAAGCATCTTCCCACTCCCATGCGTTCTGCATTTTAATCCACTTGGTGCTTGGTTTGGGGATTGTTAGATTAGTTTTAATCCCCTGTCTAATAGTGGAGTAGTGGTGAGATTTATTACACAGACAGGGTTTGGTTCTTGAATTTAAGAGGGCTCACGTGCACTCTTCATGCATATTACATTTGAGAAACCACTGGTTCAGTATAAAAGGTTGGGGAGACATCCTTTATCTCAGAATGGTTCTCTTTAGGCACACAAAGTGCAGACAGCATTTATTGTATTAATGAAAAGAAAATTGATTACGAGTGTTTCTCCCTTTTGGGGTCAGACTAATGTTCTCAGAATCTTTTTTTTTTTCTTCTCCATTTGAAATGTGTTCTACCATCATTTCACAGCATTCTAGATGTTTTCTTTATTTCTTGGGAGGCCACCTCCAGGTGAAAGATAAATAGCTTATTATATAGTGGATTCTTCCCAAGAAAAATGGAGAAGGTTGAGTACTTCCCAACTAGGGGAATAAATATTTTCAGAAATCACAGAAAAGTAGGATAGCTCACTATTCCTTGAGAACATAATCGTTGCCATTTCCTCCAAATTGATAAAAAAAAAAACTCTGCCATTTTGAAGATTGGAGGATTATTATTATTATTTTAATATTTGCTATGTTTCTTATGATATGAAAAGATTCTGGTTAATAGAGTAGTTAAAAAACAAGAATACTGTAATCTGTACATTTTTGTGATTAATAAATAAAAGTAATGGTGTAGCAAAACTTGTAGTGAGAGCTTTAGTTTTATTGTTCCAATTAAGTAATTTTACCTTGGGGAAAAGAAGGAATATGTGATAAATAATGAATAGACAGGTACTTGGAATAACTTGAGTTATAGGTTGGAAAATATAGATATTTTTATGGTTTCAAAATACCATCCAATATTTTGAATGACTCTTACCCCCAAAACTTGAACTTGCATTCATGACCCAGGAAGTCTTATTTATAGTTTGTCTTTCAAGGCTGCTTTTCTCTGCATTACAGGTCGATGCGTTAAAGGAAGAAGACAAGTATGTGTAATGGTCAGTAGTCTCCTATTAAAATAGCAGCTCAAATGAGGGCAAAACAGTTCAGTTTATTTAAAAGTCATATTTAAAGTTTACAAAAAATGTTTTCTCTTTATGATTTGACAGTTCAGAGGAGGCCTTCTGTGTTAATTTCTTCCTTCAAATTTTGACTTCTGATTTTGTTTCCACATTTATATTTTATTCATTAAATTTGTTTGGTGCTAGCTATGAATACAAGTAACCCAAAGTTAGTGTAATTGGTTTCTTTGAGAGACCAGAACAAGAAAGAAACATGTTCCCTTGGAATGTTACTATGATTTTAAATCCCACTAAACATGACTTTTAATATATACATTTAATAATATAAATAAACGGACTTCATAGTAATTTTACCAAGTTTGGACACCTAATGCAGCTTTTTAACATCTCTGAGACTCAGGTGAGAATATGCTGCTGGATTTGATAGTCTCCAAGCAACCTTTTGACTCCAGGATTCTGTGATCTTATGCGCTGTCAGATAGAAATCTGCAAACCTATTACATTTCTGTTTTTGAAAACTCAGAAGTTTAGAAATACTTCTTTCATACTGAATAAAACATTAATATGATGGTAATACTTTCTTTTGCATTTCATCACCATCCAAATGTTTCCGTGAGAGTAGGAACACTATCTTGTTCACTGTGGCATCCCCAGAGCTTAGAATGGGGCCTGTGATATTTCACACTTAATAAATTAATTAATGGATGAATAGATGGATGGATCTATGGAGAAGAGATGTCTGAGTCTCTTTGGATAAGTCCTCAGACAACAACTTCTTGATGTAACCTGCACATTTAGAGAATGTGTTCTTTTCAAACGTTAGGGAGTTCAGTTCATGGTCAGCCAGACCACACAAAGGGGAAAAGGGGATGGGAATGGGGTGGAGAGAAGGGGTTTGAATCTGGGGGCCAAAGTTAGGGTTTAGCATATTTATAATAATATATGTATATAAAATATATAAAAACATGTAATATATATTAATATAAATAATAGTAATTATAATGCTATATTATATTATAGCATATAAAATATATATTATATATAATAATTGCTATAATATTATATGTAAACATAGATATAGCATATTTCCTATATATATAAAAATATGTGTATAATGGAAATATTGTATACCTCAATTTTTGTTGCCTGAGAGGTGTTTCCTTCTATTCATAGTTTTTTGAGTGTTTTTATCATAAAAGGATGTTGCATTTTGCCAAATGCTTTTTTTTTTTTTTCAACTGTTTTCATTGCATTTGTTGTTTGTTCCTTTTTTGGGGGGGGAGGGGTACACCAAGTTCAATCATCTGTTTTTATACACATATCCCCGTATTCCCTCCCTTCCTTGACTCCCCCTCCCTCGAGTCCCCCCCACCCTCCCCGCCTGCCAAATGCTTTTTGCATCAAGATTGTCATGAGCTTTTTTTTCTGTCTTTCTGTTCTTTATATATTCTGTCCAGTTTTCCAGTTGCTTATAGTGGGAAAGGGGAAAGTCATTTCATCATGATCAGAAGCCCCTGGATGTTGAGGTTTTTCAAATATCTTTTTTCATATCTATTATTAATTATTGACATCCTGGATTCAGCTTTTTATGAACATATTTACAAAACAGAAGCAGACTCACAGACTTAAAGAATGAACTTATGGTTACCTGGGGGAGAGACATAGTTAGGGAGTTTGGGATTGACATCTACACATTGCTGTATTAAAATAAATAACCAACAAGGACCTACTGTATAAAAAAAAAAATGGAGAGGGGACAAGGGATGAGATGAGATTGGCCATGTGTTGGTAATTTCTTAATATGCATTTTCCATTTCACAAATTCTCTCTTCAGCCATAATGATTCTGCTTTTTTTTTTTTTTAGTTTTTGATATTCCATTTAATTTTTTTAAGCTCTTTATTGGAATATAATTTCTTTACACTGTTGTGCCAGTTTTTGCTGTACAACCAAGTGCATCATCCATATTTATACATATATCCCCATATCCCCTCCCTCCGGTGACTCCCTCCCACCTTCTCTATCCCACCCTGCTAAATCCTCACCCATCATCAAGTTGATCTCCCTGTTTTATGCAGTAGCTTCCAACTAGTTATCTGTTTTACATTTGGTAGTGTATATATGTGAATGCTACTCTTTCATTTTGTCCCAGCTTCGCCTTCACCCCCCACCCCATGTCCTCAAGTCCGTGCTGTACATCTGCACCTTTATTCTTGCCCTGTCACTGGGTTCATCAGTACCATTTTTTTAGATTCCATATATATGAGTTAGCATAAAGTATTTGTTTTTCTATTTCTGGCTTACTTTGCTCTGTATGACAGACTCTAGGTCCATCCACCTCACTACAAGGATCTCAATTTCATTGCTTTTTTATGGCTGAGTAATTTTCCATTGTATATATGTGCCACATCTTCTTTATCCATTCATCTGCTGATGTGCATTTAGGTTGCTTCCATATCCTGGCTATTGTAAATAGGACTGTGTAAATGAACACTGTGGTATATGTTTATTTTTGGATTATACTTTTCTCAGGGTATATGCCAGGAGTGGGGTTGCTGGGTCACATGGTAGTTCTATTTTTAGTTTTTTAAGGAACCTCCATACTGTTTTCCATAGTGGCTGAACCAATTTACATTCCCACCAGCAGTGCAGGAGGGTTGCCTTTTCTCCGCACCCTCTGCAGCATTTATTGTTTCTAGATTTTTTAATGATGGCCATTCTGAGCAGTGTGAGGTGATACCTCATTGTGGCTTTGACTTGCCTTTCTCTAATGATTAGTGATGTTGAGCATCTTTTCATGTGTTTGTTGGCCATCTGCATGTCTTCTTTGTAGAAATGTCTATTTAGGTCTTCCACCCATTTTTGGATTGGGTTATTTGCTTTTTTGGTATTAAGCTGCATGAGCTGCTTGTATATTTTGAAAATTATTCCTTTGTCCATTGCTTCATTGGCAGATATTTTCTCCCATTCTGAGGGTTGTCTTCTTGTCTTGTTTATGGTTTCTTTTGCTGTGCAAAAGCTTTTGTTTCATGAGGTCCCATTTGTTTATTGTTGATTTTATTTCCATTATTCTAGGAGGTGGGTCACAAAGGATCTTGCTTTGATGTATGTTATAGAGTGTTCTGCTTATGTTTTCCTCTAAGAGTTTTATAGTGTCTGGCCTTACATGTAGGTCTTTAATCCATTTGGAGTTGATTTTTGTGTATGGTGTTAGGAAGTGTTCTAATTTCATTCTTTTACATGTTGCTGTCCAATTTTCCCAGCACCACTTATTGAAGAGGCTGCCTTTTCTCCATTGTATATCCTTGCCTCCTTTGTCATAGATTAGTTGACCGTAGTTTGTCTCTGGGCTTTCTATCCTGTTCCATTGATCTATATTTCTGTTTCTGTGGCAGTTCCATACTGTCTTGATCACTGTAGCCTTGTAGTATAACCTGAAGTCAGGAAGCCTGATTCCACCAACTCCGTCTTTCCTTCTCAAGATTGCTTTGGCTATTCGGGGTCTTTTGCATTTCCATACAGATCGTAAAATTTCTTGTTCTAGTTCTGTGAAAAATGCCATTGGTAATTTGATCAGGATTGCATTGAATCTGTTCATTGCTTTCGGTAATATAGTCATTTTCACAATGTTGATTCTTCCAATCCAGGAACATGATATGTCCCTCCATCTGTTTGTGTCATCTTTGATTTCTTTCATGAGTGTCTTATAGTTTTCTGAGTACAGTCTTTTACCTCCTTGGTTAGGTTTATTCCTAGGTATTTTATTCTTTTTCTTGCAATGGTGAATGGGATTGTTTCCTTAATTTCTCTTTCTGATCTTTCATTGGTAGTGTATAGAAATGCAAGAGATTTCTGTGTGTTAATTTTGTATCCTGCAACCCTACCAAATTCATTGATTAGCTCAAGTAGTTTTCTGGTGGCATCTTTAGTATTTTCTATGTATAGTATCATGTCATCTGTGAACAGTAACAGTTTTACTTCTTCTTTTCCAATTTGGATTCCTTTGATTTCTTTTTCTTCTCTGATTGCTGTGGCAAGGACTTCCAAAACTATGTTGAATAGTAGTGGTGAGAATGGACATCCTTGTCTTGTTCCTATCTTAGAGGGAATGCTTGCAGTTTTTCACCATTGAGAATGATGTTTGCTCTGGGTTTGTCATATATGGCCTTTATTATGTTGAGGTAGGTTCCCTCTATGCCCACCTTCTGGAGAGTTTTTCTCATAAATGGGTGTTGAATCTTGTCAAAAGCTTTTTCTGCATCTATTGAGATGATCATGTGGTTTTTATCCTTCAATTTGTTAATATGGTGTATCACCTTGATTGATTTCCATATATTGAAGAAGCCTTGCATTCCAGGGATAAACCCCACTTGATCATGGTGTATGATCCTTTTAATGTGTTGTTGGATTCTGTTGGCTAGTATTTTGTTGAGGATTTTTTGCATCTAAATTCATCAGTGATATTGGTCTGTAGTTTTCTTTTTTTGTAGTGTCTTTGTCTGGTTTTGGTATCAGGGTGATGGTGGCTTCCTAAAATGAGTTTGGGAGTGTTCCTTCCTCTGCAATGTTTTGGAAGAGCTTGAGCAGGATGGGTGTTAGCTCTTCTCTAAATGTTTGATAAAATTCACCTGTGAATCCATCTGGTCCTGGACTTTTGTTTGTTGGGAGATTTTTAATCACAGTTTCAATTTCGTTACTTGTGATTGGTCTGTTCATATTTTCTATGTCTTCCTGATTCAGTCTTGGAAGCTTATACCTTTCTAAGAATCTGTCCATTTCATTCAGGTTGTCCATTTTATTGGCATATAGTTGCTTGTAGTAATCTCTTATAGTGCTTTTTATTTCTGCGGTGTCCATTGTAACTTCTCATTTCATTTCTGATTTTATTGATATGAGTCCTCTCCCTCTTTTTCTTGATGAGTCTTGCTAGAGGTTTATCAATTTTATCTTCTCAAAGAACCAGCTTTTAGTTTTATTGATTTTTGCTGTTGTTTTCTATGTTTCTATTTCATTTATTTCTGCTCTGATCTTTATGATTTCTCTGTGTCTACTAACTTTGGGTTTTGTTTGCTTTTCTTTCTCAAGTTTCTTTAGGTGTAAGTTTAGATAGTTTATTTGGGATTTTTCTTGTTTCTTCACGTAGAATTGTAATGCTATAAACTTCCCTCTTAGAACTGCCTTTGCTGCATCTGATAGGTTTTGGATCATTGTGTTTTCATTGTCATTTTTCTCTAGGTATTTTTTGATTTCCTCTTTGATTTCTTCAGTGATCTGTTGGTTATTTAGTAGTGTATTGTTTAGCCTCCATGTGTTTGTGTTTTTTACAGTTTTTTTTTCCTGTAATTGATTTCTAATCTCATAGTGTTGTGATCAGAAAAGATGCTTGATATGATTTCAATTTTCTTGAATTTACCAAGGCTTGATTTATGACCCAAAATGTGTTCTATCCTGGAGAATGTTCCATGTGAACTTGAGAAGAATGTGTAATCTGCTGTTTTTGGATGTAATGTCCTACAGATATCTATTAAATCAAGCTGATTTATTGTGTCATTTAAATATTGTGTTTTCTGTGTGGATGATCTGTCCATTGGTGTAAGTGGGGTGTTAAAGTCCCCCACTATGATTGTGTTACTGTTGATTTCCTCTTTCATAGTTGTTAGCATTTGCCTTATGTATTGAAGTGCTCCTATATTGGGTGCATATATATTTATAATTGTTATATCTTCTTCTTGGATTGATCCCTTGATCTTTATGTAGTGTCCTTTCTTGTCTCCTGTAACATTTTTTTATCTTAAAGTCTATTTTATCTGATATGAGTATTGCTACTCCAGCTTTCTTTTGATTTCCATTTGAATGGAATATCTTTTTCCATCCCCTCACTTTCAGTCTGTATGTGTCCCTAGGTCTGAAATGGGTCTCTTGTAGACAGCATATATATGGATCATATTTTTGTATCCATTCAGCCAGTCTGTGTCTTTTGGTTGGTGCATTTAGTCCATTTACATTCAAGGTAATTATTGATATGTATGTTCCTATTACCATTTTCTTAATTGTTTTGTTTTTGTTTCCGTAGGTCCTTTTCTTCTCTTATGTTTCCCGCTTAGAGAAGTTCCTTTAGCATTTGTTGTAGGGCTGGATTGGTGGTGCTGAATTCTCTTAGCTGTTGCTTGTCTGTGAAGCTTTTGATTTCTCCCTCGAATCTGAATGAGATCCTTGCTGGGTAGAGTATTCTTGGTTGTAGGTTCTTCCCTTTCATCACTTTAAATATTTTGTGCCACTCCCTTCTAGCTTGCAGAGTTTCTGCTGAGAAATCAGCTGTTAACCTGATGGGAGTTCCCTTGTATGTTATTTGTCGTTTTTCCCTTGTTGCTTTTAATAACTTTTCTCTGTCTTTAATTTTTGTCAGCTTGACTACTATATGTCTTGGTGTGTTTCTCCTTGGGTTTATCCTGCCTGGGACTCTCTGCACTTCCTGGACTTGGGTAGCTATTTCCTTTCCCATGTTAGGGAAGTTTTCAACTATAATCTCTTCCAATATTTTCTCAGGTCCTTTCTCTCTCTCGTCTCCTTCTGGGACCCCTATAATGTGAATGTTGGTGTGTTTAACATTGTCCCAGAGGTCTCTTAGGCTGTCTTCAGTTCTTTTCATTCTTTTTTCCTTATTCTTTTCCGCATCAGTGATTATCACCATTCTATCTTCCAGGTCACTTATTCCCCCTTCTGCCTCAGTTAATCTGCTATTGGTTCCTTCTAGTGTATTTTTCATTTCCGTTATTGTGTTGCATATCTCTGTTTGTTTGTTCTTTAATTCTTCTAGGTCTTTGGTAAACTTTTCTTGCAACTTTTCAATCTTTGCATCCAGTCTTTTTTCAAAGTCCTGGATCATCTTCACCATCATTATTCTGAATTCTTTTTTCTGGAAGGGTGCCTATCTCCTCTTCATTTAGTTGTTTTTCTGGTGTTTTATCTTGTCCCTTCATCTGGTACAAAGTCTTTTGCCTTTTCATTTTCTCTGTCTTTCTGTGGGTGTGATTTTCAATTCCACAGGATGAAATAGTGCTGATACTGCTTGATTCTGCTGTCTGCCCTCTTGTGGAGGAAGCTGTCTAGGAGGCTTGTGGGTGCTTCCTGATGGCAGGGACTGATCGTGGGTTGGGCTGGGTGGGCAGAGCACAGTAAAACTTTAATCCCATTTGGTGGGTGGAGCTCAGTGACACTTTAATCTGCTTGTCTGCTGTGGGGCTGTGTTCCCACCCTGGTGGTCGTTTGGCCTGAGGCAACCCAGCCCTGGAGCTTACAGGCTCTTTGGTGGGGCTAATGGTGAACTCTGGGAGGGCTCACGTCAATGAGCACTTTTCAGAACCCCTGCCGCCAGTGCCCCTGTCTCCTCAGTGAGCCACAGCTGCCCTCCACCTCTGCAGGCAACCCTCCAACACCAGCAGGTAGGTCTGGTTCAGTCTCCTATGGGGTCACTGCTCCTTCCCCCTGGGTCCTGGTGAGCACACTTTTTTGTGTGCCTTCCAAGAGTGGAGTCTCCGTTTCCCCCAGTCCTGTGGAGGTCCTGCAATCAAATCCCACTGGCTTTCAAAGTCTGATTCTCTGGGGATTCCTCCTCCTGTTGCTGCACCCCCAGGTTAGGAAGCCTGGTGTGGGGCTCAGAGCCCTTAGGACTTCTTTGGTATAACTGTCCTCCAGCTTGTGAGTCACCCAGCCAGCATTTATGGGATTTGATTTTAACGCGATTGCGCCCCTCCTACCATCTCATTGCCGCTTCTCCTTTGTCTCTGGATGTGGGGTGTTTATTTTGGTGAGTTCCAGTGTCTTTCTGTCGATGATTGTTCAGCAGTTAGTTGTAATTCTGGCACTCTTGCAAGAGGGAGTGTCTCTTGATGCTTTTAGTATCTTTTCTTTGTGTTTCATTTTCATTAGTTTGATTAATATGTGCCTTGGTGTGTTTCTCCTTGGGTTTATGTTGCCTGGGACTCTCTGCACTTCCTGGACTTTGTTTACTATTTCCTTTCCCATGTTGGGGAAGTTTTCCACTATAACCTCTTCAAATATTTTCTCAGACCCTTTCTTTTTCTCTTTTTCTGGGACACCTATAATTTGAATGTTGGTATGTTTAATGTTGTCCCAGAGGTTACTGAGACTGTCCTTAATTCTTATTCTTTATTCTTTATTCTGCTCCGTGTCAATTATTTCCACCATTCTGTCTTCCAGGTAACTTATCCATTCTTCTGTCTCAGTTATTTTGCTCTGCATTCCTTCTAGAGTATTTTTAAGTTTAGTTATTGTGTTGTTCATCACTGTTTGTTTTCTCTTTAGTTCTTCCAGCTCCTTGTTAAACATTTCTTTCATTTGCTCCATCTGTGCCTCAATACTATTTCTGAAATCTTGGATCATCTTCACTATCATTATTCTGAATTCTTTTTCAGGTAGATTGGCTATCTTGTCTTCATTTGCCTGGTCTTGTGGGGTTTTACCTTGTTCCTTCATCAGCTGCATGTTTCTCTGTTTTCTCATTTTGTTTAACTTACTGTGTTTGGGGACTTCTTTCCTTAAGCTGCAGGGTAGTAGTTCTTTTTAACTCTGTTGTCGGTCCCCAGTGGGGAGGTTGGTCCAGTGGGTTGTGTAGGCTTCTTGGTGGGGGGGACTGGTGCCTGTGTTCTTGTGTGTAGAGCTGGATCTTATCCTTCTGATATGCAGGTCCATGTCTGTTGGTGTGTTTGGGTGTGTCTGTAGGCTTAGTATGATTGTAGGCTGTTTGTCTGCTAATGGGTGGGGTTATGTTCCTGTCTTGCTAGTTGTTTGGCTTGAGGTATCCAGCACTGGAACTTGCTGGCCTTTGGTTGGATTTGGATCTTAGTGTTGAGAATGAGGCCTCTGGGAGAGCATTTGCTAGTTAATATTCCATGGGGTCAGGAGTTCTCTGGTGGTCCAACATCCTGGACTCAGCTCTGCTGCCTCAGAAGTCCAGGTCTGACCCCCGGCCGGGGCACCAAGCCCCTTGAAGCTGCACATCACGGAGAAAAAGGAGGTAGAAAGAAAGAAAAGAAGAAAAGAAAAAAAAGGAAGAAAGGGAAAGGACAGACAAATCTCCAAGACAGGTGGTAAAAGCACCTGTCAAAGCAGTCAAAATCACACACAGAAATGTGCACACTTGCACCTGCAAAAAGAGAAGAAAGGAGAAGAAGAGAAAACAAAGCAAGGAGAAAGAGAGAAAACAAAGAAGGGAGTAATCAAACTCATATATAAACCCACATACAAATGTATACAGTAAAGATTAAACTAACAAATACATAAAACCAGGAACAAGTCAAACATACCAGAAGTCCTCCATTTCTTTTAGGTGGGTCTCTGTACCTGCTGTGGGGAGGACCGCAGAGAGCTCAGATTGTAATCTGTTATTAGTCGTGTGTGTATTTTCCCCCCAGTCCATAGTTGCTCCCTAAGTCTACAGTCTCTATTGTAGAAACACTCATCTATTCAGGTGATCCACAGATGAAGAGTCTATCAAGCCTATTGTGGGTATTAAATCTGTTCCTCCTGTGGCTATTGCCCTTTCTTTTCTTTGGTCCTACAGTCCTCAAGGATCAGTTTTGGTTTTGGTCTCTTCTTTGCGTGTGGTCCCTTCTTTGCGTGTGGGCTGTTCTCAGGAGTTGGTTCCCTGACTAGGCAAGAGGGGGCAAAAGAGGGTAATTGGGGCTCACTTGCAAATTCAGGTCAGGGGGAGGGAGGGGTATGTCAGTCTGAAATTTGCGGTAGTGCTTGCAGCAGCAGAGGTCAGCATGAGCCTGAGGTGTGCCCTGCAATCTCCCAGGGAAGCTGGTCCCAAACACAGGACCTCTGGTGCTGGTGGGCTGCACCTGCCACCAGGAGGACGCAGCCAATGACCTGCCCTACACACAGGACCCTTGGCAGCAATGGCAGCAGGCATGGCAGCAGGTGCGGTGGTGGCAACAGGCTTTGTGTTTCAATTTAGCAGCCGCGGTTTGCAGGTGGCGCTGGCACACGTGCCACTCTGCAGCCTGTGAGTTCACGGAGCAGCAAGCTCCTCTCCAGCACCCTGAAACAAAGGTCTCCTGCCTCTTTGTCAGGCCCAGGCTTTCCCCCAAACTTCCTGCCAGCTAATTGTGGTGCACTTTCCCCCCAGGCTGTTTTCTTGCAGCGAGACCCAGTTCTCTCCCTGGTGTCTGTTCTCTGAAGCCCAAGCCTCGGCACCCAGACCCTGCCCACTGCTACCGGTGAGCAGACCAGGTCTCTGGCTGGGGAGTGCTGCCTAAATCCTCAGTGCAGGAATCTTTCTGCTAAGCCCTCTGCACACCTGTTTTTGTTCTCTCCCCTGGGGGCTCTGAAGCGTCCCCTGTCTGTCCCTACCAGCGAAGGTGCTTCCCAGTGTGTGGAACCTTTCCCCACTTCACAGCTCCCTCCCAGAGGGGCACATCTCCTTGGGATTCCTTTATCTCTTTTTTTCCCTTTTTCCTTTTGCGCTACCCAGTTACATGGGAATTTTCTTGCCTTTCTGGA
This sequence comes from Hippopotamus amphibius kiboko, assembly GCF_030028045.1. NCBI lineage: Eukaryota > Metazoa > Chordata > Mammalia > Artiodactyla > Hippopotamidae > Hippopotamus > Hippopotamus amphibius. The sequence continues at coordinate 16,594,220 of NC_080201.1, read as the reverse complement.
GGTCCGAGGTCCCTTGCCAGCATTCAGAAGGTGTCCCCTAGGAACTTTTCCACAAGTACATGTCTTCTTGATGTATTTGTGGGGAGGAAGGTGATCTCCACATCTTACTCCTCTGCCATCTTTTTTCGGTTCCCTAATAGATTTTAATTCATTTTATTTTCTTACTGCACTGATTAGAGCCTACAGTATAATGATAAATAGAAGAGTTGATAGTGGACATCCTTGTCTTGGTCCTAATCTTCAAGGGATCAATGTTTCACCACAAAGTATAATCTTTGCTGCAGTGTGTGTGTGTGTGTGTGTGTGTGTGTGTGTAAAACAATGAATTCTTAACAGAGAAATTGGAGAGAGCTTTGTAAGATTTAACTTTGATCCTGAAAATGAATAGGTTGAGATATGTTATAGCTATATGGCATATACTAACTAGATTATGTTGATTAATGAAATAAAAAGTTGGAAGGGTTAATAAAATTTTTAATCTTATGTTTGCATATTCTTCATCTATAAATCCAAGTATAGCAAAACTAAACTCATGATTTTTGTTTTCTAGCTTCCTTTGTAATTGATACATGTATGGCCTTTTTCTGTGTATAATTCTAATGTCAGGCAAAATTAGTAGTATAGGAGAACTCAAACATTCGTAAAGTTAGGGTCTTTCAGAGAGGAGTAATGATGGCGTAGAGTTGATGAAATTTTCTTTGTAGCAGTTTCTTGTTTTTCTCCCATATCCTGATCAGGAACAGGATATTGCCTTTAGCAATAACATCCTCATCAACTCTTGAATTCAGTGAGCCTAGGAAAGGTTTATCTGAAATTTGTGTTACTTGCTTAGCTCTCAGTTACCTGCATTCTAGGATGTACTTTGCTCTCACCATGTGCTACCATGTAGTTCTTCATTCTATCAACACCCTTCTCCTCGTTAACTGTTGATTGGATGAGGGTGGCTGCTGGCCCAAACATATTTTCTCTTCTGAAAATTAAGAATTGGAACCCAGGAAAGCCAGACATTCCATCTTTAAGTAGGTGAACTTGAAACACTCAATAGCTGTGGCATGGCCATCTGTACCCACTTTGGGAACTGTGGTTAAGAGAAATGATTCTGCAGAGAAGGAGAGAAGAATTCAGAGAGAAGTTGGGGTGAGCGATGAGAAGAAAGGACTGCCAGGGTTTTTGACAGCTGACTTCTTCCTCATTCTAGTTCCTTTCTGAACCTAGCTGCCTTACAACTTTTGGATTCATGAAACACTCTAATATCCTTATAATGACTTTTTTTCTTTTTTGTGATGGCCACATGGGGCCACAGTCTTAGGAATCTAATGTACCTGGATTTTTTTTTTTTTTTGCACCTGGATTTAAATTCGAGTTCTAGTGACTGAGCAGTATGAACTGTGTGAACAGTTAACTGTATAACTGTATCAACAGTATAACTGTATGAACATCAGTTTCTGCATCTGTAAAGTGGGGACAATGACTTCTGTCTTGCAAAGTTTTTATGATCATTTGAGCTAATATATGTAGTAGAACAACTGGCTCAGAGTAGATTTTTAATAAACAATAGTTATTGCATTTTAAATGATTTTCCCAGTCTGATATGATAGCTGACAGTGCATTGTTTGCGTATTTATTATCACACATCCTATTCTGCCTATGTTATTGCTTCTTGGATGCTTGCCCTGTCTTCCCATTAGGTTTCAAGCTTCCTGACAGGGTGATTTCCAACATGTGCTTCTCTCTGCCCTATCAGAAACCATCCCAGAATTTGTGCTCAATAAATAATTATTGGATGGGGGTAAATACTTTTGGGATTTCTTGACAGGGAAAGCCAGAAGAGCTAAGAGTAGACCACTTTACCTATTATTTATGATTGCTCCCTTTATAAATCTAGGCAAACACAAACTCTGATGTCTTCTATTCCAGAAAGAATTGCCCTTAAGTGAACAGTTCTCTTCCTTGGTTAGGCCCCTGAAGACTCTATGTTGTTTTAGTCATAGTTTTAAAAATCAAAACCTGTGAGGAACTCCAATATATGAAACAGATTTAAGCAGAGGCTTTGTGGTTGAGTAGGACAAAGAGAGAGCCCTGAGCCCTACATCCCATCCAAATGGTAGACCCCAAGGCACCTTAGGGCTCTGTGGAAAACATTTTGGAAACCATTACTTTGGATTATCTAGGATAGCCTATGTAACCTATAACTATCATGGGTTTTTACTGAATTAAAAAAAAAAAGGAACCAAAAGAGGAAGATATCATAACCCTTCCCAGAGTGATTATGAAGGTTTTAGAAAGCTTTAGAGGATTGTTGTCAAACTTGTTACAATTGATGGTGTGGGAACTCTTGGACACTATTATAAGCAAGAGTGGTTTTGATGAGGTAGGATGGAAAATGTTTTGGGCTTGATGTCATAAGGCAAGGGTTTGAGTTCTCATTTCTTTTCTCACTGGCCAGTAACTTTAGGTAACTCTGCAACTTCACCAAGTCTCAGCTACAAATTGGGAATTATCACCCCTATCTACTTCACAGATCTGTCAGCTGAAATGAGACTGAGATATGAAATGGTTTTGTAATTTGAAAAAATAGAACTGTATAAGTATGAGACCCTTTTGGTAACAGGATTAAGGGAATAAGGAGAGAAAATACAGTATATACAATTAATGACTTCATCTAAACTCAGTTATTTTCGTCTTGTGACATGGCATACACATATTCCTTTTTATTTTCACTTAGATAAAAGTGCATATGACTGTAGTATCAATAAAGATCCTCCCTTCTACACAATGCTGATGAAAGAAATCAAAGGTCTAAATAAATGGAGATACATACTGTGTTCATGGATTTGAAGACAACATAGTAAAGATGCCAGTTCTCCCCAATTTGATGTAGGTTTAATGCAATTCCTATCAAAACCCCCAGCAAGATTTTTGTTGATAAATATGAATATTCTAAAATGTATATGAAAAGGCAAAGGAAGAAAAATAGCTAAAACACTTAAAAAAAAAAGAACAGAGTGGAAAGAATCAGTCTACTCAATTTCAAGACAGGAGATAAAAATGGCATAGAATTATACTCAAATACCACATCAATGTCAAATTCCGCCATTTGACATTGCACTATAATTATGTAAGATTGACCATGGGGGAAACTGGGTGAAGAGTTCTTGGAACCTCTCTATTACCTTTGCAACTTCCTGTGAATCTATAATACTCCATTTTTTAAAAAATTATTTTTTAGCTTTATTGACACATAAAATTGTAAGATATTTAAAGTGTACATCATGGTGATTTAATACACTTATACATTGTGAAAGTATTGCCTCTATCTAGATAATTAACATGTCTACCACCTCACATATTTATCCTTTTTTTGGGGGGGGGGGGAGAATATTTATTTTGCTCTCTCAGGAAGTTTCACTTTTTAAAGTTTAAAGAAGAAACAAACACATTGCAACTGTGTCAGTTATTTGCTGGTTAGCTCTCAACCATTATTTTCACCCTTCTGTGTTTTATTGTTAGATATGATGGGGAGCTGGGGCCTTGCAAGTGACTTCTCCCAAATTCCTTTGTCAACTGGTTTCTTATTAGGTCCTACCAATGAGTGGCCCTGGAAAAGGGCTGGGAAACAGGATATAGGGAGAAGCTACTTTATTTTCACTTCTAGCTTCCATTGACGTTTCTCTAGCAACAACAGGCAGCAATGGAATTCAGCATTTTTTGGCAGTTTCAGCACATGCACTGTGGAGCCTTTTCCTTGATCCCATCATTAGTATTCGACACCCCCTTAGTAGTTCCAACTTTAGTCATGAGATACTTCTTCATAATACTGGCATTGCCATTTAGTCATCTTGTGCAATTCTGGGCTCTGATAATATAACCACCTCCACCTACCAGCCCTACAAGTGATAGTTGCTTTGTCTAATTAGCTAGTAGTCTTTGGGTTACTTCATCAACTTTTTATACTCTCGGTCCTTTTAATACATTTCTAACCAAGTCTTGTATTACATTTCTCTGTTTGAAATTCCTAGAGTGGTTCTATTTTCTGATTTGACGTTGACTAATGCACCCAATATGAGTGAAACAGAGCTAGTGCTTTGTATTTTAGGAATTAGGCAATATTCTTTCCATCTCTTGATCTCAGAGCTGAGCCACCATTTCTTGAAATCTTTTTTTGGCAGAGCCTTCTGGAGATGAGGAAAAGCATGGGGTATCTTGAACCTGAACTGTGGCTGAAAGTTGGTCCTAAGATCTCTGATACCTTTATGGGAATGGTGGAGACTGAAAAACAAAAACAAAACCCTAGTCATTTCAAATTGGAACACAGTTTTCTGACTTTTAAGAGAAGGACACTTGGATGCTGTTCTTTTTTTCTAGGAAATCGGCCTGAATAAGCCAAATCAAAACAGAGCCTTTGTCCACAGCCTCCACCAAATTAAATTACTGTGTATTTCCTAGACTTTTTGACTTTCTGTTCTTGGAAAAAAAATTAGGGGGATGAACACAGAGCCCAACTTTTTAGTTTTACCAAGAAAACATGTTAAAAATAGGAAAATGCTAATAGTTCATCACAATTATTTCACCAAAGAAATAACAACTTATTTAAAAAATAGACATGACATCAGAAAAATGGATAGGATTTTAAATTTAAGAAAGTGTACTTTACAAAATTTCACCATTTGTCCTTACTTGTTTATTTAAAAAATATACCCATGGCCCATTAAAAATTCCCAGTGGTCTGGTGTTTAAGAAGTTCTACTGGATAACTTAATGTTGATGCCACTGTGTAAGTAGAGTGCATCTTAGAGACAGTATTTCTGTTAGGGAGATACTTCTTTTGTAAGTGCATTGAGATAGCACTGTTCTCTAAAACTGTTGTGTGTTTGAAGATGTTTTAGAGTTGCTAACAGAAGTAGGAAATTATGTTTTCATGAGAGATTGAGATCTTGTGTCTTCAGGAATGTGTACTTACTAGTGCTTCGGTGAAAAATTAGAGCACAGATTTGGGGAGAGGGAAAGTGGCCCTGCTTTTGCCTGGAAGCCCTCAATGTACTTTGAATTCTCAAACTAACAACTCTGGGAACATCTGGAGAAAGTCTCCTTGACCCAGATATTAGCTTTTTCACAATGGACACCAAGGATAGTGAGAATAGTGATACTCACCCAAGTGGCTTTGCAAGTATGCGAGCCAGAGCAAAACATGTCAGATGCTATATGGTGACTAGAAAAGACAGTCTGCAAGCACACATGAAGCTCTCCCTTTTAATACTCTTAGATGTTCTTGGGAGTGAGGGATTTTGAAAGGGAAGCATAACGTATTCTGTCAGCCTGTGGATTAGGGATATGATCTTGATTTGATTGTTGTTGATGAGACTTCCTTTGTAACCCACTGAGTGGAGAATTGTGACAGCATGTGGTTGTCCATGCTATGTATCAGTTAGCTTTCGGCGCATGACAAACCACCCTACAACTTTGTAACTTGCAACAACAAACACTTATTTCTTTAAATTTTGTGAATTAATTGGACAATTCATGTAGTCTGTTCTGACATCATTGGGGCTAGACAGTCTAGGATGGCTTTGCGTGTCTGTGGGCTCAGGTGGGATGGCTGGAAATACTGAGACTAATGGAACCTCTTTCCCTGTGGTGTCTCATTTGCCAGGAGACTAATCCATGCTTTTGCACATGGTAGTGTTGATGCCCAGCAGCAAGAGAGGGAAAGTAATATCTGAGTCTCCAAATGCATTGTTTGTTAATATTCCATTGGCTAAAACATCCATTGGCTTAGATGATGTTCAAAGCTAGATTTAAGGTGGGGGGCGGGGGGACAGGGGAAAAATAGTCTTTAGCTTACATAAAAGAAGGTGCAAAGTCATGTTTAAAGGAGCATGGATATGGGAAGGGAGTAATTTGTGACCATATTACAATCTTCCACCTGGAGTGATGGTGAGAATATTAAATCTCATGTGACACATAGGATTCATCATCCAGGTGTTCAGCATGGCTGTAAGTTTCTAGGTGTTGGAGTTGACCTGCATCACTGGTAAGAAAATTGTCTTCTCTGGCAAGCATCACCTGCTGTGATTTGCCATTTTAATATTATTTGTTAGACAATTACCTTTCAGCTACAAAGCCGAACTTCTATATGCTGCTTTGTGATTCTGGGGGCTGGAGCCCTGTAAATTCCATTTTGGTCTTGCCTGCAGGTTCCCTTTGAGCTCTACCAATAGAGACCACTAGGAGGATAGTGAAAGGCCGGAGAGGAAGATATGATAGACTCTTTTGGTTTGCTTCTTGTGAACTTTCTATCAGCTTTTTTCCTATGGGCAACATTCCAGCATCATTTTGTCACTCTGTCCATGGAATTTATTTCCTCTAGTAGCAGTTGAATCCCATTAGAAGTTTTCCTAGCTTCTTTAGAACCAGTTTCATCAGGCCCTGTTGAAATACACCAGCACTAGCCACCCAGCACTCTGTCTTAAGAGACCTGGGTTTGGACCTTTTTCCAAACCCCTTAGTTTTAATAATTTCAGCCTCTTCCCTTTATTCATCCTTTCTTTGAAGTAGTTGGTACTTATTTGATACCTTAGGTTTCTTTTTGTCTTCTCAATTCGCTGGTCAGAATTATTAATACCCAGTGAACATTTCTCTGTATTACATTTTCTCTATTACATTAACTGGTGTAGTTTCTGTCTTCTGCCTGAACCTGGAGTGATCAGGTAGAAAGAAGATGATGAGGAAGGGAAGCTGGCTTGAAATGCTTGAGGTACCACTGTTTTTCTGTCATTAGTTGCTTAATTACAATTACAAAATATTTAAGGTATTGTCCAACGTATTTTGTGAGGCTAGCATAACCATGACAGTGAGACTCAACAAGGATAATATGAGAAAAGGAAGATTATAGTCTCCCTCTCTAAGAAACAGAGATACAAAGTTAAGGACAAAATATTAGCAAACCAAACCTAGCACTTCGTATAAAAGATACTATTTTATGGCCTGGGCTTGTTTCTGAAATGCAGTCTTGGTTTCATGTTAGAAAATCAATGAATGTATAATCATTATATATTACATAGTAATGTATATAATACTATATATTATTAGTGAAAAGAGAAAAATTATATCTTGATAGATACAGAAAGATAATTTGATAAAATTCATTATATCCAATGTGAGAATTTTTAGCAAGCTAGTAATAGAAAAAAACATTATTGATCTGATAGTTAATGTCTAAACATTGCAACAAATGTTACTCTTAACAGATAAACAATAAAAATCTTTCCTTTAGCGATCAGGAGAAAGATAAACATACTTATCATCACTTCCATTCAACATGGCACTGGACATCCTAGCCAGTGTGATAAAGCAGGAAAAAAAAAGATACAGGATTATAGAGGAGGAAAGAAAACTGTCTTTCTTCATAGATGATATAATTGTGAATATAGAAAACCCAGAAGACTCAAATGACAAATTATTAAAATTAATAAGAATTTAACGAAGTGGCTGGAAACAAAATCAGTATGGAAAAATGAACTATATTTCTATATACTAACAACAAATAGAAAGTAAACTAAAAATATGCATCATTTCTTAGAGTATCAAAAGAGATGAAGAGTCTAGGAATAAATCTAACCTAAGTCATTTAGCGTTGATAACCTCAAAATTAAAAACTTAATTGAATAACATTAAAAAGGCCGTAAATAAGGGGAGAAATGTAGCATGCTTGTTAAGGATAGCAATTCTCCAAAAATTGATCTAAAGATTTAATGCAGACTTCCTAGGTTGTGCAGTGGTTAAGAATCCGCCTGCCAGTGCAGGGGACACAGGTTCGAGCCCTGCTCTGGGAAGATTCCACATGCCACAGAGTGACTAAGCCCATGTGTCACAACTATTGAGCCTGTGATCTGGAGCCCGCGAGCCACAACTGTTGAGCCCACGTACTGCAACTGTTGAAGCCCACGTGCCTAGAGCCCGTGTTCCACAACAAGAGAAACCACTACAATGAGGAGCCCACGCACCACAATGAAGACTAGCCCCCACTCGCAGCATCTAGAGAAAGCCCATGTGCAGCAATGAAGACCCAATGCAGCCAATAAGTAAATAAAATAAATAAATTTATTTAAAAAAAAGATTTAATGCAATCTCAATCAAAATCACAACTTCAAAAAAGATATATACACACAAAGGATGAAGTATTGCCAAGTTGCTTTTTAAAGGAAATCATAGTCAGGACTTATTACCAGATGTCAAAATATATTATTAGGCCACATTCATACAGTGTAGTAATGGTATAGGTATAAATAAACAGGCCAATGGAAGAATAGAAAACCAAGAAATAAAACAGCCCATATGTGTACATTAGATACATAACAGAAGTGGTTTTATAGATCAGTGGGGAAAGGAGAGACTTTTCAGTAAATAGTGTGGGGACAATTGGTTATTTATATGAAAAAAAGAAATGAAATTGAACCTCTACTTCACAGTATACAAAATAATCGATTCCAGGTGGAATAAAGACCTAACGACGTAATAGGCAAAGCAATAAACTTTTTAGAAGATAAGTTAGGAGAATATCTTCATGACCTCAGGATAGGGGAAAATTTCTTAGATGAGGCACAAGAGCACTAACCATAAAGAATAAATATAATAAACAGAACTACATTAAAACTCAAAACTTATATTTATCATAAGATACCATAAAGAAAATGAGAAATCATCTCATTGGAAAGATAATTGCAACACATATAACTGACAAAAGAGTAGTGTTCAGAACATATAAAGAATTCTGGCAAATGAGTAAGAATCCAAAGAAAATCCAAAGAAAATATGGATGAGAAATCTAGACCTTTCACACAAAAGAGCAAATCCAATTGACCAGTAAGCATATGAAAAAATGTTTAACCCTACTGGGAATCAGTTCACTACAAATTAAAACCAGAAATTTATCATTGCATACCCAATAACTTAGCAACATTTTAAAAAGTTGGCAAAGATTGTTGGGAACTTTGCTGACAGGAGTGTTGGTTGAGACAACCATACTGGAAAAGAGTTGGGTTTACTTAGTGAAGTTGAGCTCACAGCATCCCATTCCTGGTTATACATACTCTAGAGAAAGTCTTGCTCATGAGTACCAGGAGACATGAATAAGAATGGTCACAGTAGCATTTTTTAAAATAATCCCAACTAGAAATAAATGACATGCCCATCTGGTGGAAATAGATCAATAAAGACTGATACATTCATAAAAAGGTATAATACATAGCAATGAAAATGAATGGAGCTTGGCAGCACATGACAAAATCAGTGACTTACAGTGTCGAGCACATGAAGTAAGCTCTGAATCATAATAATAAAACAGGCAAAACTAAAATCTTGTTGGGATTAAAACATAAGTATATGATAAAAACATAGGAAATGACTATATTAAAATTCAGGAGAGTGGGACCCTCTAACAGGTTTGTAAGAATGAAAGGATGGTGCTGAAATCCAAGACGGGGACATGGGGTGGGAGGAAGGCTGGTTTCTAAGGTCTTGGCAAAGTTCTGCTTCTTAGCTTGGTTGGCTACATGGGTGTTTGCTTTATGAGTTTTCTTTCAACTGTTCATGTGTATTTATTCTGTGTACGTAATATACTTCATGGTTAAAAATGCATTTTTATTTCTCTTGTAGTACCTGATATGGAAATTGCAGGAAAAGGAATGTGCATCTGGAAGCTACAAAGCTTGTTTCTTTCAAAAGTTGCTTTCTCTTAAAAGTTGCTTTCTCTTAAAAGTTGCTTCTTTAAAAAAAAAGTAATTGTTTTTATTCCTTTACATGTATAAAATGTTGATGTTAATCATTATTAATCCAAGATAAGTCAGTTCATTATAGATTTGGCAAAGTGTTGTACTGAAAAATCATGACGTATCAGTCCTAAAACAGCTATTTTCATGGTTCTCAGAAGCTTAGTATCACTGGCTGGCATATATTTCACTGTGGATTGTTACCATCATGGAAAACACTGACTATAACCCCCAAAATGGCTTGTACGTCGGTGGGCTCAGAATGTCCCAGAATGCATTGCTAGGAGCAACCCTACATTTATAACCCTGAGTGGAACTCCATTTTGCCATTTAAACATCAATGCTTTCCTTTGGGGGACAAAATTTCCACATAAAAAAGTAACAAAACAGCAATTATGTAAATTGAATGGAAAAAAACCAGTAGTGTCCTGTTGGAGGTAATTTTGCCCGTAATGAGTGCTGGGGGAAGGAGGAGAATGGGAAGGACTATTGATTAAAAATAGGGAATTGTGTGTGTATGTAATAAGCTTGCACAGAAAGCAGATGCACGTTGTGGAAGTCATGTATAGAGGCAATAATCTGTGACAGAAAGATTTACATAATATTCTTTCAGGGCAAGTTCCCCATTTTAAAAAGATGGTGAAATGCAGGCAGCATGCCTGACTATAATAAATCTAAATCAGGTAAATAATTTGCACTCTCAGATTATGCACCGCCCCCCCCCCCCCCGCCCCGCCCCAGTCCACACTTGCTTAATGGATCTATTACAGCTTAGAGGGTAAAGAAAACTGAAGTTACCCTGACATGTACATGTGACATACGTGAAAACCCTGCATTTCAGAGGTAGAGTGGTACTGATAGACATTCATAATTTTGATCTTGCAGGTCATAATTAATAATTGGTACATTTACAAGTGGAAAAGAAATCTCCCTAAATCATAAAAGGAATGCTGTTTTAGACACACACACACACCCCCCCCACCCAGCCAAAACTGGCTTACTGGACTGTAGATTAAATGGGATGCTACATTTTCCCTGCAGTGGGTCCCAACTATAAGATGAACATTGTGTAAAATATAGATCAGTAACCCTTTTTCTTCGTTTTCCTCCTTAGAATTAAATTTCTGTTAGGTACTGGCATGCCTTTTTGTGAAAGAAGGAAAACCAAGAGCACAAGATGCTGTTCATCTTGTTTGATGTCACTCAAAATGGGATAGGGATGAGATCCAACTGCCTTTCTTCCTTTAAATGTGATGACAATCCTCACATTTTAAACTCTCCCTGCTTTTGTTTATAAACATCTCCCTCGTCTGTTTTGCTCTCTATTACATTTGTATAATTCTGAGTGACTTTTTCCTATGCTTGTAAATTGGACATGGAGGGTTTTTTGAGCAAGTGTATCTGGTGCACAGAGGCTAATAGACTTGACTCCAGCAAGCCCTGATACCAGATTTAGGGTTTCTAACTTTTCACTGTGCAGTAGCAATAAGCTGTTACAAAGTCTTGACTTTGGTGGTTACTCAATACTCCATCTCTATTACACAAGTTTCAATTAACCTGCAAACCTCTTGGTTAGTGTCATGCTTAACTAGAGCTAGAGTAATTAAGTGTCTATAATTACTACACAAGGCAATTTACAGTATTGTTTCACATGTGTGGAAAAAAATACCTTTAAGACTTGGTTTCTTCCTTTGAACATTGTACATGAATTATATTGTCCATTATATATGCATGATATTTTTTTTTTTCCAGGTTAACACAAAATAGGGAAAGGGAAGCAAATCAGAGAGTGTACTCAAAACACCAGTGTTGTTTGTCCTCGATATTTTCATTTTCGTTTCAGGCCATCAATTTTTGGGTCCTAAGATGAGATGAGCAAAGGAGAGAATTCTAATTAGATTTTAAAAAAAGAAAAAAATACAGTTTATTTGGCAAGTGTGTCTGATTGCCCAGGCATATCTCTGTTTCAGATGCAGGCAACCATCAGTTATCACTACACATTTATCATCATAAAATGCTTATTTTGACTTTTTTTTTAAAGAAAGGGAAAATTTATATATGTGTACGCACACGCACAGACATGAGCGCGTACACATATACATACACATATACATTTAAAGGGCAGAGCAAGGAGCTGTCCCTCAAGGGTAAGCTATTACTTGCCCCTGCTTGGAAGAAAAGGCTTTCTCAATGGGATTATGTCCTCTCTCATAACCTATCAATTGTCTGATCAGAAATTCATAACGTAGCCCATCTATCGCTCAGCTCAGCCAGGGCTGCAGGATTGAATTTAAATAGGCAAATGCCAGACTTGGGCGTTGACATTCTCTCTGTCTCTCTCAATCTTTCTCTTTCTCCTGTCCTCCTCCCCATCATATGGTCTCTCTTTTTCCTTTTCCTATCTTTTTAAAAAAATGTTTCCACACACCACCATTTTATATTAGGCATGAACTAACGTGATGAGACGTTATCAGGAAATGGAGGATGGATGGCAGACACAGCAAGAAGCAGGGGGAAGGAGGATGAGAGAATGTAATGGAAGGAAATTGTAAATTGTTGCTGTCATACCCTCACTGGAACTGTAAAACCTGGTTGCTTTTTTTTTTTTTTTTTTTGCTTTTAAAAGGAACTATTTCAGGATAAATTACTTAGCATGTATCCTTACTCAACCAGCACGATGTCTCTGTATATGTAGCTCACATGTATCCATATTATAACCCTTCTTTTTGTGTGGCTGATATGTGCAAAATGCATTTGAATCTGTACATTGTCAATCTTGGCCTCCTCTGGTTGCATGGCTACCGAGGGTGTCAGTTCTATAGAGTTGTAACCTGATGACATTTAGCTCTGGTCTGATAAATAATAATTCACATTCTCTCTCCCCAGTCTACCTTCCCATCCTCTTCAATCCCAATATAAGTAAATCAGTTTTATCTCTAAGTCCAAAAACCACAGTGGAAGGAAAAACTTGTTTAATTGGTAACACATTAAAATTATCTGTAAAACTTAAATGTTGAAAGTTTAGGCCTTTTGTATTCAGACAGAATGGGTGAATGTTAATCATTCTGGTTGGGCTATGCTGCAAAGATTAAAAAATGAAAATAGCAGTGAGAAAACTGCCAATTGTCCTGCTGATTCTCCTTAAAAAGGTGGTAAAATTCAACTTGATGTCAGATTCCTAGCTTTTAAAAGTCATATTCCCCTCTCTCTCCCTCTCCAATATCATTTCTCTGAGCTAGAAAGTGAATTTTGAACTAGGAGTTTCATTGTGTTTGTAGTCAAATTCCTCTCCTCATGACTATGTCTAGAGAATTATATCCCTTGATTTTAATGTTTCCATCAGTAATGCTTAGTTAAAAAGAAACGTTTATAAGTGTTTGTTTTTTTTTTTAGATCACCATCAATTTACGGGTATTTAAATTTATTTCATAGGACAAACTCCAAATAAATTTTGTCCACATGGGAAAACATATGGTATGGGGGATTTTGAGCAACTTGTAACAAATTCCTCAGCCTTAATAAAAATGATATCCTGCACCTTAATGTACTATTTCTGACTGAGGAAGGACAGAAATGTTGCTAAATACATGCATTTTTTGGAAACATCTCTATGCAAACCTTACAGTCTTCCTTCTGTCTTAGGACACTGAAAACTCATTGACTTTAACTGATGAGAGTTTTGATAGCCAGAAGCAAAGGAATCAGAGGAGCTGGTGCCATTCGTCTAGTTAACCACTCACTGACACAAGGCCTTGCAGAATCTCCTCTGTTACCGTGTTCATTTTCAAATGTCTGCACTAACTTGTAGGCACTTGACCATGGAGAATTCAGTTAGTGCAGTATTTGGTTCAGTTGCTGCAGAAAAAGATAACTGTAAACCAAACTCACTGAAGACCCAAATAAGTCTCCTTTCTTCAGAGGTTTGCATTGATAAATAAGGGAGTCCTTATATGTATTCTTGGCACTTTCTCCCTTGTTTCACAGTCTGAGGGGCTCCCCAGATATTGCTATTTTCAATACATTTCCGGTGCATCAGAGTTTTACAGATGTCTTTTTTTAAAGCAGTTTTATTGAGATATCACACATACCCTACCAGTGACTCATTTAAAGTACACAACTGAATGGTTTCTAGTTTATTCACAGAGTTGTGCAACAGTGGGGCCACAGTCAGTTTTGGAATATTTTCATCACCCCCAAGAGAAATTTCATGCTCATTAGCAGTCACTTCTCATTTCCTCTCAACTCCCTCTCCCTTGCTCCTATCCCTGGGTAACTGTTACCATTCTACTTTCTGTGTGTATGAATTTACCCGTTCTGGACTTTTCCTATCAGTGGAATCATAAAATATGTGGTCCTTTGTAACTGGCAGATATAGTCCTAAACATTTGCTGGGGACACAGTCCTTTGGGAGTCCAGAAAGATATACATGCACACAGATACTGATAACAGCTTTGGGGGCAGTTGTCCCTCCTGAAGTCCATGGACCCCTATTTAAAAGCACTATTCCCTGGCAGAAACATTCTTTATTCTTACGATCAGGCAATTCAGGGGAGAGAGGTAGGCAAGGGCTTATCTTTTCAGATAACCCTTGAGGCAGACCTGTAGGCCTCTGTGTCTTCACTGTGCCAGAGATTTTCCTGTTTTCCAATGTTATGTATTTTCTTCTTTAATTTAGTTTTAGTTTTAGTAAGGGAGTCTACCAGTAGAGTCTACCTTTTGCTTTCCAAAATCAACAATTTTTCATTCAGTAATTGTTGGAATATACATTGAAGTAATATATTTGCTACTGTAAAATAAAATTTCACAGTTGAGAATGAATTAGGATGGATCTAAAAGAAGTAAGAATCATGAGTATAGTTTTATTTCTCAACTGTTTTGCCATTTAATTCACCTCTGCTACAAGCCAGGTACAGGTGGAGCAGACTGGTTAAAGTTTTGGCAGTCCCTTAAGATTCTTTTCAGTCTGTAGGGTGGGTAGGTAGGTAGGTAGATGGATAGATCAATAAATAAATGAGCCACAGGCAGAGCTCCAAAAATGCTTTTTAGGAACCAAGGGCTTTCCTTGTTGCCAAATGGCCACTGGTCACCTTTTCTCTCTGCCTATTTACACACTTTTTTTCCCCTACTAGCTTCCTGTAAACTGGCTATGTAAGTGCAAGATAGTTTGTCTCACTTGATCAAGCTTGGTATGTATCCAAGGCTTCCCCTGAAACTCTAAATGTTACATTTTTAGACAAGAATCTTTCAGCAGCCACATAAGAGTCTGGCATCTTTTGCAGACCTTCCTCGCCCCGCAGGACTTGTGCAATTATGGCCAGCCCATTGGCCATTCTGAAGATTATTTCTCACACACACCTTCCCATTTTCTACTTCAGACGGTCTGACATGCTGAGCTTCCAAGAAAGCTGCCTAGAGAGAAGCCCAAGCAGACAACTATGTCTGTCTCCTGTGTTTTATCCCAGGGAGGTGTCACAGTACAGTTCCAACCCATCAAACTTGTAGTTCATGGGGAAAAATACCTAGCCAGGTAATTCATGTTGTTTTTCAATGGATCTTTACTGTTTGCTTTCTTTTCTCTATTACTTCCTCCCTGCTTTGGTTGTTTCCTTTTGCACTTTTTCTTTTCTTTTTTTTTTTTTACCCCGGGAATCTTATTTTTAAGAGCAACAGAATTTGTTGGAAAGCCGGCTTTACACACACAATGAGTCTTTATCTCCATATTATTATAAGCAAGAGGTACTGGGGATACATGGGACAGAAAGTGCAATAAATTTATTTCTCATTTTTCAGCTATAAGCCAGGGTCCAATTCTATCTTCAGACTGATTAAAAAGAAATGCTGGGTTTTGTGGTGCACTAGCACCACATATTCTTGGGCTACAAAGGCAGCCTTTGGACATCACTGTGGCTCCCCTCACTGCCTTAATTTCGTAAGCTGGGAGTTGCTGGGGTAGCAGACTGGGCTTGGGGTCAACCTGAGCTTCCTTTAGTAGGTTAAAAGCCAAAGTTGTGACAACTGGGATTTCTCAGCTCAAGGTCATCCTCATGAGTCATTTCTATTACCAGCAGGAATACAAATTAGGCTTTTTCCCCCTTTTCCACAGTGTCAGGTAGGAAATTAAAAACTATAAAAATCTGGAAAAAGGAAGAAATGTACATGAGAGACAGGAGACAATTCAAAATTGACCTCCTGAAATTAGGTCATGTGGGGTTCCTTTGACTATGTGAAGAAGTTGTTGATTCACAGAAGCCTATGGGAGAAGAAGTTAAACCACACAAAGATTGTAAGGGTTACCCAGATGTCAGCTGACATTAGTTTGTCCTTTGAGATTTAAAGTAATGGTTGGACAACATGTCCTGCAGGAAACACAATCTCTTACCAAAAATGAAGTTAAATTTTTTTTTAATGGCCCCTCCTAGCTCTAAGTGCTTGTTTCCAGTGACTTCCTAGTCCCCACATTAACCACATACTATCAAGGTTTGTTTTTTTGTTTGTTTTCCTGGAAATCTCTGCATTCCACAGCAACCTAGATATTGGAAGTTAGCCCTTGCCTCCAGTTTCCCCCAAACCACTCACATAAGACATATTTGAGCAACTGATTGTTAAAAGTTTGGAAGCAAAGGAAGAAGTTTGCTTTGCAGTGATACAAGCAACTTAAAATGAATATTACATGGATTTATTCAGGGAAGTTTTTTGGCCTCTCATCACCAGTAATTTCTGATTACTTTTTCCCTGAATGCTTCAGCCTTCTGCCATGTTAAATGGTCACTCCTCTTTCTTTCTCTATTCCACGCCCTCTTCACTTCTTTCCTTCTCCCTACCTCCCCACCTCCTAATTTTTATGTTTGTGCATGAACAGCAGTTTAGTGCTTTTTTGGGGTGTTGTTTTTATCTTCCAGTTGGGCTTGTCTTCTATATACAAACTGGCATATGAAGGGTTTGCTATTCCAAGATGGTTTATTCCTTAGCATGAATGCTACTGCTTGCTGTTAAAAAAAAAAATATCATTCTGCAGCATAGAACCCTAAATAGACTGAGGATGATGAAGGCAGAACAAAATCAAGCCAGTTTTTAATTCCAGTAACAACTTGGGGGGAATCCTGTCATGTTTCCTTAGATAGCTCCAGTTGTGACACTAGATATGACATTTATAATTCTTATGTTGCATCAGTGAGTTGATTTTAAACCACTGAAATATTTATATTTGAATTTTTAAAGTAGATCAGTAAGATTTTTTTCCCTCCAAAAGTAGGAAGCAACTGAAGCTGCTGATAATAAAAAAGGAAAGAACTGTTACAAGTTTCCAGAAGTAAATTTAAAAAAAGTGGCACTGGTTTCTGCTAATAAATAAAAATGATGTCTGCTGAAGTCATTATTAAGAGTTTCTCAGGATGGTTATGAAGCTTTATAACTGAATAAGTAAATAAATCTTATGGATTATAATAATGATAGAAAAATCCAAACCAATTTGAAATATAATTTTTAACCAAATTTCTTACAAAAAATGAAATTTCAGAGGAATCCAGCCAATAGTTGACTATATAGAGAAATGATCAAAGTTTGAGAATTCACAAACCTTTAAAAAAGATACTGTATCTTTTTTTTTTTTAAGATTTATTTTTTATTTATTTTATTTTTGGCTGTGTTTGTTATTCGTTGCTGTGGGCCTTCTGTAGTTGTGGAGAGTAGGGACTATTCTTCATTGTGGTGTGCAGGTTTCTTATTGCAGTGGCTTCTCTTGTTGTGGAGCACGGGCTCTAGACGCACAGTCTTCAGTAGTTGTGGCACGTGGGCTCAGTAGTTGTGGCTCATAGGCTCTAGCGCACAGGCTCAGTACTTGTGGTGCACAGGCTTAGTTGCGCCACAGCATGTGGGATCTTCCCCAACCAGGGATTGAACCTGTGTACCCTGCACTGGCAGGCGGATTCTTAACCACTGCGCCACCAGGGAAGCCCAAGATACTGTATCTTAGTTGTTACTAGATTCTCTCTACAAAGCTGTAACGTGACATAGAAATAATAAAGTTTAAATATTAAAATAACATCTTATTATCAGAATTAAAAGAAAGTAGATCCTAGGCAATTTTTTTTTCTCTAGTGAAAATAAATTGTTAGACTCAGCTCTGTCTTTTGTGTTTTGAGTCTAGTCAACCTGTATCCAAAATTTAGCTTAGTGGGGTTTCTGGTCAGGTAAAAATCAAATATGGAAAATCAGAATCAAATGATTTTTGGAGCTTGAACAACAATATTTTCATGTGTAATTCAGATTCATTTTGCTGGCCAGAAGCATGCTCATTTTCGTCTGTATTTCTACATTGGTGAAGCTTCAGTCCTCTTGGTTTATAAATCTTGGTAGGAATTACTTTTAGTGTAGCAGAGTTTTCATGATGTCATCAGGTATTTCCTGATGATAACTCTTGGACATCTCATACCCACCCTATCTCCACATGAATATTTCAGATTGGTGAGAGTGTGAAATACAAGGCTTAATCTCTTGTTCAAACATCTTGAAAGTTCTGGGCATTTAATATGTGAACATACTTGTGAGAGGGTTCCAATGGTGTTGAAAACTAGTTTAGTTTGGCAAGCGAAATAGCTGATAGATCTGTACCTTTGACATACACATTTCCTTCTGTTTGCTGGGGTATGCTGTAAAATAATAGAAAGTGAGTTCCTTAAGAGAGCTTCAGTGCTTTTAAAAGAACAAGACGAGAATGGGATTGCTTGAGGGCTCACCACTAAACTGAAAATATAACAAAATTGGTTTGGTAGAAATGTACCAGTTCCTATATCTACATCTGGTTTTCAAAGCCTTTGAATATGTTTTCTCTTTATGTATGTAGATTTATATGTGTACATGTGCATGTGGATGTGTGTGTGTATAAGTGTTAATTGTTGATGATGGATGGATGTTTAGCAGGCAGATCCTTATGAGCAAAGTTCTCCTTATGGTCAGAGAAGATATAGAAACAACAGAGGCTATAACACAAGTTAACATATACCCTATCTGTTGTGCTTGGTCCTTTATTGGTATTTCCAGAGAGAGATGATAAGAGTGTTGGTCAGTCACGAGAAATGCCCAACCTTAGTATAAGTAGTTTATACTCGTTATTCATCCCCAATATCTTTGATTAACTGATAGTGACAGAAGTATTGGGATACTTTGGAGCACTATAAAAGACAGAATTCATGTCTAGTCTTTTCAGTATTATCCTATTCATTAAACATGGCATCCATTCTTTCTTCTCTCCCAACATTATTCCTTTAGTATTGGAAGCTTGAGGTAACTTTTTCTTGACTGTAAGATGCCCTGCTCCAACCCTATAGAGTATTTATCAAAATGCCCCTGAATGTGTCTATTTGCATATTGTGTTCATTGTGGGTAGTTGAGGGGAAGTTTTCATCCTAGTGAATGTGACCATGAGTGCCCACCTTATAGCTGGTGACCTGTAATTCAGATAAGTTCCCTGACCCCTAAGAAAAGTTGCAGGAGAAATCACTCATGGAAGTAATTGTGTTTTTTTCCCTCTGTGCCAGAGGGAGATGGATATACAGTGGCTTTAGCTTCTAGAGCAATGGTTCATAACTTAGTTGAGGTCATGGATCCTTTGAGATTCTGATGACTGCTTTCTGATGAAAGTTATGCATGTGTGTGACTGTGTGTGTGTGTACACTCTCAAGTTTTGCAGAGTATTTCAGAGGAAATGATCCTATTAAGATCCTCTCATCTTGAGAACCCACACACTGAACATTCTGCATACTGATACAAAAATCCATTTTTTGAAATTACAAAATTCAGTGGCCATAATAAGTAACCACTATACCTTGTGTTTCTTGGGATTTAACCTCTTCCATATCCTACTTCTGTTTCTTTCTCATTCTTTCTCTGATAAATTTCTTTTCCATTCCTAGTTAACTGTGCTTTTCTCCATCTGTTTCCCACGTGCTTTGGTTCCTGTAGGACACTTGACAAAATTAGATGGTGGTGTTTAGAGGAAACGGGCTTTAGAATGGTTACATAATTTTGGTAGCAGTCACTCTGCAGTGTGCCCAGAAAGTAGTGATCCCAGTTTCACTTTGTTAATATCAAATGCAAAGAAAGAACAGAGGGAAGATGTGGTGGTAGTATTTTTATAGGCATACAAGTTTGGCTATAAAACAAAATATTGATTTTTTTTCAAAAAATGTTTAATATTTGATGTCGCCTGAATTATGGACCAGGAAAATGAAGCACTGACTTTGTTTTCAAGGGTGTTTAACAGGAGTTTTTAATTTAATTAATTAATTTATTTATTGGCTGCATTGGGTCTTCGTTGCTGCGCAGTTGCAGTGAGTGGGGGCTTCTCATGTTGCAGAGCACGGGCTCTAGGTGCACAGCCTTCAGTAGTTGCAGCATGGGGGCTCAGTAGTTGTGGCTCACAGGCTCTAGAGCACAAGCTCAGTTGTTGTGGTGCACAGGCTTTGTTGCTCCGTGGCATGTGGGATCTTCCCCAACCAGGGGTCGAACCTGTGTCCCCTGCATTGGCAGGCAGATTCATAAACACTGTGCCACCAGGGAAGCGCAGGAGCTTTTAGTTTTAGAAGTGAAAATCTGATTACCTATAGTTGGTCTTTAAATTATTTAATTCTGTGCCACATTTTAAGTAGACTCTGTAGAAAACAATGAAAATGAAAACCAATGAAGTGTCCATTTCAAGATACACCTTTAGAATTAAGCAAGTTAAATCAATGGAAATCAATAGAATGTTAGGAGAACCAAGAAAACTACCTGACAGGAGAGCAGTGAAGTAGTGAATTAACTTTTCATACCAGAATCAGTATATTTCCACTGCAGTCCTGGGGCTGCAGGCTCACTTGAGTGAGTTAATCTACATGCAATTGCTTGATTTTAACAATTTGAGGCCATTGTTCTTGTAATACTTCGGTGTGATACCATCTGCTATACTGCTAGAGCAGGGGCAGACCTTGCTTTTCTGAATGTAGTCTTAGGCCTGAGATCCAGGAATGTACGAAACTTCCTTAAATGTGAAGATTCTAGCTCTTGCTTGTTTTCCTGAGAATACTTGGTGGAGTATCTCTGTTGAGATTTTGGTCAATGACTGTAATTGGTGATTATGACTCAGTGCATTGAATTTTGTACATTGTTTTGATAGGATTTATAGCATTTACTCTAAACAGTTGTTCACATTTTAGGCTAATGAAACTCTGTATACATTAAACAAAAGACTGAGGGTCTACCCCACTCCTATTTAATACCAGTTCTTGTCCACCAGGAAAAGAAATGACAGGAAATAAAGATGATATATAACATGATGGATTTAGGCTACATAACGGTAATTTGATAATTGTTAAAATTGCATTAGCATATGAATGGTTATCATGAACTTCTTTTTCTGGAAGTCTTGAAATCATAACCATGTTTTTTCACTTGTCTGAGATGGTTTAAATGTGGCCCTGCCAAAATTCTGTAGAATCTTTTAGTAAACTTTTCTGAGAATAATCTATTTTAAAGAGTTGAAAATTGATCAAACTGTTGAAGTGCTCTGAGTTACAGATGTTGATTTCTAGGTTGTCTATGTACATTTTAAAAAGTACATTTTATATTGTTTATCTTGTGCTTATATGAGTTCTTTACAAGTAATTTTGTTTACAAAATATACTATCCAGTATATTAGAAAAGGAGATAAGAGAAAGGGGCTCAAGCCCTACCTGAAAGTGCAGTGTCATTTATGCCTTTTATTGTTTTTGTAGTATTGATGGACATTTTATTGTATTTTTTTACAATTAAAAATCTCACATGTACAGACTTGGTGCAGAGTGTAAAACCTAAGACTTAATCAAACCAAAGGAGGAGCTGTGACATAAGAAACAGGAAAACTTCCCTGACTGTGTTGAGAAAACTAAAGGCATTTAGATTTTTGCAACTTCCTAATTAAGATACAAAGTCATCTTTACCCTCTATTTCAGAATTCTGTGTAGAAGACCTTCTATATTATATATAAAATAAACAAGGACCTACTGTAAAGCACAGGGAACTATACTCAACATCTCATAATAGCCTATAAAGGAAAATAATCTGAAAAATAAATATTATATATACAAAATATGTATATTATACATTAATGTATTATATAAATATGTATTTATATAAATATATATCATATATTAATATATCAATAAATGTTATATATTAACATATTATATAAACATATATAAACAATCACTGCTCTACACTGAAACTAACATAACATTGTATAACAACTATACTTCAATTGAAAAAAAATGACTCTTTATTAGGCACCCACCAGTAATGCATTAAGTTGTAGATGAGCTAGTGACCTGAAAATGGGCACATTGAGACCTGGCTGTTTTATGCTATAGAGGATGTTAGACCAAACCTTAAAACATTTTTTCATTGCATATTAACCACCGCATTTATTGATAATTGCCAGTACTCAGTTGTTTTTGACCTAAAAAGTGGCAATTTGTTTTTCCACCTAATTCTATTAGAGGTGTTTTGCAAGCTATAAATGCTGCAGCATATCCATTTAAAAATGGAGATAACAATTTTACTTGCCTCATAAACTTGTTTTGAAGATTAAATGAGATAATACATGCAGTTTGCTTAGTATAATACCTAGTATAGTAAATGCTCATGATCTCTTGCTATTATCACTATTGTTAAGACATTAAAAAAAAAACCCAAATAAGCCAATATATTTAAATTCAATTCAAAATAATTACCAAATTAAGAAATGTTTTCCCTTCGTTGGCTTGAAATATATCAGCTACTGAATAGTGAATGAAATGTGGTCTCAGTAAGACTGTTTTCACTTTTGGTGCAGAGACCATTACTTAATTCAACTTTCTATCCTTAATGCTTTGAAAATGTCTTGTACCTAGTAAGTGCTGGTATATATTGAATTGCATTGAACTGAGTTTCTCTTAAGTTACAGAGCAATTTCTAATTCACCTTTTTTTTTTTGAGACTTCATTACAAAAGATATAAATAAATTAGGCATAGGAGTATATTTCAGGATACTTGCAAGAAGTGGTCATGGTAAGAAAATCTCATAAAATAGTAACTATGTCATCAGTATATGAGCTGAAACACATAAAATAGGCAGATGGGCTCCTTGGGGCAGAGGGACAGAAGGGGAATATTTGGCTGCTGATCAGACCTGTACCAAGACAGTTCAAGAATCATGCTGAGGATGACCTGTAGTTAGTCTGGAACAGGTCCTCCTTCCATTCCAACTCTTATCAGAGAAGAAAAGGCTGCCTCATAGAAAGGGGCTGTGCATCCCCAACTCTTAAGTAACCAAATCTGGTTTTTGTTAAAGTAGTGTATTCTCTTGGACTCCTGGTATTGACAGAAATTATTTTTAGCCATCTTATATGATATTTTGTTTAAATATGGACAGACATGAAATTAGACATTAGTTTTCTGAGTGTACAGCTTTTATACAGATATAAAACTAAACTCAATTTATAGATTACTGTATAAATTTACTATAAAAACCATTAAAGTTTAAATTAACATTAACGTTCTATGTGATGTGTTTGCTGAAACTAAAGGACTGATGGTGGATTTAATCATAGAAAAATATATTTTTGTCTTTGATATTGTACTTCTGAAGTTGATTCTTTGGATTTTGAGCCTCATGGGGTTATCATTTTAATAATTGTCATTATCGTGGTTGTTTTTTCTTTTATGTACTGAATTCATTTAAAATCATCCATCATTTTGATGGGCCAGTCAATTTGTCAGTGCTGCTCAAAATACAATATTGAAAAATTTTTAAATGTGCTTTAATGAAAAATTCTTCATTACTGTACATTTCTTGAGAATGACTTAAGTTCATATGTATAAATGTAGGAGTCTCATTATTAATTTAAAATAGGAATATTATAATGGAACTGTGTGTGGTATTCCCAAGGGTCTTTAGAATTTGCTAGTTTCTATTAGTGTGTGCCAGGTGATGAGTCACTTTTCCCACCATTTTCCTCCATTCCACTTTCCATGAAACTTTTGTTCTGTCACTGTCCCGTGAAGTCATTTGGCAAGAACCTATCATTACCTATTGACTTGGCCTTTGCTTTTTTCTCATTAGATGGTAACTATTAAAGGAGTACATTAATCTCCCACACTGTCATTTTCATGATGACACACCAAAAGCTCAATTTATTAAATAACTTAAGAACCTACATCTTATTCTGTGAAAATGGCTCTCAATTGATAATTATCATGGCAAGAGAGAAATTTTGTCTTGATAGTGTAAAGAATTCCACATGAATATCATGTTAGACATGGCATGATAATTTCATGTTTGGATTTTTCAATTTTGTAAAACTTCACTGTAGCCCATGAATATTTTGTTTGAATGAATGCATTGAAGGACAGGGATAAAGAGAATTAAGACATAAGGAAGTCTCCCGGTGAAATGGATGTATCTGTTATCCTGACCACATGCAGAGCTGATTTTTCCAAAGAAAAGCACGAAAGTATTTGTTAGAAAAGGTAAATCGAGGTAACATTTCAAATTATTTAGTTCAGCACAAGAAAATTCGATGGCTGAACCCTACTAAATTTGTCAGTTGATACCTTATACTTATTTTATTGCTAATTTTAGTAGTTACCTAAGCTTCTCATAATCACCTTAATCTGGTAGTAAATTTTTACTCTGTGGCATTAATTTGTCTTGACGACAAACTCTGTGTGTGTATGTGTGTGTGTGTGTGTGTGTGTGAGAGAGACATAATTTCATTTGAAGGAGCCATCAGGAGTGTCAGAAAACCTGAAGGCCAGGGCTAGCGCTGCCACTTACAAACTCAGAAATCTTTGAAAAGTTGGGATCTCTCAACCTTAATTTCTGTATCTAATATTACCTGATCTGCCTCATCAGCAGGTTAGTTGTGAGGAAGTAGTGTAAGTTTATTGCACTTTGAAAGGGTAAATCTTATGCTTATACACGTTGTTACCCCACTAAATAGAGACCCCCCCCGCAAGTGCAAATCAAATGGGTTTAAAATCTTACGTATTTGCAGTCAAGATTCTCCAATTCTTTCACTTCTTTTAGACATTTCCACCCATTATTTCATCCTTCAATTGCCTTATTTAAAAAGTTGTTATAGATCAGATCTCAAACTGCAGGCTGAGTCCTGTCCGCCACCTGTGTTTGTAAATAAAGCTTTATTAGAACACACCCATGTTCACCGGTTAACGTATTTTCTATGACTGTTTTTTCACTGTAATGGCAGTTGAATAGTTGTGGCAGAGACTGTATGGCCTGCGAAACCTAACACATTTACTATGTGGCTTTCTGCAGAAAAATGTTGGTACCCCCTGTAACATATCATTAAAGTCCAAGGCCAGTTATAATCCAGTCCTTTCTGGAGCCTTAGTCTTTGACAGATGATGTGGTTTTGCTTAAGATCCATACTCTCCTATAAGGAAGTAAGTGGGCCTGAGTATACCCTCTTAGTACGCAGCAACCTCACCCCTCCTTTTCTGATCCGTGAGTTCAAAGATATGGATGCCTTGAGATCTTGTTTCTTTTCTTGCTCCTTTCAATGGCTTGATTCTTTGAAAGAATAGTCTCAGTGAGTGGAATGATGTTGCTGAAAATTTCGGTTAGAAATCTAGGCACATTTAAAATCCAGTTCATTATCATGGCACAACCGTGTATGCAGGCTAATGTCTCACAAATTTTTGAGTTCAAATGTCACATTGAATAATGTAAATTACCAACCTAGCAAATAGATAACATGGAAAGATAGATAAGTTCATATTTTAAATGCACTCACTTATTTTTCCCATTTCTAGATTTTCATATGTTTAAGTTTTCAGACTTGTTATGCTATCTTTATGTGAATTTGGAAGTATCTAGTGGTAGAGATGGGGAATTTGGCAATCTCCACAAGTTTACCTTCTACTACTTTAGAAAAGTCAGAGGTGTCTCATTTAACATAAAGAATTTTAGAGCTGAAGTAGACCTCAGAGATCAGCATTTCCCAGCCCCTTTTGACCCATGGACCATTTTCATAGTAATTTATAGTCTTTTCAACCCTCTTAGGAATTTTTAAAACCAGTTCATCATTTTTGTGTGATATATTATGAAGAGGTAATTTTTAGTGAAAACTATTTTATCTTAGATTAGTACATTAAGGATTATATTATTCATTTTATTTTAACAGGATTATTAATGATGGCATATGTAAGCAAATTTTACCTTTTTTCATTTAACGAGTGGTAAATACTTTCTCAGTTGATAAAGAAGAAATTATGAAAGGAAATAAATTGAAAATGACATTGTTTTCTTATGTAGTTTTGGAATTGAAATGTAAATTAACATAAAAGGCAAAAATTGTTTTCATGATCTGATATTTGAAATTCTTAGATTTTATGCTATAAAAATTAATTTCTGTCTTAAGATTTTTTGTATTTGTGCTTTTAAGTGATGAGATCAGGGAGGCTTAGAGTTTCCCTTCCCTAAAGAAATCATGTTGACTGAAAAGTCCAATGAAAAATCAAATTAGTTATATTTGTGTGTGTATGTATGTGTATTTCATTTTAACACTTTTCAAGTATCAGACATACTAATGTGTTATATAAGAATTTTGATCAGATAAATATATCCTGTGAACCTCTTTAGGCAATTTGGCACAATTATTAATATTTTAATCTCATAAATCTTCAAATGCTCCCCCCACCCCCATTTTTGGTTTTTGATATTAACCAGAGGTCCATAATGATTGTGCTGTAAGCTCTATGTGACCACCAATAAGATAACTTAAGTCTGAGCCACGGTCAAGGACCGTTGGTAGTTGTCCAAGGGTCTGGGTTCAGAGCACACTCGTCACCACTGACCTCATGCTTGCTCCACATCTACCTGGAGGCTTTTGATCCCTCCAATTTAAAAGGAAAGGGTATTTCAATGATTATTTCACAAAAGAATGAAAACAGTTGTTACTCACAAGGGCCCGCAGTCATTGTTGCTCATTTTACATACAAGGAAACTGGAACCAAGGGAAATCAAATGCTATTTCTAGGTCCACACAGTAGCCTAATGGGTGAGCCAGGATTAGAACCCAGGACTCCTAACTCTGTGTGCACCATTCATACATTTTCACAGAACCATCTAGCATCTTGCCACCTGAATGTGTGTGATTAAATAATGGTACTGTACCCTGCACAAAGCAAGTGAAGTTGACCTTGTTCTTAACTGGGGGCTCACTAGTTAATTTACCCCCAAACACGTATTATGTTCTAAAACTGTTATTCAGCAGAGGTAGCCTGTCCAGTTATTTCTTGGGTGTCTCTTTTGAGGACTTTGGTTCTTATGTGTCTTCCTTTATGATATAACAGTATTCTAACGGTAATTATTTGTAAGTCCAGTCACAGCAAATACCTATTACATAGAAATCACTTTGTAACAAAGGGTACTGAACCTGAATTAATGAATCATAAATTAGAAGCAAGTCACTGGCTGAATGAATTAACAAAGACAAAAAATTTGGAAGGTAATTTAGTGCAGTATATCTTCAGCATAAACAAAATTTCCCCAAAACAATATGGAATAATTTGTTTAGATCATTGCTACAAATTCAGACTGAAGATTAATGGAGTCTGTTGTGGCATGTGATCTCTATTGGTCAGTCCAGTAGAATCCCATTCAAGGTATGTGTCCATTTGTAAAACTGATTTGGTCATGATTGTTTTTCCTACAGATCATAAGGAAAGGATTCTTGGTTGTCTTCAACTGATTGATTATTGACTGTTCAGTCATTCAGCATATATATTTCTTGATTTGTAGTTCCTCCCCTCCATTGTTAAATTTATCATATTACATTATCACCCAATTTAAGACTATACTGTCATTTTGTTGGAGATTATTTTAAACCAATCTATTATTACCATTAGGAGTGGCAGGTTTTCTCTTTGTAAGGTAATATGTTTAGCCCTTAGTGAAGATGAAGGGCTAACACATGAGAGGATGCAGAAGATCAGAAAGCACTTAGACATTTAGTCTGGTCAAAGTACGTATCTTTATGAAATGGGAATATACCCTGGGTCTCTGTATAGTTAGAGGTTCGTATTTTTCAAGCAACATTTTAGGATTATAAACTGGTTAATCAGCAGTTGCTCTACTGTTCAGTATGTCTACTCATCACTGCTGGCTGCATTTTTTTTTTAATTAATTAATTTATTGGCTGCATTGGGTCTTTGTTGCTGCACATTGGCTTTCTCTCGTTGCAGCAAGTGGGGGCTACTCTTCATTGTGGTGCATGGGCTCCTCATTGTGGTGGCTTCTTTTGTTGTGAAGCACAGGCTCTAGGTTCAAGGGCTTCAGTAGTTGCAGCACATGAGCTCAGTAGTTGTGGCTCATGGACTCTAGAGCAAAGGCTCAATAGTTGTGGTGCACGGGCTTAGTTGCTCTGCAGCATGTGAGATCTTCCTGGAGCAAGGATTGAATCCTGCATTGGCAGGCAGATTCTTAACCACTGTGCCACCTAGGAAGTCCCTGCATTCATTCTTGATGGAGTCACTTACCTGTGCACATCCTAACAAGGTACCTCTCTGGCAGATTTTGAGAAATATTCTGATCACTTTTAAATCTTTATCCAATAAAAACTGTATTTATCAGCATCAACATTCAAGACATTCAAGATTGCAGTTAATAAAATAGTCTCTGTGCCCATTTGCCAATTGTTTAATCCTCTACAATCAATTGTTATAATGATTATATTTTGGAAAATGAAATTTTCTGACCTCAGCATAGTGATATCTTGGAAGAAAACCATTTATTAAAGACATTTTGTAAAATCCTAATTGAAGAGTTATGCTGTTAGGTTACGTGGTGAGCCAGGTATGTCTACACTCCATGTGGGGGTAGCTGGACTAGACAGCAGGTGGTATCTCCAGACTTCAACATCCCTTTAAGATTTGATAACACCAAGCTCTTCAAGCAAGCTATGTTCTTATGGGAACATTAAAGTGCATCTTTTAAAACTATTATGTAAAATCCTAAAAGTTTACTTGTTTGCCACGATTAAGAGTCATGAAGTTCTAAGTGGGAAATTGGGTTAGGGGTAAAGTCTTATTTATGTAGTACTTCACAGGTGACTCCCCACCATGGATCACAAAGCCATGCTGAATTTACCATAAAAAATTAGGCACCTTAGAATAATACTTCCTATTCTTTGATTCCCAAATGGAGTAGGTAGGGAAGGCTGGAAGTGGGTGTGTGGGGTGGGGGTGGGGGTCCTTAGGAGGGAGGGGAATATAAATTATAAGGTTAGGCTTCTTTTCTTGCCTTTTGACTATCTCAGTGGGAGACACCGATGGCAGATTATTCACATGGCTATGTTGTAAAATCATAGGTTTTTAATATCTGGACTACTGAGTACAAACATAACATTTAAATAAAAATAATGCAGAGTATTTATCTTCACCAAATCTTCTCTCTCCCACAGAGGATGAGAGCTGTCTCTTTAATAATGCAAAGGAGTAGTAAATTTCAAGCTGAGGATGGGCAATAACAAGGAGAGTGATCTCCACGCTGTCCTGATGTCAGCGGAGTGCCTTAGGAGAACACCTTATTAGTTCTAACAGGCTGGTTAGCGCCGGGTCACCTCTCTGCCTCCGTCTTCCCCAGCAGGGTCACTCATCTCTGGGCTATATTTGGGAGGAAAGAAGTGAGGGGGAGGGGAAGGAATATATTTAGAGCTTCTCTCATCTCCCCAGCATTGAGAGCTGTTTATTTTTATTTGTTGTCCAACTGCTGTGTGATTCTCCTCCTCCCTTCCCAGTCTCTTTCCCTCGCTACCCAGTCTTCTCCTCTTGTCATATGTCTGCATACATTCTCTGTGTTAAGGCAAAAACACAATTAATGTTTTTTTTCTCATGGTTTCATTTTTAGAAATCATCTGAAATAAATGTAGTTTATAAGTCTATATTTAAATGAGTATTTACTGTGTTGAAAACATTAACCAGAAGGGCCCAGGATAGCAAAGCTTCCAATTAACATGCCCAACCGAAAAAAAAAATGAGGGAATATAGATATGTATTTATATACCTTTTACTGCCTTAAAAAATGGAGGTCAGTATATTTTGTAAATCAATCACATTTTAGAGTTGCACTTAATACATTTTCACAAAAGAAAAAGATTATCCTCTTTTTAAAAATGTATTTTTGTGCTCTTTGATTTTTCTTTTCCATCATAGCTACCAACATCAACCCTTTCTCCTCCCCAGCCCCCATCCTCCATCCAAAAATGAATGCAAAGAAATACTATTAGGCTGTCTGGTTATGTATTTTTTATGAGGCCATACAAGACGCTGCCTGACCCCTTGCAGCTCATGTTATAAGCACACTGAAGATGCTTTTCATTTGGGTTTTGCTTTTCAGCCTGGATGACCTCTATTAAATAAAAAAAAGGAGGTGGGGGTGGGGGGGAAGGCCTAATATGTGACCCCAGGGACGAGTCGCTTCAAGGATTACATTTAATTCATATGATAATATTGAAATATAACGTTCCTGGGTCTCGTATTTTGGTTATTTTCTCTTTCTCTTTATTTCAGGAACTCGTTGATGAGTTTTGTCATAGATGGTTTTCATCAATTTTGGGTAGAAACTGTAACTCGTGAATTAGGGTCAGATTCTTAAAATGACCTTTTTTTCCCTCCTTTTTAGGATTCAGGCCACAAATACAAAACATCTCTCTTTTCAGAGTTTCTCTGAGAGATACAGAGAAATTAATTTTTCTGATGTGTCTGCCAAGAGTTCTGTTTCAAATAAAGAAAATTTTTATTTTGGCATTTCCTTAACCATCCTCCACAAGATCCCCAAGTTCTTTATTAGTGTGAATACTAGTATCTTTTAAACTCTTCCCTTCCGTCCTCCTTCCCTCCCTTCCTCCCTTCCTTCCTTCCTTCCTTCCTTCCTTCTTCCTTCCCCCTACAAAGTCAGTTGTACATATATAATGGTATTCTCTCATGTTATACGTGTCATGATCTAGATAATGACCCACAGTTGGGTCCTTGTCCCATGTGTTATACACACACACACGCGCATATATATATATATATATATATATATATATATATATATATATGCCGTAATACAAATTTTTACATTGCTTTTATAAATATCCTGCTTTTCATAATGCCTCTAATTAGTTACCAAATGCTCAGTTGACTAAATTTTAAGAGACTTATAACTTGACCATGCATCATTTTTTTCTTTTTAGAGTGAAACATTGTTCATAGTATTTAAATTTAGGTTTAATATTCAAAATCAATTTGCAAAAGCATCCCTCTGGCCAGTTTTTGCAATTATATTTCTATTAAAGTTTCTCACAGTATTTGGATGCCTTTTTGTCTTTGCTAGTTGAAATGAACAGGTTGAGAAATGGAATTAAACTAGACGCCATTCTTTGTATTTTGAAAATGTTTTTATTCCTTTCACTTAACAGACTAGCACTTAATGTCTTTGAATCAGCTGCTGTTCATCAGTACTGCAGCGATTCACTTGTCTTGGAAGGCAGGTTCCTTGGAGGAACAGTAACATTTCACCGGAGCTAATAAAGTCAATTAGGATAATATTATACAGTAGGCCACTAGAAAATCAGGTGCATTTTGTACAAATCATTCTATGTTTTTAATTCATACCAATTTTACACTTCATAAAGAATATTTAAAGACAGCTATGATTATTAGTTACATCAGCTTGCATATATATTTATATATATTTAAATGCTATTTTTCTTTTCCTTTTTTTTCCCCTTAGTTGTTGCAAGAAAACGAAAGCAAAATTTGTGGACATGTTCACACATTTCCATTGCCACAAAAGTACTGATGAAAACTGATCAAAGCTGGGAAATTCATTGCGGTTGCTGAAACCCCTTCTCAAGCCAGTCTCTTATTTCCTAGGTATTGGTACAAATGTGATTCAGCAAATAAAACCCCAAGCTGCCTGGCCCCCTCTGCAATCAGAGAGCAGCAAAGTGGATCCGCAATGGGGTTTTCACGATGACTCATAATTTTCCTACATTTGTTTGCATCACAACCTTAACATTTCTGACATCTGGGTTACTGGTGAAAATGTACATATGTCTCTGTGTATACATAGAGTATGTATATTTTTGTCTCGGTTAGTCATTGTATGTGAGAGGGATGTTTTAAAAAACAGAGACTCCAGGTTCTCCTTTGTAAAGCATTAAGCTGTGACCCTCCCCTCCTCTCTTCCCTCCCCCTGTAGCCCTGGACTTCATGATGCCTTCTTGACTGCTAGCTGAACATGGAGTTGTCTTTTTATTTATTTTTTTTTATAAACCCAGTCACAACACAGAAAGAGGAGGAGGAGGGAGAGAGAGAGAGAGAGAAGTAAAAACCCTGAAGGATGGTTCTCAAAAATTCTAAAGGAACCACAGGGAATTCCTTTTAAAAGCAACAGAAAGCAAGCTAGCTGAGGTAAGGCAGATGTGGACAGCCTTTCTTTTCTTCTCTTTTCTTTCCTTCCCTCTCTCTTGTCTCTTTCTGTGTATGTCTCTCTCCGTTTCCTCTCTCTCTCCTCATATTCAGTCTCTCTTTCCCTTTACATTCATATTTCTCTCTCTCTCTTCCCCTCTCTCTCTCCCTCCCTCTCTCTTCCTCTTTCTCCCTCTGTCCCCCCCTCTGCTTCTCAAGAGCTGTTTCTTTATGGATCGGGGAGGGCAGGTGGGTGGGGGAGCTACCTAACTTCTTCCCTGCTTAAGCAATCTGAGAATGGAACTCATGTGAATATGCAAATAGGACTGCCTGGGCCGTGTTGCTGACACGTGTATGTGTTGTATCCTTCTCCCCACCTCCCTGTCTTAGCGTCTGATCTTCAACAGATTGCTGTTGTTTCTTGTGATCACCAGCACAGCGTGCTGAAAAGAGAGATGGGGGGAGAGGTGGGGATTGGAGGGAGTGTTGTGGGGCTGGAAGGCAGGAAATCAGACATGATTGCTGTGACTTTTTTATATTAATGTGTGGCTTTTTTTCTAGCTCATTTGCATGTCAAAGTGGCGGAGGTGTGAGGGCAGAGATTAGTATGGAGATGACATAATGATGCAATGAATTAAATGTGATCACTTCTCAGAGCGGGGGGTGAGATGGGGGGAGCAGTGAGGTGGGGAGGGGGGTAGTCAGCAAGACAGACGGAGTGAGGGAGCAAGAGGGGAGCGCTGCTTCTGATCTTCACCATACAGTTGATTGATGTCACCAGCGAACAGAATGCATCTTTTTATTGTGATGATGGTGGTGGTGGTGGTGGTGATGCTGATTGCCATGATTACACTTATCATTAGTGTGAAATTTGAATTTTAAGTGGTCAGTGCTGGAGCTCCAGTGCACGTGATTGTTTGGTCCATCACTGCAAACCCTTTACTGTCAAAATTTAACGCTGCTCCACGTTTGCCTTTATTTAAAAAGGAGAATGTAACATACAGGAAAGAGATGACTAATTTGTGATGTTACACACTGGGCTGGGATAGCAAGGTTTTTCATGTTTCTTTAGTTCTATTTTGTGTATGCAAAAAAACCAAAAAAACAAAAACAGAAACAGAAAAAGAAAAAGAAAGAGGCAAGATTAAAAACATTTTTATTACCAAAAAAAAAAAAAATCTTTTACGGATCGGCATGGTGGCAAGGGTTTCAACCCTTGACAATCAAGAAAATGCAATTTCATCTCTGGCATTCAGCGTTATCTCCCTTTAATAACAAAACCAAACCAGAGTGATTACTGAACAAAGCAAATTCTCAGGCGGCTAGTTGCAGGTCTGAATGCAGGAGTAAAAACCCAACACTTTCCTCCCCTGCTTTTGGCTATTTTGTATGCAACACCTGTAAATATGCACGAGGTAGTTGTGAAAGGATTCGTGGGGGAGGAGAGGGGAGGTTTTAATTTAAACTCTCTGATAATTAAAAGAAGAAAAAGAATATAAACACAAACTGGAGAGGTTTTTAGACTTCGTCGATGTATTTGTTGTAGAAGTCAAATTCATTCTGTCTGCCAGTAAGTTTTCCTCTGATTAGCCTCGTCTATTGCTTCTTTGGGAGGATGAACTTCCTACAGTATAGACAAATCAGTATAGAAATTTAGGACTAATTGTTATGTGTGCAATAACCCTGATGATATAAATGAGCACTTAAAAATCCACAGAACATCACTAACATTAATTTATTGAAAAAGAAAATCCAAAGCAACTCCATTAGTTTTTCCCTGTTATTGTTAAGGACTTTAAATGGATTTCCTAATTGGATAATTTTATTCACAAGAATAATACACAAATGGAAAACGAGCCCTAACTCTTGGGGTGGAGGGGGTTGGTCTGCAGAAGGAGGAAGAGTCAGTGTAAGAGCAAACCACTGTCAACTTGTAGGAAACCTTCTCAGGTAGTGCACTGAAGAGAAAGGTGCAGGATTCAGAGAAAAACACCCGTGCGTGAGAACTAACAGACAAACTAGGGTGGGGGCAGAAGGGCGCTTTAAGCATATTCAAACATCAAGGTGGATAAATCCCCTTGCCTTCTTTTTGTTATTTAAAACAGAGTCCATCATTGTTGCCCTCTTTGGTCACAGGCACTAGAAATTCATTCTATCCCAAGCTTTCCTAAGATGGAACATCACATCTTTGCCCTCTTTTACTGGCTGTCATCCGCATCTTTGGCATTTTCTGTCAACCAAGTTCATCTTCTTGGAGTGGCACTTGGGCTTGTATCATGTCTGTTCCCTTTCCCAGATGAAGGCAGCTGTGCTTACCATAAGCTGGGTCTCACTGAATGCTGTGCATGGCTACTATTAATAGAAAAGCATCTTGTGTTCTCTTCTTACACCCTTTGCCTGCCAAATACTGGGAGGGGAGTCAAGACAGAAAAGTACTTGAGTGCTGATCTTGAGTGGCTTTCCTCCACACACATCAACACCTGTATCCTTATTCTCCATCTGTCCCCGGGTAGTACTGTGGCCCTCTTCTCTGTCCTGCTTTCTCCCTGCCTTAGTCTTCTAGGCCAATAAAGAAGAAAGGCAGGGATGAGGATTGTTCCTATTGATCTGCCCAAGGGGATCATTAGGCATCCGTATCAATCTACAAATCAGTGGGCCTGTGTTACTAGCTTGGGCAGTCATTGCCAATTTGTTCCTATTAGATGGTGGAGCCTGGAGGTGTTTGATGAGCAGATTGGGTCTTTATCTCAGCACTAGAGAGTATGCAGGCTTGCTGCCAGACAGCAGAGGTCTACAGGATTTTTTGGTAGGCGGGGACAGGGATCCTTATGGGTATTGTTTTTCAGCCTGAAATCTGTCTGCACCCTAACTAGACTTCCAAGGCGGACCCCACCCCACCCTCACCGAATCATCTCTAGTTAAAATTATCCCCCACTTTGCCTCCTCCAGCCCTGACATCTCCTCGGAAAGCTGCCCACAGAAATATCTTCTTGAGTATTCTTTTGTAATCCTTTTTGGGACTGACATCATTGGAATGTAGACACTTTTTCTTTTCCTTCCTCCAGCTCCTTTTCAACGAGGAGCAGTGTATTTACTGTTGAGCAGGTGACACTCTGAGCTGCTATTTTCTGTGTAGTTCAGTTAGGGAAAGTAAAAGTTAAAGCTCCAGGTAATTTTGTTTGGGGAATTCTATTTACCTTTTCTCTTTGAATTGAAATCTAGAAGGAAATGTGTTCTCATTGCCATCTTTGTATTTAAAAAAAAAAAAATCTTTAAAAACCATCCTTGTCTCTAGTATTGGGCTTTGAAAGAGCAACAACTATGGCAAAAGCCAGGTTCTCTTGTATGCATGTAGATTTGAAAAATAAAAATTATGTTTCCATGGGGGAAGGGGAGGGGAACAGGATAATGAATGAATAAGCACAATTTATGCTGTTTTACCGCTGCAAGGATGACATTTCCTCTTCATTATTTCGTGAAAACCTCAATTTTAAACCTGGTTTTACTCATTCCTGACGTGAGCATTATTCAGTATAAATATCTGTCCATTGCCAGACCATGGTGATGCTCTCAGTGACATTTCTGCTTTATAGCTTCCAGTGGGGGGGAGGAAGAGAGGCGAGGGAAGGTGGACTGATTCAGATGGGGAGGGAGGGGCCGGGGCAGCGTCCACTTCCTGGTAGTTGTGTTTTTATCCTGCCCTTGAGTTTGTTACCTGTGAGTAATAAACTGTTACTCAGAGCTGGGGCTGGGGGAGGTGGGTAAAATAGCCCAACCTGAATTGTGTACTTAGCACTTCTGTCTTTGAAAATTTGTTCATCATTCCAAAGGGGCAAAAAAATGTTTCCTTTTTTTTTAAAATATAATCTTTCATATTTTGAGTGTTGAAAATAAGATGGAACCCTGTTTACACTAGATACTAATTTACAAGTTGTTTTTGCCTGTTTTTACTTATCTAACATACTTTAGGTAACTATTTAAAAAGAAAAACCTGCATTTTACTTTAGAAGACTTTAAACTTAGTCATTATTACTGTTTATTAGCTTATATTTGTATTTTCTCACTTGCATATTTATTTTTTGTTCCTTCACGATCCTGTTCCAATGCATCCACTCTAAGAAACACTCATTTCAATCCATTTGACAAGAGCCTGCTTTTATTGGTTGTGGAGTAGCTCACAGAACTTCACAGAAATACATCTGTGTGGGGTATATGATTGTTGGGAGTTAAACCATCTTAATTTATCATAAACCAGACAGCCAGTCAGCTTTCATCTTTACAGTGCATGTATAGAAATCAATTTGGAGTGGACTCAGAGGAATGTTTTAAGAGTTTGTTTTGAAAATATTTATAAACCGTTTTCTCTGGAGCAGAGTCTATTTTAGTATGGTCACCGTACTATTAAGAACACAGCTTATTTTGAGGAAGATGCTGCCAAATCTGTTGTTTGTTTTATTGTGAGGGTTGGGAGTTCAAATTTGTTTTGCCACTGACATACTGTCAAAGCCAGAGATATCGGTGAATAAGCTGCTTATTTTATTCATCCCCAGGATCCGCCCCCACCCCCTCTGTTTTTTTGAACCCTATGAGAACTTTCAAATGAGTGAAACAAATAACCCAGGTGCTCACTTTGATTTTCTGCCTGAAGGACAGAAAGTGGACCTTTTTGCGTTTCTCTTTAGTAGAGAAAGGAAACCCATCATTTTCTCATCACATAAGGGCTTATTACTTAGGGATGTTGATAGTATGCTGCAACTTTATAGAAACTTTTAATCAGTGAGAGTCTGGTTCCTTAGCTAGGACATTTATAGTTTCCGATTCACCTAGCCTGTGCACTGGGGACATTACTTTGATTACTCTTGTAGTGATAGAAAACATTTTCATTCCATAACACACTGTTTGCTTATCTATCCATATATCTCCCTGGTTTTTCTTGTTTTATTTAGTGTGGCTTCATATATGCCATTTCTCCACGAAACAATTGATACATTCTCAGCGCGCTGTTGTGAGTAGAAAAAACTCCTAGATTAATGGTCAGTGTCTCACACACGCACATTTGTGTTGTGATACTACGGAGGAGCTGCGAATTACTGACAAGATCTAGAATAATTCCTAATGCTGTCGAAGGCTTCATTTTCTCCTCGGCATGATGGATGAGGCATAAGAAGTGCTTTCTGAGATCATTATGTGCATCATTCTGTTAAGTGTTATTAAAGTCCGTCTGTCTTAGGCAGCAGAAACAATATCTTTGCCCTTATTTTGCTTGCATTTTTAAAGACGATATCTGCAGATCCCTTTCTTCCTAATGTGAGCTTTTTTGGAAATCATCTGCCTACTAATTTGTGCCATAAAATTATTAATAATAATAATAATTCTACTTAAAATTTGATAATATTAATCCATAAACAAATTCTGGTTTATTTCTAAACCTTTAATTCACAATAAATGCTTTAAAATTGAATTTTATTAAAAAAATAGGAGATACGGAAAGTATCAGAATCTGGGGTGTGGGTTTCAGTCTATAACTTCAAAAAGATTTAATAGTCTTTTATTTTCTGGGCTCCAGTTATTTTAAATAGCATTGACTATTTGTTACCTTGAATTGATTGTACAAGAAACAGGATAAATTTGAATTTGACAAATATTCCATAGGATTCCTCCCTTACAGGCAGAGGTATTCAGAGCTGACAATGCAAAGACATGTAAATGGGAATGAAAACTTAGCTCTAACACTTGGCCAGGGAAAGTTTGTTTTTATAAGCTGTGCATTTGGAGGGCAAATTTCCCTTAGTTAATTCGGG
This sequence comes from Hippopotamus amphibius kiboko, assembly GCF_030028045.1. Classification (NCBI taxonomy): domain Eukaryota; kingdom Metazoa; phylum Chordata; class Mammalia; order Artiodactyla; family Hippopotamidae; genus Hippopotamus; species Hippopotamus amphibius. The sequence continues at coordinate 16,556,182 of NC_080201.1, read as the reverse complement.
GCACTTGCTATTTTTGGATGGAGGTGGGTGAATGGGGGCTACTTTCAAAGTGAAAGTAGCTTGCCCTGCTCGATAGGGAGACCGGGTAAATTACAGATAGCTTATATTATCTCAAGCAATTTCACCCAAACAGAAGAATTTACATTAAAGGTTTGTAACTTTCCTTTAAGTCACAGATTTTTCTGTGATAATAAAATACAATCTATTTTACAGAATATTTTTCATTATTACCCATAAGCCCTACCCACATCACCTTTTTTTGTTGTTGTCATTACTGTTTTTGAATGGTGTATAGAGCATCTTTAGACCCCTGGAAGGCTTATCAAAAGTAAATGAAACAAAACGAAGTAGATCATCACATTTTCTTTTAAAACACTACTTCCCCTTTTCAGAGATTCAGTGAAATCTAGAAAGGCTCACTTTTATACTTTTAATAGAATTATATAAGTTTGATGCACAGCTGGGATAAGCTCAGCCATCCACAGCACTGCAAGTTTTTGAACATTTAATTTTATATTTGAATAATTCTCCAGATCAGGCTATAATCATGAATGTCATATAAAAAGAAATTTTTAAAATAAATTACATTATTTCACAGATGTGCAAATACTTCTGAGAAAAAAATTACATTGATCAGTTTTTAATACCCCCCTGTCTCACCCTTCAGTCAAAGGGAAAAATAGCTTTTTTCCCATCTTTGTCTTCAGAAAGGTGCTAGATTGTAAACATCTGAAGGAAATGAAAGGGGGTTGGCCAGTCCACCCCAAACTCTTTCCAGATTTTCAATCCTTTCAGCAGCAGCCTTCAGTTTTCAGAAAAGAGGGAGGGTCTAGGGGGAAAAAAAGAAAGGAGATGTCTCTGTTTATTATTAAAATTTAAAGTGAAAAGCATTGCTATAACTAGCTAATTTTGAATCTACTAATTTAGAGGGCTTGAACAACAAGAGGCAAAATTTAGACAATGTATATGCTGTGGTGATTGAGAAGATAAGGCATTCACAGCTAATTAAGACCTAATTCTGGAAAAAGGACAATATGCAACAGATGGCTATCATTTCTTTTACAGCCTCTGAAACAATAGCATGTGGATGTTTAATTCAAAAACTATTCAGACAAACACAAGTACTTTTACTTAAGCAGAAAGATGGTTATTCTTGGTATAGTGTTTCTGAAGTGTAGTCTATGTATTCCAGTTTAAATAAAGGCATTTCAGAATTTCTTTGTTTTGCAAATATTGGAATATTTCCGCAAGCAACAATTGAAGTTGTGAACTGTAGTCATTTGGGTAACAGTCACCTGTGGTTGGAAATACCACTGTTACTCAGGGCAGACTGAACAAGTGCTTTTGAATACAAAACAAACAGTTGAATTAAAAGTCTTGACTGTGTTGATTTTTCCATGTTTCCTTTGTTAACGGCTCTGACCGAGTAATATTGTATGCCTCCGTACCCATATAATATTTGGATATTTGATATGTCATCATAAGGATATTCTGAAGTGGAAAAAATTGCATTAGCTTTCGTCTCATGGATAATGATTTGGTTAAGCTGCAGTTTTTCAGGACTTCTTTACTGACCCAACATAAGTATTCTATTTTTTTTTTGACTAAAACACTGAGAATAATATACAAAAATAAAGTGTTGTGTTCAGATAAGTAGGTATGAAATCACAATTGCCTCTTTGTCTTTCAGAAACGGTATAAACCAGATGCACTATGAGAAAAATAATCTAAAATGTTGGGTTTATTTTCAATATGAAAGTAGTATAAAAATATGCAAGCTCTGATCGCAGTGTGCTGGAAACTACTCCACAAAAATGTGTAACGAAAGCTGTTACTATAAGTGCGGTTCATGTATTGGAACAGCTGTGACAGCCTGATACAGTTTAACGCTTGTTCAATTATAAGAAAAAGAAATTCAGAAGGGAACTTGATTTAGATAAGAATTTTAAATAATCCTTGAAATTTTCCAAGTAACTTCTTCATCCAGTCAAAATTGCACCTTTTCCCTACTTTGTCCTCTTCTCTTGCCCTATATTTAGTGTCCAACTCAGTTCTAGAGACCTGGGAAGTAACAGCTGCCCTCAACTGGATCACCTTCTCCTTCCAAATTCTGCTCATATTTTATGTTTTTGAGTGTCTGGGTTACAGTGATTTGCAAATTATTTCAGGTGTCTGCTCTTTTATATTCACTTAGGAAATTGCAAAGAAATCATCGTAGCTGGCCACACTTTTCATTACATCCATTTCTTTTTTCGTTTTCAAGTGATTTTACTGTGCTTTTACGGCAGATATATTTTAATGCATATAAGAAAGGCTGGCACTGATATTGATACTAAACCTACAGTTCTGGGAATTTGTGCATATGTCACTCATTTCCTTTTGTTTAGCAAATACTCGATTGATGCTGGTGCGATGTGTGTGATTGTATATATATATATATCATATACATGTTTCATATGTGTGTGTGTATGTATGTACACGCATGCACATAGTCTAATGTGCTACAGTGTTTGTGCTTCATCTAAATTCTTTCCTGGAGTAACTAAAAACATAAGGAACATATATCCCATATGTAAAATTTCCTTTGTTTAACTTTTTATTTTCTAAGCTGAGTTGTCTGTATGGTTTGTTATGTGTGTAAAGGTTTAATTGGTTAATATTGTGTATTTTGAGATTGACATGTTAATAGTGTTTGCTTGATGTCCTCAAAAGTCAGCATCTTCATATTATTTTGAAATTGCCCTCCTCCAAAACAAAAAAATTACACAAAACAAAACCAACCTTTAACAGAAATTATTTAGTATTTTTAATCTTAAAGATGATTATTTTTTATCTTGACTAAAAATAAAAATCAAAGGCATTTTCAAAAGAATTCTCAAATCCCCAGTGTTTATAACCAAGGCCTGCTGGTAAGCAGGGAGAAGTATGTGTTTGCACCAAGGGGACAAATGATCCTCAAAACTCTGTTTACAGAGTTGCTTGTCTCAGCTTCAGAATTTCCATTAGCTTTACATTATTGAAGTCTTCGAAAGTGGATGGGAGAAACAAAATACTGAACTTTCTCGAGTATTTTTTTTAGGACACTTAGCATCCAAGAAGCTGACAAAAGGGTCTGTGCATTAAGACTCAGGCTGGAGAGGGGAGAAATGGCAAAAGCTATCTCTTTTCATTCTATAGTGGTTGGTATGGGCAATTTAAAGCAGGATCCTGGAATTTCCAGACCCCAACTCTATCTTCTAAGTCATTTCTGTACCTGGAATAAAATGTTGCTGTAGAAATTATTGACATAATAGTCCCCATGAGGACTCATAGCCATCAAAGTGAAATCTCACAATAAATTCAGAGGCCACCTGGAGAACCACCGTTAAAGAGCTTTTTAGAGGAGAAAAAAAACTTTAAAAGCTTAATTCTTCTTAAATATAAGTTCACTGATCATGTTTCTGTACCACTTTCCTAGAGTTTAGTTCTTTACTTTTAGCTTTGTTAAATAATCCTTTAAAGCTTTTTTGACAGCAAAAATGCTGTATTTTGTATAGATGACATCACTAGCCCAACTCCAGCCACGTTGAAAGCCGAGGGGTTACTAAGCAATAAACCTCGGTCAGGATTTCTGCGTGTCTCGGGGCATAAAAGCCTTAAAACGTGAGGTGGGTCTTAGTGATCTGTGGGACAAACATTCCTACTATAATACCAGAAGCATTATTGATCAGTTTGGGGGGAACATTTTTTTTAAAAGCTAATTAGTCTTTGCAGAGTCGAATAACTAATGCTGTTTTACACTTAGCACTTAGGCGGCGCTTTTCATCTTCAAAGTGCTTTGAAAACATTAACTAATTAATCATTAGCTAATTTAGCAACTGACGATAAAAGTTAAGGGACTAAAAGAGGCTGGATTCCACCAGCTTTTTGTGCACAGTGACCTCTCTTTGGAGTCAGAGGGAGGGTCTTTGTCTGGAAGGGAACCATGGGGCAGGTCACCAGGTGTGGGTGACTATAGGGGCCACTGCTCAGGTAGTATCTACAGAGAACTGAAAAAAAATCTTTTAGGCACACACTTCTGGACAATCTTAGCAAGTAATAATCAGCTTTTTCTTTTTCTTGGCTTTTAAAAACCAATTAAAAAAAGCAGCCTTGTAGCAGGAGCCCTAACAAATATCCATAGTATACAGGGATGCTGAAATTTACAAGCGTGACAATCCGTGGGCAGAATGGGGAGTGTGTGCATTAATGATCTTTACCTTCCTGGGTCCAGTGCAATGTAATCCATGAATACTACCCTGGAAATTTAGCTTAATTTGGGAAACTCAGTGTAGAAACATAAGAGAATTTTCTTGGATGTCATGACAAACAGAATGCTTTCCAGGGGGCTTGTCTGCTCTGCACTGTAGCCCCATCCATTATGTGAATGAGATGTGAAAATAGTTCCTCGTTTCTCTGAGATATCAGCAGACCTCACAAGCTGAGTTTCTTTAAAAATACAGAGACAGTTCGTCTATAGACTTATTCTGAATGAGTGAGTATGTGTGGTCCAGCTCATTTAAAGAAAAAGAGCACTCCACAAAAGCCACCGGTATTAGGGAACATGGTACAAGTGACTGCAGTTTTGAAGAATGAGTATACTTTGTTTTGCATTCAGTTTCTTCTCATTCCCACATACCCATTTCCTGCAATGAGGAAAAGCAAGATTATTAAGAAATGTTAAATGTTAAAAATGTCTCTATGCTCTTGTCTGTTATCACCAAAGTGTTGGTAAATGAGGGGAGAAGAGACAGGTGGTGTTTGCATTTTTTCCAGTGTGAGTGCTACAGAAAGGTGACTAGCTATGGAAAACTTCCCACCAGCCAAACTTTGATATCCCTGTAGATGGTAAAAGGTAATGGAAATAGACAATGCACATCTAATACAGTCTATTAGTTACTGCAGAATTATTTGATATTCTGTTGGAGAAATTTAAATGGAGACTTTGCACACATGTCCTGGGAGAGTGCTTAAAAGACTTTACTCCTAGTTATAAGCATTTCAGGTTAATACAAATCTACACTGTCCTAAGCCTGAACTTGAGTATAATTCTAACTTCACTAGCCCTCTTGAATGTAAACCCATGTCTCTCCCCACTCCACCTTCTCCTCTTACCTTTATCTCAAGCTAATCTTTTTTTCTGGAGGGATAATTTTAAGAAATCCACAACAAGTTTTCAAATCATGTTCCTAGTTAGGAAATTAAAATTTTGTACCTTCCCCTGTTAAAATTTTCTATTTTTGCAAAAGGAAAAATACTTCCTATTTAAAGATTACCTATTTTTAAGTTTACTTTTTAAACTTTGGGTGGTAAAGCCCTATTATTTAAACACTTTGAATAAAACAGCTGCCCATTCTTCTCCCTGTTCTCCATCTCAACCCCCTGCTTGCCCAAAGATCTCACCAGAATGACAATTTTTTTCCCTTTGCTTTTGGGGCATATTCTTTAGACAGCTATCATGCATGAGCCAACTCTCCCCTTTAGCTCACACCCTAGAACTTGTGAGGGAGCCGTTTGCAAAGGTCAGGAGTCCTGATTAGCCTTGAGGTTAAAGAAATTATTGAATGGAGATTGCTACTCTCCCATTCACACCTATTCTACCATATTCTTATATCATTAAAAATATTTTGTATGCATCAACATGAATCATAAGCATATAGAGAATCATATGAGAACGAGTTTGTATAAAATTGAAATTAATATCCTGCAACAGTTGTTTTCAAAGGGTCAGAGGGTTAGTTTTGTTCTGAGGGGACATCTGGCAATGTCTGGTGACCTTGTTGGTTATCACAGCTGTGTGTGGGTGGGGGGTACCAGTGACATCTATTGGGTAGGGGCTGGGGATGCTGTTTCCCACCCTACAGTGCACAGGAAAACCCCCTATAACAAAGAATAATCTACCCTCCGAATGCGAATAGTGTGGAGATTAAGAATCGCTGCTGTTTACTTATGCCTATACCTATACTTGGAATATACAGGCAGTATCTTCTAGGTAGGAAATTATTTTCCTTTTGATAGTGCTTGTAAAACAAATTCTTAGTTAACTGGGGTAATAGTCCCTTCTTGCTTCTAAATATTGATTTCCTCAATTTGAATAGTTTCATATAGAGAGGGGGAAATGGCTCTGCATCCTTTCCATTTCTCACTTCTAAAGATCATAGAGCAAGCCAACCAGAATTAAAGAGAAGTGTGCAAAAGAGCAAAGGGTGCATTGGTGGAAATGTAAGACCAGCTTGCAAAAACTTGATGGATTTTTAGTTTTTAAAGGATAGCTTAGCTTCTGCATACCATGCAGCATAAGAAGACAGAAAAAGAGACTTTATGTGTATGATGTCAATGGTTTTCTCTGTATCGTCACTCTTGTTCACCCCTCCTGACCAGGACCTTTGCCTTCACGTGGTGATTTTAAGTATTAAAAAAAATCTCTTGCAGAGAAGATTCTAACATATACTGCTTGTAAAAATCACAAGCTGGAGATTACAGGAAAGGATCCCAAGTTTGCTCACTGCTGGTGATTATTTTCCTGGGTGTTGTTAACTTGTTACTCAATGGTAGTTGGAAGGAGATAAAAAAGAGAGGCTTTAGATGAAAGATGAAAATTAAGAAGCAAAATGCTGGGAGGAGAATCAGAGTAAGAACACGATGATCTATTATAAGAACTGATGTTTCAGCAACTATGTATATATTATCCATTTTAAACGCTGAAGGGTGTAGGACTGAATGTCTCTCTAGTTACATCTATCCGCCTTTAAAACTAGCCTTGCTGTTTAAAGTGAAGTTGAACTTCACTTTCCCAGTAGATGGCATTGTAGTCTGTTTAGTGGAAAAGAGCCTCCCCTAACCAACAGGACTTTAATTTTTTTCTTCTGAGCTTCTTCCTTGATAATGTACCCCCTCCCTCTTGCATTAAATACTAGCTTGAGGTTATAAATAAGAATCTTGTTTTCACTAGTTACCTGTAACTCTCAAAAGATTTGATTTAAAAAAAGATACAGTAGATAATTTAATATCCTTATATCAAATAAAAAAATAAAGACTAGATCTGGGAGTGTGGCATATGGAAAAAATATGCAAGCATGGAATATTTTCAGAATACACTGTTTCAAAATGAGAGCTGCCCCTGGTTGTCCTAAGTGTACTTTTCCATATTAATCCATTGTACTTACAGCATTTTAGTGTCAGTATGAAAGAAGCTTTGAAAAAGTTATTCCACGTCAAAGATTTTCAGACACAGCGTATTCTTCCTGACTGAACCCATGCCAACTTTGAATCATTTTATAAACTTATTGTTTTAAAACTTTTTTTTAAACCATCTTGTCTGGGTTTCATGTGCATTACATGTGGGACAATTGCATTTTTGTTAAATTGTAGATATTATTTTCATTGTATTCTGTTTTCTTTTTTAAACCATGGAACCAAAAAATAACAGCAGTAATTGACTGAGCTAGGGAAAGTTGTCATTCCTTGGGGTTATGGAGTGGTGCCTATATGTGCACCACCGTCATCATCATTATTATTATTTTGCTTATTATGAAGATCCCTGAAGAATGGTCAGAACATTAAACTGAATTTCAATGAAAGAAATAATGATATGGAGAATAGATATAGTTTTAAAAAAAATCTTAATAAGGATTTATCTATGTAAATACCTTTTAAAAATAGAGGTTGAGTGTATTGCCAATTACAATCAAAATGGATTTTTCTATTTTTTTTAGACGAACTTTGAAGATAAAAATACCATGTTTGTACGTTTCTGTTAAAACTAACAGAATCTGGGTTGTCCCTTGAGTACTTTTTTTTTCTGTGAAGCTACTATGTTCTCTTTTTAAAAATATTTTGCTAAAACTGTAAACTTTTATCCTCAGACCAAATCCTCTTTCCACTGAGTATAATCTATATTTCTCTGATGTCATTTGATAATAATGTTTGACTTCCATTTATCAATACTGTTTCTTTCCATTATTTTTAATCACAAGATTATGAGCTGTGTATTTAGTTATTATTTAAGCTAAATGGTGTCTTTGGCTGTTAGCTCGAAAAGATAATGTCCCAATATCAGGATTAAGTTTTCATCTGTATCAACTGGCTTAAAAATACCCAACTTGATTCCTTTTGAATTAACTGAGTCTTATTTTATTTTTTTTTCAATATCACCTATCACCATAGTAACCACTAGCTGTCAGTTCAGCTTCTGACATTTTTCTCATTTGGTAAGATTTCAGAATTGCCATCCTCCCTGCCAACATGTCATGAACAAGAAAAAAAAATTGCATGAAAAATCTAATGGGTGTCTGGTCTGATTGTCCTCATTCGTGGCAGGAAAGACAAAAACTGATGAATTGTGAAATGTATTCAGAGGGATTCAAGGAAGCAAGTGCCTGGGACCCCCTCCCCCCCACACCTCGTTTTCATTTTGTTATGCTTGATGCACCGTACATGCTTACCCTGACACTTGGGTTTGTAGAAATTTAAGATGAACAATTTTTACATTCACCCTGCTGATCTCTCTCCCCTACCTTGTTTTTTTTTTTTTTTTTTTGTAAAAAGTCATCATTAAAATAAAGTTACCAGGGCTCATATTTAGCATGATTTCTCACTCGGATCATAGATTTTTAGTAAGTCCAAATTGGCTTCTAATATTTAAGATGTTGGGCTTGCAGATGTACAGCTCTGTTTTGCAGCTACATATGGACCATGGATGCACCCGGTGGGTTTTGTGTGTGTGTGGTGTGTGCGGGTGGTTGAGACAGGATATTAGGCCCATTTGAAAAGAGAAACAAAGCTGATTCTGGATCTTTTCTAGCGGTTTGTTTTTCATGGCGAAGAAAAGTAGGAGAAAACGCTGCTATTTTCTGATTCTTCCCAGCATTCTGGTTTAACAAATGAATGGGGGAAAACATGCTAATGAATTTCTACCCCAAGTACCCGGCTGGGTAATTGATGAAAAGAACTATTTTTATACTTATTTTCTTCTTTTTGATTGCCAGACTTGTTACAGCAAAAAAAGCAAAAAAGAAAAGGGAAGTGATAATGCACTTTAGCTGATGTAAACATGCAAATTATTGAATACATGTTACTGATATGACACAAACATATACCCTGTACATGAATCTTATCACTGACACCTAGGCAAGACATATAATATGTATGTGGTTTGAATACAAGTAAACATATTAAATACATGAGTGTATGTATGTATGCACACAGATGTTCATATTGTTAATTTATCCTTAAGCTATCTAGGTGTACGTGTGTTTGATAAAACTTACATGTCTTTTCAGAGGTTTGATTTTGAGCCTGATCAGTCCTATAGGATATTTTTTTCATGACCGTCTACAAAGTCAGGCTCAGCAGCAGGAACTCATTCCAGAAACATAAAGCTGATTTGATAAGCAGCTGCAGAATGCAGTGCCTTTTTGCTAACGGGTGGACAACCCAGGATCATGCATGTACATGTCGGGATGTTTCCATTTCACATTTCACATGCTGTGGCTTTAGCTCCTTTTAAAAAATTCACACACTGGATGGTTTGGGGGTGTGTTGTAGAATTTATTGCAGACTTTTATTCACAGGTATATTTAAACATTACATATGGCTAGGAAGGAATGGAAAGGCCTAGTGAAAAATATCTCCTTTAAGAACCAAAGTTTCTTAATTTTGTTCTGTGTATATTTTTAGTGTAATTTATATGAATATTAAAACATTTAATATTCAGTGTGGGTGGATTGATAACATGATTTTGGCATTGATGACTAATGGTGTGCTCGAAATATAGACTCATAAGTTCATACATAGGTGTATGGCTATAATGTTGTGTGTAAAATAAGCAATTTGGTTCATCATGCTTTTGTTATTTGATTCTTTTTAAATTTAAACAGTTTGGAGAAATCCAACAAATAATGCCTGAATGTTTGCTGCTATTATTATGAACAAATATAACCCTTGAGAAATAACTAGAAAATTAATATTGAATCTTGGGGTATATTTCAAACACATTGGGAAGTGGAAAAATAGAAAGTATTTTTTGAATACTGGCAAATAAATTTACCTCATAAAAGAAAAAAGCTAGAAAAATATAAATCTTTTAATAAGAAATAATTTTATAAGCTGTGTTTTAAAATGAATGGTGTAAACAGAATATACTTTAATGCTTTTATGCTTTATAAGATTTATAACAATAATCAGCAAAACCTTGTAACTGTGTTTGCACCTTATGTGCCTTCAAGCCATTGGACCTTGCAGTTAATTGTATAAATTCCATACACTATGGGAAATCACGATGTATCATTTATATTCAGAATGTGTCATGTGTATAAATATTAAAATATATTAGCCAAAAGTGGGTGATTATTCCTCAAACATTTTGTGATAAATCTTATCTTTTTATGCATTGGGTGGGGGAAACTAAATATTTTATGTTATTTGGAAATATTCTTTAAACAACCAAGATTTATTATTAACATTTTAAACATTTATAACTGCGTTAAAATATTTGGAGAGTTAGCTCACTGAACAGCCATATACCGAGGTAAAGTTATTTTTGTATGCAGTATACACAAGCGGTTCAGACTTCACTCTGTGCAGTGTGGTGCCTACATAACAGTTCACTGGTGCCAAACTTATGTACATAAAACACTCATTTGTGCATATCTTGAGCGTTACCTGGGATCACCGATATAGATCCAGATAGGAATACCATATTCTCTGTATATACAGGGATGTTTTGAAATCTATGTAATTATAATTCTTATCCTTAAATTTTTTTTTAAATCTAAGGAAGCATATAGGTGAATTTTTGTATGTGAATACTCTATTTTATTTTCAATGTGTATTTGAGGAGCTATTTTTAAAATGTGGGTTGTATATATTCAAACATAAACATGTAAGTCAAATATACAAAGGCCTGATGTAATAGCAAATGTAAAAAATTAAGATGATACATATTTATTGAGACTGATAGAGATGCCTAATGAATAAACAAACACAAGTTTGAACTGTTTTACAAATGTATTTGGCAACTGCCCGTAGCAGTGAGTGTGTACATTTTGAGGGGAGGAAATGTCAGAACAGAGTCTTGTAAATACATGCAGCTGGAAAGAATAAAATAAAAAATGATGGCTAGTGCTGACAGGCAGACTTGGGGTGTATGATATACTTTGTTCATTTGATTCTTAGAACTCAGTCGGGGGTTAAATTGGAATCCAGACATCAAAGAATTCTTCCACCAGACCCAAATTTTGCCCGTATAATTTTTTTTCTTACAGTTGTCATAATTTTAGCTAATTTCACAGTGCAATAAATTTTTACCGTTTGAAGTCTTTTTTTCTTCTTAAATATGCACACAGTATGTATATAATATATCTCATGTGAACTACCCACACACTTGATATTGGGTACACTTACACATAAAAATGATAGACATACACACATGTATATTACACACGTGCCTGTGCACACACATTCACAGATGGGGAGAGAAATGGCATAGGCAGCCAGTGCATTCATCCGACCCCAATCTGGAAATATTAAAAACGCTAACTGTTTTCAGTAGCCATACGTTTGTTTCTTTTTCCTTTTTCACCTTTTTTTTTCCCCCTCCTGACTGTTGTGTCTGAAAATGTTGGAAGCATGTGGTGCTGCATATTTGGAGGTTTTGCAGATTTCTGTACGATTTTTATCTGAAGGTCAGGGCTAAGGAAATACATCAGGTTGGATGTTTGCCGTTTGCCATTTAGCCTTGCTCCTCTTATCAGATCATTTTGTTGCGTGGGCCACAAACAGGGAACTCCTCTAAAGAGAGAGTAAAAATGAGAATTATTGTATTTGTATGCAATTTTTTCCTTTTTAAAGAGTCTCAACACCATTTTTATGTATACTTAACTTTCAGCAGTGCTTAGGTTCATTGGCTAATGATTATAATTCCATTTATCATTTGCCTTTCTCAAATAAAAATGTTAAAGGTAAAATTTTTCCCCCCCTGTAAAAGAAAAATCACATCCATAAGGTGTCATTTCTGAGCCATTGGTGTGAGTTCACGATGCTTGATTTTACCTGAATGTGCCACTTATGATAAAGAAACACATGTAAATTGAGGAAGAGGATTTTCTTTACTTGTGCTTTCTGTAGTTTTAAGAATCTTGTTTTGTAGTTGATAAACTCATCTGTTTTCAAACGAGCTCTGCTGATGCAGGCCTGAATACTGTGGCACCACCACCACCAGGGTACATAAGGAAGCTGTGGCCCCCATTCCATGAAATTAACATTGTTTATGGAAGCCCCAGGTGGAGAGAGAATTTCATACCATAAATTGTGTGAATTAAATTTATTCAAGGTAGCTGTCCAATCTTCATCACTTCATGCAGTATTCAAAGGTCATGTAGAGCCAAGGAAAATGAACTTTCATTCTCCTGCTATTAAGGAAGGATCTCCTCCCATTTACATGGAGAGTGATTAGACAGGAGCCATATTGGAAAATGAAAGGCATTACGAGTAAGTGTTGGTCATGGCTTTTGGGAACCAGGTGAGAGATGCCTATTGGCTTTAGGATTATTGGGTAATTAATTATGGCTCTAATTCCAACCAGTCATTCACCTACAACTAAAAATGAGAATATGGGTCTCAAAGTTGGCTATAAAATTTTGCATTTGGACCTATGGAAAATCCTAGATGACCTTGATTATGGTGTAGACCTGCCATTTTTCATCAGTACAGTTACTCTTTGAAAAATTTTCCAAAGAGTACATCTTATTGGGGATTCTTAGAGGAAGCCCAGTTTCATTTCCCTAAGCCTTTGTATAGTTCAGGAGGCTCTGAAGCTGCTTGTTGCTTTTCAAAGTGCTTATTTATTTTGTTAGTTAGCTAGCTGTGGTCTCACCATTGAACAACTACTGTCAGAGGCAACCAATAAGGACCTGATTTTTGTTTTTTAAAGAGGGACTAGTGGAAGACTACCATAAGCTTTGTTATGCTGTCTTTTGCAAAAGATAAACATTTGCTTTCCATCTTGATGTCATCTTTTCAGGTTATTATTTGGTCACTAATTTATCTCACCATTAGCAAATTATGGTAGATTATTGCTTGGGTGCATTAAAAGCACCAAGGAGCTGTGGTCCTGTGGCTATTTCGGGCAAAGTCATAAGCACACTCTTTTTTTTTTTTTTTATTGTCCTCCCAGGGAGCAGAATTTGAACTTAATATTCCATGAAATAAGCCATTGTAATCACGTTGGGTTAATAGAAGAAGTAAAATTGCCTCTCCTCTCACAAGACATTAGAGCAAGGCTGCGTTATTAAAGTTTTCTTGCGGACAGGCGATTTAAAATATATCCTCAGTGGCTGACGCAAGTCCTTTCAGGGTGGATGACAGCTTTTCAGATCTTAATAGGCTGCTCATTCCTGGCCCACGAGTTACCAGCAGTTCTTCCTTTCGAGCTATGCTATGACATGATGGCTAAAATCTGACATAACACAGTACCATGGGTTGTGCAAACCCTTCCTCATTAAGTGGCTTTATGTAAATTTGTGTCAATAAGTAAACAATTAGAACTTGTAAATGTTATTGATTTAGACCACTTATTCTCAAACATTTGACCCACAAAAATCTCTGTTGGATATCCATAACCCACTGGTATGTACAGACCAATAATCTCTTTGGCCCAGGAATTGTTGAGGCTATGGGAGACATTATTCAAAGCTTTTGTTTTTTTTCTTTTTAAACCTTGCTGGTATATTGTACTTGGTCTTACAGTGAGATAAATTTAAGTAAAAGTTATAAGAAGAAAGCAGTGAGGTATTTACCTGTCTCTCCTCCTCCCACACCTGGTTGCTGGCCGGCATCTGTGCTGTTCATGTCCAGGTTCAGCTAATATTGGGAGGGCAGGTACTGCCCACCAGCCCTCATAACAAACTCCGGCACTTTCACGGTTACGAATTGACTTTGAACTTAATTTGAATTGGGGACAATATCTCAGAATGTATTTTCCTCTTAGTGACTTTATGAGCAAAGAAAAAAGAAAGAGAGTTTACGCTCAGATACTTCATAAATGCCGTTTTTCAAGTCAGGGCAAGATCCAAGAAATGCAGAGAATAATAGACACTTTTCTGGTCCTTAGAAAAAGAGTTGTTTTGAGGGTTGGGGTGAATTAGTTTGAAGCTCCCTTTAGGTTTTTCCTCTTCCCTTCCTTTTCTTGGTTTCTTTTCCCTCACAGCTTATCTCTACTCTATGGCACTGAACAGACAAATGACCAGCTGCGCAGGTGGTGATGTTTCGCGGCTCCAAGGATTGACTGGAGGCAATGCCTTGTTAATGGTTCTGCCTTCAGCCGGCTACTTGAGAGGGAATAGCTAACCAGTGTGGAATATATGATGCTCAGTGGTTTGGGGAGATTCTCTCAAGGCCCTGGCATTATTTTGAATTCAGGCGGCAAATCTCAATTACATATAAAGTGATTATTTTATCCCTAAATATAATGTATAAAGAGATATATAGGGAGTTGGAAAAGCTGAGATTTTGACCTTCCTACACATATTCAGTATTTGGAAATAGCTCAATAAGGAGTCAAATAGTTTGTTTTCCAGCAAATCTAGGACCTTTACGGAGCTACTTTATGCCCACTTAGAGGCTGAACACAGAAGATAGAGGAACATTCAATTTAATTAAACCAATATTTGATTTAATCAAACCAATCTGCTGTGTTTCAGGCTCTGTCCTAGGCCCCTAAGATCCCAGATGTAAAAGACACTATCTCTGGCTGAAAGAAACTTGTTAATGCACAAGATAACTTCCTCCCTCTAAACAAACAGGAAGCACGGTTAGAAACTATGAGATGCCTTAGCTTCTCTTCAAGCCTTAATAATGAATAGGCTACCTCTGCAGACCTCTGCCTCATATCAGGACGGTGGGCTTCAATAGGTCACGTGCCAGCATTTGTAGATGGAAACATGTTAACAGCTGACTGTTTTGTCTTTGTTTCCTTGTCCCAATGTATGTGTATGCGCCTATTTCTTTCCCATGATAATCCTTAAGTACAGTCATGCAAATACACAAATAAGTTATGTATGTATATCTAACACGCTCTAAAGCATTTCTCCCGTTATCTTTTGCACGGGCAAGCCCTTTGTAGTTGAGTGTATTTTATCTGTGGTGCATAAACAGTTAGCCCTTTGTCTGTGTAACTTTTACTTGAAGACAGTTCTCTGCAGATGCTTAGCTTTTTTTTGATATTGACATAATTCATTCTCAGCTGATAAGTTTTAGCCCTTTTCCCTAGTCAAATGGCATCTAAAATTTAACTAAACATTCCCTCTGTGTTTACTCTTCGAGTTGATTTGGGTGGTCGGGGCTGTTTGCTTATTCATGAGTCGTATTTAAAATGCTGTCTTTTCTAAAACACCCTGTAGCTTGCTACACTACAAATTTGCAGCTCCTCTACCAACTGTGTTTCCAGAGTTGTACAATTTATGTGTGCCTTGGCCATGGTAAGGTTTTTAAGAAAGTGTTGTAAACATTACTAGCTACTGGGGAGGTTAATGTGACATATTCTCGAAGAATACTGACCTGGATGAATCTGTCCAGGGCTTTTAGAGAGCACTGGGCATTTCATCCAAATTTAAATTTAATACAACGTTCACCATTTTCAAAGGGTAGAACTTCCAAGGAAGGAAAATGGAATAAAGAAGATTATGCAATCATGAGAAAGAATAAAAGTGTTCTTTAAAAAGTAGATCAGTAGGTGGCTTACAGCCCTTAGATTATAAGCTGATGATGCAGAGTATGGAAATACAAACATGGAGCCTGGGCATGTGATGGAACGTGGGGGGAAAGCCAGCTCATTAAAAAAAAAAAGTGAAGAAACCCTTCAGAGTGCACTGAGTAACGTTTGCAGTGGGACGTCTCTGCATTTCAATGAAAAAATAAGCTTTAGTTAATATGCTTAGGTTTATTAGTGTGTCTGAGGAGTTCCCTGTACTGCTAGGTAAATTTCGCTTTTACGTGGAGCGAAGAACCACATACACTTTCAGAGGGGCCAGAGGAAAGCTTCTGCAGATGCCACTCATCAAACTTTGCATGTGTAAAAATCTTACCACCTTCAATGGATGACATAGACATTACAGATTCCACTATCAGGTAGTCTACTCTCTGTACCATCTACGATTCTTGGTTGCAAACATGGAAACTTATCCTGGGCAATTAAGCAAAAGAGGATTTATTGGGAGGAAAAGAAGAAGGGGAACAATGAGCAACCCCCAGAGACCAGGGGCCAGGTTTAGGGAGGGACAGGATCACGGGGGCTCGAAGGGCTGGAGGCATGAAAAGGAAATGTGTCACCCCCATTCTAGTGAGAATGTGCTAGCTGGCTGTTGTTGCTGCTCTGACAAAGGCTCCACATCCCTTCTCTGTTCTTGCTCGAGATACAGAGTCCTGTGAGAGGGCATCTGCTTGCTCAAGCTTGGACCACGGGTATATCCCTGAGAAGGGTCAGTCCACTGCAGGTTCTCAAATGAGAAGCAAGCACCTGGGCTTACCTTCTCAGCAAGCTTCTACTGATGGAGGAGAGGTAGTTATCTGTGGAAATCAGAGTACATATGGGAAGGGGAATGGATACTGGGTGCCCAGAAAATAATAGTTTTCCACTACAGCTTCTAATTAAATAGTACTTGATAGCACAATTGCAAGGTGCTAAGTACCATGTGAATTAATTTAAAAAAGAAAAGGCACTAGTCTTTAGGCACATAAAATTTTAGATGGCTAGATTAACCAAGAAGTACAAAACTAAAATCTGGGGAAGAAACTCTTCCTTAGCTTTGTAGGAGGTTGTGAATGACTCCATGGTGAAGTCACGTTTACCATTCAACTCATGGTTTCCACAATGCTACGGAGCATTTGGTTTGCTTGTGATTTTCAATCTCTTACCCAGCTGCCTGCTATTCAAATGCATGGGTGAGTGAAGCAGAACCATGCTTAGGATCTAGCTGTGCCCCACTTACTCAGGCCGGGGACCTCAGTTCTCCAATCTGTAAAATGGAGCTCACAATAACATTGTAGCGTTGGTTTGAGTGTTGCTTGAGATTACTCATGTGAAGCATCTGATACAGAGTTGGCTTGTAGAGCATTCTCAGTAAATGTTTGTATATTGGATGCTGTCAATGCCTCACCTCATGTCCCCTTGGCCCATCTCTGTGTTCACCTGTAGTTGAGGTGGACATTTCCAAGCTGCCAAATAGCTCCTCCTCTCTCAGGTCTCTGTCTCCTAGTCTATGGGATATCTCTGGGCTGTGGACACTAGCCCAACCCAAGCGCTGGGCAGCATGAAGTGCCAGGAATTAATGCCTCAAGGGGCAACTCCAAACCAAGAAAGGACACAAAGGGAGTTGGGGGACAAGCACCCTGTGTCTCCAGACCTTGGTAGTACAATTCTGAGGCCTTGTACTAATGCTTTCATCAGAGATGCCCCAGCAGGATTGAGCACTAGGTGCCCATAGCAGTCACTGGCTGACTAATGCACTATTATCATTTTTTTCCTTTGCCTGCTCCCTCACTTGTCCTTCCTGAGTTCACCTCCTAAATAAACTCCCTGAACCCAAGTCATTGAACTGAAGCCTGCTTTTGAGGGAAATCCAACTCAAATAGCTATCATAGGCAACTGAAAAGTTGTTAAAGAAAGGTTCAACCCCAAGGATAAATCCATTTTTGGCAAATATATGCTTTCTTTTTCTCCTCCTCTTTCAGCCCCTCTCCTCTTATTATTATTATTATTATTATTATTTTGATGCCTGGAGTAAATAAAGAGAGAGTAAAGGGAGAGAAAAATGATTTGAGGCTAGAACTCTTTGAAAACGGATGTCCTTTGTCGGTTTCGAGGAGAGGAGGGCACGATAAGTCCTTGTTATTATCACTTGCTTGAAGAGAATTGAGTTTTTAGACTAAGAAAAGGATGCTCAAAGCCATCCCTAGTTTAGTAGCATCTTCTTAGACACAAGTGGATGCCTCCCTGAGTCATAGTTCAGATCTTCCCCAAATCAGAACTCAGGACACTGTGCCAATGGCCTGGAATGGGCGCGAGTGGGAGGAAAGAAATTGACAGTGTGATAGCGGGCAATTAATGAACAGAGCAGAGAAACTGTCTAGAACATCAGACAGTTGAGAGGTTGGAGGGTCTCAGTCCTAGGAAACAGGATATGAAGAGCTTCTTAAATGAACACGCGGCACGCAGGCTGGCTTCACAGAGGTGCCTCATCCCCCCTCACTGAGCTCCAGCCACACATCTTTCAGTTTCTCAGATGTCGTTACTGCCTCAGGAGGCTCCCTCATGAGATTTCCTCAACCTGGACTATTCTTACACACTCTCTGCAGACGTTTCATTTGTGTAACTCCTTATTTTCAGATTGCAATCGTAACAGTTAGTGTTCATCGCGTAACAACCTGCCCCCAGACAATAATCGCATAGTTGCTCATGATTCTGTGGGTCAGCAGTTTTCGCTGGGTTCCTCACCTCTGATGTTGACTAAGATGGCTTGTGTGTCTAGGCCCTCAGCTGTGACAGCTGGGACACCTGGGCCTGTCTCACGGAGACGTTCCAATAGCATGAGAGAAGAAGCTGCTGGGTCCCTTGAGGGCTAGGCTCAGAACTCACCTAGTGTCAGTTCTGCCAGATTCTGTTGATCAAGGACAATCTAGTTGCAAGGAGTAAGGAAATAGTCCCTGCTTCTTCATGGCGGAAGCTGCAGTGAGTATGTCGCCGTTTCCAGTCTGTAATACCAATCAAATACCATTTATTTAGGGATGCCTAACAACTCCCCTGTCGGGCTATGCCAGGTCCCCCTATTTTCTCACATCACTCTGTACAACTTTTTAGTACTTGTCCAAATGTGCTAATCATGGTAGAATCATTCCATTAATGTCTCCCCCTACTCCAACCTTTGTGTTTATTATTGTATCCTTGGCATTTAGCACAGTGCTTGGCACAAAATAGTGAATAACTGTTCCTTGACTGAATGAAGGATGGTTTTGCGGGGCAAGTATAAAAGTGAGGTGATATGGTGGTAGAGAAAACTGTTCAGGAGGAGGTGACAGAAATTGGGCTTGGAAGTTGAAAGAAGACCCTGACCGTGTGTGCTGATATCAGTTACGAGGAAAATTGTGTGGACAGAAGCAGCATTTCTGGCTGTGGATTGTAAAACATGCCAGTGATCTAGTGGAGTGTGTATAATGCATACCAACATAAAGGGGATTCTTTTGGAAAGCTTAGATAAGGCAAGAGCATGAAGCAAGAGGAACTAAAAAAACGTGCCTTTGTAACTTGAAGCTGGAATTAGTACATACTGCATGATCATTTTTCTATCAGGAGAATTGGGCTACACGCATATTAATCAGAGTTCAGCAGTGAATAAGAAATTATGAAACTGGGCTTCCCTGGTGGCGCAGTAGTTAAGAATCCGCCTGCCAATGCAGGGGACACGGGTTCGACCCTTGTCTGGGAAGATCCTACATGCCTCGGAGCAACTAAGCCCGTGTGCCATAACCACTGAACCTGCACTATAGAGCCTGCAAGCCACAACTATTGAGCCCATGTGCCACAACTACTGAAGCCCGTGCGCCCAGAGCCTGAGCTCCGCAACAAGAGAAGCCACTGCAGTGAGAAGTCCGCGCACTGCAAGGAAGAGTAGCCCCTGCTCGCCACAACCACAGAAAGCCCACGTGCAGCAACGAAGACCCAACACAGCCAAAAATTAAATAAATAAATAAATAAATAAATAAATAAATAAATAAATTTATTTTAAAAAAAGAAATTATGAAACTAAAAAGGTTGGTTTGAATATGCTTCACTTATACACTCATTCACTCTTTCATAAACCATCTATTGAGCTCCTTCTAAGAGCAATATCCTTGGCTAGATGTTTTGCAAGATGTAAGGGATGTAAGAAAGGTCCATGCATTATAGGGTAAAGTGGAGATCTGAGGTATGTGTACAAATGCCTGTCTTATGATATGGAAAGTGATCTAGGTTGGAAAGAAGGCCTGTGAAATTTATCTTGAGAATTCAGAGAAACTCAGGGGTCATTTTTCGTTACTATATGTCTTTTTTCACCTTTCTATTTTTTTTCTGAGTTTGAAAACTAATTTCCTTTGCGTGTACTCTGCTCCCCGTGAGGAATATCTCCCTATAGATACAGGATAACTTAGGTTTCTGTTAAGTCATATCACAATCTTAGGCAAAGAAAGTGTGTTTTTTTTTGGGGGGGGGCAGTTTGGTGTCCTACCATTCACACTCTTCAGCTCCAATCCCATCTGGGTCACCTTCCACCTGGGTACCTTTGGGATCATTGTTTATCATCCCGTTTTTTGCCCACTGCCTACATATTAAAATAACTTTCAATATCTCATTTCTCTAGGGAGTGTCTCTACTAATTAATCTGTTCCAGTTCTGCCAACCAGGGATCTTTTGGAGATAAGTACTTACTGTGAAGTCATGTGAGGTTTTATGTAGAGCTTTTGGTATGGGAAGTTTTCTTTATATCTATCTGTTTCTCTCTTATCTTGCTACTGAGGATGGGATTCTAAAACCTCAGCAGGTGGCAGAAAAGCAATTAACGTGCAGATTTTTACAATATGTTGAGCATAAAACCAAGAACTTCCACATGTATCTGATGAGGTTTTTAGTTATACACAATAGAACCCACTCTAGATAGTTAAAGTCACAGGAGATTTTAAGTAATATAGACAGCTCATAGACTAAATGAGAAGGGCTAAGATACAGATCCCAAGCTGAGCTTCCAGAAAAGGCTCTTAGAAACACACCACAGAACAGACCGGTCACAGTAGCTACAGCCTTTACTGTGATCAGGAAGCTGCGGCCACAGCTATGGGTTCAGAACCACATGGTGTGTAGTGATTTGTACCCACAAAATGTATGCCCGCCTTTGACCTCTTCCTCCACGTAACTCATGTAGGCGCTTCTCATTTAAAGAATCTAAAAGACAGAGGAGGCAGGAGATGTAGCTTTTAGATTTTTCTTTGGGAAAGTGGGATAGTACACTGTAGGGAACTGTCAAAATGTGGAAAGAAGCTCCCAAAGATTTTGAGAAATGACAACTGCAAATGTTCTCTCAACAAATACAAATCACACATTTTGAATATTTTACTTTGATATGAATGATTTAATCTGAACTCTGTCAGGCAGGGATTAATACTGCTTCTTTTAAGGTTAGAGAAAAAGGCACAGAGAACCAAATAATTTGTACACAGTTGGGAATAGAATTGGGATGAAAACCTCGACTATTCTGACTTCAAAACCCTCTGATTTCCTTGGCACCATTTTTGGTTATATTGAAGAGTATTTTTCTTCCCTGGCCTCTGGGATTATCTCAGAAAACAGTGATCATGTAGAAACTTTGTTGTTAAGCAAATGATTTTGATTCTAAGAGTAGAAGTTCTTCAGAAATATTTGTGAAAATTTATCATCATTATTTCCATCAGAAAGTCTAGAAAAGGGAAACTAAAAAAATACTGCTTCTCCTCTTCCATATAAAACCTTTGGGAATGTACAAAGTGGAGAAAGCATGAGGTGGGGGTTGGGTGTTGGTCCTGACACTTGTTGTTCAGACTTTTATGGTGAAGCTGTGCTAATGTCTTTAATTGCTTCCAAAGAAATGACAAGCAGAATTCTGCACCAAAAAGGCCTGAACTTTTATCAAGTGCTAGTATCTTTAGGAGACAGCATGGGAGAAATATAAAACAGGCCTGAGGAAGGTGCAGAGTCTGCTTTGTTTCACATTATTTTTTTCTACCAAGATATAAGTGAGATCTTTCTATAAAGACCAAAATGGCTCCACAAGAACTGCCATATTAGACAAGAGGTCTTTTTACTTTTTATGTAATGCGTTTGTATTGAAAACACATGTTGGAGGCCAATGTAATTTTCTTTACAGACAATGAATCTTACAACTGGTTTGAACAATTTTAAAAAAACTTGACTGTTTTATCACTCCTTGTGATTGGTAGGACTAGAAAAAATGCAAAAAAACTACCCCAAAACCCCACCCTAAAAAATCCCCCCACATCCACCATCAACAACAAAAATTGTGAAGGAGAGAAAGAAGACAAGAAGAGCAAAAATGGAATGGAACTGTTTGAAAAGTTGCACATTACAAGAAATTAAGGAGTGCAGAGAGTCTTCAAAAGGCAATGATTCTGTTGCTTGAGAAATTTTGGTTATAATCACCTGCAATATACTTTGGGGAAAATAGTTTTTATCATTTTTCGAAATGTTAGCAATTTGATAATTCATCGATTTTTTTTTTAATCTAGAAAAGAAAGCTATCAGAAAAAAAAAACCCACTTTAGGGTGATCTCGCTTCAGGATGGTCTAATATCAAGTCCCTCTTTGCTGCTGTGTTTTTGTCCGACAGTGATCAAGGCGGCGTCTTTAAACAAAAGTGAAAAGTTGTTGTGACCTTCACTGTCAGACTCAATTTGAACCAGGCCACAGGACTTTGTGTTTTATTTTTTAAATTAGCCATTCCTGTCTCTTGGTGTTTGTCTGTAGGCCGCTCCTGCTGCATGAAAGAGACATGTGGTAGGATGCTTTTGCTTTCCTTCACGTTCCCACATAAACAGCACAGGACTACCTTTGAAAATGAACCAGAGTGCAACTTGCTGACATTGTGTGAGTTTTCTCTGAGGCTTGATTAATATGCGTAGCACTTTTGTCTTTGAGTCTGAGTGCTCTTGGGCAACTTCTCCCCGTATTTCTCACCCTCTTTGCTAGAAGAGAGCATGAGTCTCTCTTTTGGCTTTTGTTGTATTGTTTTTGCTTTCTTGTTGTTGCCCTTCTCTTGAATTCTTAGGTATCATTTTGTCAATAGCCATTTGGAATTGTAATTTCCAATTATGAGAATGAGACTGGACCTGGAGACACACACTGTGATCCTTCTGAAAGTTAAGGAAACGGGGTGCTGGAGAAGTGAAATGACTTGCTTGAGGTCACACATCTAGTTAATGGTCTGCAGACTCTCTGAATCTTTTTCCCCTGTGCCAGGTGGTTGATAGGCAGAGAGAGAAAATCTTGAGGCAGAAGAGGACTGCTTATTTCTCTAAGTGAGCACATCAGAGGTTTGAAATGGTCGTATAAGCTTTAATTTACAAAATTAAATTAATTTTGACCCCCCCAACTATGGCAATGTGATAATGATAAGATTTAAATCTAGCGATGCTCTTTTACCATTTTGCCAGGCAATATTTATCATTTTATAAAGTAGGAGCTTCAGGACACTCCAGAACTTATTTTAGACAGCAGGGGACTTCAGTCCTCAACTGGGACCTGCAAACGGTCCTTAGGGAAACTTTCAACATAATTCCTCATCTTGGGCTGAAATTTGGAAATGTTTCTTCATGTTTAGCTGTATAACTGTTCTCTGGGGAAAAGACAGGAATTTATATTTTCCTTATCTTCCTTTGGATATTGTTTTGTTTTTTGTTGCAATAGATAAATGGAATTTATACAAATAGAGCAGAAGAGCTGACAGGGAGGAGCAGATGATGGTCGATGGTTAGTTTAGTCGGGAAAGGCTGGGTCAGAATCAGGTTTCATCCTCCTTTTTTCCATCTTACCTACTGTAATTTACTGAAAGTTGTGGATTTTTATGAAGCCAAGAGTCCTGTCATCTTGATCCAGTCCATCTGAAAATGCTGTATGAAATCCACACCAAGCTGTGATCAGCCTCCCCCCGGCCCCCGACTTGCTGAAGCTCCCTGGACATCTTTTGTGATACCTGTGCATTTTTGTATATCAAAATTTTAATGTTGAATTATTCCTCCCAAATCCAAATGCCAGATTAACCCATATGTCATCTATTTACAAGACGCTGTGATGCTGGTCTTCTTTTACAGTAAATGAGACAATGCATGGCAGTATTTCATGAGGGCATAATAATGCATAGCATGGTCCTAAAATGCAGTGTGGTGCAGTGCAATTCACAAGAACATAATCATTTCCTTTCAAAATGGCAAATGTGACTTCTTTGCTAAAGAATTCAACTTTGGCCAGTCTCGCTAATGGAAAAGACCTGTTGACATCAGAGCATCGAAGACTCTATCAGATCAGCAGCTGTTCTCCCCAGAATGGTGCATCTCAGGGGCTCTTTGACATGGTCTGATCCTCTTCCTATTTTATTTCTCATTCTCAGTTTTCTAACTTCACCGTTACTGGATTTGTATCCATTGAACTTTTCTTGTGCAGGGCACCCAAACCCTCATGTGTGTCAGGGAGGCAGGCATCGCAGGACAGGCCCATTTGCTGAGCTTAATCAGGGACGTATTTTTGATTTCTGTGAGATAGCAAAGGTGAGTATCAAGTATCCACCAGAGGACAGGGGACCCTGTTCCCGACCATGCATGGAAGGAAGGAGCATCTTCATGGACTCGATCTTTATTTAAAAAGTATAGAAGAAAATACCTGGTGCAGCATATTAAAACTTACACAGCACTGGGCAGTTCTGCTTAGGGTTCCTGTATTCGCATCTTTTATTTTGAGATGTGTGTCCCAAGTTTCATGAGATTTTATTGTAGAACATATCAGGGAAAATATTCTGCCTTCCCACCACCCCCCTTTAAAAAAATTTGTTGATAGTTGGAATAAAGTCTAAGAAAAAAGGGAAAACTTGAGTAAAGAAGTGGAACCAGTGGGGTTATTTTATACTAAAGAGAGAGGACATGTTCTTCCTACCAGAGGACTCCGTATCTTCATGAACCATCACTTTTTCTACTGGTAAATATATTTAGGGAGAAGTGCATTTAGATGCCATCTTTACTCATTTATTCTTCAAACTGTAATACAGCACATTTTGGGTTTTAGTATATTGCATTTTAAAACTAATGATGCATTCATTCTAGAGCAAATCTTATTTCTCAGCCCTAATTTAATAGAATTAAACTCTAAGCTGAATTGGTTTTATGAGATAAAACTCTGAAGTTGATAACTGCATTTAGGAATAGTTCAGGTATTGAGTTTCTAATTTGCTTCCTGAGCATGGAAATCCCTCAGATAATCAATATTGACTACCTTTAATTGGTAGGAAAGGCTCTTGCTGAGTTTTCTATCTTCTGCTGACAGAATTGCCGTTGCATGTTGGTTGTCTGTGCCACTCTGATTGGTCACAACTGAAGAGCTCTAGGGTTGAGTTTATTCGAAGTTGGACATTTGTT
The DNA here is from genome assembly GCF_030028045.1 of Hippopotamus amphibius kiboko. Classification (NCBI taxonomy): domain Eukaryota; kingdom Metazoa; phylum Chordata; class Mammalia; order Artiodactyla; family Hippopotamidae; genus Hippopotamus; species Hippopotamus amphibius. The sequence goes on along the minus strand of NC_080201.1, from coordinate 16,530,964 downwards.
ACTGACCAGTTGACCACAGCTATTTTCAGCTCTATTGAAACAACAGTGGTCACGGAGATCTTTATTCTGCATGCCTTACAGAGTTTCTGCGTTTATTTCAGTTTTCCTTTATGACTATAAATTTAGTCTTTATTGTAGACATTGCTGTCTTCGTTAGGTGGGGGCAGGAGGCAGGCTGGTTAAGATAAGATCAGGAGCTTTCCAAAGTGGGGGGGACATTTCTGAGTATGCTGTGACACCTTTAAATAGTTTTAATACCTTCAGAAAATGAAAATCCTGCTAATTGTTAAATGTTGTATTCACAGATGCTACAGGCATTTGGAAATGGATTTCTCCAAATCCCTTAAAAATCAGATGCTGGCTTATTTTGGTATAGGAAATATATTTTAAATGTGAATCTAAAACACAGGCAAATGTGTATTTTTCTTTTGGAGCGGAGGGTACCTATTCATCCCATCCTTGATCCAAATCCTCTAAGAAAGAACTTTTTTTGGTCCTTGCCAATCTAGGGGGATTTTGTTTAAAGGAATTAAATATGAATACTATAGAACTGCTACTATCTCACCTCATTTTTCAGAAATAAGGCAATTTAAAATTTTTACTGTTTCTTTTTTCTTATTATCAAAGTAATAGATGTTTACTGTAAAACATTTCCTTAAAAAACTATGGAAGAGCACACACACAAAAATAAAATGTAATCTCACTACTTACACATAATTGCTGCTTATGTTAAAGAATATATAGCCTTCTCTTTTCTCCCCCATGCATATACGTGCTTTTGTACAGGATATGGAATCAGGATCAAACTGTACATACTTCTTTATAAACTGCTTTTTAAATTTAATGTTATATCGGGAACATTTCTGCATATTTTTAAATATACTTTGCAACATGATTTTTTAATGGTTCCCAGTATGGAAGCCCCATAATCTACTTAACTGATTCCCTGTTATTGGGCATTTATTTTCTTCCAAATTTCTTAGTATTATAAAGCACGTCATGATAGATAACCTTGAACATAAATCTTGTGAAGCAGTTTTTAACACAATACTATTTTATATGTATGGAAAATCTTGCTCCAAATACCCACACTTTGCTGTGCTTTGGCTGTGTGTCCTCAGACTTGTTTTTCTTGTTTTCCATTTCAAAAAGTCTCCATCATGATGATGAAATGTTTTATACATTCAGGTTATTTGTGAAGTTCAGTTTAACTCTTTAAGTTCTATGCGCTAGTAAATATTTTCTGAACTAGTTAAATTTTCCAGAAATAACTAGATCTGTGTATTTTATTCCTGTCTATAAATTTGCATTAATTTTAAGGTATATGTGGGAAAGGTGAACTACTACTTAACTCAGGAGAGCTTTGGCATTTGTTTGGAGTTTATAGCAGTATTTTTCCTTCTCTTCTGGAAAAATCCATGTTATCAGTGACCTTGCCAGCTGATCCTGTGGCCGCCCACCTGCCATGTCTTGGCTGTTTGTGGCCCAGGCAAGTTGGCCAGCCCTCTGATAGTTCAGAAAGGCCACTGAATGTGAAATCCCGCCTGAAAGGCTGAGAAAGTAAATCGTGGATCTGGCACATTTCAATGCAAGTAAATTACATTTTGTCAGCTTCATTGCCCAGAATTTCACACACATATGTGGGACATTGAAGGACTGGAATTGACAATTAAAAAAAAAAAAAAAAAGGAAAAAACAAGGCTAATGCCTTATTAATGCAAACAATCTCTGATTCAAATGGCTGGAGGCAAGGAGTTGTTGCTGTTTCAATGGGGACAATTGCTGGCTTTCCTTCTGTTCATATTAATTTCTCAGAAAAGTTTAAGTTGTCTTTTGTTTTCCAGTTTGCTCCACACTAGGTTGGAAACACCAATGCCTTCTTTGGAAAAATACTGCCTTTTGGAGGCTTGTAGAAACCAGGAGATTTGGGGTCCTTATTCATCCTAGGGGGCTCTTGTGTTGTGATTTATGTAACAACCTACATGCCCTCTTGAGTCTGCCTCTGGGCATTTTCCTTTAACTGCAGATCTTCATGGTTTCATCTCTGTGGTCAACCTCTTAGAAAAACTCTCCCTGAAAAACCCAGATACCAGAGCAGCGTGATAGGTGTTTTATGTCCTGGACAAACAACCAGAGGTCTTAGTTTGCCTCCTAGAAATATAATAATTGGTTCTCTTTTTTTTTTTTTGGAAGAGCAGGATACATTTCTTTGTCTTATCAACTCCAACAAACTTGCTATTTTGCCTTTTCTTTTCTGTTGGATCAGAGAAAATACGTAACTTCATAGAAGCAAAAGTCAACTCCTAGTTCAATTCTATATACTCATTCTTATTACTCATCTAAAACAGGAACAAATGTATACTTTTATAGTGCTCTTTAACTTTCCATAGCAGAGACAATCTGAGATACTCAAAATTCTAGCAATTTTATGGGTAGATTTGACCTAATACTATCTTCTTTTGGAAGTTCATCAGTGGGGATACAGGAAAACATGTTTTATCTCCTCAAATATCTACTTTGTCTCTACTCAAAAACATATTCACAAAGCATATATACAAGCAAAAGAAATGGTGTTGTATGCATGTGTTTGTATGTGCTTTCTTTTTGTTCAGCTGAAGGGTTCTACAGTGAGTAAAGTTCAGAATCAAAGGTGGGCTCTTTTATTGTGGTCTTGACTGAGGTGCAGAATAGAGACACATGACCCAGTCTAACACAGGCTTAGGGAAACTTCCTCAGTCTTATGAGCAAACTTCATAATGTGCAAAGACCTAGTCCCAGCCGATATAATCACATGGTGATGAAACTTTGACCTTGACTTCCGAGCATCTTGCCAACCTTTCAGGCCTGGATGAGAAGGCCTGGCTTTTCTAGGAGAAAAGTCTGACAGGAGTCAGGGGTGAAAATCCAGTGATTGTATAGCAGTGGTGGTGATGATCAATTTCTTTTTTTTTAAGAACTTTTATTGATTTACAGTTAACATACAATAAACTGCATATATTTAGAGCATACAATTTGGTATCCCAAACTCCCAATTCATTCCCCCCCAACCCTCCCTGCTTTCCCCACTTGGTGTCCATGTGTTTGTTCTCTACATCTGTGTCTCTATTTCTGCCTTGCATTTCCTCTTTCATAGTTGTTAGCATTTGCCTTAAGTATTGAGGTGCTCCTATATTGGGTTCATATATATTTATAATTGTTATCTCCTCTTCTTGGATTGATCCCTTGATCTTTATGTAATGTCCTTTCTTGTTTCTTGTAACATTTTTTATTTTAAAGTCTATTTGATCTGATATGAGTATTGCTACTCCAGCTTTCTTTTGATTTCCATTTGCATGGAATATCTTTTTCCATCCCCTCACTTTCAGTCTGTATGTGTCCCTAGGTCTGAAGTGTGTCTCTTCAAGACAGCATATATATGGGTCTTGCTTTGTATCCATTCAGCCAGTCTGTGTCTTCTGGTTGGTGCATTTAGTCCATTTACATTCAAGGTAATTATTGATATGTATGTTCCTATTACCATTTTCTTAATTGTTTTGTTTTTGTTTTTGTAGGTCCTCCTCTTCTCTTATGTTTCCTGCTTAGAGAAGTTCCTTTAGCATTTGTTGTAGGGCTGGATTGGTGGTGCTGAATTCTCTTAGCTGTTGCTTGTCTGTGAAGCTTTTGATTTCTCCCTCGAATCTGAATGAGATCCTTGCTGGGTAGAGTATTCTTGGTTGTAGGTTCTTCCTTTTCATCACTTGAAATATGTCATGCCACTCCCTCCTGGCTTGCAGAGTTTCTGCTGAGAAATCAGCTGTTAACCTGATGGGAGTTCCCTTGTATGTTATTTGTCGTTTTTCCCTTGTTGCTTTTAATAACATTTCTCTGCCTTTAATTTTTGTCAGTTTGACTACTATATGTCTTGGCGTGTTTCTCCTTGGGTTTATCCTGCCTGGGACTCTCTGCACTTCCTGGACTTGGGTAGCTATTTCCTTTCCCATGTGAGGGAAGTTTTCAACTATAATCTCTTCCAATATTTTCTCAGGTCCTTTCTCTCTCTCGTCTCCTTCTGGGACCCCTATAATGCGAATGTTGGTGCGTTTAACATTGTCCCAGAGGTCTCTTAGGCTGTCTTCAGTTCTTTTCATTCTTTTTTCTTTATTCTTTTCTGCATCAGTGATTATCACCATTCTATCTTCCAGGTCACTTATTCGCCTTTCTGCCTCAGTTAATCTGCTATTGGTTCCTTCTAGTGTATTTTTCATTTCCGTTATTGTGTTGCATATCTCTGTTTGTTTGTTCTTTAATTCTTTTAGGTCTTTGGTAAACTTTTCGATCTTTGCATCCAGTCTTTTTTCAAAGTCCTGGATCATCTTCACTATCATTATTCTGAACTCTTTTTCTGGAAGGGTGCCTATCTCCTCTTCATTTAGTTGTTTTTCTGGTGTTTTATCCTGTCCCTTCATCTGGTACAAAGTCCTCTGCTTTTTCATTTTCTCTTTCTGTGGCTGTTGTTTTCAGTTCTGCAAGACAAAATACTGCTGATACTGCTTGATTCTGCTGCCTGCCCTCTTGTGGAGGAAGCTATCTAGGAAGCTGGTTCCTCGATCCATTTCATTATCTGGAGCGAAGAGGATGTAACATCATTCATAGTCCTGTTAGACCCAGTGCTACCCTTTCAATAATAAATATTTTGTAACATTCTCTTTACTCTGCCTGACAAGAAATGCATAAACATTATAGCCTACCATCCAATAATTTAAAAAAAAATTGATAAAATATCCCAATAGTAATAAAAAACAAAATTGAAAGGAAAACAGTTTGTAATAAAATAGGCATTGTATATGAAAATATTCTGGACAACCATACTAGGAAACATATTGAAGAAGTCAATACCTACACCTATTTGTGGAGGTACCATGGGTCAATGACAAATGCAGACTGATAGAATGTGTTGTATTGGCAACTTGGCTTCATTGAGTTGCTTTGTCATGACTTTCTGATGTGGGGAACAACTCTTGGTAGAATTTGGAGTGAAATAGCTCTCCCTTGATTTATCCATCAGTTGCATTCCTGGAACATTCATTTATATTCACACTGAATGATGGTTTGTTTATGTGTGAAAGAACTTAGATTCTAGGCTCAGATAATGATTAGCAAGTTTTTACCTTGGTGAATGTACAGTGGGGTGTTGGGAAGTCATGGGAGGTAGGTGGGATAATTCTTCATTGTGAGGCATGGCTTTGGGCCATGCTGGATGTTTAACATCCTTGGATCTGCCCACTACATGTCAATAGGGTCTCTGCCACCCCATCATCATTATGACAATCAAAACTGCCCCCACAAAGTACCATATTGTGGAACCACTGTGGAAGATGGGGTGTGAGAAGGAATCAGAGAGACAAACCTGTAGATACGAATTCCTCAATGTGAACAAAACATCCCTGATATCAAATTCAAGCACAAAATATATCAGTTTAGTCTGTATATTAATACATTTTGAATACAGTGGTAAAGATTCATTATCCCAAGATTTTAGGAGAGTTCTTCAATTTTTAGCTTCTTAGTCCCCTCTAGAGGGGATTTTTGAAGGAATTTAAAAATAATATGTTTCATTTGAAAGCTTAACAGATGCCTAGTACTGTGTTAAGCAGTATGTGTACATTGTTTTATTGAAACCCCCGCCTGTAATTTTTGAAGTTGTTAAGAGAAAATGATGCATTCAGAGGTTATAACCGAAACAAAACTTAGCTGGCTAGTAAATGTCAAAGTAAGATTTGAGCTCAGCTTTGTCCAAGTAAGTAATATAACAACCACCTCAACACAGGTAACTGCAGAAGGTTAAAGTTGCTAGATTTTCCCTCCTTCTATAAACTGCCGTAACATATGCTTTAGGAGTGTCTAAAATGTGGCCCTACCCTTGTAGAACATTTGGACTCTTGATTCTTTTACATGCTGTGCCCTGTTGAAGGCTTTATTATGCACCATGTTCTAGTGGTTAATTTTCCTCTCTCTGAATTGAGTTCTATATTTTAATCTATGTTCGAGCTCTTTGTAGAAAAAAATAGTTTGTAACCATGTTTTGACAGCAATAAGACAGACTGTAGCTCGGAAGTGGAGATATTGTGGTCTTTTGTAATTGTGCTTAATCACAATATATTTCAACAAAAGGAAAGTTTAGAAGGAGGAAAAAAAAATGAAGAAAGGACAAGATAATGGAGGTGGCATAACACTATGTGTGTTTTGCCTCAGAGGTCACCCTGGTTGGTGGGTCCCAAGTTTCGATGGAGTGATTGGCATGTCTCCATGGTAGATGCTGGTGATGATGTGCCATCCAGATTTCCCAGGATTCCTTTCCCTGCTTGGATGCCCACCCCTCCGCTACTGCTTACTCTGCAACCTTCCCTGGAAGATTGGCCTTGGTGGAGAACTGCTATGCCAGGAAGTTCTGGGAGTTTTCTCTTTCAACTCACAACCCTAGGTATCTTATAGTCAGTAACTGGCTTGGATTGGGGCTGACAAAAGCCTTGTTGTGTTTCTTCAGGGCAGGACAGACTGCCAGGCAATTTATGTCTGAAAGACCCTCGTGGAATTGGACTGAAATTAGACTTCATCGAAAACCATATTCTTGCTCCTTCCTTCCCCATCCTGCTACTCTTACTCTCCTTCTCCTGAGAGCTGTTGCTTGATAACTCATGTGCCCATCTCAAGGTTGTTTCTGTGAAACCAGACCTGAGACAAACCCAGTTTTTAAAGGGAAACCATGTTGTTTGCCAACCAAATGCAAGGCTTATTTTAAAAAATAATGACCATTTTATTGAACATTTCTCTGTCTGTAGCACTCTACAGAACACTTTATACATACTATCTCTTTTGCTCACTCTATCTTTTATAGTTTGAGAAACTGAGCTTAGAAATGTTAACTAACTTGCTCAATAACAGGCAGGTGAGTAACTGATGGAGATGGGATTTGACTTCAAACCTGTGGTCTGAGCCATGTAATTCTGCCTCCCTAGTTACTAGTCACTGAAATGCTGAGCCCTCAGCAAAGTAAGCCATGATTTCCAAGAGTCAGCATGGTTTACTAAAACTGTGTTGTAAAATTAATCGTAGTTACTATTTTTAATGTGTGATGTCAGTGGATTAAGGGAACACCTTGATTTTTAGCAAGCATGTTGATAAAATCTCATATATCTTTGAAGACAAAATGGAGAAATGTGGTCTGATTGGTGAAATATAGTTAGTTGAATAACAACTCTCAGCATGTTTTATTAACCAGAAAGAATAACCCTTATTTTATAACCACTTCCAAACTGGAGGCACTGTTATCTTTTTAAAAATTTTAAATTAATAACTTCGATGACAGCATAGAAACTATACTTTTCTGATATGCAAACTGAGAAAGAACTAATTAGTTGGCTATCAGAGCCAATGTTCTATGGGACATGCTATGGGAAGCACTGTTCTAAGTATTTACCAATTCGTATTTTTATCTATTAGAGATCAAATATCAGTGCCATAGTTTCACAACAGCTTTGTGCTTGGGCTCAGACTTGAACATAGACTAGGTGTGAAAAATAAGACCAGAAATTCAAAGCTACTGCATGAGCCTGGCAGAGTCTCCCTTCTGGCCATCTTTGGTCCTGCATCAGACATGATTCTGTCCATGTTGCTTCAGTTCTGAGATGAGGACCTATTCCAGCTGGCATTTAGGGAAATGCTGCCCCTATTGAAATAAACCTAAATCCAGACTAGATTGGATATAAGTCTATAGAAACAAAATTGGCTTGCTGTTCCTCTGGGTCTTACTAGTGCTACTAATGAAAAATATTACTTATCAAATACTATTTGCAGAAATAGGCACTTGATATACATTATCTAATTTAATATTCACAACAACCCTGCAAGGTAGCTTTTGTTAATTCCATGAGACCAGTGGGTAAACTAACTTGGGAGGCTATAACTAACTTGCTGAAGGTCACTCAGTTGCCAAAGGGTGGATCCAGGATTTCACTTTTTCTGATTCCAGTCATACTCTGAACAGAATCATCTTCTCAACTCACCACACTGGATGACTTCATTGGGCCTAAGATACGTCCACAGATGCCTTCCAAGGGAGTTTTTTTCCCACCAAGGCTATGATAGAAATGTCCTTTTGATACAGATTTTGTGTGACACTAGCATTCCTAGATCGGGGAGCAGTATCATCATAAGGGCTTTTAAATATATATATGTATTTATTTATTTATTTATTTATTTATTTACTTTGGCTGTGCTGGATCTTTGCTGTGGCATGCGGGATCTTCAGTTGAGGCATGCGGACTCTTAGTTTCCACATGCGAGCTTCTTTATGAGGGCTTTTAAAACCCTATAATCTTTGAGAACCAAAGAAATGGGTGTGACTTATAATGAGGGGAGAGAGAGAGAGAGAGAGAAAGAGGGAGGGAAGGCAATTGAGAACTGTTTAAAAACATTTTAAAAATAAAAAGGCACCTGGCTGGAAAGTTCCAACCGAAAGGTCAGTTTATTTGTTGCGGTTCGAAATCTTGTGATGATGCATCCTTCATGGCTCAATTTCTCTTTTATTTTTATTAAAAGTGTATCTTTTAAAGTATTCACTGGGAAGTTAGTTTTCTCTCTATGTTGAAAGGTTTGCCTCGTGGATGAGAAGCCCAGCTTCCACTGTAGGAATGTCACAGTTTCTCATGCACAAGTAGGTAGCAAGAGGGCGCCCAGACATTTGGCTTACTGCTGAGGAATCTGTGCTTATTCATGCATATTTACAAGGTAATTAGTTGTCCATTCATTCATTAGCGTGTTTATAGGGCCACTCGCAAAGCCTCTCAATTGCAGCTTGGAGAAGAGAGGCAGCTGGGGCGGGCCCCCAGGGAACACTTAGGTTAAACAGAATCACAGCTGGATTTAGTGGAATACACTAGTCCTGAAACCAGAACTAGTTTAGTGACTCAAATGTAACTTGTCAGTCACTCCCCAAAATGAGGTATTGAATTGGCTCATTCATATTTTTCCTCTAAAAGTCAGGCAGACACTCAGAGATGCTAGAAGTTTCTGTTTTTAAAGCCTTCCACATCCAGAGAGAAATTTCAATATTTCCTTTTTTTAAAAAGGAAACTCTTATTCAAATTGAGAAATAATTTGCATACGCTCAAATTTACTTTTTGATATACAGGTCCATGGATGTTAATAAATACAGCATGGTACAGAACAATTTCCATGTGCTTTAAAACTAAAGACCTTTTGCATTTTATCTTTTTTTCAAAATCAGTTGAATAGATCTGAAGTAGACATGCCTTACGTACTTCATGAAGTGGGAAAAGATGCTGTTTTTAGAGAGAAGGGTCTGTTGCAGGAAGGTTTTGATTCATGACAACACAGGTGGTTACAGGAGTCACTTTGAGGAAATCCTGATGGAGCCAGTGTGCCTCAATGCAACTGTACATCCTCAGAAAGGAGTACACGGTTTTGCGGACTCAGATTTATCTAGTTTTCCAAAGCATTATTTAAAAAATCTGTAATATGAGGATAATGTTCTCTGCTAATGTGGTCTGGTGTGAGTAAATATCATTCCTGTGACCCCCTGAATAGCTGGGTGTGGGCCTCTGTGTATTTAAAACAAGTTCCCTCACCACTAGAGCCTGGACCCACCATGGAGGAAGATTCTCCTTGCACAAGCTGCTTTGCATTCCCGACAAACCCCTCCTGGATATCAAAGGGAGGCAGTTTGTAGAACCTGTGTTTTTGAAAATCTGTCCCTACATTAGATCTGAGAGAAAAACGTCTAGCTCTTCAAATCATCTTCACACTTTCAAATCGCCTCTGAATCTTTGTTTTTCCTGGTTCCAGTTCCTCCATGAGCACGCTTCCTGTGGTCGCGTGCATGTTTCAATATTTAGTTCTTTCAGTCAATTCAAAATGACTTCAAACTCACCTCCTTCAGGAAACCTCCACCCAAACTAACCTCTTGGAAGAGTAGGGGTTATCAGTGTAAGGCTGGTTATAAAAAAAAAAAAAGAGGAGTTCCTACTGCCTCCCACTTTTCTGTTCCAGTTTTGTGTTCCAGCAGCCTTTTTCTTGCTTTCCCATTGTCTGTGCACAGGCAGCATAGTGTGGGGTTAAGTGCTCCATTTTTTGAGTTAGACTGCTATCTGTCTATCCTTTCATCCATCCATATATTATCTTTATTATCATTTTTATCTATCTGTTTACCTATAAATCATCTATCTAGCTCTTTATCCATTCATCTGTACCTGTAAGGTTATTTATCCTTTCAGAGTCTCAGTTTCCTCATCTGTAAATGGGGTTAATGATAATGCTTCACAAGACTGTTATAAGGATTAAATGATACAATGTATATAAAGCATTTAGAATTGTTCCTGTTACATAGTGTTAGCCAAAGTATTACATAGTATTAGCTCAATAATATTAGCCTTCAAGTCTTCATTATTTTCATGAACTCCTTTTCTCCTTGCTTCTCCCATATTCCATTCACAGAAGCAGGGCCATGCTTTCTCATTTGTGACTTCCCTCAAACCCTACCTTCATTCAAGTCTAAGTGTTGATAATAAAACAGCCGTTCTGTTCAACCCTCTTCCTCACACTCACTTCATCTTCAGAACTGATGCGAATAGGTTTCACCACATTTTATAACTCTTTTTTCTATTTGTGGTTTGTTCACTCCCCTCCCCCCACTTTTTAAATTACTACAGTTTCACGTGGCCACCAGTTCAGTTTCTGCATTCTCATAGGTGTCCGTTCTTCTTGAACATGTGTTCAGAAGTATGCTTCTGAGTGCCCAGGTAATATTCGGTCACAGTCATTAAAGGGCTTGGGGGTTATGGAGCCGGGAGTGGGGAGTGGGGTGCAACCTGCTGCTGCCTTCTAATTTTTTATGCCCTATCAACTAAGGATGTTTTATACATTTTCAAATGGTTGAAATAAAATCAAAAGAAAAATATTTCATGACAGGTGAAGATTATGTAAAATTCAAATTTCAGTGTCCATAAAGTTTTATTGGACATGGCCACACCCATTCGTTTACAAATTGCCTGTGGCTGCTGTCACGCTACACTGGTGAAGTTGAGTAGTTGCGACAGAGACAGAATGGCCTGAAAAGCCTAAAATATTTACTGTCTGGCTCTTTATAGTAAATGTTTGCTGACTACTGACTTGGAGTCTTGTTGTAAGTAAACCACTGATGAGAAAAGAGAGTATCCTGATGTGAAAAGTAGTGGATTGAAAACGGGGATTTGTCTTTGAGTAGCTGTTGTCCTGCCTTTTCAGTATTTCCTATTCCTTGTCTGACACATTTAACATATTTGATGGAGTGTGTGTGTTAAGTCAGTTTGCATAAAACTTCCATGTCAAGTCAGTTTCCTGATTCTCTGCCTGGCGGTAAAACCAGACACTGTCATCCTTGAGTACTGGGTTTCACAGGACACAATCCCTTTCCTCAATGGTGAAAGCTTTGTTTCTTTGTGAACTATGGTAGCTCTTCTTGAATTTCTTTTATCGATGTTCAAAACCTGGCCTTTTGTCACGAATATCTTCACACGTTTTAAAACAGCGAAACCTCAGGCTTTTCATCCTTGCACGCAGAAGGAGCGCCTGCATTGTCTTTCTATTGGGGTGATTGACTTGTTCTTTAAATAAAACACAGCCTTTGTTCTCAGTTCCCCACTAACTGCCATATTCAAATTGTTTGTTCTTGTCTAAAATAACTTCAGTTTGTGCTAGTTATTCTGTAGTCTGGCAAACAATTAAGCACAATGTTTACAATGCAAATTGACACCTATTCTGGAAAAATTCTGCAAAAACAAAGAAAGAAATCTAAATAACAAAATGAGGAAGAAAGAAATCAGGCATTTTTTTGTTTTCTACATAATGCATTCCTGGAAACTTGTCTGAGAGTTATGCAATTGATTCCCATGTTGTAAAGTGGGGGTTCCATTTGTGGAGAATTTTTTAAAATGTCACAGAAGGCCCAATGCTGATTTGGGCAGACTGTGCCTTCCTTGGGTCATGAGAGCTGGGGTATGGGAGGTGGCACTGGGTGGGGAGGTGACAGCTCATGCTGGATTTTAGGGAAATTGAGGTAGGCATCTCCCTTGCTGTGGCTGATGGTTAGGTGGCCCTAACCTGGAACCTGTCCATATGTATGTGTTAGATCCCATGAATAAAAGTAGGGGCAAGGGTGTTCCTTTTTTTCCCCTCTTAATTCTCCTACCATGTTGCTAGTGGTTTGGAGCCTTGTCTCTCCCCCTCCGGTGTGTGCACACATAGAGCTGTCACCTAATGGCTTCCCAAAGGGAGGATCATGGTGAGGTAGCAGGGGACAGATTTAAGAGAGGTAAGGGACACGGCTGGAGAAAGCACTCCTAAATGTCTAGCTTCTGGCCATGGGTGGTCTACCTGCTTGAGTCAGTTTGTTGCAGCAGCAGTTTTTGGAGCCTAAAGTTGGAGGGATGCTTCCTTCCCCCTAAGGTCCTGTGCAGGCACTGAAAGCTCTCTGAGGACCTACCCTCCCTCAGCTACCTTTTGTCTTGGTGGCAGCAGGCAGTGCCATTATGGGATGGCTTGTAATCTTTTTTTTTTTCATATAAATTACAAAAAGTTCATGAAGTTGGATTGCAGAATTACGCACTATATACTGATGTGCAAAGAAAATGTTTTTTAATGTTTCGTGAGAGATCTACTCTTCCCTAGTAGCCCCCATACTGCTAGGTATCAAGTTAAAATAAAATTTGGTCTGATTCAATAATTTAAACAGTTTCTTAGGTAGAGGTCTCTTTTGGGTAAAGTTTAGTCTGTCAGATTTCTTCCTCTGCTTCTGTTGTTCTCCAGGAGAGCCACTGGGTGGCTGGTGGAGGGATCTCAACTCGTGATAAGGGGAAATCTGGGACTTATGCATGTGGGTTCCTGTACTGCCTGACTGCTGGACCCTCCTGTGGCTGTGTCCATGTTCTGAATATGCCTGGTTTTGAACTTCGGGCACTGGTGCTGAAGTTTACAGCTCTGGAATCATGGTACCTTTTCTCTCCGCTTGGTCATACTAGGAATCCTTCCAACTGACTCAGCCCCTCCTAAGCCCTAACCCTGCCTGTCTCCCCTGCAGCCCGTGGCTCTCAGGATCACACAATCTCTGCTGTGACCATCCTTTCCCTTTTAAGTCCATCACCTATCTTCTGGAACCTTCTACAGGGAAGCCAGCAACTAACACATACTTGCCTTTGGTGTAGAAGCTGAAGAAGATGTTAGAAAGCCAAACTCAGGCTTTCTCTCTCTCTATCTTGCTATACCTCTCATTTGACTCTGCTCTGGACGTTCCAGGTTGGTATGGAGTGGAAAGAGTCAACCTCTGATTATGGTCTTGGCTTCTGAGTGCCTAGTGGGAAGAAAGTCCTTTCTATGCTTTATTTTTTCCCTTTTACATATTTCACTTGTCTCCACCCATCCAGGACTCCAGCCTGGAGAATGGAGTCATATACATTTTTTCCTACCTGCTTTCATGTTGCTTGACCTAGTATCCTACCAGTTTGCCTGGGGTGGAAGGGATAAGCTTTCTCTTTCTTCTTCCTGTTTGATTGGAATATTTCCCTTCATCCAGCCTCTTCCTTCCCAAGCTGGTACTCCCTTACCTCATCACCCCCCCTCCCACCCCCAACCATCTCCTGGAGCTGGAGGAGTGAAATGGCTGCCGTGATTTATGAGGAAGAAGAATGGAAATCATATCGGTTTACTATTTTCAATATATTGTCTAGGTTTTACTGCAATTTATGGTGTGAAAGGCAGTTTAGAGGTATGTTGTATAATGTGGGACAGCTCAGGGTATACGGAAATTGACACAGAGTGGTTGAGAACCACATCATTCTGTACCCTATAGATTCATTAGGTGCTGAAGATGCAAAAATACTTCTGTTTTGAATGTGTTGTAGAGCCTAATATACTCTGGAATACGGGGAACAAGTTCTTCATTGTCAGGTGATGATACTAGAAGGTTCCTATACCAAAAGAAGTTGTTGCTGTTGTTGAGAAAAAGCCAGCCAATTCCTGGGGGTTAGGCCAGGGAAAACCACATTGTGTATGTAAGTGAAATTGGATTGGGATGAATAGTCAGGTCACCCTTAAAGGTAAAATAGTCATAACTTGCAGCTGAAGAATATATGTGGGCTATTTGAAGGGCAGCCCCACTGCCTTTCTTTCATGTGGTGGGGGGGGGGGGGCGCGCTTTAGGGATGGGGGAAGGGTGCCTTTTAGGAGCAAGAGGATGTGATAGAATGTTGTCTCCTCTTCGATTTTTTCCTCCTTGCTGGGTCCCTTCTTCTTCCCTTCCCACATCCTGCCATTTCCATCCCTACCCTTCAGAGCCCTACTAGTAGCCTTGTTGTAGCATTAGGCTTATATATTGTCTCCTTCTCATTCTTCAGCATGCATTGAGTGCCTGCTGTGTGCCAGATACTGGGCTGGTGGTGGAGAAACAAAGATTAAGTCCCTCTTCAACCCATGTGCTTGGACAAGAGAACTGACTTGTGCGAGATGGGATTTGAAGGAATTGTTGAACGTGGGAGGGAGATGTCTTTGGGGGGACGGGGCACTGGAAGGTCTGTGGACATAGGAAATGGGGAAGAGAAGGGATGGGGAAAATGTTGTGAGCAAAATTAGCAGGAAGTGCCAAGCTTATCTCTCAAAGGTTGATTTAGACCACGGTTCCCGAGGTTGGGGTTTGGGTGATGGGAATGGCTGGAGTCATGAACCCACTTACCATATGAGAGTGGAGACAGCATGTCTCTTTGGGACTAGCCCACTGTGAGAGGTTAGTAAAGTGTATGGGTGCTTATGGGCCATTTGAGTGCTGGGGTGCATGCTTCCTCTTTTCCTTGACTTGGAGAAGTGAAGAGAGATTTAATCCTGCGAAAGTATTATGATGGACTCAAGACAGCGTCAAAAGGATGGACATCTAAAATGTCCTTGAATATTTTATTCCATTCAACTGTACATACATATTCTATTCAACTGAAATTTTACCAGGACTATTTAATTTTTTCATTTATAGTGATTTCTTCAGTAAAGACATGCAAGAATATACTTGTGTCCCTTGATAGGTTTTGAAAATGGAGTCAAAATACTCTAAAGCATACTTTTAATTCATTGTCCAAGTAGATCTAACTTTTTTCTGCTTTTGTAAAGTAATGCCAGTATGCCCTGCACCAGCCAGGTTAGCACAGGAAGCTACAGTTATCTGCCAGTGTTAGTAATGATTGTTAGTAGAGGTGTCCCCGATGCCTTTCCTAACAGGATTTTGTCCTGGTGTCTTCATTACCTGTCTCTGAGGCCCCAGTTCTTCCTTGGTCTTTAAGCCTTGGTGTTTGAGCTTTAGATTTTCCTTATGAACTTCTGCCCGAGCTGCTCTTTCAGGTCAATGAAACATTGTAGGAAACTTCTTGCTAAACTCCTGGCTTCAGAGAATTCCAATCAATTTCTGACCTGCCAGTACACACTACACACAACACACACACACAATGCACACCAACAGTCACGAACACACCCTCTCCATACACCACACACATAAACACGTGTGCATGCACACAGTAGTAGAAGTTGGCCTGAAGGACCTTACTAAAACACACATTCTGCTCTTACTGCCCTTTTGTAAAACTTGATGTTTGGAAACATCTATTTTAATCAGACTAGAAAAAAACCTCTGTAGTTGACACCTGACATGAAAATAGGAAAATCCCCCTTTTAAGTAGCATTTTATGCTTTACAAAACTCTTTCAAACTCATCAGGTCTTTTAGCTATATTAGGATTCCTGGGGGTTCTCTGAGCTATGGACCTTTTTAAGCCAACTGCTATAAATTAAACTGGCAACATGCATTTTGCTTTGAGCTGGCAAGGGGAACCATTTTCTCTTTGATTTGCCCTGTATCTAATTTTATTAGTATCTACTAAAAACAATAGAAGATATGCTCATATTACAGATACTCTATCTGCCATTTTTTTTCAAAAGAACAGACAAAACTGCACAACGATATGAATCCATATATTGCCTGTAGCTCTGACCCCAAAATAGGGAAAGCAGCATGTAAGTCGTACTGAAAGAAAGGCTTTCTGGGCTAGTTTGGGGTACACCATGCACATTAGTAATTTGCCAAATTTAGTCGCAGCGTGACAACACTCAAACAATTTTGGTGGAACAAACAGTCAATGTCAAGTGGTCAAGTTGAAATGAGACCTAGAAATGCTAAATAGCTGAGCAGGTCATGTTCAAGTGCATGTGGCAGTGACACTGAGGCTTTATGGACAATCTTCTATCCCTGCACCATTGCTGGAAGAGAAAAACAGATTTCTTTTGGAAATAGGAGGAGTGGGGAAATAGACATATAATTCAGCTAATATGTGTGTATTTCTGAGAATTCTTGTGCTCATAGTGACTCTAGAGCATGGGTATTGGGAGCTGTTTGAGGTAAGTTGAATAGATTGAAAAGCAGAATGCCACTGAAGTATTTCAAGTGGTTTGTGTCTTTACCCCAACACTGCTGTTCCAGTAATTCCAGGGTTTTACCTAAGAAGATGAATGGGTCTCAGTCATGGAAGATCACAACCTGTTAGCCAAAAGGCAGTCATCATGTTGTTTTGATGAAGCTCAAAGAGTTGAAATGGAGTAGAAGTAGTTCAAGTTTATGGGGAGATTGTATCAGACAAGTTGGGTTAGATCAAACAACCCATACAAAGATAACACAAGTTTAGTTTTAACTCATGGTTACTCAGTGTCTTAGTTCAGGCTGCTGCAGCAACAACAAAAACATAGACTGGTTGGCTTAAAACATAGGAATTTACTTTCTCAAAGTTCTAGAGGTTGGAACTCCATGGTCACATTCTGGCAAGGTTCTTCTTTCTGGTTTGTATGCAGCTGTCTTCTCTCTCTATCCTCCTCACAGGGCAGAGCGAGATTATTTCTCTTGTGTCTCTCCTTATGAGGGCACTAATCCCATTCGTGGGGGCTCCATCCTCATGACCCAGTTACCTCATCAAGGCCTCACCTCCAAATACCATCATATTGGGGTTAAGGGTTTCAACATCTGAATGAGGGGGCAAAAACATTCATTCCATAGCACTCATGCAGTCCATCACACATGGGCAATAAGCTTCTGTTTATTGTTGTCACTGCTAGACCTGATTTGTCAGAAGCTCCATCTTTTTTTTTTTTAACTGAAGTATAGTTGATTTACAATGTTCTGTAAATCAACTATACTTTTTTAATGTATTTTCTGGTGTGCAGCAAATTGATTGTTACATATATATTATATATATACACACATATACATGTTCTTTTTCATTATGGTTTATTAAAGAATATTGAATATAGTTCTCTGCTATACAGTAGGACCTTGTTGTTTATCTATTTTATATATAGTAGTTTGTATCTGCTAATCCCAAACTCCTAATTTATCCTTCCCCCACCTCCTTTCCCCTTTAGTAACTGTAAGTTTGTTTTCTATGTCTGTGAGTCTGTTTGTGTTTTGCTAATAAGTTGATTTGTATATTTTTGATTCTGCATAAAATTGATAACATATGGTATTTGTCTTTCTCTGTCTGGTTTCACTTAGTATGATAGTCTCTAGGTCCGTCCATGTTGCTGCAAATGGCATTATTTCATTCTTTTTTATGGCTGAGTAATATACCATTGTGTGTGTGTGTGTGTGTGTGTGTACACACATCTTTATCCATTAATCTGTTAATGGACGTTTAGGTTTCTCCCATGTCTTGGCTGTTGTAAATAGTGCTGAGAAACTCCATCTTGACATGAGCTTCAACAATCCCAGAGGCAGGGAAGAGAGCAACTATGTTGAGTCAGGAATGCTTAAAGTTTCCTCTTCAATGTGACCAGTCAATGCTGGTTACATTTCATTGGTTAAAACAAGTCACAAGGCCACACCAGAGGTCAAGTAGATGGAGAAATGTGATCCAGCCACACTGCCTAAAATGTGTACTGAATGTTTGTCAATAGCTCCAATGATTCCATAGTTATACGTGAGGATCATTTATTTTCCTTTGTGTTAAGAAATTATTCTTCTCAAACCAGAACCTATCCTGTTTAAAGTATCCTTTCCCCTCACAAAAAATGAACATGTTAATAACCTATTTCTGTATTTAAGAACCTCACTTTCAATAGACTCAGCCTAGGAATGTTTGTTCCTTTTTTTTCCAGTGTAGGCATTATATTAAATGCTATCCTCCAATTGCTTACTGTCTCATGGGGTAACAGATGTTACAGATGACCCTTGCAGTATAATAAGATGACTCTTCCTCTGCAGATGGGTTCAGTGTGGAATGAGATCAATGGAGAAGGTACTCCTAAGTCTGCTTGGAACACTCAAGACAGTCTGCTTATATTGAAAGTTCCTTAAGCTATACTTTATATCTCTTCCCTCTCATTCTGGCCTGAAAATTGTTATCATTGAATGAAAGCTTTCATGTCCTTGAAATAAACAGTATTCTACTTTCCTCCATCTTGTTCTCTATGCAAAGTGTGTGCAATTCTTTTCATTTCCATGGATCGGTTTCCTTTTCCCTTGTGGCCTTTTTGAATCCTACCTTGCTCCCAACCCACATTTGGGAAAAGTGATGAGAACAACAGAAATAAGGCATATTTGGTCAAAGACTAGGCTGAATGGAAAACATCCTTGACTACTTTAAAGGAAAAATGGGAAATTAAGCATAGTCTCCTTTACTACTTGGAGGGAATCATTTCTCATGCAGCTTAGAATTGAGGTTACCCTGAAGCTAGAGAGGGTTTTCTCTTGATTCTTTCAGCTTTCCATTCTAGATTCCTCAGGCAAACCGAACAAAGGAATCTTTAGCTCACCTCACTTCCGCATCTCACTGGCATCCTCTCTGGGGAGTACTTTGTCTTATGGCTTCTCCAATACTTCAGAAGGTGTTTTAAGATACTGTTTTCCTTCTTTCTTTCCTCCTTCCTCCCTCCCTTCCTTCCTTCCTCCCTCCCTTCCTTCCTTCCAGGGGAATTATAACATAGAGTTGCACCATTTGCTACCAGAACACCTTTCTCAGTAATTTCTCAGGGCAGCCCTCTTTCACTGCTGTATATTTTTATGTTTTTGCTCATTCTGAAAATTGTCTGCAAAATCTAACATAGGTCATATTTACTTATTGCTAAATGTGGTATCTGTCGCAGAGCCTATTGGGGGAAATGTTTCTTCCGCCCTCTTCATGTTTCCTTTCATAAGAAGTGACTGCTAGTGTAACTCCTGCTAGTGTAACCCAGTAGATGTGGATTTAACTGATTAGTACATTTGAGAAGAAAGAGCAAGTTATCTGCTCAGCTCTATGCTTCTTTATCTTGGTACCTGCCTTCCCTCCAAGAGCACCTGATGTGCTGCGATTCTAGGGGGGAGATGTCCATCTAATTGCGGAGTTCACTTATCAGACACTTGGCTCTATGTCCTCCAGCTTAGCCTTTTTCATTAGTAAAGGTGGTATCTGGACATTCGAATGTTATTCTACTATTTATATATTTTTAGGAGCAGAGTGAGAAGGAGGTTATTTATTGAACCCCATCACACCAGGGGATTAAGAAAAGCATTTCCTGACAAAAGGTCGGATAGATAGTGCCTTAGGCAGTGAGTGGACCAGTTCAGGCATTACAGAATCAATCCAGTTTCCTTTATCCTCTAGAGGCTCACTTTGGCCATTTCTTCTAGAAAACTCTTTTACTGATTCAGGCTCACCACTGATCTCTCCTTCCTCCTACCTTCTGGAGCATCAGTAAACTATATGGAACTTTATGGCATAATTTAAAAATTTCTCTGAGGCTTAGTTTCTTCATTTTAGATTATTGTACCTTCTTCATAGTTTATTTTTTAGGGAGAGTGATTGTGATTACATATATATATGTATACACATATACATACACACACATCATCATCACACACATACGTACACACACATTGTCACACACAGTAAGCTACCTGATGTATGGTACGTGCTCAATACATAGCTATTCTTCTTATTTGTCTTTGTATTTTTGCATAATTTTATGTCTCATATGATTAAGATCCTGCACTGCTTGAGAACTATGCCTTATATTTCTTTTCCCATCTTGCAAGGATTTGGTAACCAATTCTACATAAATTATTGAAAGAATTTCTTGAAGCTTACATAAAACTGATCTAAACCCATTTTTGAGAACTTCTGAAAGTCTAGTTTGGGCAGGAATTACTTCTGTTCCATTATATTTTCTATGTGTAAGTCTGCATGAGACATTCACTGAGATGATAAAATATTAAGTTTGGGTGCCAAACAGCCTGCCTTCTTATTTTGAAACTGTCCCCAAATCTCTAACACTTATCATCAGACACTGTAACAAAGAGAATTTGTGAGAAAAAATATTTATCAATAATCCTGAAAGAAATGACAGATGTCTGTACGTATATTTAATATATAATACCAGCATGTGAACACATGGTAAAGAAAAAAACATAGGTTAAAAGCTTAAAAAGGACCTTGCTTAAAATAATTCCACTTATTAGACATTAGATATCAAAATATGCTTCTTGAGTATATCCTATGTCTTATGCTTATTTCAGTCTTTTACCCTAGCCTTAAGGAATGGGCAACTGTGGGCTCTTTATGCCATTTCTTAGGCTCTTAGGTTAGCATTCCTTATGCAGTAAGCATGGGGGCTTATATCCAAACAGCTCCAAGTGAACTGGACTCTGTAAGAACTGGGGGTAACGTGGACATATAGCAGAGACCCAGCAGATTGGTGCCATTTGGAACAAAAACAAATGGCTTCAAGAATGCTACATAGCATGAAACTGCCATCAGGGAGGGTCAGTGCTGGGCAGACAGAGAAAATGGATGTCCAACTGCTTGTCCCTGTCCCTGAAGGAAGATTTACAATAAGCAAACTTTCTCCCTCCCTCCCACTTCCCAATCCATTTCCCCTTGGCCTCCTCCTCTTCCTTCCTTCCTCCTCCCCTGTGGAAACAAGGAGCAATGAGTTGAAAATAATCATTCTTGGTGGGAGAGTTTTATAAGAGAAAGTTGTAGAATTGCCAATTATTTTATAATTAGGTATTAGATTAACCGTATGAAGGAGAGAAAGTCAAGGAATGAATTGCAAGAAGCTGTAGAGTCTAGATACAGTGCTAGGAAAACAGTTCCTGTTACCATTAATAGGTGTCATGTAGATGAATCTCTGAGCGCTGCACACACTCATCTGCTGAAACCTCACTCTTCCAGCTGTCATTTTGCCCATTCCCATCTGTTTCTTATGCTCTAATAAACGATAGCACTAATTTATTTAGCACCTCTCATCAGAGCCTCCAGGGCTGCTCCAACCCTGCAGGGATTCTCTGCCAATATGTGATGACCTCAGAGTGGACACATGGCCTGCTGCTTCTGGACGTCAGTACCAGACTCTGAAATAGGGCTTTGCCTTCAGGGATGCTCACCATCAATGGTGTGATTTTTCCATTGCCCTTTTCAAATCCCTTTAGCCTTGAGAATGGAAAATTTGGCCCATTTCTCCAGGGCTGTGAATACCCTGGGTGTTGCTTGCTGATAGAAGGTCTAGAATGTTTGTAGATATTTATGGTTGCCTTTGAAAATGTTTATTGGCATTCTATTGGATCTTCTGGAGGTGACTGAAAGAAAAAAGAAATATATAACATTTGTGTTCTTGAGGGTAATGTTGGTCTTTAAACTTGTTTCTGGTCTTCCTGAAGCCTGGATCTGTTTCTCCAGAGCGTGGAGATGATGGACCTGAGAGCAGCGAGTGCAGTTGGCTGTCTTGTTCATGACTCATTTCTTACAGACTTGGAGCCTTGCGGGCTATAGTCCACTTGCATATTGAATGATTGGGGGTTGGGGGGAGAGTATCTTTTGCAATATTTAAAAGAAATTTGGAATACAGGATTTGGAATGCAGTGAGACAGTCAATTCAAGAAGTTAGAAATTTTCATTTATTTTTCATAAACCAATGCTTTGAATTTAGAATTTTCAAGCCATGTGCAATTTGTCAATGTTGACAATGTATGGAAGTTAGAAGAAGAGAAGCAAATTCTTGTAGCTTTAAAAACTGAGTCAGGGAACCCCAGAGATTTTTTATTTTTTACAGGAAATGGAAACGAAATATAAGGGTTTGTGTGGGAAGAACTGGAGAGGTTGAGAGGGATGGGGTTTTACTTCCTGGTTACTCACAGGTTTTTAGGTTGCCACAGCTAACCCCTTCTTCTTCTGACAGTTTTGAAGTTAATTTGAAAGGAAATAATTTTCTGAAACTGTTTTAGAGAAAATTAAGAAAAGAGGATTTGCTTTTAAAGTTTGAGCTGAGCCGTGTTTCTCAAAGGATGCTTCAAGCAACTCTGGACTGACAAGATGTTGCTGGAAAAGAAGGAGTCTGTGATCAAATAAATTTGAGATGCACAGCATTAAATTTTTCTTTATGCTGGAGATTTACAAATCACAGTATACTAAAGGCTCTCATAAGTTCTGCAATGAGTAAGCTGGTTTAAATTTAGCGTTTTTCAAACTTATTTGAGCACGATGTTTTTATTTCTTTACTTTCTAGATCATGTCTGTCTGTGATTTTTTTCAGGGAACAGACTTTGAGAGATGCCAATGTACAATCAATTTTCTTGGAATGTTACCATTTTGTGAAGCAAAATAAGCCTAAATGCATGAATGTTGTCTTGTGCGATTTCTGAGGTGTCATTAAACGTGTATATGATGTGCCCTTTTCCTCTTGTGGTTCTTTTAGTCACGCAGAGCATTCACTAAAAGGCATGCCAAGTTTCCTTCTTCTAGGTACCAGAGGCAGTAGGTACTAACAGACTTCTCTTGTCTCATGATTTCAAATCCTGCTCATCCTTTTAGACTAGAGCTCAGCAAATTTTGTGTAAAAAGCCAAACAGTGAATATTTTCAGTTTTGTGGGCCCAGTGGTCTTTGTAGCAGCTACCAAATTCTGCCACCATAGCACAAAAGTGGCCTTGGACACTGTGTAAATGAAGGGACCTGGCTGTGTCCCGGTACCACTTTATTTATCGAAACAAGCAGTGGCAGAATTTGGCCAACCCTTATTCTAAACTCTGTTCAGGGGTGAATCCCTTCTGCAGCCTTTCTTGAGGTTCCAGCCACTGTTCCTGCATTAGTCTGAACCTTTGTCTGGCTGTGGTATCCATTTTCTAATCATTTATGTTATCTTGAGGGGTGGAGGGACCTGGAGTTGGCACTGTGTCCCCATCTCACCACTCTTAACAGGCTTTCGCTTCCCCCCTCCACTGTGGCCGCTCTCCCTATTCTTTGGTTCCTCAAACACACTGCACTCCGTTTCTTTGAGCATGCTGTTCCCACTACCTGGAGTACTCTTCCTCCTGTTTCTCCCTTTCTGATTAGCTCTTACTTTGGCATAAAGTCTTAGCCTACTCAAGCTTTCCAGACCTCATGAACTTGGTGAAACTCCCCCATAATAACAACTGAAGCTTTCATATACCTCATAGATCTTGGCTCAAATGCCATTTCCTATTAATTTTTATGGTTGGATGTTTAATGTCTGTCTTTCTCACTAGCCTCCAATTACCATGAGTGTAGGAATTGGGCTTGGTTTTGCTTATTGTGTACATCCCTAGCATTTAGCCCAGTACCTGACATATAGTAACTGCTCAAGAAATTTACTGAAAAAAAAAATGAGTGCATGAACAAATCAATGCTTGAATGATTGGACTCATTCAGTCATTCATTTATGGCTGGTTCAGTGTTTTGTCTAAGAACTTGCACATATATGCTTAACAAATATTTTAAGGAATAAAAATTAATGACTACTGTTACTCTCAATATCTGAAAGTGACAAGGACTTCCAGCTGTGACTCCCTCTGGCATTAGTTAGAAATTTATAGGTTATGCCACATGCCACATTGTGGCACTTTCATCCAAATATTTGATTTCTTTTAAAATTGAACTCGGCGTCAACTGCCAGGCACAAACTTTGCAATAAATGACAGAGAACGATTCCTTTCTACTTGGGGAACCTTCAGTATCTGTGCTGAGCAGAACTCAACTGGACATTAGCGCCCAAGAATAAAGAATGATAGCATCCTTTAGTATTTTTTTAATTAAAAGAAAAGAGAGTAAAAGGTGCCTTTTCAATGACAGCTGACCTGAGAAAAGCCACCAAGTGGAAAATTTCGAGTTAGGATGCAATTGTGTTATTAATTGTGTTATAGGGTCTTTTATAAAAGTCATAACATGGTGAATTTGGGATGAATAGTTGCTTTTCCTTTGAAACTCAGGCTTCTTAGCTGGCAGAAGCCTAATGTGACTGAACTATAGTGCATTTCCTGGACCTCTAGAGAAGAAAGCCTCCAGCCTGGGGTGGTGCAGTGAATGGAGATCAGAGCCCCATTTCTGGGTTCTCATTCCCAGCCCCTCCCCTGAAGTGAGAGAGCTTCAAAGAGAAAGAAAACAGATGCTTGAGGGGCACAGACAGGAAAGAGAAATCTCACCCAGGCTGGTGTTGGATCCTGTTAGAAAGTTTTGGTTACACGTTGTTGCGCTGGTCAGTGATGATGCCAGCAGAGGTGTCTTTTTACATGGCTAAAGATTTCACGAAGGGCCAGGTGTGGAGCTCCCTTAGAAGGCAGTGCCTCAGCTGTGCTCAAAGGCAAATGTAGAGGGCAGATCCCTTTGGAATGGGCCTCCAAGCATCAGGAATCCCCTGACATGGGGTCTTTGGGCTGCATCTACTATAATATGCATGACCTAGGAGGTATGGGCATCTCAGAAGTGTGTGAATGGTGCATTTACAAGGGTCAGCCCACATACATGCATTTCAGACTAGAGTATTTTTGACTTCCCACTGAGCCCAGCACTCCAATAAGTCACTCCTCTCACTTATATGTTGGCTGTGGATAGTAGAAGGGACATATGTGCCCAACATGGCTGTAAATTTTCAGGCATTAGTTTAGGCAGAGGCTAAACATAAACATTGCAGTCTTGCCTCTTCATCCCTCAGACTGCATGTGCCAGATATAGATCCTGGGCAGCCTATCACTTTCAAGTGCCCCATACATGCCAGCACTGTACCAGGCACTTTAATGCATTATCTCCAGTTGTCATAATTCTAAGTAGGGTTAGTACCCATTTTACAGCTGAGGACTCTGGGGCTCAGGGGATTTGTGATTTACCTACGGCCACCTAACAGGTAATGGCACAGCTAAGTTACAAAGACATTGGAAAGGATAAGGATTAATTTCTTGAAAGATTGTGGGATTTTCTGGTCCTCGGTGCCACTTTAGAATCTCTACCAAAGACGGTACCTGATCCATGCAGCTACTGAGTGTGCTGCTGGCCACATCTCAAAGCAAATAAGCCACTGATGCCAGTCCATAGGGAAGACCAATGACCGGCTATATTTCTCTGGGAATCTGTGATCACAGGACAGAGCTCTCTGATGGGATTCCTTGAGTAACATTTGATAGAAACTTTCTGTTCCCATCTCACCTCAGCTATTGTTGCCATTGGGAGAACATTTTCCTAGGCCACACAATTGAGAGGGAATCCCAGTTTTGCTATGCCATTGGTAACTCCCTGTATAGCTATGACTGGTTCCACAGTGTACTGCAGAACTGGTCTTGTCGCCAGATACAAGGAACACCTAGATGCATGAGTTACTTGAAGAGTTGCTGCGGTATGGAGATCAACTTCATTGCATAGATTCCTAAAACAAATCTACCAGTTTATGGTTATTTTACGGTCTCTCCCTGCATAGTTCAGATGCATTAGTGAACTCATGAGTGAACTGTCACGAGTTCAAGTCAGGTTTTCTTAGTCATTGTGTGCATTTTTGTCATTGTTTGTCTCAATGAAACTCAGAAGCTTCCTGAACTCCTCTGCATCATCAATATGCAGCTTATTTCTGCCCAAATTGTGAGCAAGTAAAGTTTGAAGACAGATTTGGAGTGCAGTTTCGGAAAGCTCTGTGGAGGGACGCGCCCTCTCCACTACAGTGTACATTTTCATCTCACTTTCCTTGAATGCATCCGGTGTTAATCGTCCTTCATTGCAGGAGCAGGGACCCAGAAAAAATCTCTTTAGAACTTGTAGTTGAATTGTACGTGGGTGTCTGATTCTTTAACGCTTTGATATAAAGTTTAGCAGAGTTTCCATATGTCTGAAACCCCTACTGAATCTTTTCTGAAGGGGCAGGGGGTCTGAGTCTCGTAAGAGCTCTGGCTGGTGTCATATAATGATGCTGCGTTGGTGAGGAGATCTCTTATACGTGCCATTTGTTCATAAAATTGGTTAGCATGAAATCCATCCATCCCTGTGGTATTGGGGGGGCAGGGGGTGGGGCTGAGTTAGTGTCAGTTAACCTGATGAATATCACCTTGCCATGAACTTCCTTACAAGCCTCTTTCCTTTTTATCCCTTGCAACTAGAGGTGTTAATTGGGTACATTGCCCCTAAATAAGTATTTGCTTTTTTTCCACCTGCAATCGGGTCTCTGTTTTTCCATAAACAGTTGCAAATGATAAAACAAATCAATATTTGTTAATGTTATGATGCAGCAGCATCCCCCAGATCTGCAAAGAATGATTTATAGACTACAGCATTTCAAGCCTGACCCGATCGGGTCTCAGAAAGCACTTAAAAAATAAATTTACCCTGGCCTCTCTCACCCCATTTCAAAAAGGGTGACAAAGATGAAGTAATTTATAAGTCACACTTTTATTAATGCTTTTAACTTTCATACACTTGGCTTTGTTGGCCTTCGAGTGGCGTTAGTGCAGGCCCTGGTTGAATGGTAACCTTCGGCACTTTGAGGGGGGTTCGGTACAAATGATCAACTCATAAATAGGTGCTGGGCTTCACATTATCCTGCCATAAATTCACCAGACCTTTCAAGTACATCAAGTAAGAGCGAGTTGAACTAGGCGTTTCACTCTGAGTTTACAGACTAATGCAGTACTAATGAGGATCTGGGCAAAGGGTTCCCAGAACGACATCCAGCACTTTGCAATGGAAGACGCAGCTTGTCATGAGGGAGCGGAAGGCCGTGTAACATAGGAGTCGTGGAGAGCTGGCCTGTCTGTTTTCAGGGGAACCAGATGGATGTTCCCAAGCTGTTGGAACTTCTCCTTTGCAGTCAGAGCAGGAAAATGAGGAATTGACTTGAACTTCACAATCTGCCTGTCAAAACTGTGATTTCAAGACTTACTGTTATGGGGTCTGTAAAATGAAAAGAAGAATAGGTAAACTCCCCGAAAGATGATAATCGTCACCTGTTTGCTTGAAGTCTTTAAAGGAGAGTCTGTTGTGGTTTGTAGGATTAGTGATGACAGGGTATTGACCTGTCAGAGCAACTTTGAGAAGCAGCAAACTGCTGCTTTTCTCCTTCCCTGCAATACGATGAATGAGTCAATGTACTACATTGATTAGAAGGGCAGGGTGGGGTGGGGGAGGGAAATCACTGAACTCATTGACCCTGTACTTAAGAATTGCTTTGGACTTGATTCATAGCATGAAACTTTCAGGCACACCTTTCACCATCAGCTCAAGAAATCATGTACACAAATGCATGTGGCTGTGTGCAAAGTGGTGAGCTGTGTGGTCGCCCTGGCTGGAAGCCCTGGAGTGGCCTTAATTACACCTGCTTCCTTCCTCATCCCCCAGACCCAATGGTCACTAAGTCATGTTGTTCAGTCTTTCCTGCTGTCTCCCTTACTCATGCCTTTAAACCCAGCCCCACAGCTTCTGGGTTGCTCAGGCCTTAAATGTCTTGTGCCAGGAATCTCAATCCATGATTGGGCTTCTCCGAAATCTTCACTTTGATTTGGTCAATTCTACTCAGAAAGCCTCCATAATGGCTGCCTGTGTGCAGAATCAGGTCCAGTCTCTTTGATCTGGATGTCCGTGGTTCTCTGGTATGTGCCATCTCAACCCATTTCATCTTCCATGTTCTCCTTCACTAATTTGCCGTTCAGGTCCTGCAGTGCCCAGTCTCACCTCCATTCAAGTACTCAGTTCCTTCTCCCTCTTGTGAGAGTCCTCTGCCTATTCAGTCCCTATCCTTCCGTCAGGACTCAGATTTTTTTTTTTTTTAAATCCATTTTGAAGCCTTTTTTTGAATCAGAGGTCAGCAAACTTTTTTTTTTTTTTTAATACAAGGCCAGGTAGTATGTATTTTCAGCTTTATGGGCCATACACTCTCTGTTTCAACTTCTCAGCTCTGCCATTGTATGATGACAGCAGCCAGGGAAAGTACATAAATGAGTAGCTGTGTGCCAGGAAACTTTATTTACAAAAATGGGGGTGGGCTAGACTTTGCTTGTGGGTCTAGAGCACCACCACTGGCCCCTGACTTAGATACATGGTGAAGTCACTTTCCAATGAGCTCACATGACAAATTTAACCCTTTCTCATATACTGTAGTTCCCTTTGATATGAAGATTATGTTAGGTTATTTAATATTTCATGACTCTATCATCTCCATAATTAGATTTTAAATATCTCTTTTACAAGTATCACCTGATAGTTTAATGTAGAATAACAGAGCTGAAAGAGATCCAGTCTCACCATTTCATATCTATCTCCATATCTATATCTACTTCTATATCTATACCTATAGCATCTATAACTATTTTTTCTCTTTCTGTTTTGTCTTTTTGGGCTAGCTGGTTTTGTAGATCCAGATACTGGGTCTCTCCTGTCAAACCCATCCTCTACCATTTTATGTCTATGTATGAAGACATAGATATTGAGCCCGTGGAAGGCTAGGGTCACACACTTTCGTTACTTGAAAAGTGGTAGCTTTCCCTAAGTCTCCTGATGCATGTCAACCTGGTCACAGTTGTTTTCTTTGGGGATTAGAAGCTGGATAAACAGTAGACTAGAACTGGATCCTTATAAGTTTCTCCAGAAATATTGTGCACAATTGACACAAAGTGGGGGGTTCTGGTTAGAGAGAGAATTAGGTGAAATGTTTCCTAGTAGCTTGGATGTATGAGGACTACTTTTAAAGATTTCCTAGAAGCCACTTCCTGCATGGGGTTTCTGTTGCTAAATTTAGGTTTACACTAAGATTGGGTTTGGCTACAGAAGTCAGCAATCCTGGTAAAAAGCATTTTGGTATACTTAGATCCGAAGGATCACCTATTCTATTTGGAAGCGTGAGCTTTGGATACAGGCATTCTGGTGGCGTATTTTACCACTGAGATAAGGAAGTCAAACTGGACTGGAAAGTATAGATAATAATAATAGATTATATTATAGTTACTATTGTCCTTATTATTCTGGTGTTTGTTGAGTGCCTACTATAGGCCAGGCACTGGGCTAAGTGCATTGCATATGTTTGCATTCATTCCCATGTTATGTACTCTCTGGTATTCTCCCATTATATCAGAGGAATAAAATTGATGTCTATAACTCTACCTTTAAGTATGGTGACTTTTTTTTTATTTCTTCAGCGATTTTGGAATAAGTTGAATTGATTGCAACATGATAAATACTAATGTTTCAGTATATGTAGGATGCGATTGGTACTTTCAAGAAGCTGTGAACTATGTGAGGTCAAAAGACGTTCCATAAAAAGAAGCATTAAGTTTCATTTGAAAAATACACCCATTATATATTTTAAAATTTGTGTAGAAAGGCGTCTTTGCAAAAAGTCTACCTGCTGAGCAACCTTTTCATTAAATCATGAAGATCCCAAGATTACTTTATATAAATCCAGAATGACCACAACCACCCAAAGAGTCTAGCTAAGCTAGAGGAAGAATTTATTTTTCGTTTTAATTTTTAAAAAGAATTACTATGTGGTGTTGGTTTTGTAGATTTATAGTAAGACAGAAAGTCTGTCTGGCTACTGTTGTTTCTGTGTCTGCCAGTTGACAATAGTAAGGGAAAGAAGTAACTCCTTGTCATCCCTTTGCCTAATTTCATTTAGAATATAGAAGCCAATCGCAAAAAATGAGGATACAGATCCCATTAGCTTTGCCATCCCCCTGCCCCTCTGCAATTAAATGTATATATTTATATGTGTTACTTGCAAGGAAGAATAACTGGGCCAAAAGACTCCAACATGATGATTAGAGAAGGCAAAATCACTTACAACTTAAGCGTGATACCCAATAATAGAAGATTGAAAGAAATGAATTGCTACAATGAGTTAAATTAAATTCAGCACAACTAATAGTAGATTAAGCAAACATTATAAATTAAAACCAAAGCTCCAGACAAACAAGGGAACAAATCTTGCCTGGAGCTGAGCCGACAAGGGACCCAGCTGATAGCCATGATGTGTGTCTTTGCTCTGGGAAAGAGTCCTTGACTCTGGGAGACCTGAATAGGTATGGAGTACAGGAAAAGGAAGGAAGTTGTGCTAAGAACCACAGTCACAGCTACAGAGGCAGACATCTGGCTCATTGCAAGAGCCATGGATACCTGAATAACCATTACACAATAGGCTTGCAAGGAGAGTCTGTCTCAAAGAGCTTGAAGTTGGTAAAAGTCTTGAAATGAGTGAGAGGAAAAGGCTTGAGGTTATAGCAAGGGAAGGCAGTGTGATGCTCACTGTTTTTTTGTTTTGTTTTTCTCACTGTTTTTTGAATTGCATGATTTGCCTTTTTTCTTTAAGTTTTTTAAAAATTGAAATATAACATATGTACCGAAAGTACACAGTGTGTGCAGCTCAAAAGATTTTCACCTGTGCAGCTAACTTCCAGATCAAGAAAGAGAACATTACCTAGTCCCTACTACCCCAATTCACTAACTGCCTTGTTGCTCTGCCATTGCAATCTATCTACTTGAGATTCCTGGCTCATTTACCAGTGCACCTTACCTTCCACCCAAACATTAGCCTACAGTGACAAAGATAGAAATAGGACAGGGATAGTGCTGTGTGTGTGTGTGTGAGAGAGAGAGAGAGACAGAGAGAGAGAGAGAGAGACAGGGAGAGATTGGTTAGCTCTGAGAAAGGTGTGACAAATTCCTGGCTTGAAGTCTGGATGTTTGCAGAGCCGGAAGGAAAGACTGGATAACTCTTGGTATTTACTTTGCCAGTTCCATTTAAAGTGGATTCACTGGAGGCCCAAAGCTGAGCATTCACAGTAGGACGAATGTCTACCACTTAGTGCAGTTGATGCGCTACAGACATTAATTATTTCATGTGGCACCCTAGTGAGAGGTAGGTAAGTACTATTGTATCTGCTTTATAAATTGAGTTAACAGGCGTAAAGAGATGAAGGCTGCTTCCATTTTGGGAGTTTGTCCAATGAGTTGCTGCCTTAGCTGCCAACTTTGCACTCAGTGGATCTTCCTGCTGCTTGGCAGTCATCGTATATTCATTGTTTATTCACTTATTCATTCATCAAACCTCTATTGAGCTGTTTTTTCTGGTACTGTACTAGGCTGCATGAAGCATACTGAAATGAACAAGGCATAGCCTATACTATTCAAAAAGGAATAATTCTTATAGGAGTTAAATCTTAAATCCTGTCAGAAGGCAGGCAAGTAAGACAGTAGGGAGTGAGGAGGACTGTGGCAAAGTGGAGGTGCCTACCCCATCTATTTATTATAACATGATCGCTGCCCCAAACAAACATGTCTCTGATTAGGACTCAACAAGGGAAGCCAGCCTGCAAGGTCTTCTGGAGGAGGAAGAACATAATTTGCTATAGTGCAGTGTGGCAAATACTGTTACACAAGTATAAACAATGTCATGGGAAGATAGGACAGCTGTTCAGTAGGACACAGGAATGGGGTCATGAATAGATATACAAGCACCCAAGAGGAAGCTGAGAGGGCTTTAAAGAGATTTACAACCCTAAGATCTTAGAGTTTGAAGGCAAGTGAAGGCCCAGTCTATGCTTGGATGCCTCCACTGATGGGAAATACAGTACCCAGAGAACTCATCCCTTTGGAGGTTTCTCCACTGCCTGGTTAGTGGATGAGTGGGCTGCAGCTTGGTGGTGAAGACTACCATAGGCTTAGAATCAACCTGCCTGTGTTTGAATCCCAGTCTCTACCACTTATTAGCCATATGACCTTGGAGGATTTATTTAACCTCTCTGTGCCTCAGTTTTCTCATCTGTTAAGTGGTGATAGTAATAGAATTGCAGGGATGGAATGCAAGGATGGAATGCAGAAAAAAAACCTCAGCATAGTCTTGACACATAGGACACTTAGCTAGAATTGTTCCTAGCAAGAGACAAGGGAGGCTTGGGAATTGGGCCCCCCATGTGGTAATGAACCACCAAACTCCCCAAAGAGGCACTGAACGAACAGAGTCATTATGAAATAGGTAGCCTCCTGCCTATTATAAAGGGAAGGGACCGAAGATCCCCTTTGATGCTTGAATGGGAATTAGCCACTATGTGGCTTTGATGTGTTTCAGGAAATTTAGACTGTACATGTCACTTTCAGATGACACAGAAGGGAGGATTGTGAGCCTTACACAAGGTAGACTCAGATGTCTCAAACTGAGGGCTTCAATTCAGGAGAAAAGCAAAAGCTAGATGTGGTCCTTAAGAGAACTAAGCCAAAAGCACATTTTGGTTTGGTTTTCATCATGTTGAAGGGACAAAGGTATTAATTAAGTGTCTGTCACTGGAGGGTGGGAGTTTTAGTATTTTCACACTATAAAGGGGATATTAGGTGACGATGTTCTGAGTTTTCTACTACAATTTTGTTTTCATTTGGTGTATTTGTATTTGCAAAGTTCTTGAGTGTGCTACACTGATTGTTCTTAATCTCAGCCCTCCTAGGTTGTTCATATTATTCCATTATTTTTGGATGGAGGTACAGAGCCCAGAGAAAGAAACCATTTAGAATTATAGGTTGTAGAGTTTAGGGATTTGAAAGGCCATGGGGATCATACAGTTAACCAACTTGCTTTACAGATTGACAGTAAAGCTCAGAATAGCAAGTGATTTACTTAAGACCATTCTGCCAGTTAATAATAGTCTATACTTGAATTCAGTCCTAAAACTTCCCTGATAGTTAATATTCAAGCTCTTCCATTTTTTAGTTGAATTACCTTGGCTAAGTCTTTTCATGTCTTTGAGCTTCTATTTCTTCTTTTGTGAGCAGGGGTAATGATGTCATAGGGCTGCAGGAAGGGTCGAATAGGGTAATGAATGTGAAAGCATTTTGGAACACTTTATAAAATGCTATAAAAACTTTAGGTATCGTTATTATTACTGTTTGAAGTAATTCAGCAAAATACTGAATTGAAAGTTGACAAATACAACTCAAATAAAAGGATTTTAGAGTTGGAAAGGGCCCTTAGAGTTTATCTGTTAATAACCAAGTAATTGAAGACTTCGTTATGTTTTTATTATGAAATCAAATAATCTTTTAAAGTATGCATTTCTGAACGGACTTTCTCTGCAAATAGAAAAAGTTTGATCATCTCTGAAAGAGGACTTTCCATCAGAGGCCCAGATACTTCTAAGACTGATCCACAATCCAATTTATTAAAAATGGCAAAGAGATGGTTTGGTTCATTTGTTGGGCTTCATTCTTGCAGGGCTGGCTGTGAGTCACTTTCTTTTTAGGGTAGTAGGTTAAGTGGGGGAGAGGTTGTGGCAAGGCTTAGGGAACCTGGAAAATAAATACTGTGAACAAGGTCTCAGATCTAGCAACCAACAGCCAGGACATTCTGAGGATAAAGTGCATGTAACCAGTTCTTTCTAGATTTGCTTCTCACTTTGTTGGCAGAGATGAGGAGGCAGACATTGCAATAGGTGGGTTGCAAAAAAATTCTTGTATTCCCTTGTACTGCTACTAAGCAAAGTAACACAAAGTCAAGATAGGTAGGAGGGAGAGCAGGTGACAGCAGAGAAATCTGGGCAGGGCTGCCATTTTTTCCAGACTAAATAGAGCTTTGATGGTCTCATGATTTCTGAAAACTATTGGCAAGGTCAGGTTGGGTAATTGAGATAATTTTTTTATTTTAATAACCAGAGTTCTAAGACAAACTCACTTTAAAATCCGCCGTTGCTCCTATGCATGTTCAGCCCACAGGTCAGAGGCTGTGAAGGGCAATTCGCGTGAGGGAGGTGGAACTGCATTCCCACTTTGCCGCCCAACCCCGCTTTTAAGATCCTATATTCCACCAACTCCCCTGGTAAATGCACTTCCACTGTTAATAATTTAAATGATGAAGTAGCCTCGGTGAGAAAAGCACCGTGAAACACAGAGCCGTGTAGAGCAGAGATCATACATTTGTGACAACTCAAGCCTGAGTTTTGGAACAACTGCGTGGATGACGGGCTTGCTCAGGCTCAGGTGGGGGGACCCAGGCCCCCTTGAATGAGGCTGCAGCCCAGGCCGCCTCCTCCCCACCAAGGAAGGGGCAGGGTTCCATGCAGTGGCACCTCCCTGGGTCAGGCACATGTTCATTGCATGTCAGGCAGATTGCCGCAGCCCTGCACGCTGCAGCTGCCCTGTGCAGCTGACCTGCATTACAGCGTTGATGATGCTTGTCACTGAAAAGAGGTTTCAGCCTCAGGAACAGCCTTAAAGAGGCCTTTTAATTCCTCCTGGGAACTCTACCTGCACCTTAGGATGGTGGCAGGGTCACCTCTGTTCTGACGACTAAGGAGGGCAAGAATCTGCCATTTGGTTCCTCCTCCCATCTTTTCATCAACCCCTTGCTCTTTAGGAAATATAGCACTTATTGCTTATTACAAATGCATTATAAGAACAGTAACAAGCAACAACAACAAAAAAACCCAAGTAAAAAAAACTTTTGTGATAGAACAGAATCTATCTAGTACTTTGTCACTTATCAAGTGCTATAAATTCTGCTTCTGAAAATAGTAGTTTGCTATGACTTTTTAACTTATAGATGTAGGTCCTCAGGTCTAACTCCCTTTTCCAGCAGGTTTTTTAAAAAAATGATTTTAAATCTTTACCCACTTTGTCTACTTCCCCCCAACCCCCCTGACTCTGGCAACAACCAGGCTATTCTCTGTATCTATGGGTTTGTTTTTGTTTCTTTAGATTCTACATACACGTGAGATCATATGATATTCGTCTTTCTCTGTCTGACTTATTTCACTCAACATAATGCTCTCAGCGTCCATCCATGTTGTTGCAAATGGCAAGATCTCATTCTTTTTTTATGGCTGAATAGTATTCTATCATACATATATTACATCATCTTTATCCATTCATCCATTGACAGACAATTAGATTGTTTCCATATCTTGGCTAGCTTGAATAATATTACAACGAAAATGGGAGTGCAGATATCTCTTTGAGATCCTGAGTTCATTTTCTTTGGATATATACCCAGAAGTGGGATGCTGGATCATATGGTAGTTCTATTTTTAATTTTTTGAGGAGCCTCCATGTTGTTTTCCATGGTAGCTCCGTCAGTTTACATTGTCACCAGCAGTGCACAAGGGTTCCCTTTTCTCCACATCCTTACCAACACTTGTTATCTCTTGTCCTTCTGGTAACAGCCATTCTAACAGGTGTGAGGTGATATCTTATTATGGTTTTGATTTGCATTTCCCTGATGATTAGTAATGGTGAGCACCTTTTCATGTGTATGTTGGCCACTTGTATGACTTTGGAAGTGCTTTTCCAGCAAGGTCTTCTCTAAGCCTGCTTAAAATGCTGGGTTATTGCCCTTGTAGTTTGTACACTCTGAGTGGTATATGCTCTTTTCTAGCTCTAAATTCTTCCTTCTTTTCTAAAATGTTTTTTTTGACTTTCTGGAGACTGAAGCCAGTATGTCCTTTTGTTCCCCTTTAAACTAATAGTTTCAGTGGTTGCATGTCACATACCAAAGGCATCTGCTTCAAGCTCTTCTTAAATCTCTTACCCAGGCTGCTCCAATCCAGGTATACTACCTTCAAGTTTATTCAGTTCAATCTCATTCAACTGACATTTTTGAATGCTCACAAGTTGTAAACCCCTAGATGCTTGGGGCTGTGTATCTGCCTGTCTCTTTCTCACTTTCTATTTATTCATCCATATTCTATCTATCTGGAGCATAAGATATAAGAAGTCCTCTCTTACAGAAACTTATAGACTGGTTTCTTAGCATGTCCAACTTTTCCTGTTTATGATATTTAAAACTGTTCAAAAACAATAATAACACTGACAACAATAAAACAAGAATCTCAACCATCCTCCATTATATTCTCTACCAAAATGAGATGAATGAAATTCAACCTTTTTTTTTTTAAGATCTTTATTGGAGCATAATTGCTTTACAATGTTGTGTTAGTTTCTGCTGTACAACAAAGTGGATCAGCTATATGTATACATATATCCGCATATCCCCTCCCTCTTGGGACTCCCTCCCACCCTTCCTATCCCACCCCTCTAGGTTGTCACCAAGCACAGAGTTGATCTCTCTGTGCAGTGCAGCAGTTTCCCACTAGTCATCCATTTTACAGTTAGTAGTGTATATATGTCAATGCACAGCATTCATTTCATGATTATTCTCCCAAAGGAGAGGTTGTTTCATTCAGGTAAGGATGATGCAGTCACAATCCAAGGATATGGTTTTAACTATTTCCCCTTTTCTTCTTCCAAAGTTTCCATCATGGAGTGTTTTCCAGAAGTAAACTAGAGACTTTCATATTGCACATCCCTTCCTGCCCTTTCTCTGCTCCTAATAGAAAGGTTAATATTGAGAGAGAAGGTGAATGAGTGTGAGTTCCCAAGTGTGGGCCTTAGATCCTGGCTTTGAACCCTGGATCTCCCATTGCTAGGTCTGTGATTTGGTGCAAATTATAGTCCTAAATATAAAATGGTGATAATAATAGTACCAAGTTCATAGGGATTGGTGGAACAATTAAGTGAAATAGTACATGTAATCTAGCAGGGTGCCTTGTGTAATGCCTGTTTGAAAGGTATGTTGGAAAGGAAATGAGATGCTAGAATCTTGAGTGGGTGGATGAGTTATCTTAGTTAAGAAAATGGATAATTTTTAGCAGCAATTAAAAGATTATATTTGTTCAGTTAGCTTGATGGTTATAGGCATTCCCCAAATACATATCTGGATTTTTCCTCAGTTCCTCTTATCCTACCTGAATGATCTTGCACTGAGAAAAGGAAGAAAGAAAAGGAAGATGGAAAGAGGGGAGGGAGGGTGAAACCAGTCAAAGGGTGTCAATATCAGATGGACTGTGTCATATTTGGGGATGACAGGTTTGTATAATAATGAAGATTATGCATGCACGTAACTAAGCTTTTGAGGCATCTTTTATGATAGTGGTACCCATATCTCGAATGCCAGAAGTCCCTGTTGCCTTACCCGGGGGTGCCCAATGAATGGCATGACTTTCTTTTCTCAAGTCACAGTTGTTCTTTATATCCATCCAATTTTTTTTTTCACATTATGCTTTCCATTACAGTTACTTTGCTCAAGTCAAATTCCCTCAGTGCCTTTTCCTCCATCCTCCTTGCCACGGCACATGGTGGATGGAATTGGTTGGAACGCTGGCCATTCACTCAGGCAAGGCTCAAACCTGCTGACGGGGTGATGGATTCCCTCTCGTCCAGAACCAATAAGACCTTAACAAGAGACCAGGGAAGTGCAGAAGCTGGAGAGGGTTTGGTGAGGTGGATTGGGAGCAATCTCTCCTGCCTTGGTCTCATTTTTGAAGAGTGGCACCTTTCACCAATTTTTAAAAGGTGTAAGATTTTGCATGAAGATTGTCAAGATGATGATGATAAGGTGAAGAGCACGAGGAAGCAAAGGTCAGTGTTCTCAAAGTGTCGGGGTCAGGCCTTGGGACCTTACAGCAGGATGTCACCGTGTGGCCCCTTTCCTGTGTAACCTTCCATCCACCCACCAGTGTTACAGGTTGAAAACTACCCCACCCCACCCCTGAGCTTATCCTTCTTGTGAAAACCTGGCTGTGTACCTGCATGAGGGCCAGCCCACTTTCCTCCACATTGCGCCCAAAGCCCCCATGTACCTAGCTGAACTAAAGCTGTGACCTCAGGACCTTTCAGGGTCCAGCGCTGCCTCTGACTCCGTCTGGCCTCTTTTTTTCTCTCTGTGCTGTGGTCACATGGGCTTCCTTGCTGCTCCTCAAATTGCTGATCATGTTCTTGTCTCAGAGCCTTTGCACTTGCTGTTCCCCCTGACTGGAGTGTTCTATTCCATATGTATACATGGCTGACACACTCCCTCATTTCTTTCAAATATCACCATCTCATCAAATGTCACCTTCTCAGAGAGGCCTTCTCTGACCACCTGAGCTGAAGAAGTCCCCCTGTCACCCTCTGTCTCCTTGCTCTGCTATACTTGTTTTCACATGCCACTGGGCATTATGTTATAATGTATCAGCTTGTTGTCTGCCCCCCCACTAGACTGTAAGCATGGTAAAGGCAGGAACTTTGACTCTTCAGTCCATTGCTATATCCTGCTGCTGGAGCAGTGCCCAGCACATCACAGGGGCTCAGTTAATTTGTTGCATAAATGAATGAACAATGAGTGATTTTCACCTATCCATTCTTTCAGTACACAGTGGTTGAGTATCTACAGTGTGCAAAGATGAAGACATCACAGTCTTTCCTTCTAGGATGTAGCAGTCTTGATGGGGAGATAGATACATAATAAATAGGTATTTATTAAAAAACTTTGCAGGTACCATGATAGAGTTATGGACAGGGTATTTTCTCAAAGTGTCAGAGAAGCAGCAGATAATATGCTGACATTAAGTATACTCAGTTGGTTAAGAATTAAAACCATGAATAAACATGTATTTATGTATGTGTGTGTGTGTCTGTCTGTGTGTCTTTACTGTTTTGGCCTTGTGAGATTTCACAGAGCTTGAAGAAAGGTTCAAAATGGCTTTTCAGTGATGTTACAGTATGACAGAAAGGTGAAGAATTCACTTTCTTTCCCCACAAATGAAATAGAAGCAGCTGCATCTCTCCCAGGTGGGCCCAGGCATTGTATAAGACCCACATATTTTTCAATAAGAGACTCACATTTGCTGTGATGCTAGAAGCTTCTGATGGGCCTCCGAGGGTTGTAAATTACATCAAATAATTTTCCAGATACTAAGCTGTTGTTTTTTTAAAGGGTGGAGATGGGAGGAGTGAGGATGAAGCTTTCCTTGGATCCTGAAATTACCCCTTCTTCCAACCACATTCAGTAAATCTTTTTGAATGTCAAATGTTCATTCATTCAATATTTACTGAGTATCAACTATGTTAGAGGTGCCATGTGGGACCATGGGGCTGTCCTTGGTTGGCTTAAAATCCATAGGTCCTTACTGGAAAAGCTGCTAGAACTTGGTGTAGCTTTTTGCTGTTGTTTGTTTTAGCATTTC
Source organism: Hippopotamus amphibius kiboko (assembly GCF_030028045.1). Lineage (NCBI taxonomy): Eukaryota > Metazoa > Chordata > Mammalia > Artiodactyla > Hippopotamidae > Hippopotamus > Hippopotamus amphibius. The sequence goes on along the minus strand of NC_080201.1, from coordinate 16,491,635 downwards.
TATTTTATTTCTGTAGTTTTATTATTTCTTTATTATAGTGAGTAAAACAAAACATATATAAATATGTGTAAGGGAGATAAATTTAATGCTCTACTCTTCATTCCTACCACCCCTTGTAATTAATCTTACAGTAATTTGGTGGCTGTCTTTCTGTATCATTATTTTTGTACACACACACAGACTTTTATTTTACAAAAATGACGTTATATCACACACATCACCCTGCAGCGTACTTCTTAAAACTTACTAATGTATAATAAACATTTTTCTAGGTCTTATTCTTTCTAGTAAGTTTATAATTTGGTATAGAATTGTTATAACAGAATGTAGCCATCCATTTTCCTTAATCATAGCTCTTTAGGTGAATCAAGATTTTTTTCTATAATATTCAATGTTTAAATAAACATGCTCATACAGATATTTAATATATTGGTGCTTTTCTTTCTCTTCAGTGGATTCTGATAAATGTGATTATTATCTCAAAGAATAAATGAATTTTTAATCTTTAATAGGCGTGGCTTGATTACCTTCCAAAATGTAGCAATTCGTATTTAGAAATACATGGGAGTACTTTAGTCCCTAACATCATCCCAGCACTGGATATCATTAAAATTTGTAAGTTTTGTCAACAAAGACAATAGTAGTACCTCAACAGTCATAGTTCATTGTTGCTGTATTGCCTTTACCCGACCATCCCTAGGGTTGGGCATCTTTCATACATTTATTAGACATTTGCATTTCCCATTCTATAAGTTCCTGTTCAGATGCCTTTGCCTGTTTTTCTACTGTATTTTCTTTTTCTTCTTGACTTGTAGAAGCTCTTTGTGTATTAGAAATAATAATGCTTACAGACCTGTCAGAGATTAAATTTCTGTTATTTCAAGCTAAAAAAAATAATAATGCTTTAGTTACATATAAGAAAGAATATAACATGTAAGATCTTGTAGATAAATACATCTGCTTATATTTATGATTTCTTTCTTTTGTCTTAGAAAAGATTCCTCATCAACCTTTTTTGATATGGTACTCATCAAAAATGTGAGCCTGATTGGCCAGGGTCTTTGGGGCAGAGAGCAGGGTCCATTTGTGGTGCTTTGTGGCTATAATGTAACATTTCAGGGTCTGTTGCTGCCATGCACTTAAGACCAAGGTGCCATCCGCATTAGCCTTTCCCGTCTCACTCTTCTCCCTAATTTAACGTAGGTTTTTACCTGCCAGCCACAGACCTTGTGTCCTATCATCAATGCCCAGCATAGTTCTGCTAGAAAATGTTTGGGATGCTCTGAACCTCAAAGTGAGATTACTGAAAGTAGTGGTCATTAAAAAATAACTTGGTGTTTCCCAACACCCTAAGGCCACTTCTCACTCTAGGACTCATCCATTGCCAAATATCCAGCGTTTGTCAGGGGTAACACTTTGTCACTAGCTCACCCCTGCCCTGTGGAATCTTGTCTCTCATTGCCATTGCTTTGTCTCTCTTGTCTCCCTTCTCTGAAGGAGTCATAAGAAGTCTGACACCTTGGTACTTCATCCTGGGGGCTGGATTTTATACATAATCAATTTAATTAAAATATGCCATTATTTTTCATCTGTCATATTGTTAGGGCACAATCCTGGGCTTTGAGGACTTCAGCACGTCTCCGCGGTAACTGAGTAATGTGTTCCCCTTGACAGGACCAATGTTCTGTCCTTCATAAACAGGGATGGCTTTAGAAGGAGGCAGGCTCTTAGGTGAACTGTTTCTCTAATGATAAATAGAGATAAAAATGTGTAGATTTTCATACACATTTTCCCTGTCCTTGTGACTAAGCTAGCAGAGAAAGCTGGAGCATTAGAACTACAAAAAAGTTCAAGCAAGAAAACTGAGGCAGAGTGAAGTAAAATGGGCACATTCAGGTTTCACAGCACATTGATGTACACTATTAGTCTGTGGATTTATGACAACCACAGACACAACAATAATAGGATTCGTATGTAGATTCTGATAAATAGAAACAGGGTCAGATGGGCCCATCAGCACATGTATCATCGTATTATTGGAACACTGACCACATTTAGAACTCCTAAGGTAATTCAGAGCCACAGTTTAGAGTGAGAACTTGGACTTCTCCAGCCATTTCACAGCTGTGGAAATGGAAACATAGGGAAGTGAAGTGATGTGCCAAAACTTGAATCCATACACCCTGATTTCCTGATCTAGCCCTCCCTCTACTGCCTTATGCCCTTCCTGGTTGATGCAGTTAGTTGCAGGAGCAATTTTTTCAGTGAATAGTAAAGATTGAAGATCAGCTCTTTTAGGGGACCAGTATCTATTGGGGAACAGGATCTATTGCCACACATATACCCCTTTAACCTACCTCCCAGTTAAGGAGAATTATGTGGTCTTGTTTAATTCATTCAGAAAATATGTATTTGTCATTCCCTATGCTGGGGCTCAATAAGTATTTGTGGAATTTTATTGATTTGATTTGGATTGTTAAGTACCAGAGGTAGGGGCCTGAGCAAGTGAGTAAGGTTTCATTTTACCAGTGGGGATAAAGGATGCAGCCCACTGAAAATAAACAAATACCTTTTAAACAATTTCACTAAAAACATATGCCATATAATTGAATATAAGTACAAATAAAAGGCACCTAGTACAGCTTGTTCCAACTTCTCTTTTATTAGAATCTAAGTGGTAACATTCATTTCCAGACAGTGTCACTGATGTTGGTTTTGTTCATTATTAGGAGATTGTCGTTACTGTACTCTAAAGTGAGAAGCCCTGGGTTTATAACTGCCAGCGCTGGCAAGTGGCCGAGGAACTTAGACGCATCAGCTGATCTTCCTTTTATAGAGTCAGTGTGTCAGAAATCATCTTCAGAAAGCAAAGTATCCCTTCCCTGTAGGCTGTTCTCCCAAGGGAGGATGGACACTTGTTTTCCTTTGGCTGAAGATGTAGTATGGACTTCAGCTCAGAAGCTGCCTGATTTCCGATGTGGTACCTGGGGGCAAGCTGGAGTCAGGCAGCTCAGAGGCTGACATGGTCACTGTCACGTGAGATGTGAAGCCAGCTGAGCAAGCACCAGTGGCTGCTATCCTGGAAGAGCCTGGATGTTTCATTATTTTGATTTTATCCGGCATGAACAGAATTCATGGATGGGCTTCAGAACAGGCAGAAAGAGGAAGAAGAAGAAGAAAATAGCGCAGATCATAAATTACAATAATCATTTATGACCCAACAAAGAATTCGCTTGCACCACAGTCACAGCACCTAATAAGTACATTCATGTGACTTATGAGACTGTAATAATCTTCCCACTGATGATTTCTGCACTAAGTTGTTGCTGTTGTTGTGCATGTTTGGTAATGATGGACAAAAGTCAATATTGGGTCTTTTGATTCTCTTAGTACAGAGAATGACATTGTTTTCCTTTCCCACAGTTTAGCTGGAAGCAGTTTCAAAACCTGGAGACAGGAGATTGCCTTTGGGGTTTATCTCGGTTTCCTAATCTGCTGGGAGATTTCAAGACAGATCTGTAGCCAAAATTGAGTTGCTTTTCTGTGTCCCTTTACTTCCTGAAAGCAAGGGAGGAGGTTATTTTCTTCCCCTGGGAAGTTCTGTGTGGAGTCTTAGCTGTCCTAAGGGGATCCACAGAAGCAACAGGTGTGAAAGAAACCTGGGTACAAACATCCCAAGCCAAATAAGCATCTTTCCCTCTTACCACCCTTATGAGTAAGAATAATGCCCCGAAGGAAAGGTCAAAGAAACCTACCACAATTTGAGCTCTGTATCTAGATGCTTTATATCCACATCCTAAATGCTTGAGGTTTGCCCTCATAATACGGGCCTACTTCGGAATTCATCTATCAACTTTTTAAAAACACGTACATCATTTACATTTACATAGTATCTTACTATTTTCAAAAACATTTTATAGATGTTTCTTATTTGATCATTAATATCAACCCTTTGAAATGGCTATTGGTCAGTACTATTTTTAAATAAAGAGACTGAGGGTCAGAGAGGATGTCTCTCAAAGCTGCCTGAGTGGTGGATGCAGATTCAAGATTCTTATAAGAAATGTGGAGTATTCCTGCCTTGCCTGGTTGGTATCTCTGGAGTAGTACAGCAGTCATTACAGGTCTAGACACTGGCTTGCTTTTACTCTACCCTGATTTTTAAATGGACACATCAGATTCAGGGGAAGCTTTGAAGACAGTTGGTGCTCTGAGCATGTTCTTTTGCGGGGCATTGGGCATATGGAGAGTTTCTTGCATTCTAGAAGTAAGTTTCTGATTATTTAATATTAGCAGACCATTTGTAACTCAGATGTCAGGTAGGGTTTTAGTGTCTAAATATCTCTAGGTAAGATGGCTAATCTCCCACCCCCTCCAAATATGCCCCATGTAAATATAATGACCTTCTACAGATTTCCAAAGGGTTGAAGCATCTTGTGGTTATGTTTTACTTCCATGTTCCTGCTTGTGCTGAATCAGTTCATCTTGGAAATTGTCTTGATGCCCTTCTGCTCTCTGTGTTGTATGTTATAGCCGAGGAACTCGGGCATCTTCCTTAATTTCCTTCAGACAAACCACTCATACAAGGGGTGTGTGTGTGTGTGTATGTGGATGGACGGTGTGAAGACTACTGACATTTTGGTAGGACAGGAGCAGTTACATATTGCCATTTGGCCGCCTTTTCAACTTGGGTCCCAATTTCCTACCTTTTTGCAAGAATCTTTCCTCCTCTCTTCTTTCTCACCTGCCCCCTTTTGTCCCCCCTCACTCCTCCCATCGCCCAAATTCAGTTTTGTGTGCATTTCACTATAGCTACCTCCTTTGTTTCCTTCTGACTCATGCCCTCAAGCTCTCACTCTCCCCTTAAGCACCTTATCAAGGATATTTTCCTTAAAACGATGATTCCCTCTGTACAAGGAATTCTGATGCCAGCCAAATCAGAATTTTTTCTAACCCACCACATAAATAGTGACAAGCAAGAGAACCCAGTCTTGAATGTCTGATTGGTCTCAACATTATAGTGATAACAGTGATGTTAATACCTTATAGTTGTTGAAAGTTTTCAAGTTTTCAGCATGCTTTGCTTATACGTGAGCATATTTTATCCACACAGTAATTCCTACTATGCCAGTTTGCATGTGAAAAAACTGAGGATGGCACAGAGCCAGAAATGGAGTGCAGATTCCTTGACTTCTCCAGAGGTCTTTCTCTACCATAACAGTATAGGTCCAGTTCTGTTCCTGTCCATACTTCTGCACTGGTTGGTTTCTGCATTTCATTGCCACACAATCAAACAGACTGCAAAATTTCAGCCGTCTCTGATTTATGTTTGCCACTGGCCTCCCTGGGACTTAAACACTGAATAACTAACTTTCTGTTTCTATGACAACCCTACATGTTCAACCAGTAGCCCCACGTGGGCTCCTGGGTCCCCTGCCTTTTGTCATTTCTGGAGATCCAGAAACATTGTTCAGTGAAGGCTGTGGCCTTGTAGGAGCAGATCATGAGGCCACATCAAATGTGTGACCTGGCTCTTTAAAATTTGGACCGTTTCTCCCTCTCCATTGGCTGCTATAACCAACGTGCATGGATAGTGTTTCGTTGTTTTTCGTATGTAACATTTCTTCAACCTGGAAAGTCTTTGTCACATAGGATCGAAGACTTATTAAAGCCCCAGCAAGGCAGGGGTTAAAATGGTTTTACCTGCAGGATTTCATGAACAGGCTGTGAGCCACTTTTTGGTCCCTTCCCCCATCTCTTTATGTAGGTGTCCCCACTTTCCCAAGCATGCAGTATTTGGACTATTACGGAAGTCACCAGCAGAGGTGCCATAACCTCTGGCTGACCTTGAGCTGCTTATGCCCTGCCGTGCACTCCAGTTACTAGGATCTGTAGAGGTGGCCACAGCCTTGCAAGACACTCTAAAGCTTATAGCTGTGTCAGGTCCTTACCTCTTTTTAGTGGTGTTGGGTGACTTCTAGATCCTGGTAGCGTTTCTCTTCTCGTGTGATGTGTGCTCATTCTGAAATAAAAACAGCAGAGCTGTGGTTGGTCTCTCTTATGGGAAAACAGTAATTTTCCACTGCCTGGGCTGTTTTCCTTGGATGATGGGCTATAAGAAGCAAAAGTGAGAATATGAGGAGACTGGTTAATTTATTTCCTACCAGCAACATTTTTTTCTTTTCATATTGTCAGGGCACCTAGAGTTGTATTGACTCGATTCTTCCAAGTCTTTCTGCTTGTCTTTTAGACTTCATCTTCATCACTAAATTGGCAACGACTGTACAAAAGGTTTAATGGTTTTGGTAATATTTTGTTAATCTTTTTTTTTCTGAGCAGGGATAATAAAAAATGTCACTGTGCTTTGCATTTTAGAAGCAAAAGAAAATTAGACACCTGTTACATAATCTTCTCGTGGCATTATATAACAAGTCTTTCTACTGGAAATAATGCTCTCAGCTGTGCTGTTTCCCATTTGCTGTGATTCATGCAAGGGTTGTATGTTAAACTTGTCTGTTTATCAAACTCAGAAATATATTAGGTTGAAATCTTTGAATTTGCCTATTTTGTAGATTAAAAGCTTTCAAATATTGGCAGTTTCATAAGGTCCAACTTGTATCAGCAACATAAGGCAAAGCCTGATGGGAAGCAGGAGAGGTCATCTACTGCATCCCTCTGTCTCCAGGCAGGGTTGCATTTTAATCACGCTGAGAAGAATCTCATAGCTCACACTTTTTTAACATTTGTTGTCAAAGAATGAAGTTCCTGATGCAGTTCTGGGCCTGTTAAGGGGTTAATCCTCAATATCAAATTGGGGAATGGGTCATTCTGGAAGCTCAGCAGAAGTGGCAGTGATCCCTCCTCTTTAAGATCTTATAGGACACCTCACACATTGTGTCACTCTTCGTGGGCATAATCGGGGTTTTCATTACATAGAAAGGTTCTCTGTTGCTTTTACCTCTCACCAACCAAAGTTTTGATTCCATGCTCATCAAAAACTGGTGAAGATTGGCTCTGGCTTGCAACTTGCTTGAGACTGTGTCTCAGATCTTAGCCTTGAATGTAACAATATAAGCTGTTGAACAGCCTGCCTTGGCTACCTTAGCAGATGGGCCCTTTAAATGAAGACAAGGAACCTGTTTTACTCAAGCGATGAGATTTCCAGAGAAAACAGTCATGGGGATAGTCTTTGGACTCTGGGTAGAGTTCTCCTAACATGCGTATTCAAGCCAGATGCTAAGGGTATCTGCCCTCCCTCCCAGCCTCCTCCCTGCAGTCAGAGCTCACAGCCTCTCCCCACTCCCACTGTCCCTCAGCCAGCAGCTCCGGACACCCAGAGGATTCAGCTCCGGTTCACTAGAGCCAGTTGTTTATTCCAAGTATTGAGCTTGCTCTTCAACAGACTAACTCTTGTTGCCAATAAAAATGTAGCCACTCAGTCCTGGGTGTGTTAATAATAGCTTGCGAAGGCCAGAGCTTTAGAGACTGAATATTTTTGTGTGATGAAGACACGAGGCAGCTTCTTTGCCTAGGAACAGAACTCAGAACCCTCGGACCCTGTGACGTTATTCCAATACTAAAGGCACAAAGTTTGGATGTGGGATGTATGATGACAGAAATTTCTGTGCAATATTAAACTCTGTTTAAATGAGATAAAAGCACCCAATATAGTTCCCGGCCCTTCACAGACTTCCACTAGATGCAGAAAAGGTATAGAAAAATTGGCTGAAGAGGAAAGATGAGAGGCTTTTAGGTCAGAAGGTCTAGGTTCTGGTCATATATCAGCCAGCTGTATATGTATGACCTCAGACAGGCCCCTCTTTCAGAGTTTCAGTTCCCTCATTTGCAGAGTGGGGTCCCTGCACGTCCCAGGATTGTCTGCTGGTCATAAAATGCAATCGTGGGGGCAAGAATGCTTTGAATAAAGGATGACACATCTTGAAGGTGTTGGGTGTCTTATACTCTCCAGGTCTGATTTTTATTAGGCCTCAGCTGTCTTTGCATGATTGGAGAAAGGACTGGGATAATATGCCTCAGAAGAGGATGGTTCTTAAAATTGATGAGTGGCTTTGAGTCCCTGTCAATTTCTTACCCAGCCATCAGGAAACAGCTGTGCTGGTGAAAGGCCGAAAGGGGCTCGGGGTGGGCTAGGGGACCCCAATACAGAAGAGCCTCCTTTGGTCCCCACCCTCCTGCAGCTTGTTCTTAATGAGGGAGCTGGGTCCAAACCCAGTTTTTTGGGATCTGATGAAAGCCGTAGCCTACTTATGAAAGCCGTAGCCTACTTAAATCACTTTCCTGTGGCCTTTAACCTAAAAAGATTACATTTTGGGGGGGTGGGTAGTGAGCAGCAGAGGACCAACCTTCTGTCAGAGGACAAAATCAAATTTTTTATGTGATGTTGCTGCATTAAAAGAGCCAATCTTGTGTCATGTAACAAGTGAATAATGGCTCTAGCCTGTGATGTCAAAATTTTCCACATGTCTCATAAATAAATCCAGCCACACCCCTCCCCCCAACCACCACCCAAAGGCTATCCATTTTTGAACCTCAGCTTGCATCCCAAATTAAGAATGCATTCAGATTCAAGGTTAAAGGTACAGTATCCCCTTTCAAAAGGCACATGTCAGTGTTTCTGCTGACAATGATAAATAACATTTGAAACAGGCTATCAGTTGTCAAGAGGACTCTTCCTTCTCCTCCTCATCCTTCTCTTCCTCTTCTTTTTTGCCCTAACTTTGCTGAAGACCTGATCCTTTGGAAAGAATAGATGCTGCATTAGGCCAAGACTTGATGAAATTTTCTTTAAAGAAAATCACTTGAGTGAGATCCCTAGTGGTGGGGAAATCACACAGTCAAATAGTCCAGTGGCCCTCAGGAGCAGAGAAGCTGGACGCAGCACAGCTGCAATTAGGATTAGCAGCATAGTCAAGCCAAGTGCTTTCTATGGCAAGAAGCATGTATTTGAGAGCTGTCCGCTTGCATCGGGATACCAGGCACAGATACTGACGAGTCAGAAAACCTAAAATGTTGGTGTTGTTTGCCAAGGAGATTCTGCCTTTTCATTATCAATTGTGATCAACATAGACGACTTTCAGAAATAAGAATTCAAACCATGCTTGGGTGTAGCATACCCGTTATTGTTCCCTTTCTTTTAATGTTAAAAGACTGACCAGTGGTCAATTTACAGGGAGATTTTTCTATAAAATTCAGTCTCGTTGAAAGCTCCTTTGCTGAAGCAAAGCTGCCTCTTTATTCCCCCTAAAGGACAGGATGCTTTTTTTGTTTTTCCATTTTAGAGAGTGGGGGTGGGGGGCATGGGCAGGCGCATGATGGCTGAGAATCAGAGCAAAGGACAGGAGGGGAATGTGGCTGAATTTTCATAGAGGCTCAAGTCCCCTTGTCTGCTCTCTCCATCCCTCTCTTCTCTCCCCACCTCACAAACAAAGGCAGCATCTTTCTCAGATAATGCCGCGTGTGTCAGAAGCGAACGTTCTGGGAATGTACATGGTGACCTGCTCTGTGTAACAAACGTCAACCCCAAACCATACAGAAGTCGCTACATCTGTTTTGGCTTTGTTCGCAGCACAGAGGGGAGGGGGGTGCACTCCGTGGTCAAGGGCCAAACTACATGTCATATTTCATTACCTTCATTAGCTACTACAGAAGGCTGCATTCAAAGAAAAGGTTGGTATTAACTCTTGAGCCGCCAGCCTTTTCTAACAACTATTTTCACCTTCACCCACTGCTTGCCGGTCCGTTCGTTCATGCTGTGGGCTCTGATTTAACTAAACTGTAAATCAGCCCTGAGGTCCACGATTTCACCTTCTTAACTTAAAGGAGGCAAGCTACTGTTTTATCCTAGGTAGCTACTTACAGGACGGCTGAACATCTGGAACCTATTAGGACAAATGCTAGTGTAAACCCAACGGGGAAAGCGTATTTAGAATTAATAAAACTTTCCCTTCTTATTTTGTCCGCAGTTGTCTTTTTCTTTTCCCCCTCACATTATTTCCATGATTTAGTATTGCCAGCTCCTTTCTTGGTTGCTGTAGTGAGATAAGATGATGCTTATTGCTACCTTGCTATTTTTGGGGGGAGGGGACCTTTCTTGGTGCTTTCTTGTGGTGACATTGGACTCACATGGTCACTATCCCTAGAAATAAGAGCCCGTTTCCCCATATTCATGTTGCATTTCTTGAGGTATGCTTTTCAATTGCTGAAGTAAAGTGAGTGAAGGTATAAAGTAGATCTTTATACTGTATGGCTATAAAATGGTCAGTTTTCATGCCGCATATTGATTCTATTTAAAATCATCTGTGGCCAGCACATGCTGTTATTTCATGTTATGAAGAATGGCCACTTGGCCAGCATAGGTCAGAACACACCTGGACTGTGGAATTAGGAGTCTGGAATTTTGATTCTTCATCCTGGCTCCGCTATTGATTTATTGCCTGGTATTAGACAAAGCTCTTGCCCTTAATTCTCCCATCTGTAAACTGCAGATCATTATACCATTACAAGGGTTCTAGGAGCTCGAATGACTTCATTTTAAGGTACTTTGAAAAGCCCTGAGAGGACAGTACTTTAGAATACTGTGCCATCTAGAATACTTTAACATCCATTTATTTGCATTAATACACATTTGAAAGATACACACCAGTGGTTTCCAAGTATAGTCCCCAGACCAGCAGCCTCAGCATCACCTAGGAACTTGTTAGAAATGTAAATTCTTGGCCTGTGGACCGATTGCATCAGAGACTCTGGTGGTGGGATAATTCTGATGCACGCTGAAGTTTAAGAACCACTGATCCATAGGTTTGGCTTCAAATCCAGGAGTTAAGCCCACAAAGCTCTATCAGCCTAAACAGATGTTGGAGTGGAAGCTCAGCTCAACAAGGCTTGAAACGTGGCATCTGAAAGCCACTCTTGACCTGTAAGGCACGTGGGGCCTCTCCAATTCTGACTTGTGGACAATGCCAATGCAAAATTGTTTTGCTGGTTTTTGAAATGAGTTTTATAATTTCTGTTGAGCATTATTGGCACCCTGAACTCAATAGGCCACTCTGTAAGCTGGTGTCTGTCTAATCTTGGGTACAGTTTAACCTGCCAGAAAAATAAACCTGTAATGAAGATTGACAACTACCAGTGGAATAAGGCTTGGATTTGGGACTCAAATGTACACAGAGGCAGAATGATGCCATAGAAGAAGACATCTAGAACTTCTCTGGGGTTGGGACATGAACATGAAAATAGTTACTTTGCAGATTGTACCCTCTGAAGTGGAAAGAGAGGTGTAACAGCAGAAAATAATGTTCACTTTCAGAAATACTGAGCTCTCTGTTGCTGCGTCACGTGTCCAAACTTTACACTTTACAGGAGTTGTTGTAAAAGAAAAACTAACCAAAGAATGGACACCCAGACAAATGATCTAATTTTGTAAATCAGTAGCAATATGTAAACTATAAATGCAGGAGTTTATGGTGTAAATTGGCTTTTAGTGTCTCTCTGTATCCAGTGCTACTTTGTGCCAGTAGTGACTATATTCAGAAGGCAGGAAAAAACTGTACACACATTCTCATCTCCTTTTGGTATCTCGGGTTTCCCTAAGATTCAAGACACATTCTGAAGTTGAGAGAAGAGCCAACAAATGAGGACAATTTTGTTCCCATTTTTAACCTCAGACCAGTCAACTCAATTCTTCCTCCTTTAAATTTGTCCTAAGTTTGGTCCTACAGTGAGACCTTTTGCATGGCAAGTTTCAGCCTGGAGCAAATTTTTATGGCTGAATTATAAACCCTTGAAAATAGGGGTTTATAATGGAAACGCTGACACAACCTTAACTCTAGCGGCGAGAGTGCAATGCAATAATAAATGAGGCAGAACAGCAAAGTGCTGCTTTTAATTTATCATTTAGTAGGAGAAAAAGGCCTTGTTTACTTCTTCTTTTTCATCTTCTTCTCTGCTTCCAAGACTTGCAACCATTATTTTGAAATGTATTTTATAATAAAACCTCAGTGGTTATGTTGCCTAGGGCTTGAGTGTCCATTTTAGAAAGGGAGAAAGAGAGAAAGAGAGAGAGAGAAATCTTTGAGGCCTAAGAAGCATATTCTGTTGACTGATGATGTTTTGACTGCACAGTTGCTGCCTGGCAGTGCATTTGTTACAGAACAGGTCGGCCCCTCTGCTGTGATCCAGAAGTTCCCCGAACATATGATCCTATTTGGACATGTCTATAATAGTAGCAGTAAAAATTATTTTAATATTTTAAATGCCTTCTGGCCCTTTTCATTCCAGACGTCACTGTATTTTGACCACACAGATTACAGCCTTTAGAGTCAATCATGTCATGTATTTTAGTATCTTTCCCTAATCCTTGCATTCCCACTTTGTGGATGGAGAAACTGAGGTCACTCATTGGTGGTGTGATTTCTATAAATTCCTTTCTTACTGGGTCTCTGTGTGCTAAGCACTGGGCTGGGACAAAAAAGAGTGTACCCCCTGCTCTCTAGGAACTTAAAACCTAATGGACAGAGCAAACACATAACAAACAAAAAATAATGGTGTAAAACATTATAACAGTAGAAGCCTGTTGTAAAGTCACTTTATGACATGGACATTTACTTACCTCTAGCCCTGACTCCATCATTCCTATAACTTCAGAGGGGCCCGAGGATACAAAATCACATGTATATTTATACTCTATCCCCCACTATACATAGGAGGATGACCTTTATGACTGCGACACCTTCCTCCTTGTCCTGCAGCTTCCACTTTGGTGTGAGTAATAGGAGGGCTCAATAGAAGAGTGGGAGGCAGGAGGAGAGTGAGGTTCTGATATTTATTCCTCTGGCTCTGTCCCTTTCTGGCTCAGAATTTGTTCCATTTCTCTGATGAAGACCATAGCTGCAGTCTGCAGCCCTCTCCTATAGCTATTGGTCTTGCCAGGTTTTGGCAACCCCACCCTTCCTTGGCACCTTCCGGCCTGGGAATGGTAATGGCTGGTGCTCTTGTTACCTCCCAGGTGCATCACTGTCTCTTTTGGGTTTCCCTAAGTCAAGCTCACACCTCTGCAAATAGTCCCTTCTTTAAACTCTTCTTAGTTATCCCATTTGAGTGTGTGCAAATTTCATTCTGCTGGGCCCCTGGCTGATTAAAAAATATATAGAGAGAGCACATGTGTGAACATACATATACATACACATAAACACTTTAAGAACACAGAGTATTTAGGCAGAAGATTTATTGAGTAGGTCTGTCCAATGTCGGGATTTGTGGTGAGTACATTTCGAAGTCACTTCTTGCAATTCCGAGGCCAGGTAATGCATCTATCATGCAAGGCAGCAAGCCGCTGAAATTACATCAGATTTACAATATAATAAACTTTCATTAAGAAGAAACTACATGAAACTTACTCCCTTTCACTCCCAGGACTAAACAAATGCTGTTTGAATATCTAATGAACCCAGGTCTCACCCAACTTGGTAATGCTGGCATGAAAATGTTAGAGAGAATGAAACCAGGAGACACAGAACAGCCACTCCATGCAACATCTTCAGTAGCTGGAGCAGTACTTACATTGTTGCCATCAGTTTTCTTCAGTCATCCAAAATGGGACCCATGAGGCCACTTGCTGAGGATGACGTGTGCTTGCACCCAATGTACCAATTCTTGTGTGCATTTTAACCATAGCGTGTCTTGTGGTTTATTGAAGAGTTTATACTGTTTGGTTGCCTTCCTGTCTGATACTTCACTGGATAAGTCAGTCGTGATCATTCCTCAGCGTTTTAGAGAGCAAATACCCCAATGATAGAATGGAAGTGGTTCATCAAAGGTGTCTCATACAAAGACATAATTCAGAAACATTGTAGCTAAACACATGGGTTTATTTATGCTCTCTCTCAAAGCCTTACTAAAATGATGGTTGAGGTATAAAAAAGCATAAAGTCGTAAGGACAGCAAACAGAAGAGGAGGTGATGGCAGATAAGGAATGTCAACAAAATTTGAGGGGCTGGGAAACAATTGGACTGACAGTAACAGATTTAGGAGAAGACAGAAAAATGGAGCTACATGTCTGCAAAAGGCAAAGTCAAGAACTGAGCCAGTGTGAGGAGCTAGAATAAGAAAGATTCAGCTATTGGAGGCATTGATTTTCTCTGTGGGTGTGGGGATGGGTAGGGCTGGGAATAGAACTAGTTGGAAGTTGCATAAAAGTCAGTTGATCCTCTAGCTGCCCCCACTCTGTCCTTCATGTGAAGACCTCTTTGCTCAATGCTTCAGAAGCTTGGAGCTCTGGAGAGGCTGAACATGTGCTGACATGGGGAATCAGGGACAGCTGAGTGAGGGATACTGTTCCATGCATGTGGACATTAAATGAAGTCTGCATACTAAATGGTGAGTCCTCTTTGCCCTTGTTTGCCACTTGGTTGGAGAACATTGTTGACCAGGCTTATCATCTCCAAGCTAGAGACTGGAAGAGTCCTTTTGGAGGAAGTTGATCATTTCAAGAGGAAAGATCTATAGATACTATCAGGTGAGATCCCAAAGAAACAACCAGGTCCCCTTCTGAATACAGAGATCACCCCAAACAGAACTTACAATGGATTTTTAAAAAGTGTTTCATTTTAAAATATAAATGAACAATGTCCCCTCAGACATTTAAGGAAACTTTGCCTTGATGATAGGAACAAAGAGGAAAAAGGAACCCAGAGGGGATAGAAACAGTGAAGAAAGAAGAAGATACAAAAACAAAATAAAAATACACAGACATGGGAAGATGCCACATTCATGAAAGAAGAGTAGGGTGCTATTTAAAAAGATTATTCAAGATGAAAAAGAGCCCCCAAGTACCCAGTCAAAAAGTGGATATGGCAGAAAATTAATTTAAATAGGGATTAAAATTTTCAGAGAGGAAAATAGTCCCACTCAGCTTCAGCTTTCTCAATAGAAGTTCTGAAAACTAGAAAATAATAAATGTTGAGCAGAAATTATTTCCAATGTTGAATTTAATAACCAATCAAGTTGTTGCTTAAGTATGATGGTAGGATTCACTTCCCCTGTCCCTTTTCTCAGAAAGTATTAAAGGGTATATTTTAGTGATAGATAGTCTAAAAAAGAAGACATAGAGAACTATGAAATAGAAGATTTAACACTAGAAGGAGGCAAATGGAATTCTCAGGATAAGGGGGAAAAGACACCTCAGGATGACTGCTGGGCAGAAGGCTTAAAATAGAAATGCAGTCTAGTTTGGAGCAGTAAGACATAGGGATCTAGATGTCTCTCAGGAAAAGAAAAATTGAATAAGATAGATAATTTGATGCATTTAAATGTATTCATAAGATATTGATAAATGTGACAGAGAGTATTGGAATAAATTAATGCTAGATATGTAGAAAATCAAGAAGATGAAAAACAAGGACATTACTAACTCCTGGAAAAAACCAAAAGTTGTACAAGAAAAGAGCTATAATTATAATAAACCACAAGGTTTATGTGTTAAAAATGTTAATATAATAATAATATAGCTACATTGTAGACAGCAAGTATCACGTTAAGAAAAAATTGCTGTATAACTGTATAAACGAAAGGCGTGTATGTACTTAGCATTGTGAGAGATCTTAATCCTCATTTTCCATAGGATGAAATCAATAGATAATAATACTTTAAAAAAAGGAAATCAAGAAACACAAAGAAAAGCAGGCTAGTTGGAAACATAGAGGCAAATACCAGAATAAACAACCAAAAAAATGAAAGGGTTTCCTCTGGAGATCAGAAATCAATATTGGAAAGAAGGTGAAGGAGGGAACTGCTATTCATTGGAGACCTTATAGAACTATTTGTCTTTTTCAAACTATGTACATGTATTATACGGTTAAAAATAAATTTAAAAAATTCTTATAGTGAGAATCTTTTTTTTTCTTTTTTTGGTCATAGTTAAGGAAACGACTTGTGATTATATGAATTGATATTACTCTTTAGGTGCCAGGCACTTGGTTAAACACTTGACATGCTTTTTTTCATTTAATCCTGTTGTTAATCCTGAGATATTTCTTTTATCCCCTTTTACAGATACAGAATTGAAGTTCAGAGAGTTTAAGTAATTTGCTCAAGTTACATAGCTGTCTGTGATTCCAGAGCCCAGATGCTTGCCTGTCTGCTTTCTTCTACCTGCCATCTCTCCAAGACAGCAAGGCATCTTCTTCCTGTGATTGGCTCCCCTGACTGTATTTTAAGTGAGGTTTTGCTGATGTTAGTCTATCCACCTAGAGTACACCCTTTCCTGCTTTTCCCATTTGCCTCCTTTCCTTGCTTCCTAAACACAGCCTGACTTTGTTGGGTTACTATTCTTAGGAACAGCATTGGCCTGGTGGGGATGCCAGCTGAATAGGTGGAGTCCAGGGTTAGTTGAAATGTAGTACCTAGGACAGCTCTACTTACAGCCTTACTTCTCACTGGCTGCATGACCCTGAGCAAATCATCTCACTTTATTTAGTTTTCTCATCTGGAAAATGGGATAATAATAGTAATTACGTTATTGAATTGTTGCAAAGATTAAATGAAGTTAATACATGTAAAGTCTTTATAAATACAACTGGCACATAGTAAGTGTTAGCTATTGTTATTATTATAATTTGTAGTAAATACTGTTGACTGGCTTATAGTTGACTAACAATGGACAGAAGTTTATGGATGTGAGTGAATAATTCATCATTCTCCTAGATTAAAATGTGAAACTGTTCTTGTTGTCATAGGCCACATACTTCTTTCCCACTGGCTTTCCTCCAGGTTAATTAAACAACAAAGACTTTTGATTTTTGCCCATCTCTTGCCCCCATTCTTTCCTAAATGCCAATCTTAGGTTGAGTTATCCAGAAACAGTCTGAGGTGGAGATGTGTGTGCATGGGGGTTTTTAGGAAGGATACTTAGAAACAACACTGCTAATGCTCTTGGGAAGGAAGTGGGATTGGGCAGAGAAAGGAATTGATGTGCTTGCTTCAGAGGCCCTAGTTGATTGTATGGGGAGTTCTGAGGCTGGGTCGGCCACTGAGAGTTGTCTCAAATGGGAGGAAGGGAGTTGTACCCTTATACCCCCACATTAACTAGTCATGGATGTGAGTTGTGTCCAGGGTAGCATTCTTCAGCTAGGGATGCAGCTGTGAGTCAACTCTCCTGGCAGCTGCAGGAGAGGTACCTTAGGTGGAGGGAGTTGGGCTACTCATCCCGGCCTCCATTTCAGTGTCTCTCTCTTTGGCAGCTAGCATTTCCATGCTGCCTCAACATCTAAGGTGGGGAAAAAGGAAGTCCCATGTAGTCTAGGATTTACCCCTGTATTTCAGAATAGGTTAGTTTACGCTGTGGCAACAAGTTAACTCCCAATTTACAAGGGCTTAACATGACAAAGGTTTATTCCTAATTTACAGTGCATGTTTAGCATATTTAACTCAGCTCAGTGGTAGGTGGGGATCTGCTCCACACAGTGATTAAGGGATCCAGGCTTTTAGGTCAGCCATTTTGTAGCAGACCACTTGGAGCACAGGGCCTCCTTTCTTGTTGAAAACGAGGGAAACAGAGAGTCATATGCCAGTTTTAATGCTTCTACCTAGCAGTTACACATGTCACTCCTGCTTAGAGACCGATCCCCACACCTAACAACTTGGCCCTGTCTACCTGCAAGAGACCTGGGAGATGTGTAGGAAGCCACAGATACTCAGTAAGCAGCTGATGATTCCGCTACACTCTACTCAAGGATATTCACATTCTCAAAAGGGAAGGATGGCAGATGAGTGTCTGCCACCAGAAGAAGAAAGCTACATTTATAATGTTTCCCTCTATCATAGGCAAATTAGAGTCCTAAAATTTCCACTCATGAGTGGGCTTCAGGGAACAATTGAGCCCCTTAATAGTGCATGCAGAATTTACATGTATTACACATGTTCCTGCGTTAGGAAGTCTGTAACTTTTAGCAGACTCTCAAAGGTGTCTGTGATCCCAAACAAGTTATAATTCACTGCCCTATAGGTCACTACCTACTGTATCAGCACTTGGGTTTGCCTACACAACAAAATACAGGATCAGGCTTTGCCTCTCCATGAGTCTTGAGATTCAGATTTGTCATCTGGAGATAGAAGTAGCATGTGTAGTTGCCTTTTCACTGAGTCAGCTGCCAGCTGAGAGCCTGAAGCATGATTCCTGACCAAAGGGAGTCTTCCAGTCATGACCAGGGTCTTGCACTGGCCAATGAGGGCTCTGCCTGGGCTCTAGTCTGAGCTTTTATCAATTTCATGGGCAGTTTTTTTCACTTATTAAATAGAGAATCCAGCTCGAGATGGTTCTTCCCAGCCCTAAGTGTCTATGACTCTGGTTGTAATATACCCAAAGTCAGCAAACTTTTTCAGTAAAGAGCTAAATAGTAGGGGACTTCCCTGGTGGCACAGTGGTGAAGAATCTGCCTGCCAATGGAGGGGACATGGGTTAGATCCCTGCTCCAGGAAGAACCCACATGCCATGGAGCAACTAAGCCCATGTGCCACATCTATTGAGCCTGTGCTCTAGAGCCCGTGAGCCACAAGAGAAGCCACAGCAACGAGGAGCCTGCATGCCACAACAAAGAGTAGATCCTGCTCTCCGCAACTAGAGAAAGCCCATGTGCAGCAACGAAAACCCAACACAGCCAATAAACAAATAAATAAATTTATAAAAAAAAAAAAGAGCTAAATAGTAAACATGTTCAGTGTTGTGGGCCATACGATCTCTGTCGTAACTACTCAGCTCTGCTGCCGTAGTGCGAAACCACCATAGACAGTATGTAGATGATGGGCATGGCTGTGTTTGAACAGAACTTTATTTACAAAAGGAGCAGCAGCCCAGGGTTCGCCAAACCCTGATCTACATTAGTTGTTCCTAAAGTGTGATCACAAGACCACCAGCAGCAACATTACTTGGGAAGTTGTTAAAAAAAATGCAAATTTGGGGGCCTCCTCCTGGACCTGCTTAATCAGAATCTTTGGGGATGGGGTCTTTGGAAGACATACAGGGAAAATTCTGATGAATACTAAAGTTTGAGAAACACTGATTTCTCTCTTGAAAAAAAGAAAAACTTAATGATTCCAGGTTTATCCAGATATGGTGCTCTCTTGCTCAGGTAATGAGGCAGGGAATGTTAAATAACATAACTAGCTTTAACACCTGTGCCTCCTCCAAAGCCCCATGTTATATTAATTTCCTCATCTTCACAAGAACATGATCCCCTTCTGTTTTGTTCATCACTGCTAAAGCTTTTAATATGGAAGAAGTGAAAGATGTTGCTTTCACACACGTCTTCTTTATTATTGTTACTGCGTAACTGATATTACCTTTCATGTGTACCCAGGGACTTCCTTGTAAATAGCAAATAGGTGTCTAAAAAGGCAGCCTTTGAATAGTAATGACACTTAACAGGCATGTTACACTTTCATGGGAGGCAGTCTGCATATATATCCACTTTTAAAAATATGAAGTTATTCACAAGTGAAAGAAATTAACAGGGGGAGATGAGTCAACATTAGAATTCAATTGGAATAAGCCTTGCTGGATCACAGGAGTTCATGGTGGCTGAAACCACCCCAGTCTTGACTTGGAGGTCTAAGTTGGATGAAGGGAGAGAAAAAATCTTAGGAAGTCTTGGGACAATCACTGGAGGTGTTCTTTGTTGCTGTCCAATAAGGGTGTAGCTCCAATTGTGCGTTCCCTGAATTGTGCTTCTGTGCCTTAGGTTTTCATTCATGGAATTCTTTGGTTTAAGGTCCTCATAGACTAGGGCCTCATCTACCTTTGTAGGACCTAAATGTTTCACCTTGCACATGGCAGATATGGCAGAGTAAATGAGAGAATGAATGAATGAACATTGTGCAGGATTTTAGCTCCCAGCAAAGGCAACCTCATTCTTGGGGTTTTCTTCTCAATCACACCCCAGAATGAAACACCACCCTCTCTGCCTTCCCCTATGTCCTCCTCCTCCTCCTTCATTGTTGTTGTTGTCTTTTCAGATGAATTATCCACATTACTAAACAAGTAACTTCTGGACAGTCCTTATAATTAGATTGTTTGTCATTCCAATACTAGACTCAGTGATTGTACTCTGGTGGTCTTTGGACATGTGATTTTGAGCTCAGTCAGTAAAGAGAAGAGTGATACCCAGAATTCCCAAGATATGCTTCTACAAATGTTGGGAAAGTCAGGAAAGCTATAGTCATATGCCAGTCTTTATCTTCAAAATATGAGATGTGAATTACTACATTCTAGTCTGTGTAGCCATCTCCTGGGGATTCCAGCTGGACCCTCACCCTGGGACAGGGCTCAGGACACTCGGGGCTTATCCCAGAGCAGATGAGTCCCACGATGCCAGAGAAAACACTTAGTTCTAGCTTATCTGCCCAGAGCTTCCTGGTAGCTTTCTTAATTTTCCACTCACTTGTAAATTTTCCATTTAGAAACCGTATGATTAATATTCCACAGAAGAAGAATTATTCCTTCTTTCAGAGATTTCTTTACCATCTCTGTTGCATTTTAGGCATGAGATGTCCTCCTTTCTTTAGTTAAGATTCTATACCTTATTCACAATCTAGAGAGTCTCCTTCCAGTGTACTCTTTACTATGAAGTGATCTTGACTTTATCTGAGCTCAGGTATAAATTGTTGGTCATTATTTTTGTATTGACATGGTTTCATTGTGCTAGTTTGAACTGTTGATTAAATCCTGCATTGCCATTTTATTTTTATTAATTAGACAGGACTATAAGCCCTTGGAAGGCAAGAACAAGGTGTTTTAGGTCTTTTAAATCTTTTAGCATTTTTGTACAGTGCAGAGCCATACACATGAGAAATGATTATAGCTCTGAGTAGATAATAAGTGAATACATCATCAGCGGTTGTTCTCAGATGTTAAGATTTTCCCTGTCTGATTTTCAAAAATAGTTAAAACTGAGCTTAAAACCAAGGAAGGTACATTGCTGCTACCCTTTAGGGGATTATTGTGAATTTTAAAACTGCTTTTGAAGAATACTTCATCTTTTGCGTACTTTTTTCAACATTCATTTAACACAACAGCTCATGTAGACATGGAAAGGTGATAGAGAAACTGAAATCCCACAGAGTAATTATCTTGCCTGTCAAGTGGTGATTGAATGAATAAATGGGCAAATGGATAAATGATGGGCAAATATAATCAGAGTCGGAACTGTTTCATTTTGAGTTGAAGGCTAATGCTTTTTTTTTTTGGACACTCCCTTCAACAGTAAGGGTAATGGTTAGTGCAGGGTCTTTTAGACAGAGCTTTGTTGTTGGCGTGTTTAGTGCACCTATTTCTCTTCCCCAGCATGGGTAACTCCCAGCCTCTGCTCTATTTCCTGAGAGTGAGCTTCTGAAGTCGGCTTTGCATCCAGCAGTTGGCTGTGCTGTTTTGTATTATTTCATCTTTCTCAGCCCCTTCCGGGATGTTTTGGGGTCCCTTCAGCTAAAAAAATATTCCCACCTCTGCCACTCGCACCAGTGAGAAACCTGAGGCAATAACCTCTCTGAGCCTCAGTTTCCTTACCTGCAAAATGGAGATGAAACAGAATCCAGCTGAAAACAGGTATGAGAGTTAGATGAGGTAATGTGACAATGCTCATCACTGTACTCAGTCATAGTACGCATGCTGAGCACAGAGTGAGCAGTCACCAAATATTCACCATCGTTGTTGTGGATAGAATTGGAGAGATGCACTGAGAAAAAAGGATTTGGGGACAGGATCATCAACAGAGTAGAGATTAATAAATATTTCCTGATATACATTAAATTAAATTTAACTCAATGTTCCAAAGGCAGCTAGTTGATCCAGGGAATGGTTAGGAATAGGGGTCCTTGCCACACACATAGAGAAAGGAAAAGTGTGACGGGGCTCTAACCATTAAGCCCCATGTGTTAGATGGGATGTGTCTCTTCTTACACAGCCTGGCAGTGCTAGGTTGTGAAACAGGGGAATGCAGGACCTCCTTTACATTCACAGGAGAAGATGAAGAGTAAACCTACCTCTGGATGCTGCCTTCCCTTCCAGGAGTAGGGGATTGGCCCAATTCAGTTGCACAATGTGCAAAGATGTAAATCCGATAATGTCATGCCTTAAAAAAAAGAAAGCAAGCAAGCCATGCTGATTGCTTATATGGACAGCTGGCACACCTTAAGAAGTGGGAACGTTTCAGGCGGGAATGTAATAAGGCCCAGGAAAGTGGCAGCATGAAAGGGATGACCTTTATTTGCAATCATGGCTGAGATTTACAGTTTATTACTGATAGCTTTTATAAAGAGCCATTCAGTTCAGAGGTGAGAGGTTTGTCATCTGGAAATGCAATTAACTTTACCTTATCCCAATCCCCCTGGTCTTAGTGTGAGAGCAGCACTCCAGCACTTCAGCAATATCATGATTTCCCCTCTAATTTCATTTCTGTCTATTGCATCCCCAGGTCCCTGGCATTAACGTGGTTGCATATTTTTTACTATTATTATTTTTTATTATTGCTACTCCCTGTCATCAGTAGCCAGAAGGCACTTGTGTATTTTTTTTTTTTTTAGATTTAAATTATTTGATTTCTGAATGAGGAAACCTCAAAGCATAAAGCCTTTTTAAACTACAGCAGTTAGAGTAGCACACAGAACTGAGATGTGCTGTCTTAGGTGCCTGAAAATAATTACATCAATGGAGAGGTTGTAGCAAGGTGGAGTTGTTGTTTTACATAAAGATGGGACCCTAAGAGTTTAAGCCCTTGCAGTTCTGCATACTTCAGTGGCACACACCGTGCCTGGAAAGGCGCTTGCTCCCCTACGCCTGCTCAGACACACAGGCATGTGGAGGAAGCACAACATGATTGGAAACATGAAAAAATGAAAGCGATTTTGGCACCCCTGCTGCGTGTGTATGAGAAGTCCCGAAAGGTCTATTTTTGTTTCACAGGTTCAGTTTTATGACCCTCTCTTGTCTGTTAAGTCAGGTCTGCAGGAATTTAAGAGCCAGACACAAAAGCAAGAATTTAGTACTTTTTGCCAGTTGGTTTAGGTTATTTGAAATATAGCCTAGTATATTTTCCACACTAGGCTGCTGCCAGATAGAACAGAGGAGGAAAGTGGTTCCAAGAGCCTGCATCCTCAGATTTTTCAACCTCAGAAGAACTGAGGGAGAGGAGAGGGATTCTACTGGGGGCCCTATCACTTAATGCCACATTGTCTGAGGCTCTGGCAACTCCCCCTGCCTCCAGATAGCCCTTCCACCTGCCTTATAAAACCCCCAATGAAGGGACCTTTTACAAATTCCAAAGGCTCTATCTGAAAACTATTTCCTCTGGGGTAAGGTAGAGCAGAATAATTACTACCCCTGCGTTTTTCATCCCGATTTTATTGTGGCTATTATTTTCATCAGTGTTAGAGGTTAATATCCCTATTTTTCCCCTCCACTGCCTAAATATAACTGGGGCTCAGCACACAGCCAAACCAGGTAGTGAAGGAAATAGCATTGCCTCCGAAAGAGGTTCAGATTAGTCCGTCTGAAATGAGGGTTTGGGGCCCTAGGGTAAGAATTACCCTGCTGCAGCTGATAGCAGATAGATTTAAACCCATAGTATTTCTTTTCTCAGCTGAGAGAGGTCGGGTTAAAAGATTCAGAAGGTGAATAGAGCATGAAACGATGCACTTATATAACTATATTGGTGCTACAATAGAATGGCATCACTAAGAATAAAAGCATCCAAGAGCCATTTTTAATAGGAAGAAGGAAAAGCAGACACCTCAGTTGAGCATCCTTAAAGAATTCTTTGTAAGCAAAGCGGGGTTGAAGATGCTTAGCTTAAGGGACGGTGCTAAAGTTGAGGAGGATATAGTCAACTGTCCTTTACCATAGAAGTGTCTTTAAAATTAACTTTTGGAAATCTTATGTTTTAAATCTTGTTTGTCCCCAGGCTGTGTCTATACTCAAAGATAGAAGTGAGGAAGAGGGCCACCGTGGAATCAGGCGGGCCATTTAGAAGGCTATTGGAGAGTTCCAGTTGAGATGCTATCTGGGCTTAGATCAGTGTACCAGCAGTGGTGATGGGGAGAAGTACATGGCTATGAGATAAATTTTGGAAGCAGAGCCTACAAGACATACTTCTGGGTTGAATATGATCAGGATCAATTAATATGTGGCTCAGGTTTTAAGGGAAGTCAAGAAAACTACATCCTGGAGCAAAAATGCATCCATTCACATATACTGCTTACTTAGAGATACAAATGCTACCAAATTGAAAAACCATTCCCGTTCAGAAAAGCTGTGATAAACCATTGTCCAGCTCTGATAAACTAAGGTTGTACTCAGTTACCATCTGTGGCTCAGTGATGGTGCCCAGGTGCTCATCACGTGAGTAATGCCTCGAGCTGTGGAACTCAATAGTGTATGCCCATTCCACAAATGGCAGCTTCTTTAAAGGACGTGTGTAGACCAGCATCTTTATTACTTAGAATCAGCGTCAACAGTGGATATAGTGATTTAAGTTAGATTTGGTATAGGGATGAGCCATGTGTTTATACTTAGGAAGAACAGATAGGTCTTTGTTAGAATATCTCTGGGCCACCAAACTCAGGAATCATGGTGAATCATTAAAGACAGCGTGGACCATGAGAGCAGCATGGAGGCATGAAAGGGATGAACTCAAGTTTCACTGAATACTTAATGAGTTTATGCCAGCACCATGTAAGGCCATGGGGATTCTACAATGATTAAAATAGGCAGTGTCCACCCTTGTTACAAAATTGAATTTGGAGAGTTTTCAGCCAGTGAAGTCAAGAGTAAAGAATCAAAGAGAGTAATTAAAGCTTAGTATTTTTTCAGCTTTTTAAAAGGGGTGTACCATGGAATGTTGGAGTTCCCTGGAACTTGACTCTAAACCCTGTTCTCTTTCTACATTCTCTCCCTTGGTGTTTTCATCCACCTTTAAATACAATCTGTGTACAGATAATGCTCAAATTTATGTGTTAAGCCTCTTCTTTGCTCTAAGTTCTAAATGTGTATAGCCAAGTGCCTATTCAACATTTCTGCTTAAATGCCTGAGAAGCAGTTTAAATGTGGGCAAATTGAACTCCTGGTTTTCTTCCCCAAACTTGATACTTAATTATCCTGGTAAATTTCACACCCCCCCTCCCACTTTCAGTTCCTCTAGCTGCAAATGTAGAATTCTCCCACCTTCCACATCGAAGCTCTTACCAGTTCTGCAGATTCTGCCTTCAAAATGCCCTCCCATCCACTGCTCATCACTCCAGCTTATACCACCCCAGACCCTAGTATAAGTATGCTCATCTTTTGTCTTCTACCTGATTGATCTCCCTCTTTCCACCCTTGATCTTGTTTCCCTTGTCAGTTTCTTACTCAAAAAATACAGAAAGTATAAAGCAAAAATGGTTTTACAGTATATATGAGAGCCTAGCCCTTCTCCACTGAAAATCCCACCCGTGGCTTCCCATCTTTACCTTAGTCTCTGAGACCGTACAAGGTCTAGTCCTTACCTAGCTCTTGATATCTTCTTTTACTGGAAGCAGCTTTACTGTGAAGTTTGTTTCATGGCCCCTCATTTGTATAGTTCCTTTCCAAGATTTGGGAGGTCCTTAATTAAATTCATAGTTGTAATTTTATTTTCTGTTTTAAAGCAGGTCCCCCAAATTTCATAACCTTCAGGCCCTATGAAACCTGGGTTCACCTCTTCTTCTAGCACTCTCCCTCTTATTTCTCTCTAGCCACATTAGCATTCTATACCTTTATCAAACATGGCAAGATTATTCTTACCTCATGGCCTTTGCACACACTCTTCCTCTAAAGGAAGTTCATGTAGTTCACTCCCTCACTCTAAGTCTCTGCTAAAATATCTTCTTCTGAGAGAGGCCTTCCCTGATGGCCCTCTCTCTGTGTGCTCTATTCCTTTCCCTGCTTTAGAGTTTTCCACTGACACATTATCATACATATACATTTTTATTGGTGGTCTCATCCAATAGAATGGAAGCTACATATGGACAAGGACTTTGCCTCATTCACTCTTTATCTCCAGATCCCAGAGCAGGACCTGGCCCACAGTTGGTTCTCAGTGAGTGAGTGTTAGATGAGTGAAGATGGAGACTAGCTGTTCTCCATCTTCACTGATATGATACAGAAAGAGTTTGATGAGAACCGAAAATGTAGCATAAGGGAGAGAAAAAATTACTGCCTGTTGGTGAGGTCTATGGAATATAAAGAAGGGGAGGAATGGGACCCAA
This sequence comes from Hippopotamus amphibius kiboko, assembly GCF_030028045.1. Taxonomy (NCBI): domain Eukaryota; kingdom Metazoa; phylum Chordata; class Mammalia; order Artiodactyla; family Hippopotamidae; genus Hippopotamus; species Hippopotamus amphibius. The sequence goes on along the minus strand of NC_080201.1, from coordinate 16,465,351 downwards.
CTATCTGGACCAGTACTGTCCTCTAGAACCTTCTGTAATGATGCAAATCTTCCATATTTGTGCTATTCAATATGGTAGCCAGTAGCCACTGTGGACTGAGCTTGAAATGTAGCTAGTGAAACTCAGGAACTGAATTTTTAATGTTTAATTTTAAACTAATTTACTTGGTTAATGTAATTAACTTTAAATAGCCACATGTAGCTGATGGTTACTACGTTGACCAGTATAGGTCTAGGGACCCAGAATCCTTAATCTAGAATATCGTGATACAGCCAGATGCCAGAGCTGAGACGAACACCAAGTGCTTCTGATTTTAAGAAAAAGACTCACTGAGATCTACACAGTGCCAGGGTATAAAATGAAACACATTTTTCAAGATGTATTGAGATCCTCCAAAAGCAGGAACTTTCTGAGAACAGCTCTGATATTTAGCAATAATTAGATTTTTTAAGGTTAGCCTAGATAGTTTAGAAACACAAACCACATAAGGTTAGAACCTAAAGGCCAGGTGACCTACACCAATTAGAAATAGGAGCTGCCGGCGAAAGATGGGATGCAGTCGTAATAAATACAAAGTTCCATGCTTAGAAAGGGATGCAAACAGCTAAGGTGCAAATGAGAATGAGACTCGCTAACTGAAGAGCTGGTGGTCTAAAACACACCTGAGCGGAAGAGTTGATGACCAACTAAATAGGGGTCATGGCAATGCCACGGCAGCGCCAATTCCACTTTCGAATGAAGGGTGTGTGGCCAGGGGGTCAATGTGGGGAATTGCATTGTTCTACCTCATCTGAAAAGATTCTAACCACATCTGGAAAGTTAGCTCTGGTTCACATATCCTCAGTTTCAGAAGGAAATAAAATGTAGAGGAAATAAAAGAAAGGCCACAAAAATGATATGAATGCTGGTAGAGCAAACATGAGTGGTCTGACTAAAGAAGTAATTTACATTCTCCCCAAAGAAAGGTTTCTGTGGGGGAAGTGACCGCCATCTATTAATACCTTCAAGGTGACCATATACATGAGAGAAAAGTATTAGTCACCATCTTCTGGGGTGGCAGGACCAGGAATCATGGCTAAAGCTAAGAAAGAAGTAATATTGTAGTCATTAGTTTAAAAAAAAAAAAAATTCTTCTAGGCTATGAGGAGTGGACAGTGGGCAGAGCTCCCAAGGGAAAAAAGCCAAGTCCTGTCACTACCCTCAGGAGCTGATTGAATGAGATAGTAATGGAAATAAAGGGAACATCAGGGTAAGGACTTATTATGTCCTGTGAAATGATTGGTCTGATAGGTCCGGAAATCTGCCTTTGGCTGTGGCCCACGCGTGAGGCCTCAGAGAAAGGTAAAAGCTCCTCACAGTATTTCTCCAGATTTGCTGAAGCAAGGCAAATGAAGAAAATTCCCTACTTTACATAGGCCCAAGTTTGACGTTTCATGCAATGCAACCTCATTTGCCCACACCCTGCTCATCTGGATTCTTGGTTTATCTGACCGGCTCTGTTGTGGGGGTTGGGCTGAGAGGGGCCATGGTGCCAGCTGTTGGGGCATCATCCCCAAGGTCTCTTACTTAGAGGGCAGGATCTGTATGACTTTCCAGGATAAATCCTGGCCCAGCCAGATCCAAGTAGACAAAGCAGGGCTGTGGCTTCAAAATTCTTGAATTCACCCCTCACCTTTTTCCTGAGGACTTTATGAATTGATCTTCTTTTCAAACTTTCCATCATGAGGTGTTATCACCCGAATCTCTTAGCGCCCTAAACATTTGAGTTCTAAGGAGCTTTAGAGATTGTATCATCTTCTTAAATTTTTCACAATGAGAAAACCAAAAACCCAGAAACATCAAATGACTTGCTCAAGGTCACATGGCTATTTAGGGACCAAACCAGACTCCTGATTCCCAGTCCTTTATCTTCTACATTATAGTGTCCTGCCCTGCAAGGAGAGAAAATTATACATTCACCCATCCAATACAATAAATAATTTTTGTCCCCTATGGTTACCTATAGGGCACTGTGTTAGATTCCACAGCTGTGTTGGGGGAGGAGTTGAAATATGGATCACGCACAAATTCTAGCTTCAAGGATAATCACCTCCATGGCAGAATGCGCCTACCTCATGAGGTGCCCAAGGCAGTCTACTGAGGGTATCAGAAGAAAATGTTAGAGCCTATTTATATTTATTTTAGTTCATCCTTGAAAAATGTCTATTATTTTGTGTGAGTTCAATTATGTAAATAATATTGGTAATGTGTATCCCTATCTACATATAATTTATAAGGAAAAGAAATACACACTTACTGGGAATGAACACAGTAACATTTTATAAACTGATTTAGAATGGGAGCAGAGAGATACACTCATACTATAATGTATGACTACACATTATATAGTATGGTGTACACTTCACTATAACTATAATGGCAGGTGGACAAGTGATACTGCTGGATAACCAGGGATCCAGAGGAAGGATGTGGTGGGATTACATAGAGCATGGAGGAGGAGGTGGCATTGGAACTGTACTTTGAAGGATGGATAGCATTTGGTAAGGTAGGAGAGGCAGTAGAGGTGGAGAGTTTCCAGTGCAGGGAAAAGGAATCCTGACAGCATAAAGATGCAGATTCTCAAGGGACATTACTGGAAACACGATGGATGGATCTTCATAATAACGAAATGAAAGAGTAGCAAATATGGTTGGAAAGGTAGAGTTGTGCTAGATTGTGGCAGGCCAAAAAAGTTAAGGTCTGTCAGTGATATTTACTGAGATCATCCTGCTTAAACCAAAATGGAAGTGAGTGGATGCAATCAACAATTCCCAAGAGAATTTTGCATGAACTGATTTGTGGGGAAAATTTTGTTTCTTGGCTAAGAGGAGAAAGGAGAGTTGTGTACAGGGTAACAGAGGAGCAAAGGCATGGGGTTGAGCAGTAGGAAGGAGTTTAACAAATAATATGGTTTCTCTCCACCTCACCCCTGCTAAGCCTGAAGAAGAAGCAGTAGGGACAGAAGCTGATATAGCTGATCTTAGTAGCGCACTTAGGGGCACAAGCAGTGACAAGGTGACAAAGTTTGCCACACATGGTAAAATCAGTTAACTACTCCCATAATGTGCTCCATAGCAAACTACCCCAAGACTCAGCAGCTTAGAAGAACCATTTATTGTCACTCATCGTGTGGGTCAGCTGGGGTGGCTATTCTGCTTGGAGTTTCCTGCTGCAGGTCTTCAGGTCAGCAGGATAGTTCTCTGTGTTCATTTCAGCACATTTTAAGCCCTTGTGGGCATCACACATGCTAACATCCCATCACTTAAGCAAACAGCCTAGCCTGATGTCAGTGCGGTGGGAGAAATACACTCTTCCTCTCTGAGACAATGGCAAGGGTATAGATGTATATTGCTAACAGAGGAGTGAAAATTTGGACCAATAATTCAAGCTACTTCTTGATTGGGATTACTGTTTTCCTAACTCATGAAAAAGACACTCAACCTCACCTCAAGATATCTGGTACCTAAGGACTCAGGGTGGCCATCACTGGAGACTTGTAGCCCCTGTGTCTTGCATTCCTCTGCAGAGCACCTAGGAGTATTCTCAAGGAGGATATTGCAACATTTGGTGATGGTTAGGCCCCCTAAGGTGAGGGTGGAAGTAGACCCTGATGAGAAGAAGAGATGAAAAAGCAGAAATGCATTTGTTCCTGAAACCATGCAAGACAGCTGCTGCTCACATGACACATGGCAGCTCATGGAGAACTGCAGAAAGGCATGGCTAATAATATAGCCTATCTTGGTAGCATATTTAATGTGGTTTTATTTGTACTTAGGGACTGGGGAGGTCAGGAGTCATTTTTATTTCTTTACACATTTTCCTTTCCTTCCCATGCTAATTAAGAGAACTGCTCTTTGGTAAGGCATAGCTCAGTGTCCTTGTCACATTAAGCAGTCATTAATATCTGTCTCACCTCCACCTGAAAGTAAGCTCCATGAGGGCAAGGTTTTTGTTTCATTGATTCTTGTTGGTTTGGTCTCTTTTGTCCCCTACTGTATCTGTAGCACTTAGAACAATGCCTGGCACATAGTAGATGCTCAGTAAACATTTGTTCAATAAATAAATTCTACATTCATTTGCTCTTAGTGATGGTAATGTTTATTGATTTACAAGGGTCATAGGGTAGCCAGCTGGAGAGCTGCACTAGAAGGGAGAACTTCTTCCAGTGCACTGCTTTGCTTGCTCAGTATTCAGCCTACCATTTCCATTGTTCATCCATGTCATACTATGTGGACACTGGTTTTCTAACAAGGAAGTAGAACTTTTCAACTCTGACCCTTCCCACCCTTGTGCCCTATTGATGGTGAGGGAACCTCTAGTAAGTATGGAAACATGTTCCAGGTGAGTTCATTGTTTAATTTTGCCAGATTACACCTCCTCCCCTCTGTGTTCCTGCCTATGTCTTAGTTGTCAGACTGAAGTGGAGAAATCTCACTAGTTGCTGCCGTGAAGAGCTTTTTTACTTGAAGCTGTAATTTAAGTAACTTTTGCACAAACAAAATGACCCCTAGGATCTGTGTGTGTCCTGCTCAGATTTTTACTGTATACTTACTTGGACATTTTCAATCGTATTCTCCACCTTCAGGAATTTGAAGACGCTATAAGAGTTGGATGCTGGAGAGGAGTGGGAGACGCCATGTGGTAAAGATTGCTGTTGTTGTTTGTAGTGATAGGTATTTTAAAAAATAATCCAAGTGAATGTGCCATTGAGTGATAGCCATAGGGCATATTATTAATATATTAAGTATATTAAATATTTATATAGCATATTAATACATGTATAATATATAACATATAAATATATTATGTTATACATTATATACTATTAAATACCCTAAATACTACTCCAAGCATTTAAAAATGCACAGCCTTCTAAACAGATATCAAATAAGATAGATTCTCTGCTTCAAGAAATTTCAAACTAATATGTTGGGGGCCACATAGTTTCTAAGACAGGAGGTTAATTTGCTCTGACAATCTACAGTTTTTATAAGATGAGCAATATATGAATTATTTTGCTGTCATTTCAGTGTTATTTTAAATGTTGGAGTTATATCTAATGAGTTCTGTTGCATTAATAATCTTGAAAAATTGTGAAATACCCAATTTATTTGGCCAACATTTTCTGGCTTTCTATTATGACTCAAGCTAAGTGTTCTTCTTGTGGTCTTTTTCAAACATATCATTAGATATATATTTTTAGTTGAGAATTATTTCACTTGAAACCCAAAGTGATCGTCAGTACATGGCTTTAAAATCTTGGTAGCATAATTGTGTCTTGTGGTGAAGTAATACGATTTATATTATGCCTTACTTGCAAGGAGCTTTCATATACATTATTCTTGTACTATCTCCATTTTGCAAAAGAGGGAACATGGACTCAGATATCTTGCCAAGAATCGTATGGCTAGGTAGTGAGAGGGCTGAGTTTCAAACTTTTCTCCTGTGAAGGAAACTTTAATGGTCTCCAGAACAACTTCACATTCTTCCATTGCTCTGTGTGAGAATGTGAGCGTGATTGTATCTAGAGAAGCCCTCTGTCATTGCAGCCATTAACTTTCTGCAGTTCTACCCGTAGGAGCTTATGTTCCTGGTGAGCATTTTTCCCTCAGAATTATGACCCCTAACTGCCACTCCTCTTCATGTTGAAGGCATTGTTAGTTCTGTTGGAGATTCATTTATTCAGCAAATATTTGTTAATAGCATATTGGTTTTTCTAAAATAATTTTGATTTTTCTAAATCTTGTTTTTTGATGGTTCTCAGTATCTACTTCATGTTCATTTGTATGTTTGTGTATGTATCTCTATGTCTGTTTGTCAGTTTGTTCAGCCAGTTTCTCTTCACCTAGTTGATTAGAACAAGTGACTTGATTATCTAAATAACTTAATTGTGGAATTAGTTTTGATCAATTGTTGCTCTGGGTATTCTTGTATTGAGGGAACCCGATCTTTGCTGAACTTAGAGGTTTTCTCATTCTTTTGGCTTTCCCTGGGAGATGTACATCCCCACCCTATTCATTTTTTCATGGGTATGCTGTGGGAATGGTTTTGATCCCATTATTCTCATTGTTGCTGCCACTATGCTGTGATGTATCTGCTGTATAAACTGTACTGAGGTTTCCTCTAGCTATCAAGGCCCTGTTATTTAGATGACTTGCCTTTCCAGAGCCATGTATCTTTGGGAAGTTGAGTTCTTGTTCAAGGTCAATATAGCCAAATGGCATCATTGCAGTAATCAGATGCCTTTGCAGCACATGAAGCATTTGCAAGTCCTCTCAGTCCCTATTCGCAGACTCTGCTGGCTCTTCCTTTGTCCAGTGCCTTTCATCTTTGCAGGGCCTATCTCCACCCTCTGATTCATCATCAGACGGGGACTTTCCATTTGTTGTTGGTTATATTCTCATGCAGCCTTATCTTTGATGGCTCTCATTTCAGCTCTAGTTAGCAGGAGTCTCTTTGGCCCCATTCAGTTTTGCACAGTTTTGTTCTTTTACCCAGTTCTTATCAATACAAGGTTTGGGCTGATCTATAGCCTGTGTGTTTCTTAACCATGTAATCTCATCTTTTCCAATTGGATTGGTTCCAGATAGCAGTGTTGTATTCTTATTTTCATTGTTCATCTCAATATCTTGGTTTTTATAACTCTTATGTTTGAGAGTAACAGTATTATCTAAATGTTTTGTTTGACATTGATAAATATCAGTTTATTACTACATAATTGCTGATAATTCTACAGAGGTGTTGTATTACTTTTCTATGGCTGCTGTAGCAAATTACCACATACACAGTGGCTTAAAGCAACACAAATTTATTATCTTATAGTGCTGGAGATCAGAAGTTGAAAATGGGTCTCGGTGGCCTAAAATCATTCCTTTCTGGAAATTCCATTTTCAGAGAATGGGGAGAATCCATTTTCTTGTCTCTTCTACTTTCTGGAGGCTGCCCACATTCATTTGCTCATGGCCTCTGACCATTTTCAAAGCCAGCAATGGTTGGTGGAGTCTTTCTAACATTGCATCACTCCAACACTGATATTTCAGCCTCCCTCTTCCACTTTTGAGGGTCCTTGTGATTACGTTGGGCTCACCCCAATAATCCAGAAAAATCTGTCTGTCGTAAGGTCATGTGATTAGCCACCTTAATTCCTTCTCCAACTTTAATTCTCTTGTGCTAGGTAACATAACACATTCACAGTTTCCAGGAATTAGGGTCTGGGCATAATTCTGAGAACCATTATTCTGCCTACCACATGTGGTGATAAATCACAACATCTGCTTACATGATTCTTATGAACAATATGATGGAACTACATTCTAAATTCACATACCTAAGCCATCTTTTGTCTTTGGAGCTGTAGGTATGCATTGAGAAAGTTCTTTTGACTACAGGAGCCGAATACATGGGTTGAGAAGGACTGACTATGAGGCAATAGAAGTCACAGGCAATAATCTTGGTGTTCTTCTGTGTCCTCAACGCTGGGCCTATTTGTAGGATAACTGGTTTATTCATATATCAGAAAGTCTCCACCAAAAATGTTTGTTCCTTTCAATATATTTTAGCTTTAGAAGCAGTTTACGTGATTGAGAAGGTAGAAATTCTCATTTCACATTTTAAGTCACTTTTTAGCTGTGATAGGTTTTTAGATTGTCACTGATTTTCTGTCTTTATAGAAAACCAAATAGCTGCCTGATCTGGAACTCCTGAGTATAAATATAGATGCTCATGCCCATTAAAATTTGAATAAGAGTGGTAGCATGGTGCTATTAATTCTGTAAGCATTTGATGAATTTGTGTAATATACTGTACATTACAAACTAACATAACACTATTATGAAATGTCATTATGACATTTTCCAGGTTATATTTCCAATCAATCTAAAAGGGCTCATTAGGGGCCTAGTGCCTTGGGATGGTTTGCTAGGTAGCTTACAGGTTTACTAAAATCCTCAGATAGTTTTTGATCTGAGACAGTGGAGCACCACATGAGACAGTAGAAACTTTGCTTCTAGTTCTGATTCTGTTATAACCAGCTGTGGAACGCTGGCAAGTTTCTTGGTATCTGCAGGCCTCAGGTGCCGCATCTATCAAGTGGCAAGTTTGGCCAAGAATCTCATCCAGGGTCAGGGCCAGGCTTGCTAGATTTAACAAATAAAAATATAGGGTGCCCAGTTTAATTTGAATTTAATATAAACAAATAATTTTTAGTATATGCCACAAATATGGCAGGGTACATATTTGTACTAAAAATTATACATCTTTTGTCTGAAATTCAAATTTAACCAGGCATCCTGTATTTCTCTTTGACAAGATAAAGTACCTTTAGGTATGTATGCTTTCACTTTCCCTGTCCATCAGCTGCAGGAGACATGTTTCCTCTTGTGGGTGGGCCCAGCTTTCTGCTTGTCCCAGCATAATGCTCCAGGTGGTCACTACCAGTCACTTAGAGTTGGCATGGATGATAAAATCCAAGCCCAATAAATATTTGTGGAGTGGAAGAGTAGATGGTATCCCTAATTTAATCTGTCACCTTCATTCTATTTCTAAAGTTCTATGATTCAATAACATGTACATAGTGTAGGTAAGAATAAAACAAACAACAGGTGTGTGTTAATATGGATAAACACAAGGTTATGTGCATACTGCAGAGAGATTGTTTCAAATGTGGATCCCAGGAAGGATTAAGGTGACCATCTCTTTTCCTATTGAAAGCTTGAAATGGAAGATAGGATTTCAGGTGTAGCTTGGATTTGAAGGATGATACACTGGAGGACCATCAGAGGGGCTGGGCTTAGGGCATTTGTAAAGTATTCTGCTGGATATTTTTCCTTTGTCCTTCCACACCTGCTCCCCTCCCTTCCTCACTGTGCTTTGTGCCCTGGAACACCTACTAGTATGGACCTTGTCAGTGGGATCCCTTGCTTTGTGGTTCCCTTGCTTTGTGGTTCCCAGCTGGGTTTGGCAAATCCAAATCAAGAGGTTAGAGAGAGGCAGGAGGGCAAGGTTGGAGTATTTATTCCACAGGAAGTGACCAAGAGTTGGTTGCACCCCTTTTTACCAAAGACCCCAGATCCTCTCTGGCACATTCTTCATACAGCTGCTACTCCTAGGATGTAGGAATTGCTCCCTCTCTGTTCCCCTTCAGATCTAGGGTTAGTAGTGGCTCCCTGCTGTTGCTAGTCTTAAGGTGCTGTGTTGTTTCTTGTTTTCCAAAACCCTGCTCTCACCTTTATAATGTCTCTTTATTAAACTCTCCTCAATTACTAGTTAGAGTGTGCCATCTGCTTTCTGCTGGGGCTTTGACTAGTACAGGTAGGTACTATTATTAGTTGACTATTTGAGAATATGGGGCTTACAGAAGTTAAGTCACTTGTCCAAGATCACATAGCTCATAACTGGCGAATCTAGGACTCAGATCAAGTATTTTCAAGTAAATCTGAAAGAAATAAGAGAAGAGAGAAAGTATGTTGGGAGATTCACGGGGAATCTGGTGATAGTCTTGGAAATATGTAATATATTTTTCTCAATTGCTCTGGAAAACATTCTGAGGAAACAAACCTACATCACCATCTATTATGTCTCCCTTTTACCATTTTGGGAAAGTAAAGATAAGAACGCTTCTTAGGTGCTTATTCTTTCTTAACCTTTAAAAAAACAAACCCTGAGAATCAAATAAACAAAAAAGTAGGGATAACCTCCAAATTTTATGATTCTCAGCCTAGTACTCTGTACTCCAGAACATGCTGCTTCTAGCACCTTCTGTCCATCCTCATTACTTTTCTTGAAGTCCAAATAACTTTATCTTGTAAAAAAGATCCTTCTGCCAAGAATAAAGATATTCTTAGCAAAGCATTATTATTGTTATTATTGACGAGTAGCACAATATACTTGACATCGTGTGCCTCTTCCATCTGAGGTAATGATGAATGGCTGGGAATTAAATCACGTTTCTTGGATCAGACCATTTCCGGTGAGCTTTCCCTGATGCTAGCTTATCTGCGCATGACAATACAAGGAGGGGCGAGTCCTGGGAACCCATGTCCCTCTGACCTGCAGTCCTCTCTTGAGTGATCTGTGCTTTGAACACCCCGCCTGCATATCCCATTTCTGTTTACCTTTTTATGCATCCTGATCTCAACTTTCCCTCTTTTCCCACCAAATGTATCTTTTCCAAAGCTTCAGTTTACCTCATGGGCAAGCTCTTTTTGAATCATGTCAGCTTCTCAGTTTCTGCTTTATTCCCACTGGTACTTACTAGGTTAGAATCCACTGCTGGCTAAAGAAACATGAGTGCTATTGACAAGGCAGGAGTATGGCACAGATGTCAGGAAGATGCTACCCCTCATTCCTGGATGGAGGAGGGTTTGGTGGCACCCATAAAGACCAGGCATATCCTAAGGCCTGTGGTAGATGATACACAGGCAGTTACCCTGGTGCATTAGCTGAGCCATGTATTTTAGAAGGAGAAATTAGAAATTTTAACATAAAAATATTGTAAAATAATGTACAAGGAGCCAACAGGTTGCTTAGGAGAGGTATGGGTTTCCTTAGCTGAGAAAAAGTTTCCACTGCCTAACCTGACTGTAGTTAATTTTATAAAACTAGATTTTATTCCTGCTGTTGCTGTAAGGGACTAAGGGGACATTGAAAATTAATGCTTTTTTCCATAAAGGATTTTCTTCAGGGGTGTGAGATTGGAGGAGCTTTATTTCCCAACCTCATATGATGCTGTTGGTGAAGACATTCTGCTCTAGGGAATAGATGGGTCAGGAACTTTGATTTTTATTTTTCTCTCCAATTCCTGAAAACTTAAGCCATATTAAAAATGGACTGAGAGTAACCCGAGGGCCTCCTTGTAAGCACCATCCATAGGGGTCAGCCACAATAGCCAATTTTATGGGACCCTCCTGGTCAGAGCCAGTGGATTGCCTAAGAGGTTGGGGTGGTGACCATAAACTATTCTGAACGTTCATCCTCATGCAGGAAAACTAAGTACTGTTTGTTGGCATTGAACTTCTTTCACAGGGAGTTGCACCAAAAGTAAGTGCATTATTTTTCATGAAACTCATATACTAGATCTGTTAATTTCCACTCTATGGTGGACCAAATAATTTAGACAGTGTTTTCCAAAGTTAGTTTTGACTGGTATCATGTCTTGTACCAGAAATGGACTGAATGACTCTGGTCGTGACTGAAATGAAAATGTAACCAATTCAAGTCCCAGGTGTCCTTCCCCAATGTTTGATTTAAAGTCTAAATTGAAGCATTTGGCCCAATAGCCATGAACAGGTGACCCTTAGCCTTACCCAGTCCCGCAACTTTTCTTTTCCTCCTTGTATGTAAATCCTTCAAAGTATGTAAATCAGGTAGTTTTCTCTATGGGTTGTTACATCAGTATTTAGGTTTAGAATAGCTATGTTCTTTACCAAGCTGTTATTTCCCCACATATATACACTTTTAACAGAAAGGTCAAGATGTTTTAGTAACTCAATAAAATGTTACCCTGTTCAGATCAGACACATCTGCCTTGCAAAAGCTGCCTTTACTCTTTCTCTTTGGCTATAGATAATCTGTCTTTTTAACCCTTTGGTAATGACTTGGGTTGTTTAGGGAACCCATAAGAGAAATCAAAGAATGTGGACAAGATTTTTTAAAAAAAGAAGAGTTTTCCTGGAAGCAGGAGGGACAAGCTAGGTTATAAGGGAAGTAAAGATGGCTTTTCTATAACTTTTAGAAGGGCATAAGAGGAAGAAATATCAGTGAAGAGGAAAGAGGATGAAATAAAGTTGGGGGTAGCACTGTGGAGAAAAATGGGCATTGAAGAAGAGTCTTGGAGATAAAACTATTGTTTGTGCTTCCTGATCCAAGCATTGAAATCATCCTGAACCAGCAAGATGTTGACTTCTGGGGGACCCAGAACAGAATATTTCAAACCCAGCTGCCTGCAAAATATGTGTTAAGACACAAGGCCCCAGAGGGCTAAGCTACAGATAGGGATTAATTTGAGGGAGAAGCAGGGTGATTTAGAGGTCCTGAACTTCGGGATACTCAAGCCAATGGTGCACTCACTTTCATCCTGATTTTAGGTTTATGTGAATGTAGGCTGTCCCTTTGCTTTTAGAAGTTTTCCCAGCTGTTCTTTGGATGCTCCTTTCCTATATGTTCATTTTGGCCAAGCATCCCACATGGCTGAACTGCGTAGGAACATAGAGGGCTCTCTTTCCTTCTTATCCTCAGCCAGAGATCATTCCCTTTCGTATCGGCTGTTTTCCTTGGAAGCGTGAAGCATTAGCTTTAATCAGTTTATAGAGCCCCTGACCTAATTTTACATCTGCAATAAGATCACTATGAATTCTCTGCTTCCCCGTGGAGGATAAAACTCTGGCTTCCCCCTCCCTCCTGCAATCTTTCTTTGTGATGGACGTTAGAGAGCCTGGCAGCCTCTGTTCCACACTGCATCGCTCCAAGAGAATATTTATTTATATATTAATTTTATATAAAATAGATTTCTCATAGGGAGCCAAAGATTGAATCATAGGCAGAAACCTAATTTGAGATTGAAGGCAGGATAGTGGCAAGCAATGTCAGAGAGCAAAAGCTTTGGGGGTGGGAAGTGCACAGGGATGAAAAATTTGTTTCCAATCTGTATATCTCTCTGTTCCTTCAGCACACTGGCACGTGTTGAGTGCACACTTTTGCTGTGTAACAAATTACTGCAAATGTAGTGGCTTAGAACAATATCCATTTGTTATCTCCTAGTTTCTCTAAGTCAGGAGTCTGGGCTCTGCTTAGCTGGGTTCCCTGCCCAGGGTTTCACAAGACTGAGATAAAAGTGTTGGCTGGGCAGTGTTCTCATGTGGAGGCTCAACAAGGGATGAATCTGTGTCCAAGCTCCCCCAGGTTGTTTGCAGAATTCATTTCTTTGTAGCTGTGGAATTCGTGTCATCTTGTTTCTTTAAAGCCAGAGAGCCAGGGAGGGAGAGAGAGACACTTTGCTGATGTCTCTGTTCTCTAGATCCTCTTTTAAAGGGCCCATCTGATTAGGGCAGGTCCACTCAGGATAATCTTCCTTTTGATTAACTTATTTAACTGCTGAGAGATTTTTAATTACATCTGCAAAATTCCTTCACCATTGCCATGCTAGTTAGTTAGAGGGGTCATAGGTTCCATGCCCACTTAACAGGAGGGTCATTGGGTGTCATCTAAGGGGTGTCCTCCATATCTCATCAGTCCTTCAAGATGCCCAGGATCCCAAAATATCTCATCAGTATCACTCTATCATTTTAACAACCAAATGTGGTCAAAGGAGCAGGACTACACTACTTTCATGATGGGCTGTTTTTCCTTCCTGCTTAGAAAAGTCATTTGTATACAGGGAATGGACTGGAGAACTCGAGGTATGGGAGGGGGCGGGGGGTGAAGGGGAAACTGAGAAGAAGCGGGAGAGTAGTTCAGACATATATATACTACCAACTGTAAAATAGTCAGTGGGAAGTTGTTGTATAACAAAGGGAGTCCAACTCGAGGATGGAAGATGCCTTAGAGGACTGGGGCAGGGAGGGTGGGGGGGAATCGAGGGGGGGGCGTCAAGGAAGGGAGGGAATATGGGGATATGTGTATAAAAACAGTTGATTGAACCTGGTGTACCCCCCAAAAAAATAAAATAAAATAATAATAAAAAAAAAAAAAAAAAAAAAAAAAGAAAAGTCATTTGTGAGTTCACTTAAATGGGTTCCTGTGGATAATAACCAAGGAATGGGGAAGAATTAATTAGAGTTTATTTATAATTACACACCTCACTCAAGCCCATTAGTTACACATGCTATATTTTTTAATTGCTTTTATTTTGTGTATGCCTCGGACTTTTAAAGATTTGATAAGGTTTGATAGCAGCTTTCTTTAAGGCCTTTAGCACATGATAAATTGGTTTCAGACAGGGGTAATTTTTTGTGTAATTAAGAAGTTACGTGAAATTGTATTTTAAAACATTGTGCCCTATATATTGAAGTTTGTTTTGTAAAAAATCTTAACTTTTAAAGACAATGTATTAGGATTTAAAACAAGGTAAAGAGATTAAGGGGTATTTCTTTTCTAGCACATTTAGGAGGAGATATTTAGGGGAAGGAAGTCCAATTTCCACTTTTTTTCCCTACAAGACTGAGACAAATCCAAACATCAATTACTCTTGAGAATCAAAACTCTCAAGATTACTCTGCATCCAAAAAGTGGACTCTATTTCCTTTCGGTGCTCTTCCTTTATTCACTAAACTCAAAGGGTATAATCTAGAAAATTGAACCCATAGCACATGAAACCATAATATCCTTCAGTTTAAGGGTTCATAAGAATCAGGGATGCTTTTCCAGAAATAAAGCATCAGGGGAAGGAGCTTAGAAGACTAAAGTAGGTAGAGTGTCCTGGAAAAGAAGGAGTTGAACTTGTAGTTGATGTTTCTTCCTCCTTTATAACTTCTTTCTTTTTTCCCTTCTATTTCACTGTGACTTCTCTCACTGCCTTATTAATGGAAACTTGTGACTCTGAAAGGCAGGTTTTGGAGATAGCCATTCTGTCTCTCCCACTTAACCAGAATTTTTAGCGGGGTACGTGACTTCCTGGTATTCATTTCCCAGCTATCCTTGCAGCCAAGCATGTCCATGTGACTAAGATCTGGCCAGTGAGATGTGGGCAGAAGTGATATACACGACTTTCAGCTTCTGTCCTTAAAGGAAGGGGACATGCCCTCTATTTTCCTTTTTCCCCTTCCTACTGCCTAGATGTGAAGGTGAAGATGGAAGCAGGATTGGCCATATTGGCTCGTGTGGTGGAAGCCATGTACCAAGGATGGCAAAGCATCAAGAGAGAAGGAGCATAAGTGCCAGTAAGAACGTGGAGCCACTGTACCTACCCTAGGTTTTCACATGAGAGAGAAACAGTTAGTTTTAGTATCTTGGTTAAATCAGCCTAACTAATCTCATAATAGAAGCACCAGAGACTTCCCTGGGGTCCAGTGGTTAAGACTCCCTGCTTCCATTGCAGAGGGCACAGGTTCGATCCCTGGGCAGGGACCTTAGATCCCACATGCCACGTGGTGTGGCCAAAACAAACAAACAACAAATACACCCAGATGCACCAGCTTAGAGAAGATGACTCATCAGTAGAGTCAAGGACAGCATAGTGGTTGAGAGCAAGGCTTTGGTATCAGGCAGACCTGTATCAACTTTCATTGGTATTGCACCCACATCTGTCGCTGAATACTAGTTTCATCTTTTGTAAAATGGAGATGGTGGTAAGTGCTTCATAGCACATTGTGTAACACCAGGGGATGAAGATTTGGTGGTGTACAAACTAGATATGGCCTGTGTTCTCAAGGTGCAGATGGGCAGATGCATAGCTAATAGCAAATTGTAAGCAGTGCTGCAGAGGAGCAAAGGAGTGTTGAGCAGGGGATTCCTTAGAGGAGTCAGTGAGAAGGAAGCAGCTGTGCAGAGCGCATCTTTATGCCCTGTCAGACATGCCCATGTGTTCAGAGCCCTTCCCCTGGCTCTTAACAAAGTTTCAGTTATAATACTTGAATTTTGGGTTGGGATGTCCCCCAACTAGACTAGACTATATGCCCCATGAGGGATGTGTTCATGTTCGCCTTGCTCTTTGCTGTAAATACGAGGCTCCCTGTTACTAGCTCAGTTAAGAGTAATGCGCCAAAGCATATCTTCTAAAAGAGATTTAGTCTCTATACTGAATTCTTAGCACTTAGCACAGTGCACAGCATAGAGTGGGTGCTTAATAAATATCTGTAGAATGAATGAATGAGTTTCTAGCAATGTTTCAGTTCTCATGGTTGGTTAGAAATCTCAACCTGATGAACATCCTCACAACTAGGGTTGTGCGCAAGGGGAATGAGCCCATTTGGGAAGGACTGAGCTCTCTTTTGTTGGGGGTGTTCAAGGATTTGGGGGAGGATGGCACACACTGAATGGAGGGCCATGTCTTCCGGATGCTGACCAACCCTGAGAGTGCATGTTCTCTGAATGTGTGTGTGCTTTGTACCCGAGGCATTTGAGACTTATTCTTAAGCAGTTTTAACCATTTTTATTGAAATAATCTCTGTGTTCCAAAGTTGCTTAAACAATTTCTGACTTCTGTCATAGTAAGTCACGAATTCTGAGTGGCATCAAGTTCTCCTGTCCTTCTTGGACACAAGGAAGCACGTGGAAGTTGCTGCAGCCCTCTGGACACCAGAAGCAAAGGTCCTGGTCCAGGTTCTGTCACTTCATGCCTGTGTCCCCCAGGGACCTTCCAATTCTGTGTTCCAATAACAATTACCCTTAAAATATTTCAATCATGAAACTTCCTACGTTATATTATAATAATCTCTTTTTTGGGTCTGTTTCTGTCACTAAATTATGACTACCCTGTGTGTGGTCATGTTTTATTTTAATGCCTAACACCATGCCCAGGCTTGATAGGTGCTCAATAAATCTTTCTTTTTTTAATTTAATTTAATTTTAGTTTAGTTTAGTTTGTTTAATTTAATTAATTAATTAATTAATTTTTATTGGCTGCGTTGGGTCTTTGTTTCTGCACACGGACTTTGTCTAGTTGCAGCGAGTGGGGGCTAACCTTCATTGTGGTGCCCAGGCTTCTCATTGTGGTGGCTTCTTTTGTTGCAGGGCATGGGCTCTAGGTGCTCAGACTTCAGTAGTTGTGGCACGTAGGCTTAGTTGCTCTGTGGCATGTGGGATCTTCCAGGAACCTGTATCCCCTCATTGGCAGGCAGATTCTTAACCACTGCACCACCAGGGAAGTCCCTAAATATCTTTTTGAGTTAAAAAATTCTCTACTGTCCTCATGGAGAGAGGAAAAGTGAAATTGTGCTCTGATTTTCATGGATGAAGAAACTGAATTATAGGAAAAGAGGAAGTTGCCATAGAACTGACTTCCACAGCTGGCATTCTGGGCATACCACTTCTCTGGGTAATTTCACTGTGGATTTCCAGTCTACAGGAGAAACTTGTCCATAGACCCGAGGGGGAACCTCCCAGAACTCGTGTGAGCCGAGCGTGTGAAATAGACATACTTCTGCACCTCATTTCTATCCCCCGCACTGTGGCACACTGACATTGTTCCTATCACTTCCCCTCCTTCCCACGATAGCCTTACGCATCTTTTCTAGTTTGCTGGCTTTCGGGCCCCCGCCCCCACCCCTGCCCTTCACCATTTCGGATTCCCATAGCCGCTCTTGGGAAGAGAAACTGAAGCGTCTGTGAGCCAGCGTTTGTTCCTGCATTTCCTTACGGTGACTAATGGGTAACACCTGTCCTGTGGATTCCCTCTTGTGCTCTTAGGATTGGATTTATCACTGCAGTAGTTTAACCATAACTAGAAAAATGTAGCTCTCTAAAGTCCCTATAATGTGGAGGTTCCTAACGTGGTCTAAGTTATTCCTTGCGTCATAAATAACATAGATGGCACTGTTATGGGCAAAAACCCTGAAAAGAAAAGGCACCAAGTTCATAAATAACACATACACAATAGGGGCTTGAGGAGACTCATGGAAGTGCTTTGGTTCCTGATGGAGGACAGGGAGCAGAGGGGTGGGTAGCTTCTAGGAATGCTTGGGATTTGGGGGCCCAGGTGTAAGAGAAATATCTTCTTGTCTATGAAAACCTTTCTGATTGTGCTAACCTAACTGTGCAGTCAAGGGGGGGTCTCACCTGGTCAGAGCCCAAGGTCAGCATGGTTTCCGTTTCTGGGAAGAAGAGGAAGAGGATCAATGTGCTTGGGTACTTTTCTTGTGCTGTGTACCCCCGTGATTGCCAGGAGAGAGAAGAAGTTAGAAGCAAATCCATATTGCATAATGATCTTGGTCCCTGCAAGGACCCAAAGCCAAGTTTTGTGATCACATATCTTTCCATCTGTTGTATCCTGAATCAGTCATCCTGTTGAGTGTAACTGCCATTTTTACCAGATTAGGCCTATCAGATTATACTCTAAAGATGAAGAAAATGCTACCTCTGCAACAAAACAGTTTCCACTTTACCTCAAAGGCCTCTCATTCTCTTTGCTTTTGAGGAAGAGAGAAAGAGAGAGTGAGCAAGTGTGTGTGTAGTGCCCTTTATTTGGACTTTTATCTTAACCTGGGAATACCTGATCTTCTGTTTCCTTCCTTCTCATGTAACTCTTCATTGATTTTCTTTAAATCAAACAAGCCACCATCACAGACTCTTACAAAAGAAAGTCGGCCATGAAGGAGCCCTGGGCTTGGAATAGAAGCCAGTCTAATTTTAGTCGCTGGCGAGCCTCTCTAAGCAGTGGACAGTGGTCAGAGGTTCATCGTGGTGTGTGCTATCAGGACCCAACAGCAGCTGACCACTGTCACTCGACTCCCTGGGGGGCCTGGGGGAGCCCTCACTGATGACAGTTCCGCCATAATTTCCTGATGAGGCAGCTTGTCTGCTACAAGTAGGTCTTTTATTCATTAGTTTTTAAAAATTAAAATTGCTTCTGATTTATAGATTAATCTCTTGCTGATATCATGGTTAGGGGGTGCTGTGCCTCATTCTGATAAGCAGCTGGGCCCCAGCTCCTGTTTTTCCTCAGTGGAGGTTTGACTCTGCCTTTAGCTGAAGTCAGAGGCTTAGCCGACTGTGAACTGCCAAGAGAATTCCCAGAACATATCTGCAGGATCCCCAGCTTTCACAGACCATCCCTTTAAATCTTATTATAAGGATACTGCATTATTAAAAAAAAAAAAAAAAGATTTGTTTGATTTGTTCATACTAATAAGTTCCAGAAGTTCTTGTAGGATTTTTTAAAAGGAAGAAGTAGTGTGAAGAATTACCCACACATTATGCTCTGTCTTGAAAAATAGTCCAGGCCCTATCTGCTTATTGATATAATTAAAACTGGATTAGTAGGATGGATTATAGATTTTCTAAGACCATTAGGGAGTTTGAGCTCCAGAATTTTCCTACCCTTTTTTCCTCCTCTCTATATTCCCTTTCCTCCCGTTCAAATTTATGTGTGTCATTATGTCTAACTTGAACAGGGTCCTAGACACAGGAACTTGATTGGCGAAAGGGAGAAATTTGGGGAAATAGCATAGAATGTTTGAGAATAAAGACACCTTAGAGGTTAATCAGGTAGTATAGACAAGTGGTTAAGGGAGTTAAGTTGCTTGGATTCAAATCATAACATGGTAGCTGTGTTAGTGTGAACAAATTCATCACCTAGCCACGTTGACCCTCCCTGAAGTGCAGCTTCCTTGGTAAAATGGGGATGATAATAGCATCTACCTTGTATGAGTATTTTGAAGATTAAATGAAGTTATGTGTGTAAAGTGTCCTTATAGTAAATGTCCAATAAAAGTCATCAGCATCAGCATCATTAGCATCATCTAGTCTAAACTCCTGGGGTTTTTTGGAAGGGAAGCTGGGGTTCTGAGAAGCCTTCCGAATTTTCCTTGTCGCTTAGAGCTACCAGTAGGAAAGATCCCAGGTGAACCTTTTCTTAAGTGAATTACATATATTGTATAATTTTCAGAAGCTCTCTCGCTAATCTCCCCTCACCTTTTTTCCCCTCTCTCTGACATCAATTTTACTTCTTCCTTCAAGTGAGACAGAACATAAATAGAAAAGTCCACTTCCAGTGCCAATTAATAAAGCCAACATTGATCAACAGTAAAAGCCCAAAAAACAAAGCAGCTTTTTGTGAGAGCACAAAAGTCAGATCAAGGAAACATCTGTTTGTTTAATAAGATACTTCTGTCTTATTGCCAACAAGGTTCTGGTGCATAGGGCAGTGTGTGGCACCTGGTTTGGCAAGGTCTGCCAAAGACAGTGATATGCTAGAGAGACAGGTAAGTGCCATGATTCTCAGGGGTACCAGAGAGAGGGATGTCCTTTTAGCAGCAGTGGGATGTAATCTCTGGGATGTAAAATGTGCAAACTGTCACCTCTGGGATGTAAAATGTGCAAACCTCTGTCTACCAAGGATGAAGAATTTGGTTTCAGTACTAAATTCTCTTGCCTCTTTCATTCCCCTTTGCTACTAAAATGAAAAATGGTTTGGGATTAATACCATATTTGAATAGATCTACAACACACTCAGAGGGGAGAGACTATAACCAGTAAGATAGTAGACTACACTTTAGAAGTTTTTAAAATGGAAACAATAGGATGAGTTGAATTGATGTGGGTTCTGTAACTGACCATATATCCATGAATCAGTCAGTTTTGAAGTACCTGCCATATGTCTTGCTGCATGCAGAACCCAAGTGCTGTGAGTTCTAAAGGAGTTTGCAATGTGGTTGGAAAAGACAAAGTACGTGAAACATTTGTGGAACAGTCCAAGGGTATAAAACAGAATGAGATTTTATACACACAAGAGTTGATTCTTATTATCTGTGCTGCTTATGTTCTTTCAAGTCACTGCAAACCGTGAATTAGTGAATCCCGAACGACTGCTTTTAGAGAAATTCAGGGTTAGGTTCCTGCAAGCCTCTGATTACAACATTTTGTTTACTCATCCACACCTTATTTTATGTGTGTTTCTGTTTAAAAACACCTTGTTTAACATATATTCCTGATTTATTAACATTTATTAACATTTATTAACACAGCCAACAGCATTGCGACTCGTGCCTGAACGAAGCTCATCTTACACACGTTTTCTCCATAACACACATCATAGCCTTGTTGTACTTGGAACACGAGACAGCACTTTGGCATTGCACTTGGGGCCATTTTAAACAGAGAAATCACTATAACCACCACCACCAAAACTCACAAAAAGGCAAATATTAGAAATGAGGATGGTACTAAGTAGCTGTATGGAGGACATTTGTTTACAGCATGAGAGTTGGAACAAGGAGACAGAGCATTTCCTTGACTGACCACAGCCGGGATGTGACTCAGAATCCGTGCCGCTCTGCACACATCCACAAATGACCATGAGAACCCCGCCAGTGATGACTTTACAGTGGCTACTGGTGAGCAAGAAAATCCCCAAATAATGAGGGTCCAATGGACCTTCACATGTTATTTGGTATTATCGGAGGTTCTGTGTGTCTACATATGCTGTAGGAAATGAGAGAAGGAAGCTACCAGTTTGCTGGAATAAGGGGAAGTTTTATGGGGAAGTAAGGACTGGAACTGGGCGTTTAAAGATGAGTGAAATATAAGATAATCAGAAAGGAGGGGGTGCCATGAAAGTATGCAGAGATAAGAATAATTCTGTTTTGATGGGGGGTGTGCGAAGACTAACCTGCAACTCAAAAATGTCTATATGGAGGAGTCATGGGAGATGAGCTTGGCCTGGAGTAGCAGACATCTGTTATTCTTGCCCTCTGGCATCCATTTCCCCTGGTCCTGATATCACCTTAATCTTCCTTTAGGAAGCAGTCCCTCCCACTCAATCTGTATGGTTTGGATGGGCTAATACTTCCCCTAGCTTCAGGAGTGGACTGTGCCCCAGGCTGGGCCAATTAAGGAGTTTTGTCCATATGTGGCACGGGGGTAGCCACTGAGACTTAGCTCTGGAAGAGTTTTCCTGCTCAGACGGATAGTTGCAAAAAGAGGAAGCTTGAAACTTTTGGGGACCACCAGGAAGAATCTGAGAATGAAACAACATATAATGAAAAGCAGGAGACAGAGAAAGCGAGAAAACAGAATGAGACTGGACATTTAAAAAAAATATCTGAATCCAGTGGTGTCTGAAAGAAACTTTGGACTTTTAGATTTCATGAGCCAATCCATTTTAATGCGTTTTAATTTCCTCAGATAGTTTGATTTGGGTTACAGCCAAAAGATCAGTACAGTAAGTGGGTATCCTAGTGAAGGAGCTTTGAGTGAGGAGCAGACATGTTCTCAAATGACTTTCTGTTAAAAAGGAAGTTGTTATAAGTTACAGAAACTCACATAGTGTCCAAGTTCAAGAAATTTACCTGGGCCTCAAGAAAACTGGAACTGGGAACTGAAAACCCAGGAGTTAGGGTTATTGCCCTGTACATTAGGGACAGCACGGATTTGGTCCTCTCTCTTTTTCTCTAAACTCTGTCTGTGTTCTCCTTTTCTTCTCTCTCTGCTCACAGATCTTGCTCATGGCTGGGCATGGTGACCTCAACTTTTAATATTGTTCCCAGTGTCTAAACCAGCCCAGTTTCTCAGAGTCCCAGTCCCAAAACTGTGAGAAAGGAACCTTATTGGTCTGGCTTATCTTTTCTCATAAGACCAGTCTACTGATTCTTTCCTCAGATTAGGACCTTCCTCAGGTCCAATTGCTGTCCAATAGGAGAGAGAACAATTGTATGGACACACTAACACACATTTCTGTTACATCAGCCTGTGGGTGAGGCTAGATTCGAGAAAGTTTGCAAAGTTAGATGGAGGCATTTGGACTTGAGGTTGCAGTGGTAAAAAGACAGAGATTGCAGAAGATAGCTTGATCTTTACCTTTTTCTCAGGACCCCTAACTTCCTACTTTTGAACATGAGAAGATAGGGCTACAAAAATATACATTTGTATTAAGAAAATTATTTTATTTAAAAGTATTTATATACATTTGCCTTTCCTAATATTTCACTCCATTTTGTTTTTCTTTTCTAAATTCCTATTAAGGCATCATATATATGCATATATATCTATATACATATACATTTATAGCCATATACGTATGTAGGCATTAGTTAGTAATTTTTGCAGATACAAGGATAGACATTTTGAAAGCTGATACACAGTGTTATCCATTGATTAAGAGCATACATATGCATTTTTAAAAACTAGTATGGATTATGGCATTGTTACTTAAAACCCTTCACTGGTTTTCTATAATACCCTGCTTTTTAAACTTATGGCTCTCTAATATAGTGCATATTATATATTGACATATTATTTATTCAAAACACCCTACTCAGTGCCAAGTACAGTACGGGCACACAGTTCTTGTTCAACAAACATTTGTTGAATGCATGAATGAGTGACTTTGTGCCTATGGATTCAAGGACCTTCTTGCAGTTGCTCTTGAGTTCCTCCCAGAGGTCTTCTGTCCACAAATTTTTTTTAATAAATTTATTTATTTATTGACTGTATTGGGTCTTTGTTGCTACACATGGGCTTTCTCCAGTTGTGGCGAGCAGGGACCACTCTTCATTGTGGTGCACGGGCCTCTCATTTTGGAGGCTTCTCTTGTTGCCACCAAACATGGGCTCCAGGCACGTGGGCTCAATAGTTGTGGTTCCTGGGCTCTAGAGCGCAGGCTCAGTAGTTGTGGCGCACAGGCTTAGTTGCTACGCTGCAAGCAGTATCTTCCCAGACCTGGGATCGAACCCATGTCCCCAGCATTGGCAGGCTGATTCTTAACCACTGTGCCACCAGGGAAGTCCCTGTCCACAAATTTTGAAAAATGGTCTTGAGGTGCACATAGGTTCTGGGGACCCAGGTCTGTTTGTTATCCACAACAGAACCCCCATGCTTCAATTAGATGGACGCAAAATGCTGCCTTTCTAGTGAGTTTTCTAACGAACTTGACTATAGGTATTTTTTCAGAACAACACCCAGACCAGTAGACCTCTAGGCCCCATTTTGGATTTTTATGCTCTGTAGATGGTTATCATAGTCCCCTAGGTTGTTATTTAGTCAAATTATGTTCATTTTATCGCCTGTGCCTTTCCTCATATTTCACTCCCTTTGATTTGTTTTTCTTTTCTTTTCTAAATTCCCTTTGAGGCATCACGTTACCTATAATTGCCTGCAATGTTCCAAGCCTGGTCTCACTGCTGACACACAGACACCGGCGCTCAGCCATGGTTTGGGAGGCCCCTCTGTGTATGGCTGAAAATTTTACTAGCCCAGAGAACTGCTGAACCGCAGTGCCTGCCTAACCTCCTGATGGCTCTTTACCATGAGCTCACTCTTTGGTTGTTTTCTCTGTTATTGCCATCCAGGAATCCCCTTCAAGTTAAATTCCATCTTTAAGTTTATTCATCGCCAGATAGATCATCTGCATTTTTTCAACCAGTGCTTCATTGTATTACTTTTGACATATATTACCAAGATCTGTGTATAGCTAGGTATTGTGTGCCAGTCTTCAACTGCTCTTAGGAACACCTCCCAATTTAGTGTCATCTGCAGAAGTGATTATCATGATAATAGTAACACAATCTTCCCCTCTCTCTCTTCATTCTTTATAAAGTTGGTAGGGTAAAGCTGTGTATCTTTGCAGATCATACACTCAGGACTTTCTTTTCACAGCTCTGTCAGTGTCCACTCGTTGCTGGGGTTGGTTTGGGGGCTGTTTTTACTTCCCGTGACAGTGCTGAAGGACCCACCCAGACTTGTCTTTAATAAAAGGGCTGGCTCTTCAAATGCAACTTACCAAACCTCGGGGAAGCTATCAGCCTTGGTTTCTTTCTCCCTGTTGGGTTCCTTCCTCTTCAGTTCCATCTCTGAGGTAAGACACATCCCTTGATCCCCGAAGGAGATTGTAGATTGTTAATTGTTGAATGGATGAATGAATGAATGGATGGATGGATGAATGAACAAATGGATGAATGAATGAATGAATAAGGCTCTCAGACACTAGGCTGCTTGCTGCCCTGAGGTTAGTAGGTGCAGCTTGGGAAGCCAAGGAGATGGTTACTTCTCATTGGTTTGATTTAAGTCTCAGTGTTCTTTGGGCAATCTTAGTCTATTTCTGTGAGACGGCCCTTCCCAAGTAGGGAGCTTCTGCCATCTTCAAGACCAAAACTGTGTTTCTGCTTTTAACTCAGCCCTTGCATTTATCCACTGCATAAAAAGGCAAACATAACATCTTATAATGCATTCCAGTGTTAGTGACATTGGTGCCCTGCCCTATGATCCTTATCTCTTCCTTGGAACTCTCCCACTCAGTCACACATAATATAGCATTAGGAAGGGTTGTCTCGTGCATTTCAACGGCATTAGTAATACTTTATTTCTCACTGACTAGTCTTTGTTGTGTTATTCTGTATATTTTAGAGTGTTTTAGATATTTCATAAAAACTTAAAAAAATAAAAATAAGAGACATGGGCCTTGCCTTCAGAACTTCCTACTCATTAGGGAAGACTTGCCCAGTAAAGAGCTATAACAAATTATGAGAAAGCACTACATATGGGATGTGTCTGTAGTACTGTGGCTCCAATGATGGGTGAAAAACTTCACTGTAGTTGAAGGCAGTAGTGGTATTGTCAGGGGTGGTAGGAAAGGAGTGATATAAACAGAAAAAACTCAGAAATCATCCTTAGGACAAATCTTGAAGGATCGGTAGAGTTCACCAGGCAGACAAAACAGTAATGCTATTTGAGGCAAAGGGCACGGACACATAAAAACACATAATGCATTTGGGAAGCAGTAAGTGATCCAATATGGACAGAATGAATATGTTTGGGAGGCTGTAAGACTTAGGCTTGCAATTAGTTTGGGAGAGATTATGTATGTCATTCATGCCAGGCCAAGACATATGGATTTTATTGTGTAGGCCCAAGGGCTTTTAAATAGGGAAGTGATATGATCAGATTTGCATTTTAGAAAGACTAACTAGGCAGCAAATTGAATGTGGAGTAAGCCTGGAGGCAGGAGTAACTGCTCCTGAAGGAAGTGTAGGTAGAAATGTCAGGAAGGGGAACAGCATGTGAAGCAAAGGGAACAGCATGAGCATCAGTATGTAGGAAGGTAACATGAATTTATATGAGAGAAGTAGAGTATAAGCATTTTTCACAAAGTTCTTATGCACAATCAAATTTGAAACCTACTGATACAGCCTATAAATTCACAGCAACTCTACAATGAAACTTACACATTTTTCATTAAAGTGAAAGAATTGATAACATGTTATTTATTTGTGGAACTTCTTTGCTTTGTCATAGTTACATTGGTTTAAAGCCACAGGATGTTATCACTCATCATTAAAACATTTAAAATAGGGAACTACAGCAATAATAGTTTAAAATATTCAAAAGTATTTGGCAATGAATGAAAGAGTCTGGAAATGAATCTTGAATGCCAGACCAGGAAATCTAAACTTTATTCATATGATACTAAGGAACTATTCTGGGTTTTTTAGAAGAGATGACATGCATAAAGTGTAGCTTTAGGAAGATTTAACTTAAGTTTATGGTAGATTGAAGCAGGGAGATCTGTTTTGTGCTGATGTGGCATGTGGTTAGTTTCTGTATTTTGTATTTTTGACTTATGTCACAAAATTGTCACTATCGCTTTTTTACAAATGTTATTATTCTTTTGCCCAGTATCACACATCTTCATTTCTTTCCATTTCATGTCATGAAAATTCCCTGTGAAATTTCAAAATATTAAATTCTGAATTTTTCCAAGAAGATTCTGAAACAATGATTCAAAGTGGTTTCTACAATCTAGTTAATAGAACATTATGCCCAACTTCTTTCCGCTTATTGCATGCATTTGTAAACAAAAGACAGAAATTTCCCAGAGAGATTTGACAAATCCCATTCAGTCATGCAACAAAGTTGACAGTTTATTTGCTTGAATATAGAGCTTGGATTCCAGAAGATTCTCTGAAAAATCAACAATGACTACCAGTTTGGCAGCTTGAGCGACTGAATGGTATTGATGTCATTTAATTAGATGGGAAAACTTGTGGAGAGATACTGTAGGGTGTGTGTGTGTGTGTGTGTGTACACATACCTACATATATCTGTATCTGTACCTTTATCTGGGGGTGCTGACCTGATAAATAAATTTGGGAGTAATCTACATAGTTTCTTTTTTGTTGTTATTGTAAAATCCATAATACTGGTTAGATTGCCTGGTGTTAGTAAAGATGTGCTAAGCTCTACTGCAGAAACAAACAAGCCTTGGAAATCTTAGTGACTCAGTATAATAAGGTTATTTTTTTGTTTTTTTGTTTTGTTTTGTTTTGTTTTGCTTACTCAGAGTCAAATACAAATGTCTTGGGCAGGTGGTTCTCCTGTAGTCAAGGATCTCAGGAATTTGAACTTCTTCCACTGTGGGACTCTGCCAGCAGCAGTGCCAAATCTACCCACATATACTCATTTGCTTTCTATTTGTCCCTCTATTTTTGTGACTTATGAAAAGATAGATAAAAATATTTTAAATTCAGTTTTGGAATTCACTGAAAGTTAATAATCTAACACACAGCCCCTGTTTTGAAAGTATATACATAAAAACAAGAAAATCCATCTCTTAATAGTAAGTTTAGGTTCTGGTTTAATTAGATATATGAGAGATTTTGGTCTGTTTTGATTTTATAGAAATGATCATTTCAGGGCATTTGTTATCTTGCCTGTGAAATGATTCAGAGTGCCGGTTAATTTGTTTAATTTATTTTTAAAGAACTTTTATTGAGATATAATTGACATACAATAAACTGCATGTATTTAAAGTATACCTGTGATTTTTTTTTCTTATTAGTAATGTATATATGACAATCCCAATCTCCCAATTCATTCCACACACCCCCACCCCCCGCTTTCCCCACATATGCATGTTCTCTACATCTGTGTCTCTCTTTCTGCCTTGTTTAATTTTAATATGATTTGGGGGAAACCACAAATAATTATGCTGTTATCTAGATGGCTGCCTCTCCATTGCCTTAATATTTTAAGCAAATTGACCCCCCAGTACAGGAAATAGTCTCATCAGTGAAACCATACTTAGCATAAGATGTAAGTCTCAGGAGGCTAGGAATAAGCCATGTGTTTTCTGGAAAGACTTTTCTAATCCATTGGCCCTAAAAGATAACTCTGTATTTAGTATTCTGTCAGGAGATTACCCAGGTGCCATACTTATATATCATACCTGAGAATGGTTTAAAACTAAGTGCTATCAAGCCTGCTTTTGTTCTGTATATAAGAAAGAGATTTATAACAAAAATCATAAATAAGAGACAAAGGAACTCTGAAGTTTCTTTTCTTTCTGCCTGCCTTTCCCTGTTCAGTGATAGAACAATTTATGAATCTGACAAATCCTCCCCTAGATAATGGTAAGAGTAACACACTGTTCAGCTGAGTAACTCTGGGCCACTAAAGTTTATTAGACTGTAGAGCAACAGCAGCAGGATTGATGCAATAATCAAATGACATGCTTGATTTGGGTTCTCCTAGTCTCTCTCTTCCCACCCCAGCCCTCGTTTCCCTCCCCTCCCTCCCTTCCTCCTGCCTGTACCTAAGGAAAACTAGATAGAGGGAATTTGAAATTGAATAGGTTTGCAGGGGTAGACTCCCAATTTCCACAAGCAACGATCACTTAGAAAGTATGAGACATCTGTGCCAAAAGGTTAGGTAAAAATAGGAAACATGGTCATAAACACGTCCCAACTAAATTTTTGGTCTGGATCTGAGTAACCTAAGAGGCAAGAGCAGCCTTTTCTGACTGCCTCACTCTTAGGCCAACACTGAATTGTTAGGACACCAGAGACATCATAAAAGTATATCAATAACTTGAGCTAAACCAATGTTGATGGGTCAGAGTTGGGAAGAAAACAGAAATTTAGGCACTGGGAACAAACTCAACTATGCTTTGAAAACTCTGTGCTCCACGGGGTATGTTTATTGTAAAAGCTTTTAAGAAGTCACTTAATTCAGCACTTAAAAATGGCAGCCGAAGGGCAAGTCTGGGTGTACAGTTGTTTGGTTTGGACCACACTATTTTGTGAAGTTGAGTTGTAATGCCTTCAGGAGAGATTTTCATAGTCTAGTCCATCATAGGGCTTCCCTTCTTCCTATTATCTTCTGCCTCTTCTACACCGAAGTACCTTAACTCCTGGCCTGGAATGACCTTTGTGTTTGAAATGTAAATCCATCTACTGCTTCTAGTTGGAGCATGGAGTGACTCCTGACTGAAAACAAGTGGGAGTCTTAAACTAGCCTCCTCATTCTCTGCTCATAAGAGGATGGAATTCATTGGAAATTGCTAAATGTCACCATTGTTGAGGAGACACTGAAGAAGTTAACGTATTACGAGAAAACCACAAGGACTGACACCCAGCCCAGGAGACCTTCAGCTTTTTCAAGACAGTGAAAGAAAAAGGTCTCTCAAATATCAAGAAACTTACTTTATAACCAGAATAGTCTGTGATGAATGGGGTAATAATATTCCACCCTGCCTATAAAGAAAAGTGGTGCGGACATTATTGCTTTTTTGGACACTGGAGCAACTATATCACTCATTTCTGAGAGGTTGTCAAAAAAAATTGAAGGGTTTAAATATATGACCTTTTACAGGAATTACTTCAACAATAGCTTATTCTACTGAGTCCACTGAAGTTGCAGCTGCAACAATGAATTTCCTGTTGCAAGATGCAAATTGTGGGCTAATTGCAAGATTTAATCCAGTCTGTTTAGGGCAGTCCTCGAAAAACTGGGTTTCTGCAACAGTATTTTATGGGTCAGTACCAAATATTCTGTCACAAATAACAGAAGGAAATTTAAGAAAAAAATGGTAGTATTCAGAATGCAAGAGCTATCAGAAATATAGACCAATCTTGAAGCAAATGGGTTTTGCTTTGTGAATCAGGGTGGTAATGAGACAAGGGAGCCATCCAGACTGATGCAGCACAGCAACGCCTCCAAAAAACAGGGCCAGTATAGATGGCAACCAACTATGTGTAATAAAACAAAATGAGGAAAAATGAATGTACATTCGTTCTTTGGTTAGTCACTCTCATAGGAGACACCACACTATTATACCTGTCTAGACCATGCACATGATCTAGCCTGAAAGAGAGCATTTCAGAAACACCAGGGTAAGGTAGGCAAGAATGTTTACTGAAATAGATAATTGAAAGCTCCACCACTAGCCTGTCAGTTTTGCCAGCTGAATAATTGTCTCTGAAGCCCTGAGTAATCTCCATCTATATGAGTTGTTCAGATTAAATGGTGTCACCTGTAGTCATTGACAACTCCCCAGATCGTCTCTGTCAAGCACCATATGTGCACACCAGAAATGTATCCAAAGGCTACTGGCAAATATCTTTAGATAATGAGTGCAAATTAATAACTCGTTTTGTACGTCACAAGAGATCATGCCATTTTAATGTTATGCCCTTTGGGTGAACAAATGGGACAAAGATCTTTTAGATACTAATGAATAGTGTCTTATAAGGATTAATTTGCCCACTTTTTGCTGAGCTGACATCACATGCAACATGTCTTGATTTGTTGGGTCTGTGGTGGGATTGGCTCTGTAGAACTAAGAAAAAAATGAATTTTCACTTTAAGCTTTAAGACTATTATTTAAGAGGGATGTCATTCTGGATTCTCAATGAAGCAGCTTCTCATAGGGTTATCAGGTATGGTTGTGCAGGCTGTACCCTCCTTCATGCACAGTGTAGTCTGCATGAATGGTGCCCCCTGGAGTTGTGTGCACACAGTTAGTGCAGCTGTTTGCAGTGGAGTTGATAGCCTCTTGTGACTGCCCATTATTTCATTCTGGATGACAGTGTGTAATAGTAATGGTGAGTGTGATACTCCATTGGATTAACAAGAATTTGGCTATACGCAAGGATTTATAGTCATTCTGATTAGGAATACAATGGCTCCTGTGTTTATTATGTATGGGAGTTATGTGTGTATGTGGGGGTTTTCTAATAAAAATTAGATAATTTTTTTAGCTGTCAGATTTCCATATATTAAAAGTATAGATAATTGCCAGTATTGGCTAGGGAATAGGGAAATAGGTATTCTCTTAAATTCTTATTTGGTAACATAAATCAGTAGAGCTTTTTGATTTTTAGGGAAATTTGGAAGTACCGTTATATAAAAAAATGCATGTATTAACAGAAATGCTTTCACAAGGGTACAGTATATGTATAAGTATTGTCAGTTGCAGCTTGTAATAACGAAGATAGACCTTCAGACAGTCACATCCCAAAGTAGGAATCTGATTAAATCAGTGGCAGACTGTGTCTCTGCAATGAAATGATCAAAGAGTTAAGCAGACCAACTGACTACACGTGCAGCCCACACCATTTGCAAGCATATGTGGCAACCATGTCTGTTTATAAGAACTGACCTAAAAGAGACCAAAGATATATCATTAAGTGGAAAAAAAGCAAGTTGTAGTACAGTATTTAGAGTAGGATCTCATTTATATAAGAATTAAGTAAGTAAAAATGACACAGACACACGCATATGAAAACAATTCTGTATATATAGACACTAAATTGTTACCTGTGATTTTCTCTGGAAGATGAGACTCGCAGTCTCCAGGACTCTCATGTGCTATGGGCATATATTTCGTTATTAAAAAATTGATGGAAAAAATTAAGAAAAAAATTTTATTTGTAATTTAAAAAACGAGCCTGCCAGCTTCCTGATTGGGAATGCACTTGGGAGTTTTACTTGGTCGCTTTTAAGATCATGATTGTCGTGATAATATCCATCCACTAGACAAGGAGAGATGGGATACTGATGTCAGCTCAGAGCTCATTCCTGCCTCTATAGAAAGAATCCTGACTCTGCCCCATTAATGGTAACCACAATTTCTTACGTGGTTACTTGCTTGGCATGCTAAGCCTTGTTCTAAATTTTGACAAGGTGCTGTTGTATATATTCCCTAGGACTGACATTTCAGATAGTCACAAACCAGACTGACCATATTCACTCCAACCTCTCCAAAAAGTCCTTGTAATTTTTGTGTGTCACTGAAGGATCGAAATGATACACTATGGAATATTTTTCCATGGTATAATAGAAGTCCAGAGCTCAATCAGTTGTCAGGTGCTGGTGGTGGAAGTGTTCTTAGCCTTTCTGGGTGGTAGACACACGAGAATCTAATGGAAGCAATAATCAATCTACCTGCACACCCTTTTGAAACATTGTTTTGTACATAATTCAGGAGTTATTATGCTCTTTTAGAGACATGCCATTAAGACACTTTTTATTGGTGTTTAAAATTAGTGAACTGGAGAAAGTATGTTGGCAAGGAACATATGTTGGTGTTTCATATGCATATGTAAAAGCGGCTGTAACCTCAGTAGGAAGAAGACCCTAGGAAGGCAGCTTTCTTCTTCAAAGATTAAAATAATGAATTGATGCTCTATGTTGATGCTTTGGAAATTTGAGTGGGTTATGGGTTGATGATCATGGTACTGGTGATGCATACTTGCTAAATGGGGACCCACTTAATCTCAGCCTCAGGAATTGCTTGTCGTCTCCTGCTCTGTTTTCATTTTGTGGACACTGGGGACTTCATAAATTGTTGTTTTCCCTTCCTGGCTTTGTTGCAAGAAAGTCTTAGAAGCAAACTGGTGGTCTGTTCAGAACAAGTATATAAGACTCAGTGCCATTTTGCATTCATCCATTTCTGGGTCTAGTTATACCCCTTGTGTTTTTCTTTCTTTCCCCTCCTTCCCAATTTCTCACTTAGATTACCTTTTGTTATTTTGTGGAATTGTGAAACACAATTGGGTTTTTTTTTTAAGAATAAAGAAGGATATAAATAAATACAGAGATAAATAAATAAATGCAATAGTCCTAGAAACAATGGCATTTTGTCTTCTGTTTAATGAGGCTCAGGGGTCAAGTTTCCCTGGTGCTTACTGGTGTATCTAGGACTATTGTAAGAAACAAAACGGCCCACTGCTCAAAACTGCTTGGAATTGGCTCTGATGCCATTGGGTGCATCTGGACATCGCATGTAAACATGCTCATAGCATGGAAGGAGGAAGCTGTGGAGACTCTATCTGCTTGTAAGAGAAGTTTCTGACCTCCTTCTGGGGCATGGAGGAAGAGGGGATTCTGAAGTCATGTGGACTTCCAGCATTCAGAAACTCAAGATAACTCAAGTCTCACTTTTTCCCTGCTGGCCACTTTGGTAAGAAAAACAACCCCATTTGATTGTGAAGTTGGTATTTTTATAAAGCTGGTATTTCTGCATGTGATGACTTCTTAAATAACCTGATATGGAGGTGGCCCATTTTTGCCTTTTCACATCCTGCTTACAAGAACATTTCAGAAACCACTGTACTCAATAGAAATGCCTTTTAAGTTCTTACTTAAAAAAATTTGTTCAAAGTCCTAATCATATAGATACTATGGCCATAACATAATCAACTGTGTAAATGAGGAGGCAATCTCAGGGTGTCCTTCCAGGAAAGACTTCTTTTTTTACAGTGGTTTGACTTTTTGGCCCCTTTGTATTCCTTGACGAGGGACATGACTGAAAGCAGTGGCTGCTTTTTTAGTGACTGATTGTGAGCTGAGAATCTGGGGCTTGGTGATTCTTTGTCCGTCGAGTACCATCTCACTGCATCTCAGCCTGGAGAATACCAGCAGAAATACATTACGTAATGTCTAAAGTAAACTTTAAAGTATTTTGCATTCATATGTATTTTGCTTTTTTTGAAGGCATTGAAAGCACAGTAAAATGATTACCATGTTGTTATGAACA
This sequence comes from Hippopotamus amphibius kiboko, assembly GCF_030028045.1. Lineage (NCBI taxonomy): Eukaryota > Metazoa > Chordata > Mammalia > Artiodactyla > Hippopotamidae > Hippopotamus > Hippopotamus amphibius. Next base: position 16,431,912 of record NC_080201.1, on the reverse strand, counting down.
CCATCTTGCTGAAGGATGTGAATGGCAATTTTTTCATGTGATTTGTGAAGTTAAGGGCCAAAGAGAGACACAGAACAATTAGCCAGCAACAGATCTGGGCTAGAATAAAACATCGCTATCTGTCACTCATAGCTCTGAGCAACAGCCCCTACTCTAGCATCAGAAGTCCAGTTTAAGGGATATTCATTTTAATGGGGAGAATATCAACCTTTAGAGACCAGAGTTCCCCAGCCTGCTGAGTGAATGAATATTCAGTCATTTCAGTGTGTGTTTAATGGTAGTTAGCAACACAAAGCAAGCCCAGTGCCCAAAGAATGTGTAGAGGAATGTTAATTCTGGGAGCGACCATAACTTGATTTTCTTGATTTCCTTAAGTTTAAAGTCCCAGCCACAATATTACATTACCAAGTTATTTGCATTTGAAATATAATACCTGGGGGAGGGGTGACATTTAATTAAATTACAGTGCTACCTCCAGGCTGCAAGGAACCAGGCCAGCACCATGCTGTGTGGAAGGTGCCAGCTGTACTTTTTGTGCTTTTCCTAAAAGGCAAGGAAATGGGAGGAGGAAACTCCTCTGCCCCCCAAGAAGTGGACCAAGGCCAAGCATGCTCAGTTGGCTGGTTTGGACTTAAAAATGCAGAGTGGAAAGTGCACATGTGAGAGTTCATGGAATGTGGAGAAGAGCACATATGTGCAGGCTCCAGTCTCCATATTTTCTAAATGTCCTAAAGGAAGAGAAAGAGTGAGAATCCTTTGGCTTTATCATAGCCACCACCCAGCCTAGATCAGCAACTTCCCCAGTGAGAAAGAAAACTGGTTCTTTTGTCTTCAGAGTCAACATGGCTCAGGATAACTGGAGGACTGTGATGCCCTTGCTGCCACCCTCCTAAGGATCCATGGTAATGATAAGAAAAGGCCACTAAGGACCCCACTGCTCAGAGGTCCTTCCTTCCATGCTTTTAAGCCCCAGTTTCTGACTAGGTGTGGGGTGGGAGCAACCAAGGTGTACACACAGAACTCTAGCCACCGTATCTCCTACAGCATCAGTTCTCAACTGGGGGAGATTTTTTTCTCCCCCAGGGGACATTTTGTAATGCCTAGAAAGATTTTTGGTTCTTATGATTGGAGGGGTGCTACTGGCACCTACAGAGTAGAGGCCCTGTCTAAATACACTGCTAAACTTACAATGCATGGGACAGCCCCTCACAACAAAGAATCATTCAGCTGGAAGAGTCAACAGTGCTGAACTTGAGAAACGAAAGAGTGGATTCTAGCTGCTGAGTCATCTGTCAAGATAGAACATAATGTATAAAATGCCCCGACCCAATGGGTCATTCAGGATCCAGCTAGGAAAGTGGGAACCACGTTGGTGTTTAAAAGGAAGCAAATTTATTTCTTAGGAAGTATAGTTGATTTGCAATATGTTAATTTTTGCTGTACAGCAAAATGATTCAGTTATACATATGTGTGTGTGTGTGTATATATATATACACACATACATACATTCTTTTTTAATATTGTTTTCCATTATGGTTTATCACAGAATATTGAATATAGATCCCTGTGCTATACAGTAGGACCTTGTTCATCCATTCTATATATAATAGTTTGCATCTGCTAACTCCAAGCTCCCAGTCCTTCCCTCCCCACTCCCTTCCCCCTTGGCAACCACAAGTCTGTTCTCTGTGTCTTTGCATTTGTTTCTGTTTCATAATATGTTCATTTGTGTCATTTTAGATTCCACATATAAGTGATATCATATGGTATTTGTCTTTCTCTTTCTGACTTCACTTAGTATGATAATCTCTAGTTTCATCCATGTTGTTGCAAATGGCATTATTTCATTCTTTTTTATGGCTGTGTAATATTCCATTATACACTACATCTTCTTTATCCATTCATCTGTCAATGGATATTTAAGTTTTTTCCATGTCTTGGCTATAGTGAATAGTGCCACTATGAACATTGGGGTGCATGTGTCTTTTTGAATTATACTTTTGCCTGGATATATGCCCAGGAGTGGGATTGCTGGATCGTATGACAACTCTATTTTTAGTTTTTTGAGAAGCCTCCATACTGTTTTCCATGGTGGTTGCACCGACTTACATTCCCACCAACAGTGCAGGAGGGTTTCAAAAGGAAGTAAATTTGATTCAGAGATTCAGGTGCGAGAGAGGCTGGGAAGTGGAGAGAATAGCAAGTCAAGATAAAGATTAGCAACACCTTGGCCAAGGGATGGGGGATGTGGGGACATTGCTGTTTAGGGATTTATGGTAGTTAGAACTACAACAGGCCTGTTTGGTGGGAGCTAGAGCCACTGAGATGAGAAAGCTTCTGGAGGTACAACCTGAGGAAGAAAGGGAGAAATACTCTGATTTTTCTTTCCTTCCATCATGGAATCTCCCACCAGTGCCTCCTGTCAGCTGAGACCTAGCAGGAAGCCAGCTGTTCTGAGAGCCTGGGAAACACAAATGCAGGGAAGAGGGGTGAATGACTTTGAGTGCAAACAGGTCTAAACTGGTTCATACAACCGCAAAGAGCCTGGTGAACTTTGCAGACCACCAGAACCAACCATGGCATCTTTGAGCAAACATCCCAAGAGTTCTGCAGTACAGCTGGTACTGTTCACCACAGAACATCATCTTTCCTTTTGCCTTGGAACTCGAGGCTTAAAATAATTTTAAAATGACCTTAAAAAAGAAAGAGAAGAACCAGTTTTTTTTGTTTTTTTGGTTTTTTTTTTTTTTCATTTCGCCTTAGAAGTATCAAGCTTCATGTGGTGAGTGCCTCATGACATGATAGAGAGTTTTGTGTCTCTGTGCAGACAGCAAAGTTCGTTGGAAATCACGTCAATGTGCACAGCACATATAGTTAATTTTACTGGATCTGTGGTATTGTCAGGCTTCAGCTCATTTTGGTGGCAGTGATCTTGCTTCTTGCTTCTCTCAGATATAACCTCTCCATGGGTCCTGCCCCTCTGGAATCAGGCTGAAAGGAGAAGGTTGTTGGGGAGCTAGAGAACCTGCTGTGATGGATTTTATTTTTCCTTATAGTGTGATTTTAAGAACATAGACAAAGGAAATTAATTTGTTTGTTTTCTATTTGAACTGCCTGACGGGTCCCCAAACTCATGGGGATAAAAGTGATAGATTTTTAAGTGTCTTCTTTAAGAGGGTTCTTAATAGATGCTTAATTATTTTTGCCCCACTTTTGATTATGTGCACTAATGGAGATGTGGAGGGCACAAATCAATAAAATCCCTTGATAATCCAAAAAAATCTCAATGTTGTCGTTAGTTTTGACCTCCTCCCCCACCAGACCTTTTACCAGAGCTACTAAAAAGTGCCTCTGCACCCCTGGGTTCTCAGTATATTCAACTTGTTGACAGGCTGACTGATAAAATTGTCTGATTTGAGTTTTATCTCTTTTTCCTGCTCCTGCCCACTCTCTGGGGGAGGTGCTAATGAGCAGCACAAGAACAAAACCACAGGAAAAAGAGACCTGCAGAAAAGCCCGGGTAACACACAAAATGATTAAATAGCTCCCGTATCCCTGAAACTTTACTATATAATGTCAGCTTTGTGGGATTTTTTTTTCTCTTTTCCTAAAATAAATTGAAATAACTCAAATGGGCTACATCTATGGAGCCTGCATGGACCCTTTGAAGCTTTGAATAGCTCTTGTATGGTATTCATTTTTCTGGGGAAAGATTTTTAATTATTAATCTTTTTATAAATGGCATTGATGTTACTCCTCACGCTGGTAAAATGCCCAGACGTTTTCTTAAACAACTTCAAGGCAACTGAGAATTGGGGTGTTTGTCTTAATCCCCTTAGGGATGGCTGTAAACAAGAAAGAACTTGAGGACCAGTTTCAATTGTTTTTCTTGTTTTGTTTTGTATTTGTCAGACAAGTTTATCCACTATCCAAAGTGGACTCACGGATACCATAGAAAAAGACCAGAACACAGCTGGCTGCATCGCCATCCTAGTGTTCCTGCCCACCCTGCCCTTTATCCCCCATGGTGTAGGGATCTGGCAGAACTGACAATGAGCAGAGCATACGTTGCCACAAATGTCAGATCTCTTAAAAGTCCTAACTTACGTTAGTCTCTAAGACCTGCAGTAACACCGCTGTTTGGGTCCAGTACCTGCTAAAGATAATCACATCTTCCAATTTTGCCAAAATACACCACTAAATGAATGGAGTGCCTGATAAAGTGTGCAAAGGTGAAATGCAGTGAAACGTTCTCATAAGGACGAATGTATTGGCATCTGATTAGATCCCTGCAAGGGAGCCAGCAACCTCTCCCTTTGGGCTTTATTCTCCATGGAGGAATGAACTTCCCTCCTCCTGAAGGAAAGAAGCAGTGCCTTTTCTGGTTTTCCTTTCTGCGTTTCCTTCAGTCATTTTTATTTCAATTTGCCAGATATCATTTGAAAGCAGTTTCATAAACATTGAAGTGGCTATGAAATTCAGGGTTTGTATCTGGCAGGTGGCTCATAAAACCTAAGGAACCACCTGGTTTTGAAGAATTGGGATGATGTGTCAAGGTTCAATCAGGGAAGCAAACCATCTTGAGTGATTTAGAACAAGGGATTTATTATAGGGTTCAGGTGTTACACAATTGTGGGAGCTGATAGGTTGGTCCTTGTAGCCTCTTGCTTCAGAATCCAGTGGTGGAACTGAAGTTGCCATTGGTCAGTAAGACCAGCAGTTGGGTAAAAAAAGCTTGAAATGGACAAGAGTGAGAATGAACTAGAAACTCATGAGAATAACTGAATCTGTGAGCAGAAATTGGTCAGAGACAGATAGGGATTCCACTTCCAATCTCAAAGAGACTGGATGACTGGATAGAGAAGATGGTGCCCTTCACCAAGGAACTGTGCATGCACTTGACCAAAGACTGAGGTTGAAGGAGCAGATCCAGCAGAAGCTGGATGAACTATGGGTCTAAGTGCTGCTGCACATCACCTGGGTGAGTCAGCAGATCCCTGACAATGTATATGAGCTGTCAGTGTGCCTGTACCCAATGAGATGAACCAACCCTCAGAGCGTTTAAAAAAAAAAAAAAAAGGCTGCACTTCACTTCTGCCTTCTAAATATTGCACAAAATGTCACTTGTGGGCAATGCTAATTCGAAACTATGCAGGGAATGGGATGCTGGAAGGCAACCAGAGTTCTTGCTTAGTTAAGGTGACATAGCACAAAGTCACTCAATGGCATGACTCAAAAGGGAACGTCTCTGGGCACACAGATAGGTAATGGAGACCTCACACTTTGGAGAAAGGCACCTTTCCAGGAACCTAATTTCTTGGTAAATAGCAAGGTGTCACTGTTTAGTGACAGCAGTTTGCAAATTTCAAAGTTGCATTTTTCTGTTTGAGACTGTTACTACATTTAATTTATTGATCTTTGTAGGCCCTGGTACTTTTACATGGAAAATTACTCTCTCTACAAATGCTGAAGTACCTGACAATCTCAGAGAAAAATTTTACTAAATGGAATATGTCTTCAATTTTTTTCTCACATTGAAGTGTGTATATATTTCGGCTAAAATATTTACACAGATATTATCTATTGCTTTAATTCAAGGAAACTTTTGTGATAAAAAATTTGTAAGGTAAAACTCATCAAATTATTTATCTATTTGTAATTCTTTTGAATGTTTTGCCAAATTAAGATGCCTCAAAATTATAGGCTTTCTCAATTTCATTTTATGCCACTAAAAACATAAACTTATATGATTTTTAAAGAATATCTCTATCAAAATATGCTTTTAACAGTTTGAGATATTCTAAAGCATATTTATAGAATTTCAAAGTAAAATGTTGCACATTATTTGTGCTCTTATCATTTAATATGTTTAAATTCCCTTCTTGCTTTTTTGGGGGTAAATTTAATGTGTTCTTATATACAAATTTTGTTTCCAGTAATTGTCATTCACTGAATTCTTCATGCTGTAGAAATTTAGAGGGCCCATTTATTTTCAAAATTAATACCATTGCATAAAAAATAGGTTGATTTTTTTTTTTTTTTGCAATTTGAAAGCAGTCACTGTTTATTAATTGATCAGATTACAAAAATAATCATGGTAGATACCTTAGTTCATTCTTGTAAATAAGCCTTTGATCTGGTCTTCCCTGTTGTCAGCATCTCCACCTTCTACAAAATGCGTGTTTTTTCCTTCATTCCACCTTGTGGAAAAGATAATTTGAAGGGCTACAGGAAGTTGTCTGCTTCTTTGAAATGTTTTCCAACAGTATAGATCTCATGAATCATGTCCTCCATGCAGATGATGCCATATTTACCAAGAGATCAAACAATCAACGTGTCTGACAAAACAATTCGCTTTTGTCAATTTTGCCATAACCACGCTTGTAGATCATTTCATTTACTGACTTCAGGTTTGGGTACCCCCATGCAATGTTCAGCTCCACAATTCTCAGCATGTTAATTGCAGCCTTGTTGAGCTTCACAAAGATGCCACTGAAGATCTGACAGAGGTGAAGAAGCTGCAACACCTTTCAAACCTTTGGGCTCATACCATTGATACCTCTGATCCTGATGACAAATGCTAATTTGGGTTCTGTGGGTACTTAGAAGTTGCCGGCTTTTCTTGCCATCCTAGCCATTTGAATCTCTGTCCTGTACGTCTGCCTGTATTCCTTGTGATAGTGCTTAGCTTTTCATAGATAAGCCTCCTCCTTGCCTTTCGAAGCACCTTTTGGGCAAACTTCTTTCTCAGACGCTTGACCTTAAGCTCTGTGAAATTCTTTCACTTTTTCTTAAGGGTTTCTGGCCCAGCAGGAACCTTCTTTTCTTCTCTTCTGCACTCTTCATGGTTTCAGCTGGGAAAGAGGCCAAATAGGTTGATTTTTTTTTTTAGTAGTATTCAAAGTACTTCATTTATTTATTTATCTATTTTTGTCCATGCCTAGTGGCCTGAAGGATCTTAGTTCCCCAACCAGGGACTGAGCCCCCTGCAGTGGAAGGGTGGAGTCTTAACCACTGAAACAGGCTGATTTTTAAGGTAGTTCTTCAAAGTTCAAATCTAAAACCCAATTGATTAAAAAAAAAAACAAAAATGGTGAGCAGCAAAGAAAGAAAAATCATACAGCCATGGTCAAGTCTTTTTAAAAAGTTAACTTTACATCAGCTCAGTCAAAAAAACTTTGTACTTCATGTATTTTGAGTATATAAAATGTAAATTTTAACATCCATTTCAACTGAAGTCTCATATGAGTGAAATTAAAGAGTCATTTGATCTAAATGAAAAGTCATGGTTGATAGAATGGTATGCAATTGAACCTTCTATAGCTTTACAAATTAAATTTATTCTTTTGGTATAGCATTCTTTGAATAGCTACTAACTTTTAAAGTAGAATACAATACTTCTTTAGCAGATTTGTGTTTTTTGCTTTTCTTGTGTCATTGATATCCCCTTCCATAAGTATATGGTAAATGTGAACATATATGTCATACAAGTTATAAGTACTTATCAGCTTTTTTTAAGAAGTAGAAATTCAGAACTCAAGTTTTCTTTAAATATGTATCTTTTGTGGTTTTGAGCTCACTGCTGGCTAAAGAGTTTATTACAAAATAAAAAAGTATTGTCAAATATTTATGTAAATAAATATGTAGTTATAGATTCTCACCGTATACTGAAGGAGAAAACCCAATAGTAAAAGCACACAGACTACTCTTATAGGATCCATGACAGAACTGCTATAATTTTCCACTTTTCTTGCTGCCCTCACTACCTTTGTACATCTTACAGGCATGGACTATGCCAAATAAGAACCCAACAAAGGCAGTAGTGACAAATACTTCTCTCACCACCACCATAAACCAGAGGAGTTAGATCTTCCTAAGTGCTTATTTTGTCAGTGAATACCCTGCAAGTTGTCCTTGAAAGAGAGGAATGAATTGCCCCTGGAAAGGATCTAGGAAAGAGATATGGGCTAACAGTGGTCATCTTTCAGATTTAGCCATGTGCTAATGTGAGAATTCTATTACTACATGTGCATTTCATCCACAGCTAAACAATACCATGGCAGAAGCTGGAAGTACAAAGTGCAGATCTACTAGATCCATCTTGGATTATTTTTTAATGCAGTTGTGACTAATGATACTTCATTAATAAGAGAAAAATCTAAGACAAGTGCTAAAACAAATGGGACACCAGGATGACAGTAGTAACCTAGTATTGTCCTGGGCAGAGCAGAATATATGGTCACTCTACTCAAAGGCAAAATTTGTTTGTCTGTTTATTTTATTGCTAATTTAAAGAACTTGATGTAGATTTTCTCAATTCTGATCTTCCTTGGTTGGTAAGGAGACCATTCCAACGGAACACTAGGCTGCAATGAAACCGCAAGTAAATGTTGAAATTGTGACTCAGTCTTCTTTGCCATTTTTAGGAGAGTGGATCCCATTTGGTTTGGTATTATCAAACTTGAGATTATTCTGAATATTGCTTAGTCTAGAAAGCTGCACATTATTTTTTACACTGACCTAATTGGTAGAGATGGTTATTAAATGGAAATAGTTTCATTCAGAGTTAGAATAATTTCTAAAATTATAGTGTTTGCAGCAAATAAAAAACATATCAGATCTTGAAAACTCCAGCTAAGGTTTACATTTTTAACAAATCAGTAGGCATTTGAAACAGAAAAATGACTTTATTCTGCTAGCTTATTTTACAAATTGTTATCCACTCAAAATGGGCCCAGTTCTCTCTAGTGCATCAAGCCAAAATGTGTATCTTTAACCCTTTAGGCCTCCTATGAGGAATGGTTTTTCTCTTGCAACTTAGCCTAAGTGATTGCTGCTTACAGGAACATGTTTTGGATTAAAAAATCTTGTTTGGCTTTATTTTGAACATAATGTCCCATTTACATTTTCTTATTGTATCCTGTCACTGGTTATTTCAGAAACTTTCCTTGAGGAGTTTGGAGTAGCTTTTTTCCACTCTGAACATCATTGGTTTATGTGTATGAGCTGCTGTAAAGTGCAGTGATTGCTTAAAAACACTATAGTTACTTAAAAAAGATGACTTTGATTGTGTGTTTTTTATTCCCATCACAATAACATTTTGCAGGTGATTATTAAATTAGAGATTTTCTTTGTTTTTCTAACAAAAAAAAAGCCTCTTTTTTATGTCAGCACCAATTATGAGTGGTAATTTTTCACATTTTACAAAAGATTTTTCTGTCCTACCTCCACGCCCCTCCCCCAGATAAAGAAGGGCTTTGACATTCTATGACAGGGAGGGTTTTTTGCATACACAGTGCTTTTGACTTTTCTTTTAAAAAAATCTGTTGACTCTGTTGAAATGTGACAGGACAATATTTAACCTGAATAGAGGCATGTTGACTCCTCTTATTAAAACTGACAGTTAAGGACGTTTCTCTCTTTATTCCTTCTGATACACGCAGACAAGTCTTCACTGCTAACTAGTATACAAAATCAAAAACAAAAAAATACAGAGCGAAGAGATGACTACCTTATAAACAATATATGAATGACAATCGCAAGTTTAATCTAGCAAAGAAACCTTTTTTTATCCTTTAAGAAAATTAAAGCCCTTTCAAATTAGCTTGATATATGAAGACAGACTGACATCATTAATTTTCAAGTATTCACTCTTCTTCCTTAGCTGCCTTTCCTCTCAGAGATAGGCAATGTTCTGCTAAACCCTGGACAGGACCACAGCGACACCTGTGGAGAATCCAGGCCTCCATTGAGTCTTGTGTAGAGCTTGCAGCTTTGTGTCTTGTTTCTTGGAATTCCTCTGCCTGTTTTGCTCTCATGGGACAAAAATGGTGGCCATGGAGGTTTGTCCCTGAGCTCCCTACTACCTGATGCTTGGTTTCTCTGGCTGGAAATACCAAGCTTTCAAGTTCTTTCTGTTTTGTTGGACCAATAAAGAGACTCATTAGCATGAATGAGGCTTAAATTCCTTTGAGTTGTATATGGAGTGGGCCTCTTGGGAAGAGAAGAATTGGGAAACAGATGCCAACTTTCAGAGAGAGGCGGAAACCATATGGAATTTGGATGTCTTTGGGTACTTGCCCACTCTCCTTAACTTCCAGGAGTCAAATCTCTTAAAAGGAACTGTTGGCTTTCTTATGTGTCATGCACTGGATATTTATGTGACATAAATAAACCATCCACTGAGACTCACACTTTTTTTTTGGTAAGAGGAAGGGCATTACACAATTAATGCCAATCATTTTTGTTGCAATATAATTTGAGCTGTAGCAAAATCATGAGTGGAACTGTTTGCTATAGTGCCAAAGTTACCTCTTATTCTCATTTCCTTACTGAGCATTCTCTCCTCTGAGTTTATCACCAGAGAAGCGTCCTTTCAGTGGTCATCAAGGTTTTCAACATTTTTTTGTGAAGAATCAGAAAAATAGCAATTTGTTCCATGGCAGCCTTTTATCTTAACCATGCAGAAGAATCAGTCTTCTGTGCATTGATACCAATCTGTCCAGTTTAGTCTCTAGAAATTATCCTATTTCTATTTCTCTGATTATGCTGAAAGGGGCCAGGTGAGACACTTGGTCAAGGCAGCCTGTAGATTATACTGTAGAAGCAATTCTAGGTTTTTTTTCTTTCTTGAGTAGAAGGACTCAACAGAGGCTATGGTAACAAAGGTAACTACCCTTAGATCTTCAGGTCTAACACTGTCAAAAAATTTTTAAATTTGTGTGTACATTTCAGTTCCTATCCTTCGTGTTTGCCAAGATTGTGCCAAGTCTTTCATGGTGTATTAGTTGGGGTTACCCCCAAACAGAAGACGGTCCGAGGTGTGCTGAGAGGGAGTGGGGAGGGGAAGGCAGCCTATGAAGGATCTGATAAAGTAGGTTAATACTGTGGGCAACTGGAGCTTCTTCCTATTGGGGATCATCAGAGGCTATGTAGACCATCCTTCATAATCAGACTTTTGAGGGACAAGAAGGCTTTTTATCCATAACTTCTATCTCTTGTTAGTTGAAGGTCATTCCTGGGCATCAATTTCTTAGCACTTCAGGCCTCTCTTCTGTCCTGAACCCACTATCTTGGCTAGAGAGAACAGGAAGCTATGTGTATGGGAATTTTTTGCTGATTACCTCTGGGATGGCCTGAGGGGATCTAGGGAAGGCACAAGTAGCTTCTGGTACATATGGTTTATGTGTTTTAGAGAATTAAAAACAGTTATAGCTCTGTTCCTTTTAGCCTTAAGGAAAGTATGTATGTGTGTGTGAGGATGGGTACCACTTACCACTGTGATCCTCAAGCAGAGACACAGGCCTCTTGTTACACACAAAGTAAAAACTGTCATGAGCAGGAGGAAGGGGCTGCAGAGTCCCAGATCCTCTGCTTGGCTATTTGAGCTCTAACTGAATGTAGGAGGCAAAAAGAAGAGACTCATTACTTAGACAACACAATTGCCAAATAAATCACAAGAGTTATCATGTATAAGATTGAGTGGTGGGCCATGACAAGTTTTATTTTATCTTTATTTCAGCTGCCATTAGCTATAGGGTGGTGCTATCCTGTAGAACTTGCTGTTTCCATGCTGCTACTGAGAAATGGCTAATGTGACTGCATTAGTTTGCTAGGGCTGCCATAACAAAATACCACAGACTGGGTGGCTTACACAACAGAAATTTATTTTTGCTCAGTTCTGAAGGCTGTAAGTCTGAGATCAAGGTGTTGGTAATGTTGATTTCATTCCAAGACCTCTCTCCTTGACTTGTAAATAGCTGATTTTTTGCTATGTGTCCTCATAGGGTCTTTTCGGTGTGCACATGCATCCCTGGTATATCTCTGTGTGTGTTAATTTCCTCTTCTTATAAGGACACCAGTTAGATTGAATTAAGACCACCCTAAAGACCTCATTTTAACTTAATTACCTCTTTCAAGATCTCATCTCCAAATATAGTCACATTCTCAGATTTTGAGGGTTAGCATTTAAAACATTATTTTGGGGGGGACACAATTCTGTCCATAATAGTGACTGAAGAGCTAATTTCTAACTTTATCTAATTTTAATTAATTTAAATTTGAATAGCTACATGCGGCTAGTGGCTAATATTGGGTAGTGCAGCTCTAGAAGATTTACTTATTAGCTCTTCTACTATGAATCCAGAAAAGTCTGTAGGAATGGGATTCTTCCTTGACCATCAAGGGGATGGTTCAACTGGAACACCAGACACTGAGTTGTGTCCTAAGGATTTTACACATTAGAGATTTCCATGATTCTTTGATAAACAGTGAAATCCAAGCCTGGAAGAGACAGAAAACTAGATCCCAAGGTTGAAGATCAAAAGTAGCCAGAGTCAGGGGCTGAAACCTAGAAACTGAATGGGAACATAAGAAAATCTGGAATAAAATGCAGAGGGTCCTGGACACTTGCTATAATTCTGATTATAACTTGTCTCATCTTATTCTTGACTTGCCATGGTTCTTGACAACAGTCTCTAAATTATATTCATCCTGTTTTGGGTAAATACTGGGTTAATTTAAGATTCAATCCTCCTTACAGGGAAGGTTGTTTCTCTCTTTCTGAACCATCTAATCTGATATACCTCTTTTGTCTCAGTAGCCTTTAGGCACTGGGAAGAATTAAGTCTTCTCAATGGCAGCCAACAGGAGAGGGTCCTTGGTATGGGTGCTATCCTTAGGTCTCCTCTACAGCAAGGGTGGCCTGGGTGGGTGCCTCACATTCAGTGCTTGTGCCTACTGAAGTTCAGTTGGATCTAGCTGGTCTGCATTGGCCTCACCATTGCTTCTGGTTCCCTCCATGTGTGGTGTCTTGTGGTCTACCAGTTCCCTCACTAATTACTTGTCCTCCCCTTTCAAGGCATCTGGTCTTCCTTTATTCCCTGATACTGGCACAGGCTCTGAGATCTAGGGTGCCGCCTCAAGTACCAGCATCCTCAACAGGGAGTGATTTTGCGCCTTTGATAGAGGACATTGGCAATGTCTGTAGATATTTTTGGTTGTCCCACTGGGGCAGTGGGCATGCCTACTGGTAGGCAATCCATGCTCTTGTAGGTAGAGGCCAAGAATGCTGTTAAACATCCTATAATGCATAGGACAGGCTTCACAACAAAGAAGTATTTGGCCCGAATTGCTGAGGTTGAAAAGTTCCTTCTAGTCCATCTTTTAAACTTATTTATTTATTTAAAAATTTTTTTTAAAATTTTTATTGGAGTATAGTTGATTTACAATGTTGTGTTAGTTTCAGGTGTACAGTAAAGTGAATCAGTTATACATATACATATATCTACTCTTTTTAAGATTCTTTTCCCATATAGGTCATTACAGAGTATTAGTCCATCTTTTTAAATGCCTCCCTCAACGATTTCTAAACAATGCTTTGGCAGTAACACTATGTGAAGCTTTCTATCACCCTTTATTCCTAATTTTTCTCTGGAGTTTTGACCCCAAAAGGGAATTCAGGGTACTTGTATCGATCCGTTACTCACTTTCTCTTTATCATCTCCTACATTTACTCTCCTCTGTGGCTAATTGATTTGGGTGCCCCAGGCTTAGCCCCATCAAGGGATGCTTTTACCTATCTACCTTTCCCTTGAAACAATAACACACATTTATTTAATGGATGGTGAGAGTAATCCACTTAAGGGGAAAAAAATAAATAGTTTAATATTTTCAAAATATCATCCCCTTTATGCTATGGCTAATGGGGCTACTGCAGAGTATTGGTGAGCATATGGTACAAGGATGTGGCAGGCGCAGAGAGGTACGGTGTCTGAGTGGGTGTCCTATTCTGTAACCTGAATCACTCATGGTTTGAAGGGGGAGCTCGGTTTTATTCTCAACACCACTGCCCATCCCTTCTTCTAAGTAGCTTAAATCATGTTCTGACCTTGTTCCTAAGAGCTGCTGGTTTGAAAGAATTAGAGAAGGGAATAAAGGGAGGGGCTAAAGTAGCTCCTCTGTGCTTTTCCATTCCCGTCTCTTACTCTGCGCTCCACCCCATTCCCTGATCCCCCAGCCTCAACATGCACCTCAACATGCAGGAAGGTAGCAACACTGAGAAATGGTGCTGATAGGTGGCGATTCTGGCTTCCTTGAGGCTCCCTATTGCCACCTTGGCCCCTGTCCCACTGAGGACCGAAGTCAGCTTCAAACTTAGCCCCTCCAGGGCCACGCTGGGTTCTTCCTTTGTGATGTAGGAGAGCTGTTAGCCTGCAAGCCTGAGCACAAGTCTCCTTTGCTGCCGCCTCTAGGAAACAGAACCCTAGTGGCTGGGGGTTGGCAAAGCACAGAGCATTTGAAATCAGCCTGGGCCAAAAATGCAGGTCTAGTTTTCTTTTTATATATAAAAGCTTTAAAAAAAATCTTTAAATTTGTTCTTCAAGAAGAAATAAACCTTTATTAGACCCTATGTATTGCTGTAAATTTGATTGACCAGATGTTTGTCAGATTTAATACACGCTGTTTAAAAAGTTGCTTTCTACATCTTGACTGAGGCCCTTTCTGGTGAGGAAGGTGCCGGTTTATAGGAAACAATGAAATCATTTTTTACACCTTACAGATGCTCTAATCCCATTACAGACTGAGGTGTTTAAAATTCTTGGTGTTTTCTTGCTTCATTTTTATGGTATGAATGATTCTGAAGGAGAAAACCAAGGCAAGAAAATATTTAAATAAGGCATCCCCTCAGGGGATGGTGGGGGCAGGGGTGGAGGGAGGAATACAAGGAATGTTTGAGGGTTATTTTTTGTATTTGATTTGCTTTCCAGCCATGGCTACTGGCTACAGCTGAAAGGCCACTGCTGCAACTTTGATCAGTGATGCCAGGCTCTTGGACCACAATCCAAGAAGTTGCTATGCAGAAGGATTGGGGCTAGTTTTTCTCCAGTCCTACTAAACAGATTGTGGGTTCCATAATCCCCTAATGCTCTCTCCTGAAAATAGGCCATTAGTGTGTTTCCTAAAAGGGTAGCAGATTCAAATGCCCACAAGGACCAGTCAGATACCAGAAGTGGCCAAAGTGAGCCAGACAGTTCTCTGCAGCAAACTGGGGGACTCCAAGCCCATCAAAGAAACAGTGAGTCCTCAATTACAGCATCTTGGTGCCCCACGGAACTGTGAGCCCAGTAAAGGGATGTTTATGAGAAATTTCCCAACTTTAAGTAAACAAAATTCATCTACAGGGTATACTCTGCCTGAGGACAATAGGTTTGCAAATCTTGTTCTGATAAAATGTTTATAAATAGAAATGCACCATTTAGAGATAATTAGTCCCCACATTTAAATTGTTAGCACTAGTAAAAGTGTTCTTAAGCTTTGGAAGCTGACACAGGAGTTGTCAGCCTTTTATTTTGCTATGTGAGTGTGTTAAGCAGACACAGTTACTATTCACTATCGCCAACGTTTCAGAAAAAGAAAGAATATTAATCCCCACCCCCACCCGCCAAAAGAGTAGGGAGGAAAACACTTCAGACTTAACAGTAGTCTTTCAGATGAATAATTTTATTTTTATGAAAAAAATTATCAAATTATCCATTCTTTTCTAATTTTCTAGTGAACACTTCATCACAGACCAGTGGTGATCTACAGACCATTGCCAAAGCTATCCCACCTGTTCATACTAGTATCTCACCTATTTAACTATTTATACCACTAGGGTATTCGTGGGTTTTATCCAATGACCAATTAGGTCTATAATTATTTGAGTCACATAAAGGAGAAATATGCTTTTTTTATTACAAACAAAAAGAAGAAAATTAGTATTGGCTCACTTCTACTTCTGTGGGATGACCACTGTAAAAATTTTGGTGTATACCTTTCTCATATTTTTTCTAATTGTGTATTTGTTTGGAATCCTACTGTGTGTTGTGTCATAATCTATGTTTTCACTTCAATAATACATTGTGAACATTTTTCTTTACTCACTAATCAGCAACATTTTTAATGGCTTAGTAGCATCATGTTTTGTGACATAATTTAATGTTTATGGTTGTATATTCATATTATGTCTCACTTTGAATTTTCCGTAGAGCACTTGAAATGAATATCTTTGTAGCTATAGAATCTACCTTCTGAATATCTTATTTTGCTTGTTTTCCTTTTTGTACTTCCCTGGATCTCTAGTAAACTTCTTATACATAAGCATAAGTTCATTTCATCTGTATTCCCAGTCTAAACCATTTGTGAACTGTCCAGGGAATCAACAGTGGAAGATGATTTTGTGGCTAGTTGGGGCTGTGTTCCTCATAGTGGGTGCTATTAGATAATCAGTGTGAAGTAACACTGAGCCACTTTGGTAAAACGAATGACTAGTTCTGGTCTCATCAGTGGAAGGGAGACCAATTTAACCATGTTATCTGGCTTCAGCGTTTAGCTTTACAGCCACATAGGTGTCAGACAGCCATGTGAGTATCCATGAGTTTGATACTGAGACAGTTGGAAATTCAGGAACGATTCAAATGTTCTGCTTAGCAAGAGACGAGAAATGCCAACCTCTCTTAATATCTGGTTGCATATCTTCTCGTATTTTGAACAGATTCAAAAACATTTAAAAATATATCTTTTCCAGAGAGATATAGACTCTCTTTGCTTTAGATCCAGTTTGCACAGAAATGTTGCACATCTTCCTTGTGAGTCATTCTTATTCAGGTTATTGGAGACAATTTCATTAAATGTGTCATGGTTTGTATCACCATTTAGAATCTGCTTTCCACATGGCTCAACTTTACAATTTAGTTCTTCCTTAGAAAAAATATACTTTTCTGGAGATTTGGGCATATCTAATGTTCATGCTATTGTATTTCATGGTGTACTGTGCCTACTGCACTTTGAACTAACTTCTCTGCATGGGAGATGAGAGAAAAGAACTTGTGCATTTGAAAGAAGTTTAATTTTGCTGCCTCCAAATCGGACCCAAGTGTGAGAGGATTTCTTGATTCATAAAGTCAAGGTTAGTTTTAGGAAAATGGTGTTGGTGTCCCAGATAGCTTGAAATTGAATTCGGACAGTTGGAACTTGTTTAATTCACTCTACATTTTTCCTAAGTCCAGTGAGCAGTACTCCAAAGCCCTATCAACCAAGTGAGTATGACATCATCGTCCTTGGTTTCTTTGAATCATTGTCTCCGAGCAGAATGTGAATATTGCTTTGTGAATATTACTTGTTTATTGTCTGTGGTTAAATTAGCATGTAAGTTCCATGAGGGCAGAGATCTTGTTCATTTATTAACAGCTATAGGCTCAGTACCTATTTGAGCCCTAAGCATATGGGAAGTGCTTACTAGCTATTGAATGAGTGACTAAATGAACTAACCATCAAAACTGGGTAATTTACTAGTGGCATTGTTCAAGGCCAGCTAATAGTAAATACCCTTGGCCCACGCACATTTTCCAGAATCAAGATATTGTTTTCTTAGAGATTGGGTCTATGGCAGGAGAACCAAAGAGCATCTCCTTGCATGCATCTTCAGGACTACTGAAGAAATAAAGCCCTACTATCACAAAGAGATAACCCTTTTTTATATTCTATGTGTAGTCTCTTACAGTTTTTTCAATGCATAGATATAGTCTTATAGACATCACAGAATTGTGCAGATATAACTAGTGTATTTTCCTATGTCATTAGATGCTACTTTAAAAGCATGATTTTAAATGGCTATGTGACATTTTATCATGTGAATGGACCAAACCTTATGTCACCATTTAACATCTAACCACCAAAATGGACATTTAGATTACATATTATTTTTCTCTTTTAAATAATATTGTGCTAAGAATCTTCATACTTAACTTCTATACATAATACTCTGATGTTTAGGATTAATTCCCAAACGCTGAAATTTGTGTTTAAAGAGTATGAATATTTTTAAAAGTGTTATAAATACGGTCAGATTGTTACCCAGAGAGGCTGCACCAATTTACACCCATGTAAACCATGTCTGCAGTTCTTTTCCACACTAGAAGCTGTCATTAAAAAGTGAAACTAACAAAATTTTGTCCATGTGTTAATAGAAAATGTTATCTTATTTTCTACTTCACTGATTATTAGTATTTACTGGTCCATTACATTTTTTCTTTGTGAATCTTATTTTCATGTTCTTGCCCATTATTCTATGGGTTATTCATCCATTTTGCAGATATTTATTACGCAGCTACTACATACTGGGCACTGTTTTAGTCATTGGGGAAACAGCAATGAAAGAAACAGCAGATGTCTATTGTAAGAATTAAATGAAATCATGTCTGTAACACCCTTAATACAGTAGGTTCTGCCTCATACAAGACTGTAGTAGGTTATCATCCAGTCATTCTTGTAGTTGTATGTGTCTCTGAGCCAGGAGCATGAGCTACTCTTTTGGGAGCAGGATGTTTCTGCAATTTGCCTATATTGAGTTGGCTGGCAATGACATAGGCGTTCATGGACATGACTGTGAACCTCAAATAAATGTATTTCTTTAAAGCCAAACTAAATGTAACCAGATTCACATAATGTCGATGGCCACTTGGGTGCCACCTGATGTGAGAGGTGGTGTCAAAAAGTCAACTTGAAAAGAGACAGTACCCTTAACTGACTGCCTTGCGTATCTTATGTTTGCAAATTTTGCAAAACCCTACGAGTCTTTGCTATGGTCTCTTCCAGGACCTCATAGTTAACCTTCTTCTGGGTTGGATTGATACCAAGGGCCTGAATAGCGTTACTTAGACCCCATGTTCTGGTGGGATTCTTGAAATACAATTTAAAAATGAAAGTTCAAAATCACGAAGATTCTCGTTTCTCCTTCTTGCTACACAGGCTTTTTGAATCTGGTGCACACTGTCATGTTGTAGTTGAGTATATGGCGTTGAGAGTGACAAAGAATCAGGCAACCGCAATTAGAATTACAAGTTTTATGGGACCAATCCCATTCCTTGACCTGATTTCGATGTGTTTTCCATATGGTCTGATATAGA
This sequence comes from Hippopotamus amphibius kiboko, assembly GCF_030028045.1. NCBI lineage: Eukaryota > Metazoa > Chordata > Mammalia > Artiodactyla > Hippopotamidae > Hippopotamus > Hippopotamus amphibius. The sequence goes on along the minus strand of NC_080201.1, from coordinate 16,412,965 downwards.
AGGGCTGGGTTTTGTTTTTAAAAATGATTCAGTTCATGGTCCAGCCACAGAAGGCCAGTGTCCAAGTGGATCCCAGGTCTGCCTCTTTCAGCTGTATCTCAGTCCCTCTCTACTTCTCTGTTTGCAAATGTTCCTGTCAAATAGGAGCTGTGAGAAAGGAAGGGAGGGACCTGTGGGCTTTTAAGGATCATTTCTTGTAGTTGGAGGGTGGAGAGGTTGGGGCTGCAGGGAGTGGAGGAAGGATACCCTGTTAGGTGTTGAATTTATATCAGAATAAGTGTGTCCTTTCAAGAAAGCACCACGTGGAGTAGAACGTCACCAAATCCTCTCCTTTTCCCAAGAGCAAACTGGCCACTTTGCGTTCCGCAGTTTGATGGCTGTTGAGCTGCTCAGGTCTGAGCCAGGGGCTGGCAGGCTTTATGCAAAGTGCTGTGTAATTGTGCAGTTTTCTGTGGTCCGTCTTTGGAACAACGTCTCATAAAAATCTTAAGCAGATATCACTTTTCATGGCTAATGAATTGAGGATCTGGGAATGAGATCCAGAGCCAATCCTTGGATTAAATCTTCTGAGCCTCAAACAAGGCTGTGTTTAGGAATTTGGGGGAGGGGAGAGCCTATACCCTCAGATGAAGGAAGATAAGCTCTGACTTCCCTCGCTGAGCCTGGAGACCTGCTTGAAGAGGGTACCAGTGACCAATCAAGGCAGATCATGAATATCAAAAGGCTCGTTTGAGCGTCAGTAACACATTGAGTGTGGTTCCCCCTCTGTTGGTTTTCCATGTGATTTCTAAGAGGCTCTTTCTCATTTTAAAAAATATTTCAAGTAAGATGCATTTACATTCACATGCTGATCAGTAACCAAATGGTGGAGGCCTCTAGTGAACAGTGGGGGAGGTGGGGTAGAGGTGGGGGGATCAGGAAACCTCTGGCACAAAGGAACCAAGTAGAGTGGGAACTGGTGATCTCTGGTAGAAGTGGGTGGTCTGTTGAGAAGGGCATTTTAAGGCGAATTCCATCCCATAATGCGCACACATAGATAAAGAAGTAAATAAATCCATGTCTCCTTTCCCTTTATTCGACACTAAAGACAATGTCTGCAGGTGTTTTAGGCCCCCTGAGGAGGATGACAGGGATCTGGAGCCCGGGTATAACTACATTAAAAATATTTCAAATAGGTTCCCAACTAGATCTCCTTGTCTTTCATCTATTTTTCTTTCTGGTATTACAAATTTCCTTTCTCTCCTTTTATTTTTCTGCCAGTCTACGGTGCTTGCACTCATTTCCAACGAAGGACATGAACATTCTTTCATATGGCAAGGTGAAAATAATTTTATTTTCATCACTTCCCTCACCTCCCCCAACCCCGAGCTTGTGATGGATTTACTTGAAAAAAAATAATGACGGGGCTTCACAAACTGGCCTGACAGTTGTGATGCGGAGAGCGAGCTGGCTGAGTAGGGACGGTGAGGCATCTCTGTACCTATTATGGCAAAAATCGATAATGCTTTCTGTAAATTGCTCCTCCCAAAGGAGCCGAACAAATGCAGGAGACAGGGGAAGCCATCATTCTGTGTGAAGGCTCTGCACACTTGGACCAGTGCAATTATGAACAGGAGGGCGGTTTGGTCTGCCTGTGTGTGTGTGTTCAGAGTAAGAATTCTGGGGGAGGGGGGAGCTTACTCATCGTAAAAATTTGTCTGCTTCTTTTCTTGGAAAGGTGCATCCTTCTATCTGCCCTTCCAATGTGGGAAACCTTGGAGTCGAGTTACCCCAGTAAACCCTTTGGAAGTTGCAATAGATGGATTAAGGAGAAAAGCCAGCCTATTTAATTGTTGATTTCCTGGCTTGAGGACTTATTGTTCTGATGTTTTTCTGGAAACTCTTCTGTAAGGACTTTGGGAATTCCATACTGGATCTATGACTGTAAACAATCTTGTATGTGTGGGCTGTTTTGAAAATTTCTTCACTTTACAAATGTCTTATTTTAGTGATCTTTGAAAAGATAATATATCACAAGTTCCTTTAGGGACTATTTTTTTTCTGTAAGATTATGATTCCCTCCATCCCACCCCACCCTACTCCTGAAATGCAGAAGGGAATGGGAGTCATTTCCATAATGATGATTCTTGTGGGCCACTGCTAAATTAACTTTATTTCCTAGCAGGAGGACCCTAAAAATTAATTAGATATGCCATGAGACAGGTGATATTAAAAATAACAAAATATCAATAAAATAATTTTTCAATTGATGTGTTGAGTTGGGGAAGTGGAGTACCTAGAATGCAAAGATTGTTATTTAATAACTAACATCGAGAGGAAATAAGTTCTGTTGGAAAGACCACTAAATTTAGAGCCCAGAAGTCCTAGGTTTAAAGAACAGCTATGCTTCTTAGTAACTTGACCCATAGTGCATTTGAGCCCTGGTGTCTTCATCTTTAAAATGGGGAAGGCGATACCTCCTTATGCTCTGTTTCAGGTTGTGAGAAAGTTGTATGAAAATCCATTGCCAGCATTGAAGTCATATGAGAATGTACATTATTATCAGCTTAAAGAAGATAAACAAGCTTGGCTAAGGTGTCCTTGAAGGAAAAGATCCCACTATCTGTCCGTGGCCATACAGTGCTGGCATGCTTAATCTCATTTGGTCTTGGATCCTATTCATTAAAGTCAGTTTCCTATAGAACATGAGACTATAGGAAACCTAGGTTTCAGCCCATGTTGAAATTGACAACGTATATGAGAGGAAAATAAAAGTTGGAGATTCTAATAGTTGGAATTTTATCTGACAAATGACCTGATGAGACCACATTTCCTGTGGCATCCAGTTTAAGTCAAGCAGGTAGATTGGGAGTTGACGCTCTATCCTTAAATAAGAGGTAGTTGTCATTTTGGCGGGGAGGGAAGCCACAGAGAAAAGAAGGCACTATTCGAAGGCAAGGAAAGATTCTGGCAGAGAGAGAGAGAGAGAGACCTGGATTTTATCTGAGAAGATGAGACTGGCAGAGTTTTCGATGGTTTTGTTAAGTTGTTTTGTTTAAATTAGTGGTGAGAGGACTAACAGGTTGGTGTGTGAGAGGAGCCCATGGGAGTCCCCGAGTAAGAAAGTAAAAAGCAGGAAAGGGCAGATGGTAAGACAAGGGGAAAAAAGGAGACTACAGTAGTACCAAAATTTTAGAAATAGGGGAAGTAGACACATTGTAAATATCCAAAATAATCACAATCATCATGACGGAAGGAAATCACCCAATAATGGTTGAAAACATATTCCAGTTGATGGAGCAGTTGGGGAGAGAAGGTTAACACGTGTTGAAATGAGTTAGGCAGATATCTCCATGTGATAAAGAGTTTGAATGCACAGGCAGAAAGTGGGGTCATCCAGAGGGTACATGAATGGGTGGACACTTGGGGACGTAATTTGAGAAACAGAGTCACAAACACTCTGGGAAGAAGTAGAGCTAATGAAATCCTACCAGGTTGGTAGAACTCAAGATCTAGCCCATGTCTAGGACATGAGCTGAGAGTTAGGCACCACCTAACCCATCATCGGCTAGACATGAAGCCGTATCCTTTCAAAGGAAATGTCTGATGTCTGCCCCCTGCTGGAAGCAGCTGCCTTGACTCCCAAAGGTGAGGGAGAGAGAGCAGAAAAAGAATTTTTGACCTATTAAAGTCAATAATCCCAGGATCCTAATGGATCCGAGTGCATCTGAATAGCATATTAAAATTACCAAAATTGTCTTTTAAAACCTACTGATGTGGGTCACCCAAGCAGCGTGCTCCCAGCTGTTAATAATTAATACTGAGCATCCTGGGGAGGAATCACTATGGATAATTGTAGCCGGTAAGTGTGAGTCTGGCAGCCCAGTGTGCTGCGGGTCGGAAAAGGGCAGTGAGGAAGGAGTCATACGTCAAGCCGGTGCCAGCGGCCAGGTATCGGTGGTCTGCTTCCTTTGGCTGTACTTATTCTTCTGATGGGAAAGCCTTCTAAACAAGGCTGTGAATTGGTTTTCATGCTCGCATTGACAGATTGGGAAAGCAGTTTGTTCTACCAAATTTAACAATGATATATCATTATCACAACTTTGGGGGAAATCTATAAAATCAATAAGTTTGTAGCCTGAACAGGATTTGTATCGCTTGCTTGCTGTGCTGGTGTCAAAGCGTGAGCATATGGATTGAGTCACAGCCTGAGATCAATGGAATTTGTGGACAGTGAGCTCAATAACAAGCCCTTCTGAAAAGAAATAGATGTAAAAAGCAAATTTACTAGAGTATAAAAAAAAAAACTAATATCTTTTCCGCGCCTGGCTGTAAAGTGCTGTTTGGCTGCCTTTGGCTGCGAGGACTTTGAAAGCTGTCTAGGGTATGTGCCTGCAATGCTGAATGCTCCGGCGCTAGCTTCATGCATTGCATGTACAGTTGGGTGCTTCTATTTGCAGGGTTTGTACTAGGAAACTCGCCAAGAATAGGAGGAGGGGGAGAAATAGCCCTTTATGTTGTAAACTGAATAAAGAATAAAAACAGTCAGTGTGTCTGCTGGGGAAAGACCACGGTGGCTTTATTTACTTTGTGCTGGTAGGACTTGCTAATGGAGAAAAATAAAAAGGCATAATTAAATAGTTTAATGAATTCGCAGCTCTTTTGTTTGAGTGGGACGGGAATGCATGTTCCAGAGAGGCCTCACAAAGAGCTTGGCTGGCAGTGAGTTAAAAGTAGGAAATCAGTTCTTTGAAGGCATTTTTATACTTCATTATCCCAGCATGTAAAATGACTTGTACTAAACGATTGAGGATTTTATTTTTCACTCTCTCTCTTTCTCTCCTTTTTCCTAAACAAAAGAGAGCATGGGGCGTCTGGTGTCTAATTCCCCTCCGGGTCCTGGAGCCGGGAGATCAGCCAGGCCGATCACCAGGCTGGTGGAACAGTCCCTGCCCAGGAGTGGAGTCCAGGGCTCTGAACCACCGTGGAGCCTGGGGAGCGGCCAGCCAGCCATCCACGTCTGCTATGCACGAGCCCCTCGAGCTGGCATCAGTGGCCCCTAATCTCCCCATCGTGGGGGAAAAGCTCCTGCCTACTGCTGGGCTCTGAATGGGGGTGTCGTTTATGTTGTGTTTTTTCTTAGGAGCTGAGATCACTTCTTCCCTCCTAGGGTGAAAACAAAGGGAAAAAACTCCTGGGGAGATAAAGTTTGGGGAACACTGACTCTGATTCTCAGCCCTGACCTGGTTTCCTTCTCTTCCACGAGAAGGGTGTGCTTGGGGGGGTGGGGGGAGGGGCGGAAGGGCAGGGGAGGTCAGGGCCTTCAGGGAAGCCAACTGGCCACCAGCATCCAGCTGTTCCCCACTGGCCACCAGATTCTTATTTTCAAATTGGGCAGCTGGGTGCTGAGAGGCTGGTGAGAAGTAGGCGTGTTTCCTATCTTCAAGAGGCAAATGGGGTTTGTGCTACCTACCCAGACAGGTAGAAGATTAGGCCCAAGAAAGTAAATTAAAGGCTGCAACTTGGGCAGGGGGTGGCGGAGCCAGGAGATTTCAGGGGTCCGGGTCTGAGGTGGGACTCTTTCTGATGACCCACCCAGGAGAAGGCCAAAAGGAGGGTAGCCTTTGACCCCTGAGGGAGTAGGGCAGCTCAGACGTTGAACCATAAGGTGTGGTGTGGTGGCTGAGGGGCCACCATGAGTGGTACCTCACAGGGTTTTCTAGAACCAGATCCGATCGCTCTTCATCCTGCCCATGAGGCTTATGTATAAAGAGAGTAAGCAGAATGATTTTTTTTTTTTTTTTCAATAACTCTAATGTTTTAAGTGCTTGGCAGGTTCCTGCCTTCTCTCTGCTCCCCTCCTCTCCCTTTCTGGCTGTTTGAACACAGGGTTTCCCAGAGGGTGTGTCCAAGGCCAGGTCTGCTGGGGATGTTCCTGCCACGTGCAGCTGCCCGAGTGCCCCTCTATAGATTTGTTGTTATTTCCTCCTTCCAGCCAAAGTGAGGGCTCTCTCTCGAGCCTTCTGTGGCAGCACTTCGAAGGCAGTGGAAAAACAACCCGGCTGAGGTGGTTCTAGGTGACACACTTAATCCATCTTTGGAGGAGAAAGGCCCTCTTGGGTCTGAAAATAATTACTGCTTCTTTCCGTCAGCCTTTTATTTTCTCCCTCCCTCTTGCTCTCTGCTGTACTCGTACGTTAGTCTTGCTTCCAAATCCAGGGCCCAGTCTTTTCCCAGTCCAGTGGTGTGCCCCCAAAACCCCTGAACAGCGTATTTCTGCCCCCCCCCCACTTCAGAAGGCCAGTTCCTGGTGGCTGTTTGCTCTGTCACCTTCAACATGTGAGTCAGCTGCCAGAAGCAGGGAATTTCCATTCAGTTCTTTGCCAGGTTCTGAGAGATTTGTGCTTACAAAGCCTCTCTCTGCCTTTAAAGGGCTCACATTTGCTTATAAACAACACTTGCTGTTTGTTTCTTGTTAAATTTTACCCCATAAACAAATATTACTATGTGAACCTCAGCCAATAATTGTTAAATCTTGACTTTTTTTTTTCATACCTATAATACATCGACTGTAAACCTAAGATTTAAACTTTATAGGATGGCTTTCCTTCCCCCACCTCTCTGGAGAGCTGAAGGGTCACCTGGTGGGGGTATTTGAAGTCGTTGGACCCATCTACATAAAAAATACCAGATAGAGGGTGGATCTCCCGGGGTTGAACACAGTTAAATACTCTGATTAAACAAACAAACCCAAAATGGACAAGCTCCGAGTTCCTTTGCCATTTTTGATTTGGGTACTGAGGAGCGTGATGGAAATTATTTTCACAATTAGCCTTAACTTTTGAATTACAGCATTTCTTTCCGTATAATGACCAGGCTGTGTGGTGATTTACAGCCAGTCCCTGGCCTTGCTGAGTAGCAGGGAAATGCTGTGAAAGTGACTGTTAATATTGATCAATGAGGGCTAGAGAGAGTTGCAGACCCTCAGCACTGCCACTTAAAGTGGGCAGGAAACCCAAATTGACCAGTAATAAAGTGTTTGAGGTTGTACGAGGCGGCTCCTGGGGAAACTGCTGCTCTGAGAGGGGAGGCTGGAGGAGAGAAGCTGTCAATTATTCTTGTTTGATGCCCAGTTACTGAGCAGGACGCAGTGGGCTGGGGCCTGTGGCTGCCAGAGGACGGGAGGCAGACCCGGCCTGGATCTCTCTGGAAGGCCACCTTTGTCTGGGTTGGAAGCGGGACACAGGGGCTCTCTTTACACTCCTTATGGGTCCAGAGGCCTGCAATTCACTGCTGTCTTCGCCCAGGTTTCTTTCATTTTAAGGGCAGGAAGTAAAATCTGAGCTGTTGGCAATCTTTCTCCTACTCCTGTGCTGGACACTAGTGGGTGATGGGGCTTTGTTTTTGGTAATTACTGCAGTTTTTTGGGTAAAAGACCAGAAATCTAAAAAAGATAGATTTGGGAATGAAAATCAGCTTCTGTTATGGACTTTGGGCTTAAGTCTCATTTAAGATGATCACATTGTCATTACCATTTTACAGATAATTAATAATAATAATAATTATTATAATAATAATAATAATAGCAGCATGCATAATGGTGCTCTGATTTCCGTGCTTAATGTATTAACTCATTCAGTCCTAAAAACAAACCCATGGAGGAAGGTGCTATTGTTTTACCAAGGAAATAATGTATGATAGCAGTTTTGATAGGAATTCTACTACTTAGAAGAGATGAATTCGAATGTTCTTGGGACGAGACCATGATCCACATGAACAATTGACCCAGTAATTGTTCCTGGAGTAACAGATTTCCTTTAATGAAACTGTGAATCATGGCATCATCTGGAGTTTGTGTTGTTAACCTTCCAATTCAGTGGGGTTTTGTTGCTTTAAATCAGTTGCATATACTTAGTTGAGAGGTGAGTGATTTAGTTAAAGCTAAAATTGAGTAATCAGCCCAAAATAGATGATTGTAATCAATTTAGTTAGATTAAAAGATCAAAAAGTATTTATAAAATGAAGACTACAATTACTCGTACAGTCAGTCTACTGTTTCTATGTCTGACCTGATACCATTCAAGAGTCCTTTGTTAAATTACAAATCTCATGTGAAACCATTTGGGAAATCTTCCAATACAAGTAGATACTTTTAAAACAAATTATGAGATATTTCAAGTGTACAGATAAAAGTATAGAGACTAATATCTATCTTAACCACCCAACTTTGTCAAATTTGAACATTTTGCCACATTTGTTTTAGACCACTTTTTCCAACCTATAAGATGTTTCGAATCCATTTGAAGCCTTTTGTGTGAGCCTCTCCTTGATTTCATTTCTTTCTCTCCTCCCTACCCCCAAGAATTAACCACTCTACTGAATTTGGTATTATCTCTTTTTGCTCACATGGGTGCCACCGAAAATGGCATATAGTTTTGTTTTGCTTGTTTTTAATGTTTACATCAGTGTTATCAAACTGTAAATATCTATTTGCAACTTGCTTTTTTTCACTCATTAAATTTTTGAAATGTCTTCACATTGATATATTTAGCACTTTAACTACCATAGAATATTCCAAAGGCTTCTTTGTAAGTAAATTCACTACCATCTCTCCAGAGTATGGGTTAGACATGTTTCCACCCTCTCCGAGCAAAAAGGTCACTCTGGGTGGAGTAGTTAGAGCTTAAATCATGAGGAAAAAGCAACTACAAGAAAGTTGAGAAGAAAGGGGTTTAAAAAAAAAATCAGCTTGGCAACTTCAAATAAATTGAATTAAAAATCTGATTAATTCAATATACAGTGAATTTTATAATAAAGTATATTGGCTGCTGAATTAGGTTTTTAACTCCCATTTCAGTCTTATCCAGTTTATTTGAATTGGAATGGACATGACATTAATTCAACAGATATTAAACTCCTACTATGTGCAATATACTGTGCTACGTGTCCCAGGGGCAAAAGAAATTAGTAAAGTGAGAATACCAGAAGACGAGTAACTAAAATAGTCAGAATAAGCACCATAAAGGTGGTATGACAAGGCTTGAATTCTGGGGCCAGCAAGCAGTTTAGTTTTTCAGATCTTCTAGGACGTGAAGGAGAACAGGAGGAGTAAGGCTATAATGGGAGATTGGACTAAACTACAGGGGGACTTCTACACTTTTTAAAGGTCTCTCCTTTATAACTATGGTAGTGCTCTTCAAGGCATGCAGGAAAGATTACTACAGAAGCCATCTAGGTGCTTTGGAATCAGTGGAAGCTGTGAATCTACTTAGAAGGCATTTGGAAGAGTCTCTGTGAGATACGACTTGGGTTTGGACCATTATACTGTCAAAGGAAACGTGGCAAGCAGTTGAGAGGAAAATTCTTGGGGGCTGAATGTATAGGACAGCTGATTGGATATGGATTCAAGAGAGAGTTTCAAGTTGAGGGTCCAAGGCAGGATTTCTAGGGGAGGAACAGTTGCTCAACAAAAACAGGGACAACAGGAGGATTAATGATTTGTGGACTAGGGAGAGGAAAGTGAACGAAGTTGTTTAGGACACACTCAGTATTTTTTTTTTTATTATTCATTTATTTATTTTATTTTTGGCTGCATTGGGTCTTTGTTGCTGTGCACAGTCTTTCTCTAGTTGCAGAGAGCGGGGGCTACTCTTTGTTGCAGTGCACGGGTTTCTTATTGCGGTGACTTTTGTTGTGGAGCACAGGCTCTAGGCGTATGAGCTTCAGTAGTTGTGGCACGTGGGCTCAGTAGTTGTGGCTCACAGGCTCTAGAGTGCAGGCTCAATAGCTGTGGTGCACAGGCTTAGTTGCTCTGTGGCATGTGGGATCTTCCCAGCCCAGGCATTGGCAGCAGATTCTTAACCACTGCACCACCAGGGAAGCCCCTAGGACATACTCAATTTTAAATCACAAAAAAGCAGGACAACTCAGGGAAGAGTGTGGTCCAATGTCCACCTGCTGGCATCTGCTTTGTCTGGCTTCTGGGGTTCACTTTGCTGCCCACACCCCAGACTGGAAGTATGAGGGATATGAATCCCCACTAAGTGCATCCTTCAACCAACAACTGAGGGGAATTTGTGTGATGGTGGATTGGAGTTGGCTCATACTGGCTTGCAAGGCCTGATTGCTAAATTTTCTGGAATTTTTGTGAGTCAGTTGTTAAACACAGCCATTATTAAAAATTAAATTACATACACTTACAATTAAGTAAATTGTATTAAAAGTAAAGGTAATCAACCATTGCTTGATAATTATTTTACAACATTTTACAATTTGCTCTGCTCTTTTGTATCTAAAAGTCAGCAATGCTATATAGCAGCAGCTGCTATGGTTCTTTTCCTAGCTCCGTGTTCAATGATACTCTGTCAGTGGCTTGAAATCAGCCATGAGTGGAGAATTTACACCACTGAAATTGGCAAATGTTGCAAATCAGAGATCACTCAACCCCACTCTCACTTACCAGCACATTACTGAGATGGTAAATAAACAATCAAGCTCCTTTACCCTTCAGATGGGACAGCTCTAAGGTAGAGATCTGCATAGGCTGAGTTCCCCAGCAGGATTTGGGTCCAGTTTCTCATTGGTAACTTGCTTGATGACGTAACATTTTTGGCTCTCTTGCTCTCTCTGTCTCACTGTTCCACTCCCTTCCCAATAATTCTTGGATCACTTTTAAAATAAACTATTTAAGATGAAATCCTTGTTCCAAGGTATGCTTCTCAGACAACCAAAACCAAGACAAATGACAAGAATGGTTCCTCTTTCTGATGAGGGTAAATGATGAGGTAGGTCAACAGTTGCCTGTGACCTAGTGGGCAGCGGCACCCTCGCGAGTGGAGGACATGCTTTGTGGATGACCCACTGAGGATTAGCACCAAAGGTTTCTTCTCCCCATGAAGTATAGTCCTAATGACTTTAAACAATATGCTTCCAATCTATTTTATTTTTTTAATCTAACATTTTCTCTCTTTTGTGTCTGTAAGTACAATTTCTCATCCATTCCTTGAAGAATAGTAGTGTGGTGAACAAACGATTGTTCACTCTTCTTGAACCGTGAGTTTTAATCCCTCCAACATGTACTGCTATAGGGACAAAGTTACTTAACTGCATGTGTCTTTTTTTTTTTTAAAGATTGGGATTCATCTTAAAGGACCAAAGAGCAGGGTTGTCACTTTTTCAGTCTGGAATTGTATGATCTGAAATGAGGTAATTCGGTTTTTTTTTGTGACTGCAAGTAGAAGACACATTTGCTTGTGCTCATTCACATTGTACAGATATTTATCACTTTGTGGTATGATCTTAGTTCCCCCGAGTACTTTTAAACACAGGAGGGAGTGATCGGAATTAGCCAGTGAAGATAGAATTGGCTTGTTTGGTAGGGCCACCTAATGTCCAACTTTCATCTTGCTTTTTATTTTCCTACTCTTGACTCACTCACTCTGCCTTCTTTCAACTGGGGTCCTTTGAAAACTTACCACAATGAAGCAGAAAATTTTTAGTGCACCTTAAACCCGAAGATTGCCTGTCTGTGCTTTCCTCTCCATCTACCTATGTGTTCATCTTAAAGTACTTTTATTTAGTTATTGGAATGTCCACTCCAATGTCTGCCCTGAACCTCTTGGGACTCTTAAATCTTTCATACTCATGAAATGATGCAGGTAAGCACAGTCCACCAGTCTCTGCACACTTCTTTATTACTAGTTCGTTATGGATACCGTTTCATGGCTCTCTCTGCTACTGCTATTGGAAATTATAGACCTTCTTCCTGTAAACTTCCCCCTTCCCCTCCCACATCAGTTTTTCCGCTTTCTCTTGCATTCTGGATTTCAATTCCTATTTGAACCCACAGAACCTAGTTTTAATATTATTGGCTAATTAATATATATCTTTTTTAAAAAAAGGACCCTTTTTCATCCTTAGGTGGGTTGTTATTTTTAATGATTGCTTTAATGGTAGTCGAGGATGTCCCCACCTAGGGAGGCCCCTTTCTTTCTGTCCGTAATGAGGCATAAGTCATTGCACTGTCCTGAGATTTATGGAGGGGACGGGATGGGGGAAGCACCTTTTCAATGTATTACATCTTAAATGAACTGCTCCCAAAGCAAGAACAGAACAGAACAGAACAAAAGGGCAGTACAGCCCTGTGCACTGTTTAGTTTGGTGTGTATTGAGCTGTACAGAGGCTTGCTGACGGGTCTGGAACTGATAGGCAAGACTGAGCATTTCAGCTGAGCTGCTCTCTTGTATTCTGTTTGCCCTTAGCTCTTTATCCTTCTGCATGGTCGCCAGCATCACTACCTCCCCCTCCTCTACCATGCAGTCCGGACGCTACCTCACATCATTCCATCCATGTCATTAGATAGTGATGATGGTTCATTTCACCATATCTCAAATTTTTTAAGGGGAGAAACAATGTGAAAGAGGGGCCTCTTTATTTCATACAAGTCGGCACAGTGAAGTAAGCACTTGGATATGTGACCTCAAGGATATTTGTAATTTAATAAAAACCCTTTGTCTTTTCTCCTTTTTGTGAAAAGGTAGTAGAACATGTGATTCAGTTTGCCACTAAAATGCCACTGAATTTCATCCATGGGATCTGCTCTGTGAATGCTGTGCTGTCCCATCTTTTCAGGTCACATCAGAGAAAGAAACTCCCACCGATACAATTGACTTTGTACCTGTGCTATTGAAGTGCATTGTGGAGGGGCTGGTACCTGAGCAGATGGGAAAGTTGTGATTTCTTGGGCATCAACTGAATACAACTTATATTCCTACTATTAGAGGTTAAAGAGCAGGTCAGTTTTGAGGAGGGTTCAAGGCACCAACTGTCACTTATTCTTTTCTCTTGGTTTACCTCTTTGTGAATTCTAGGAGAGAGAAAACCCCACCATTCAGCACAGTTTTGAGATGTTGCTGGGGAGGCCAAGTTGTTTTTTGTAATGTGTCCCATCCAGGCTCTGTGATGCTGCCAATAAAATGTTCCCAAGAAGCCCTTTCTCTGTATTACGTCCTAACATCCCACTTCAGGACACTTTTACTTGGCCATTTCATTTCATCCTCCTCTCTCCTTTTTGCAGCCCTTCCCCACCCAAATCCTCCTATTGCGACCTGGAAGGAGGGTGTGATTTTTATTACCCCAACACTAAAGTAGACTCAGAACTAAAGAAATTGTAGCTCACGGCCACATTGCTCTCTCTGCTTCCTTGACTTTGGAAATGAGGCATTTCATTTCTAACCACGGTTTTGAAGACTGTATAAATGTGTTTCACACAATACAAAACACCAGCTGTATATAGATTCTAATATTTTTTCATTAAAAACCCTTTGCTTCTTTCTTCTTGCTTCTCTTGATAGGTGCGGTGATAGAAAGCTCCCACATACCTAAGACTTCCTTTTCTTTTTTTAGACTCAAACTTTGGAATATTTTCAATATCTGCAACATTATCTTTTGAATAATAATTACCTCTTATATTAAATTATAAGACAGCAGGATTCAGGATTAGATCTCCCCATATTATTCTAGTGAAGGAAATTATGACAAGGGTCATTTTTTAGAATTATGTAGCAGGGTAAAAGGTCCTAGGCAGCATTAGAAGGCAAAGGCGTTTATAATTAAATTGTAATTTAGGCCAGTGATTTATCGTTTTCTCAATGAAAAATTTGGTGCTGCCGAGAGATCCTAAGAGGAACTTTAGTGAGATACAACTTAATGAAATAATAAAAAGAAAAATTATTCTGGAATAGATTGTATTACAGTGGCGGAACAATTGCAGCCTGCCTTCTGTGGGTATTTTCATTATCAATCCTATTTTTCAAGGATTTCTAATTTAACTATCATTTTCATTTCAGGATAAAACATGGCCTGGGAATGTTGAATTTTATATCCAGACAATTTTTGAAGACTTTGAAAATATAATTAAAAATCTTTGTTTCTGATTTTCATGTTCACAATTACATTTGGAAACATTTGCCAATTTGCTTAAAAGTTATTCAAATTGATGAAGTAACAACAATTTTTTTAAAAACCCTGATTTATTTATTTTGGACTAATAGATGATTTTCTTTTGTTCATTTTTCATGGAGGCTTATGTCCACAAAGGTGGTCCTCCCGTATTTGTGTGTTGTTTTTCTTTCTGTCTACAATTCTGCATCTCCCGTGGGTGAGATAGGAGATCTGGTCTGTGGGACAGATACACACAAACCAAACGGGAGGCTGCAGAATGCAAATCATTCTTCTGTTGTAAAACAATAAAGTGAGGGCAGGTTTAAAAGTAAAATAGTAGAGTCCTTTGCTAAAAAAAGACTTTCACAAGCAATATGAAGTCAGTGATTTTTGCAAAACTAATTGTGATGGAAGGTTTGGCTCACGATAAGGCCAATTCAATTAGTGTTTTGAGCTGAGAGATTAAACAGTTGAAGTATTAAAAGAAAATAAAAGTACATCTTGCATTTGTGGTGTGATACGTGCATTTATTGCAATGCAAATTGTTTACTTATTGCTATATTTTAATTGTCTCCATAGAACCTTGATTGCTTTAATGATTTTGGTGATGGTTCTGTAAAAATAATCATGCTAATAAACTTTTAATGGCATGTGTTTTAAATAATTGGTTGAAAATGGTCTAAATATCTGTTTATCCAATAGTCTGTAATAGCTTCTTCACTAAGCACCTAATCTACTTGGTAAATAATCTGTGTTTCAAAAAATGCACTGTGTATTTACATAATAGACTTCAGGTGTTTTAAGAAAACAATATAGATTCTACACATTCTTTAAATATCTTATTCACCAGCAGAAATCGTTACCATTCATTGAGTAAAGAATGTGCACTTGAGGAATTATCTAAAAACATAGTTATATGAAAGATCATAATGTCTTGCAAGAACCTATTAAGGTTTATCTTGTCTCTGAGCACATAAGTTTTGTCTTTTTTTTACTTCTTAAACATGTATGGCAGGCTTTGAAATGAAACTTTTAGGGAGAGCAGAACCCTCAAAAACACTAACTTTTCAGAAGAGGGGAATGTTTTTATTTTTCAATACATGCTTTATAACGATGTCCTTCTGAATATTCTTTCAGGATATTAACCTGAATTTTCTAATCCTGTGGTCTTTCTCTGTCTTTCAAATTTGAGGCAGGATTGACCTGGTATGTTGGCCCTGACATTACTCTACAGGCAAAGCCCCGTGGTAATTAAAACTACAGGAAAGCAGCATGACCTTGGGCAAGTGACTGAATTATTTCTCATCTGTAAAATAGGAGTAATAATAGGATCTGCCTTATGGGGTTGTTGAGCATGTTAAATGAGTCAACACAAACAAAGCACTTACAACAGTGTTTGGCATATAGTAAGTACTGAATAAATGCTAGCTAGTATGTTTGTTTACTGGTAATTATAGAGCATGACCATTTTCGCTAGACAGATGTTGACAAAAATATTCTATTAAAGCCCTGTAGTAAAAACTTGGCAATCTAAATTTTGACCTACATATGAAAAGCTTTTGAAAGTGAAGCCAGTAAAGAAACATAAACCACTAGGGAAAGTGACTGATATAGCAGGCAATCCACAAAACATAGCTCTTTATTCATGTGAAATATGTTAATCTGTTATTTTATATTCAATTCTCATGTCTTTCTTTTTTTACTTTTTATTTTCAAGTAATTTTAGACTTAAAGAAAAAGCTGCAAAATAGGAAAGAAAGTTTCCATCTACCTATCACTCAGCCTCTCCTAAAGTTAACATCTTGTATAACCCTGGTACAATGGTTAAAACTAAGAAATAATTATTGGGCTTCTCTGGTGGCACAGTGGTTAAGAATCCGCCTGCCAATGCAGGGGACATGGGTTCGAGCCCTGCTCCGGGAAGATCCCACATGCCGCAGAGCAACTAAGCCCATGTGCCACAACTACTGAGCCTGTGCTCTAGAGCTCGAGAGCCACAACTGTTGAGCCCACGTGCCACAACTACTGAAGCCCATGTGCCTAGAGCCTGTGCTCTGCAACAAAAGAAGCCACCACAATGAGAAGCCCAAGCACCACAACAAAGAGTAGCCCCCTGCTCACTGCAACTAGAGAAAGCCCGTATGCAACTACAAAGACCCAATGCAGCCAATAAATAAATAAATTTATTTATTAAAAAAAATTATCAATAGAATACATTTAACTAAACGGAACACTTTATTTGGATTTCACTGTTTATCAACTCATGTCTTCTTTCTGTTCCAGAATCCAGTTCAGGACCACACACTGCACTTAGTTGTCATCTCTCTTTAGCCTCCTCCAATCTGTGCCAGTTCCTCAGTCTTTCTTTGACTTTCATGACTTTGGCAGTTTCGAAGAGTACTGGTTAGGTATTTCATAAAATGTCCCTCAATATGAGGTTTTCTGATGTTTTATCATCATTAGATTTAGGTCATACAATTTTGGCAAGAATATCACAGAGTTGATGCACCCTTCTCAGTCTATATATCATGGGACATGTGACATTGATATGTCATTACTGATGATGTTAACTTTGGTTACTTGGTTAAGACGGTAACTGCTGGCTTTCTTCACTGCAAAATTACTATTTTTCCCTTGGTGATAGTAAGATAAATACCTTGAGGGAGCTGCTTTGAGATTATGTAAATATCTTTTTTTTCCCTCAACTTTTCACCTACTAATTTTAGCATGCAGCAAGTATTGCTGTGATGTTCTTTTTTTTTTTTTTTTTTTAAGATTATTTATTTGGTTGCATTGGGTCTTTGTTGCTGTGTGCGGTCTTTAGTTGCTGCGAGTGGGGGCTACTCTTCGTTGCAGTGTGCGGGCTTCTCATCGCGGTGGCTTCTCTTGTTGTGGAGTGTGGGCTCTAGGCGCACAGGCTTCAGTAGTTGCAGCACATGGGCTCAGTAGTTGTGACTCATGGGCCCTAGAGCACAGACTCAGTAGTTGTGGTGCAAGGGCTTCGTCGTTCCGTGGCATGTGGGATCTTCCCAGACCAGGGCTCGAGCTGTGTCCTCTGCGTTGGCAGGTGGATTCTCAACCACTGGGCCACGAGGAACATCCCTACTGTGTTGTTCTAATGGAGATTTTCTGTTTTCCATATTTCTTCACATTGAATAATTGGAATTCTTCTGAAAATAAGAGCTGTCCTGTCTCCACTATTTTTATTTATTCAATTACTTATTTATATAAAAATGAAGTCATGGATATTTATTTTATTCTATGGATTATAACCCAATACTACTGTTAATTTTACTACTGTTAATTTTTTTTTCTCAGATTATTCCATTTTTGGCAATTGGGAGCTCTT
Organism: Hippopotamus amphibius kiboko; assembly: GCF_030028045.1. Classification (NCBI taxonomy): domain Eukaryota; kingdom Metazoa; phylum Chordata; class Mammalia; order Artiodactyla; family Hippopotamidae; genus Hippopotamus; species Hippopotamus amphibius. The sequence continues at coordinate 16,395,695 of NC_080201.1, read as the reverse complement.
TCAGGTTGCTTCCATGTTCTCTTAACATACCCCAGTTTATTTTAGGACTTCTTGTGGCACCACAAGATATTCCATACTCATCTTGGATTTAAGAGGCCCTGGTTCCTTTTATTGGACAGTGGTATTTAGACAGCAAGATCTAGACCCCCAAGGGTGCTCACTACTACATAGTGTTATTGCTTCTAGGTCATCTCAGGGAGTAGAGCTTGGAAATATATATATGTATACTAAGTCATGCATACAACTACAGCTACCTTTGTTTATGGATTCTTAAGTGACTTGAAATTGTCATTGTTTTTGTTTTTTAATAACAACAGAAGAAAATGATGAAAGCTTTTCAGGAAGACAATCAGTATGTTTGTGTAGGTAGAAAAATGAAGTAGGAAAATTTAAAAGCTGAGATTTAGCACATATTCAGATTAGGAATGTGAATCCATTGTAGGATTTTAGACAAAGTCTTCATTGTATGGCGGATGAAACAGAAGAGGAACTTTCTCACAATCCTTCCACATCAATGTCTTGGCACATGGTGCTAAGGCACCTTGAATTTCATTCTCAGGTATTTGGCGACTTGGGAACAATGCCAAATTATTTATTTAATAAAATATAATAAGTAATTGGGAGGATATTTTCATAGTTGGGTGACAGTCTTTAATGTGTATATAGTCATCTGTCAGTTTCTTCAGGGGATTGGTTCCAGGACCCTTCCTCGGATACCAAAATCCATGAATGCTCAAGTTGCTTATATAAAATGACATAGTATTTGCATATAGTAGTATGCAATAGTATTTGCTATTTGTATAGCCCATGTACTCTAAAGTACACTCTCAGATACTTTAAATCACCTCTAGATTACTTATAGTACCTAGTACAATGTAAATGCTTTGTAAAAAGTTGCTGGTGTGTGGCAAAATCAAGTTTTGCTTTTTGGAACTTTGTGGAATTCTTTTTCCCCTGGATATATTTGATCTGCAGTTGGTTGAATCTGTGGATGGGCAACCTGTGAATGCAGAACCCAGGGATATGGAGGGCTTACTGTATGTGCTAAGTAAACAAAACATTTTGCATTTGTATTTTGAAACCATGGTTCATTTCTGTTCCAATATACCTGAATTTGTGAAGAAAATCAACAATTTCCAAAGCTTCTAATACTCCTGTACCTCATGATATTTACATAATCTCTACTTTCCTGATCATTTCTTAGTGTTTAAATGAAAAAGTTAAGTTCAGAAATAGACATTTTTCTAACTCCACAGAATTATTATGTCTTGAAACACTAGAAATAAGTGATCTCAGAATTGGTTTGGCTAAGAGTTAATTCAATTAAAATCCTTTTTTTCTGTTCCTTATTTCTCCAATAAAATTTTTATAAATAACTAAACCCTCCTTTTTTTCTACCTATTTTTGTTTTCTCCTTTCTTTTCTTCATCATTTGCTGTGTCCCCTTTTTGATGGTCCATGAGCAAATTGCTGCTGTTAGAATTAATTGCTACATGCTGGACATAATTGTCATTATTGATTATTGTACAGTTTAAGGTTGGAGTTTATCAACACTTTATTCCTACCTTACAACTTATTTTTAAATAGTCTTTTCATTATTTCCAGAAGTCTCTGGAAATACTGAAGATATGAAAGCCACAAGTCAAATGGGTATATGGAACTTAAGGAAGGATTTTTGTGTGGGATTGCTCTGGGAGAAGGAGAGTGACTAGAGAATAAATCAGACCTCTGTCTACTGTATTCACAAATCTGATGGTTTTGATAAGGCTGACGTTACATACAAACCCACACAAAGCGAAGCAATGAATTTAGAGCTGAACAGTATACTATGTCCAGTTCCTGTTGGTTTGTCTTAAAAACCAAATCGTATGAGGAGTTTTCCACGCTGGATAGTTGATAGGAGTTATAGATGGCTTTGCATATCTTTTATCAATGACTCTTGAATCAGAATTTTTGACTCATCATACTGTTGCCTTATCTAATGTCAATCCCAACAGCTGCCATGGAAGTGTCAAGTGTCACAGTGTTAACTTCAGGAAGAATCTCAAGGTGCTACTCCTTATCTCAACCTCTTTTACAAGTTGAAAGTCAAATTAGTTGCTATGGCAGACCCTGATGGGCCCCACCTAAATCCTATGGACACTTACCTCTTGACACTGGAGGCTGCTTATTGAGAGCAGCTGTAACTCTCTGCCAGAGGACGGTTTTTCCGATTGCATGCTTAGCTTGGCCAGCACGTAGGGCAAGCCAAAATTGCCAGAGAGTTGATGCCACCAGAAGGAACTATCAAGCAATAAGAAATGAGGTTTTTGTGGATACACCCTACATCTTCCCTTGGTTAGAATAACTCTGGGGCATGTGATACATTATCTCCCAGACCCCTGGTGAGTTTCATCTCCAATTGCTTACTAACTCAATAATGCACCCTTGTTGGCCTCCTCTGCTTCCATGTCTCATGCATATTGGTTTTTCCCCAGATAACTTCCTAAATACACTACTTGCATTATTATCCTTGTCTCAAGGTCTGCTTTTGAGAGCACACAAACTATAGCCAGACCAATTTTGAGTTATCTCTTAGCATAATACAGTTTCCAAATCCCTTACGTCCTCTCCTTTATTGCTCCTGTATGTTTATTTCGTTCCTCTGGCCTCTTATCCAACTGATTTCTTCCTGGAGAGCTTGGGGATGAGTAGGTGAGCAGGATGGAAGGCAGTGGGGATGCTGAGACAATTGGGTATCATAGAGTCATGGCAGGGAAGAGGAATCAGCCATTTATTGAGCACCTGCTGTGACCCAGGCACTGTACTGTATTGAGTGCTTTACAAAGGTTATTTTATCTCATTCTTTTGCCAGCCCTGGAAGGGCTGAAGTATGTGACTCTTTTGTAATCACCTGTGTAAACAGAAGTAATAAGGCAGAGCTGTTTTGTCTAAACAAATCACTTTCCCCTCTTGTAGTTGCTGGCCACACCATGGATCTGAACTTCCTCAGCTTAGTGAAATACTTGGCTTTTCTAACTCTTGGGTCAATCATGGCTGTTTTTCCCATCGGTCAGTAAACGACCTAATCATCATGTGGCCTTTCGCTTCATATTTGTCACTGTCAAGTTGGCTTTGTATTTTGGAAAGCTTCCAGCATTCATTACCATAATGATAAAAGGAGAGATGCAGTGGCTTGGGCTCATTTCCATTGAGAGAAGTTCATATTCCCAGCACAGCAACTTGGAAAGCTGCTCAGAGGGGCCATTCTTGCTCTCAGAATGTACCCGTTCAAAACCAAAAGAACCTACAAACCTCTGTATTATAAACTATTCATGGTTATCCGCGTCTGCAGAGTTAGAGCTGTCACCTTGTCCAGAATGAGCCCGCAGGATAGACAGGGCTGATGGCAGAGCTCACTTTGACACTAATTTACTTATAATTTTCTTTTGTTTCTTCTCATCTTGGGAGCCATTTGTAGGTGTTTTGTAACTATCCATGAGCCATGCAGATTCATAGGTTGCCTCCTTTAGTAGGTGTAAGACAAGGAAAGGAATTCTAAGAAAATCTCTTACATGGAAGACAGGCATTTTACTTTGTATATGGTAGTTGGGATCCTCTGAAGAGAAGAACTTTTCATACTGACTTGCAGGGCTGTCCTTTATGTGACTCTAAGAGCCCAAGTTGTGCTGATTAGACAGAGGCCAGTGTGACTGTTACAAGAAGGAAAGAGCTTGACTTTCATCTTAGCCTTTATAGTGTGGAGTGTAGGTTGGTCTATATTCTAACTTGTCATTTTCTTGCCTGCTACTACGGTGTTGGGAGCTCTCCAGGAACTCTTCATGATGCAGCTAAAACACAAATGTCTTGAGAAGCCCTAATCCAAAGTGAATCTTCTATAAATAATAAACAGCAAATAGGCTCCATTTAGTTATATTAACCTCCAAATAGGTCAGGCACATTGTTTAAAAATGCAAACATCACAATAAAACAGAGTCCCTAGATGCAGAATTTGATGTGTATGTGCAGATTTTCTGGACATGGTACAGGAAAAAATGGCCCACACCTATGCTTCGCTACTTAAAATATTTATATTATCTCTGAAAAGTGCTACTTTTGAAATGCTATTTATTATAAGCTGATAGAACTCAAGGGCTCTCTGTCCTCATAGAAGTCCTTCTTATCTTTCCTGATTGCTGAGTAGTTACTGCTAACTTTACTTCCTGAGACCTGTGGAGTCCTCAAGTGAATTGTAGCTCTTGCCAAATTTTCATGATTTCTTGCTGAACAACTTGGCATTCATCTGCGATACTCTTTTAGTTTTTTCAATGGGTCTAATTTCACATGTTAAGAATCTTATTGTTTGCCAGCCAAAATAAAACGGCATAGTTCAAAACTATTTATACAATTCAAAACATTTTTTCATGTGGCGCTCATTCTGCTTGCCTTTCTGCCTCGATCGTACGTTAACTTCATTTCTTTCATGCCAGGAATAATTAGACAATTAAGTGCTGATGCTCTGCAAATGAAATGGCATATTTTCATTGAAATTCTCACTACAAAAACACCAAGTCTAATTCTCATTCCCCCTTAAAATTAGATGGGTAAAGTGTTCCATTGCAAACTTGAATGTATAGACCCCAAAGTATTTGCACTTGGACAATGATATGGCACTGTAATTCAGCTGAGAAATGGTAGTAATTACTTTTTCCTTGGAAAGAGTAATTCTTGCAATTAAAAATGCATAGAGATTGGGTGAGATATTTCTGTACTTCCCAATTTGCTTATGGTTCAGCCATTACCCATGTCAATCTATAATTCTGGTGTAATGATTTCAAGAGTAAATAAAGCTGCATGATATCTCACAGTATATATATATATAGAGAGAGAGAGAGAGTGTGCGCGCACGCGTGCGCAAGAGAGAGTGTGTATGTATATATGTGTGTGTGTATATATATATATATATATATATATATATATATATGGGGGGGGAGGACCTTCATTACTATGTTGAAATTCCTAATCCTTTAAAACTCTTTACCTCCTTTAAATCTTCAATTCCTTTCATTCTCCTCTCAACACCCTAGAATTGCCATAATTAAGAGATGATATAGAAGCCCAGTTTACTTGGGATCTGGCTATACATCTGGCTGGATTCATTCATCAATGGGGTGTAATGCAACTCCCGGCCTGATCCACCAGATCCTCCCTGTGGTTTCCCATTTGAAGATTGCACCGATCTCTAGTAATCTCTTAAAAAATGAGACTCTTCAAATTTTAGGAGAGTTGCTCCCTCCTCTCCCCCACCCATGTCTTCCGTACACACTGTCACTTCCACCACATTCTATTCATTAGAAGTGAGTCAGTAAGTCCAGCCCACACTTAAAAGAGGAGAATTAAGTTTTACTTCTTGAAGGGAGGAATGTTTTTGTGGACATATTTTAAAACCACCAGAATCCTGGAGAAGGATTTCAGACAAAGGAGTGACAGGGATCTTCAGTAGAAAAAGGTTGGTCTAAAAATATAGTGCAGAAGAGGCTGGGTTATTTGATCAGAATCTCCTTTACCCACTAAACCAGAAACCCTATTAAGGCAGGGGCCACATTACCATTGATTCCCCAGCACTTCAAATCCCTTGCATGTCAGAGATGCTCCTTAAATATTTTTAGAATGACTGAATCAATGAATCAGTAATTCAATAAATGAAAAGTTAATGAAGAATGAGTGACTCAATTACATAACTTGAGAAGGAGTATGTCAAAGTGGTAAAGAAGATACTGTCTGGAATCATAATTCCTGGCTTCAAATCCAGACCCCACAACATACCAGGTACATTTCTTGGGAAGTCATTGAATCTTTCCAAGCCTCAGTGTAAAAATGGGACTATTAATAGAAGCTATCCTATAGAGTTGTTATAAGAATTACATGATAATGACTGTTCGGTATAGTATTTGGTACATAATAAACACAATAAATGTTAGCTATTAAAACTATTGTTAATACTCAAGTTTTCCAGCTATTAAATGGTAGAGCCAGGATTTGAATTCATATCTGTCTTATTTGAAAGCTCATAGTACTAACTTTTGTACCTTCAAGGTTGGAGGTAATATTACTCTTTTGTGTTATTTCCAAATATTGAATATAGTTCCCTGTGCTATGCAGTAGGTCCTTGCTGTTTATCTATTTTACATATAGTAATTGTATAATGTGTGTATTTTTTAAAATTATTTATTATTTTTGGGGGGTACACCAAGTTCTGTCATCTGTTTTTATACACATATCTCCGTATTCCCCCCCTCCCTCGACTCCCCCCCACCCTCCCTGTCCCAGTCCTCTAAGGCATCATACATCCTCGAGTTGAGCTCCCTTTGTTATACAGCAACTTCCCACTGGCTATCTATTTTACAGTTGGTAGTATATATATGTCTATGCTACTCTCTCAGTTCGTCTCAGCTTCCCCTTCACCCCCCGCCCCCCCAAACCTCGAGTTCTCCAGTCCATTCCCTGCATCTGCATCCTTGTTCTTGTCTTGTCACTGAGTTCATCAGTACCATTTTTGGATTCTGTATGTATGAGTTAGCACACAAGATTTGTCTTTCTCTTTCTGACTTACTTCACTCTGTATGACAGACTGTAGGTCTACTCACCTCATTACATATAGATCCATCTCATTCCTTTTTATAGTTGAATAATATTCCATTGTATATATATGCCACATCTTCTTTATCCATTCATTTGTTGATGGGCATTTAGGTTGCTTCCATGTCCTGGCTATTGTAAATAGTGCTGCAATAAACATCATGGTACATGTTTCTTTTGGGATAATGGTTTTCTTTGGGTATATGCCCAGGAGTGGGATTACTGGATCGTATGGTAGTTCTATTTTTAGTTTCTTAAGGAACCTCCAAACTGTTTTCCATAGTGGCTGTACCAACTTACATTCCCACCAACAGTGCAGGAGAGTTCCCTTTTCTCCACACCCTCTCCAACATTTGTTGTTTCCAGATTTTGTGATGATAGCCATTCTGATTGGTGTGAGGTGATACCTCATTGTGGCTTTGACTTGCATTTCTCTGATGATGAGTGATGTTGAGCATCTTTTCATGTGTTTGTTGGCCATCTGTATGTCTTCTTTGGAGAAATGTCTATTTAGGTCTTCTGCCCATTTGTGGATTGGGTTATTTGCTTTTTTGGTATTAAGCTGCATGAGCTGCTTGTATATTTTGGAGGTTAATCCTTTGTCCATTCTTTCACAGGCAATTATTTTTTCCCATTCTGAGGGTTGCCTTCTAGTCTTGTTTATGGTTTCTTTTGCTGTGCAAAAGCTTTTAAGTTTCATGAGGTCCCATTTCTTTATTCTTGATTTTATTTCCATGATTCTAGGAGGTGGGTCAAAAGGGATTTTGCTTTGATGGATGTCAGAGAGTGTTCTACCTATGTTTTCCTCTAGGAGTTTTATAGTGTCTGGCCTTACATGTAGGTCTTTCATCCATTTTGAGCTTATTTTTGTGTATGGTGTTAGGAAGTGTTCTAATTTCATTCTTTTGCATGTAGCTGTCCAACTTTCCTACCACCACTTATTGAAGAGGCTGTCTTTTTTCTATTGTATATTCGGGCCTCCTTTGTCAAAGTGCCCATATGTGTTTGGGCTTACCTCTGAGGTCTCTATTCTATTCCATTGATCTTCCTTTCTATTTTTATGCCAGTATCATACTGTCTTGATCGCTATGGCCTTGTAGTATAGTTTGAAGTCAGGAAGACTGATTCTACCAACTCCGTCTTTCCTTCTCAAGATTGCTTTGGCTATTCGGGGTCTTTTGCGTTTCCATACAAATCGTAAGATTTCTTGCTCTACTTCTGTGAAAAATGCCATTGGCAATTTGATTGGGATTGCATTGAATCTGTAAATTGCTTTGGGTAGTACAGTCATTTTCACTATGTTGATTCTTCCAATCCAGGAACATGGTATGTCCCTCCATCTGTTTGTGTCATCTTTGATTTCTTTCATCAATGTCTTAAAGTTTTCTGCATACAGACCTTTTGCCTCCTTAGGCAGGTTTATTCCTAGGTATTTTATTCTTTTTGTTGCAGTGGTGAATGGGAGAGTGTCCTTAATTTCTCTTTCTGCTCTTCCATTGTTAGTGTATAGGAATGCAAGAGATTTCTGCGCATTAATTTTGTATCCTGCTACTTTACTAAACTCATCAATTAGTGCTAGCAGTTTTCTGGTAGAGTCTGTAGGGTTTTCTATATATAATATCATGTCATCTGCAAAGAGTGACAATTTTACTTCTTCTTTTCCAATTTGGATTCCTTTTATTTCTTTTTCTTCTCTGATTGCTGTGGCTAAGACTTCCAAAACTCTGTTGAATAATAATGGTGAGAGTGGACACCCTTATCTTGTTCCTGTTCTTAGAGGGAATTCTTCCAGTTTTTCCCCATTGAGAACGATGTTGGCTTTTGGTTTCTCAAATATGGCTTTGATTATGTTGAGGTAGTTTCCTTCTATGCCCATTTTCTGGAGAGCTTTTATCATAAATGGATGTTGAACTTTGTCAAAAGCTTTTTCTGCATCTATTGAGATGATCATATGGTTTTTATCCTTCAATTTGTTGATATGATGTATCATGTTGATTGCTTTGCGTATATTGAAGAATCCTTGCATCCCAGGGATAAACCCCACTTGATCATGGTGTATGATCTTTTTAATGTGCTGTTGGATTCTGTTAGCTAGTATTTTGTTGAGGATTTTTGCATCTATATTCATCAGTGATATTGGTCTGTAATTTTCTTTTTTTGTGACATCTTTGCCTGGTTTTGGTATCAGGGTGATGGTGGCCTCGTAGAATGAGTTTGAGAGTGTTCCTCCTTCTGCTATATTTTGGAAGAGTTTGAGAAGGATAGGTGTTAGCTCTTCTCTAAATGTTTCATAGAATTTGCCTGTGAATTCATCTGGTCCTGGGCTTTTGTGTGTTGGGAAACTTTTAATCACTGCCTCAATTTCCGTACTTGTGATTGGTCTGTTCATGGTTTCTATTTCTTCCTGGTTCAGTCTTGGAAGATTGTATTTTTCTAAGAATGTATCCATTTCTTCCAGGTTATCCAATTGATTGACATATAGTTGCTTGTAGTAGTCTCTCATGATCTTTTGTATTTCTGAGGTGTCTGTTATTACTTCTTCTTTTTCATTTCTAATTCTGTTGATTTGCATCTTCTCCCTTTTTTTCTTGATGAGTCTGGCTAATGGTTTATCAATTTTGTTAATCTTCTCAAAGAACAAGCTTTTAGTTTTATTAATTTTTGCTATTGCTCCCTTTCTTTTTCATTTATTTCTGCTCTGATCTTTATGATTTATTTCCTTCTGTTTACTTTGGGGTTTCTTTGTTCTTCTTTCTCTAATTGTTTTAGGTGTAAGGTTAGGTTGTTTATTCGATCATTTTCTTGTTTCTTAAGGTAGGACTGTATTGCTATAAACTTCCCTCTTAGAACTGCTTTTGCTGTGTCCCATAGGTTTTGAGTTTTGTGTTTTCATTGTCATTTGTTTCTAGATATTTTTTGATTTCCTCTTTGATTTCTTTAATAATTTCTTGGTTGTTTAATAGTGAATTGTTTAGCCTCCATGTGTTTGTATTTTTTGCAGTTTTTTTCCTATAATTGATATCTAGTCTCATGGCATTGTGGTCTGAGAAGATGCTTGATATGATTTCAGTTTTCTTGAATTTGCTGAGGTTTGATATGTGACCCAAGATGTGATCTACCCTGGAAAATGTTTCGTGTGCACTTGAGAAGAAAGTGTATTCTGTAGTTTTTGGATGGAATGTCCTATAAATATCAATTAAGTCAAATGGTCTAATGTGTCATTTCAAGCTTGTGTGTCTTTATTTTCTGTTTGGATGATCTGTCCATTGATGTAAGTGGGGTATTCAAGTCTCCCACTATTATTGTGTTACCGTCAATGTCCCCTTTTATGGCTGTTAGCATTTGCCTTACGTATTGAGGTGCTCCTATGTTGGGGGCATAGATATTTACCATTGTGATATGCTCTTCTTGGATGGATCCCTTGATTGTTATGTAGTGTCCTTCCTTGTCTCTTGCAAAATAGTCTTTACTTTAGAGTCTAATTTGTCTGATAAGAGTATTGCTACTCCAGCTTTCTTTTGACTTCCATTTGCATGGAATATCTTTTTCCATCCCTTTACTTTCAGTCTATATGTGTCCCTTGGTCTGAAGTGGGTTTCTTGTAGGCAGCATATAGAAGGGTCTTGTTTTTGTATCCATTCAGCCAGTCTGTGTCTTTTGGTTGGAGCATTTAATCCACTTACAATTAAGGTGATTATTGACATGTATGTTCCAATTACCATTTTCTTAATTGTTTTGGGTTTGTATTTGTAGGTATTTTCCTTTTCTTGTGTTTCCTACTTAGAGAATTTCCTTTAGCACTTGTTGTAAGGCTGGTTTGGTGGTGCTGAATTCTCTTAACTTTTGCTTGTCTGGAAAGCTTTTGATTTCTCTGTTGAATCTGAATGAGATTCTTGCTGGGTAGAGTATTCTTGGCTGTAGGTTTTTCTCTTTCAGGACTTTCAGTATATCCTGCCATTCCCTTCTGGCCTGCAGAGTTTCTGTAGAAAGGTCAGCTATTATCCTGATGGGTTTTCCCTTATATGTTGTTTGTTGCTTTTCTCTTGCTGCTTTTAGTATTTTTTCTTTGTGTTTAATTGTTGTTAGTTTGATTAATATGTGCCTTGGTGTATTTCTCCTTGGGTTTATTCTGTATGGGACTCTCTGTGCTTCTTGGACTTGGTTCATTATTTCCTTTCCCATGTTGGGGAAGTTTTCCACTAGAACCTCTTCAAATATTTTCTCAGACCCTTTCTTGTTTTCTTCTTCTTCTGGGATGCCTGTAATTTGAATGTTGGTACGCTTAATGTTATCACTGAGGTCTCTGAGACTGTCTTCTATTCTTTTTATTCTTTTTTCTCTTTCCTGCTCTGTGGCAGTTATTTCCCCCATTCTATCTTCCAACTCACTTATTTGTTCTTCTGCCTCAGTCATTCTGCTGGTTATAGCATCTAGAGTATTTTTAATTTCCGTTATTTTGTTATCCATTGCTGTTTGTTTTTCTGCATTCTTATGAACTGTTTCTTGTACTTTCTCTATTTTGTTATCAAGATTTTGTATCATTTTTACTATCATTACTCTGAATTCTTTTTCAGGCATTTTTCCTGTTTCCTCTTCATTTATTTGGTCTTGTGGGTTTTTTTCCTGCTCCTTTGCCTGCATGGTGTTTCTTTGTTTCCTCATGGTAGTCCAAACTTTTGTGGTTGCTTGTCCCGGCAATAGAGGTGTTTATAGAAGACTGTCCAAGCCTCAGACTAATGTCCGAATGTTGAGTTAAACAAATACTAAGTCTAGGAAACACATACATGTATAAGACACACAATTACTGAATCCATTAGGACATAAGGCTCTGGAAAGACCTGACAGAAGAACCCCAGTATGCTATCAGATAGTCAAAGAGAAACCCAACAGAATTTGACAACCAAAACAGAACAAAACGGAAACAAAAGCAAAAATAAACAAACAAACAAATAACACCTTACACATACGAACACTAATCTAGGGAGATTTTATAAGCTAGGATCAAATATAAAAAAGAGCTAAAGTACCACCAGACAGAATGGAGATTCTCAGAATGAAATTAGACAATTGTACTAAGAACTAAGATAAAGGCAAAAACCTAATATTAAATACCAAGGCAATGTGTCATCTGGAGAATAGAGCAAGGAGTCTGAGCAGATCGATAGTGTTGCTTATAAGTATGCTAAGATAGAATAAACTAAAAATAGATGGAAGACAGGGGAACAGAAGAGGAAATATGCAAATAAAAAGGAAGGAATAGAAATGTATAAAAGTCATGGATGAAAGGAAGGTATGAGAGATATATTGTCTGTACTACGAAAAACTTAGCTAGAAATAGAAGTATATAAAAAGCAAAAAAATAAAAATAGAATAAAAAATAGAATAAAAAAATATGTTATAAAACTTGTAGATCCCTTAGGACTAAGATCATAATTAATAAAGGAAAAAAAGGGAAAAAAAATCCAGAACTGATCCCTGAATGGACCAGTTCAATAGAATTGGTACTAATATTTCTGTTTCCTTAGAGTCTCAGCTGTAAGTGTCCTTCTACTCGCCTTGGGTTTTTTTGTATTACTCTGTGACCAGCAGAGCTTCCTTTATTGTTGGTCTGTAAGCATTGGTGTGTGGGGAGGGAGAGGGTACAATAGTGGCTCCTTCCCCTGAGAGTGAGTGAGCAGTGGCGCACTGTTGTTTCAGTCAGGCTTGGAGGTGCCTGTTGCAGAGGGATGCTGGTGGCTCAGGTGTAAACAGAAAGTCTAAGAGTTGGGCATTTCTCAGGGTTTTTTTTGTCAGCAGCCTCCCTGCTAGAGGGGTTTTAATCTAGCCCCGCCTGAGGGCCTGAGGGTCCCTATTATCCCTGAGCGACTTAGGTGGCTCCACTGCCTGCTGCAGGCGCTGAAAGAGAGAGAGAGAGGTTATGCCCCTGGCTCCTTACCCCCGCCCGTGAGCCTGCAGCATCCAGCTGCCATCATGGCCGGGCAGCTCTCAGGGGCGGGCACTCCTCGCTGTGAACCTCTTCCCTCCTGTCCTCTTGGTCTGTCACCTTTCTGGCAACAATTTTTCTCACCCTGAACCAGCTCTCCAGTTCCCACGCTCCCACTCCCAGACCCACTGTTCAGCTGTGAATCAACGTCTCAGTCCGGGAATGCTGAGCTGCGGTGCAGACCCTCTGTATGTTTCTCACTCATTCCCTTCTGCCATAGCTCCGCAGTTTCACCCTCTTTGAGCCATTGTAGATGCCTCTCTACTGGTTATGTTGGGATCCTTGAGGTCTTTTCTGGTGTCCGAGGCCATCTGCTGGTGTTCAGTTGGTTCTCTGTGGGAATTATTGCATCTTTTGTTCATTCCCAATGCTTCTGTGGAGAGGGATGCATTCCACATCCCTCTACTTTGCCGCCATCTTTTTTCTCTCTTAATGTGTGTATGTTAATCTCAAACTCCTAATGTATCCCTCTCCTCCTTTCCCCTTTGGTAACAATAAATTTTTTTCTATGTCTGTAGGTCTATTTATGTTTTATATATAAGTTCATTTGTATAATTTTTTTAGATTCCACATATAAGTGAATCTGAAAAAGAATATCTGTATATATAACTGAATCACTTTGCTGCACACCTGAAACTAAAACAACATTGTAGATCAACTAAACTTCAATTAAAAAATTGAATTACTACTTTCATGGGTAGTAATATTTAAACTCATTGGGCCTCTTCAGTCAATATTTTGATAGAAGTTGTATAGTACCCGGCTTTTAATGAAGTCTTGGGCTTTTTTATTCAGTTGAGGAAGATGATGTAGCTTCTTGAAGCTTAGTAATTGAACAGATTTTTCTAGGCTAGTTCCTAGAAAATAGCAAGTAATACCACCAGGACCATTTTTAGAGAACACTTGTTTTGATTGACTAAGCTATATAGCAAGAAAAATAGCAGCAGCAAGAACCCACTCTAATTTGTGTTTGATAACTGAGAGACCCCACATAACCTGTGTTGATGAACATGTGAGAAACCTTTAATTACTTATGGACAACATTTTCCTCTACACTTTTCTTTCTACAATGTTCAGTCTGATATGAGGGAAAAAATGGGTCTTTGTGTTAGTAATCTATTGATGAGTAATAAACCACCCTATACTGTAGAGGCTTAAAACAACAATCATTTAATTTTCTCACCAATCTTTAAGTCAGTGATTTGGGCTGGGGTCTGCTGGGCACTGCTGCTGGTCTCACCTGGGGCTGGATGACTGGATTGGGAGCAGATGGTCTAAGATAGTCTCACTTACATGTCTGGTGCTGGTACTAGCTTTCAGCTGGACCACATATCTCTAGAATCTAGCTGGGGCTTATTCACATTGTGGCAGCCAAAACAGGAAATGTCCCAATGAACAAGTGCTTTTCAAGACTCAGCTTGTATCACATTTGTAAATATCCCATTGGCCAAGAGAGTTACATGACTAAGCCCAGATTCAAGGAGTGGAGAAAAAAACTGCAGTCATATTAAAAAACAGTGTGCATTGTAATGGGTTGGGTAGAATCATTTTGGGCATCTTTGCAAACAGTTACCACAGTGTGGAAGATAGTAGCAATTTCATGTTTCCAGGGTGTGAAACAAATCCTTAAAAATCTTTTGAGGGATTTGCAACTCAGAGTTATACTGGTGAAGAATTGATGTGAAATGTGCTTCTTACATAGGTGCTTCAGTCAGGTTACTAGGTGACCACAATGTGTGTTGGTGATCGCTGAAACTTTAATGCATATGTCCTGCATGTGGATGCTAAGATGCAAACAGATCCAAGTCTGCAAATCTAGCTTGAGACTGTTGGTGGATGTAAAAGCCTTGTTTATGCTTTGTAAATACTGTATGTCTCCAGGGCTGGGTAAGCCTTGCAAACGAAAATTCATAGTCATGTTTTCCACAGTTTCTTACAAAAATTTAAAAATCCCAGGAAACTCAGAAATTTCATTTATTTTATCTGACTTATGGCATAGAGCTCCCGATACTATTTTCTCAGGAAGCTGCCATGCTGTGCCTAGGCCATCTCTCTCTGATTCCCCACCCTTTTAGTCCCATGTCCAAGTAAGGCAGCTGGTTAGATGCTGAGCAAGTTGGGGAGCAGTGAGAAGATGGGTACACAGGCCTAATTTCTGCTCCACCAACAAAGCATCTGCATGGTGCCTAGCCTGCTCCTTCACTTGTTAGGTCAGAAAATATGCCTGCTTGTGTGCCTCCTCACAGTGCCTTACCTTGAGCTTGCAGCTTGGACATGCTGCAAAATCAGTGACCCCAGGAAATCAACCTCTGGGACACTGTGGCTGCTCTCTTGGGATGTCTTGAGTGAATTTAGAAATTTGAGGACTTCCTAAAATTGTCCTGTCCCCAGAGCATGTGAAATCACAGCAATGTGCATAATAATGACATGGAACTTTAAAGTTTTCATGTAAATGATCTTATTTTGATATTTTGAATGGAAAGAAATGCAATATTAAGATAACCTCTCCTAAATTTGCATCTCTAGGTGTAATTGATTATGCCTTGCAACAAGCACCATTTGTCATTTAGCACATATTTCTTGAATCATTTTAAATGAGTTGATTTGTGTTAAACTGGAATTGGGGTTTTAAATTGAAAAAAAAAAAAAAAAAAAAAAAAAAAAGCACTGCCTAAAGATAAAACTACTGTTATTGTGGAAATGTTGGGGCCTAACTCGAGTGGTCTTTAATATTAATAGTTTTTGAATCTTTAGAGGCTGCTAATGATGGTACTTCCCTTTCTATTGTACATGAACAGAAAATATACTATGGGGTCACTTTGTAGCTTATCTTAGCTTTCAATTCTCAGCATTTAACAACACAATTTATCTAGTAGTAAAAGATCCATAAGTTTGGAAACTCATTAAAATAAAAAAATACAACTTGAAGGAAAAGGTAAAATATGTTTCTTATAGCAGCTCATTTTTTTCCCTAAATAGGGATGCTGAAAATTAAGCTTCCCCTCCCTGGAGGCATATACAGAGGCTCTGTTCTGGTAAGGGTGAGGAAGAGAGGGTGGTGTGGGCCTATACCAAGATACCCCTTCTTCCCCCGCAAATTGGCTGTATTATGTTCCTTTCCTTTGTGCTAAGGTGATAGATTTCGGGACTCTCCTAAAGAAAGGGTTTTGAATCCAGAAATATGTGCTACAAATGTAATAGTTACTCTAGTTACTTTAGTAATTACAAGTACAGGAATGTCCACTTTTATGCTTAGTACAGTGAATTAGTACATTGCATATGCCCTACTGAAGAGAAGCCCTCATCCTTAACAGAGGGAAGGCTCCACCCAGATGTTTACAGCCTGGATGACAGGCCGAGCCCTTTGTGCATCAATCACAGTGGGCAGCTGGAGAGACCAATCACTTAACTGCATGAGGCATTAGTTTCCTTAACACCTAGATAGCATGCTAAAATTCCTTAAGAGTTGGTTGGGTTTGTACATTGCTGTAGGTTACAGTTTTCCAAAATGAGTTCTGCGTGACCCTCCACCTGTGATACTCCCAGAAGAGAAAAAGGATTCATAGCTAGAATGGTTTGAATATGTCATTATCCTCTTAGAGATTCACATAAGCATATTAAAGGTTCAGAGAAGTTGGACATAGTTTAATCTTGTTTGAGCTATCTTTTCCTACACATCTGTGAACACAGATTTCTTTCTCCTGACACATAATAACATCCCACACTTCAAAGAATGTTGATCTAGTTAATCTAAGTTTGATCCTCACATTAAGCCAGACTTTTAGAGAATGACATAGGTTACATAGCGTTGGCTCCTTGTAGAAGTGCATTTGCCATGCTGTGATCTGCTATTATGCCATCAGTCTACTTAAGGGTTGTTTCAGAAAAGAGATACAAGGAACTTGCCATTACATTCATTGTGGGCACCTCGTTAAGTATGTAATCTACATTATTAAATAATACAACCATGAAACTGGTAGATTAAAACAATATACATTTATTACCTTACAATTCTGGAGGTTAGAAGTCTCTGGAGATGGGTCTCACAGCTCTGTTCCTTCTGGAGGCTTCTCTAAGGGGCAGTTCATTTCCTTGCCTTTTCCAGCTTCTAGAGACTGCCCACATTCCTTGGCTCATGGCCCCCATCCATCTTCAAAGCCAGCAACAGCCAGTCCAGTCTCTGTCATGATTCCAACTCTCTGTCTGGTTCTTGATCCTCTGTCTTTCTCTTCCACATTTAAAGGACCCTTGTGATTACAGAGGGCCTATCCAGATAATCCAGGATAATTTCCTTATTTTAAGGTCAGCTGATTAGCAACCTTAATTCCATCTGCAGCCTTCAATCCCTCTTGCCATGTAATCTAATATATTCATAGGGTCTGGGGAGAAGGATATGGACATCTTTGAAGGGCCGTTATTCTACCTACACCCCAAAGCATGCATATCACTCTTTTTTCTTTGGCTTCTAGGATGATGAGAGCTATTTAGTAACTATTTGGGCCTTCAACTTATTTTCCTATCCTTATTTTCCTTTTGTTCTTATATCCTCATTCTTTTCTAAAATTCATGTCATCACACATGCCTGCATATACATAAGCCTTGTCAGAGAAATAGTCACTACTAATAGTGAACCTCAAGAATTGTGGTTGGCAAAGTACAGCCCGTGGGTCAAATCCAGTTCTCCTCCTGTTTTTGTAAATAAATTCTGTTGTTTTCCTGATAAATAAGGGCAGAGTTGAGTAGTTCTGGCACTGATCACATGGCCCACAAAGAGGAAAGTATTTACTATCTGGCCCTTTCCAGAAAAAGTTTGCCAGCCCCTACTCTAGACACTCTAAGGCTTAATGCCTTGCTGCTCTCTTTTTGCTGCAAAGGAAGATGTTGTGTCACTTAAAATCCCTGAAACATGTGGCATAGCTAGCTCTATGCTTTTAGGTTTAGCTCTATGCTCTAGGTTTTGGCTTTAGTAGAGGTTTGTAAAATTACCTAGGGAATCTGGAACAATATGAATATCATCTAAGTCACTTAAGAAAATAAAATCACATGTTTACGTTATTAAGGTAGATTGTATCTACATATTTTCAAAAGATTACACAGTGTTGTAAGTCTCTGATTAGGTTTTATCAGTGGTTACCACCTTGTCACACACATAGACACACACACACACATATATACATATACACATACTTCCCTCTACTCAACCTCTAGAAGAATGAGGGGGAAGTGAGTATAGGCTTTGAGCTATTCTTAGCATTTCTCAAGTCTAGTTGTAATTGTGCATTCACCCATAATGTACATCATTGATGGTTTCAAGGTTAAACAACATTTTCATAAATACCATTTATGTACTTGCAAAATTATAATAAAAGATCCCTGTGAGAATAAAAATGTTGAAAATATCTAGAATACAGTCTGTTCCTAAAATCATGCACTTGCTATTTATCTTTCTTTTAAATCAGTGTATCATATGTGAATTATGTACTGTGTAGATTCTTTATGACTTTTCCATATGAAGTAGTTTTGGATTTTATTCCATGGAATATCTGCATTTTGAGCAATATTTCTTCAAAGCAACATTCCTGAGTACCTTATGGGTAAAAATCTGAATTTGAATGCAGTTTATACATGGGAGGAAGAATGGGATGTGAAGTCTGGAGAATAGGATTAGGTATCTGTCACAGGGCACATTAGATAATACTGAGAATGCCCAGGGTTCAGTCCCTGGTCAGGGAACTAAGATCTTGCAAGCCGAGCAGCGTGGTAAACAAATAAATAAATGTACTTTAGTCCTGCTTCACTCATTTGGCAAGACACTTGAATCCTGATTTTGGACAATAATTCTTAAATCTGTTTTGTAGAGTAGCCAGTAATTGGATCAATTATTATTGCTCTTCTGAAACAATAGTCTCCAATTAAAAATGCTTTCCCCCACCCATGCTCTCCTAATTTATATACATATCCATTTTAGTCTGAGAATAAACGCAATATATGTATAGAACCATTTTCTACCAGGTTCGACCATCTCAACATTTATTTCTCTACTTAAAAGTAAATAATAAACAATAGGTTACTCTCTCCTCTAAAACCAGAAATCCACTGAAAGATAGTCTACTTCTGGTCTGACATGTAGAAAAACCAAAACCTTTGTAGTAACTTTCTGCATCTGTGATTCTTGCTTGATTGCTATTCTTATTCTGACTTCTTTTTCTTACTTGGCCCTCAGTCTGCATACATATATTTTACTTGTGTTCTGTGTCATCCTATTTACATGATGCTGGTGACAATATATGAACCATGCTATCCCCACACAGAAACACAAATGACGTAAAGGTTCACTTAAATTCAGGTCTTTTGCAGAAAAGTGTACAGTTTTAGATTGTACATTAAGTATTTGTGTTACGGTTAGGCCGATCTGCATAATATACTTCTACCACTGAGTAGTATAACTTAGAAATTATTTCTAATTATTCTTGGAGAAGAAATTTACTGTCACTTACTTTGCACTTTTAGCAGATGGAGACCTGTGAGAAAATAGTCTTTCCCCAAATAAGTGCTTAAACTACTAATAAATTAAAATGTATCCATCATTAGGAATTTATTATTTAATGTGAAATGAATTTCTATTACTACCTTCTACGTCTTTTTTGGGAGGGACTGGCGATGAATAGTACTTCACAGGCTTTGTTTTCCATTGGAAACAGTACTTACACTTTGTGATGTGATGAAGCAGTCAGCATTCACTCTGGCCATGACCTCCATACCTTGCAGATTTTAATCAACTTCCCATTCATTTTTATCCAAACATACATATAACAACTCTCAGCTCTCCTTGATCATTTTGATTGTTATTTTCTAGATCTTTTCCTTAAAGCAAACTTTCTTTCTTTTCTTCTTCTTTTTTTTTTTAAATATTTACAGACTTCTGGATTTCTTGAATTTTTCTGTGAACAAAAGAAGAATAAATCAAAGAAGAACCTTCCCTTGGTATGTACACACATCCCAGTTGGGATGTACATGGAATCTTTTTTCAGAATGCTTTGTTTTATTCAAAGTAGTTGAAGGTTGATTTCAGCAGGGAGGTTGTTCTGTTTGGTTTCTTAGACATGATGATTTGGAATATGTGTGACGTAAAATTGAGTAACTTAAGTTTTAATGGCTTTACTTCCCAAACTCTTATATATTTTGCTTCTGATTTTCCTTCATGAATTTGACTTTTGTTATGAGTGTTTTTGTGCTCTCTACATACTATGATGTGCTCACCAACTGCTTAACTTTTGAACTTTTGGTCCTGAGAAAATGAATCCAGTTGTTGAAGATTTTATTGGTGTGTAGGTGGGGACAATAGGCAATTTCTAAGGAAGATCCTGTCTTTATAAGTCATGAGCTTTGGCAGTTTCTGTGGTTAGTTATGGCTAGTCTTGGTGAGTGTCATGTATGGCTCATAGATGCATTCCTTGTTAAGAATGAATGTAACTGTGGACCCCCCTTGTTTTAGAAATGATTGAAGCACAATGATGGGAAAATCCATAGAATAGTGAAGTAGGCTGCTGTTTGGAATTCATTTCCATGGCTCTAGCTAGACTTGAGGGTATGGCAAATGCACTCACCAGAAAAACTGTGGTTTGGATTTTCTTAAATAGGGAAAGGGAAGGGAAGAGAAAGAGACTTTCAGTGTCAAGGCATATTGGAAGCAGAAGCAAGTTGACATTTGCTCTTCCTATGCCTGTTTCTTATCCCACAACGCTTCTGACCCTGGGAGCATTTCATTGTCTAGCAAAACATCTCTCTCTCTGACCTGAAGTATACAAGGCAAGATTTTGTATTGCTTTGGAAATAAACTCCTCCATCCTGTGATCTGAAAATAGAGACACTGTTAAGAAAGAGCAAGGACTTAGGTGACTGGATCAGATATTCATTTGATGAAGTGTTGAGTAAACCAGATGGTTGGTATCAAATGCCTTGATAAAATATTTTAGAAATCAGAACTGGTTCCCATTAAAAAAAAAATACCCCTCTGGAGGAATTTGCTTATGACTTTCACCATTTTGTTTTCATTTATTTCAAGTAGTTTTAAAAATTAAATATATCTATGAGCATAAGCCAAGCTTGGACTATAGATTTTAAAAAGTCAATGTGCTTGACTATGCATATTTGATCCCTACCTGGTCACCTGGTGTCCTTATTCCTGGTTATAAGAGCAACATCTGCTTAGATGGAATACTGACATTTGTGCACATTGGAGCCAAAACACTTGAATTTTCCAACAATGAGAACATTGGGTGTTTCTCTTTGTGTGTGCTAATGGTATGGACTGATTTTGCAGAATCACTGCAGCAAGTTGTAAATGATGTATGAAATGAAAAATTCCTGTCCAGTGCACAGAGCGAATATATACAGTTTCGTGCAATCACTGTAGTGCTGGGCTCTTTATTTTAATATTTCCTTCAGACATATAGTCATTTTTTTGGTGAGTCATATCCAGATGCTTACCATTGGCACAAAGCACCAATTTCCTTTATATATATTTCAAATAAATTTCAGTCATGTATAAGTATACTTAAATTAATAAAATTCTAGATTTGAGAGGATTTCACCGTTACAAAAAAATTTATGAAAATCATAGCAATATATTTGTTTTGAAAAATTGGGGAAATATTGAAGAGTCCAAATTGTAAAGTTAGAATTCATTTAATCTCATTATGGAAAAATATCCTTTGTTTATGTATAGTATTTATTTTTTAAGGCTTTTATCCCCTGTGATTAGATTGAATTCTTTAAAAAAAATTATGTTGTCTTATTTGTAAATTTTTATTCTCTATTACCAATAAGGCTTGAATATCTTTCTATGCTCTTCTACAGTGTAATTTTATCACTGCATGTTTTTCAGTTATATAAGTGTAGCACAAAGAAGTTTTACCCATTCTTATTGTACAATGAATATTTAGGTTGTTTCTAATTTTGCTCATACAAACAATTTCCTATATAGGTAGTACAATGTTTACATGATTTCATTAATTTTGGTATATATTCGGTAGTGCCAAACTTGCCTCTGCTCTTCTCTTTCAAAATGTTCTTGGCTGTCGTGTTTGTTGTTCATGTTGGAGTTTGATGGTGATCAGCTTATATTTCTATGTGATTGGAGTAAATTGAGTCATTCCACTAGAGAAGATACTGTGTGTTTTCAGTTATTGGTGGATTTTCTAGCATGGATTCATTCTAGTATACCAGAAATAAGCATCCCTAGTTAGGTCATGATAAAATTTTTTAGGGTTTCTGCATATAATGCTTAAGTTATATCTGTAAAGTTCTCTTTTTGTGCCATTTTTGTTAATTTTTTGAATGAGGGTTTCATAATATTAATAAACAAGATTCCTTCATCCTCCCTAACCCTCCTCCCCACCCCATGCCATGCTCTGGAGGAGTATAAATAGCATAAAGGTACCCCCCTCTTCTTTAGGTGTAATAGAATTAATGTCTGCATCTGGTTTATTTGGGGGGATAAGTTCTTTGAAACCTCTAATTTCCTCTCAAGGTTATTTTATGTTTAGGTTGTTTTCTATCTCATATTGAATCAACTTTGGTAATTTATATTTTCCTATTGAAACATCAGTTCATCTGGAGGTTAAATTTGTTATTATAGATGCATGCAAAATATTATGCTACAATTTTTAAAAATAATCCTCTCGATCTATTATTAAATCACTTTTCTCATTCTTAATATGAGATATTATTTTCTTATTAGCTTTGCCAGAGGTGGTTTGAAGAACCAGCTATTGAATTTACTTACTATTTCCATAGATTTTCTATTTTATTACTAGCTTCTTAAGTTGCATGTTCAATTTAGGTTTACTACTCACTCAAAATATTTAAACTGTTTTCCCATGGCTTTCATTTTAACTGTATCATATGACTTTTGATATATTGTATACATTCATTTTTAAAATAATTTAATGTATTTAAATTTAATAAATAATTTAGTAAAAACCAATTTCATTCATTGTTTGATAACCTGAAGTACTCTTAATCTTCTATGATCCAAAATTCTTTCAAAAGAGTAATTTTTAATTTTAAAGTGGTTGAATTTTAAGATTTCATCTGTTATTATTAATTTCTAGTTTTATTTAATTGTCTCTGAAATATACCTGCTATGACCTTTACTTGAATTTTATTGACATTGTCCTTATAGAATAGTATATATGATTATCTTTGGGAAGGAGTCCATGGCACTGGAGATGAAAGTTATGTTATCTAGAGTAGAGAATTTAATCTTACTAATTATACTATCAAGCTCTTCTACATCAGAGTTCATTTTTTGTCTTCTTTGATCTTCTTTGAGCAATTGTGAGGGATGTTGAAGTCCTTTATTAAATCATTCTTGTTATTCTTTAACTCATTTATAGAGATGTTTGCATTCTGACAGAGCAGTATTATTTGACACATAAACATTGTATATTTGTGTTGAATTTTACTGCCTTAATATAAAATCTCTCTGAACATCTAATGTTTTGCCTTGAATATTCTTTAATATTAATATTAAAACCTCTACTTTCTTTTCATGTGTATCTCTTTAACAAATCTTTGCTCACCTTTGTACTTTCCTTTTTGTAGCCATTTGTCTTAGGTGTATCTCTTGCAATAAGTATGTGATTGGGTTTTATTTTGTGACTCAGTTGTCTATTTTTTGTCTTCTCACAGAGAAGTTTAAGCCATTTACAAATATTGTTATAAACAATATATTAACCTCACTTCTTTCATTATGTTTTCTTTTCAGTTCTTTGATTTTTTCCCCCATTATTCTCTTTCTTTGAGCACATAGACTATACCATTCTTTGTTAATGTTGAATAGAGTATATGTTTGGTATTAAATTCTGTTTTCATTTAAGTTTCTCCAAAGCTTCCTTTAAGTTATATATCTCTGTCAAATTTAAGGGCAAACAACATTTTTACATCTAGTTAAACGGAAAAATTTAGCACACTTTCTGCTCCAACATACATACCATTGCTCTTTCCAGGCCCTACATTTTAGACTTCGTTTCTATAATCTCAAGTTTTAGAAACAGTATTATTTTAAAAAAAGAAAATCATTATTTTTACAGCATATGCCTTATTCTTCGAGTAGTATTTTAAAATGTATATTTAGCTTTTAAAATATGTATGCTCTCATTATTTTGTTATTTCTATATTTAACTGGTTTCACTATTCCTAAATAGTGGTAGGTCATTATACCTTCTTCTTTTTGAGCTCCTAATTCTTTTTAATCCTTCAGTGAGTTTGAGTATGGCTTTAGATCATTTTTCAGGAAGGATGCATGGTTGGTATGTTTTCTGAAATCATACATTTGTGAGAATATTTTTTATTCTTTGGTTAGGTATACATTTCTTGAGTTGCACCATTTACCTTCAAATTTCCATAATTTTGTTGTATTGATTTCCGCATCAAAGGAAAAGTCGGAAGCAAGGCTGATTTATTTGTTTTTTTGTTTGTTTATTTTTGTCTACGTATGAATCATCAGTGTGTGTGTCTCATGCTGTTTTTCTGTGCCTGGATGTTTGTGAGGTTTTATTCGTTTTTTTAAAATAATTAATTTATTGGCTGTGTTGGGTCTTCATTGCTGCACGTGGGCTTTCTCTAGTTGTGGTGAGTGGGGGCTACTCTTTGTTGCAGTGTGCAGGTTTCTTATTGTGGTGGCTTCTCTTGTTAGTAGTTGTGGCATGTGGGCTCAGTAGCTGTAGCTCGCAGGCTCTAGAGCGCAGGCTCAGTAGTTGTGGCGCATGGTCTTAGTTGCTCCAAGGCATGTGGGATCTTCCCAGACCAGAGATTGAACCTGTGTCTCCTGCATTGGCAGGTGGATTCTTAACCACTGTGCCACCAGGGAAGTCCTGAGATCTTTTCTTGTAACTCAAAAATTTTGACAGGATGCATCCAAGTATGTGTTTGCCTAGATAAAATCAAATTTTTCATCTTTATCCACTGGAATATTTTCAGTTGATGAGTGTTTTTATCTATTGTAGCTTAAATTATTAGGTTTGTCACTGTATGATGATCGTCTCAAGAACCCCAGTGATTCAGATGTTGAAACAGTAAGTTCTATGAAGTTTTGTTTTGTTCACTGCTCTGTACCTGGGTATATAGATACAAAGCCGGGCACATTGTAGACATTCTATGTATGTATATGTGTATATATGTATTTGTGTGTGTGTGTGTGTATTTTTAATGGATAGGTAAATGAATAATAAACCCCATCTCTGACCTTCATGCATACATTTTCCTTCCTGATAATTTTAATCTTTTTTTTTTTCTTTCTGCTTTTAGGGATGTTTTGTGAAATAGACTTTCCAGGAAACCGTAAAGCTGAAGGTTCTACTTCAAGGTTAACTTGCTCAAGGTTACTTGAGCATTGATTTTGCTTCCTTTGTCCCCTTCGCCTGCCTTCTTATGACGATATGGCTTAAATGTAACTGTCATTAGCTTGAGCATCAGCAAAGTCTCATAAGTCTGAGACAGTCCCTCTTAACACATAACTAGTTCAAGTTCTGCACAATTGATGATTAAATCCAAGAGTAAGAAAGAGGAGGTGAGCTAGGACTGAGCTCAGTTCTAAAGTCTCCATCTTGGCAAAAGAGTATCAGTGACAGCTGACTGCTTCTGTGTCGATTAGCCTTTGATGCATAACAAACCACCTCCAAATTTAGTGGCTTAATCAGCAATCATTTATTAGCTTGTGCTTCTCTTTTGGCTGGGTTCAGCTGGGCAGTTTTGTAAGTCTCACAGGTGCATACTCATGTGACTATAGTCAGCTGGTGGGTCAACTGCAGGTGAACCTAATGGCCTCACACATGTGTCTGGTGTTAGAGCCTCAACTCTGAGAGTTCCTAAAGCAACAAGTGTGCGAAAATACCAATACACAAGCACTTTTCAAGCCTCTGATTGCATACTTTGTTAAGGTTCCCTTGGCCAAAGAAATTCACCTGACTAGTTCAAATAGAAATGAACTCTAGTTCTTAACTGGGGGAAATTTCATGTCATATTGCAGTGGCCTGGATGCAGGGAGTGGGCAAATTTGAGGCCGTCTTTACAATTCACTGTATTCCTATGAGGGACTCTGGAAACCAAAGATATTTATGCTGAAACATATCTATATATTCATGACTTGGTTGCTCTCTTGGCCGATTAAATTGGAACTTAACCCTTAGGGTGTGTGTTTGAGTTGTTGTCCCTCTGAAATGTTACACTGTGCTCTTTATACATTATCATTCTGGTATTTACTGGCTTTAATGTAAATTCACATTCTGACAGTGCATTTTGGTTACATATAGTCTCTTCTTACTGCATTCATCTTTTTTTTTTTTATTCTGTTACTTTTTCATACTTTTCTTATAGTTTTCTGTACCTTTTACAATGAGGTCTGTTTCCTCAAATATCATATTTTTCAGAGGCAATGATCTTCCTCTGAGTTTGTGGGATTTTTTTTTGTTTGTTTGTTTTTGGTTTTTTTTAAATTTTTTAAATTTTTTTATTTTTTGGGGGGTACACCAGGTTCAATCATCTGTTTTTATACACATATCCCTGTATTCCCTCCCTTCCTTGACTCCCCCCACCTCGAGTCCCCCCCACCCTCCCCGCCCCAGTCCTCTAAGGCATTTTCCATCCTCGAGTTGGGCTCCCTTTGTTATACAACAACTTCCCACTGACTATTTTACAGTTGGGAGTATATATATGTCTGTGCTACTCTCTCGCTTCATCTCAGTTTCCCCTTCACCCCCCGCCCCCTTCCATACCTCGAGTTCTCCAGTCCATTCTCTGTATCTGCGTCCTTGTTCTTGTCACTGAGTTCATCAGTACCATTTTTAGATTCCGTATATGTGAGTTAGCATACAATATTTGTCCTTCTCTTTCTGACTTACTTCACTCTGTATGACAGATTGTAGTTCTATCCACCTCATTACATATAGCTCCATCTCATCCCTTTTTATAGCTGAATAATATTCCATTGTATATATATGCCACATCTTCTTTATCCATTCATTTGTTGGTGGGCATTTAGGTTGCTTCCATGTCCTGGCTATTGTAAAGAGTGCTGCAATAAACATTATGGTACAAGTTTCTTTTGGGATAATGGTTTTCTTTGGGTATACGCCCAGGAGTGGGATTACTGGATCATATGGTAGTTCTATTTGTAGTTTTTTAAGGAACCTCCAAACTGTTTTCCATAGTGGCTGTACCAACTTACAGTCCCACCAAGAGTGCAGGAGAGTTCCCTTTTCTCCACACCCTCTCCAACATTTGTAGTTTCCAGACTTTGTGATGATGGCCATTCTGATTGGTGTGAGGTGATACCTCATTGTGGCTTTGACTTGCATTTCTCTGATGATGAGTGATGTTGAGCATCTTTTCATGTGTTTGTTGGCCATCTGTATGTCTTCTTTGGAGAAATGTCTCTTTAGGTCTTCTGCCCATTTGTGGATTGGGTTATTTGCTTTTTTGGTATTAAGCTGCATGAGCTGCTTGTATATTTTGGAGGTTAATCCTTTGTCCATTTTTTCGTAGGCAACTATTTTTTCCCATTCTGAAGGTTGCCTTCTAGTCTTGTTTATGGTTTCTTTCGCTGTGCAAAAGCTTTTAAGTTTCATGAGGTCCCATTTGTTTATTCTTGATTTTATTTCCATGATTCGAGGTGGGTCCAAAAGGATCTTGCTTTGATGGATGTCATAGAGTGTTCTGCCTATGTTTTCCTCTAGGAGTTTTATAGTGTCTGGCCTTACATGTAGGTCTTTAACCCATTTGGAGTTTATTTTTGTGTATGGTGTTAGGAAGTGTTCTAATTTCATTCTTTTACATGTTGCTGTCCAGTTTTCCCAGCACCACTTATTGAAGAGGCTGTCTTTTTTCCATTGCATACTCGTGCCTCCTTTGTCAAAGATAAGGTGCCCGTATGTGTTTGGGCTTACTTCTGAGTTCTCTATTCTATTCCATTGATCTTCCTTTCTATTTTTGTGCCAGTACCATATTGTCTTGATCACTATGGCCTTGTAGTATAGTTTGAAGTCAGGAAGCCTGATTCCACCAATTCCATTTTTCCTTCTCAAGATTTCTTTGGCTATTCGGGGTCTTTTGCGTTTCCATACAAATCGTAAGATTTCTTGCTCTAGTTCTGTGAAAAATGCCATTGGCAATTTGATCGGGATTGCATGGAATCTGTAAATTGCTTTGGGTAGTACAGACATTTTCACGATGTTGATTCTTCCAATCCAGGAACATGGTATGTCCCTCCATCTGTTTGTGTCGTCTTTGATTTCTTTCATCAATGTCTTAAAGTTTTCTGCATACAGATCTTTTGCCTCCTTAGGCAGGTTTATTCCTAGGTATTTTATTCTTTTTGTTGCAGTGGTGAATGGGAGAGTGTCCTTAATTTCTCTTTCTGCTCTTCCGTTGTTAGTGTATAGGAATGCAAGAGATTTCTGCGCATTAATTTTGTATCCTGCTACTTTACTAAACTCATCAATTAGTGCTAGCAGTTTTCTGGTAGAGTCTGTAGGGTTTTCTATATATAATATCATGTCATCTGCAAAGAGTGACAATTTTACTTCTTCTTTTCCAATTTGGATTCCTTTTATTTATTTTCTTCTCTGATTGCTGTGGCTAAGACTTCCAAAACTCTGTTGAATAATAATGGTGAGAGTGGACACCCTTGTCCTGTTCCTGTTCTTAGAGGGAATTCTTCCAGTTTTTCCCCATTGAGAATGATGTTGGCTTTTGGTTTTTCATATATGGCTTTGATTATGTTGAGGTAATTTCCTTCTATGCCCATTTTCTGGAGAGCTTTTATCATAAATGGATGTTGAACTTTGTCAAAAGCTTTTTCTGCATTTATTGAGATGATCATATGGTTTTTATCCTTCAATTTGTTGATATGATGTATCATGTTGATTGCTTTGCGTATATTGAAGAATCCTTGCATCCCAGGGATAAACCCCACTTGATCATGGTGTATGATTTTTTTAATGTGCTGTTGGATTCTGTTAGCTAGTATTTTGTTGAGGATTTTTGCATCTATATTCATCAGTGATATTGGTCTGTAGTTTTCTTTTTTTGTGACATCTTTGCCTGGTTTTGGTATCAGGGTGATGGTGGCCTCATAGAATGAGTTTGGGAGTGCTCCGCCTTCTGCAATATTTTGGAAGAGTTTGAGAAGGATAGGTGTTAACTCTTCTCTAAATGTTTCATAGAATTCACCCGTGAACCCATCTGGTCCTGGGCTTTTGTGTGTTGGGAGATTTTTAATCACTGCCTCAATTTCCGTACTTGTGATTGGTCTGTTCATGGTTTCTATTTCTTCCTGGTTCAGTCTTGGAAGATTGTATTTTTCTAAGAATGTATCCATTTCTTCCAGGTTATCCAATTGATTGACATATAGTTGCTTGTAGTAGTCTCTCATGATCTTTTGTATTTCTGAGGTGTCTGTTATTACTTCTCCTTTTTCATTTCTAATTCTGTTGATTTGCATCTTCTCCCTTTTTTTCTTGATGAGTCTGGCTAATGGTTTATCAATTTTGTTAATCTTCTCAAAGAACCAGCTTTTAGTTTTATTTATTTTTCTTATGGTTTCTTTCCTTTCTTTTTCATTTATTTCTGCTCTGATCTTTATGATTTCTTTCCTTCTGCTCACTTTGGGGTTTCTTTGTTCTTCTTTCTCTAGTTGTTTTAGGTGTAAGGTTAGGTTGTTTATTCGATCATTTTCTTGTTTCTTAAGGTAGGACTGTATTGCTATAAACTTCCCTCTTAGAACTGCTTTTGCTGCGTCCCATAGGTTTTGGGTTGTTGTGTTTTCGTTGTCATTTGTTTCTAGATATTTTTTGATTTCCTCTTTGATTTCTTTAGTGATTGCTTGGTTGTTTAAGAGTGAATTGTTTAGCCTCCATGTGTTTGTATTTTTTGCAGTTTTTTTCCTGTAATTAATATCTAGTCTCATGGTGTTGTGGTCTGAGAAGATGCTTGATATGATTTCAATTTCCTTGAATTTGCTGAGGTTTGATTTGTGACCCAAGATGTGATCTATCCTGGAAAATGTTCCATGTGCACTTGAGAAGAAAGTGTAATCTGTCTGTTTTTGGATGGAATGTCATATAAATATCAATTAAGTCGAGATGGTCTAATGTGTCATTTCAAGCTTGTGTGTCTTTATTTTCTGTTTGGATGATCTGTCCATTGATGTAAGTGGGGTGTTCAAGTCTCCCACTATTATTGTGTTACTGTCGTCGTCCCCTTTTATAGCTGTTAGCATTTGCCTTATGTATTGAGGTGCTCCTGTATTGGGGGCATAGATATTTACCATTGTGATATGTTCTTCTTGAATGGATCCCTTGATCATTATGTAGTGTCCTTCCTTGTCTCTTTTAATAGTCTTTACTTTCAAGTCTAATGTGTCTGATATGAGTATTGCTACTCCAGCTTTCTTTTGACTTCCATTTGCATGGAATATCTTTTTCCATCCCTTTACTTTCAGTCTATATGTATCCCTTGGTCTGAAGTGGGTTTCTTGTAGGCAGCATATAGAAGGGTCTTGTTTTTGTATCCATTCAGCCAGTCTGTGTCTTTTGGTTGGGGCATTTAATCCATTTACAATCAAGGTGATTATTGACATGTGTGTTCCAATGACCATTTTCTTAATTGTTTTGGGTTTGTATTTGTAGGTGTTTTCCTTTTCTTGTGTTTCCTACTTAGAGAAGTTCCTTTAGCACTTGTTGTAAGGCTGGTTTGGTGGTGCTGAATTCTCTTAACTTTTGCTTGTCTGGAAAGCTTTTGATTTCTCTGTTGAATCTGAATGAGATTCTTGCTGGGTAGAGTATTCTTGGCTGTGGGTTTCTCTCTTTCAGGACTTTCAGTATATCCTGCCATTCCCTTCTGGCCTGCAGAGTTTCTATAGAAAGGTCAGCTGTTATCCTGATGGGTTTTCCCTTATATGTTGTTTGTTGCTTTTCTCTTGCTGCTTTTAGTATTTTTTCTTTGTGTTTAATTGTTGTTAGTTTGATTAATATGTGTCTTGGTGTATTTCTCCTTGGGTTTATTCTGTATGGGACTCTCTGTGCTTCTTGGACTTGGTGAATTATTTCCTTTCCCATGTTGGGGAAGTTTTCCACTAGAACCTCTTCAAATATTTTCTCAGACCCTTTCTTGTTTTCTTCTTCTTCTGGGATGCCTATAATTCTAATGTTGGTACGGTTAGTGTTATCAGTGAGGTCTCTGAGACTGTCTTCTAATCTTTTTATTCTTTTTTTTTTTTTCCTGCTCTGTGGCATTTATTTCCCCCATTCTATCTTCCAACTCACTTATTCGTTCTTCTGCCTCAGTCATTCTGCTGGTTATAGCATCTAGAGTATTTTTAATTTCCGTTATTTTGTTATCCATTGCTGTTTGTTTTTCTGCGTTCTTATGAACTGTTTCTTGTACTTTCTCTATTTTGTTATCGAGATTTTGTATCATTTTTACTATCATTACTCTGAATTCTTTTTCAGGCATTTTTCCTGTTTCCTCTTCATTTATTTGGTCTTGTGGGTTTTTTTCCTGCTCCTTTGCCTGCATGGTGTTTATTTGTTTCCTTATGGTTGTCCAAACTTTTGGGGATTTCTTGTCCCTGAACCAGCTCTCCGGTTCCCACGCTCCCGCTCCTGGACCCTCCGTTCAGCCGCGGATCGATGTCTTGGTCCGGGAACGCTGAGCTGCGCTGCGGACCCTGCGTATGTTTCTCACTCTCTCCCGTCTGCCACAGCTCTGCCGCTTCACCCTCTTTTAGCCGTCGTAGTTGCCTCCCTACCGGCTATGTCGGGCTCCCCGCAGCCCTTTCTGGTGTCCGAGGCCGTCTGCTGGTGTTCAGCTGGTTCTCTGTGGGAATTACTGCATCCTTCCGTGCATTCCCAATGCATCTGTGTGTGGGATGTTTTTGTTCCCTTTCTGCTTTAGTCTTACCATAGATGCTTTGTTTGGTATTTTTCAACAGACTTGGGGATTTGCTCTTATGTTTGTCTTCCTGTGTGGTGGTGAGAATTCCTTCTTGGATCTATATATGGAGGATGTATTAATGTGTATACTTCCTAGTCCAATCCCTAGTTTTTAGGGAGTGTCATTTAGAGAGCTAATCCCTGAAAGCCTAGATCTCTGTTCAAATGGAATACATAAAAAAACTCAAATTCTGGGTATGCACTCCTGTTCTCCCTTTTTTGCCCCAACTTCAGTACTTCAGTTTTGAGGATGGTATTTCCCAAGGAGATGTTACACTTCTCTCCCTCCCCCATTCTCTTTTTTTCTTCCTTTCTGTATTTATTGTCTCTGGATGGATGGCAGGTGGGTTAATGGATAGATTTTTGTGGGAAAATATTCTGGCTTCTCATCAAACAGCTCTTGCCTGGTGTAGAGACAGCTGCTAGTCTTATGATCTCCTAGGTCTGCAGGAGTCTCTTACTTGCTGGTGATGGGGTTGGGAGGTGTCAGTTTTGACAGTGGAGGAATATGAGCTCTTTTCCTATCTACTCTGTTTATGTGCAGGTTTTGTGATTTTTTTGCAACCACTTTCATTAATATTTTATACATACAAAATTAAATATGTAATATATGTATGAAATGAATATCAACAAACTTATGACTCAAGTTAAGAAGAAAAACACAAGCAGGGCCATGGCATCTACCTCTTGGACCTTCCCTAGTCTTTATCCTATGTCCTCCCACCAAGAAATAACCACTATTCTGAATATTGGGCTCACTACTCCCTTGTCTGTCAAAAAGCAGTTTTATTTAATATGTATGTTGAATTGAACAATATATGGCTTAGATTTTTAAACTTTGGGAGTGTTATAAAAATTGTATCACACAGAACGTAGACCGATGTCAGTGACAAATTTTCACCCAATTTTGTGTTTCCAAGATTCATTTATGTTACTCCATGTAAGTGTATTTTATTCATTTCCATTGCTGTACAGTAGGCCTTTTGTGGGAATGCATGATGTCTTTTTTAAATATCTTTATTAAATTAAAAACAATGTTTTTGTCTAGTAAACATAATGTTGCTTTGAATATTTGGGTATATTTCTTCCCGTTTTTATGTGTAATAATTTCTTTTGGATATACAGATATTTCATGAGAGTGTATAAATATAAATGTATAAAAGTGTGAAGTGTAAATAATTATAAAGTCTTTCTTAGGATCATTTTAATGTCTGCAGTCTTAGTATTGGTCATTTTTACCTTTCTACTTTTTTTTTTTAAATTTTATTTATTTATTATTTTTTGGGGGGTACACCAAGTTCAATCAACTGTTTTTATACACATATCCCCGTATTCCCTCCCTTCCTTGACTCCCCCCCTCGAGTCCCCCCCACCCTCCCCGTCCCAGTCCTCTAAGGCATCTTCCATCCTCAAGTTGGACTCCCTTTGTTATACAACAACTTCCTACCTTTTTACTTTTTAAATTATTCTACCTTATGTGTTTATTGATTTTATGCTTTTTAAAAAAATAATAAATTTTGGCTTTGCTGATCATTTTCTATAATGTTTATTTTCTATTTTACTAATTTCTGCTCTTATCTTTATTATTTGATATTGGTACCGAGTTTTGAAGAGCAGGTAAAATTTGGCCAATTTAAGAGCACAAAATCCTTAAATATTTGTCAGACATAAAATGTTCACGATAGCACTCATGAAAATATTGGAAATACTGTTTCAATGTGTGTTGTTGAAGTAATTAGTCCTATTGTTTACCCTGAAGTTCAGAAATGTTGAAATAGAAGTCTTGTACACTTAGAATTATTTGATTTCATTTAAACATGAATATTTATTTCTGAGATACTGGTGATATTTTATGTCTCTTATTTATCTCCTAGGTTTACCACATTCACCTTATTTCCAGAGTGTCCTTATTCCTTTCTCTTTTCCTGACTCTCGATAAAATCAGATTCTAAGATGGACCCCTCCTAGGGGTGCCACACTAGAAATTATATGATAGTGTTTTTCTAATAGATTTTGTTTGCTACCCAAACCTATCTTAGGTACATGATTCTGTCCTTAAGCTATCACCATTTTTCATTTACTTTGATCACCCATATTCCCTATCATGCATTTCCCCCCCTGCCCAAATCTGTCCCCCATTCTTGGATAGTATCAATTTTCTTCACCTAGTATTTCTATCTTTGAAAAAAGCAGAAGGACAACACTGCTAAATGGGCCATTTAACTGAAGAATGGCATGTCACATTCTTTTTCTATATATAAGAAAGATGTATATAGGTTAATATATGTATTCATACAGAGGAATATTACAGCTATTTTATGATATTTAAGACTAAATGCCACAGTTGTATTTTTTTTTTTAAGTAAGTCTAAACTTCCCGTAAAGGAAAGCTGAGAAAAGTAGTAATTTGGAACTAGTTGGCTTAACTTAAAAAGCTCCCCTGTGACATCGGAGTGTGTTTCATGCAATTGCTTTCTTAGACTTCCTCATTAAAATATTGACTACTCTTTTTCTTCAGTAAATGGTAATCCCGGCTCCCATGTACATGTATTTACATTTCACTGCAGGCAGCCTGCCAGGTTAGAAATAAAACCAATTTGTTAATATCACTATTTCCTTTTCAGCAAAGAAAATATGCATTAAATTAAAGGCTTTCTAAAAATAATGAGAAACGGCTCCTGTTGATACCAACCATTTATTTGTCTCTCTAACTTAGGCTGTGATGGCTCATCTTTATCAGCCTGCATTTCTCTGCTCATCTCAGCTATGGCCATCTCTGTGCAAAACTCTGGATTCTAAAAGACCCCAGCCCAGGCCCTAATGTTCTCTTTGCCCCCTTCTCATCACCTTTCCCACTGTTGCACCTTTGCTGGTCCCTGCCAGCACCTATTTGAGAGTGCGAAACACTATATTTAAAAGAATGTGAACAAATATGGCTAATCCTGGCCCATAATATGCTGCTTTGCTGGAGCATTCTCCCCAGAAATCTTGGAAATCTTCGAACTGCAAGAGGATTCCCATTTGATTTACGATTCATAAGTGGATCAGTGTTATTAAAATCCACAGGAGTCCTTTGTTCATTTAGTCATTCTGAGGGCCACCCATCAAGTACTTCTATACACTATTTTGCACAAGAGCATCTTCCCAGAGCCCATAGCTGTTTCTTAAATAAATCTATAGAAAGCAACTAACTATGCAACCATACATCAAATCGTATTAGTAATTGGAGAATGTTTGTGCACTTTGGGTTACCTAAATTTGTAAAGTCAAGTGAATTTTCAGTAATGCTAACAAGATATTACCCTTGTTAGCATGCTTTGCCTGGCTGGATGCTACTCTTTACTTTGTTGAATATTTTATTTACAAAATGGATTGATTGATATTTCCTATTATTCCTGTAACCCATAAAGAAAAAGGAATCATTTGCAAAATGCCATTGTACAGTTGGTCCTGGGAGAAGTAAAATCTGGCATCTAAAATTTGGTGCACATATTTTGTTACTCTCCTGACTTTTCTCATTTCATTTTATTTCCCCCATTGTTTTCCTCTCTAGTCAAATGTTGGCCTTGGTTCTGTCAAGTTTAGAAAAATAAAGTCTTACTGATAATCTTCATGTTCTCTCTACATTGGGGAAAATATTAAAGAAAGAAAAGATTTAGCCTAAGCAGTTACTGATTATCTACTTTCCACCTTTTTCTTGACTAGCTTTAAGATCTGGGGTCCTAAATTCTTTACTGTAGTGATTCCATAATGGCTGTCAAAATAAGGAAATCCTTCCCCTCTTGAGTCCTTTTGTCTTTCATAATTTTATTCCATCTTATACCCATTCAGTTTGAATGGAGTTGTTGCCTGTCCTATCATTGTTTTGTATTTGATATTGGTATGGCATCATGTCCACTTCCTAAATCCTGTACAACCATGGGGTGCATACCAACAGTTTAATGGTCCTTCTGGTTTACTCTTTGGTCCAAAAAGTGGTCCATGTTGAGATGCTTCTCAGGAAGAGGTATTTAGCAGTGCAGAGTTTTTCCATGAGGAAAACGGCCTTATCCAGCTGGTAAGCAATTTATGCCCTGAAGCATGAAGATTTCATAGCCCTTGTAATTTTATCCTTCCTGGTGTCGCTGCAGGTGCTATTTTTATTCATATAAATATTTAATCTTCTATAAAACTTATTAAGCTGTTGGCCTCAATAACATTTTTTGGCAGCGAGTTCCCTAGGTTAAAGGGACACAGTCAAGTACAACAGCTTAGCTCAAGATCACAATTTTAAATAAAGGTATAAAAGGTGATTTTCTGAGATTTAAAAAAAGACTCCAGCAAAGCTGTTTGGGGTTTGGCTATGGCATTTCCCAATAATGCTTCCACCGTCTCAGTGGCACTGAGCTGGCATCTGAGGAAGCAAGCTCAGTTGAAATTAAAGTGCAAGTAGTTCATATATGTCTTTTTGGACCTAGTAAAGATGAAAAGTAGATAAAATGTATGGGGAATGTTCTTTACTTTCTTAGCATTCAAGTCTTCACATTAACATTTTTGCATGACTGTCAATCCATGGAATTATTTCTCCCATTAGTCTCCTGTAACCCTCTTTAAGTACAATAGTTGGCTTCTTTGGACAGATACCTCTTATTAAAAACAGGTGACCTTTTCCTGAGCTTCTTTGTTGGTTGGAGGACCAACAGGCAATATGTGGTGGTGTCTTCTAATTCCCTTTAGGTGGTTATCTGGAGATCAGGTGGAGGTTTCTCCTGTTGAATTTAGTAGCCACATCCATATTGAAAAATTTAAACATAAGCATTTTGACTTATGTGCATAGACTCTCCAGGTGGATGTGGATTAACTCTGAAGTCGTACATTTTTTTTGTCTTCCTGGGTATTTATAGTAGTTAGTACATTGACCTTGAACATGATGGACACTTGTGTCACAAAATAGCCTGGCATGCATAGACCTATACTGGCTTAGAGGGTGTATCTAACTTAGATGAATTAATCTCTGTTGGCAGTCCTAATGTGGGAAGCTTATGATTCTCAAGGAAGAAAAATAACATACATGTTATTAATAGAATAGAAACTATGGGATATATAATGAAGTTATAAATTATGAGGAGTTATAAGGGCTGCAGAAGTTCTGAGAAGGGATTGGTTATTATTGACCAGAATGCTTTATGAGATGGTGGTATTTGAACTGACTCTTGGCAACCTGAGATTTGGACAAGGGAAGTGAAAATGAGTGGGAGAGGAGGTAATGGGTTGTGCTGACTAAGGCAAGGCTACCATTCAATAACAACACAACTTCAGTGTAATAGGGTTTGTGATTTCTAAAATAGATTCTCACCTAAAGCATCATTAATGAGATTAAGTGTTGGTTCAGTCCATATTATGTGGAACTAAATTTAGTGCTAATCTTTCTTTTACTGGTTATTATCCTTCCTATTGATGTAATTAAAAAATATCCTCATAGGTCCAAATATCAGGGCCCAGTATTTTCTTAAATACCTTTAACTCATCTTGCTTAGCAGTTCTTTAGTGTCTCATGTTAAGTAAGTGACCAAACTGTCATACATGCTGGTTGGGTGCAAACTGGTCTAGCCACTTTGGAAGACACTTTAGCAGCTTTTCATAAAGTTAAATATACATGTACCATATGACCCAGAAAATCTGCTCCTAGGGATTTGCCCAAGAGAAGAACTTATGGTCACATAAAAACTTGTCTGCAAAAGTTTATAGTTGCTTTATTCCTAATCATCCAAAGTTGAAAACAGTACAGATGTCCTTCAACTGGTGAATGGATAAGCAGTGGTCTATCCATACGAAGGAATACTACTCAGCAATAAAAAGGAATGAACAACATGGATAAATCTCAAATGCATTACGCTAAGTGAAAGAAGCCAGACTCAAAAATATCCATGCTATTGATTCCATTTACATTGCATTCTGGAAAAGGCAACACTTTAGGGAAAGATAACAGATTTGTGATTGCCAAGGACTGGGGCTTGGCAGAAGGGTTGGCTAAAAGTATAAGGGTGTTTTGGGGGAGTCATGGAACTTCTCAGTATCCTGGGGTTGGTGGTGGTTGCCTGACTGTGCATTTGGTAAAACTCATAAAACTGTGCACTGAAATGGATGGATTTTATTCACTATAAGCCTTACTTTAAAAAAAGAAGTGACCAGCTATCTGATGTTCACAGATCTGACATTGTGACCTTACATTGGCACCCTGTGGTACAATTTTCATTGTTTTACATGGTAGCATCTTCTCCATCTTAAAAGGTTTTGTTTATAAACTTCCATCATTCTTTGAAGAAATGTTTAAAACTCCCTTAGGATTTTGGTGGAGATGCTCGAAGACCTAAAATTGATGGTTGTAGCTCCCTTTGAAACACAATATTTTATATGTAAATAAAGAGGAACTACTTTAGAAGGACTGATTATTTCATATATAAATAGGTGACTCTTTCGAGACATGGTTATGACATGATGGAATCCCATGTAACTTCTTTGCTGTGTGAGTAGCGGATCTATAGACCTTCTAAGATGTGGAGATTTGAACCCTTTAAACCAATCTTCACATGTGCTTTTCCAGATATGAATAAACTCGCTAGTCCACTGTCTGCAAACTTCCACTCAGGTTGCTTTAAAGGTTATTGAAGAAAAGTCACAAGACTTGCTATGTGGTACAGTGAAAAAAATCATTTGTTCTTCGGTGTTGCCAGGCCATGCCTCTATTTGTCTATTGTTTAAAATGTTATTTTATTCGTGTATCATTTGCTTCTAAGATGTATTTGGATGGCTCCTCTTAGTAAAGTAGATTTTCTGAAATTTATCCTTTTCTCTGGGTCACATTCTCACTTCCAAATCCTTCACTTTGCTAGAACAATCTCTTTGTATCACTTTGGACAACTTACTGTCCTCTTTCTGGATTTCAGCTTCTGTTTTCAAAAGTGAGGGAGTACAGTCACGACCTGAGAGATCATCTCTTCAATGGTCCCAAGCACCAGTTATGTCCCCTTTCATTTAATTAATTACTTAG
Organism: Hippopotamus amphibius kiboko; assembly: GCF_030028045.1. NCBI lineage: Eukaryota > Metazoa > Chordata > Mammalia > Artiodactyla > Hippopotamidae > Hippopotamus > Hippopotamus amphibius. The sequence continues at coordinate 16,357,069 of NC_080201.1, read as the reverse complement.
TTATTCATCTCCTGCATTCATCCCTATAGCTCTGTGGGACCATGCTTCTCTTATTCACTGCTGTATCCTCAGCTGACAGGAGGCACTAGCAAAATATTTGTTGAATAAATGAATATATGAAGGGTACCTGCCATCCCTAATGGGCCATAATTGTGCTACTGACCACATGCTTATACCAGTCTATATTTTAAATTAAATGCCTTTAAAATTAGTTTAAGTATCATTTGTCTGAAAAATACTGTTAGTGAAGAAAAGCAAAGTTTTTGCCATTATGATTAGTTTTGTTTAGGGTGTATCTGAATGCTTTGTTAAAATTTCCTCTTTGATATATGTTTTGCATATGTGCATGTTTTTGTTTATTTGTTTGTTTTTGGCTGGATGTAACCAGGTGGCAGCTCCTTCAAATGAGTGTTTGGTACAGTATGTGCTGTGTCTCACTGAAGTTGATATATGAGTAGCACCTAGTATTTAGTTGGTGGGTGGTCTTTTTTGATGTAAATAAATGTGATTGCTCCTCAGGATGGGAATTCCAAGATGGCAAATACTATGGGATTGCAAATTTCAGTATAGATCTCTGGTTATTTGTGGATATTGACTGATTGATTTTTTTTAACCAATTGCAATCATTGAATCAGAGACTAGCATTTTAATAATTAGGTTTCTGAAAGGATATAAATATGTAGCCATTACATAGAACTTATATACTGTATACAGAACTGTGCTGTATAAAGAGCTTTAGCTGTAAAATTAAACCATGTTGCATTTTGATATTAGATATTGATGCAATTGTCAGAAGCTTAGTTCCTCCATTTACTGTAGCTCTTTGTTCTTAATGGGAATTTAGGTCAGCACTGAACAGTGCCAGGGCATCCCAAGAATTTACCCTGGAAAACAAGGGTGCCAGACATGCAGAAGAAGGTCAGCAACACTGTTTGGCAAAATTAAGTTCCCTCCTACCTGGTAGCAGTGCCTGGTTCAGTTTGGAAAGCAGTGATTTACGGAAGGATTTTCTTTTTCTCCTATTTTTTTTTCTTTAACCATTTTCCCTTTCCAATGTAAAAATTGTTTTCTATCCAGTTCTATCTGAAAACAATATATCTATGTAGAGAAAAATGTAAAACCACTATGTCACATTTCCAAACAGGCCATGTTCTCTGCAGTCCCAATAACCTCTGTAGCCTTTTGAGTCCTTTCAGTCCAAATGATAAGTATGTCAGGGCATGAGGTTGGGATGGGAGGTGGTTACAGCCAGCAGAGGTTAACTTCCCCAATGAGAAAGAAACGGCTGCCACATCCTGAAGCCAGTCCCGTGCCCTCTTAGAGATAACAGGTTCATAGCACGATCCATCACTGATTTCACTTTAGAATCCACTGTTATAGCTTTACTCTGATTTTCATGGCTGTGCTTTTCAAACTCCGTTCATTCTTTTGTTAACAAATATTTCCTCAGCCCCTTCTCTGTCCCAGACACTTTATGGGTCTTGGAGATGTATCAGTATTCAAAATGAGCAAAATAATTTCCCCTTGTTTTCTGCTATATTTCCAACCCTGGGAAGCCAGTAGGCCTTTTATTTATTATCCCCAATAGGAAATGAGAGAGAATTTGTTTCTTTCCTCTGAGATCACACATGAAGTTATTGATAAGATTGAAACTGGAAATCAGATGTTCATGCTGCCAGCTAACTAACTGCACCTTTCATTACACCAGACAAGACCTGTGGGCAGGGAGTAGCAGTGGTCAAAGTACCCTTTGGATCAGTGCCCGTTGCGTTTGTCCTCAATTGTGACCTTCCGAAGGACCACTGAGCAACTTGTCCTTGAGAAATGACCCGCCATTTTCAAACGGCATCAAGGAGCGTCAGTGAGACAACTGGATGAGAAGAAAAGTATTGAGTTTTAAATTTTCTTTTTGTGTATTTGAAAAGGAAAAACATATATCTATATGTATGATTCAAGGGGAAGATGTAAAACGAAAACAGTTTTCTCAAACTCTTGTGTCTGTTGAGATGCTGCTAATCAGAGTGCCTCCCCCCAACCCCTGCTTCTTTTATTTTTTATTTTTATTTTTTTGGAAGGGGAGGGATGACCCTGCTGAGTTTTGGAGTATGCCTATAGCAGCTTTTAGTAAATCACAATCCCAGCAGTAGGTTCAGCTTTGAAGAAAGATTTACAAATCCCTCACTGCTTTATAAATATCTGCATTTATATCTTAAAGAAGAGGAAGAAAAAGCCCCTCACAGTTGGTCTCAGCCTCCTCACCCTCTCCCTCGCCCCCCCTCCCCAATTCCCCTTTTCTTGCTTTCCTCTTTCAGAAATTAAGGATTGTGATGTGTGCAGGAAATGAGGGTCTATAAAATTGTGATAAAATGTTCCTGCAAAATTGCCTTTGAATTTTCACCTTGAATTGCAGGCGAAATGAAATTGTTCGCTTTCAGCATTGCTTTGTTTTTGACCCCTTTTTGTGAATTCTCAAAGGAAAGAAACATATTCCCATCTTTTATAGTAATCAAATTTATCTGGCATCTCTCAGCCTCTTGAATTACTTATGCTAGAGTTGGCCAGCCTCAGGAAGGCTGTGGCTGGTTTATTTATTTATTGTTCTAAAGTGAGAGTTTTTGACATGGGTTCCCTACATCATCCTAAGGGAGTATAGGAGAAAAATCAAAAGTGCTTTCTGACATTGCATATATGTGTTATGTATACATGTGCATGCATTATTATAACAGTAAAAGATACCCATCTAAAGAGAAATAATAGAGGACTTCATGATCATAGGTCATGGCTGTTTAATATTTTCACATGAGAGAGGCAAAATTTCATGGCACTGATTATAAAATAACATTATATGTAAAAAGCAAAAAAAAAAAAAAAAATCCAGCAAAAGGCTTTGCATTGAAACAAAAGTGCTAACAATAACTGGTTGTAAACCTGTTTAGTAACTAGTTGGTTTTAACAAGTATTAATTCTGTAACAGGTGATTATATCACCTTGCAATTTGGGAAGTTTAATATGATTCACATAAGAATTTGGGATCAGAGGGTGAATACTGGCCATCACCGACAGCTGCATTCTGTTGAGCCTGGCCTTGCCTGGTAACCCCAGGTTCTCTTATAATATGATTCATTCCTTTCTTTTTATTTCCAGTCCCTCGTGCCTGTACTCAAAAAACCTTAAGCTACAGGTGCAAGCCTGCAGAAATCAGATTTGAGTTTCTAAACTAAATCTCTCTTATGTTGAGAAGACAAAATAATATATCACTATCAGGGAGAATACATAAATAGTACTTCTTTGTGTGGCCTTACCTCCACTGGGCTCAAGTTAAAACTTAGCTAAGAGAAATTATTTTTTGAAACCATTACTAATGCCTCACACATCCTTTATTCACACTTAGAAAATTGTGATGCCTACAACTATTGAACTCCCATAATGCTTACGTATTTCTAAATTATAATGTTAACTCTGAAAAGCTCTAAACAGTTACCTTTTCTATTTTTTTACGATGTAAGCAAAATATGTTTATGCCACAATCTACTACTTTTTCCATACTAATTTTTCAAAAGATTTCATTGTGTTTCTGGTTTATTAGTTACACACTTCTTAAATAAGAACTCACATAAACCACAGAAATATTCCTTTAAAACTATTCTTATTTGGGTCAATAAGAGGTCCATATAAGTTTAAGAAAATGTAAAATAAAGATCCCTAGGGAAAGGAGTCATGTTGTGCAGTTAGAGTGTCTCTCACACATTCTTTTTTCCACGATGCTGTAAGACCTTAGAATCACTGGAATAGAGGCTGATAGGCAAGTCATTCTCTAACAGATAGGCATCTATCTGTATATCAGCATCTTAGTAGAACAAACCTTAGGATTAAGCAAAACCTCATCAAGTTCAGTGTAAGTGGGAACATTTGCATTAAGCTATTTAATAACATTAGATGTAGTTACTTGGGAAGTATTTATTTTAACAAGCTTTAGCCGTGACCACATTTCTGATTAATTTATGCAGTCAAAGGAATCAACTAACCCAACTGTCACATTTTGTTTTTGATGAAAAAGAGAAGAAAATGGCTATCCAAGAAGATTTAAAGGCAAAAGCATAAGTTTTCTTAGTATTTTTCGTGGGGCTATAGATTTTAAGAGGATGTAGCATCCTTTATGTGCCATATACAATACCTCAAACCTTGCATATCTCCTTTTTCCCTTATAAAAACAGTTTGCAACCTTTATATAAACATTTTAATCTGTGAAAAGTGAATTAACATGATTCTTAATTGTGGCAATAGAAATGGAAATAAAAGAATTTCAAAATAAAAATTATTTGAAATAATTTTTAAAACAGTTTTCTTCTGTCCCCTCAGAGATGGCAGCACAAACACTTTTCTGATTTGGACACAGTAATTTAAATGTGTTCAGTTTTGCAGTTGTGCCTACAAATCAATTTATTGTGGGTTTGTTCACATCTAAAGGAAAGTTAAATGCTGACTTTGAAAGTGGAGAAACGTTCCATAGATATCCTTTGCTTTCAAAAAGCATGCATTTGACTGTGATCCTTAAAAGCTTTTATTGAACTATTTTCTTTTTCTGTTTGCAAAATTCACAAAGGGCTGTTCTGTAAGCCCTCTTCATATTTTCCCCAGTTTGTCCTAAATTTTGCCTCAGGGGAATAAACAGCAACAGTGTTCAATTTCCCATTCTGAATGTATATGCCAACACAGGGAGCTTTTATTACAAGGAAAGAAATCAAATTATTGTCACCTAAAGTGCTAATTACGTCTGATAAATGTATGGCATACACTTAATGCAAAGAGAGCTTAGGAAATGATACACCTTCCGTAATTATAGTGACCAACCTAGCTCCATCAATCTAAATTTTTTTTCAATCCATGTTCATTCGGGTGGCTTTATTTTTATTAAATGGCTTTCTTAAGCTTCAACAGACCCACTTGCTGCTAATAAGGAAGCTTGCGTTAAGTATTTTGGAACTGCCTACAATAAGAAGGCGTGTTATGTGATACACACCCAGATGAGTGTACACAGATAAACAGGAACCACAGAGAAATACAGTTTACATTCTTTTCCCGCTGGGCCGTGGAACTGCAAACTGAGGGTAAAATTTGCCATTCTTTGCTTGCCTAATGAATTTGTGTATCCAGTTAACTGAGGATACTGTATTTCTTTATCAGAGGAGCATGAAATCCTTCCACAGCTGACAACAGACCCTTTAGCCCCCTCTCCAGGGACATTAATGACCTCATGGCTAGGCATGCTGCCCTTGGAACCTCTGATGATAACATTTAAGAATTACTCTTCTCCCCCTGTTTTTCTTCATGAAAGAAAACCACCATTCTTCTCAGAGCCAAATTGTATGTGGCCTCTAATCGAACCTGACACCCTTATACAAATGAAATAAAAGTAGGTTTTAATTAGACTGAAGGATGCTGATTTTCTTTGAAGCCGCTTTAAAGCCCCTCTCCTCCCCGAGTCCTCCAGCAGACGCACTGGCTGGCTTGTTTCACACATCCATCCATATTTGGCTGCAGAAACGTTGCTCCAGAGTGTGTGTGAATTCAAGCCTGTCATTGGGGCCGACTGGCTGAATGTGATTTTCAGATTTTTGTTTTGCTGTATCACGATTCTGGGTTTTTGCCACTTAGTTGCAGATCCAGCCATGGTGCATCTGTGGGAACTATCCATACCTGGGCAGACTTTCTTAACATCATTGAAATCCAACTAAACAGTCCTTTTGTTGTTTTTGCCTCTTTTTTTCTTTCTCTGTTTTTATTCTCTTTAACTCTCCTTAATTCTTAATCTTCTTTACTCTTCTTAACAGCTCCCAATTATCTTTCTTTCTAGTTACTGTTGCTTTCTTTTTCACTTGGAATTTTTAGCACTTTGTATTTTTGAAGGCAGTAGAGAGTCTCAAAATTCCTCTATTTCCTTTTGATTACCTATCTGAAGATCTTTGTGAGTTTTCAAGAGCGTTAGGCCTACCTGATTGAACAAAAGAATTCGTGGTAAATACTGAATTCTCTATTTAGTTTTACTTTTAAAATCATAATTATAATGCCAGAATTCAAAGTTTTGGTTATTACAGTTATGCAAATAGGTAAATCTTGAACAAAGATGTAGTTTTGTGGAACACCATTTTTTTAGTGTTTGTTGTTTTGTACTAAATTGTCAAATTGTCAATTTGTTTTAGCCTACTTTAAGAAAAAGCTTTCTAAATTGCAGAATATTTGTTGTCATTATAAATGGTAAACATATTTGGACTTTTTCAATTGGGTTCTGAATACATATGTGTAATGATAGGTCATATAGAAATTTTTTAAATAAGGAAAATTATAATAATTTTCATTTTAGCCTGCAAAATTCTCAGTATGTGAGAAATATTTTAAGAAACACTCCATGAGTTTAAAAGACTAGTATTTTTTGAAATTCAGAAGTTGTGGTTGAACATATTTAATTGTGTGGTTGAAGCATAAAGTGATGTTAATTATAGTATTATATTAAAAGTTATATGTACTTCTCACTAAGGTGGTGATCAACTTTAGAAAACTAAACAACAATTCACAAAACTTATTCCCTAAAAACGATAAATACTCTAATTTGATTTCTGAATTATATAGTTTATTATAGTCAGGCATAAGTCAAATATTAAAATATTAGGACTAATTTCATTCATTGGTATATACTCATGAGAAATAAAAACGTGTCCACACAAAAATGTGCACACAAATCATCATAGCAGCATTATTCGTGATAGCCAGAAGGTGGAAACAACCCAAATGGCCATTGACTGGTGAGTGAATAAACAAGATGTGGTATATCCATGCAATGGAATATTATTTGGTCATGAAAAGGAATGAAATACTGATACATGCTATAATATGGATGAACATTGTAAACGTTATTCTAAGTGAAAAAAGCCAGACACAAAAGATCACGTATTGTATGATTCCATTTATAAGAAATGTTCAGAATAGGCAAGCACATATAGACAGAAAGTAGATTAGAAGTTGCCTACAGCTGGAGGAAGAGGAAGATAGGGTGTTTGGGGGTGATAGTTAAAGGGTAATTAAGTTTCTTTTGGGGATGATAAAAATTGGTTGTTGCATAACTCTGTGAGTATGTTTAAATCCACTGAATTTTACATTTTAAGTAAGTGAATTATATGATGTATCAGTTATAGCTCGATAAAGCTGTAACAAAAAAATGTTAGGACTTGTATCTACATTTATATCTGAAATGTAATAAGCAAAGAAAAATATCTGATTACTTTTGAAAAAGAGAACTATTATTTGCTTTAAGATACTTTGGCTGGAGTGAAATTTCTAGATTAATATTCTAGCTAATATGTATTGACATGCTATCCAAAGACTTGCATTGTTATTATAACAGAAGTAGTAACTTATTTTGTGAGTGAACCTGTGCAAATACTTTCTTTATATTGGCTGTTTTTAACATTTTGATATAAATCATGTTGAAATTTAGGAAGAATGAGAAAACTGTAATCAGAGCTTGAGTCAAATGTGATTTTAAAAAATGTATATGGTACTAAGTCTTTCACATTTAAATTTGAATATAGTTAGAACATTTTAACTTACATTTTGTTTTAAAAACTAGATGATGACAGCAGTACTTTTTTGTTTTTCACTTTTTGTGTGTGTAAATTTTAGCATAATTTCAGAAAACCTTTTTAAACTATATGTATTTGATTTAGTGAATACTATGTATCTACCATCCAGATTAAGGAACAGGTCACTGTCAGCTCTCTGGAAGCCTCTTTTAGTGTCCTCTCCAATGTCAACCCCTCTGATTTCCTCAAATACAGTTTCTGAGATAATCATTCCCTTAAGTTGCTTTAAGATTTTACCATATATATATGTATCCCTAAGCAATATAGTTTACTTTTGGAAGGTTCTCAACTTTATGTAAATGGAATAACTTGGTATATATTCTTTGTTACTTGTTTCTTTTGGTCAGCATTGTGTTTGTAAGATTCATTTAAGACAAGGATAAGCTTCTTATTCTGTTGAAGACCAGCTAGTAAAAAATACTGGTCTTAAGGGCCATATGATTTCTGTCCCAGCTACTTAGCTTTGCTTTGTAAAGCTATGAAAGCAGTCATGGACTATATGTAAATGAATGAGGATGGTTGTATTCTAGAATAATTTTATTTACAAAAACAGGCCTCTATTGAAGCCACAAGTTACCAAACCCGATTTGAACAATTGCATAGGTATAGTTTATTCATTTCCATCATTGCATATTATTCCCTGATTATTATTTTTCCAAAATTTATTTATCTGTTCAATTCTTTATTTTATTTTATTTTATTTTATTGGAGTATAGTTGATTTACAATGTTGTGCCAGTTTCAGGTGCACAGTGAATTCAAGTGATTCAGTTATACATATACATATATTCATTCTTTTTCAGATTCTTTATCCATATAGGTTATTACAGAATATTGAGTAGAGTTCCCTGTGCTATACAGTAGGTCTTTGTTGGTTACTTATTTTAAATATAGTAGTGTGTGTATGTTACACTATCTGTTCTATTCTTGATGGACATTTGGTTTGCTTCCAGTTTGGGATATTACAAAAAATGCTGCTATAAACATTCTTATATATGTATTTTGTGCAATAATTTCTGTAGAACGTATATTCCTAGGACAAAAAATAATGGGTCACTGGATATGATGTCTTCACCTTGACTATTAAATGTCAAATTGCTTTTCAAAGTGTTTTTTTCACTTTACGGGGTCACTAGAAGTGTTTTAGAGTTCCCATTACTCAACAGAGTTCTCAGTACTTGGTAATGATAGACTCTTAAATTTTAGACAATTTAATGGTAATGGTATCACTTTGTGATTTTTATTTGTAAAACCATGATTATTAATTAGATTGTGCATCTCTTCATACATTAGATTTTGAAATAAAATTTTGTTAGATTTATTCCTAGTTATTCAACATTATTTATTTATTTTGGCCACACAACATTTGGAATCTTAGTTCCCTGACCAGGGATCAAACCTGCACCCCCTGCAGTGGAAGCATGGAGTCTTAACCACTGGACCACCAGGGAAGTGCCATCAACATTTTTGATGTAATTATGAATATCTTATTTTATTTTCTAACATACTATTGCTGACATATAGAAATACAATTAATGTTTCATACCAATTTTGTATCAGGGAATTTGCTAGAGTCAATATTAATTCTAATAGTCTATCATTAGATTATTTTGGATTTTCTCCATGTACAATAATGAGTACAATGATGACTGTTTAGTTTCCTTCTTTCTAATCTTTATATATTTTATTTCTTTTTCTTGCCTTACTGTGTTGGCTGTGACCTCTGGTATAATGCTGAGTAGAAGTAATAATGAATACCTTCATATTTCTTCTGATTTCAAAGGGGAAAATGCTCAGTATTTCAACATTAAATATGAAAATTGCTGCATATAGAATAGATAATCTATACCTTATTTTTAAAAAATCTTTTCAGTTCCTAGATTGCTAAATTTTTTTAAACATAAACGGTTTGTTACATTTTATCTTTTTTGTTTGCATCTTTGAAATGATTATATAAATGTTCTCCTTTAATCTGTCAATATGGTTGTTATGTTAATTGATTTACTAATCTTAAATTAACCTGGTATTCCTGTGTAAAACCAAGTTAATCATGACTTTATCTTTTTGCATATTGCTAGAATTGGATAGGTAATAATTTTTTAAGACTTTTATATATCTTCGTTCATGAGTAAGATTGACCTATAATAGTGTCATTATTGGGGGTTGGTATCAAGATAAAAGTGGACTTACAAAAAGAAATGGGAAAGATTTCCATTGTTTCTATTTTGGGGATTTTAGTCTCTGTAAGATTATTTTGTTTTTGATTTATTCTTCAATGTATGATAGAATTCACTGATGAAACTATCTGGGACTAATTTTTATTTTTGGGACAATTTCTGAATCCTGTTTCAGTTTTCTCAATATTTGTAAAGTATCTAGCCAATTTTATTAAATTTGCTATTGTAATTTTTGTATTTAGTTTAAACATTTAAATGTATTGAGATAAAAGTTTTCTATGACATTTTCTTTTTATTTTAATGATCACAGCATCTGTAATCATGTTCTATATCATTCCTAATACTGCAATCTTTAGTGCCTTATTCATTTCCTTTATGTGTATTACTGAATGTTTTGCAATTTTATTATTCTTCTCAAAGAAGCAACTTTAAAAAAAATATTTATTTATTGGCTGTATAGGGTCTTGGTTGCTGTGCACAGGCTTTCTCTAGTTGCAGTGAGTGGTGTGTGGGTGTTCTCATTGTAATGGCTTCTCTTGTTGCAGAACACAGGCTCTAGGCACATGGACTTCAGTAGTTGTGGCATGTGGGTTCAATAGTTGTGGCTTGCGGGATCTAGAGCACAGGCTCAGTAGTTGTAGCACACCGGTTTAGTTGCTCTGCAGCATGTGGGATCTTCCCAGACCAGGGATAGAACTTGTGCCCTTGCATGGCAGGAGGATTCTTAACCACTGTGCCACCAGGGAAGTCCCCAACTTTTGTTTTATGATCCATATTTATTCTATTTTAATAAATCCAATTTATGTATTTATTATTTTCTTTCCATTTCCACTTCTTTTTTTGCTGTTTGGTTTTTTTGTTTTACTGCTGTTTTTATATGTTCACAAATGAATAATCAGTACATTTCATAATTTTTCTAAATTTTGTAATTTTTCAAAAATTTTATAAATGAATTTATATTCACTTATAAAGTTATACTGCTTTAGCTATATCCTACAAGTTTTGATAGGTAGTATTTTTATTATTATGCCCGTCAAAATGTTTTCTAACCTCCATTATATTTGTCTATTGAGCCATGAGTTATTTTGAACTTTTTTTTTAATTTCCAAACTTATGGGAGATCTTCTGGTTTTATTTATTTAACGATTTCTGTTTTAATTAAGTTGTGGTCAGAGAAAATCTTTATGCTTTCAGTTCATAGAAATTTTTTGAGACTTGATTTATGATGAATTTTTGTAAATGTTCCATGTGTGCTTAGAAAAAATACATTTGTGTTTTTTGGGTATAGTGGGTATTGTGACATATAGTAAAGGTCATCTTTGGTTTGGTTTTGTTAATCATGTTTAAATCTTCTGTATCCTTATTGACTTTTTCTGTCCATCTAATTAGTAGCAAGAAAAGCATGAACTAAGTCTATTAAGTGACAGTCTTTTTTTTTTTTTGTAATCTTTATTGGAGTATAATTGTTTTACAGTATTGTCTCAGTTTCTGCTGTACAACAAAGTGAATCAGCCACATTTATACATATATCCCCATATCCCCTCCCTCTTGAGCTGCCCTCCCAACCTCCCTATCCCACCCCTTTAGGTCTTCACAAAGCATCAAGCTGACCTCCCTGTGCTCTGTAGTAGCTTCCCACTAGCCATCTATTTACATTTGGTAGTGTGTATATGTCAATGCTACTTTCTCACTACATCCCAGCTTCCCCTCCCCCCAGTGCCCTCAAGTCTGTTGTCTACATCTACATCTCTATTCCTACCCTGTCACTAGGTTCATCAGTACCATTTTTCTAGATTCCATGCATATGTGTTGGCATATGATATTTGTTTTTCTCTTTCTGGCTTACTTCACTCTGTATGACAGACTCTTACATCCATCCACCTCACTACGAATAACTCAGTTTCATTCCTTTTTATGGATAAGTAAAGATGCTCAACATCACTAATCATTAGAGAAATGCAAGTCAAAACCACAATGAGTTATTACTTCACACCAGTCAGAATGGCCATCATCAAAAAATCTAGAAACAATAAATGCTGGAGAGGGTGTGGAGAAAAGGGAACCCTCCTGCACTGTTGGTGGGAATGTAAATTGATACAGCCACTATGGAAAACAGTATAGAGGTTCCTTAAAAAACTAAAAATAGAACCACCATATGACCCAGCAATCCCACTACTGGGCATATACCTGGAGAAAACCATAATTCAAAAAGATTCATATACCACAATGTTCATTAAGTGACATTCTTTATCAATGTCTTAAAATTTGTAATTTTGCTAATATAGGTATATCTTTTGGGGAGGTTGAAAGGCCCATGTTCTATCTTTTTCTGTCTTCTTAGCATCAACTTTTTGTATCCTTATTTTTTAGATATGTATCTTATAACCATCACATAAATTGGTTTTGTTTTTATTCAGTCTGACAATCTTTACTTTTTAATTGGAGCCATTAGCTTATTTACATTTATGCATAATGTAGTCAATGTTAAATTTGTGTTTAAATTTGCCATCCTGTTTTATATTTTTTGTGTTTCAACTTATGTGCTTGTATTTCCCTTTTTCTGCCATCTTTTGGATTATTTTTTGTTTTTATAATTATTTCTTGTACTAGTTTGGAAATTGTATACTCTGTTTTTATTCTTTTACTGATTTCCCCTAGAAATTACAGTGTGTATACTTATCAAAACCTGAAATTAATCAGTATCTTTGCTCATTCTCCAGAGAAAAGAAAGGTCTTTGACACCTTAACTTCATCTACTTTCTTTTTTACTTATATAATTTTGTTACACATAGTATAATTTTTTTATAAACATTATTCATTTTAAAATGAATCCGTATATTTAGCTCTTTCTTATATTTTTCTCTCATATCTCAGATCTTTCTCTTGGGATTAATTCTGCCTCCTCCTGAATTATCATTTCCTTTAGTGAAGATATTCTTATTATAAACCTCAGTTTTTTGGTGTTTAAAGAATGCTTTAATTTCCCCCTCACTCTTTGTAATAAGGAGTGTGACTCCATTTTTTTTTTTCATTTTATTTTTTTTATATTTGACTATTGATGGCTTTTAAACCTCACCCTCTCCTTCTTCCTCTCTGCCTGACATCTGGGTAAGCTGATAAGAAAGACAAGGTGCTCTCTCTTTTGTCACCAGAAATAGATTCAAACTACAGAAACCCCTTCCAATGTCTGGGAGCCCTCACCCTGGGTCTATCCCATAGCTACAATGAGAGCCCCAAGCCAGTCTCCCTTTCTTGCTCTAAGCAATTTTAGACCATCTTGAGAGATCTGCTCCATTCTCTCCAGAAAGCTTTAATTATATAAGTAATAAATCTTTTCATACCCTCTTGATGTGAGTGAGTGTGTGTGTGTGTGTAAAGAGTCTCAACACCCAAACCAAGTTTTCAGTGAAGCTCCATCCTGTCTTCCTGTAGTATGCCCCAAACCCTAAAAATATATTTTCTCTGAGTATGGAGTTCTAGTTTTACGAGTATTTTCTTTTACTATACTGAAGAATTCTACTGTCTTTTGGCTTCCAGTGTTGCTGTTGAGGTGTCAGATGTTTAATTATTTCTCCATTGATTATATATTTTGTCTTTAGGTTTTATTTATTTTTAATGACTCCTTTTCAGTGGTCTGTAGTTTTACTATGTTGTTGTCCAGGCAACTTTAATTCAGTCACCTGAGAATGAAGGTTGGCTGGGTGGATTTACTTCTGGCTTACTCTTATCCGAGGGTGTGAGTCTTTGGGAATCCAGTTTAATTTGGAGAAGTTTTCCTGTTTGGAAAATGCCCTTAGGGCAAAAGAAATTTTAGTGTTCTGCTTCTGTCTTTGGGTTCTGCTTTCTCTGATATTTTGAACTAAATTTTTTACTATCTTATCAGATCTTTGATAGTCTTAAGAAGTTACTTCAAAAAATGTCCAACATCATTTGTGATTATTTTCCATGGGAGGATTAATCCAAATACTCCAGCCTGCCGTATTTTCAGAAAGTAAAGTTTCAAGCTTGATTTTTTAAAAGAGACTCTTACTTTAAACTACCAATTCAGGTTGTGAATGACAAACCCTGTTCTTTAACTCTGGGAGCAAGTCTGGAGCCAAAGGCAGAAGATATATGATCAGAGCCTCTCATTTTAAGGTCCCAACTCCAACTTGATGGGACTCATCAGTGCTCACAAAGTGTGGTTACCATTATTTCTTTCATTTTAAAGATGAGTTAACTGAGGCATAGATGTTACCGAAAACTTGGCTTCTCTGTATATTGGTGTTGAATCAAATCTCAGAGACAGAGTTTTGGGTGAAGTAGAAAAGGATAGCTTGGGCTTCCTAGGTGGCGCAGTGATTAAGAATCTGCCTGCCAATGCAGGGGACACAGGTTCGATCCCTGCTCCAGGAAGATCCCACATGCCTTGGAGCAACTAAGCCCGTGTGCCAAAAAAAAAAAAAAGAAAGAAAGAAAAGAAAAGGATAGCTTTATTGCTTTGCCAGGCAAAGGGAGACACACTGGGCTTCTGTCTTGAAAAAGTATGTGTCTCAACCCTGGAGGATTTTGTGAAGGGTTTTATAACAGTGGTTCAAAGGTGGAGTCTCTGACAAGATTAGGGTGTGAGCAGGGCTTGCACTCCCTTAATATCCTCTCTGGTGGTCAGTTCTCTTAATCCTGATGAGCTTCTCTGGTCCCTTTAATCTTGCCTCAGGTGGCTTCTTGGCTGCTCCTCCCTTGATTAGCAACTGTTCAAGTTAGGGAAGGTCATGGAGGCTGGAGTCTTTCCTATACGAATTGGTGCACAAAAGGAGACCTCTGTGTCCAGGCCCCACTTGATTTCAGTGTGTGGGAGCCCCTCAGGGCCCCACTCTGTTTCACAGATAAGTAAGTTGCTCACACGAGTTTTTTTTTAAATGCTAGAGCTATGACTCAAACCTAGATCTGTTTGAACCACAACCTGTGCTTTTATTCAAACATGTAGTTTCTCTCGCCAGATTCAGAATTATTCCTACTGCCCTCTGCTTTGGCCTTTGGTCTCTTATGAAATATTTCTACACACAGCCCATGTAGGCATGGGCTGGTGTTCTTGGGATTTGCCCAGATCTCTGCCTCTGGCCCCGGAAATTTGAGTAGTAACCATTAGGAAAGTCTCTTTATGTTACAAAGATGTTGTAAAGAGTCTAACTAGCTCTGCCCTGTGCCGCATTTAGCGACCCAAACTCTTTGTAACTATTAAAGTCCACAGATAAAACAAGTTTTATTAAGGTTCTTTCGTAGTAAAAACTTGCACATATTTATTATAGAATATTATAGAACATAAATTCAGCAAAACCAAGAAAATAGATCATAGCTGTAGTCATATCCAGTCAAAGACAATTTCTTGGAAATCCTTCCAAACTCTATGCGTATATACACACACTCTGTATTTACATTTATATTCTAGAAGGGATTCATGCCATGCATGCTGTTTTGTAGCTAGGTTTTGGCTGCATGGTATCATGTGCCTTAATGATGATTACATGTTGAGTAGGGAACAGTATAGATTGAGATCAAAGCTGGAAAGCAACAGGAAATCAGGCCAGAAGGCTTTTCTAAGATATTGCGAGCTTCACACTGAAAAAAAAAAAAAAAAAAGAGTACAATATGACTTATTTTCCTAACTATTTTCTAATATTATGCAGCAAATCATTACTCACCTATGGAACATCATTGTAAAGAGAGAGTACTTGTTCTCTCTGAAGCATAGATAGTTACGATGGTTAACATAGAAATTATTATCCCATGTGGTTAAAGGCTATTGTGACATTCTGTTCCTGTTGATCTTTTTCTTCTCAGCATAGTGGTTATTTCAAAGCATACAACATTGAAAATGATAACTGTAATATCCAAATATAAAGAGATTTGCATCTAGGGGGCTTTTTAATATATCACTTAAAAGCCCTGGAAAATTAGTCTTTATTTCTATTAAATATTTGAAAATCAGAAAAGGGCAAAATTAGCCATCCCAAGGGTGGACGTGATTTTGAAGGGCAAGGGCTGATTGGTGCTAAGAGGTTAGTATGTTTCTAATCAAAGGATTATAAACAACTGTGGAAACCTTAGAATGGAAATTATCCAACAGTGAGACAAGTCAAACTATAATATTCTCATTTTATATTAGTGAACAAACTGCTCTGTGGTGTTTTAAAGTCCTTATTTATGCACAACTTTTTCTAGTCCTATATACCCAATTTATAACAAGTTATTTAACTTCTCTGAGACTTTTTCATTTCCTGAAAAATTAATATTTTAGGTGGTTTCCAGTTATTTGTTATCATTGAAACAGTGTGGCAGAGGGCACCCTCACACATATATCTTAGTGCGTTTGATCAAATGTTCTTGTAGCATACATTCCTGCTAGGGAAAATTTTATATGAAAGGATGTGCACTTATAGAATTTTGATAAACAACTGCCAGATTATCCTCCAAAAGGTAGTACCAATTTACATTCTCACCAAGAATGGATGATAGATCACCCTTCTTGATGTTTAAGATTAATAACATTTTTCAGCTTTATTGAGATATAATTGACACATAATATTATTATTAACAGTTTTTAATCAGATGAGATAAAATATGAAGTATCACATTATTTTTAATTTGTTTCAGTCATTAGTAATGGATTTGAGTGTATTTTTCATGTATATGGTTGATTTGTATTCATTTTATGTTTGTTTCTTTTCACCATTTTTCTATTGTGTTTTTTGTTCCTTTTTAATTTGTAAGTGCCCTTTAGCGGTATGTATAACATACATGCTTTGTTTATTTAGGAATATGTGTCAATAAGCCTATAATTTTCTTTCTTCTTTCTTTTCTTCTCATCTGCTTTTTTTTTACTGTAGACTAGAAAACCTTTAATATTTTTGTAAATTATGATGCAGTTTCTATAACTTTAGAATTATTTATCCTTTGAAAGTTGCTACAAACAGTGTAGTCATCCCAGTTTAATTATTAATAACACTGTCTTTCACTCTCCAAAGTGCCCCAGTGTGGGCTATAAATTATATGGTCCCTCTCGAATGAGCTCAATGACAAAACAGGCTGAACTCGAGGCATTCGGGGGTGCAGATCTTTCACAAAGTTTTCCATTTCTCATATGGTTATCATATATTCAATTTTGTTTGTTTATTTTTGAGCCAATTTGGAAATTTATATATTTTCCTAGAAAAGCATCTATTTCACTTAGATTTTGAAGTTTATCAGTATACAGTTGCACAAACATCTGCTTTCAAGTATCCTGAGTCAAGTGTCACCCATGTCAAGGATCAAGCAGAATAGGAATGTTATTTGTGGGTAAGTGTTAGGAAAGAAGGTGATGGGTGGATTAGGCCTGTGGTCCAACCTGTAGAGAGGTCAATTAGCCTTAGGCCTAAAGACAATCCATTGGACCTGGCCATTAGGAGAGTGTTATTTTCAGTGTGATAATAAGGATGGAAGCCAGATAGCAAAACAATATTGAGTTGAAGATCGGGAGGGAGAAAAAGTGGATGATCCTTTCAAGAAGTGTGAAGGCAAAGAGAGAAAGGGAGGTGGAGCAGTTCAAGAGAGGGGTAGAACCAAGGAGAGGCTTTTGTTTTAGGGGAAATTTAAGCCTGCTGTGGGCAAAGAGCTAGAGAGAAAAGAGGTGATGAAGAGATGCAGCAGGGAGGTGGGACTTTGGGACCCCAAGCATTCTGTTAACAAAGTTATGAAACATCCCCTCAAATTTAGCCTGGACCTATGTTAATGGAAACACTGGGATTTCTGGGAAGGAGCCCTAGGACAACTTTTCAGATTGAGCTTTGAAAGTCTTCAGCAGGGAGAAGAGGGTAACTTCACCTTAATGGAATATGAATTTAAAGCACAGTCCTATATGTCGTTGGCTACAAATGAATGGCATTAAAAAAGCTGTGTTCAGTATCACAGCCAAAGCAGTAGGTAAAATCACTTTATGCATCAGAGTCTAGTTCATTTGTTAAATTGGTGGTCATCTTTGGTTCCTGGTTATAAAATCTCTCTGCATAAATTTTGTGACAATTGAGTAGTGAAAAAGCATTACCTTTAAAAATATCTCCAGAAATGGATTCATTTGTATTTGTAATCTTGAAGGACTGATCTCATTTACAGTTGTATTTTAACTAATAGCCATTTCCAAAAAAATTTCTATGAAGAACTAAATCTCCTGATGATTTCCTCACTTACTGATAAAGACTTTTAGTATGTGCTACCATGCAAATGTCTTTGAACTGTTTTGTTTAAGATAATGTTTTTAGTTCTCTCAGAAAAGGTGCTGGCAGAGCCTTTAGATATCAAAATCTCTATGCTTAGTGCTCCCTTTACATGACCCTAAGAGTTAAACTGCTACACTGGGGGATTTTTCTTTAAAATTAATTTAACTGAAAACCTCTTCAGATTGTATTGTTGGCTTTGGTGCAGGGCATGAAATAATTTTCCATCGTACCCCACCATTCCTCGAAGGTCAGACTTTGAATTGGGCTGTTACTGTCTTGCCGCAGAGTTTCCAAGCTACGTTAATTTTGGGTTTGCCGTTGATGGATGGAGCAGTTTGAATTCTGACATGCAGCAGGCCAACTTGAATGACCTGCAGAGGCAGATGTCAGCCTGTTATTTCATGCCCGTTTGTCAGGAAGGAAAAACTGCGTCTGTTCAGGCTGTTCTATTCTGGGTTGCCTACGTGAAAGTATGCAAACGTGTGCTACACATAATACAGGTTATGGGGGCAGGATGTATGTGGTATTTATATAATATATTGACACATAAAGGGACATAGGAATGGTGTGTGTATTATGTTTTTATATGCCATTTAATATTTTGGTATATATAAATATTTTGTGTGGATATAAACAGAGGCATGTATCTTTGAACACACACTACAAAATTGCTCTATATATAGAGGAACATATCCATTGATCTTGTACTCAGGGACCTTTCTACAGACATGTCTTCTTTCCATTGAGATCAGTGAGCATATCAATATGTCATAGATAAAAAGAGGGCATATGTAGATCCTAGATGGTAAGGAGAGCAACACTGTAGAGTTAGGAGTGTGAACTGGGAGGGAGGAAGTGAGAAACCAGAAAAACAAAGGAGGGGCTGTATCTGTACTCTTAGAGCAAAGTCTTAGAGCAAAGCTGAAGGCTAAGGACCAAGCATGAGGTGGGTATAGTCTGATGAACCATTTGATAAAGTAAAAGAGATTGGATTTTGGGGGGCATCAGAGCTGGCTGCATGAGTGACTTGAAATTACCCCGAGTTCATGAATCCCTGTTGTCATCCAGGCCCAAGAACCACATTTCCTCCTTAAGCAGCTGCCTTGATAAGCAGTAACAAATTAGATGGATAGGTTCTCAGAAACTGCCCGAAATCAGTGTTCTTGGGAAAAGGCTTGGAGGAGGATGTGGGCTAGACCTCTTCATCCCAGCACAGAACTAGTTTTACCTGCTTCGTTTACATCTGGGGACTTTGCAGAGAAACCAGTTTTCAGAGACTGACTTCTTTTTGTTTATTAATTTTTATTTTTGTAGAGTAATACATGAATATAGTTTTAAAAAGTCAAGTAATACCAAAAGTTTAAAATGCAAAAAGCAATTCCCTAATTCACCTCACATCCCTAATCTTAGTCCTCAAAGGGAGCTAATTTCCATTCATTTATCTATCTCTTCTGGTGTTTATATGCTTCTAAATAATGCTACTATTCCTTAATTTATCCATTTTAGTCCTAACTTATGGGCTTCTGTTTTAGCCGATGAGCTTTCAGCTTTCACATACAAGGGTGAGTCAAAAATTATTTGTACTCTGGCTATAGAATTTACAGAAATTTTAATATAACCAGACTGGATAATTTTTGACTCACCCTTGTACATCACCCCCTGTTTCCCCTCTGCCATCCTCCCTAAATAAATATTTAGGTTTATACCTTTATGTTGAGTACAATATGTTCTATAGTTATTTACTTTCTTTCACAGTATTTTTTTCACTTGCTTAATTTTCTCAGTGATTCTTTCCATATTTTCCAACACCTTCCCCAAATCTTCCATCATCCTTCAGACCAATCACTTAACTATGTCCATTGCATTTTTCAAAAGTCCTATATACTTCCGGTCCAGCATGGATAGTTTCTTTCTAGGCCTGCTTGGAGGCCATTTCTCATTTGTTCTCAGTCTTTTGTTGTCATCTTGAGAATGACCATTTCCCTCTTTCCAGTTTTTGGTGACTTTTCCTGGATTTTATACCTTCCTTCTTAGTTTATGCCCTCATTTTGTTAGGTGCTTCTCCGGTAGCTTTCTCAGAAAACATGTATTGAGAGGTAGATATTTTGAAAACTTAACCCTCGAACTTGATTGATACTTTGGGTATAAAATTCGAGTTTTAATGCTGATGCTGAGAAGATGGATGTCATTCTGGTTCCTGTTGCTTTGTGTAACCTGCTTTTCCCCTTCTGGAAATATCTAGAATCTTCTCTCTGTTTGCAACATCTTGTAATTTCACAAAGATATGCCTTCATGTGGGGTCTATTTGCATTCACTGAGCAGGGCACCTGGCTGGAAACTCTTAATCTGAAGGTTTTGTGCTTTTAGTTCTGTTTCCTCAGATTCTTTTTTAGCGGTTCACTTCAGTTCCTGTCATTCTGTTTCCCCAAGTGTGTTGTGTTCTTTGACTTCCTCAGTTCAGGAATGAGACACTAAAAATTGATTGGCTGGGTTTGTCTACTGTAGGGTAGGGGCAGGGAATGAACATTTTTATTGGGGGACCCCCAAGTGATAGATTTCTTTTTGAGTACTGTTCAGTTTCTCTAGAAACTCTCATTTCTTGCCTGAAGGATATAATCCTGGCTGGAAGGTATCTGGAAGCCGGGCAGGGGATATGGGATCAGGCAACACTGTTCATATTGCAAACTTTTACTCAGTGCTCCTGTTTTGTTCCCAAGTCTAGAGCCACTTCAGCTTAAATGCTCACTGAAATAAACCTTCCAGCTTCTGCAGAAATGAAGCAGGAGTTGTCTCCTGGCTCTGCAGAATAGAGGAGGGAACAGAGAACTGAAAATGCTCCTTCTACGAACTTTCAACCAATCCTCCTATTTTCAGCCTTTTTATGATTCTGCAAGGGGAATCAGTTTCTTCTCTTCCCTCTAGAGAAACTTATTTCAGTTTCATCTGCTCTGCTAAGGCAATTATTATTCTTCCCATGAATTGCTTTCTTCCAAAGATTTGTTGACATTTCTCATCCACTATCATCTTCTTTCCCGTTTTCCTTTTCCTTGTAAATTTATGGCTTCTTGTTCTTTGATTATTATTATTCCACTTTTTATTTTCATTATTTTGGTAGGATTGGGTGAGGAAGCAGAGATAAACACATGTTCAATCTATCATATTTAACTGGAAGTATATGAGGCTTTGCCTTTAGAACCACTTTTAATGCCTTTGGATTGTACGGGGAACCTCCTGCTTTAAGAAAAGAGAAAAATCCTCATTTCTCATTCTGACCTTGCCACTGACTCTAAACACAACCCAGGAACATGGCATGTTTCACTTTTAATATTAACCTTTTGAAAGGATATGATTAAACCACTCTTTTCTCAAGAACATGCCAATAAAGAACTCTTCAATGATTCTTGAGTTTCATGGGGCTACTGTAAACCCATGGTTTAGAGATTCCTGCTTTGGACTTTTCTATTTGTGGGCAAATGGGCTTATTGTCTCCAAAATATATTAGTGACTTTTCCTGCATAAACAACAATGGAAAAATCAAGGAAAAACTACTTTAGTGCAATATATCTGAGCAGGGGAGCTACTGCTGGCAGATTCACCCAGGACTGTAGAGGAAATGCTACTGTGAACTTGATTAGGCTACTGATAGAGGTTCTAAGATGTTCTATAGTAGGATCTTGGATATAAAGAAGGAGGAGTAGGAGGATTAAAAGAAGTAGAAGAATGTTTCCCATATACTTACTTGCAAAGGACCATTACTTGATGTTTTTTTCTGCATGGCTTCTATTGGACAGACCACAAGAACACCTTCTTGAGTGACTGGAAATCTAACAGATTGCTAATATACAACTCTTCCTTCTTTTTCCCTTTTGCTTCCCACTTGTCTTTTCAACAGGACCCTGAAGTCTGTCACTGAAGTCTCTGTAGCTGTAATCAAAGTTAAAGCCCATACCCCAAGATCTACTTTTAGATGCCTTCATTTTTAGACAAATGTTTTGGAATATAGACAGAGAGTCCATATTAAGAGAAATAAGTCAGATTGCTACTTCTTTCACTCATTCAATAAACATTTGTTGAATACGACCTATGTATCTGGCACTGTGCTTTGTGATAGGGATGTAGAGATGAGTGGCCCCTACTCTCAGAGACAGACAGTTTACTGAGAAACACAGACATTTAACCAGATAAAGCACAATAGAACAGGTGCTATCATAGAGATATAGTAATTTATGTAACAGATGTTTATTAAGGGCATATTATGTTTAAGTTATGCTAGATGCTAACATGCAAAATGGAACCTTTGAAAGGATTTGCATCCATGTGAAGTCATTGGAAGGGCCTAGGGGAAGAGTACAAATGAAGGCCCTCTTACTATATGTCCAGATGTTGAAAAATCACAAGTAAAAACCAATGTATTCAATAAGATATTTGTAATTTTTGATGCCTAATTGGTCTTATTCCATGCTTGCCTCTTTTTTAAAAAAAAAACTTAACCTTTGTTTACATCTTCTACTTATCATTCTTGCTTCTTGGCAATTCGTTCTATGCAAAACAATCAGAACTTCTAATAAATTAATATCAAGTTAAATCAGTTACCTGACTAAAATCAAGTCAATCCCCTTATTAATTTCCAGTTTGGGAAAAATTAAAATCAAACTGTCATTGAGCATTGTTTTATATATATAAAAACATATATATATATATATATGTGTCCATAGAATAAAATTCTCTAAGAGTGTGATTATTTTATATCTCTTGCAGGCTACTGATACACTGCCCTCAGGATGTAGTGTATAAGTTTACATTCACACTAATAGCGTATGAGAAAGTTGTTTTACCTGTACTCTCCCTGACAGTGGGAATTCCAAGTTCTTAAAAAAATTCATCAATTTGACTGATAAAAGTGACATATAGTTGTTTTATTTTCAAGCTTCTATTTACCAAAGAAGCTGAAAATAAATTCATATGTTTTCTAAGTCTTTCATTAACACTCTTTTACCAAATTGCCTAAGCCACTTCTTGTTGTACATTCTATTAGGGTGTTCACCAGTTCATACTATGTTTAAGCACTTGTTATATATTGCAGATTTTTGTCTTTCATGCTGTATGCATAAGTTGTTTTTCAATTTGTTTGTATAGTATCTTTTAATGCATAAGTTTTACATCTTTGTTAGGCTAATGTATAAATCTCTGGCTTGATGGAATCCTCTTTTTTCATTTTAAATCAAGATATAGCTTAAACATTCAAAGCATTATATAATAGATATCCGCACACTCACCACTTAGCTCACACATACACACACACATTCACATGCACAAACACATGCGTGCACGCACATTGGCTTCAATGTATCTTTCTTGCCTCCACATATCTTTGTAAAGACAAAAGATAGGACTTTAACTTCATCTTTCCTTCAAATAGTCTCTGATCTTCATCTGTTTATTTTGTATTGGCTACTTTTCCTATTGATTTGAAGTGCCACTTTAAAGTATACAAATTAAAAAAATATATTAGAGTATATTTTTCACATGTTATTTTGTTCCATTGATCTATTTCAAACCAGAACCTTGTTGTTTTAGTTACCGTAGCTTTATAAATTTCAATATCTGCAAGAGCAACTCCTCCTTGTTCATTTTTTTCTGATATTTAAAGCTAATCTCCTGTTTTTATTTTTTCAGATAAGCTTGAGAATCATTTTATTAAATTCCAGCCCACGCCGAAGAAACTTAGGGATTTTTAGTGTAATTGTGTCAGATTTATAGATTAATTTAGCTGAAGGTAATAGCTTTATGGTTGTGTAGCTTTCCATCTAGCTACAAATATGATTTTGTCTCTTTATCTATTTAAACCTTCTTTTATGTCCCACTGTAAAAATGTTGCAGTTTCCATATATAGGTAACATGCAATTCTTATTAAATATATTTCTAATAATTTTATCTCCTAATTCCCATAGTGATTGGCATGTTACCATTGTTTTTTCTGACTGATTATTGCTGACATATAAGAAAATTATTGCTTTTTAAAAAAAATAACTGAATTTTACAATTTTGCCACCTTGTTGAAGGGGTTTAATTTTCAAAGTTTTTTGGTTGATTCTCTTAAATTTGTCAGGTGACAATTACATCATTAGCAAACAGTGATACTTTTGCCTCTTCTTTTCCAGTATGCATACTTAACTAGTTATTTTTCTTATCTTATTTCTTTGGCTGGAACTTCCAAAATAAGATTGAATGTTAGTATTAATAACAATAAAACCAGGCAAACTTGTCTTATTTTTGTTTTCAGAGTTTCACTACCAAGTTTGATGTTAGTTGTTAGTTTCCAATAGTCCTTTATTATGTTGAGGATATATTCTCTTACAGTTTATTGTAATAAATTTAGTTTTGAAGATAATGAGTTTGAGGGATCTAGAAATATCTGATAGGAGATATTAAGCTAATTCAAGAGATCTAGTTAGGACTTTTATTATCATATCTGAGAAATGAAATTATGAGAGTAGATGTGAAATTATGGAAATAAATAAGCTCATTCATGGAAAGTATATAAAAATAATAAAGAAATATCAAATGGATGAGGAGTAAAGAAAAGCTACTCAATTGGCAAAATGGAAATGCCAATATAAACAACTATTTAAAGTATCAATAGTTTCATGATAAAAGAAATAGGCTAGTAGCTTCAGCAGGAAAAAGCATCAAAGGAAGAGATAAACATTGTTGACAGAAGGAGAAAAAGGTTGAAGACAAAGGAAAAGGGGGATAGTTGGTGGATGTGGATAGTCATGGGAGCAATGGGATGGTCAGTAGTCAGTAAGGGACAATCCAGGTCATAGAGTGAGATGGTAGCTTCGGAAAGGAGGAAGGGAGGGAGAGGAGTGACTGTTGTTTTGAGATGAGAGAAAAGGAGAGCTTCTTTCATTTCCAGCCTACCACTACAATCTCATCATAAGCCTAGGACATCAGCTCCCTGTACACAATTTAATAGAACACTGTGTCATACATGTATTGATGTGTGTGTGTGTAGTGTGTGTAAGAGAGAGAGGGTGAGAGAATGTGTGTTTCGGGGCGGGGGGAGGGAGAGAGGGAGAAAGAGAGTGCATGGGGGAGTGTGTGGGAAAACGCCACTTTCTGGGCTGAGAACCTGAGTAGTGTGCACCTCCCTGCACCTCTGGCAGAAAGTCGAGTATCTGCTAAACATCTAAACAATTCACTCATCCAGTGTCTTCTACTGGCTTCTGGAGAGAAGACATATCAGTGAATTAGGCAGTAATTTGCTAGAGTACAATATATACCTATTTCCACTGGAAAAATTTCTTGGGTGTTCCCTACCTTCTCTTTATAATTGTACTACATGGAGATCTTTGCCTACATTTCTTTTTAGTGAGGAAATTTTGATAAGATTACACAGGAACAAAACACTATAGTTTGCAAATTGGAGTCTTCTCCTCCACCTCTTCCACCACCACCCATCAAATTATTACTTTTATGGTTAAACTGGTCTTTAATGAGGTAAACATACCTTAAAGCCTGCAGTAAAAGTTCCAAGATTTTAGAAAGGAGAAAGCAGCCCTTCTCTTGTTTCTTCTTCTCTACCTTCTTTGTCATCCAATGCTGCCTTCAGTGACTCAGAAGGGCTTGTCCATTGATAATGCACCTGCGCTGTTGGTGTTTGTTGTCCCCAAGAAACTTCTGTGCATCCTACTCACTTGTAAGATCCATACATGCAAAAAGGGTTAAAAAGCTCTTTGATGCAAAATGCTATGAGAGATCCATCTCTACTTGTAAAAATCACATCTGTAAAAAAAAATCCAGAAAATGGTACCAATTTTATTTTAAGTATTAAACTGTTAATATTTAAAATATTAGTGTTAATGAAATTATGACTTTTATAATTAAATATATATACATATAATAACCAGCTGAGTTACCTTCTCCATGATTGTATTTTTCCCTAGTACAAAATGACCCTAGACTGACTTCTTAAATTTCAGCCTGCTCTTCATGAGCCACTTTGAGGCGAAAATATCTCCGAGGGAAAGGAATAGAATTAGTCTCTTTTTAGGAGAGAAGAAAATAACAGTGTTTAATTTTAGTTCACTAGTGCAGCACGATAATTTCCCAGTTTTGTGTAACACATACATTTCCTTTGTATACATATACATTTTTGTACATTTCCTTATTGACATCATATAGTGTGTGTATGCATATACATATGTAGGTACATGTACATATACATAGGTAAATCTTTGCATCCTGCTTTGATCACATAACATATTTTGATCATTTCTGTATATTATAAAAATGTCAAGAATATTTTGATCACTTCATAATATTGTCTCGTAGATGTATTATACATATTCTACTATTCCTCTTTTATTGTACATTTAAGGTTATTTTAAATATTTTACTATTAGAAATAATTCTTTGATAAAGATCACTACCCTTAATCCATTGTTTTTGTCCTGACTGACTTTTTTCCAAGGGTAGATTCTTAGTGATGGAGTTATAGAGTCAATAGCCTTTTTTAAGAAATATTTTTTAAGCTCTTTATTGGAATATAATTGCTTACACTCTTGCAGCAGTTTTTAAGGTACACCAAAGTGAATCAGCTATATTTATACATATATCCCCATATCCCCTCCTTTCCGCGACTCCCTTCCAGCCTCCCTGTCCTGGCCCTCTAAGGCATCACCCATCATCAAGTTGATCTCCCTTTGTTATACAGCAACTTCCCACTAGCTATCTATTTTACATTTGGTAGTGGAAATATGTCTATGCTACTCTCTTACTTTGTCCCAGCTTCCCCTTCACCACCACCCCCGCCCCAGCCCCATGTCCTCAAGTCCATCCTCTACATCTGCATCTTTATTTTTGCCCTGTCACTGGGTTCATCAGTACCATTTTTTTTGATTCCACATATATGTGTTAGCATACGTTATTTGTTTTTCTCTTTCTGGCTTACTTCACTCTGTGTGACAGTCTCTAGGTCTATCCACCTCATTACATATAGTTCAATTTCTTTCCTTTTTATGGCTGAGTAATACTCCATTGTGTATATGTGCCACATCTTCTTTATCCATTCATCTGTTGATGGGCACTTAGGTTGCTTCCATATGACCCAGTAATCCCACTCCTGGGCATATACCCGGAGAAAACCATAATCCAAAAAGAAACATGTACCATAATGTTCATTGCAGCACTATTTACAATAGCCAGGGCATGGAAGCAATCAAAAGCCATTTTTAAGGCCCACGATACATGTTGCCAATGATTTGAAGAAAGGCCCCATCAGTGCATGCTGCTGTAACAGCCACCAGCATTGAGCAATATTATGTATCTTTTTCTCTTTGTTTAATGAACTGCTTCAGGTACAGGAAAAAATTACAGGGAATGATATAATCAAATCTATGTACCCACCACCAATTAAAGAAATCAAAGTTACAAATAGCTGTGAAGGCCCCATCACATTTGCCTCACTTTCCTTCAAAGGTGACTCCTTTCCTAAGTGTGGTTTTATCATTCTTGCATGCATCTCCGTACTTTTACTGCACTAACATTTCTTAAGCATTTACTAATATGATATATGAGAAAACAAGATTGCATTGTTGGTTTAATTAGTATTTCTGTGCTTACTTGTGAATTTGAACACGTTTCATGGTTTTTTGCCTCTTATAGTTCCTCTAATGTGAATTGTCTGTCCCTTTTAAAATTGGCCCTTGGTTTTTCCTTGTCAATTTCTATATCCTTTATATATTAAGGAATCAGCCTTTTAGACATTTATAGAAAACATTTTATTTACTGTCTTTACCTTTGTTTAAAATGTTTTTTGAAACATAGGAATTAAAGTACAACAAAGCTATCAATCTTTTTGTTAACTTCAACCATTACTTTTATGCTCATATCTTTCTATGTCCAGAGTCCATATAACATATGATTTTCTACTAATCTCTTTTGTGTAGTTTTATAAAGAGAGCCATCTACCTGTGTGCCTAATTTTAGGTGTTGATGGGGCAAGAATGAGCTTTTTCATGCCTGGGTATATTCTTCTCTTTCAATCAAGTGTGAACATTTTAAAGGCAAGAACCAGTTCTTAATCTTTTTTTCTAACTCCAGACCCCTCACTGACCCTTCCGGAACACAAAATTGTTAGAATATGTTTGTTAAATAAAGAAATGACCATCATATTCATATTTTACATGCAGCTAACTTAGTGAAAACATTTTATGACCCTTTTGGAATCTATCCTGGGGCATTTTCCTTCTCCCCACCTTCTCTTATCTCCTTTGTATTTCTTTGTCTTTAAGTATAACTTTAAGTGAAATTGCCTACTTGCTTTCAGTAAAATTGCCTAGTTGTTTATTTGAAATAAGCCTTAATTCTATTTAGAGATGCAAAACATTTCTATTACAGAAAAACACGAAATGTGAACACAAGAAAAAATTAACAGCATGCTTGTTCTAACCCAGAAACATCTTATTGAGTTATCTAACCCCAATTCTGTGCATAGATTTATGACTTATATGTAGATAGAGAGGTGATCTCTAGCTAGATGACAAATGAAGTAGATGACAGGTACATAGAGATTATGTGTTTTAAGTTATACAACCAAATGGTTTGAAGCTGGCACTTCCTTGGCTTTAGAACATTTTTTTTTCCTTCAATTCTGAAGCTCTGAATGCTCCATCCTGAGCTGTTAAAGAAATTATGAATTTTTAACATATCCAGAGGATGAATTAATTTCCCAGATAACGTTTAGTATTTGTGGGCCATGTTGGTTTCAGAAAGCTTTTGCATTTTAAATATTCAGGGAGGTAGGTGAAATTCACACCAAAAAGCCATACCTGACTCAAGGTCCAACTCCACGTTTCTCTTTGGAATCCTCCACAACTCTGAATGGTGATGCCTCATTTCAGCCACCTCAGAAACCACCTTTCCTAGTTCCTTACCACTGCTCCACATTGAAACTTATTCTGAGGGAAATTCTGACACCAGGATGTGTCACCCCAATTTTAAGTTAGAAAAGCCTAGTGGGTTGACACTAGGATCTGAGTACAGGGTTAAAACAAACACAGGAAGACAGAAGGAGAAACTCAGGTCATCTCTCTCTAGGGAATTTTTTTTTATTGAATAGCTACCCTCTTCTCCCAAAGAAATTAGATTTTTTAAAATGTATTTAAATAGCACCAAGATTGCCACTCCTCCTGATAACAACCAGGAAATTAAGTTGAGCCTGTCATTCTTTCCTTAGGTTGGACTGTTCTGGCTTATTCCTCTGTGAGTTTATGAGTTAACAGTGAGGCACTAGCTGAACGTTCTATTTCCTGGCTGGTGTTCACTTATGTCACAACTTTGTTGAAATGAGACTTTAAAACATCGTCAATGAGTGGTTGCTCCTGGTCAAAATGTGGTGGCAGGTCCATTCATTAGATTCGGTCTTTTCCCAGTTTGCTGTCTGTCTCTTTCCATTCAAAAGTACCGGGTTCAGTGGAACCCAGTACCCTGAGAGATACTAAGCAGCACCTAAAATCATTTGATAACAAAAAGTTGTCTTTAGTCACTTTATGGCAAGGTGAAGTTGACGTTTGAAACATTATGTATTTAATTTTGCTTGCTATAGAAAACAATACAGAAGTGAGGTCCTCTGATAAAGCCTTTTCCTTCTGAGAGACAGATCACCCCCTCCACACCATCAAATTAATTTCAGCTTCCCTTTTGGCCACACAAAGGGCTTTTTTGGAGGTGGAATTAAATCTGGAGGCTTCCATTTGTCTTGATTTTCTTGCTAAATGTAAACTGTTTCAAAGAAGGTTGAAATTAGACTAACATTTTCCAAAGTGTCTACCTTTCAGTCTCACTGAAGAAAACCTCTGGAATTTTTTTTCACTGTGCTGAAATACCATGACACCTGTCTAGACCAATTAGAGCAAGAGAGTGGTTGAGTCTCTGCGATAGGAATGATGGATGTGCTAGCGATGGTTTTAGTGACTCATTAGCCGAATGCTATAAAGATATAAAAGTTTTCACAGTTTTTATTTTCATTTACATCAAGAGCCTGCTTAAACCTGTACCCTTCTCTCCATTACCTCTTTCTTGTGTCGTTGAAAGAAACTATCTGTTCAAACCCCCTGGCATACCTCAGATTTACTATGCAAACTGTCCTGTTGCCTGTGTCTTTTTAGTTATCTTGGTCCTATTTCTAACTAGTAGGATTTCCAAACTGGAAGAGGAAAGTGGCAGGGATTTAAGTATGCCTTAAATTCATCTCTATAAAGTCCATCACTTGTGCTTGGGAGATGGACACACAATGTTGCAATGTTTTTGTTTTTGTTTTTGTTTTTCTTTTCATTTGTTTTTCTCTTCGTATCAATTTATGGCATTTGAGTTTGCTTTTGTCTTTTATTATTCTCACCCGGCTTCCATCTTTTGGTTCCTTCCCACGATTAGTCCTGTGGCAGGTGCACCTTTCTTTGGTGCTTTGGAAAACACTAGGCCTTTATTCATATTAAGGCCACAGTATCATAAATGAAATTTCAGTTTGGGTGTAGAGGTTGCCCTTCTTGTAATATGAATCATAAACACTAGCAATGCAATTTTAAGAAGCTGATTTTTTTCCCCAAGAAAGAAGGAAAATACAATCTCTGAATCTGCTAGAGTCAGACCACCTCCCTCCCTGCTTACTTACTCTGAACAAAGGCTGGGCAATCTCAATCCTTTTGAATACTGTATGAAATTCCAGGCCACATACAGAGCATGTATGGAAACAGAATGTGCAGCAGGAGATGGATTGCACCACTCGCAGTATTTTCATATTGGCAGCCCTGTTTGCCTACACACACATACAGCACGCTGGCGTAGGGGGAATGGCTGGCTGTTGGTCCAGATTTATATTTCCCATCACTGCTCTCTATCCTTTGGGATCAACTTTGTCACGGGAACACCGGCGGGGGTTTATTACAGAGTATGACAGCCAGTATGGGACTGTATGTACATTGTAGATTCATTGTCCTCCTGGATAAGGATTTATACAGTCACACACTCGTTCTTTCCAAGAGCTTACCTGGTGCATGGACATTCATATATCTGTGGGGCTGGGTCCTGTACAAGGCCCCTGGAGGCAGGGATGAGACCCTACACATCTCAGCCAGCGCTGGGAGTGTATTCAAAGAGATTTGTTTCTAAATGCTTACTGCTTTTCATTTTAAAATTTAGGTTATTTAAGAGACAGAAATGAACCTGAAATAGGAACTGTCCAGGCAAGAAGAAATTCATAGGTTTGCCAGTGTGATTCAGAACAATTAAAATAGATGCAAATGGTCTCTGAAGCTATAAATTTAGTGAAATCAAATGTTAATATATTGAGTGGCTATTATGAGCAAGGCAGGCTTAGAAACTGGAGCTGTAAGGAGCACAAGAGGGTTTCTAGAACTGAGAAAATTCAGCTTCTCAGGATTCACATGGTACAACTCCCCACCCATCCCCCTGACCACCTTGTTTTCTTTTTATTTTCTTTTCTTTTTTTAAAAATATATATTTAAAGTGTACAATTTGATTTTTTTCTCTTATTAGTATATATGGCGATCCCAATCTCCCAATTCATCCTACCCCATGGACACCTTGTTTTCTGGTGAAAGAATCTTGTTTAGGATCAAATAGAAGCTTATTTGGGCCAGAGCCCTTTTCAGCAGACTGTTTTTCCAAGCCTGAAAGAATATGGATACCTTACAAATGGATGCTTTTTCTCTAAATGAATAGATTCATAATAAATTGAACCTTAGAAATCATCTAATTTCTTAATAGCTGTTTGAGAGAAGAATTTTTAAAATATATTTTAAAATATATATATATTTTTTATATTATAACACAGTGATATGTTTGTTAATGAAGAAAGGTTAAAAATGGCTCTCCTTATTCCCAGACATGTGATAAAAGGAGTAATATGTTGGAGGTAGACATCTTGGATAGTTATTAAGTAGAACAATTTAAATAGATATTCCTCATTGCTAGGCACTGTGCTAGGCACTGGATACCAAGATCAACAAGATAAAATTCCTTGACCTCAAGAAACCCATAATTCAGGAGACACCTTGCACTAGACCCTTAGCGTGTCCTGCTTCTTTCTACCACCTCTCGATATTCTTCCCACTAATAGCTGTTTTCTTAAAGTATGTCAGGTCTTTCCCAGGTGTGATCATTAATATGAACAAATGGTTGAGAAAGACACCACTGCATGTTTATGTAATATTCTTAATTCAAAGGAGCTTTGGGAATTCCCTGGCGATCCAGTGGTTAGGACTCAGAACTTTCATTCCATGGCTGGGGTTCAATCCTTGGTCGGGAAACAAAGATCCTGCAGGCCGTGCAGTGCAGCCACAGTTAAAACAAAAACAAAGGAGCTTTAAGTCATGTGAATCAAAAGTCCGGTTCCTCTTGACACGCTGATCAGTAAGGTTTTGTGTTGTCCCTGTCTCCGTACCTCAGACTTTCCAGCCTGAAAACGATGTTACAGAGTTTATGATATTTTCCTTCACTTTATCAACAGATTGATCTTGCTTACACATCTAATTACACCTTTCCTTAGCATAGAAGACCCTTCATGATATGGGCATTCACTTTTGTTTCCTCTTCCTTCTGTCTGTCTTCAAATTCTAGCAAATATAAACTGTTAGGAGCCCCTGCATTCACTTTGCTGTTGCCTACATCTGTCTTTGTATTTGTCTTGCCCCCTACCCGTTTGGGAAATCTCTTCTGCTTAATGTTCTTCTCACTTGACAAAATCCACTCTCTCCTTCAAAACTGTGTATATGCTCCAGTTTTATACTCATAACAGTATATTATTTTTGTTTTAACGTCTGCTCTATAATATGATTTTTTTTTTACATAGGGAACAAAGATATTTATGGCTGCATCAGAAGTAAATGATAAAGTCCCTCTTTATCCCTTTATCCCCTACACCAAACACAGAGCCTGACACAAAATAGGTTCTAAATAAATATTCACTGGGCTGTACGTTGAGGGAGATTGTACAAGTTAGATGAAACAACTGGAAAAAAACCAAAGTAACAGTTTCAGGTAAAGGTGTAGAGTCCCAAACATGAGTGTCACCATGGTTTAGAGGAATGTAAAGTAAGTGAAGGATAGAAGGGCGGCTGAGTCTTCCAGGCTGGTGGAAGGCCTGAGATGGACATTAAAGGTAAGAAGAGTGTTTGCAGTGAGGAAAGAGGGATGATATTCCAGAGAAAAAGAATACTGGCAGCAAAGGGCAGTAGACCGTTTGTTGGTGATCACATAGTCTAGATTTTGTAGCTGGTTCTCATTTCACATCACTTAATTCTTTTCAATGAAGGCCATTCATCAAATGAATGTCTAAATGTAATTTAATTTTCACATCTTTGTAAGCTTTTTCATAAAAATAGATTTGTAGATTGGAATATATATCTTGGTTTTAGATTGGGAGATATGGGTACAAATTCTCTGTGTAAATGGGCATTTAAAGATAGAAGTCTTCTGTGTGGGGGGTACAGGTGGATTTAAGGAAACTGAAGCCATGGGATTTTCTTTCATGGCTTTGCTTTAGTCAATGACTCCTGTTCCTCTGCTTCCATCCTGGATGTAAGAGGTATATAGCTATCTCTGCCCAACACAAAGTGAAAACCAAATTTGTTACATGACATGTCAAATACATTATTTAGTGTCATACTATCATCATTTAAGATTTATTTCATGGAGAAAGGGAGTTTTTAGAGCCTTACTAGTAAGTGGTTCCAGGACCACTAGCATCATTTAGGGGCTTGTTAGAAATGCAGACTCCTGGGTCCCAGCCTGCACCCACTAAATTAGAATCTACATTTGAACAAGCTCCCTAAGTGATGTAAATGTCACTGACCTGCAGACTGTACAGCCTTTTTCAACCGGGATTCCTCATCTAAACCACAAAAATGCAGAAAATGATTTGAGAGGCTATTTTCTCAGTCTTCCAAAATTGATACATGAGTAGTTCATTCTAGATGCAGAGGTGAGAGGTTAGTTTATTACATACAACGGAGGCCTTGGAGGATTAGAGCTTAATTAATTCTCTCATAGATCCTCAATCAGGAAAAGCATCCAGAATCCTAAACTTGAAGGAGAATTCAGGTTGATTCTTTTATATTTAAACTTCACAAAATGTGAACATGTTGAACTAGGCACATGTGAGCTGTAACGTTACTGTGAGATGGGGGGCTTCCCATTGGTGAATCTTTGTTTATATTCCGAATTAGCAGAAAACATAACCAGCTTTGTACAAACTACAGCACTTTAAAAATTTAGCAGACTTTGCATGCCTGATTTACAAACCCAAATGGTACAGATCTAGCTGTGGCTGAGTTAAGTAAATAAAAGCATGACACATGTTTTCCATAGCTCCACATATATACTATATTTAAATAGCTCCAGAATTCGAAGAGATTTTTCTCAGACACCTAAAATAAAAATCACTTGTGTGTGTGCCAGAGTGTAGAACAGCCACTGGAAATGTGGTAATAGGAAAGATGAAATTCTTCTGTGCTCTGGGCCCATGAAAATGGGGCCATAATCGACATTATTTGGCAACTTTCTCCATTAGCATTCATTACGGCAGTCACACCTGTCCTGTGCGTGTAAGTGTGTGTGAGATTGAATCTGGGGAAAGAAGAAATGTCTTTGAGCAAGAGGCCGCATTTGGCCTCACTACCTGGAGTCAGAAATCAGGGAACGCCAAGACACATTAACAGCCAGGGACTTCTGACGGTGACCTCCTACAAAATTGGATCCGGCTTTTCCCTGGCAGTTGTATTAAGCGCACACATTTGATGAAATGTGCTTCTGAAGCCGGCATATTTGACTGCTTCCTTTCTTCCCCCTCCCCCCTTTTTTTTCTGGGGGATAGATTCTTTATTATCTGCTGAATTCATTTCACTCTGTCAATATTCTATAGAAAAATGATGGACATTCTATAATTTTGACTTTTATATTAGTTCATAATTTTGATGGCTCTACCTTAGGGCTGCTTTTCTCTCTTGCAGCCTTTCCTTCTCCTCCCTCCTGCCCCTGACTTGGGTCTCTGGTTGCTCCATCCGGCAGCTAAGCTTATGACAGCTGCGTCTCTCCTTATTGCCTCAGCGAACTGCAGGTCTTTTTTCATATTAAACTCGCAATAACGGCAATGAAATTCAGATTTATAGCTGCAAATCAGCCTATTTGTAATATAAAACATAAACATTGGAGCATTTGAAAAGGCTAAAGAATTTTTTTTTCTGCTTTGTATTTTTCCTTTCTTGGAACTTCATGACTTGAGTCCCAAACAAGTGCTATTTTAAAATTTTCTGGCACCATGTAATATAATTGATAATAGTGTTTAAGCAGCATCTAATATCATCCAGCATAGTGCAAAGTGAGCCATCCCAGGATATGAGCTTAAAAAATTGCATTAACACTTAGACAAAATGAAATTTTTATACTTGATTTGCTCATGGTTGGACGGATGCAACTAAACACAATTTGAGCTGTCACTTTGCAAAGGGGAAAAAAATATGCAACTTTGGAATGTTTCAAATGAGCCCAATATTAGATTCTATAACTCAGAGTGACACAGGAAATACTATTTGCAACATGATTGGTTCATTAATATTTGGTAATTGTAGTACATCAATTTTAAGGGGGAAATAAAATGCAAACAAATGTTTGCAGCTTCCAGTCAGTCACTGCTTCTCAACTGCCACCACTAGGAAAGGTTTGGGAGAGAAAGGATATGTGCATTGGGGAGGTTGTATTTTCCCCTCCCCATTTTCATTTTGGAAGAATAATTTTCCTCATAAACCAACATGTCAGACAAAGCATCTACGTTTTAAAAAAATATTATTTCATGATTTTCCACATGCACATTTGATGTAAACCCTGGAGGTGTATTCCCTGAGTACCTATTACCTCCATTTTAGGGAAATTACATTAAATTATTAGTGACAAATTTACTTGTCTGCCAATGTATTTTTCTGGAATTTTACTACAACATCAATACTTGGCTGTTTTATATGGGCCCTCATTTACCTGTCTTTGAAGGCAGCCACCCCTTGGGGAGCCCTGTCTGTCACTAACAGAAGCTGGAAAAAGTCTTTAAGTTTAACATTCACAGTTTCGAATTAGATGGAAAAATATGTTGTACTTTAAAAATGTAATGTGCCCTTCTGAATTTTACAATTAGGCAACTTGTTTCGTAATCTATTGTCTCACTTTTTTGAATGGGGAGAAAACAACCCAGCTCATCACCAGGTACCTGAGCCTGAACCATGAACATCATCTTTAGGTGTAAAATATGTCTACCAGGGACTGACAGCAAAATGGGGAGAGATGGTTACATGTATTGTGTTTATTCTAGGGAAATTAGTGCAGAGAGGATTTACAGTGATGCGCGTGAGCCTGAAGCCCCGGGGTCCTCATCTGAGAGGTGCCTTTAATGTCTTGGGAGCTACTGGGAGGTGTGGAGATTCTGGGATGGGAGGGGGGATGCCAGGTGTCATCAGGGAAAAATCTCAGAAAAGAGGGATCTGAATGATGAGAGCCTAGCTCTTTGTTGTGATTTATTTTCTCATTTTAAGTAAATATTAATGTCGGAAACTTACTCCATATTCCTTTCTTACAGAGAATTCTCCAAATTCTATAGGCTTCAGATCCTACAAAACCTGGATTTGTTCTAAAATAGGATGTTATTTTTCTTGACATCCCAGTATATGAACAGAGTTCTGGTAAACAGAAGCAGCATGTGTGAGGAATAGAACAAAAGTTACATCTCCAACTGTAGAGTCCTGTTGAGGCAATGTATAAGACAGGTGAGCATACAGTATGTTTAGGAAAGCTTGTTGCAGAAACAAAGGGAAAATGAAGAATAATAAGCAGGAATGTAAGTCCCAGGGGGAGGGTGTATGTTCATCTCTCCATTTTCCCTTTGACGTAGAATTCTTCTTCATTAGAGTTTACTGAAGAAATGCTTGGCTCTGATGGCATTTAAAATTCTCCTATCTTATGTTATGTCTGGTTCTATGGTTTGTATATTATTTTTTCTTTGAGATTCTTAAGTTGTTTAGTGAAATAGTTCATTTATAGTTGAAGATTCTGGGGTCTTCAAGCTGGTCAAGACCCTCTGTGTCTTGGCTTTACCAAAAATATGCAAATAATTTGTTATTGTAAATACTTAACTTGGAGTTGAGAATTGCACAGATACATATATTTTTTCTAAATTCTCAGGATTTATTCTCCTAAGAAGTATGCAGCTCTTATATGACTCAAACTTTGACTACTTCTATTCTTCCCCATTCTCTGCTATTCAGGAGCCTCCCTTTTCTAAAAGCCTTTTCCTTCCCTCCCCGCAAAACACAACCATTTAGATCAAATTAACTAGAATAACTGTTTCAACTGACCTAAATTCATCCTCTGCTATGGCTTGGGAGGTTTGACCTTAATTAAACCTCTATTTTGCTGGAGAATGAGACTGCTGGAGGGGAAGACCATATGAATTTCTACTTTCATTTCAGGTGGAACATTTGTAGCACCTGGGAACAGATTGTTAATGAAATATTTGTTTTATACAGCAGTGCTTTGTCAAGACCTGAAAATTTGGCAGTTTGGCAAGTCTAAATGGGGAAGAATAGTAGCCAATGCCGCAGAAGGGAGATAATACGAGGTCAGTACTCCTGAAGGAGATATAAGGGTAATGACTAAGGACAAAATGGCAGAGACCTATGGACTATAAGAGAGTAGGATTTCCTTTCTAACTTCTTAATTTCCCTTCCCCACTTAATCATTGTCCTTGGGGCCAAACAACTGAAATTCATCAATAGATTTAGTAATCACAGCCACCCTACAGGACAGATACTGTGATCCTCATTTTTCCTAAGAGGAGACCAAAGTGCAGGACAATGTAACAATTTTCATAAGGATCTAATAGTCTAGCCAGGACGCCTACTGACTTGTTCCTCACTCAGAGATCCAGTTCATATCTTCTCTGTTCAACCACCTTCTAGCCATCTATTAATTCTGAATGTTGACCTGTTTTGAAATGTTTACTCTTAATTCTTTGGTCAATTTTAGAATCTCTTGAATAGTAGTCTTTGAATATATTGTCCAAATTTGAATAAAGAGCAATTAATAAATAAAGATGCAGCTCCTCTAGCTTTGGTCCCTAAGGCATTGCCTTGACAGAGGGGAAAGGGATCAGTGATGAACCTGGGAAGGAAAGGCAATCCTGCAGAAAGTTGGGCAAACCTATATGCTCCATCTAAAACTGCATCAACTCTAGTAGTAAAGTGCTATGTGTTCATATTCTCTCAAACCAGAGACTTTTTATCAAAGAAAATGTTTAGAAATTGTTAGTCTGTCCTAACTACTAAGATGTTATTGCTAACATCTCCTATACTACCTCTGATGGCTCATGAAACTTCATGATTACTTTAAACCAAACAAAAATTTTGTGAAAAAGGTTGGGGTTGGTGAGTG
Source organism: Hippopotamus amphibius kiboko (assembly GCF_030028045.1). NCBI lineage: Eukaryota > Metazoa > Chordata > Mammalia > Artiodactyla > Hippopotamidae > Hippopotamus > Hippopotamus amphibius. The sequence goes on along the minus strand of NC_080201.1, from coordinate 16,318,526 downwards.
ACAGCCACCCAGTGGAAATGTCGTCAAAGCTTTCAGTTTTGTTTTGCATTTATTGCCCTAAGAGCAATATTTATGTTTCTTTGACATTTGAAATCAATGCTTCCATTTATAAATCTCAACCTGAGAAACAGATGTATGCTATTACACTTATGCTTTTGTTCTTAGGATATAACCAAAATAGAACATTCTTCTTTTGCACCTGCCAGTATCCTGAGTGCCCCCTCCCCCTGCAATTGAATGCAGTTGAAGCTTTAGGATTTCAAAGGCAGTCTGTGGGTTAAATTAATCAGTTGGATAAGTATGAAGGACTTATTGAAGTCTAATAGTATGCTAGGTATTTTTGAGATACAGGAGAAAGATAGCCATGCTCATACATGTAGTCAGAGAAACAACCAACAGTAAAGTTGATAGAGCATTACATGATTTAAAAATTAAGGTGTGGGATAGAGACTATTGTGGATGTTCAGAGAGACAGTGTGTGGGAGCCAGTGACAGTTTTGTGGGTGGGTGTTGGGTTTGGTCAGCAGAAAATGGTGTAGAGCATTCCTGGCAAAGGGCAGGTGAGGCAGGAGCTGGGAATATTCTGCAGTCTGCAGCTGAGGCTGGAATAAGAAAGAAGTGGAAATAAATTTGGAAAGGGAAACAGAGAACTCTATAAACTTTGTAGGGTATTCATCATGAGCCATTAAAAGAACACTGACTATTTGAGTTCGAAAAAGGCAAAACTATTGATAGAAATGCCAAGAGCTTTACAGACCTGTAGTTTTATTTTCCCCATGCTGCTCATTTTTATTAATTTTTGTATAGCTTTGGGTAGAATTTTGAAGGTGTCCTTGTCTTGAACCTTCTCGTAAGAGAGGTTTTACATTTAATTTCTTTTAGCTTCTCATATTAAACATCCATTGATATGAAGCTGGTCAGTGTCTTCATAGACTAGGACATTGGTGATTTAAAATATGCTCTTCTTTTTTTCCCCCCTTAAGCATCCTGTAACTTATCCATGGCAGTCAGCTGTGACAGGTCATAGTCTCATCAGTTTCATGCCTTGAGTCACATCCTAGGCCATTATTCTGGTTCAAAAAATGTCATCTTCTGAACTACTGAGGAAAAGCAACAGAAAGTGAGTGGTGTCCAGGACTGAATCAATTGGCACTAAAGATATAATGGGTACACCTTGCATCTTTGGGGCCAAACTTAGCTTGGGGGTCCTGCTTCACCTTCAGAGATTTGGCAAAGCTCATTTTGCCTTTTTGAAAATTCAAAACTCTTTCTATCAAGAGGTAAAAATCAGAGAATTAGAATTGCAGTCATCTCTTCGTGGTTTGACATCTACATATGTTTTTAAAAAGTACTTCTCAGTTCTTTAATCCTGCTGTGAAAAGGAAGAGACCCAATTTTGATTATGGACTTTCTCATTATGAGCTGTGGAACTTGGGGTGAGTTACTGAAGTTCTCTGAGCCTCAGTATCACCATCTGTGAATGGAGAATGATAATAATTCTCTACTCTATAAGCTTGTGATAAAAAAAAAAAAGTAAAGACACTGGCAGAGTGCTTGAGTCATAGTAGAAGATCCCCTGCATCTTCTGTGTTTATGTTTGTGACTTGATAGAATTTTCTAATCCCAGGATGTTGTAGACTTTAATTTGGTGGAGAATCACCAGTAGGGATTTAAGAGCACCAGTGGACAGTGATGGTGATCTTGCCTCTCACAGTCTGAGGTTCTCGGATAACTCAGCTCTAAGGAACTGCCCTAAATGTGGAATGCTTTAATAATGATCATTATTGACTGAAGTCTAGACACCAGACACAGCACTGCTAGTGTCCAGTTGTAACAAATTCATTTGCCAGGCAAAAGGAGACCCTGTGGGTTGCATGGATTTTCCGTTATGAGTGATCTGACAGTACCTGAACATTAGTTAATGACTTAGAAAGAAGTGGTTCAATTGCCTTGTAGGCCAGTGTGCACAGCCAGGAGAAGTTCACAGGAAGCACCGCCTTGGGAGTCAAGGAGAAATGACAAGGACATTATTTAAGACACCCAAGTGAGCCTGTATGAATGGAAGGGGTAGCATCTGGATAGCTGAAGGAAGGCACTGTCATTCTCCTCCTCAGAAAATATGTCAGTCCTAATGATTTGAATGAGACTTTTTTTTTTTTTTTAAGCAGGGTAACATTTTTAAAGTCCTCTCTATGGTACATTGTTTTGTAAGTTGATTTCCTATAAATGAGCTTTCTTCCGTGATTTTCTCCTGCAAAATCAGTTCTAACAAAAACAATACATTTGACTAATAATAGCTTGGATGATTGTATTTATTTTTCTAGATATTTTAATAAAGAAACAATTTTTCAGGCGTCTCCATCTCATATATAAATCTCTGTTAAGTAAATTGTACAGATTTATCTTCTTAGTGAAAAGCATTTAAGTAGATGGTCAGTTCTCTTGGCATTGTTTTTCACATGTTTTTAATATGTTGTATCCTCTATAAAATGATCAAGGACGATTTATTTGGAATACAAATAATTCTATTGTATGCGTGTATATACCACATTTATCTTCACGGTCCCCAGTGTGTATTTCAGCAACTTCTCCTAGAAGAATTCACATCTTGTGTTTGTCTTCAATATTCGGTGCCTTTTATTCGCCCTTTGCTGTTTTCCTCGCCTCACTGTCAGTGCTTGATGAGGAGTCAGCTGCCCGAGTGGTCAGCAGCTAGATTCCCACATTATGAGCAGCTCATCATATAAATTACAGCTGCTGGTAGAGCCCCTTTCTCCCAATTGCAAGGGTTACTTACATTTCAAAATGGTGGGGAAAGAGGTGTTTGGCTTTGAGCAGAAAGAACTTCTCTATGCATTTGCTGTTTACAAACTCATCTGCAGCTAATCTTTCATTTCGGCTCAAGATGGAGGGTTTATGATGAATACAGTCGACGCAGAAAATGGCCGAGTGCTTGGCTTCTTTTAAATACATCATGCTCAGTGCACACAGACTCTGAGCATCAGTTAGAGAGAAGTGACAGCCGACTTGACCTTTCTCTCTGAATCGCATGTGGAAAAAGGAAATTAGCTTGCTACAATAGTACTTGAACTTGCTTTAACTTATCGCTTTCCTCTTTAGAAGGAGGAATGCACGTTAGAAATGCAAAATCACCTTCAGGCCTCATGTTGCTTAAAATGAAACTAAACTTCCTGATAATATTAAATCAGATGTGTCAAAAGAATTTACTAAGGTGATCATAATAAATAACATACAAGTTTTCTTCTCCCTCTCTCTCTCGCTTTTGTTTTTTTTTTAAACAAACCAATATTTACATTTAATGTTGAAGTGCATTGTGTGTGTGTGTGTGTGTGTGTGTGTGTGTGTGTGTGCATTGAATTTTGCAGTGGCTATTGAGCTTCCCCAGGAGAACATAGGAACAATAGGTCCACTAGTGAGGTAGGAGGTATAAAAGCTTTTAAATTGGCTTCCATGTAACTGGAAACCAAATAAATGGCTATGGAAAATAGGAAAGGAGACCTAGCACAGTTTTTTCCATAGTTGCCAATTACTGCTATTAGAAGATCTAGTATGCTCTGCCTACACCTGAAATAGCTGTGATTGACACAGACCTCAGCCAATCATAGTGTTTCCTTGTCAGCTGTCATTAGCCTGTGATCAATTACCATGATTTTACACTAACTTGAATGGAAAGTAAAAACACATTGTAACCCAAAAGCTCATCAGGTAAATATGCCATATAAAGAAATATATCTTCTTTGACCTTGCTGACATTTTCAAACTGTTTAAAAGCTGAAGTTAATTCTTTCTGATGGCCTTTCATTTTTAGTTGACAACAGAGAGCCCCAGAGTGGTGACAGCTCTTGTCAAGTGGGACTGTCTTATCAAAAACAATACCCTCCAGATCTTTCAATCCAAATATTCTAATCTAAAATAATTACATTTAAAATTTCATGTAGCTTTTATGTCTTCCCTGAACCATCCTGGTATGAAACCACATGAATCTCTTCCTGCAGCCCACTTTAAGCTTCAAATTTTCAATATTTCTAGTTCAAAAATGCATTATAGAGGTACCATGCAGCCTGGAGATTATAAAACTGTAGCTGGAGTGAACGGCTACAATTTGTTCTGCTGTGTCTTTTATTTGTATCTACATGCTTGGAAGGTGTTTCTGCAAGTGTCAGTCCCAGTTCTGTTTCTGTACTTGTTGTGCTCAATCCAAGGAGCATAAAATCTTGTCTCTGCAAAAGCAGCAGAGATCCTGGATTTGGCTCTGCGATGATGTGAATCATCTGTTGAATATTTAGATTTTTAACACCATGTTTTAGTTATCTCTTCCAAACTCAATTCATTTTGTGATTTGGAGGAAACCTGTAAATCTCATGTAATTGTAAGCAGCTAGTCATGTTATCCATTGTCTTGGATTCCAAGACAGATCTCTGGATCCCAAGTCTTTTGCAGGAGGACTTTGCTGGTATATAGATTTGAAGGTAACTCCCATCCCCTGTTACCAGCCCTGTTGCAAGTACCAACGTTGCAAGTACCAACATTGCAAGGGACTAGTTTATATTTTGGGTTCAGAAATGTTTCTTTTTTGACAGAATCTTTCCACAGACCTGTGTTTTTTCTGTCTTTATGAGAACCGAAATTCCTTCTCATGGTCCCTGACCCAGCCCTATCACAGGCATCATCCCAGGCCACTTTGTCCTGGTGCCCCTTCAGCAGTGGTCTCGAGACACACATGCCATTCACCATTCCTTCCCTTCCTCTGCCGTTCCTCCAGATTCAGCTCCCACACTGTGCCTTTGGTTATGTCAGGGTTTTTTTTTTTTGTTTGTTCTTATAAATTTGCCCCCTTGAATAAGTTATTTAATTAGGTTTATTCCAAGAGAGGATCACATTGAAAGAAAAAAGCTATCCTACTCAAAGTGATTTTCATTGTTAAAATGCAGCAGACTCACTTCCCATTCACACAGGTGAGGCAGGGCTATAGAGTCAAGGTTCCAGATTTAAGCAAAAAGAGCTGGGAAATAAGATCCTTTAAGATCTTCCTTGAGAAAGCAATAGAAGTGAAAACGTGCATTCCTTCTCAGTGTAAGCTCTTCTTTTAGATGTAAGCGTTACCTGTAGAATCTTTCTGTTTTTTATTTTAAGCTTTTACTCAAGAAAAAAAAAGACAGAAAAGGAGGACGGAATGATGTTGGCATCTTTCGAAAAGCCAACATGATAAAAGAAATGGTATGTTCAAAATAAGAGGATCTATTTCAGAGCCAGAAATCTGTCCACTCCTGACATTCAGAATCTGAGTTGGCTTTCCATATTGCATGTTGACCCCTGCCTCTTATTTTGTAAAATGGCTGGATGGCTGGTCAGATGTGGTCCTGACTAGACAGATGCCTAGTTACCAACCTGACTTTTGGCTGCTCCATACACAGCACAGATGTGCAGAGGGGACGTGTTTCTGTGTGTCTTCCCTCTTTTAATTCCCACACTCTTCCTTTGCTTTGTTCGAGAGTATTGTTAATCTTTTCTTTCCAGACATAGATATTACTAAGGATATTACATAAAACAAAGTTTACTTATTCATTTCAGGCAGTATAAGATAGAGGTAGAAGAAAGCTCATTGTATAGCTTGATCTTTGGACCTGAAGAAAAGTTCTAATAGAGAACAGCCATGTGCTGAGGGTCTCAAAGGGATTAGGGTCCAGATCTCAGAGGCTGATTTTATTAGGACATTAATAGTGCTGTGGCCACACCCTACCTCCTGCCACAGCAACAGACAACTTGGTTCTTCACTGTTTCTGGGAGATTAATGAACCTAGGGTTACTTACACAAAACTGCTCACAAGATGAACAAATACAGACACTAATCCTGAATACTATGCCCAGTTCTACAGAGCACAAAATCTCCATAGATGGGCTCTACAAAAACATTTCAAAGTAGCTACCACTGCCCATTTCAGGAGCCCCAGGGAGCATCATGTGGCCCTGAAAGGTTATTTTTAGAGAGGACCCAGGTCTCACCATGTCTATACCTGGGCAATTTTTGCCACATTTACTCTCACATACAGGAAGAGTTATATTTAACCCCAAAAGAGCAAATCACAGCCATCCCACTTGTAGAAACTTCCACCCATTTTCCTAACAATTTCACTGCTTTTTATTTCTCCTGCACCAGGATCATTGTGAATTTCAGAATCCTGCCTCACTTCCAAATAACAAAAGCAAAAATTAAAATTATGGATTTTCCTTGTGTCAATGAAAATGATAAGGGACTGGCATCTCTTTATTGTTCTTTTATGTAGATATTCTCTCTCTTTTGAACATTAAGATAAGTTCTAAGTGGAAGCCCTGGGTGAATCAGAATTTAGGGAAAGGAATTCCTTAGGTATTATCCTCATCTGCCCCAAATGAAGATGCAGTTTTAGCAGATTCTGCTGAGATTGTTTTGACCTACAGACATTTTTGAAATATGGATTTGGTTGTCTATATAATGGTATACTAACATTAATTTTCTGAACAAGATTTTAATTTCCAGTAATATAAGTGAAGACTCATTTTCTCTTTCATGTGTTTTCCAAATTTTCTACTCTGGCAAATTTTTTTTTTCTCCTAGGGTGTTAAAATATTAGAAATTTCTTTGAAAATATGCCCTTATCTTCTCTGGTCTTTAACTGTCTTAAATCATTATTTCCTCTCTTTTTCATTTTATTGAATTTTCCTTCCTTCTATTTATTCACTGCCATTCTTTGCATTTGCTCTTTTTGTAATACTTCTTTATCCCTCCCTCTCTTCCCTTCTTTTGTCTTTCCTTTTTTAAGATTTAGGTACACTGTTCTTATGTTTCACTTAAGAGCTTTAGAAAGTAACTCCAAAATGAATTTGTTATTTTTTAATTATATTAAAAGCAAATTGTTATACCGTGTTTAAAGTGTGCATTCTATGCTTTCAGAATGCAGCTCATTGCACTTCACATTTCCAAATGCTAGAACTATTTTGTAAGTTAGCCTATCTGTTGGAAATCCCTAGTCACCAAGCAGTCCTTATTTACTGTGCAGTGACAAGATGCCCCTTACACCCTCTCAAACTCCTTTTGGCCCTTGGTAGAAATCCATGGTTTGGTTTTGTTTTTAAACAGCTTTATTGAGATATAATTTACATGCCATACAATTCACCCATTTTAAGTGTTTTGAGGAAACAGAGGCTTCCTTCTCATTCAATTGCATAAGTTTATTTATTATTTGAAACTGGAAAAGCCACAAAATATGATCAAATAGAAATCTTAAAACATTCTTTGAACCCCATTCTGTTTTAATGCATAATTTTCCTATTACAACCGCCTGTTTGCACCTCTGGAGTTAAGGTCACAGCAGCGTTTGCATTATAAACCCTTTTTTCAAGGGTTTATAAATGCAGCTGCTTTTGTTTGCTCAGGACTGAAGCTTGCCTCTTGAGGTTTCCATGCAATAGCGCAGCTTTTGGGGGTTGAGTTTTCTTTAAATTAAAATTTTAAAACACCATGTTGCCCTTTAAAAAAATCACTGCAAGTGTCAAAAAACCTAAGTAGGAATTTCTCCCCAAATAACTTTTTTATGTATATGCAGTTTTTAATTGCCTTTCACTTCCAAAAATTCTCCACTGTGCTCAGTTTCTGATTAATGTTATTTGCTTCAAATATTTACAAACCTAAATCCAACTCGGTTTAGAAATGAAAGAAAAAAAAAAGCATGTTATATACAATTGCTGTCTTTCAGCATTGTTAACAGAATTATTTTACAGTCATAATAAAGCCCAAAGATGGCATGAAAAGATAGAAAACCTGTCATAACCTTGTGAGAAGTTATACATATATATGTATGCATTTGAGAGTGCATGTTCTCTAGGAGAGTTTAAAATATTTAGAAAGAAAACCATTTACATTTCCAGGATCATATTTTGCCTTTTTCAAAACAATAAAAGTGTGTGGTAAGGACACAGAAACCACCATAAATTATTAAGTTGATTTTAAACATTAAAGAATGAAATATACAGGCTCATTAAACAAAATACAATATTAGAATGTCAATTTAAATGAAGTATAATTGAGAATCCTGACTTTGTTTGCAAACAATTGCCAGAAACTTCTAATAAGATCTTCACTTGGTAATTTTAGGAGGTGTTTTACCTTTCAATCACAGACCAGTATATATGTGGCTGCCTAAATCTCACGTTATGTTTCAGGAGTCGGGTTTCATCTAGTTCAATTTTATTTAATTTTTAAAAAATATTCTTTTATTTAATATTTTTCATGCAAATTTATATATACATAAATATATATGTTTATATATTTTTTTATATATTATGGAAAAGATGGATAAATCAAAGGCAATATATTATTAATGAATATTGTGTTCTGCCATATACAATGTGATGGGAAAGAGCTTGTTCTTCCCCAAAACATCCACAATGCTTGAGACAAAAGCATTTTGTAGTCAGATCCATTTTAGAGTAGACTACAAACCCCCACAAGTCAGGGACTCCTTCCTCCCCTCCCCCCCGCATCTATGAATTACCCCTCCCAGCATAGCCCATGCCGCCAAAATGTTTGTTGAGTGAAGAAACGACTGCCCTGCTCATCCAGGAGCTTCTGGACAGCAATCAAGCGCTCAAAAACCAAAACTATTTTTCTAACCTTCCTCCCACTTCCTGACTTCCCAAAACAAAGCCAAACCAGCAAACAAACAGCAAGGTTTAATCTGGATTTATGAGACCTAGCACGAGGGTGACAGCTTGAGTTGATGTTTCAGCTGTTTCAGCTTGAGTTGAGGTTCCAGCAGCGGCTGACAAAGGCTACATCGAGTGCCAGAAAAACGTTGTCTCAGGATCTTTCTGTCGTCGGAGGCTGCGGTGGTAACCGTCCTGAGCCCTGAAATGCAGTTGCTTGGCTCCCCAGACTCCCGGCTTTTAACAGTCCTTTGAATTCAGAATATGTTTATCTAAGCCAAATTTTTCCTAACCAAATAAATGCAATTCTAAACTAGTGTTGAGAAAATAAATGTATTTGTTTCCTGCTAAGATATTTAATAATTCCCGTTGTCTCTCACAGTCTGATTCTTTTTTTAAACTGGGAGATTGTATTTATCATCCTGTTTCTTGACCAAAGTATTGTTTAATTTAATTGTATTACTTTAATTGCGTTATAAATTCAGAAACATTAGAAGAATGGGAAAAATAATTTTATAAATCCGGTACTAACAGGTTTAACCCTTCAATGTGGTATTTTAGTTAACAGACTATTTGTTTTTCCTGTGGGTAAACAACAACAGAAAGGTGCCTTTGAGTGCTTTTATCCCCAGCAAAGTGAAGCATTTTCAGAGCAAGAAATGTATGGAGCAGAGGGGAGCAAATGCGCAGTGTTTCTATATAGTGATAGCTCCCAAACAAACATGCCCTTCTGTACTCTGCATTCACATGTGTGTGAAGAAAAAGGGCCACACAGTGCCCAGATAGAAAATACAATGATGGAGGTGTGAAATCATCTCCTTTTGTGAGTGAATGCGTCAGATTTTCATTCTAGAGTGAAAATGAATCCATCATGTCCAGCCCCCCACCATTTCCCATTAATCCCTGAATATTGTTTTCCCTCTATAGTTAATGCTATTAAATGTGGGTACTTTGGCCTTGGAAAAATCTGGAGTGCAGGGCTCCCTAAGAAAAATTGAAATCCTGCTTTTGTTTCCCTCATGCAGTGGGGTGTGATCTTTTCAGGCCTGGCTGCCATGGTGAGGGATGAGGGACATGGCCCCCTGACCACCTCTGCTCTGCTCTGAAGTGTAAACAGCCAGGAGCCTGACCACACCACCCTCCACCCCACACCTGGTCTATACATATTTACAACTTTTATATACATATGTACACATTTCAGATTAATCAGTTGAAGGAATGACTCTGGGGTTTTCATGGCCTAAGCAATTTAAGAATAGTGTCTCTTCTTTTTATACAGTAGGCTAGAATGAAATTAGGATTTGGCTTGATTGGATTTGAATTTTTGGATGTAGCCATTCTTAACTGGCTTCTCTAGAAAGTTTTCATCAATGAGTATACATACCCCTATCTTTTTTATATTCCTAAAGCAGGTAACAATGCCTTTAAAGGATTCTCGAACTCTCCCCTCTCTTCCCTCCCTCCCTCTTTTCCTGTCTTTCCTGCCTTCTTCCTCCCCTCTTCCTCCTTTCCTCCTTCCCTCCCCCCTTCCTCCTTTCCTCCTTCCCTTCCCCCTTCTTCCCCCTCCCTCCCTTCTTTTCTTCTTTCCTTCCTTCCTTCCTTCCTTCCTTCTTTCCTTCTTTCCCTCCTTTCCTTTCAGGCTACCTATGATTTTCCTATTAAGTAACCTGCCAGTGGCTGAGGGTCAAATCCACAATCTAAATCTTTTCTGTTTTTCAAGTTTTCATTTAAAAATTTTAATGTGGGTGCTTCCAGTTGTGTCTGCTCATACTCCCTATTTAAATCAGGGCATTCTAAAGGAAAACTCCTTTTCATTGTTGGCAGCACATTCAATTTCCCTTCTGCTCCTCATAGGGATGGTAATGAAGGGCTTAAAATTGATCCTTTTATTTTTTGAAATGGAGGAAGTCTCAGATATTCGAATTTGTCTTGATCATTTATTTTTCCACGGGCAGGGAGTAAACACTGCAAGTGATACATGCACATTCTGTAGGTGGTTGTGAGGAATAAATCGGTTGTACAATGCAGAAATCAAATGATGGAAGGATGATGACAGGGAGCAAATCAGATGTCTTTGCACGCCTGCTCACTTCTGAGATGGCGTCAAGTCAGAGATTTTACCAGAGTGATTCCAAATGTCTGCGTTTCTACCAGAATGAAGGTTGCAGCTTGTGCATATCCAGACTGGAGACACAGGGGGATCTGTGCCAATTTAGAGAGGAGGAAAACCTCAAGTTGATGTGAAGTTTATGGATAGTTGAAAGAAAGGTTGTTATTCCTGCAATTTATGAAATCTGGGCATCTGCAAATGCTAAGGAGAGAATAAATGGAAGATGGAACCTAAGGGATAAGATAGAGTAATTAAGAAATAACTAACAATAAGTCCAGTTATATGTATATTCAGTTGGTAGTTTTCATGGCTGAACTCTCCATTTTGCTCACTTAAAGTTTGTTTGTTTGTTTGTTTTTAATACCTTTTAATGTTTATTAAATCTGGAGCCAGAAGCTGTAAAGTAAGAACTCTGCTTGTGGACTGAAGTTGACAAACACACAGGTATCACATCCTTTTCAATATAGGCATGAATCTGCTGGAGGGTCATTGCCACATAATTAATTATTAGTTAATATCATGTCATTTCAGATACAGAAAAAGCCACAAGAAAATTTTTCAGCTGCTGCCTGTTGTGAAATATTAGCATTAACAAATATTTAGCTGTGGAGAAATTTTTTCAATTTCACCAAAATGAGAAGCAGTGTCATTGTTGTTGTTTTCCACCTTTCAATAATTTCTAAACAAATAAATGATCTCACCCATCTTTGTAACATTCCTTCAAAGCAGAGAGAGTCAGCTAAATTAAATTCCACATGCATGGATTTAGTGCCTGCTATGTGCAAGTATTATTAGGCCAAGCACAATTTAGAGTTTCCTGTACATACTGTATTACCATGTTGGGAAGTTTTGTGAAGTCTTCTGTTTTAGATCCAGTTAGAACATGGAGCCAGCTTCAAGAAAAAGGGCACAGGAAAATAGGGGGAATGTGTAGGGTTCATGGACAGAAAAGTTCCCTGAGGCATAAAGCCAATTTGCATACATTTTGCCCATCTCTATCCCTCAGTGCAGGTGCGGACTGCGGTGCTCTTTCCCCAGTGTCATCTTTAGGAAACGTACCCTTCTCTCATGCTTTAGGTCAGAGTATTCAGCATGCACTTTGATCCTTTGTGGCCATTCCTAGTTGAGATGACTAATGTTAGATTTTTCTTGATGGGACTTGGTTGTAAGTTCCCCTACGAGCAGCGTTCACAATGATAATACTTTATGCTGGTTTGGAAAATTTTAGTTGATCATAGTTCTTTCACATTTATTTCCTCATTGGATCATCAAAAACAACTGTGTTAGATAATCAAGGATACCTAGTACTTTTCCCATTTTGTTGAAGAAAAAATGATTTACATTAAAATCACATGGAAAGAACTGGAACTGCAGCTCCCTTGCTCTTAGCCAGGGATTCTACCTACTATCTTAGCTGAGGGTCCACAAACTGAGACCCAAGGGCCAAGACCAGCCTGTTTTTTGTTTTAATGGCCCCATGAAAGAATGATTTTTACATTTTTTAATTATTACATTTTAAATAGCTTTATAAGTACTTACATTATAGCCTACATTTTATTTCTTGGCCTTAAAATATTTACTCTCTGGCTCTTTAAGAAAATGTTTGCTGAGCTCTACACCATCTTCTCCAGGCTTCTTCATATCCTACCCAAACCACCCCCTCCCCAATTAGATTATTGACTCTGTAAGCAAACACCAACTCTTTTTTTCCCTTATGTATTTGACACAGAAGTTATGGGGCTCTATGCGTGTAGAAATTTGGCTAATACTATTTGACCATTCAGTTCACTCAGACAAACCCAAAGTATGCCAGTTATGCCTGGAATCTGCCTTGATTTGGGGTTAAAGTTAGAAACAAGGATGTAATGGAAATGCATCTAGCTGCTTTAACTTAAGTGTCTGATTTCCAGCATAAAATTTGTTTCAGTGAAACCTAGGGACCCCAGTGACAGAGTTTTCTTTTGCATCATTATATCCTAAAATAAAGGGAAAATGTGTATCATGTTTGATTCCTTACCCCTCTCCATGATGATGTAATTCAGTGAGTTCCTTTTTAGCTCTTTTGCAGCTATGACTCTTTTTAAATAAAGACAATAGAAGGGACGTTGTTGGCTAAAGAAACATGGGTTCCATTTTAAGAGCATCTTGAAGGTTAGGCTGTTTGAATGACCACATTCGCCACTTGGAAGATGAAACTCTCAGGCCTAAGTCATCATTTTAGTTAGAGCAGAGCCAGAAGAGCCATTAAAGCAGAGTGTGGCCTTATTAGGCTGTCACAGGAAGGTAGAGCAGTTACTCCAGGCTCAGCAGTTTACAAGAGGGGTGGTCCAAATAAACAGATTAAGTGAATTGGATGTAGAAAGGAACATAAAGTGCATTGGTGAGAAATGGATGTTCTTTTGCCTCCGTCTACCCTAGAATAGATTTTAAAAATTGTCTCCACGTGGTAGCCAACACTGGCATGGCAGTAGGCATGGGTCAAACACTTCCTGCCCTGCTCAGCAAGAGGTGGAGAGAACCCAGAGGCTTGTGATCATGGGAAACTTTAACAAGGCAATTTGTGAAACTAAAGCATATCTGACTTGCTCACCTGTGTTCCCAGTGAATTAGATTTGAAATCTAGGCCTAGGTAGGTATTTTTTGGGCAATAGTTACTTCCCTTTTTCCTGTAAAGATAGTGTTTATTTGGTGTTCCTTTCCTGAGTTATAAGATGTAACCCAATATAGAAAACTTGGAAAATATGAAAAAAAATCTGAGGAATCCACCATCCTACCCAGAGACACCCACAGGTACTATTTCAGTGCATTTAGTTTTAGTTTTTATTTTCTGTTTATAGGTATAATATAATTTTAAACAATGTTGAGACTTTACCTTACTTTATTTCTGTTCTGCTATTTATTTTAATTAATGGTACAGTATGATTTTTTTCCCCTGAGCCTTTTTAATGAGTATGTTGATGGCATAATAGTTCATACCATAATTATATAATAATTTCTGTATTCATTCTTCTAGTATTAGCCATGTAACTTGTTTTAGTTTATTCATTTGTTATAATAATTACTGTCATGATGAATTTTTAGGAGGAATTTCTGGAGATAGGGTTACTAGTTCAAGGGGTAAAACTCTTCAATATCTTAGAAAGTTTGTATCAACTTATATTCTTTTCAGCCCTCTGTGAGAGCACATTCTCACCAGCTTTCAGATGGTGAGAATTCATTTATTTTCAGATTTTTCCAACTTAATTGTTTAAAGAACGTCTTAATGTTTTGATTATATTTTTTCATGGGCTTATTAACCAGTTGTATTACATCTGAGGGTTTCTATCGGTTCATGCTTTTGCCCATTGGCAGGGGTGTTCATCTCTCTTTTTTATTGACTTGCATGATATCTTAAGGCCATCAGATCATAATATTTTAAAATCATTTTACCAAGGAGAGTAAAAGGAACCAAGTGGAAGCATTCATAATTAGAAATTCATGGAGGTTGTGGTTTTGCATGAAAGACTTAAATAAATGTAAATAGTTCTTCTTAAAGGCTTCTTGGGGTATGGTATGGAAGATTAGGGCTGTCCTCACTGCAGGAAAAAGGTTTGATTCTCATCTCTTCTCTTGGAAAGTGTTCGCTTCTTTGTGTCTAACTCATCACATCTCATTTAAAATCAGAAGCTTCTGGTTTTGTCATATTTAAATGTATAACCAAAATGTAGGCTGGGCATTGCAAGAGGTAGATTTCTCTCTGTGACCAGACTTTTTGAGGCCTCCCCAATTGAAACAATTAAAACGTTTTAGAATAAAACATTTTGCATGATCAAACCCACCACCCAGATTCTAAAATGTTAGCATTTTGCCACAGTTGCTTCAGTCGGTTTTTTCCTAGTTTTCTTTATTGTGAAATAAGAAATCACAGCCTTCTAATCCCATTCCCCCCCTCCCTCTCCTAAAGTTGATTATTTTGTTCCTGACCAGGTTATGCTTTTACTACCCATAGGTGTTCGTTCCAGTATTCTTAATTCTGTGTTATAATATGTTATATTAAGCATCTGTTTCATTAACTTGCTTTCCATTCACTTAACATTATTTTCAAGATAGTATCACTTTTTAAAATATTAAGTATATGTTTTCAAATGCTGTATATGGGAAGGAATATCTGGTAGGGGAAATGTGGCAAAAAAGACAAAATTAAAGAAAGAGTGGCAAGATGCTACGGAACCAGAAATTAAAACAAGTATCTATTAAGTGCCAGTTCCGCTGGGTTGCTTTGGGATATATGCAAAATCACAAACCTGTTCTCTGCCCTCAAGTTTTATTTTAATTGAGGAAGAAAAGTAAAAATAAACACACTATAAGTTAAAACAGAGTGTCAAACAGTTGTTAAATAACAGTGCAGGAAAACTTTTTAAATGTCACAAGCCAGCGTATGCTTAAGTGTCAAGAAATGAACTGAATTTTCTAAGGCTTAAAACCAGAATGGAAATACATATTTTTAGTAAAACACTAAACATTTTCTGGAAAAAAGGCTATTACTCATTGTGTTGAGGTTTTCCTCTAATAGTTATTGACCACCAACTCTGGGCAGGGCAGTTTTTTAATGTTAAATATAGCTTGCTGTTCTGGAGTTAGACTGGGTTCCAACTCAGTTGTCTGGAGCAGTGGTGCTCCATAATGGGCCAGATTTGGCTTATGTGCCTCCTCATCTTGAAGGGGTAAAATGGGACTGGTAGGCTAAGCATGTGTTGACAAGGACAAGCTAAGTGGTAAAGATTGCAGAGATCCACAATGCCATTAGAAGAGAGACCATGGTGCATACACTAAGCCGGAAGACATGGCAGCCATGGGAATGTGGGAAAGGGACAATGGGTCAGGGAAGAAAAACGTCAGCTGCTTTCATATTTCTGGGTCACTTTCCAAGTTCCATCTCTTGTAAGGCCTCGCAGGATTTCTTCCCAGAAATAATGTAGCGTCTTCAGAACTAGCCCACTTTAGATCTTTCTCTCTGCTTTGGTCTAATATGATTAATACAGTCTTATCCAGCTTTGTAAGGTGGTCCAGTTGGCGTGCATGGGCAAGGTATCCTATACCCATATAAAGAGGGTCTCGGAATTCTGTGACATAGTAATGGGATCTTTCCATGCACAAATAAGATGCTCGGTATATAGTTACTGACTCCACTATCCAGCAACTCCAGCCCTGCCAACGTTACCCCAATAACGTTGGGGATGGGGTGGGTGGGAAAACCTAGGAGGGAAGAGCTAACATTTGCAGCACAATCTGAACATAAAACTTTCCAAACAGAAGAAGCCAACTGACTTCAGCAGGCTCAAAACTCACAAGATAAAAGTTCATCTTTCTATGTCCTAAAAGAAAGCCTCATTTTACTGGGGGGAAAGTGTATTTACCAGTGGATTGGGATTGAGTTTTTTTTTTTTTTTTTTTGATGATATTTTAATCTTGAACTCATTATTCACTGTGTAAACCACTTATACAGTAGTTCTCAATCAGTCGCCATCATATTTGATGACCTTCCTAATGAAGGAAGTTGCTATGGAGAAAATCCAAAGCAGCTGACAATCCAAATGCTGTTAGTTTTTGCTTGTGAAATGTAATGTCTGGTTTTTCACTGCAGAGAGGTTCAGACTCATGGCTGTGTGACCTATGCACTCACACAGGCCCTTTGCTCAGAAGGGCTCTGATCCTGGTTTAATGCTGTGCTGTCACTGCCTTGGGATTTTAATTGTTTTTGAACAAAGGGCCCCACATTTTCATTTTGCACTGGACCCTGCCAATTATGTACCTGATCTTGGCTTCAAATTGGCTTTTCTTAGATAGATTGTAACATGATTCTGCATCCCAGAAGACATCCGTATGAACAAAAGGAAGAGACTTCTCAAAGGCAGGTTTAGTGGTCGACATTCAACCTGTGACTTTTCTTTGTCTGATATCCACATGGCTAATGGAGAGATAGCTGACATGTGGTGAGTCTGCCAAGTGCCCAAAGCAAGAAGGTAGGATATTACATATAACATCCGACTTTAAAGGTCACAGGGAACAAACGTGTCCTCCTCTGTAAGAACTAAGAAGGTGTGGAGAAACCCACTCTTTAAGGCAGTATTTTAAGAGCTGTTATCACCAAGAAAGGTATTCTAGTGTCCCATTGTGATTTTAAGTCCTATTCTTGGCCAATGAAAGAGAACAGATGTGAACTACGATTTATGGATGAAAGGTGGTGTGACTTGACCTATCTGGGTTAGAAGAATTTGTCCTGAGGAAGGCATTTGATGGAGAGGAAACTGCAGAGGAAGAAAAAGTAGGAACAAGTAAGTGCCCTGGGACTTGTTCCTACAGAGATGCCTTACATGTCTCTTCGAGACCTGCCTTTCCCCAACTATCCTGACCTCCATTTCTGTGCCGGGGATACCCTAGCAGCCTATCCGGAGCCCTTGATCCCCCTCCCTCGCATTGAATCAGCCTTGGAAGTCATTCATCCTTTCTGCATGCCCTTGGGAAGACATGTTTGGGATCCATCAGTGACCATGCCAAATGCCTAGAGTATCAATGATAATTTGTCCCAGAGTCATGTGATGCAGGCCTCAACAGCCATTCATTTAATCTTGTAACAGTTATTGAATTTAGCACCAAAGGGCTCTACTAAATGCTAACAGATACACAGTGTATTTGTTCCCTAGAACTGTTGTAACAAATTGCCATAAACTGGGTGTCTTAAAACAATAGAACTTTATTCTGTCACATTTCTGGAGGCTGGAAGTCTGAAATTAAGGTGTCAATCAGGGCCATGCTCCATCTGAAAGCCCTAGGGGAAAATCTGTTCCATGTCTATTTCCTGGTTCCTGGTGGTTGCTGGCAATCCTTGACTTATGGACACATCACTCCAGTCTCTGCCTCCATCTTCACATGGCCTTTCTGAAAGGACACTAGCTGTTGGATCTAGAGCCCATCCTTAGCTAATATGTCCTCATCTTAACTTAGAGAATTACATCTTCAAAGACCCTATTTCCAGATGAGTTCATATTCTGAAGTTATGGGTGGCATGAATTTGGGGAGGACACTATTCAACTCACAACACAGAGATTTTCAGAACTTACTGCTCTCAAGTTGCTTGCCATCCAGAGTGGGAAAAGAGAAATACAAATATATATTCTACAGATACAAAGTGATGTCTCATAAAAACTATACAGATCAAATGCTGTGAAAAGCCAGAGGGAGGGGAGACAATGTTCAGGAGCAAGATCAGGGAAGGCTCCATGGAAGAGGTGGCGTTGTTGTTGGGTTTTGAATGGTAAATAGGACTGAGACATGTGGAGATAATGTATGGAGAGAGTTTGGGAAACAACATGAGCCAAGACAGGGAGGCGAGAGTCAGAGGAACATGTACACGTATGAGTTGTTCAGGTCGGCTGGAAAATAGAACACATGATTATGAACAACATCCAGAAAAGTGGGCTGGAGCGGCCGCTGGCGATCATGAACGGCTGCCCAGTGCGTGTGAACTTCGCTCATCAGGCAGTGCTGAGTCACTGATTTCTTTTTTAAGGGAGGTGATAGATTGTGCTTTGTGTTTTAAGTAAAATAAATATGGCAGAAGTGCAGAGGATGCATTTATTCATTTCTTTTGTGCAGCATGTATTTATTGAATTCTGGACTCTGAGGGGTATAATAAAGCTGAGAATTTGATGGTGACTTACATTCATCTTTCCTACCCACCAGAAGCTTTCTGCCCAGTAAAGAAGATAGAGAACTTGGATAATTGAGTATCAGGATGAAACATGCTATGATGCGTGCCATGAACACATATAGGAGAAGCACTTACTCTAACCATGGAAAGCTTTTGAAAGAGATTGATGTTACAGCTGAGATGGGAGGACAGGTTGCAAAGCAGGCATTCAGAGCGTGGGCAACATGTTTGAAGGCCCAGAGGCTAAAGCCATCAGGAAAAGCTAAAAGAAGTCCCCCACAGGAGGAAGGTTGGTGTGGGGATGGTCAACACAGTGTGGATAGAGGTGGGGGAGAGGGTCAGAAATGAAGCTAGAGAGAGGGACAGAAGCAAGCTGAAATGCCATCCTGAAGGCGGTGACATAGTCAGAGCTGCATTTTAGAAAGGCTTGCAAGAGTTGTTTTGTGGAGAAGAGATTAGAAAGTGGTGATCGGGGGGGTAGAAAATGGTGGCATGGCCTAGGGCAGTGGCAGTAGAAACAGAGAGAAGACTGATCTGAAAGCTATTTAAGAGGTAGAATCTACTGGACTCCAGAGTGATAGGACATAGAGTTGAGGAAGAGGAAGGAGCCACAGATGACCCTCGGGCATAGACAACTGAGTAAATGATTCAACGAGTTAGAGGCTAGCTGAAAGGGTAGGTGTGGGAAAGAGAGAAGGTGAGCTCAGTTATGAATTTGAGGCTCTTTGGAGGTATTTAGGAAGAGATATCTAGGAAAGAGATATAAATTTGTGTAACAGAGTATCAGGGCTCAGATAACAGTGTCAAAGCCATCAGCATATTACTGGTAATTAAGTGTGAGTAGAGTCAAAATAGGAGAGGGCCTAGCCCAAACCATGGGAGCTTAAGCAGTGAAGAAATGGGGAGGCAATGGGGACTAAGGGATTCAGCCAACAAAGCAGGATGAAAGCCAGAAAAGAATGGGTGATGGAACCCAAGGAAGGATCATACTTTAAGAAGGGAATTGTTGGTTCTTTTGAATGCAGCTGAGAGGTCAAATAAGGTAAGAACTGAACAGTGTCCATTGGATTGAGCAGCTGAGTAGTCCTTGGTGCCTGTTGCTGGCGGACATTGGAGGCCGTCATCTGGCCCATGGGATGTGCTGATCTGGAAGAAGAGAGTGGTGGCGTAAAAATAGATGATTAATAGTCAGGCAAGCAGTGTAGAGCTTTTGTAAGAGGGATGATGGTGATGTTATTGACAGAAAGGGACACTGATGTAGAAGTTATTTATGTGTGGGAAAGGGGAGATAATGAGCTCCATTACTTGCAATGAAAGCATCCTGAGGAAATCTCCTGCTTGTACAAGCAACCCTAAGACAAACATCCTCACACATGTTCCCTTGGAGACCTGTACAAGAGCTCCTTTGGGGTGTTGACAAGAAATGGAATTGCTGAGTCATACTTAAGGTATAAGGATACTAAGTGCCAATAAGAACTCCCGGGTAGCTCTTCAGAAGGGCTCTGTCATTTTATGTTCCCAACAGCAGTGTGTGAAGATTGCTATCTTTGCTAAAGCTTGGTATTATTCCATTTTCTGATGTTTGCCAATCTGATTGGTTTAATGTGGTGTCTCACTGTTATTTTCAAATACATTTCACCTATTACTAGTAAGGTATTATCTTCATACATTTATAAACATTCAAGGAGTGCTTTTTTCCTCCTTGTATTGCCTAGTCACAGCCTTCGTCTATTTCTTTTCTTATTGATTTCCTATCATTTTCTATTGCTCATTTGTTCATTGCTTATTTTTTATGTTAAACCTGTATTGGTTTTAGACATTGCAAATAACTTTTATTTATTAGAAATCCATAATTTTGACACTGTCATACCCATTAATACTTCTGCTTTATAATTTCTTTCCCTTACCTACTTCCAATATCATGACAATTTTCTCTTTTTTTTTTGCTTCTTTTAGCTTATACTTTTACCTTTCACTCTGCATTTCTTAATCCCCCCTGGAAGTCCCTTTTGAATATGGTGTGACATAGAGATCTGCCTGATTTTTCTCCCTCTAGGGAGTCACTTTCACTTATAAATTTCCACAAATTAAACCCCTGTTAGTTTTCTTTTGTGGGAGGCACTTAGTTTTCTTTGTGGGGGGATTTTTGATTACTGATTCAATTGTTTTTAGTGGGACTTTCATTGATATCCCTGGAATCTATAGATCCACTGGGAGGAAATTTATTATTTTTTCACTATTGAGTGAATCTATGATTGTGGCATCTATGAATGTGGCATGGTTCTCTCTTTAGATCTTTTATAATCATTCCAGTAGATGCTTAGATGTATTATTAGGCATGTTGTATTTTCATGCTATTGTAAATAATATCTTTCTAAAATTTAATTGAATAATTTTTAGTTGAATTATATAAAAATATAATTATATAAAAATAAAATTATTATACATTGATTCAGAATAACATTGCTAAACTCTTCTAATAATTTAGATTTCCTTTTAATTTTTCACCTTCACAATCATATCTATTTGAGTAATTTTGTTATAGCATCTCCAATCTTACCTTTTATTTCCCTCCTTGCACTAGCTGTGACCTTCAGTACAATGTGGAATAGGAGTAGTGAGAGTGGGCATCCTTTCTTACTCCCAGTTTCAGATAGAGGGCTTTCAATATGTCACCATTAATAAGAAGTTTGCCAGAGCTAAATACCCTTTATCAGGCAAAGGGTATTTAATTGTGTTCCTATTTTGCTAAAAGTTTTTATATTGAATAGATGTTGAATTTCATCAAATTCTTTTTTTCCATCTATTGAGTAAATAATAACCATTTTTCTCTTTAATCTGTTAATGTAGTGACTTGTCATTAATTTTCTAATGTTAAATGAACTTTTCATTTCTGGGATAAATCCTACTTGGGCATGACATATTATCATTTTTATATATTGGTGGATTTGGTTTGATAATACTTTAGTTAGAATTTTTCATCTTTTTTTTTTTGAATGATGTAATTTTCCTTTCTCGTAATGTCCTTGTCAGGGTTTGGCATCCAATTTTGCTAGCCTCATCAAATTAATTGGGGACTGTTCCCTTTTTTTCTGTATTTTAGAATAGTTTGTATATTAAAATTATTTGTTCACTGATTACTTAGTAAAATTCATCAGTGAAGGCATTGAAGCACTTAGTTTTCTTTAAGGGAGGACTTTTGATTACCAATTCAGTTGTTTTTTCACACATTTATGGGGATATTTAGGTTTTCCTTTTCTTTTTTGCGCCAGTTTTGATAGCTGTATTTTTCTAGGAATTTTTAAATTTTAACCAAATTTTCAAATTTATTGATATAAAGTTATGCATTATATCCTCTTGTTATTCTTTTTCATATCTCTAACAGCTGTAAGTAGTCTTCATTTTTATTGCTAATATCCTTTTTTATATTTTCTATTTTTTCTTGATCTGTCAGTTTTACTGATTATTTCAGCTGATTAATTCAGAAATTCAAACTTGGGTTTTTGTTGATTCATTTCACTGCATATTTATTTTCAAATTCCATTTATTTCTGCTTTTATTTTTAGTTTTCTGCTTTCTACTTTTCTCTTTTTAAAAAAAGCGAAACTTTTTATTGTGGAAAATTTCAAGCATATGCAAACTAGGTAGAATAGTATAATTAACTATCAGGTACCCATTATTTAGCTTCAACAATTGTTGATATATGATCAACCTTGTTTCATTCATACCCCTACCCACTTTTCCCCTGCCCTTAGATTATTTTTACATCATAATCCCAGGAGCATGCCATTTTCCCCATAAATAGTTTATTATATATCTCTAAATGATATAGAAAGGTAGTTTTTTTTTTTTTAACTTTTTTACATCCTATTTTGGAAAGTTTCAAATATGTATATAAAAGTACAGGAAATAGTACAATAAACCTTAATGTAGCCATCATCCAGCTTGAGCAACTATCAATTTTTGATATCTTACTTCCTCTATATCCCTCCCACTATCTCCCCTACACTATTTAAAGAAAATATTTACTTAAAGAAACATCTATTCATATCTTTTCATTTGTAACTATCTGAATATATTTGTAAAAGCTAAGGACTTCATTGCAAAATATAGATAGAAAAACATTTTCATATCTAAAAATTAACAGTAATTCCTTAATATCATCAAATATCTAGTCAGTGTTTATTTTCCTAATTCTCTCTTTTTATTTTACCATTTCCTTGAATCAAGATTCAAATTCATATATTTCATTCATTGATACGTACCTTGTGTTTTTTAATAAATGATCTTATCTTACTCTTTTCTTAATTTTTGCTTTGCGTGATTTTATACATCGGTTGATTAAAGAAACCAAACATTTGTCTTGTAGAATGATCCACAATTTGAATTTTGCTCTTTCCATTGCTCTGTTGTCATTTAATGTGTTCTGTTCCTGTACTTCATGTAAAATAATAGCTAGACCTATAGGCTTAATCATATACTGACTTGATTTTTTTTTTCCCAAAAATGCTCTAAGGGGTTAGATACACTTCATGAGAAGACACACAATGTCTGATTTTTCTTTGTTGTGATGTTACAGTTATTAATGATTATTGCTTTGATCCATTACTTCATTAGTGGTTAACACAATGGCACTATTCTATCTTTTACCTTCTATTAGCCAGAGCATTTCTTAAAGCAAGATAACTTCTTGCTTTAAGCAAGAAGTAAAGTTTATATAGGAAATAAGGGACATGATTCTTTCCCTTTGTTTACCAGTTTTCAAAATAATGAGTTGGTTTTCTAGAATACGCTAATGTATTGGCCAATATGATCAAAAGTATTATTGTGAACTCACAGATTTAAATATGTTCATGTATTTTGATGTGTTGAAGTTGTTATTACTGCTGCTGCTCATGTTGTCCCATTTGTGGCCAGTGGGAAGCTCTTTAAGTTGGTTCCTGTGTCCTTATGATATAGCCTTTGTCATCATTGACACCCTGCCTTCTGGCATGACACAATGTTCCATGCTTATCCTGTACAGTCTGTCTCAGACTGGGGGTCAATTATTTTTCCAAGGAGCACTGGTTCCTCTTAGTTGGAAATAATTAGAGACCACAATCTCAATGTTAGACCTACTCGTTGATAACAGGTTGGTCATGGTTTTTGAGTTTTCAATAGACAATGGTAGAACATTTTTAAAAATTATTACTGTCATGAATTCATACAGGTACTTCCAATTCAAATTCAGGGCTACATGTTTTTGCTTACCTTCATCAAACTTATATCTGCATATCATTTCTTCCATGCCCCAAATCCCTGCAGTTACTTATTTTCATTATCCCACAAAATACATAGAAAAGTCTCAGCATAAAAGTACCAATACTGCCACCAATGATAAGATTATTGAAAACAGTTTGATTTTTTTTTAGAGTATAAAGATTTAGGGCAGTATGATTTACTGTCAACATACCATATTTTAAAAACACTTAGGATATTTCTTCTTTGAGAAGAAGTTACATTGTTAGTTTCATTTTAAGTTCAATGTTTAAGGATTATAGTTTAAATTTAATGTTGTACTTTTACCAGATTCCAAAGTCAAATCCACACTACAAAATATATTCATAGCTAACATTACAACTTTTACTGTCTACTCTTCCCCCTTCCCTATAGGTAGCCATTACCTTTTATTTATTTATTTATTTATTTTTACTTATTCTTCTATTGTATATATACGCATATTTATATGATCACTTATCCTTTCTTAGGTAAATGGTAGCATAATATATATGCTTTTTTCTACCTTCATTTTTTCACTTAAAAGATAAAAAAAACAGTTGACATAACACAGTAATATTACTATCACATCTAAAAATTTAATATTTTCTTAATTAAATATCCAGTCAGGGTTCAGAGTTCCCAAATTGCATCCTAAAAATCATTTTTATTCTTTTTTCAAAAATCTTTTTTTTTAATGAACCAGACCCTAAGTCTCTTGTACTGTATATGTTTCCCCCACATCCTCACTTCCTCTTTCCCCTCCTCTAGCAGTTTGTTGAAGAGAAAAGAGGTCATTTGTCATGTAGAGTTTTCTATAGTCTGAATTTGGCTGATTGCATGTTTATGACACTGATTAACATGTTCCTTTAACTCCTGTATTGCTGTACAGTGGTAGTTAGATCAGAAAATCTTCTAAGCCTTTTTGATATATTTTGTTCTTCCATTTCTTTTTTCTTAAGATGGATTCCTATTGCACTAATATTTAGCCTTTCTTCCTTTCTAAGGTAAACGTTTGAAGTGATCTCTTTTCATCCATATACAGTTTTACCTGCATTCTATAAGCTTGAAAGTTAATTTTTGTAGTGTTTTCTTTGTTATCCAGTTGTAAATATTTGGTAATTTCTATTATGATTTTTTTCTTTTACCAATGAGTTTCCTTTTTTAGAAATGTTTTCTAAATTCTGAACTCATAGGGGTTTGACTAGTTACCTTTACGTTTTTGATTTCTAGGTTAATTGCATATGGTCAGAGAACATACCAGTGTTTGCTGTGGTGGTATAATGTAGTTTATCATTTCAGTCCTTTGAAATTTGCTCAGATTTGCTTTATCATTCCTCACCCAATATATGTCCCATCTTTATAAATGTTCCACATGTGCTTGAAAAGAATGTATTCTATTCTGTAGTTGGTTGGTGCAATGGTCTATATATTTAACTTGTACTGCATGAAATTGATATTTTTGAAGGTCAAAATGAAAATTCTGCACTTTTGAAAAGTATGCTTTATTTAAAATATATGCAATCAGCATTGATAGTTTTTGAGTAAAATATTAAATTTGCACTTTTAGACTGTATACGTTATTCAAACCCTTCAATTAACTGCTTCTCCATTGGGAATGTTTTGTTTATTGGGAAGAACTCCAAATCCTGATAAAGGTGGTAGCACATTGGATAATAGTCTAGTGAGAATGTTGGACAGAGCTAGCTGTCATGCTCAATTCACTTACTTTTGCTGTGACTGTTGGTGATAAGTGCGGTAGAATGCTGGCATGCAAAGTTTGGGAATATGTCTAGTAACCAATGTGGGTTGCTTTAAGATCATATTTTTGTGCATAATTTCAGTTTCTGATTATATGATGCTACTGTTATTGCCTAACTCAAATTTTTAAAAGAATAATAAATTATGACTTTGCAGCCCAACATGCAGTCATAAGAACCATTTGGTAGTAGTTGTGGTTTTGCTGCTTGTTTGGAAGCTTCATCAACATCCAACCATTGTTCAGGTCATTTGCAATCATCATACAGCTTATGACTCACTCTAAAAATGGCTTTGTGATGGTGAGTGGTAGATATACCTCCAAATGTCTTGGTTCATTATTTATCAGCGGACTCACTTTTCTAATTTTTTTTTAACCTTTCCTATTGCAGTCAAGTGTTGAGAAACTGTCATAGATCTCGAATTATGATTTGTGAATTAGCTTCCACCCTGGCTTGGAATTGACCTTTCAAACCAGAGTTGGGTCTCCCCGAGGCCTTTGAGACTCAGATCCCTAGAATATGATTTCTAAACCACCAGCAAATAGCTATTTAACTAACAGAGCCATCTCCAAAGGCAAAATTGTTGTTGCAGCCTATTTCAATGGTATTGTGTCAGTTTAAATTTACATATTAAAAAAAGTGTTTAGAATTATTTTGACACTATCATAATGTTTACACAGGAGGAAAAATAACCAATAGCAAAAACAGCCCAATCATTAAAGAAAAGTAAAGAGTAGACTTCTTATGAATTCAAGAGACAGTAGGAAATATACTATATATCAATTTTTACCAATCTCAGATAATTTTTAATTCATCTAATACTAGCTGTTTCATGTGGTAAAACAATGTTTCCATTAGGTCAATTTTAGTTTTGTGTTTTTCAAACTTTCCATATCCTTACTGACCTTCTGTCTTCTTCACTTATCAATAACAGAGAGAAGTGAGTTAAAATCTTTATCAGTGATTGTCCACTGTTTGTAGAAGTCTGTATTTACAGTTATTTTCTCTTAATACATTGAAGATTTCATTCTGGGGGCTTCTCACTTTCATTGTTTCTGGACAGCAGTCAGTTGTCAATCTGTTCCTCCTCTGAAGGTAAACTATACGCTCCCTCTCTCTCTCTCTCTGTCTTTGCTATTTCACAATTTTACTATGATGTGTCTAGATAGAGATTTACTGTCATTTGTCATGCTTGGGTTTTAGTAAGCTCTATGAATCTGACCATAACCATCACTTATGGTAAATTTTCTGCCATTATTTCCAATGTATCTTCTACCCATCCTCTCTTCGTCTCGTGGGACTCCAATTAGATGTATTTTAGAACTTCTCCTTCTAAATGTCATTTCTCTTAACCACTTTTTTACATTTTCCATATTTTTGTTTCTCTGTACTATGCCCTGGATAAGTTTTTCAGATATATCTGCCAGTTCACTAACTCTATCTTCATCTATTTCCAATCTGCTTAAGCTTGCTCTTTGAGTTTCTGGATTTTGGTGACTAAGTAAAAAAATTCTTTTTTTTAATTTCAGAAAGTTCTATTTAATTTGCTTTCTGCCTGTTTATTTTTCATAGTGAGTGATCCTTTTCTTATCCTTTTTAATTCTTTTTGTGGTTTTAATAATTTTATATGTGCTCATATCACAGTCTCTATTGGAATCTGATTAGAATCTTTAAGATTCTATTAGAAGTTCTGGAGAGCCTTAATACTCTGTTTTATGGGTTTTGTTGATTCTCCTGTTAGGCAGGTTTCTTACATGGTTTAATTTATAAATCTGAATTGTGCGTTTATCTTCAGGGGAGGATCGCCTGGATTGGGACTTTGTCCAGAAGGATTTTGTACTACATTAATTTCTGGGACTTGGCCTTCCTGTAAAAGTGCAACTATTTTTCCTACCAAAATCTCAGGTGGGGATAAATTTCATTGTTATCTCCTCAAGTAGGATGGCAAAATTTCTTACTAGCCTAACTTTTACAGAGGATGAGCCCTGTGAGCATTCCAGATTAGCTGAAATAACTTTCCAGCACACAATGCATACAATTTTTTAAAAATTATTTTTAGCTGCTTTGTGTCGTCTTTGCTTCACGTGGGCTTTCTCTAGTTGTGGCGAGTGGGGGCTACTCTTCATTGCAGTGCACGGGCTTCTCAGTGTGGTGTCTTCTCTTGTTGAGGAGCACAGGCTCTAGGTGTGCAGGCTTCAGTAGTTGCCGCATGTGGGCTCAGTAGTTGTGGCACGCAGGCCCTAGAGTGCACGGGCTTCAGGATCTGTGGCTTATGGGCTCTAGAATGCGGGCTCAATAGTTGTGGTGCATAGGCTTAGCTGCTCCGCAGCATGTGGGATCTTCTTGGAGCAGGGCTCGAACCCGTGTTCCCTGCATTGGCAGGCGGATCCTTAACCACTGTGCCACCAGGGAAGTGCCAGTGCATACAGTCTTGTTTTCTGTCTCTACCTGGTCATTAAGTCCTAAATCACTGGGGTCCTAAATCTGAAACACATGCCTTTGTCCCCACCACACTAGTCACAATGATAGCCCAAATGCTTACTTCTCATGTTTTCAGACCACTCTTTCTTCCTGGTACCTGAACATTTCCTCCTTCTTGTAAGATTAGCTTTGGATTTTAAAAATTGCTATATTTTATTCTGATTTTGTAGGTTTGATTCAAATGGGAGGGCTTTTAGTTGGAATAGGTATTACAGGCTCACTCTTTGTATGGAAAGGGGTACGCAGGTATGGCAGTAGATGAGAAGCAAAGGTGCTTCATTAGCCCAGATATGTCAGTACATGTTGAGATTTTCAGAAACATTTTTCAAGACCATGTCAGAGTTCCCCTGGAAAAGCTGTGGTTTGTAGCCACTCCCCACAACCCTGAAGTTGTAATTCCCCCATGTCCTAAGACTAGCACAAGAAACGAATCACATAGCCTTTAATATTTGGAATAAGCAAATTCTACAGTTTATATAAAACAAGGCAGTACAATAGTGATTGAAGCTTCGCAAGGTTGTTAGTACCTGGAACTAATCCCCAAATCTCAGCGTGTGGATGTTATATGGCTGCTTAAGCTCTCCTGCTATATGTCATCTGATATCACTCTAAGGCAAGAGTTAGGTCCAGATGGGAAATCTGGATAACTATTAGTTATCATTAGATTTAGACTTAATTTCCTATCTTCCTGTTTCTTAACTGTGAAGAATGTTAGAAGTTTGTAGGACTGAGATGTGCGTTCACTTGGGGTTTGGTAGGAATAAGTACATCATAACTTTGGATTTATGAAGATTAGACACAACCTCATGGAAGGTGAGGGAAAGCTAATGTAAACCACATATTCACATGTTCCTATTTTAATATGGCCCAATCTTTGCATTGTTTGTGTCTTGAAACTTCTCCAGAACTCCTTTAGGAAGGATATTTTTGCCTCTAGGGTTTTGTACTATGGTTTTTCTTACTCTGAGTTCTCCAACAGTCTGGGACTCCATTTGCTCTCTTGATTTCATTTTCTAGTCCTTGTCTCAATCCATATTTTGTCTCATAGTATAATCATGCCATTATTCATTTGAAAAACAGTGTTTGTTATTTCAGAGTGAACTTGAAAGGTAGGGGAATTATATGTATGTACCCAGTTCACTGTTTTAAATGGAAAATTTGTTCCAAGTTTTATGACTGATTAGTGACATGTATGATAATGCAAACATTAACCCTTTAAAATCACTGTAATAAAATTAATAATTATTTAAATATAATACTTTAAAAATTACTGCTTATATTTAAACACTTCAAGCTTAATCCCTGGGATTTATTGGAATGTGACAAGGGTCCATTTATGGATATCTTTTTTGTTCCTGGAAATGACAAGTCTGGTTTCAGATGTGAACAAAGAAGTCAGAACTGTACTGCTTATTTTAGCTTAGTTCCCAACTGCTATAGCTGAAATGTTAATGTAGATAGGACTTTAGAAGGAATTACTATATTCCATATCAAATTACTCACATAAACAAAGGTGAACCACTCATTAATGCCATTACTTTTATTCTCAATGTTGGTAGCCATGTGCCTAAATTACAATATAAAATTCCCTTCTCTTGAAAATACTTGGAGAAGGCCAATAGTTGAGCTATTTTTTAGTAGCTTCCTGCTGAGAACACTTCAAAAGGCAAGATGGATATTTCTTAGACCTGTCCACTTAACAAGCTAAAAGTATTGGTAACCTAAAAGTAATGAACCTTCACAGTGTCCAAATTATGGTTTCTAAGTACCATTCCCCAATTAAAGAAACGAGGGCTTCTTAAAGAGTTGACTGGTTCTAGTCTGTGGCAGGAGATATATAAGTTCATTACAAGATATCTTATCATGCCAGAAAGTAAAGAAGACACAAAAAATTAAAGGATTTTGTCCAAGGACACAAGAATAAACGTGAATGGGCTCCCATTGACAAGAAATGGGACACTGGGAGCATCAAAAAGAATAAGGAATGAAATTGGTTGAAACACATTGAGTCTAGTGACACGCAAATGAAGAGAGATGAGAAGAAAAGAAAGAAAACCCAAAAGCAACCACCACAACTAATTGGATACTATTTTTTTTTTTAATTATTTTTTTGGGGGTACACCAGGTTCAATCATCTGTTTTTACTGATTGGATACAATTAGTATTTACTCTTTACTCTGAAAATTGGCAACTAAAAGCAAAGAAATAGTAAGCAGCATTTACCCTGTCTTTCCCATATGAGTTGTATTTCTGGGTAATAAATAGTCCCAGTTAATGAGGGAAACTTGTTTTATACAGAAGAATTTCAACTAACACATAGGGAAAAAATATGAAATTAATAATCACTATTTACAGACCCTAATGAAATAATTGGTTCTTCATAATGCTAAAGACAGGATGTTTTCATTTAATCCCTTGTAACATTGTCCAAGAAAGTTACATATATTTATATATATTATATATTTTATATGTATATAATATACATATGAAGAGGAGATAAAGCAAAACCTAGAGGATAATTGAATCTGGATAATGGGAATATGGAGGTTATTGTCTATTTTCTCTACTTTTGAATATGTCTGAAATTTTTCATAATAAAAATTAAAATAAATTCATTTTGGTTCAGCCAAAATAACTAGAATGGGAATTTAAGGCCTTGATTCTTATTTTAACTCCACATAAAAGAGGCATTTTAAATGAGGCAAATCACTTCTTTTAGTATCCATTTCCCTGTCTATAAAACAGTTTGTAGTACATCATATTTTTTCAAAACTTATTAAACTGGAATTCTGATCTGGGCAATAAAGAAAAAAAGAGGATTCCATGTTGACTGTAAGCTTGAAAAAACCTGCATGTTACATTCTTGTCGTTTAGAGTCATAACACATAAGGAGCCAATCAAACAATTAAACCTCTTTAGCGCAGTGTTTCCCAAATATATTTAATGAAAATACCCTTACCCTTGATTTATTTTCATTCAACACCTATGAAACTTTGGGAAAAACTCTAGACTGTGTGATCTCTAAGGACCCTTTTGGCGCTAAAGTTCTGAGTCTATGATTCTGTAAGTCTTTTAAATGTCTATAGAAAATCAAAATAACCAGTTAATTCAGTGGGAAAAAAAATCAATCAAATCAGTTGTCTGACAGAAGTGCCTATTTAATTCAGTCCAAATGTTTTATCAAGTAGCCCCAGGTAGACCAGCTTGAGTGTTAAAAAAAATAACCTTGGCAGCATCCTATGAATCCAAGCTTTGTTGTATTTGTGAAATGCTGAGCTTGAGCAAAGCCACAGCATTCATTTGGTCTATCACAGTGATCAAGGCTGATTGCTCAACAATCAGATTGGATACAGTGATTCATGTCAATCAGAAGCTCAGCAATGGCAAGTTCACTCTACGTGTATTGCCGGGAATCCCTGAAATGACCACTGTGGCCTTATTTGGAATAAGTTTGATATTTGATCTGGAATGTGTTTGAATCTACCATATTTCCTTCAGACAAATAATTAGACACATTTTTTCTAATCTTTAATTATTAAATTCGTAGGGTGATAACTATAAAAATGTGGAGGATGTAAGGAGATCCTTGGCTGACCATCATTTAACAATGTTTTTTCTAAAAGACACATATTGTCTCTTTCAAACCCCTTAAAGATAAATGTAGGACTTTTAAAGCAGAAGTACAACCCCTAGTGCCTCAAACTTAAGGAAAGAAAAGTGTGCTGTCAACAGTTTCCTCTTCTTTGCTTTTTGTAGAATTTTTTTGAAGGTTGGGAAGTGAGGGTAAGGGGGCAGGCACATGAGTGGAAATGTTTAAGTAACAACGTAAGAAAAAGCCTGCCCAATTCTGTGTCTATCCTACAACTATTCAATATACAAGTTGTTATTTTTTTTGTTTTTGGTTTTTACTTTACTTATTTTTTTAAGAACTTTTATTGAGATACAGTTAACATGCAATAAATTGCATATATTTAGAATGTACAATTTGGTTTTTTTTTTCCTATTAGTTATGTTATATGACAATCCCAGTCTCCCAATTCATCCCCCCCAATCCTCCCCGCTTTCCCCACTTGGTGTCCATGTTTGTTCTCTACATCTGTGTCTCTATTTCTGCCTTGCAAACCGGTTGATTTGTACCATTTTTCTATATTCTGCGTATATGTGTTAATATACGATATTTGCTTTTCTCTTTCTGACTCACTTCACTCTGTATGACAGTCTCTAGGTCCATCCATATCTCTACAAAAGTCCCAGTTTCATTCATTTTTACAGCTGAGTAATATTCCATTGTATATATGTACCACATCTTTTTTATCCATTCATCTATTGATGGACATTTAGGTTGCTTCCATGTCCTGGCTATTGTAAATAGTGCTGCAATGAAGTGGAGTGCATGTGTCTTTTTGAATTATGGTGTTCTCTGGGTGTATGCCCAGCAGTGGGATTGCTGGGTCATGTGGTAACTGTATTTTTAGTTTGGCAAGGAACCTCCATACTATTCTCCATAGTGGCTGTATCAGTTTACATTCCCACCAACAGTGCAAGAGCGTTCCCTTTTCTCCACACCCTCTCCAACCTTTACTGTTTGTAGATTTTCTGATGATGCCCATTCTCACTGGTGTGAGGTGATACTTCATTGTAGTTTTGATTTGCATTTCTCTAATAATGAGTGATGCTGAGCAGCTTTTCATGTGCCTCTTGGCCATCCATATGTCTTCTTTGGAGAAATACCTATTTAGGTCTTCTGCCCATTTTTTGATTGGGTTGTTTGTTTTTTTGATATTGAGCTGCATGAACTGATTATATATTTTGGAGATTAATCCTTTGTCTGTTGATTAGTTTGCAAATATTTTCTCCTATTCTGAGGGTTGTCTTCTCGTCTTGCTTATAGTTTCCTTTGCTGTGCAGAAGCTTTGAAGTTTCATTAGGTCCCACTTATTTATTTTTGTTTTTATTTCCATTACTCTAGGGGGTGGATCAAAAAAGATCTCGCTGTGATTTATGTCAGATAGTGTTCTTCTTATGTTTTCCTCTAGGAGTTTTATAGTGTCTGGCCTTACATTTAGGTCTTTAATCCATTTTGAGTTTATTTTTGTGTATGGTGTTAGGGAGTGTTCTAATTTCATTCTTTTACATGTAGCGGTCCAGTTTTCCCAGCACCACTTATTGAAGAGGTTGCCTTTTCTCCATTGTATATCCTTGCCTCCTTTGTCCTAAATTAGTTGGCCATAGTTTATCTCTGGCCAATATATGAGATTTTAAATTAAACTTTTAATTTTGAGATAATTGTAGATTGACTTGCAGTTATAAGAATAATACAGAGAGATGTCATATATTCCAGAGTCAGTATCTCCCAGTAATAACATCTTGCAAAATTATATAGTAAAATATCACAGCCAGAATCACCATGAACAATTTTCAAAGAGTTTAGAGGGATGCCAAAAGTAAAGAAGGAAGAATGGTGGGGGCCAAAGATACAATGTCTGCATGAACTTCATTTCAGATTGATTACCTATCATCCATGTTTTAAGAGAAGAAATCCAAATTACTTTGTATCAGTAATGAGGCATCCTGAAGCTTTCTCTTTTTGCATTTGTATAAGTAAATCATGTGTTTTCATGTGTGCATAAAGTGTTAACATGCTCAGCACGGACACTTAGAAATAAACGTAAAGAATATGATTTTGCATTTGCTCCCAAACCCCTCCCCCCACAAAATATATAAAGTCTCAAAATGTCTGAAGGTGCAAATGAAAGCATATTTATTGGAATCTGGGCCTAACAAAAGATCCCATGAATTGAATCTGCTGTCTTAGGAAATTTTAAACCTGTCATTTATTTTGAATGTTATAGGAAGGACTGTACAAAAATACCTCTCTGCTTGAAACCTATGGAATATTAAAACAGAACGGTCAACAGGGTGTTGGAGGGTCCCTATCCATTTACCTTTAAAAGACTTTTACTTCCCTATGTGCATCTATGAGGATGGAAGAATCATTTCTCTTCTTTCCTCCCTTTGTAATAATTATTTATCCAGATACTTGTGCCAGATGAAACCTGCTGCAGCCATAGGTGCATTATCTATTCTTGCCCATCGCTCAGATCCTTGGGTGATGCAAACGTGTGTGTGCCAAGGGTAAATATTTGACCGTTGTTCCAGCCACCATTGCACAGCCCCTGAGTGACCCTGCATTAATTAGCTGAGAATTTCAGGGCTTTGAATCTGATTGAATCAAAATATTGTTTTTACAAGTTGATGAAGACTCTTGATTGATGTGGGCCCTGCTGATTCTTTAAAGGATTAAATTGTATGTACAGATTACAGAGTCCTGGCTGTCACTGCTTAAAAGGGGATTGTTTTTTAACAAAGCTTCAAAAAAATAGTGCTATGGTGTGTTTTCCTCCCAATGGGTGTCATAATCACTTCAGTGGGCATTTCAGAATTTAAAAAATTGAGGGAAATGGTCAAGAAAAGTATCAGGTAAAAATAAAGAGGCAGAAGAGAAAAAGACAAAAAAGAAATGGATAAAAGAGGAAGAAGGGGGTTGGCTTCCATTCATCCTGAAAATATGTTTTGTGTGCACATCTCCCATGGTAAAGCCTGCCATATTTTACCCTGGGTACAGGAAAGGAACACAATCATCGGGGTCTGAGCTGGTCAGGGCTTAGAGGAATTGAATGGCATGCAGCATGTCCAGTGAGATACATTCACATGGCCCTGGGTCATTCGGCTCTCTGCCTACTGAACCCGAGAGCCCCATGGCATGAGTGAGATATGACAAGACCCAGAGTCAGGTCCATGTCCAGAGAAAGGGCAAGACAAGAAAAGCTCCAGGGGAAACTGGCACAAATAGAGATGGAAGGAGAAGTACAGATTTCCTTTTGCCGACCCTTCCATGTTAATAGCAAATATCCACATCCTCAAACAAGGCAAGTCTCAATATGTTGCCCTCTTATATTTCTCTTACTCAAGATCTCTCATATTGGTCCCATGTTGATGTTTTTCCCACCTGCAAATTTACAAAACTTTAATCTAATTTCATCATGCACCTGTTAACTTGAAAAATGGCTTTTCTCATAGCTCTTGTGTTGTGTAATGAATCAAAACCAATCAGCATAGAGAAGAAACAATAAAACGGAGCACAAATCGTCAGGTGCCCAGAGCAGGGAGATTGTTGAAAGTCTTAGCTGGCAACCTCTTATGCAGCTTCCGAGAATGAAGCACTGATTTTTAAATACTTCTGAGAATATGCTTCTTCCCCTAGGTTCCTTTTGGGACAAATTAGCTGGAATTCTGGATGCTTTTGAAGTTTTATTCTTCTTTCACTTGTACCATGAAGCGGTGGGAGGGTCCTGAAAACTGGTTGACCCATAATGTGTAAGGTGGTGGGCAGAACACAGTAACAGGTAACAGTGACGTAGAATATGGAAAAGAGGAATCTGTAAAGAAGTAAAACTATATGAACTTATGGCTTAGTTTTAAAAAGTCATACAAAATTTCATGAGGGACATTTTTAAAGGAAAGTGTTAATGGGTACTAAGTCTGTCCAGGCTGCTATAACAAAGTACCAGAGACTGGGTGGCTTATAAATAATGTAAATGTATTTCTCACAGTTCTGGAGGCTGGGAGGTCTAAGATCAGGGTGCTGACTTGGTCAGATTCTGGTGGGAGTCCACTTCTGACTTCTCCTTGTGTCCTCACAAGGCAGACAGCAGAGGGGAAGCAAGCTCTATTGTGAGTTTTATAAGGGCACTAATCCCATTCATGAGGGCTCCATCCTCATGAACTCATCTAATTCTAATAATTACCTCCCAAAGCCCTCATCTCCTAATAGCATCACACTGGGAGACTGGGGAGGACACAAACATCAGTCTATAACAAGTACCAAGTGGTGACTTTAAAATTAAACACATGAACATGGAAGATAAGTAGACAAAGGAAAGTAGAACAAAGTGGTATGCTAAGTAGGGTGTGGGTTGTGGGCAACCTGGTGGATCACCAGGAGGCCATGGGCCTTCAGAGGCACCTTGAAGGAGGCGGCAGATGTGAATGCAGTAAGAGCAAAGAGAACTCTCCTAAGGGAAAAAGGAGAAGTCATGAGAAACCAGGGCAGTTAGGATGATTTAGCTTGTTTGAGGCAGGAGAATGAATTGGATAAAGGAGATGAAAGACAATTTGGGAAATTGGTCTCTTGATGGAGGACCCTGAATCTCACACCAAGATGCCAAAAACAGATGCAATGAGACCCACTGTAGAAATCTAAGCAGAGGGGTGACAGAAAAAAAACCCCTGTGTGAGGACATCCACTTCCCTTTGTCAATGTAGCTGTTAGGAGATACACAGTCAAACCTTAATTTAGTGGATCTTCAGTCTGGCTGGTTATCAGACTCATCTACAGAATTTTATAATATATAAGTTCCTGGTTTCTTGATTTAGTGGATCTGAAGTGGGGTTGAGAAATCAGTAATTAAAAGTCTCTAAGACCAGAGCTTCCAAACTCTACAGCACATGTAAACAACTTGGGGATCTGTTGAAAAGCAGACTAATTCAGTAGGTCTTGGGTGGGGCCTGAGATTCTAGGTCTAGCAAGCTTACAGATGCATGGTGTGCCTGCTCCAATTTGAGCAGCAAGACCAGGATGATCTGATAACCAGGTAAGTTGAAGACCTACTTCCTGAGGGGGTCTAAGGTCTAAAGAACAATGTACATTGTCACCTATCTGGATAAAGTGTTACATTATTTCTCTAGGCAATGAGAAATAAACAGGTGATTTTAAACAGAGGAACCAAAACATGACCGCGAAGCAGTGAGACTATTTCTTTTTTGTATCCACATATGAAATCAGTCGCATTGTACTTTAGCCTCATAGCGAGTGAATGGAATAAGAAAATAGGCGTCTTCTAGTTTCCCTGGAATATGTAAATATGGATTATTCTTCTAAGTTCTCCCTGTCTTAAGAACCAAGAGGGCACTGTTTCAAAAGCAAGGGAGGAAGACAGAGAGAAAAGAAGGGAGGAAGAGGAAAGGGAGCAGGGGAAAGAGGGAGGGAACAGGTTGGAGAGTCACTACTGCTCAACAGGGGAAGACTGAAGAGCTGTGTGAGAGAGAAGCTAGAGAGCTGTGGCTAATTGGGGCGGGGGTGTGTGGGTGCGAGCAAGTGTGTGCACCCATATGTGTATATGTAAATATAAAGTGGTGTGAATGTAATTATATATTATAATGTATATGTGTGTTTGTGTGTATATTTATAATTGTAAATATATTATAGCGTGTGTGTATCTACATACATATGTCTGTGTGCATATATATAATTACATATGTGTGCAAACATATGTGTATGTATCTTGTCTATATATAATTGTGGGTGTGTATATATACACATATGTGTCTGTGTGTGTGTGTGTATACACACATACATACAGAGACAGAGAGTGAGAGAGGGAAAAGCAGCCAAGCTATGGAAAAATAAATCACTTAATTTTAACATAATAGTTAGAAATATTATGGTTATCTATAAAGTCAATAGATATGAAAATAATCTAATAGTTAGAGTATAATCATCATCATAAAATTAACCTTATTTGATACCTGCCAGTGGCAGGCTGCATTCTGCAAACAACACATCAGTGAAACAAATATTTTTAATCAAATATAGCTACAGCCAAGAGTGTTGACCACCCTCATTCCCACCTTCTATTTTATGTACATGAAAGTCCCATCCTCCTGTTGGGAGCCAAAATCCTGATCTTTTTCCATGAAGGTCCAGGGGTTCTCTGCCATGGCTTCAGAGGGTGTGAGGCCTCATTCTATAACCCAGACTGACCCAAGAAGAATACAATTGCCTCTCACTCCCATTTTAGAAATGAAGTTCGGCCTTTGCTTAGAAGTCAAGGCATGGCTTCGCTTCCCTTCAAATTGGGGAGAGTTGTGAGAGTCTTAGGTGTTAGGGCACAAAAGGAAGCACGGGAGTAAGGAAGGAACTCTGGGGGTGCCTGCAGTGGGTCCAGTATTCTTGCTGAAGAGCAGTGCATCAAATGCAATAAAACGCACCCCCTCCCCGCATTCACTATAACTCTCTTATTATCTTGGGCTCAGGTGTGTTGCATGAATGTACAATAATGGGGCTAACAAGATGGTTTGGGGTCACAGAGGGATAAACCATGGCGTAATCCAGCTCTGAAAGCCGTTCTGGTAATGAAAATTGTAGGCCAGTCTTGTGGCTAGTTTTGTAATAAAGATATACAAAGATGAATATAGGTTTCCAGGAATTAATCTGAGAGCATTTGATCCAATTTATACTGGAGTGGCTGCATTGAAGGCAGCTCGGTAGACAGGATTCCAATTTAGGTTGATAGAGTGCTGTGGGGTCCCAGGGAGGAAGGGTTCCCTGTAATTGGGAGATGATTTTATTTTTGAAATGCCCATCTCTTGGCTTTGTCAAAGGCCGTGCATCTGTCTTCCTTGCCTGTGAATGCAGCCAGGCTCGAGGCACTGAACCCCGCGGTGTAAGCTTCTGGTTCAGTATTCAGCGTGACAGACAGGCTTCCAGTTTTATTCTTTCAGAGGGGACCCCAGGACACACTGCATTTTATTGTTGCGATTGTTCTGTGGACCAAGCAACATTAGACCCACGGAGAGCGGAGGCTCAAGACAGCTTTATGTCGTCTTCTCCGTCCCCCTCTCCGTCTTTGACCTGCTAAAAGTGGCCAAGTTTAAGGCTCCTAGGAGTTTTCACTCTGAAGCCAGCAGCTTGGGTCTGGGGAGCAGCGGGAAACCCGTTCTTACTTTGTCCTTGAACGTGTTTCATTCTCTGGCAGATGGCCAGGTGTGGGACAGAACTGGAGGCAGCTGAATTCAGGCCATGACTCTTAAAGAACTGGAATTCCTGGCACACTTACGTAAAACAGCCCCAGACCAACCCAAGAATGTTGACTGTGTCTATCTTATCGTCATGCTATCTGTTTGACTCTATGAGCTGCCAATTCAGGAAAAAGTTGCTTTAAGAATATTTACATTCAAAACCCATTTGATGCTTCCCGTTGACTTTTCTTTTTTTAAGTGGCATTAGGGAATTATTCTCCTCAAATCCTGCTTAGGTAGCTGTTAAGAGAGGTCTGTGTTAAAACTCCTGTTCTGCTTAAGATGAATCAGAAAGCACTGACTGCTGACACTCACCCTTAGAATTTTGGGACCTCTTACCTGTAATTTTATTTACAAATTTCGAAGAGGACAAATTTTTATTTACAAATTACAAAAAGGACAAATTTTAGTCCCTTTTACTAATGTAATTTTGAACATAATTTTATGTATTTTATCATCTATGAATGTATATATTTATAATTCACCATAAAAACATATTGTGGTTATTAGAACACCTTTTAAAGCCCAGTTTGAAACACTCATCACAAAAACCAAAGAGGAGTTTGTAACACATTTTTATTTGTGCCATGAAATTATCACTTAGGATTTTCATATCAGTATTAGAAAAGTTGGCAAAATAATTGTTTCTTGTGTTATGGGAATGAAATTTAATTATTACTGAAGGCTTTTTATTTTTCCATTTTTATTTTTATTTTAATGCTTCTCTTAATTGTGTACATTGGCCTGTATACTAACACACATAAGGTGGTGTGAGATGTGAATTGCCTTTAATAACAAATAAAAAAGCAGTTTGTATTCAGCTTAAAATAGCCCACAGCTAAAATGAAGGATATAGCTCTGCAGCCAACAAACCCAGAGAGTTTAATCATTTAGCCTGCAGCTTACAACTTAAGGCATTTTTAGAGGATTTTCAAATATATATATATACATATATGTATATATGTATATATATACACATACACACATATACATACTCTGGAATTTGCTTATTACTTATATAAATCACCTTTTCATTTAGCAGAAAAGAACCAAGCTTTTTTAGTTCATTTTTACTTTTATACTATCTTAGTTTAGATTATCTTTAATGGGAGGTGGGACTGGTATTTCTAGATGCAGCAAATGAGATAAAAAATGCATTTTCAGTTGTCAGTAATATTTAATTTCTATCAACAATTTCTTAATTGTTCTTCTGAAAAGGAAAGCTTTAATGTGTCAGACTAAATTACAATACAAAAGAAATCAGAAGTTATGCTGTTAACATTCCCCATTTTCAGATCTTACTGATTAGATTAGAGAAAATTATTGCTTATAATTTCACTGTAGAAAAGCTATATGTCTAGTCATATCACTACCTCAAAACGAAATTAAGGAGAAATGTTTCTTAACATAGTGTTTGTATATTTTTTTTGAGAAGGGAAGATTGCAGCATCTAATTTTACCCGTGATTTGTCTTTATTAAAAGCTCTTGTCAGGGAATTAAACTTTTTAGATCTGGGCATTGCCTTAAAAATACAAAGCCTATCATGATGTCGGTCTTATAATAAAAATTAGACTGATTTTAATTTAAAGAGATTTATAAGCAGTTCTCTTAGGAATTTTGTTGTTTTATTCACCAAGTTAGTAGACCAATAGAAACATACCAATGACGTTTAGCTTGCAAGTTAATGAAAAACAAATCCCCTATTGAAATAAACTAGATTTTTTTTCTTTTAATATAGAGAGATCAAGTTCATGCCTAAGAAACTTTTCAAGGAGAAAACTACTAAATTTCTTTCTCATGTTTTTAAGATCAAATACTTTCTGTATCATGGAACTCACTTTTGGAGAGGGGGGAATCTTGCCTTCTTAGAGTTCACTAATGTCATATGTGAACTTTTTTCAGTATTATATAAATGTCTAAAATAGAAAAAAAAAATGAAGGAATCAGAAAAGCTTTTTAATTTGAATGATTCATATGTAGGCATCTTAAGAAACAAGCATATTGTGCATGAGTAAACCATACCTATGTTGTAAAAGATGCTAAATCAATGTGTATTTAACTTCAGATAAAAGTTGCAGGGCAGAAGCAAGCATCTATTAGGGAAACATTATATGAGGTTGCATTTGTGATGGGAATCCTAAGGAGCTTTATGAATATGTTAACTTTTTTGGATAACTCAGTGATGAAAGCTTACAGCCGAGCTAGTGTATTTCTTAACACAAATTTGTAAGGACGTTTTTGATATCTTCATCTCTAATGTTTCAAAGAAGCTTTGTTAAAGTCCAGTTTCCGTAAAATGTCTACTTGCAAAGTGCCAGATCACAGGAAAAGAAGACTTTTAAATATTCAAGGAATATTTGTTTTTTAAGTAAAGCTTATAAAAACTGCCTAGCAAGTCTATTTTTAGGATACCAGATACCTCCGGCCAATAGCACACTCTACATTCTCAGAGAGGAGACACTACAAGGAAAATGGGTGATTAGGTTTCTAACTGCTATTTACAGCAAATGATCAGTTTGCTGTTTTTCTTTCCAAATACACAGATTGAGATAATAAAAGAAGTGACACTGGATTCCTTGAGGAATTAACTGTTCTTCTCAACTGTTCTTCTTCCTGGCATCAAGAGCATTTGTGTGCTCTTCCGGTTCTGCCTGGGAGTGTACATGTTTGTATATACAGGTTTCACTGGCAGACCTAATTTCAGGATACATAATGCATGATTTTGAAACCAATTTGTTATTGTAATAAAATATTTTTTAGGAATGCATGGAAGTACTTGAGAGGAGAATGTTAAATTATACATGCATTGTGGCCGTGTGGATTCATTTAGCTCAGTCTGCAGGTGAATCTCCCCGTGACCTTGGCACTTGCTGGCTAGTATAGAATAACAATCAAAGCTTGGATTGGAAATCCAACCATTTCCAAATATTAACAACTTCTTTCAAAGGAAATGCTGATTTCAGCATTTATGGTAATGGAACATCAGTATCTCTTTCAGAGTTTTTAGGGGAGGGGGAGAAAAAAAATGCAGCCATGATCTTAATACGATTAAAAGCCAGGCTTTTTATTTTCAAAATGCTAATTTGTTTTCTGTATTCTGTTTTCATATCAGGGATTGCTATTCACTACCTTAGGACCCACAGGCCACTGAAGACTCAGAATTGCATGGGTACCGATAGGAAAGTGACATAAAAGGTTTCTATCTGAAAGGAATTCTATATTCTTTCCAAGCCCATTTCCTCTTTTCTTATGTAAGTTAGCTTGGGGCAGAGCATTCAAGGTAGAGGGTGGGAGAGGACAAATATGCTTCAGGTCCCTGGCCTGACTCTTATCTGCTCACCCTTCCACATTAGGGAACAAACTTGGGTCATTAGAGGGGCATTAATTGAAGCGGCCTGTGACACATGTGAATTGAATGAACTGGCTGGGCTGGAGAAGTTTGGCTGTGAAGTGGAGCGGCCTGAGGCACATGACATTCTGTAATCTGCTTATCTGGCAGCCTTTCACCAGCCGCTCACCCACAGCTCTCAGAGCCACGCTCGGGAGCAAACAGTGGGGCAAGGAGACTAGGCCAGAACTGAGACATTAATTTACCATGTAATTTGTTTTGAGATTCCTTTGATAGATTTCACTACCAAAGACATTTGCAGGAGAAGAGGACCTTACACCCCAACGCCAGCCTGACCTGGCGACTAGAGAGGGCTTCACCATGCCTGGGCCTAGTGATGACCTTGGTACATAGGACTCACCTGCCCTTACCTGCACCTTCCTTCTCTTCTCTGTTTCTTTGCTTCTTCCTTTCCTGTCCAACCCACGGAGGAAGAGAAAAAGTAGAAAATCGAGTTCCATGCAGGTTGATGAAAACCAGGTGTAGCAATCCAAAGAAGCAGGTAATATTGAGTCCGTTTGGCAAATGAGGTGTCCCATTTGGGGTAATACATGTTCATGTTTTGGCCCAGCAGGTGTGCTAATGCAAGGCAGGTTTCCTCTAGCTGCCTTATTTAGGGGATGTTACAAATGGAAGGAGTATTTAAATGCCCACAAAGACATTAACAAACATACCCCAACTCTCAAAAATCCTTTCCTGAAAATGGAAAAAAAAAAAAATCAAAGGAAAAAGGCCCATGCTTTGGGTTTTGCTCACTTGTGTTTTTAATAGTTGTTTAATGACCTATAAAGTCACTTTTCTAAGAAAAGAAACATAGAGGAATTCGGTAACTAAAAAAAATTTAAAGGGAGGGGGCTGCTGAGACATTTCCTTCCAGCTGCTGAAATAAACTGAACTGGCTTTATTCTGTGATGCTTTGAATGGTATTTGCAGCATTCACCTTTCTTCCTTCCTTACC
Source organism: Hippopotamus amphibius kiboko (assembly GCF_030028045.1). Classification (NCBI taxonomy): domain Eukaryota; kingdom Metazoa; phylum Chordata; class Mammalia; order Artiodactyla; family Hippopotamidae; genus Hippopotamus; species Hippopotamus amphibius. The sequence continues at coordinate 16,275,319 of NC_080201.1, read as the reverse complement.
GACTTTGCTGGAGAACATAAATATTGTCTTTTTTTTTTTTTTTCCTGCCAGAACTGTTGGTTTGGTTGGGATTATGTTTTGTTTTCTGTTTGAAGAAACAGCAGATAAAAGGGAGGCATCATCTACATTTTGCTTAGTACATTGGTTTCTAGTCAATGTCCTTTTGGGAAAAAAAAAAATTCCTTCAATTAGCATTTCTCACTGAAACAAAGAGTTTGCTCTGTTCAGGTTCATTACTGAAATATTCTAAGGTATATAACATTGTGGCCTGTTGCCATGAAAATGAGTTGTGAGTCATGTCTTAATTAAGGGGGCGCTTAGGCCAGAAGATATACAAGCAAATCCTGCTGTGGAATGGAAAGAAAACAAATGGATGAAGCCTGTAAATGTCCCTTCCAACTTTAAAAAGTATTCTCCATTTCCCCATGCTGGTTAAATATGCACTGTGGAATCTGAAGAAAGAGAAGATACTGTACTTTGACCTTGGCCAACAGGATGTTCCGTTTTCAGAACATGCTCCTGAAGTTGGCTGGTTTTATCCTGGTAGAGGAAGCACTACAGAGTGTCCCAAGGAATGTAAATGTGGAAATCTTGTAGGGATGATAGTGGCTAATGGTTCTCCAACTTCTTTAAGTTCAGGGCAAGAGATCTTGGGCTCCAGCTTAACATGGAGAATTAGTTTGAAGGAGGAAAATCTGTGAGTGCTTGGAATGGATTATCCAGTATAGTGGGTTGAATAGTGTCCCTTCAAAATTCATGTCGACCCAGGACCTCAGAATGTGACCTTATTTGGCAATAAGGTCTTTGTAGATGTAATTAGTTAAGGATCTTGAGATGAAATTATCCTGAGTTTAGGGTGGGTGCTGAATCAAATTATTAATGTTCTTACAAGAAAAAAGAGAGGGAGATCTGACACACAAAGAGATACAGGGGAAAGCTGTGTGAGGACAGAGGTAGGGAAGGACCTGTTGAGCCTTCAAGCCAAGGAATGTTAAGGATTGCTGGAGCCACCAGAGGCTAGGGGATAGGAATGAACAGATTCTCCCTTAAAGCCTGAGAAGAACCAGCCCTGCCAACACCTTGATTTCAGACTTATGGCTTCGAGAACTGTAAGACAATAAATTTCTATTGTCTTAAGCCATCAAGTTTGTGTTAATGTGAGGGCAGCCCCCACAAACGAATACACCCAGAAATACAGCACCCATTCGGGGTATTTTAATCCTAACAGGAGATAAATCTGACTTTCATCTGTCATCTACAAAGCCCTCTTGGTCTCACTTGTATGGCACACAGTTTTAGGGTATAAGAGTACCCAGGGCCCTCCAACATGTCAAAACATATCTTCAGCTGGTATTAGGAGGGAGTAAAAAGACTACCTCAACAAAGCTGCCCTGGGAGTCTCAGGCTAGCCCTGGTCTACAGTTGTCAGGCTCTGGATTGAGCAGGAAGTTTCCACAAAGGGTCTTCTGCCCAAGGGGATACAAATCCAGATATTCCCATAACCGATCTTTTCTCCTAGGGACCAAAAAAGATTTTTTGTCACTCTTATGCCCTAGAATTTGGCCAAAGAGCCCTGAGAACACAGATTCAAGTATCCACCTTTCCCTGATGCAGCAGTGCACATTAGACACACACCATAGGTTGTGCTGTGCTTTCAGAATGCCCTAGCTTGGAAGGTATTGATGGCAGCCAACTTGAAGAATGTATTTACAAGAAGAGGAACTAACCTGTGTCGTAAAGAAGATCACTAAACTTACACTTGGAAGTGCAACCTAGACTGGTCTAGGTGACCTTGGACAAGTCATTTAACCCAGACAAACTTTATTTTCCTCATCTATTAAAAAATGGGGCTAGCTCATCCTTCTCAGAATTCTGAGGTCTAGATGAGATAATGTGTATGAAAATATTTGGAAATTGTTAGTTACCCTGCAAACCTTAAGTATTTGAGGTAACCTTTGGGGAAAAGGACCCACAGTTAATTTTTTACCCCTTAGCACCACCTTGTGTCTAAGCTACTGCTTTTGAATTTTAGAGTCCTATGTTACAAAATAGGCCAGAGATCACTGAAGGATTCATTGAAGTTTTCTTCCTAATGTCACCAATGTGAAAACAAAAAGTAAAATTGAATAAACTCTCTGTGACCCTCACTGCTCCTTACAATTAGTACCAGGTACAAATGTTAGGAGATGTTTTCCTACTACTCAGAAGGCATGGCTACGGAGAGGTATCCCCAAAGCCATCAATTTCAGTGTTTTTTGCCTAAAAGAACAAAGAGGAACTCCAAAGATAAATACATTGCTTAGCTACCAGTATTTAGTACCATGAGAGGATTTTGGAGAAACTGCTGTCTAATTCTTATAATCTGAGCAGGCTTGACCACCAACCACAGAGCCACCTTAGCAGTATGATTCTGAAATATGAGGATTAAGAATGGGTTATGTAGAAAACAGACCCGATTGAAGGTCTAATGCCAGGGGATGGCTAGAGGGCGTGATCATAGAGTAGATTGGTATGTTGAGTCTAATCCATGCCCCTATTTGTATTGGGTTTGAGCTGGTTGGAGTGATGATGACGCCAGATGGGTAGGAAGCAGGGCGTATAGGAGCCAGAGTCTTGGTATAGTGGCAATAACTGTAATCAAAGGCAATGATGTCGAAACTCACATGGTGGAACAGTCAATGTAACTTGAGGGTAGAGGGAGCAAGTCTCACCTTTAAGGGATGAAACCAAGGATTGACAATAGTGGAGATGAGGCAGGGCTATCGTCTTAGAAGAAACTCTGTGTAAACCAAGGTGCAGGGTTAGCTCGTTGCCAATGAGGGAGGGAAGTGCATTGTGGCCCAGGGAGGAGGCTGGGCTCTGTTAGCCCTGTAGACACCAAGCCCTTGGTCCAGGGAAGCCGAGCTATTGTGGAGAATGAGGACGGGGATCATGACACGTTGCCAGGTTATATCCCATGGACTCAGGATGGGGGCAGGTTGAACCCAGCGGTCAAAGGACTTTTAGACTTGTGACCAGGTAGGAAATGCATGCTTGACTCACCCTAGTCCTGTCCACGACCGAGGGACAAAACCATGCCCTAGCTTATGAATGTAATCTGTTAGACGTTGCCCTTGACCCATCTCTACTATGAGTCCTGTTTTGGACTATAACGGAAGACATCTTTGACGAATCTCATCCACTTGCTTTTTTATTATAAAGAGAAATGCTTTGAGTCACTTGAGGATTTAATTTAGGGGTCTTCGTCTAACACAGTGTTATGTCATCTCCCTCAGGGGTATTTTGTGTTCCCACCTGGACTGTAAGCTCTTTGAGTATAGAAAAAATTTAAAAAACAAATTTTTTTTCGCTCTTTAAAAAAACAATCCCAGGACTTGAAAACAAAACAGACTAAGAACTGAAGCCTGCCCATGTGACCTATTCTTGGTGACAACCCAGTGCTTTCTGTGGCTAGGAGTGGGGGACAGCAGGGTGCAGGGTAAAAGGAGGGTAGGGGGTGATATTACACTTAGGTTATTGCTGTTTTACTCAGCATGGAGCCAGGCAGCAACCAATCACAACCCTTAACACCGTAGATTATCACATGTGATGTTGATACATGTGAAAAATTGGACCTCTAGGACTGCACATTTAGAGGCTAAGCACCCCCTTTAACATTCCCTCCAACAACCAGCTCTTGGTCTTTGCCTTCATTTGTAAAGACTGTGGGTACCGCTGGTTAACTGAAATTTCCCAGCAATATTTTGAATCACTGGCATTAGAACTGCAACTGAGTTTTTTACGGTGTTTCAGGCAGAGGTCTTCTTTAATGGAGGCAAGGATTTTCTGCTTATCTTCCTGTAATGGCGCAGTAGATTTGCTGGGGAGTGGATTCTGAAGTATCACTTAACAGCAATCTATTTCCTTAAGATTCTTGATAGCATGGTTTGTATTTCACCACTCATAAACAGGACAGGTTTCAGAGAAAGGCTTTTAAAAAACACAGACGCATTGGATTTGCCTGTACGTTAATATATAGATATATATATATTTTAAACTAAAGTAACTAAAATTTTTATATATATATGTGTAAAATTTTGTTTGTCTTTTGACCCTTTCATTATCATTCTAAAGCCATCTTTGAAAAGGGAGACATCTGCCTTGTCCTTTCTGGTGAGACAAGTGAACAAAGATGCTTCTCACGGTCTCTTCTGAGATGCGTCCTGTCCTAGCCCTTTGTGATTTGGAACTGCGGGGAAAAGCCTTCACCCTGGAATATTTTAGCAAATCCTTTGACAGAGAAATGCTTAGGACAGATGATAACCTGTCAGATTCTAGGGAATATTCAGATCCAAAATAGAGTCTCCACTTCTGGAACATTCTGCTTCAGTAGATAAACTTGTTGGACTGTCTTATAAAGAGGACATTCATGGTCATATCCCATCTGGATGTTTACACATAGGTCCACTCTTATCAGAAGAGTGGCGGTATAGATTTTTGTCTTGCTCTTTTACTTTTTCAATATTCATTCATTCATTCATGTGGGCACTTTCTTCCCAAGCAGAGTTAATAAGGCAATAGGAAGGGACCCCGGGGACATCAGGAGCCTTATTTTTATTTCTCAAAGCTGAAGTGCAAATCTGCTCCAGGGTATAGGGGAGGCCCACACAGACCAGCTCAGTCATTCCAAAGCCCACAGGGATGGATCAAATCTCCACAGGGAGAGCCTGGAACAATTAAAATCAACTTTTGGTTAGAATTAGTATCCTGGAACTCGGTATTTTTGTTTCCTTTTCAAGAAGAAGCCTACTTTAGGTGATGAGATTTTGTTCTAATCTGAAGGGAAAGGAGAAAGCAATCACTGAGGGAAAATTAGTTGTCTTGAGTGAAATATAAGAACAATAAACTCTATTTTGAATTTGATAAGTTCCAAATTTGTGATAATTTGACCTAGTTAGGAGAAATTTTAGGTTTCTGCTATCTTTGCACTAAGTTTGTAAATATGGACTGTGACAAAATATGAAGGAGCATTTCTAAACTAACCAACTATTTTTAGGGGTTTGAGCTAATTAATTGTGATATGCAAGGATTTAACATTTGTTATGTATGTATCTTCTCTAAGGCCTTTCACTTAGAAAGAGTTCTTTTATTTTTGGTGATTTAGGTAATTGTGTATACAATAAAAGTGACAAAACATTTTTTAAATTAAAAAAATCTAAAATTCAGATGTTTCATGAAGAATGACCTTATTACACAGTTCACATCTGTACATTTATGGAAACTGAAACATGTTGCCTTCAATCTACTGTCAGTAGAAACTTTTAGAACTCCAGTCTTCTGCCTTTGAAAATCAAATTGGTTCAAATTTAGTACGGGGTTGTCAGATGTAGCAAATAGAAACACAGAACTCTGAAATAAATTTGAATTTCAGATAAATAACAATTACTTGTTTTAGTATAACTATGTCCCATATTTGGATGTAGTTATAGTAAATATTTTATACCGAATATACTAAATATTTTATTATATTACATATATAGTACATCTGAATTTTATTTGGTAACTTTAATTAGGGGAAGATTTTGATTGTGTTTATTCATCTTCTCTGATGATTTCCTACTATTTTGCCTGTTTAATCAAACCTTCCAAGATATCTGTAGTTTAAACAAGGAACAGAGTGATACCTCCCAGTCTCATGGAGTATTTGAACTTGGCCTGTCTCTGACCCAATGAACCATGAAGTAGAAACAGGGACACAAGTGAAATTTCAGAGGTCCTATCACAGACACACCACTTCCCCATCTCCTGGTTATGGGACCTTATTTTTAAATTACAGAGAGTATCCATATATACCATGTGCTGTTGATCCAAGTAGAGTTTGGAGACTCCTTCTGAATCCCCATCCAGGGTCACTCCTTAGCACCTTGGAATTCCACAGGGATTTTATCATTCTGACCTGGACCCACTCCAAACACTCGCTGGCAATTAAGATAATAGCGATGATGATTCAGGCTTTATGAAGTGCTGACTTGATGGAGTAACATAAGAATAGAACTACAGAACCATAAATGTAGAGAACAAACATGAAATCAGTGGGAATCTTGGCATCCAAAAAGCATTTAAAAAATCAGCCCTGTCAGGGTCTTTATGATAAAACAGCGTTGAGTTTTTTAAAAGGGCTTCACAACCATTCCAAGCACTGACAGATGTAATAATGAGTTCTGTTTTTGTTTCCTCTGCTACCTGTTTGCGGGGGCGCGGGGGTGGGGGGGGGGAAGGGGAGCTTGTTTTTGAGTGTGATATTTACTTAGAGATAATAAAGTGAAAATCTTTTGCACATCTGTGGTCCCTGAAATAAGCTATGAAAAGATTTCTGTAATCGGGAAATGGTCAGCATCTTGTGACTTATTTAACATTTGGTGCAAAAACAGTCAACAGAAAACAAGGGAAAGCCAAACAGGGGAAAACTTGACAGACAAGCTTTGGATCATCATAGCACTGGGTTTTCCACCCCCACCCCCCACCCCCAGGTCTTCAGTGGATGAAATGTCAAATGAAACAAGGCCTTTTAATTCTTCTATTAAATCCAGCTTTTAATAACAAGCATCCTGGAAGAGGAACAGATAATATTTGTCTTATGAAATGTAACAGCCAGCTCCCTTCTTAAACACAAACCTGCTCACGAGACTTTATCGTGGGTTCAGGCCTGACAAGTTTGCAAACAGTCTGGCTTGTCAATTAATCAGATCCAGATGCTCCTTCCGAAAAATTTTCTCACTGTCCCTGCATCCCTTCCCATAGAGGGGATGGTGGAGGAGAGGAGAACTGGGGAGAGCCCCAGTTTGCCAAAGGCCTTTTTATTCCAAGAAGTTCTGCCATGTTTTCTTTATGATACTATATTTGTTTCAATCGTGGAGCATTTGTACTGGCCAGCAAAGAGGCATGAAGGGGAGGGAAGATGCCCATCAGACACAGCTACTTAGATTAGATGCGGCATCTAAACCTGAGAAAAGCATGTGTATCTTCATTTCCATCCTTCACTCTTCTGACAATGCAGGTGGCCCATTGTCTCGTAAGTTGAACTTGGAAGGATACACAGACTTGAGAGTAGATCTGAATGAGGGTAATTCCATCATGGCCCAATGTCACAGGGTAATTTCCAGCAGTTAGATTCAACATCTATCAGTGACCTGCCAATGGAGGCCTTGACTTATATTCAGAAATGTGTTGAGGGGAGGGCAGGGGGCAGAGAAGGGAGAAAAGGAAAATCGAAATAAAGGAGTTCTCTGCGTATTGGGAGGGGGCTGTGAATGGAGAGCCCATCCTCAGTGGTTTTCGTTTCACCCCTTCACAGTGGTGTCTCTGGCCACCAGCTCGTCTTCACACCCACCATTGCCATCCTGACACTGATACAGAGAACCCCACAGCTTTCAGTATTTGATCAGCTTGTCCCCATCTGCTTTGGCAATGAGAAATAAGAGGCCCCAGCAGCTACTCCAGGCATCGTGGTAAAAATCTGGAGCTTCAGTACTGCTTGATAAGAGAAGGAATTACCCTACCAGTGCATGGCACTAGTATTTGGAAGTGCTTTCCTTTAGAAAAATTCCAGGTGCCTTTGCTTTCTGAACACACAAACCATTTATGAGGCAAAGTTATCCTCATTTATAGGGGGTCTGTTTTCTTTCTTTCCCTCTTGAAGAAAACTGTTATTCTGTGGGCTGTAAAATGGAAAGTAAAGATCAGAGGTTGTGGAAATAGTATAATGTACCTGGGTAGAAACATTAGAACTCTACCATAAAATGTAAGGCATTTAGAAATTTTCACCCTATTATTTCACCATGGCCTGTTGGGAAGCTTTTCTCCCTCCTAGTCCTTTTGGCCTTGTTCTGGGACATCTTCTTAAATGGGTGTTCTCCAGCCTTTACCTCTCAGCTTCCTAAAGGAGGGAATCCCTGATTAGAACTGCTTTGGGTGGTTAAATTTGGTGTTCTTAGTTATAATTGCTTTGATACAGACTGACATGTTGTATCACCACTGAGAGCCTCCAGAATGATTTTGGTCTCCACCTGGCCATCCTGAATGCTGTGATTTTGGGGTTTTTGTATAGTAGGTAAGTTTTTTTGTTTGTTTTTGGTTGGTTTTTTTTTTGTTTTTTTTTTTAAATTTCTTTTCCAGCCTACAAATTGCCTGTCAGACAGTACAATAGTAACAGATTTTTATTTTCCCAAAGCTCCATTTCTCTCTGCCTTCAAGTCTTGCTTCTTTGATTGTGTCAAGACACCTTTGTCCCCTGGGTGCTTTCTACCTTCTGGGCAGCCCCATCACATTTGTGTTCCTAATGGTTCACCTCCTGCTACAACTGACCAGGCATCAGGGTCAGCCACACCATGGGCCCTAACTTGTCCTGCTCATCCTTGAATCATCACCTGTCTTAGTTCATTGAGACCTTCTTAGAGCCAGTCTTATTTTAAAACACATCCTCCAGCAGAGGATGTTCAGCAAGCAGGGTCTGGAGGGTGGGTAAGGCCATCCACTCAACATGAGACATCAACACAGTTTGAATTGAGTCACCTCTCAGAACTCTTTCCTCTTGTCCCTCAATATCTCTTTTCTTTCTCTCTTTCCTCCTTCCTAACCACCTCCCCCTTCCTCCCAGTAAAACCCCAATAGGTTTCTCTCTGGAGAACAATAAGCCCCCATCTTTGGTGCCCGTCCAGAGCTCAGAGGGAAAGTTGAGGTCAGCGTGGCAGGCTGTACAGCTTTCTTTTGAGGCAAACAGATGGTGAAGGTTAAATGACAGCTCTCTGACTGCCTCTTTTGAAGTAATTGGAGATAATTTGTGTTTTGAATCAGAACTTGACCATTGTCAGAAGGGAAGAAGGTTAATATGGAAACGATTTTACATTAGCCCCTGTTTCTTGCGCGGCCCCCCTCCTTACTTCTTTCTTTTTCTCCTTCGGATCCTTGTTTCTTTAATCCTTGCTCCAGGCAATTGGTGAGATCCTCTCTGGGCTCCGTGTGCCTCGTTTTAGGCTGCGGCTGTTATGAAAGCCAACAACAGCTTATTAAGGCCAGTGATAATCTCTTCTACTGATGCATTGTTGCTTTCCAGAGGTCCAATTAAGGCCGTGCATCGGAAACAAGATCTTGTAAACCTACAGCTTCTTACCTAGGACAGTTTGCAAACAAATGCACAGACTGCTTCCTCATTTCTGCTTCTGAGCACAAGCTGATTTCATATCACAGAGAACAGTGTGTCTGCATGAAGAAAGGGGCATGCTTGTCTTTCACTGCCTGCTACCCTTTCCTCTCCAGACACTTAAAAAGATTTATTTTAATTTCAAAGCTTGGCTTTGGGCCCCACCTCTGATGTGAAGCGTGGTATTGTTTACCTCTGAACTGCATCCTTTAAAGAATTTACAGTACTTCCTGAAATCCCACTCTGGGAGGGAAGGGGAAGTAAGCCCCTGAAAAATAAGAAATTCTTTGCATGTTCTCGAAAAGAGACTTAAGGGAGTAGCGTGTGGATTTCCCCTCTTCCTATCCCCATCATAAATTTGTCCAGACCCATCAGGTTCTTAAAGTAAAAGTGAGCGGGGAAAGAGGTTGATATTATTGTCACTTAGGGAGAATCTGGGTAGGAAAGATGCTGCCTTTTGGAGGTGGCTATGATATTAATCTAGCCAATTCATAAGTGTACCATCTGGGTATTGCCAGGAACCAGGGACACTCTGGTGAAGGGTGGGCACATTATAATTTCCTGGCATTATTGGACATTAAGCATCATGTGCACATCTTATGAGAACAGGGACGCTCACACTGTCATAGGCAAACACTGTCTCTCACAGGCTGGTCCAGGGGGTGCCGGTTAGGGTCAGTAGTTAGTTACCTGCACATCCCACATCTCCTGAGTGTCAGCAATAGGAGAGAAATCTGACCACTGGTTGGGTGAAGGTGAAACCGAGTCCTTCCTGTACTGAGGTCTGAAAAGCAAGAAATTAGGGATATTTTGCCACAAAAAGAATCTGGCTATAATAACTAATATTAAAAAAGTAGAAGTTTATTTGATGCCACCACCAAAGTTTTAATCTATAGAATCCAGAGAGAAGGAGCAAAAACGGAGACTGAAGTCTGTCTGCAGCATGTTTCGGTGCTATTTGCAACAGAAGTGCCGAAGGCAATATTGTATTTTATTCATATACATCTGGTTTATTATGAAGCACATTTTTTCCCACTAACTTAGAGAAAGAAAAGAAGATATTGTCGTGTTATCCTTGGCTTTTTCTTAACCATCCAAAGTAAAGAAATGGCTGCAAAACCTTTAGAAGCAATTCAAGTACCTCAGTCGCTTTCATCAGATGTTCTCTGTACAAGGAAAAGAAAAAAAATCGTTCTATCTTTTTATTTTTACTTTGCTTTAATCTTATTTGATGATGTCTCAACAGGCTGGGACATGCTTTCTTGGATGGCAATTTCACTGCACCATATGTGTCTCTCACAAGATAGCAGAGTGAGATGAATCTTGGCAGGAAGAGAACTAAACACATCGACAAAGAAAAGAAAAAAATTATTTACTTAACTCCCTGTTGCCTGCATGCATTTTCCCCCCTTGTACTCTGACTCCCAGTGCAGTAGTTCAGACTTAGTTTGTTATAAACAACTGTGTGAAATGCAGGCCCCCATTTATCACTTTTCCTGATCACCTGCCCTAGTTTTTCTGAAAACTCACATTAAGCATTTCAGTGACCAGATGATGAAGCACGGTGTATGGAAAGAAAAAATCTGGTTCCCTGCCTAGACCCCCTATGTGGGAGGAGCCCCAGGCCTGCCCCTAGAAGCAGCAAGAGCCCCTCCTTCCCCACCCTGTACTTGGCAATGAACCTGGGGTCCTCTGCTATCTAGTCAGGAGGGATCCTCCATTCTGCTGGACACCTTGTCACCATCTTGCCCTCAAGTTGCTTTGGACATTGGATAGCCTTCAGGTCATCATAAACTGATTAACATGACTAGTCTATGCAGGATAGATTAGTCTAATAACTGCCAAATAAATAGTCTGATAACTGCCAAATAAACTTGTAATCACTAAGTCACATGGGGGTGACTAGTTGGTTTGGAAGTGGCTCTGATATATCAGGGTTCCATCACTTTCAGCATAGGGACCAAGAGCTATTTCAAAGGACAGGCCAGAGTCCTCTTGTGAATTCCTTGGTCACCTTTAGGTGGGGAAGGGGGTTTGTTTGCTGTCAGGGATTCAGGTCATGGGGGCTAGAGTTCTTGATAACAGTGTTAAAACTCTGAAATATGTATATTTGTATACTATGTGATGTTTTCAGAGAATAGCCTAGCAACCTTGTTGTGACCTCTAGTGGCCTCTAGTGACATACAGCACAGAGAATGGAGCTCAGTGAGCTATTTCAAAATGTGTCGAGATTTAAGAGAAATCCAAAACTTAAATAAAAGATACAAATAAGGAATACTTTTCATCAGCCATCTTTGAAGAAAAAAGAAGGTACAAAACTTCTTTTTCAGGTATCAATTTAAAATGGATTATTTTATGGGGGTAAAATATTTATATTTTATTTTTCATAGGGATCATGAGAGAGTGGAACACACTGCACTTGTCACACTTGGGGGTCAGATTCACAGGTGATGTAATTAGGGCAGTTAGCAGAGCATGGCGACGTGACAAAAGGTGCTTGAAGAATAAAGTTTCCCGGGAACACTCAGGCTTGTGAATACAAGTGGGTATCATGAGAAGATGACTTACGTCACACGAAAAGAGAGTCAAATTCAGAATTAGGTGCTTTCAGATGTGCGTGTTGACTGGTATGTTATTTTTCAGGAAACTTGTAGGTCGAAAGATGAGTCTAGGGCAGGACAATTGAAGGGGTTTTTTTTTTTTTGGTTTTCTTTTTGTGTTTTTGTTTTTTAATACACAAAAAGAAATATAAACACAGCATGACAAACAGGTATCTAATGTTCTTTTGCTACTGGACAAAATGCCTTTCTTCTCTCATTTATGCTCAGGTCCTCAGGGAGCAGATTTCAGAGAAAATTCTGTCTTCTAGTTCTCAGAAAAATATTTAAGATTTTAGATTTGTGCAGAACTCACCCCAACTCTACTGATTTTTCAGTTGGAATTTTAATTGCAGTGATAAAATAAAAGTGTAAATGTGGCACTGCAGATGCTAATTGTTTCAAAAATCAAGCTGATTTAATTAATTTAGTGGTGTCCATGTCTTAGGCTCTTTAAGCTTCTGTCTCGGAAATGTACGTGTGGATCAGGATAGAGTGATTTCTGAATGAAATGGCAGGATGTTAGTCAATATGGATTTCATGACTGATTTTTCAGTTACTAACGGTATACTTATTAGGTGCTAAAAACCTGTATAGGGCATAATAGATAGATATAGTTCTCCTAATTGCGCACTTTCTTGGCTTTGCAAATTGAAAGGAAGGGGTGGGAAAAATTACCAAAAGCAGGGTGGAGAGAGAAGATTACTGGCAATGATGTAATTTCCCTTTGGTATCTTGTCCCACTAAAAACTCAGGATTGCCCCATTATGAATACCAGATCAATGCAATTTATTTCTCAAGTTAGGGCTCTAGTTAGAAGTCTGTCTGGATGAGATGAGTAGAAGATGGACGATCATGTGTTTGCTACCACCCACCCTCCCACATCCCCACCCCCACCCGCCACACACCTCAGTCACAGGCATACTCACAGACTTATCTGGACTGGGATTATTTATACCCTTTCAACATAAAACATCAAGATGGAGTTAGCAAATGTTGATGATAGCTGTGCAGTTACTATATACATGGTACACACAATATCAATTGTACATTGAAAGAAAATGAGTTACTGTAACTCCTTGTCTAAACAGCATACCGGAATATAAAACTGCTTAAATCATTTGAAGTCTCCAAATCCATGAAAATCTCACTTCTAAGCTTCAGGAACAGCATATGATAAAGCAGGGTGTGGGTGTATTTTAATTTATCCAATTTCTCTGGAATGAAACCATACTGAAATGGAATGAAACCATACTGAAATGGAATGAAAATGAGGTATAATCTATGTGGTTTGATAAACTGACTTCTTTTAGAAGAAATAATTCTAAATTTTAGCAAGCTCTAAGGATTCCGAACTGCATGAAGAGACAAAGCCTATGAAGTCTGAAAAAGTCCCTCAGTTTTAGATTATTCGAAGTGGACAATGAGAGCCAGATGAGAACTCCACCTCCCGCACTCTGTTCAACATGTCCCACAGCTGCTTCCTTATTTATCAGAAGGGTAGTTAATAGTTCAGTAAATAGATTATCCTGTTAATTAGATTTCTACTTTTAAGACAAAACAGATGCATAATTTGGTCAAATTATTAGCCCATTTGTACTACTTTTTTTTTTTTTTTTTTTGGTTGTGTAGCGCTGACTAGTGTTGTTGGAAGAATAGAGGGGTTGTTTCTGTTGGATTCAGTTTTTGATGGTGGGGGCCACTGAAAAATTCCCTCTCATTTTCCCTTCTAATGTAATATCAGTTAATTCTCAAGGGGAATCCAGACAAGGTGTTAAAACTAGGATAAAAGCATTGTAATACCAGAAAATCTGCTCTGTCAAACTAGAGGCCGCTTTCCTGGTGGGAAAGCAGAAAAAGTAAACAGTAGCAATCTCTCGTGTAACAGAAGATTTAGGTATAATTTGTTTAAATAGTAGCAATAATGATTATTAATTCACCCTTTGAATGTTAACAAAGACCTGGTTTTTGTTAGTTTGTGCTTTCGATTCATTTTCAAGCTGAAGTTTGTTTTAGGCTAATGCCGCCATCAATGGGAAACGCAATTATCCTTAACTTCCCACTCCCCTGCCCCCCAAAATATATTTGATGTTCAGCAATACAAAATAAAATAATTCCCTTCCAGAGCACTGCCTTGCAAACGCTGTGATCACACGAGTAAATTTTTGTTGAATTCTTCTCCACTTCCCTGGGAAACAATAAGGAATTCTTTTTGTTCTTTGCCACAGAAGGTATAACAAATGGATTTCGAAATACCTGCACTCTATCAGCGGTGCTTAGAAGAAAAAGAAAAATCAAAGCAAGAAATAAAAATTACAAAATGGTAGAGCCTGACCACTTTATCCACAATTTGTGTCTGAACTCATTGTTGAAATATTTGGTGAAGGATCACAGTGGCTAGTTTTTCTCCCTTCGACGTCATAACATTAAAACTAGTTTTAGGTATGTTTTATCCTGTTTGGTGTAAAAAGGACAGAATCCCTAGGGGACCTGACCACAGGGACCCATTGCTCCTCCGAAAGGCAGCCCTGTCCTGGGCCTGCTGTCAGCAGAGGCGGGCTCAAGAGCGGGGTCCAGCTTGTCCCGTCAAGTTTATCGTCCACTCCATCAAAGGGCCTAATGGTCAGCAGAGGGGGCTAAATGTGTCCCCCGTGACCTGACATTAACGGAGTGGACTGGTTTAAGTGTTACTGAGGGTGTCTCAGAATGATTTGGACGCCAATACCCGTTTCCCTCAATAAGCCGTCATTTGGGTCATGACTCAATACAGCTTTTCACTGACACGGCCCAGCCCCGAAGTGCTCCTGGGGGACATGGCCTCACCTCCGAGACCAGCAGACAGCAGGGCTGATCAATGCCCTCTGACAACAAGTGAAACAATCACCTTTCCCTCACCCCTCCACCTCTTGGCACCTCCCACCCCCAGCCCGTCTGACCAGCTTGAAAATGATAAAGATAAATTGTTTTATCTAAACATAGAGTCTGACACTGAGAAAAGACAGGAGTGAGGAGAACCGCCCAGTTTGTCGAGAGTCTTAGATTCCAGCTTTTTGCTTCTCATGTAATTTTGATGGGGAAAAAAAAAATCAGTCTGTATATCAAATGTAGAGCTCGACTGATCCAGAAGAGAAAAAAAAAAAAAAAAAGCTTGGAGTTGTGGAGGATATTTTCTTCTCAGATTTAAGCTGGCCTATAAACATTAACTTTGTAGGTGTTAAGGAGACACAGGGCATTTTCTGTGTTTGAACTGGGATTTTGACAAAACCATATGCATAGGAAATAAATTTAAATTATAAGGTTCTTTAAAAAAGAGTATTTTTCAAAAGGAAACCAATAACAATACTGATGTGAGAAATCTTTAGAAAAGGCTTGAAATACTTTTAAAAAGAAGATTCCCTGCAGAGTTCAAAAATAACCATTTAAACCATTTTTTTTTTCATTCCTATTTATTTGGATTTGAAACAAAACCAAAGAAGACAGAAGAATGTACATATTTTCTTGCTATCATGACTGTTGTTTTCTTTGTGACATTAAAAAAAAAATACAAATCTGTAATAGTGCCCAAGTAAGAATTGTGATGCACATTAAAAATATATATATATAATATAAACTTTAAATGTTTTTAAAAAATATTTTGGAATACTTGAAATGAGTGGACTAAAATGTTAAGGAATTATTTCCATTTACTAATGATAATATTTTTTCATATGGATTTTAATGTAATATTTCTTTGTGACATATTTTTAAAATCATTTTACTTTAGGCAGAAAAGGAAAAAAAATTCTATTAGATCTAGACTATGCACTCATCTAAGAATATGATTACTTCTGAATATTTTAAAGGAAAAAAGTGTATCAGAAGAAAATTTCATTTCAGAGCATCACCATTTGAACAGTTTCTAAATGTCCCTTTTGTATTTTCTGAGAAGTAACTAAAATTCCATATACAATTTTTTAAAACAAATACCTATTTTAATTTTTTGGCTGATGAGATCTGTCTCCATTCATATTTTTTCATTTGCTTAAGCGAACTGGGAATGTAAATTGGTGAGGAAAGAGTCAAATACTTTTATCTTTGATAGAGACTTAAAATTTACTAGTGTTTTTTATCATTTGAAGTCTAATTTGTTTAAATAGCAATTCAGAAGCATATTTTATTTACATAATTATTTATGTAAGTTATCTTCCTTTCTTGGCTTTATTAATCTTTCTTTTCTCTATTTTGTTTATACCTTCTAGTGGAGAAGAGTAAATATATTGTGTATATAATGTTTCAGTGTGTTGTTTCAAAATAGTTTATACTATTAGTTGCTTAAAGATGGTGTTTAGAAAATGTACATATTTATGTGGGTTATTTATAACAAAAAATTGTATACTAGCTTTAACGACAGATTAACATCTTCCTTTTGGGAAACACAAATATTTATTATATAATTGCACTTAAAAAAAGAAAAAGGCTAAACACCCAAAGTGTCAAAAGTCAAGCTTAGCAAATTTAAAAGCAATGAAATGAAAACCCAGTTAAGCACAAAAGGTCTTTTTTGAATTTAGTGAAAAGCTGTCGCAAGAACTAAAGAAGACGAGATCTGTGCCTCCAGTATTCGGTTTATTAGGTCCAATGCTCGTCTTCAAAGGAATATCACAGCCGTGTGGCATTTAAGGATTTAGAGGAATTCTGAGAATTTGAGTGCTTTTTGCCAAAATGGATTCCGTGTGCAGTTTAGCCATGAAAACTGATTTAAGACCTCTTACTCTTTGTCCTCCAGCTATATTTGTACAGTTAGATAACTACAAAATTATCAGTCGGCAAAGGTAGAAAAATCAAGGAGGGATGGACCCAAACAGAAATTACACATCTTAGCAAAAGAAAAATCAGACTCCTCTGTTTACCGCAAGGAGCAGGCAGGTGTGGTTACAGAGTTGGTCACCAAAATAAGAGGCTGCAAGTTTTCAGATGCTAAAGTAGCATTTGGGTATATCTTTACTTAAAGCATATGAAGCTGTTTGTAAATGATTTTAAAGTAACATTGGGCATTATCTGTGCTCAGAAATTCTAAAGTAATCAGGAAAATCAGTTTTTTATTGCACTTTAGAAATAGCAGTAGTTACAAGAACATGGTGTGGCATGATCATAAATGCCTGGGGAACGCACAGAGCCAGGAGCCAGGACTTGCCACCAGGGCAGCCTTGGTTAGTATCCATGCACAACAAGTCCTTTTCCTGATTCAGGTTTAAATAGGACAGTTTAGACCTAGCCTTCAGATTAAAAGAGCACAAAGATAACCTTGTATTATGAAAATCAAACCCTCTTCACTATCAAGATTGTCAGCAAGAGCTGTTTCTTCCCTTTCTCATCCACTCTCTGCTCCCTCCTTCTGTCCCTGGGTAAAACTGGGTTCTAGGGTTAGGAAGGAAAGTGACAGGAATCTTAAGAGACCTCATTTTGGAATGAGGTCTTCTTGTCCCTGGAACTGAAGGAATAAAGCCAAAGAAAGGAATATTTCGGGAGAGGGGCTAAGAGGAAGACAGTCTGAACTTTGAATAAAAGGAATGAAGTAGGATTTAATTTAAACCAGGGCATTACTTTCTTTTTATTAGCTTTGATTGTACATAAGACATTGTACAGTTTTTTTCTCTTTTTTCCTTTCTTTCATTCTGTCTATTTTTAATTTAAAGTCAATTTGGTAAAATGGGACTTGTTCTGTAAATATAAAAATAGAATAATACAATAGCCCATGTGCAGGAGGGGAGGAAATGGGGGCATGTACCCTTGCTACGAAGATCACTGAATTTTTTACACAAAGAACAAATCTCTCTATCCGACATTGTCATTAGGACAGATTTTTTTTCTTTTTTTTTTTTTCTTTTTTATCATTTCAATATAAGAAAAGGACCCCTCTCAAATGAGGTTTCTGCTTTTGCAGTGTTGGATATGTTATTATTATAAAATGTGGTTATGTTCTCTGCCTCTTACATTAACAATGGGGGCAGGGGTAGGGGGTGGGTCCGAGGGGCCTGAAATGACAGAATGAGGGACACACAATAGGATGGCCGTGACTCTGAACAAATAAATAAAACATGTGAATCACAGTCTCTGCTCTACCTCCCTCCTCCCTCACCCCCCAACTGTGATTAAATTTGCTGTGGTCATTTCCCAAATGTCTGCCTGATAAAAAAAAAAAAAAAGAAGGAAGGAAGGAGAAGCAGCAGCAGCAGCCACAGCACCCGGACCCTTTTCTCACACTGTGATGTGACTTCCAGTGAGGGCCCTTCCTGGAGCTGGCAATCTCCACTCCTGCCAGTCAATCCTACTAGCACAGACGTGCATGCCGCTTTCATTCGCGAAAATGCTCCACAACTGATTGCTGTCCTCCCCCAGCCTCCTAAATAGAAAAAAGAAAGAAAGAAAAAAAAAAAAAACACAGAAAAAAACCCTACCAACCCTATAACACCAACTCTGCCCTCTTAATAAACAGCTTCCCAAAGTACCCCCAGCATCACACTGCAACCCTAGGCGCCTGGGGCTCGGTAATGGGATTTCTCGTACCCCTTCCTACAACCACCAACGCAGCTTCCCAGCAGCCTATTGAGTGCACAGGGGGAGAAAAAGAATACATTTTAATAAATCGAGGGGAAAAATGATTTTGGTCCTGTAGCCCTGTTCTTTAGTAATAGAAAAAGGTGAGGTTGTTGGGGGGAGAGGGAGGGGGAATTTAATATTGCAAGAGATAATAGCAACTATGTTAATATCCGGAATTTTCAATGTACCATAAGTACATTTTGTTTTTCCTTTTAGCACGATTTATAATTAAAGATTTTAATCTGGCTTCACATTGAGTTAATAAGCCCTTTGATTGATTAGGATTCATAAAATTGCCATTTCCCGCTGATGCTTTGTGTTTCTGGGGATGTTCTTTTGAAAAGCTGGGTTAAGGTGAATAGGAAGCAGCCATTGTTTAGGCTGAGCTGTGCCAATTCTGGGAACTCGGAACTGCTTTATTCAGAGTTTGTCCCCTGCAATATCTTGTTGTTCAGCCAAATTAATGCAGATAGGATCTGCTGAGCTACAGTTTAGCCATTTTTAGGGGGCAACTTTTTTTTATTACTTCAGCAGGTGTCCATGCAATTTCTGCCTCTGTTTCCTGACCTGTTCTTTGGCTTAAAAAAATAAATAAATAAAATAAAATAAAAACCAGGATGAAAGAGCATCAAATTGATAAATAGAATGTTACAAACTGTTTCAAAGATAAAGGAGAGAAAGGTACAAACCAAATATATATGAATGCAGCAAACCCAGGGAAACTGGGCTTCGCTTTTTCTTTTAAAAATTCAACTTCAGAGGCTGTGCAACCAATAAATTATCCTTTTGCATTAATGGCCAATACTGCAATATGTGGGAAGTGTCCTCCTTCAGCTAAAGGGATGTCTTAGAAATGTAAACACAAATGAATAAATAGGAGAGAGAGGCCGAGGGAGGGAGGCAGCGAGGCGGTGCACTAATGCTGTTTATCAAGTTAAATAATAGATTCTGCCACCCCTCCCTCCAAAACCAAACCAAAATGAAGAGCAAAATCAAGAAACAACAATAAATTCTTTGGAGAAAAAAAGGAGAGAAAGAAAAAGAGGAAGGAAGGAAGAAAGGAAGGAAAGAAAAAAAGAAAAAAGGAAGAAAATGTGAGAAAGAGCCAGTGATTTGAAATGTCCCGTCAAACGGCCCCTTTTCTTCAGTTCATTGTACCCTGCATGTCTATACGGGAGTGTGTACAAGAGAATTCTTTTCTCCCCCTTATTTTTAGCAGGGGAAAAAAATGTGATTCTCTTCAGCTTCCGAAGGGCCTCACTGTGGGGAATGAACCAGAGCAAATTCCCTTTGTGTTTCTTGCTCTGAAGGGACCTGCTATTGTTGATCGCGGGGCCTCTTGTAAGACCCAGCTGAGCTGTGGGCTGTGGGCAAAGCTTCTTCAGATAACACTCAACTTGTTTTGGAATCGATACTACCTCTCCTCCCCTGTCATCCACCTCAATTTCCTTGGCACGACTAGAATTTTCTCCTCCGTTTATCATCATTCAGATATTCTCCAAATGCAAACATTTTTAGGGCTTAGTGAGGAAAACTGGAAGCCACATTCAGGGCATGTCCAGCCTGGAGAAAGCCCTCACACAGCTGCCAAGTGGGCTGGGAAGTGAAGCTGGGCTCTCGTTGCTCTTCCACACCTTTACCTGGGGCTCTACGTGGCTTTCTTTCCTAACGTGCAACCCTATCTCGGTGCCTGTGTTGCCAAAGACTCATCCGAGACAGCATCCTCAGTCCTTTTCTCACTCAATCCTCATCACACACCCTCATCGACCCCCTCTCCGGCCCCCTTTTCCCCCCGAGGTTTCTGTTTTTGCCATAAAATAGCAAACACCAGCACAAAGTAGATAGCGGCCAAATCCTTGGAGGGAAGCGGGTTTGGGTTTGCAAACAGACAGCGATGTCGCTACCTACCCCAGGAGTCCTTGCTTTGCCATCACTGACCTCATGAATCCCGGACTGGCGGGCCTGATTGGTGGGCTTTTAAACGTGACTAATGAATAAAATTTGCCCCGGTGTGGGGGGGAGGCCCCTCTCCCTACCACCAAATAGAATGTGCCCTGATGCATTATATTTTTTACAAGAAAAAAAGAAAAAGAAAACAAAGCTCAGCACACACATTTGTGGCAATGCAGAAATAAATTTAAAACAAACTCCCCCCCCCCCTCCTTTTTTTCCTCTATCCTGGGTCCTAGGCAATGACAGCAGAGAACGAATAATTCCCGGTGCAGTGTCTTACATCAGTTAAAGGTACCTTTGAATGAATGTCAGCTCCTTTCTACCTTAGTGCCAGTCGATCGATGCTTCATTAGGGCCGAATTGTCTTTTGCCCATGCAACCTTGAAAACAGTCCCTTTAATTACCTGTGAGGAAGTCGGGGACCCTCCTTTCCCCTGTACGTCCCTCTCTCCCTTCCCTCTTCTCTCTGGTTCTCCTCTCTCTCTCTCCTCCCTCCCTCCCCTACCCCTTCTCAGGGAAGTGGGGGTGGCTAGATGGGGGTCACTCACATTTTTATTCACAGTCAGTCTGAGTACATCACTCCTTGATAGAGAAGCCAGGAAGAGAAGAGAAAGGTGGGGGCAGAGGGGAAGAAAAGGAAAAGAAAGAAATATCGGACCCCGAGGTGAGAGGGCAGGGTTCAAGTCCAGACTACAGATCTATTGAAGAGGTTTCAGCCAGGCAGCCCTCCACTTGACTTTCTCATCAGCCAGCTTTATGGACTCTCAGCTGCTCCCTTTACACCACAGCTCCGTGCATCTCCCGGCTGCTAATTACCAGGGGTTTCTCCAGAATGCAGAACCCGGCCCTGCCAGGGACCCCAAAGGATTTTGGACAGGCTGCATCCAGGTCACAAAGAAAAGGGGAACCTGTTGGCTAAATATTTTACAGGAATTGGGAAATACAGGAAATACAAGGAACAGCACAGCACCATGTAATCCCTCCCATCGAAATGGAAGGCGTTCCAAATAATTGTAGGCCTGGCAATTCGAGCACTGGAAGAAAGTGCATAAATAATCGTATTTGTTATGCACTATTAAAAATTCAGAAAGATTTTAAATTCAAGTGATAATCTGGTCATCCTGAGGGATAGGCTTGTATTTAATAGCCAGGTATTTTTACCTATTCAATTATGATGAGAAATATTCTAATGAAGTCACAAACCTCAGCAGAGGAATGTTAATCACCTGTGCGTGCTCTGTTAGTGCCGTGTTGAAAAACACACCTGCCCAAGCTGAGCTTCCTTCTAACGTGGTAAGTCAGTATCGCATTTGGAACCTTCTCCCCTCAGAGGTCCCCAGGCACCTGGAAACACATGGCTGAAAACTGCGAAGCTCATCTGACCTCTCTAGTGGCCGTATTTCTATCCGAGCTACGAGTCAGGGATCAAAGATGCATTTCCCCCCAAATTTACACAGAAGGGTGAAATTACTTTACACTACCTTCTTCCCACCCTCCCCCCCATCTTCACATGCACACACGCGAACTCTGCAGGGCTGGGGTTCCCAGAGAAAATATGGGATGATAATTCAACTTGAATTTCAGATAATGAATTTTTTTATATAAATATGTCTCAAATATTATACCAAAAAAATTACTCATTGTTTATCTGATATTCAAATTTAACTGAGCACCTTGTTCTTTTGTGTTTTTTGTTTTGTTTTGTTTAACTTGCTAAGTCTGGCAGCCAAGATTCCTCTTAAACCCAGGTATTTCCTGCAAACGAATTAGGGTAGCAATGATTTCAAGTCACTTAGGAAATACATAATTATAAAAAGACTTATCTGAATATTTTGGGGTCTAGCTTGTGACACAGAAAAGTGAGGTACTGTACTGTGTGCAGGTTCCCCAGTCTGTCAAAAGCCATCTTATTCAGTCTTGACATACAAACTCCACCAATTGAAGGGTTGACAATGGGCATATGTCTGTCCATTCAGCTCAGCTGTATAAAAATGCAGACTCTGGATAAAATGTGCCAAACCCCATGAACACAGGCTGGGGCCACACTGTCATCATCACCTGGCAGGCCTTGTGTATGAGCCCAGTCTGTATCAGAGGAGTGTGGACACATGCACCCCTGTGCAGCCCCCACACAGGCCTGCATCTTCTGGTTCAGAGATGAACAGTGAGCCTTCACAGGCACTGGGTCTGGTCACTGGAAAGTGCACAGGGAGGAGGTGGGTAATGTATCTTGCATTCGTGCTCAGTGCTTGACCTCACTCGGGAACCTGTGATGTCACCACATTAAGCTAAAATAACCACCCAACAGGAGAGCAGGGGCCCAGGAGGGGAGGCAGAGGGAGGCAGGGGAAACACACTTCTGTATCTGCATTGCCAGCCAGACTGTGAGCAGCCTTTGTGCTCAGAGTGTCCCGTGTAGAGAAGGGAGGATGACCCAGGCCTCAGCGTGTAGGGCCCTCATGCTTGCTCTCAGCTTGGAGGTCAGAGGGCATTTTCCTAGCCTTTATTTAGTCTGCCAAGGAAATAGAAGAATTTGATTTCTATTTATACATTTCTGTCTGCATATTTTTAATACTTTGTTCCAAGTAGGGGGCATGTCAAATCTCACATAAGTTTGCTGGGCCCAATATAAATATTCATAAAAATGAGAACATGTTTCAGGATGCAGACGGGTGGGTAGAGAGTGGGGGGTCAGGCTGATCTGATGCTTTTGGATAACTCCTGCCCGGTGGGCAGGGGGCAGTGCTGTCATTTCTGGGAGGAGCAGAGGAAATGTGGTCTTTGAGATGTCTGCCACTGCCTATTCCGAAAGAGCATCTCTCTCAATTGCCTGGATCCAAAATTCCCTGCATTATGAAGCATAAACAAAGCAGCACATGCCCACGGCTTCGTGTGTGCACAGGCTCAGCCCGGCTCACACCAGTGTCTGCAGCAGCCTCAGACAGTGAGCATGTTGCTGGCATCTGCATGCAGCTGATTCTGGAAACGTTCAAATATGTCACTCCTGGTCTGGGTTGCAATCAAGGCATATATTTGTCAACAACCACAGTATTCGATCTACAAAACAGTGAAAATGATGGTTGATAGGATGATCTTCTGATTGCTATCGTTTCTGAAGTGAGTGGAGAAAGCATGTGGTCCACAGATATTTAGAAAAGAAAGTGGAAGATGTGTGTATGTGACTTCTTTTGGGAGTTAGGGAGTGGAATTTTTCTCCAGAGAAGAAAATAACTATTCTTTCTTTTCCCCCTTTGACCAATGGTGATATGATATATCCTTCTCTGTTAAGGTGGGAAGTTAAGAGGCTAAGATGATCCTCTTAGAAAATTTGGGGGAAACAAAAAGGTAGGGTTACAATCTTTGTGCTCCTGAAGCAAATAGTGGTTATCTCCTTCATGGGATTTCTGATTATGAGAGAAAACATGGCTTCCCTGAAAGTAGATTAAAAAAGAGACCTTAACTATTAAAAAAAAAAAAAAAGTTTCACCTGCAAAGTATATTTGTTCTATTTCATTTTTACTCACCTAGGAGTTCAACTAGCCCAAATGCCTATGGAAGCAGTTGTTCTTGAAGGCCATTGAAAACTCTGTCCTCTTGGGCCCATAACACATGAAAGCCAGTAGTCATGTCACACCAAAGAAAAGTGCATTTTCTTTAAGTGCAGCGTGTCTGCATTACACATTATAGCAATTAGCTCCAAAAAACTCACCCTGATAGAAGTCTGTAGCTTGTAGCTGCCTAGGCAGAGCTGATTAACATCTGTAATATTTGGAATATAGACTTGTGCTCTCACAGTATGGACATCCCTCGCATAGTCTGTGTATTCCTACTTCTACTCATATGTGTGAGTGTGCAGAGAAAAACAGCGTCTGTGTATACCGGGCATCAAAAAGCAATTTCTTGCCGCAGTGAGTTTAATGTATTCAGTAACCTTCTGTTTATTTGGGTATTATTTGCTGAAAACACTTGGAAAGCTTTGGCCTAAGAGTGTAGGAAAACCCAGACCAAGTGTTGATCCCGAGCTCCCCTCTTCACACACCAATGCCCGGACCCACATGGGCAGATGGCAGAAGAACCGTCTCTCTTTACTGCACAGCATCAAATAAGGTCAGTAATGCTGCCTGTGCTCCTTCTTCTTTTATTGTCCATGTTATCGAGGAAACCTATAAAAGTTCCCTCTTTTGATATCTTGACCCACGGTGTTGCTCACATGCTGCTTTGTGGTTTAGAGATTTAAAGAAACAGAGAGGGAAAAGGAGTGAGAGAGAGAGTTTGCCTTAGGTGATAAACAGCAGTGCAAGGCCAGAGGCCTTATAAAAAAAAGAAGAAGAAGAAGAAGAAGAGAAGCAGCCATAGCAACAAGGGAGTTTGGAAATGATCAGGGGTGTGAGGGGCTTCCAGGAAGAGGTGGGGGCACATAAGGGAGGACACAAAATCAGTTTCACCCAATAACGTAGAATAGAATTCCAGGTATTCACAGACTCATTTACACCCTAGCTTGAATGCAGAGATAGGTGTGTGATGTACATGTCTACAGGGCCACCCGGTCATGTAAGAAACACTTGGAAATCCACAGGTACACTTGTTCAACTCAGTTTTCAAAGACAAAAAACAAAAACAAAAACAAAAACCCCTTGTTTGATAGCATGATTTATTAGTGTCTTTTTTCAGTGAGAATTTGGAATTAGGTGCTGTCACTCCCCCTCCACCCCCTCAACACCCACACACATACACAATCTTCCTTGTTAGATCACACTTTCTTGGGCAGACCTCACTGGCTGTGCCCCCTGCCTCACCTGTTGTCAACTGGTGTATCTTCAAGTAAGATGTCTTGGCGACTTAGGACTCAACATGATGTCATTGGTTTATTGAAGTAACCGTTGTCCACTGCTTATGGCTCTCAATGCATGTCTATCCAAGTCTGTCTGGTTATTGAAAACATGGTGGAGGGAGGTGCTGCTGTTGTTGGGAGTTTGTTCAGTGACTAGGAAGAGCAGACCTACCTGTTCATTTTTCTCCAACTGCTCCTATGTGGGGTGTCAGGCTAACCAACATGGTGACTCCAAATTTCTAAATTGTCATGTCTCTGCTGTGTTAGCAGATGGGCATGTGCCAGGAGTGAGGAATTAGGGGCTGTGTGAGCAACAGGACCACTTACAAGGAGATGGTGACACTGTGTGTTTCGTCTTCTATCTGGACTTCTCCTCTGACCCCTGATTTGATGGGAAGTGTGACTGTTTCTTTGGAAATGAGAGAATATTTATATGACTTTTTCAGACAGATGTGATTTTAAAAATAAATACTGCAGTTTGGTTTCTGGGATGCAGCCCACATGCACTTCTTGCTGGTATACCTTAAGAGCTGGGGGTTGGATTTCGTGCCCAAGTACAGGGTGACTTTTTCCTTTTTTATGGACTTTCTCTAAAATTTTATTCCAATACTCCTTAGTGAATTTTTTCTCCAAACCTTTTGCAACAGGGGAAACAGAAGAGGGCATAAGACGAAATGCTGGAGGCAGTGGCATGAAAGCTTTTCCATTTTTTATTTTGGTCTGGGTAGTGAAAAAATAAAAAATAGAACAGTGATACAATAGCCACTGATGTGATGTGCACGTATGCCGGGTGATAACACACTGCTCGTGTTCAACCTCCCGAATGCTCTCTTGTAATCACTTGGCTGCTCCACCTCTTTTATCCTCACAGTTTACTCAGTCAAAAAAATGTAGAAATGGCTAGTCAATATCATTTCAGAAAACTTGTAAAGCAGTGAGCCCCATCTATGAAGAATGAAGGCAGTGAGAAAAGTTAAAGAGTGGCCTTTCAGTACTGCATCAGCAAGTCCCAAATTCTTTGTTTGTACAGATTCAATATACAGTTGACCCTTGAACAACATGGGCATTAGGGCTCCAACGCCCACACAGTAAAAAATCGTATAACTTTATGGTAGCCACGTCCCTCCCCGCCCCATCTGCAATGCCTGCATGTTCACGGTTCCGCATTCGCGGATTCAACTAACCGCAAAAAATCCACATATAAGTGGATACTCACAGTTCAGACACCTGTTGTTCAAGGCTTAACTACTACTTGTGGCTTGAAAGTATGTAAGATTTCACTAAAGCCAGCTTTGGTTCCTTCACCACATGCCAGTTTTTTTCTGGTAATGTGTTAGAGAAGACTGATTTATACACCACCATTATTGCATGGGTTTTCTAAAGGGTCTTGAGCTGCTCCAGTGTGGAGAGGGGCTTGCACTGGCTGGTCTCAGATGCTGTTTTCCCATTCAGCATGATTGTAGCCTCTGTGTTTGCAGGTCTCAGAGGCACCCCTGTAAATCATTAAGGAGTGATTTTAGAGCTGGAATCAAAACACAAGAAGACACTCCCCAGCTTTCTTATCTTAGGGATGAAAGTAATATTGGTGGTGCTGAACTTTGAGCCATGAGCAGCTGAAGTTTTGAAGACAAATATCAGCCTGCAATATCATATCTACTCAGGCCTTGGGTACTCCGTGTTGACTGAATAAATTCAATTGGTCGTAACTGACTCAGGTCTCTTATTCGCCCAGCATGTGATGAGATAAATAACTTATTGCCAGTGTCTTTGGATGCTCAGGTCAGATAAACACTAAGGCAAAGTAACATGAACTTGAAAGGTGGGATTGGTGGATGCTCACCATGTGAGTTTCTTTCTTTTTTTAAAATAAAGAATGTCATTGAATTAACCTACGCAAATACATCTTCCCAAATAATAAAACACAGATCCCTTAGTTAAATGTGTGCCTACCATGCATTGCTTTCACTTTAATAACAGTAGATTAATTTCTCAAGTCCTGGAGCCTTGAAATGTTGTCCTCTGACAAATCCAGAGTCTTTTTGGCTATGCAGAAGTGCCTAGAAGAAAACCACATGAGAACAGAGACAGCTTTAGAGACTCTGGCTTAACCGGAGTGATGTTTCCCTGTGTGTCCTGGGTACCACTTTAGGTGGTACAGCAGCATTTCTTAATAGTGTATTTATTCTAAAATATATTAAAATATAGTTAACACATTAAATCCCCAATTTTATAAGTACTTTGGCTGAGGCTGCAATTAAATGAAGTTGCACTTTACATAGATGGAATGAATAGCATTTCTTTTCTGCGGTACATTGACTTTGATGATACACAGTTATGGCAGGAATCATAAAAGTGGTACGAGAATGCCTGAAGTTGGGAAATGACAACCTTTTGGGTAATGCTGGCCGGTGTGAACTGAGACTGTAGCTCTTACAATTTTCCCCTCCAAGAACCTGTGCTTTTTTTTTCCTGCTGTAAACTTCATATTTTGAAAAAATTTTTTTCAGCTTACAGAAATGCACACATTATGTAATCATTTGTTTTTCTATTTAAAGATACCTATACCTGCTGATAAGTATAAAGTAGTTAGTGTTACTGACTGAACTGGTATAATTCCAGCAAACCCCAAACAACTACTCCCAGACAGAAGTATAGTATTTCCTTAGGACAGTTGTTGGCAAGTATTGGAAGCCACCTAAAGCTTGCCCAATGATGGAGAATTTAGGCCTCTCATAGAACCCAAGGTCCAGTATCAGCAACAGCTGGATCCAGGAATTGGGAGATGACCATCACCCGGGAAGAATTTTCTCTTGGTCTCTTATCCCTGGTTCTCTTTGCAGATCTTTATTCTTTCAGCAGACTAAATTTTCTTACTACTCTGTCCTTATAGGAAATGAAAAATGGCTGTTCACAATTCCTAAGTTATATTACAGCAATGTAAGGGACCAGCTCTCTCCGCTCTGATTCCCTGAGTCTCTGGGGAACAAACTCTTATTGGCCCTACTTGGAGACAGATGTCCATTCTGGTTTCACCAGTGGTACGCTGCAGCTGTTTAATACAACCATTATTGAAGAGCAAGTTATTTAAACTTACAATTAAATAAATTACTTTAAATGTAATAATTCCTCAAAAATTATCACTTTATTACATTTTACTATTTGTGTTCTTGAGGTTATTTATGGCTGTTGTATTATATGGTAGAACTCCTCTATAATGGTGTACTACTATACATCTCTTCTCAACTTTTCATTCAGTGATGTGTTGGAAGCTTGAAATCAGCCATGGTGGGAGTATTTACATCATGGAAATTGGCAAACACTACAAATCAGGGTGTTGTTGTTGTTCTTGTTGTTTTTAAATAAATTTATTTATTTATTGGCTGAGTTGGGTCTCAGTTGCTGCGTGCGGGCTTTCTCTAGTTGCGGCGAGTGGGGGCTACTCTCCATTGTGGTGTGTGGGCTTATTGTGGTGGCTTCTCTTGTTGTGGAGCATGGGCTCTAGGTGTGTAGGCTTCAGTAGTTGTGGCACGTGAGCTCAGTAGTTGTGGCTCTCGGGCTGTAGAGTGCAGACTCAGTAGTTGTGGTACATGGGCTTTGTTGCTCCACGGCGTGTGGGATCTTCCCAGACCAGGGATCAAACTCATGTCTCCTGCATTGGCAGGAAGATTCTTAACCACTGTGCCACCAGGGAAGTCCCCAGGGTGGTGTTGTTATTGTTATTGTTGTTTCCTGGAGAGCTAATTGTTAAATATTTATCAGTATACCACCAAATCTAATTCTCTTTGGGTGGCTATTGGGTCTGGGTCCCTTTCTCTGTAAAAAGAATGGTGACAGCATCCCACCTCATGGAGGAGTCAGGGGAATGGACCATTAAGAGAATCCCTGTAAACTGGATTTTACCCCCCAAATCTAAAGGCTTTCCTTTTGTACAAAGTGAATATCCTAGTTCTTACTCATTTATTTTCGTACTTTCTGCTACAAAATGACACGAGGGAAAACAAAACGAAACAAAAGCAACAGCGAGAACATAACATGAGGACGATTCAGGCACCATGACTGGTGGTCAACTGTGATGATGATGATGGTAGCCGACATTCTGAGCACTGCTTTCAGACTCTTTATGGGCTTATCTGGTCTTCATAACACCTATCATTCAGACTGAATTCATTTTAATTCAACAAATATTTACTGAGCACCTGCAATATGCTAGTTTCTGTTCTGTGCACATAAAAGACATTGGTGAGGGAACAGAGATCCTCATTGTTTACATTTTGTCTGGGGCATACAAACAAATATTATACATGTTAAAGTTACACATTACAGAGTACAGTAGAGGGCATGTGTGTCATGGAATAAACTAAAGATAGAGCAGGGAGAGGGCAACTCAGAGGTCTGGGGATGGGAGCAGGAATGGGGTGATTAGAATAGAGCCCCATAAGAAGACATTTCCACAGCAACTTGAAGGAGGTGAGAGAGATGCCTTTGTGGATATTTTGGGAAGGAATGCTCTAGGCAGAGGAGCTGCCATGGCAAGGCCCTAAGGTGGACACGTGCTTGGTATGTCCAAGAAACATCAAGGAGATCGGTGTGGCTGGAACCTAATGAGCAAGAGGAAGAGAAGTAGGTAGTCAGAGAGATAAGGGAGGAGGGGTGTAGATCACCTTGTAGGCCTTTGGAAGGACTTTGGCTTTGACCTTGAATGAAAGGGAAGCCATTTGGGAATCTTGAGTAGAGGAGGAACATGGCCTCACCCAGGTTTCAAAAGGACCATTCTGGCTTCTGTATTGAGAATAGAGGGCAGAAGTAGACAGCCTACTGCTGTAATCCGGGTGAGGGATGACGTCAACTCTGACCAGCAGCCGGGGGGGTGATAAGAAGTTATTGGGGGTCAGATTCTGTGCGCATTTTGAAGGAAGGGATAAGAAGATGTCCTGATGGTTTAGATATGTATGTTACATGAGAGAGAGAATTCAAGGATGACTCTAGTGCTTTTGTCTTGAGCAATTGGGAAGATGAAGCTGCCATCAACTAAGGCAACAGTTACCACCATGCAATGGGCAGATTTAAAGGAGGAAAGTAGTTTAGCTGAGTTGATTTTCAGATGGATATTAAAAATCCTTCAAGTGAAGATGTTGAGTCACCCACTGGATATTAAAGTTTGGAGTTTGCAAGAGAAGTCTGGGCTAGAGATGAAAATGCAGGAGTCCTTGGGACACAGATGGTGTTTAAACCATGAAACCAGACGTGGTCACCAAGACAATGAGGATGATGACCCAAAGAGAGAGAAAAATTGATGATAAAGAGAGGACGGATAAAGAGATAAAGCGAGGAAGGGAGACTAACTGGAGAGAGATCCTTCAGTAGGTAGGAGGGCTAGGATCTAGTATGAAGTGAAAGGATTGGCTTTAGATAAGAGAGTGAGTAGGTTATCCACCCTAACAAGATGGCAGAATATTGAAGTGCAGGTGCTGGTTGGTGGGTGGATGTAGTACTTAGGAGTCTTTGGAAATTCTCTTTTGATTGCTTCACTTTTCTTAGTAAAGTAGGAAGCAAGGTCCTTAGCTGAGAATGAGGGTGGGGAAGAAGGCATTGATGGTTTGAGATGAAAGGAGAAAATGTCCCAGTCATCCTTTGGAGAATAAAATGGCAAAGGAACTATAAAGATACAAAGCAATCACTGGCCGACATAAAAGGTCCACTTGAGATTGATGGTCATAATATGGGTATGATTATTATTTTTCCATTACACGAGGGAACCTAGGCTCAGAGAGGTTAAGTTATTGCATGAGGTTATACAGCTAGTGGGTGGCAGAGGTAGGATTTGAATTCAAGCAGTCGGGCACCAGAATCCGTCCTCTTAAGCACCACAAGGTATACTTTAGAGTTAACTAAGAAATGACTGTTATTCTGCTTCTCATAATGGCTATGAAGACACAAGCTTTCTAGTTGTGGAGTACTGCAAATTCTCAACTCAGATTCTTCAAAAAAGTAACAGCTTTGATTAAAAAGACAAAACAAATTCTATACAAAACTGCTCAGAGAAGAAAGGTAGTGAAGTAAGTTCGGGATGAGTGTTTCTTGAAGGGAAAGTTGTTATTGAAAGGTTTCTGAAAGCATTTAAATAGTAGGAGATGCTGACCTGGGAGGTAGGAAGAAACCAATCTAAACATACTGGGCAGTGGGCATCTGCTAAGCAGAACTGCAGGGCAGAGAAGGATGGCCAGGGCCATGCCAGGCCAGAGCCCCGAACCTACTATATCTGAAATAAAGATTCCCATTAGGAAAGGCAAGATATCTTGAGTCTTTTAAAAGCCATGCTATTTGTAAGTTTCCCAACAGATAATGATGGTTTGGAAGAAAAAGCTACCAGACATATTTGGCCAAAAATAATTACAGCTCATTTTTCTTGTTGATAAACAGCTTTAAGACAGCTTTTAGGTTCTCAGTATGTTGGCATGTTTCTCCCATACAGAACCATCTCAGCTGGCGACTGGATGGATGTTCAGCCTTCACTATGGGACAGAATTTAGCTCAAATCCACACCTGGCTGTCAGCCATTTTTTGTGCCAGACACTGGGGTTATGGAGATGAGCAAAATACAGACCCGACCTCCTAAAGGTCATAATGTAGAAATAATATAGATAAGAGAACAGTCATTGTGTGGTATGAAAAGTGCATGGACAGCAAAATACATAAATGGTGGCACTTCATAAGCCATAATGAGTTTATCTTAATCAATGAAAAACTTCCAGAAAAATATAGGAATGTGGATATGGTTAAAATTGTAATTTAGAACCTCACTCTTCAAAAAGTGGTCCACACTCCAGTAGCACTGGCATTATTTTGGCAGTTTGGTATGCACATAAGAGAAGCCGTGTCCTAACTTTTGGGATAAGGGAGGCAGATTTGCAGCCACAGAAATGCATCTTTAGAAGTTCTGGTCACATCTGAACTGTTAGTGAAGAGAATTAATCTGGAACACAAGCAGTGCATTTCAGTTGCCAAATACAAGGCAGTCGTTCCATCACCTCCATCCCTCCCCCCAAAAAATCCCTCATAAAGCTGAATCTTGAATATGAAGGGAGTTATTTTCTAAGAAGTTTCTGTTGCCCAGTGCTGCGTGTCATCACATAGCCTAAGATCGCCTAATTAATGAACTGAGAAGCAGGTGCATCACTTGGGATGCAACAGCAACAATCGCAATGACACAATTATTTCCAGCACTTGAAATCAGAATTTTTGAGCGTGAAAATCATTTTCCCCTGAATTACTGTCTAGTCGAAGGCATAAAGTTATGGTACCACTGGTTGCCTCAGAACTCTGCTTCTTTCTGGCATTTTCTGCAGATTCTGATGGGGGCTTTCTCATCTGTCACCTGGATACTGGGCAGGGGCCGGAGAGCAGCTTCACCAGGCCTGCCAGATGACCTCTGCAGGCGGGGAAAAGGCAGGGGCCAGGGAAGTCTTTCCTGTGTCTGTGTGGCACCACTGCTGGGGGGCTGCCAGCATCCCTCCCCGTGTGGGTGGGTGCCATGCCACCTCTCTCCACGCGAGGCTGGTTGAACACATCACAGGAGTGAAACCTGCTGATTCGGCTTCTCTAGAAGGGCCGGAATATTTTTTTATTAATCCTATTCCTTGGCACCAAATTCTGATTTCTTCTCCTTTCCCATATAGGCTTTTTTATGAGCATATCTGAAATTAATAGCAAATCTTTTGACTAGGGCAGCTTTTCTCTTAGCAGCTTCTCTGTCCAATGGGCAAAATTACTGTCTACATATAGGGGATCTAAGCAGCAGAATGAAATGCAGAACTGACCAATGTCTGGATAATTTAGACCCCCAATGTATTTTACTCTATTTTCCACGTAGAAGAAAAGCTACTCACCTCCACCCCCACCACCTCAAGCCTCACCACATGTACTGTTTTCACACAATGCGTTATGCTGTGTGACCTCTTCCTTGCTATGCTCGTATTTCATTCTTCGCTGTCCTTAAGGAAACCTTAGCTTATTAATTGTTAAACATGCTAAGGAACTGGGGATTCATTACATGCTGCTCTCAATTCAGAAGGTTGGACAGCCAGATGCCTGTCCTGTATCCAGGAGGTTGATGTTCAGTCATGTATCATCATAATGTAGCTGGTGTAATGAAGCTGAGGTCCTGGGTGTGATTCCCAGGGTGCCAGTTACCTTGGCTCTCTGGCTGCAGACCGTAGCTGTATTCTCGTACTGCCCTTCAAATGGATGAGGTGGTCAAAGTGAGACTGAATGAGAGGCTGTGACCACCACATCATCGATACTTCAGAATCAAGAACTCGCAGCACGCTCCTTAGAGCTAGTGTGGATGCCGGGTCCTTCTTTGAGCCTCCCCTCGACCCCCTGCCCGGCCAGAGCTGAATTCTCCCCACTCTGAATCTCTTCCATACTTTTCTATTCTCATGAAACTTACCACATTCTACTTGAGATCCCAGTAATTAGTGTCCACATACTGTCTTCCCTGCTGAGTTGTAAACTTCATGAAGACATAAACCATATTGAATACATTTTTATGTCTCTTACAGTGCTCATGCACGCTCACTAAATATTTGTTGTAAGAATGGATAGAAGGGTGGATGGTTGGAAAAATGGATGGATAAATAAGTGCGTAGATTGTCTCTGCAAATCTCTTGGCTAGTACCTCTGTTGATATCCGTCAAGGATGATAGTGCAGAGGTGTTAAATAGAATGTAATAACCACACTTGACGATAATGCTACGTTTTCCACAAAACTGATAAATCTGATAATGTAGTGTACATCGATTACTCATAATATGCTGATAATGCGTTGAATTTCCTGTCCCAACAACAGAACCAAACCCTTGTAGGTATTTAATGCATGTCTAAAGCCTCTCTGGGAGACTGCTCCCATTTTAGAGAAAAGGAATTTAAAACAGAGCAGTTGAATTGTTCTGCACAACCTTGGGTAGTGCATTGTAGGATCAGTGGAGTTAGCTATCTGTTGCTACAACAAATTACCCTAACATTTAGCATCTTCAAACAACAAACATTCATTATCTCCGTTTCCCTGGGTTAGGAGTTTGGGTGCAGTGTAGCTGGCTGCCTCCGTCTCAAAGTCTGTCGTAGGACCGTGATCAAGGTGTCAGCTAGGGCTCCCGCACCTCCCAGCTCAGCTGGAGAGGACTCGTCCCAAGCTCACTCACATGGCTGTTGACAGATCTCAGGTTCTCACTGGCTGTTGGCTGGAGCCGTCAACTCCTGGCCTTGGTTTCCACATGGCAGCTCACGTATGGCAGGTTGCTTCCTGCAGACTGAAGGCTCCGAGAGAGAGTGAGAGAGAGCAAACAAGACGGACATCACAGTCTTTTTTTGTCACCTAACCTCAGAAAGACAAGCCATCACATTTGCTTTGGTCTTCTTGATAGAAGTGAGTCAGCAGGTCCTACCACACCTATGGGGAGAGGATAGTGTAAGGCCTGAATACCAGGAGGCAGGGATCCCTGAGGGCCGTCTCAGATGCTGTCGACCATGGTGGGTCCCCAAAGCTCACAGAAGGACCATCTGCCAGCTGCCTCTTGTCTGTCTGAACATACAGTGTTGGGTCAGAGGTGGTGCCAAATAAGAGACCACAGAAGCAACCTGCCTCAAAGGTGAACTCTGTTTTCTCCATTTTGACAGAATACAGAGGTGGATGTGGCTTCTTGCTGGAAAGTTCTGCCAACAACCCCTCACATCCTGAGTGGCACCTCAGCCTCCTAGCATCACTGCCTGAGCTCACTTCAGTAGATGGCAGTGGGTTTCTGGGAAATTCAAACAAACATGCTCTGCACTCACAGTGAACACCGCAGGATGGGAGCCTCTGAGATGGCAAGACTGCTTTCCCAATGGGATCAGTGATCAAAATGTGGAGCGTGGGGGTGGAGGAAGGAAAAATCCTTCCTGATGGTTGGTGAAGCTGAAACTCCCTTCTGAAACTGGTTGTCTCTTGTGTTGGAAACGAATGCTTTGAATTGACTGAAGTCCCCTAGGAGTCTACTCCTTTGTGTCTCTTAAAGCGAGACTTTCAGGATAGACGTAATCAAAGAGATACAGTATAGTGGACAAGGAGCAGAGGGTATTTTTAAGCCCCTTTTGCTCTGAATGGTCATTTGCCCCGAATGTCCACTGTTACTGCCAAATCTCCTTAACTCCTGAAGCAAGATAATGACATTTTATTAAAGAGCAATTGCTAGATTATTAGCCACCGGGCTTGAAACACTGAAGTGTCATCATTCTTCTGCTTCCCTTGGCTCAGATCAACATGGTTTCAGCTGCTTCTGAGATGTGAAGTTCAAAGCAAGCAGTTCTCTCCATCCCTGCTCAGGATTAACCAATAAATTAGAATAACTAAGTGAGAAAGGGTTAGACAAAGGCAGTGTCGAAACTGGAGGCCAGGGCCTGGGTCATTTTGAATATGAAACGAAGCATGGTTTATGTTTTGTATTTTATAGGTTTTAAAACAAAGCTAAAGTATAGCATTAAGGATCAAGGTCAGGGTGTTATCTTTTGTGGGGTGAATGGGGTGGGGGTGGCGAGGTCACAGCTTATGCCAAAGACTTGGCCCCTCCTTTCTCCGTAACATTTTTTTTCCCGAGCTTCTGTCTAATTAATATAAGGCCTTGCTCGAGCACACTGGCCCTCATTGGGCCTGTCACTCGTTAATCAAGCGACCCTTCTAGCCTTGGGTAATGACCTTGAAAGAATATATCAGCCCATGATGGCGGAAGTGAGGAATTAAATTGTTTCTCTGAGTGCTTATGGTCATTGCTGACAATTTATATCTCACAGCTGCCCTGGGCTGGCCATACCAGCCATTGTGCGGCAATCATTTTCCTGGCCGGGAATGGATTGTGTGCCGGACAGGGACCAAGCTGGCCTCCTGTACATCTCCATCTTTATTTCCCCTCCCCCTGCCTTCTTTTAATCACGTCTTTGTTTGAGAGGCAGGGATTGTACAAAGTTAAAAGCTTTGTCATTAAGGCCACCAAGAGCCACAAGCGTGGGGGAAATCTTGTCTCTGGCTGTACCCTGCTTTGTCCCTGGGCACACTGCTTTCGCCTCTGCTGATGTAAGGCTGCAAAGGGAAGTGTCTTGAGAATTACGTTAGCTCCAAACTCATAAGAGAAAAATTACTGGAAATATTAAAAGGCTGTAAAGGGTGTATTGTATACAAGTGATTAAGCCTACCCTTTCTGGGTCTTTTGAGGAGGTAAGGGAGATATTGGCTGCTGGTCCTGAGGGGGAGAGGCAAGGATAGGGACTTGCATCCTTTTACCTTTTATGGTGGTGTATTTAGACTTAGTGGTATCTTGGGGTGTGCTGGTGTGCAGCTCAAATCATACCCTCGTACCAAGATAAATGTTATCTGTACCTGAAATTAAGCCTTGTACATCCCCTCAGAATCTGCACACCCCCTTCTCTTTTTCTGTTTGTTCTTCTTGAAACTAAGTAAGTGAATCTTAAGAGTTCTTTTCCTGTGAGAAAGTCTTTTTTATTGTTTTACTACACCACCACCTGGGTTCCTGAAAGAACTGAGAGGGAGATTTTCCCCATTAGCTAAAATTCAGCAAATAAATAGTATACCTTTGCTTAGTTCAAGCTACAATGACTGGATTTTGTGCGTGAAGCTTTAGAAATACAATGGCATAGCTTTGATTTGTCCTGGGTTTTCCCTTGTATAAAGACGTTTACTAGTTAACACTAAATGTATGTGCTAAAACTTCAAAGAAGAGAAATCACCAGCAGGGACCTCCAGAGGTGGGGAGAGAGTTAAGTGTTTGTAAAAGCTAAATTGTGATTCCTTCCTTTCACTGGCTCCTGGCTTGGGTCCTGGGTCTGTTTGTCGTTATTGGACAATGCCTTCTATACATGGAAAAAAATCTTTTTCCTGGGGTCTATGTGGTCTGAGAGCTTCTGCAGGTCACGGCTCACTCTCGAACTTGGGGAAGGTCCTTATGTGACCTCATTTTGTAGAGTGGTTGGCGGAAGAGGGGAGCGATGAGGAGAGCTCCTGTCTAATTGCTCAAGCACACTGGCCTTCTGTGAAATAGGACATATATTCATTCTGTCCTCGGACCATCTGAAGAAAGACTGTGTACAAATGCAGAAAAGGAAGACTTCTGACAACACACGTGCAAATAAAGGCAGGTTAATAGAATACAAGCTGACCATACACATGCTGATCCTAACAAGATTCATATTAAGATGTTTGCCCTTTAAGTGGGGAGCTCATGGAAGGCAAAAGCTGCATCATTTTTATCTTGGGATTCTTTACCACAACAAGTAGTGGCTTATAAATATAGGCACCAAAGAAAAAAAGAAAAAGATTTATTGAGTGATGGGATTAATCCATCCAGCCCATGATCAAAACATGAGTCAAGCTGGTTCCTCAGCTCTTAGGGAAATGAAACAAAACTAACTGCCATGGAAGTGACTCTTACCCCCCTGTCTCCCTGTTTTCATTGTATGCACATATGCTAATGGAAAGGGCAAAAAACTGAAAGGCAGAGGCCTCACTCCCATCCTGATGCCACCACTCACTCAAGCATCAACTTTGCAAGAGGCATCAGAGTATAAATCTTAAATGAAGGGGTTGGAATTGCTAATCTCTGTGGTTCTTCCTGGCATGACATTTCTGTAATTCTAGAGGACTGCTATCACTTTGTGGGAGAGAAAGCCAAGTCATAGGAAGAGAATGTGTTGATGTAAAAAAAATGATCAGGGTTGCCTGTGTGCCTTGGACATGGTAGGTGCCCATAATGTGTCTGGAATTGGTTTGCGGAAGGAATTAGATAACAGATAAAGCCCCACATAATTCAAATCCAAGTTTACACTCAGCCTTCTGTCCTTCCCTCACTTAGAAATTCATATCAACTACTCACCGTGGCTCCTGGCACAAGCAGAACTGCCAGGATGTCATTTTTCCAATATATAATTCTAGTAATACTATTTACCTGAAGACTTTACAGGCTGAAGTGATGGAGATTTTTGAAAGTTTCATTTGATCTTTTACCTAAGTTCTCAGAATCAATGCCTCATCCCCTTTTGTAGTGTCCATGAGTTGGCTAGATTTTTATTTAACCATCTCTGCCTCTATATTTTCAATGATGGAGGTCTTAATTGCTCCATCTAAATATTATAGGTTTGTGTGCTTGTTTTGATAAAAGGTAGAGTTTCCTCAGGACAGCAATGTCTTCTTCGTGAGGAACATGTAAGAGGCAAGGCAAAGTCAAGAAGAAACTTCGGAAGGGGTGAGAAAGAGAACGTCATCCATCTCCTGTCTTATTTTCTTTGTCATCCTTTCCTTCAGCATTTACACATGAAAGAAACTGAGTTTTCTTCCCGCAGACCCCTGGAACCACATAAATTGCAATGAAACATGCCAGGCACCCAGGGTGAGTGGCCATACACAAAGCTGATAATGCCATCTGGGCACAGGAGAGGATGCCGTTGGTGCAGAGCGTGCTCCTGGGCAGGTCAGTGAGCTCTGCCTGTGGGACAGGCCACCATCTCCCTGGGAAGGCAGCACCGACACTGCCCCTGAGGTGACACCTCGGGTGCTGTCAGCAGAGTGTGCAAATCCAGAGAGGGCACGTGTGGTCACAAGTATGGAAACCTGTAGTGATGGTTCTTCAATCTAGGTGGAAAGAGATCTCATTGTACTGGGCAGGTACTATGTTCTTTGCTAAATAGCTTTCACGTGTTTTTGTTTGCTGAACCTTAAATCTTTTTTCAAGTTGTCAACATTCCCAAATCTTTTCCCAGGAAGTCATGTATGTTTGCTGTGATCAAAAACAATGAACGCTCATGCTCTGATGCTGACATTTGATTGAATAATCATGAATTTTTCTTTCCATATTCAGTAAGTACAGATTTATAGAACTGAGAGTCAGAACTCTGAATCATTAGATAACCAAGGCTTCCATGCAAACTTGCTATAATTTTAGCCAAAGGGAAAGGAACTTGGCGTTTTCATCAAGGCTTGTGAAATCTTTATTATGCGAAAAATACTACCAAGGCAGACCCAGGATTCTAAGGACCCAGGCCTGGAAACCACTTTTTTTTTTCCTGGTGGAATTTTGGACACCATAATAAGCAGAAGTGAAAAAATTTGGTCACTGTGTGCATTCACCTTTTTGAGCAGGATCCCAACTAACAGAGAAACCTATTTTTAGAATTTTCCCAGTTTTCCCAGATTTCTCCCTTTGTCTACTTTTACTACATTTTCTCACAGTGGCTTCCATGAGAGTCACCAGGGGAGAGGGGGATGATGTGGGGGTTTGGAATAGAATAAATACGGGGTTCAGTGTGAGCCAGAGACATCACTCCTCCTCCAACCTGTCTATAGGATCCATCTGTTCATTTAAGCAAAAGTTGACCAGTGCTGTTCTGATAGGTTCAGAGTTAGGGACCCAGTAACTTAGTGGAACAAATGATTATTACTATCATTAATGTCAGTGTACCTTCATCCAGCTTGGTTATGCACCAAACTGCATTGCAAACTCTTTACAACAACCCTTTAATGTAGATACTAATTTTTTGTATTTGATTGATGAGATTCCTCAACTAGAAAATGACAGAGCCACTCTAGCATCTGCTCTTTATAAGGTATTCAATCAACAGGGAGACCTAATTTAAGTTTGATCACTGAAAGCTGAGATTCCCTAACTGCTTTGAAAAGCAGGGAGCTATTTGGGATTTGTTTGTTTTATTACACTGTCATCTTCTGAAGTGCTATATATGGTAGTAATCTGACATTTTTGAGGGTTTAAAAATTATTTTGTGTATTGTATTTCATGTTAGTCTTTCTAGTCCCTTTAACCTTAATTTAGAGTCTGTCATCCACATATTATCCTTATCACTCCAGTATATAATGATCTCTATTCTTCTCTTCCCTATACTATTTTATGGACTCTTCTATGGCAGAATCTATGCCTTCATAATAAATATCGTTAATTTTTTTAGTGTAAATAGTATATGCTAAATAAATATTTGTTAAACTGAATTGATTTTGTCTAAATTTTCACTTAACTCTATAGATGACCCAGTTTATTCCTCCAATAAATGTTAATTTCACTTCTACTTCATACACTTGCTAGACATCAGATGCTTGTGGGAAGAATGAATGGAGACAGTAAACTTCCAGAGCAGAACGGGCTGGAAGCGGAGGAAGCTGGGTGGGCACTTTGAGAGGCAGCTCACCTGCTCTTCTAATCCCAAAGAGAGAAGGAAACCAGTACCTGTGAGCTGAAGTTTACCAAAATCGCTATTTTACAAGATATTTTCCAAAAGTCTATCTCCTCAAGTGAAAGTTTGTGGTCAGTCTTTGCTTAACACATGAATTTAGAAAAATTTCAGATAGGTTTGTTCAGTTATGCCTTTATAATTTTAGTTTTCATCCTAGATGAAGACAAAAGATTATATAATTCCAACTCTAGTTCATAGAATGTGGGGCAATTTATGGAAAGTTTCAAAAAATGGAACTTTGGGGATTAGACATAATCATAAAATATAATAATTGTTGGAAGACACAATAATATTTCATTAAATCTTTTTAAAAATGGGATTTGAAGCAACACTTTTTAAATAATTAATTAATTAATTAATTATTTTATTGGTTGTGTTGGGTCTTCGTTGCTGCACATGCTTCCTCTAGTTGTGGTGAGCAGGGGCCACTCTTCATTGTGGTACGCGGGCTCCTCATTGTCGTAGAGTGGAGCACAGGCTCTAGGTGTGTGGGCTTCAGTAGTTGTGGCACATGGGCTCAATAGTTGTGGCTTAAGGGCTCTAGAGTGCAGGCTCAATAGTTGTGGCACACAGGCTTAGTTGCTCCGCGGCATGTGGTATCTTCCTGGAGCAGGGATCGATCCCGTGTCCCCTGCATTGGCAGGCGGATTCTTAACCACTGTGCCACCTAGGAAGTCCCGAAGCAACACTTTTTAAGAAGATTTTATTTTTTAGAGCAAGTTTTACAGTAAAATTGAGAGGAAGTTACAAAGATTTTCCATATGCTCTTTGCCCCCACATAGGCACAGCCTCCCCAGTTATTAACATCACTCACCAGGTGGTACATTTTTTTTTTTTAATCAAGGATGACCCTACGTGGACACATAATAGTCACACAAAGCCCATAGTTTACCTAAGGGTTCACTCTTGGTGTGGTACATTCAGTGGGTTTGGATACATGTATAATGACATTTATCTGTCACTATGATATCATACAGAGTACCTTTACTGCTCTAAAAATATTTTGTGCTCTGCTTATTTATCTCTGGCCCCATCCCCTGGCCACAACTGATCTTTTTATTGTCTCCATAGGTTTGCTTTTTCCAGAATGTCATGTAGTTGAAATCACAGATTGTAGATTTTCAGATTGAGTTTTTTTTCACTTAATAATATGCATCTAAAGTTCCTCAATGTCTTTTCATGGCTTAATAACTCATTTCTTTTTTAGTGCTAAACAGCATTTCATTGTCTGTATGTACCAGTTTATTTAGCCATTCATCTAATCAAGGACATCTTGGTAGTTTCCAAGTTTTTGCAATTATGAATCAAGCTGCTGTAAACATCCGTGTTCAGGTTTTCACGTGAACATAAGTTTCCAGCTCATTTGGGTAAACACAAAGCAGTGGGATTGCTGGGTCATATGGCAAGAATATGTTTGTTTTGTAAGAAACCATCAAAGTGTCTTCCAGAGTGGCCATGTCATCTGTATTCCCACCAGCAATGAATGAGAGTTCCTATTGCTCCGCATCCTTGACAGCATTTGGTGTTATCAGTGTTCTGGATTTTGGCCGTTCTAATAGGTGTGTAATGGCATTGCATTGTTTTAATTTAAATTTCCCTAGTGACATAAGATGTGGAGAATCT
Source organism: Hippopotamus amphibius kiboko (assembly GCF_030028045.1). Classification (NCBI taxonomy): domain Eukaryota; kingdom Metazoa; phylum Chordata; class Mammalia; order Artiodactyla; family Hippopotamidae; genus Hippopotamus; species Hippopotamus amphibius. The sequence continues at coordinate 16,233,276 of NC_080201.1, read as the reverse complement.
TTTCATATTCTTATTTGCCATCTGTATGTATTCTTTCATAAGGTATCTGTTAAGGTCTTTGGCCCATTTTTTAATCAAATTGTTTGTTGTCTTACTGTTGAGTTTTAAGAGTGGTTTATATATTTTGGATAATAGTCCTTTATCAGATGTGTCTTTTCCAAATATTTTCTCCCACTCTGTGGCTTGTCTTCTATAAAGCAACACTTTGAAAATAAGTTCATTGTCCAAAAGAAAATTTTACTCTTCCATACTAGACTTGAGTTTGTGAATAAGTGTCTGGCATGAAATTAAATCAAGTCTGTGTAAATCAACCCCAAATGGCAGCAGTTTCCATCCTTTCTTTTATCTTTAAATATGTAATTTGCCTGGGGCCTTATATACCCTTTTCTAGAGAAAGGCATCAGGTTTTTTTTGTTTCACGCCAAGTATACTCCTAATAAACCTACTTCTTTTCCTAGAAGTTTTTGCTTTGAAAATGAAATAGCCTTAATTCCTAGTAGTCTGTGAGCAGTACTACTTAAATATCTGAGTATGGTTTATTACACAAATCATTTGTTTGTGGCAAGTAACTCCTGGTACAAGAAGTAGACCTAGGTGCCCAGGTCTCACCATCCTCTAGAATGAGGACAGGGAATTGTTGGGGCTGCCTTCTCAACCCCTCAACCACTGAAGTCCCTGGTAAGAAAGACTCTGGTGAAGTGAGAACAGCAAGACTAGACAGGTGACCAGGAAGAACCAGGGGCAGAGAAAGTTGATCTCACTTGGAAGGTAGAAAAAGAAAGGAGAAAAATTCCAGTTGACCAAGGTACGAGCTCAAAGGCACATGATTTTGAAAGTAGGAAACTTTATTAATGAGAATGAATAAGAGGCCCAGGGAAGAGAGGAATGAAAAGGTGTTAAGAAGGAAGAAACAATTATTAAAAGAAAGGCAAGTAATAATTTCAAAATAAGTAAGATTTTAGAGAAATACAGAAAAAGGATTCAAGAAAGAAAATTTATAGAAAATCTTAAAAAAGACTGGTTAAATGTACATTTAATCTTAGATAAATGAAGAGGGAAAGAAATGGGTCTATGAGGCCAATTAAAATAACCAATAATGAAGAAAATATCTTTTTTTTTCCCATGGAAGCTTTTCATCTTATGATTTACTGGTGATTTACCTGTTTGTCTCTAGTAATTCTTAGAGATGCTGGAAATTTTTTTAGTCTTAAGATCAAGAAGGATGGGTCATTTTGAACCCTCTGGAATCCAGCAGATTGCCTCTTTTTTCCTAAGAGGCTGATGGGTTTGGAAATGTTTATGTCTATCTGCTTACTTAAAGGAGACTTAGGAAATTCACATTTTCCATTAGCAGACAATGAACACCACTTAGTGCCTTTGAGACTTTACTGGACTTTGCACAATCCCCTTACCTTCATTGCTGTGCTTCTTCCATGCCACAAATCTTGGTGCCTTTAGCTCTGTGGCATCATGGCCACTGTTCTTTTTAGCTAGAAGACATGTTAACATTTTAATGGCAAAGTGATCACCAAGTGTGCATCCCATGCTTTTCAAAGACCTCTTTGGACTCAGAAGTGAAGGCAGGCAATAGAGTTTTCCCTCAAAAAACAGCTTAAGATTAATTTAGGTTAGACAGATGGAAATTTTTTTCACATGGCAAAATCTGTTAGACATTCAAGTTTATTATGGGAGGAGTTTGCTGCATCTCTCTCTATGGAGGTCTTTAAAATTCTTGTTTCTGTGAAGTGGTTGACTATATCTAGCCCCAGAACTAACTGTCCCTCTCTGCTGAGGCTGGGGTCAGTACATCTCCCCTTGCTCCCCTGAATGGGAAATTTACAGTGATTTCTCCTCACAGAAGATGAGGGACCTGTGGATAAGGTGATTTCTGAGAATCAGTCATTTGGCAAAAGATAATTGAACAAGGCAATAAAAAAAAGGAACTAATGGAGAAGTAATACAAGTAAATCCTAGAAATATACTTCTTTATTCAGGGAAATAAGACCTGACCACCTGAAAAAGTAGATGCCATTTATAAACAATCAGGCTATTCCTGAGCTTTCCCCACAACTGCTGTGGGATCCAGCACGCTAAGGTCTGATACTCTAAAACACACCACCTGACACGGCCCTGCTCATCAGAGAGAAAAGATATAGAGCCACACACTGGAAAGCAGACACCTGACTCCCCCAACCAGGAAGCTTACTCAAGACACTGGACAAACCCCACCACAGGAGGCAGAGAGCAGAAACAAGAGGAATTACTACTAGGCAGCATAGGGAAAGGAGACAGCAAATCCTATAAATCAGACAAAATGAGAAAACAAAGAAAACACCATGCAGGCAAAGGAGCAGTAAAAAAGCCCCACAAGACCAAATAAATGAAGAGGAAATAGGAAAAATGCCTGAAAAAGAGTTCAGAGTAATGATAGTAAAGATGATCCAAAATCTCAACAACAAAATACAGAAAATACAAGAAACAGTTAATAAGGACTCAGCAGAACTAAAGAGCAAACAAACAGTAATGGACAAGAAAATAATCGAAATTAAAAATACTCTAGATGGTATAAACAGCAGAATGAGGCAGAAGAACGAATAAGTGAGTTGGAAGATAGAATAGGGGAAATAACTGCCACAGAGCAGGAAAGAGAAAAAAGAATAAAAAGAATGGAAGACAGTCTCAGAGACCTTGGTGAAAACATTAGGCACACCAACATTCAAATCATAGGCATCCCAGAAGAAGAAGAAAAAAAGAAAGGGTCTGAGAAAATATTTGAAGAGGTTATAGTGGAAAACTTCCCCAACATGGGAAAGGAAGTAATTAATCAAGTCCAAGAAGCACAGAGAGTCCCATACAGAATAAACCCAAGGAGAAATACACCAAGGCACATATTAATCAAACTAACAACAATTAAACACAAAGAAAAAATATTAAAAGCAGCAAGAGAAAACCAACAAATAACATATAAGGGAAAACCCATAAGGATAACAGCTGATCTTTGTGCTGAAAATCTGCAGGCCAAAAGGGAATGGCAGGATATACTGAAAGTCCTGAAAGAGAAAAACCTACAGTCAAGAATACTCTACCCAGCAAGAATCTCATTCAGATTCAACAGAGAAATCAAAAGCTTTCCAGACAAGCAAAAGTTAAGAGAATTCAGCACCACCAAACCAGCCTTACAACAATTGCGAAAGGAACTTTTCTAGGTAGGCACACAAGAGAAGGAAAAGATCTATAAAAACAAACCCAAAACAATTAAGAAAATGATAATAGAAACACACATGTCAATAATCACCTTAATTGTAAATGGATTAAATGCTCCAACCAAAAGACACAGACTGGCTGAATGGATACAAAAACAAGACCCTTCTATATGCTGCCTACAAGAAACCCACTTCAGACCAAGGGACACATATAGACTGAAAGTAAAGGGATGGAAAAAGATATTCCATGCAAATGGAAGTCAAAAGAAAGCGGGAGTAGCAATACTCATATCAGACAAATTAGACTTTAAAGACTATTACAAGAGACAAGGAAGGACACTACATAACAATCAAGGGATCCATCCAAGAAGAACATATAACAATTGTAAATATCTATGCACCCAACATAGGAACACCTCAATACATAAGGCAAATGCTAACAGCCATAAAAGGGGAAATTGACAGTAACACAATAATAGTAGGAGACTTTAACACCCCACTTACATCAATGGACAGATCATTCGAAAAGAAAATAAATAAGGACACACAAGCTTTAAATGACACATTAGACCATTTGACTTAATTGATATTTATAGGACATTCCATCCAAAAACTACAGAATACACTTTCTTCTCAAGTGTACACAGAACATTTTCCAGGATAGATCACATCTTGGGTCACAAATCAAGCCTCGGTAAATTCAAGAAAATTGAAATCATATCAAGCATATTCTCTGACCACAACACCATGAGACTAGATATCAATTACAGGAAAAAAAGTGTAAAAAATATGAACACACGGAGGCTAAACAATACGCTATTAAACAACCAAGGAATCACTAAAGAAATCAAAGAGGAAATCAAAAATTATCTAGAAACAAATGACAATGAAAACACAATAACGCAAAACCTATGGGACACAGCAAAAGCAGTTCTAGGAGGGAAGTTTATAGCAATACAGTCCTACCTCAAGAAACAAGAAAAATCTCGAATAAACAACCTAATCTTACACCTAAACCAATTAGAGAAAGAAGAACAGAGAAACCCCAAAGTGAGCAGAAGGAAAGAAATCATAAAGATCAGATCAGAAATAAATGAAAAAGAAAGGAAGGAAACAATAGCAAAGATCAATGAAACTGAAAGCTGGTTCTTTGAGAAGATAAAATTGATAAACCATTAGCCAGACTCATCAGGGAAAAAAGGGAGAAGATGCAAATCAACAGAATTAGAAATGAAAAAGAAGTAACAACAGACACCACAGAAATACAAAAGATCATGAGAGACTACTACAAGCAACTATATGCCAATCAATTGGATAACCTGGAAGAAATGGATACATTCTTAGAAAAATACAATCTTCCAAGACTGAACCAGGAAGAAATAGAAACTATGAATAGACCAATCACAAGTACGGAAACTGAGGCAGTGATTAAACATCTCCCAACAAACAAAAGCCCAGGGCCAGATGGGTTCACAGGCGGATTCTATCAAACATTTAGAGAAGAGCTAATATATATTCTTCTCAAACTCTTCCACAATATAGCAGAAGGAGGAGAACTCCCAAACTCATTCTACAAGGCCACCATCACCCAGATACCAAAACCAGGCAAAGATTTCACAAAAAATGAAAATTACAGGCCAATATCCCTGATGAATATAGATGCAAAAATCCTGAACAAAATACTAGCTAACAGAATCCAACAGCACATTAAAAAGATCATACACCATGATCAAGTGGGGTTTATCCCTGGGATGCAAGGATTCTTCAATATATACAAATCAATCAATGTGATACATCATATCAACAAATTGAAGTATAAAAACCATATGATAATCTCAATAGATGCGGAAAAGCCTTTTGACAAAATTCAACATCCATTTATGATAAAAACTCTCCAGAAAATGGGCATAGAAGGAAATTACCTCAACATAATAAAAGCCATATTTGAGAAACCAAAAGCCAATATCATTCTAAATGGGGAAAAACTGGAAGAATTCCCTCTAAGAACAGGAAAAACAAGACAAGGGTGCCCACTCTCACCATTATTATTCAACATAGTTTTGTAAGTTTTAGCCACAGCAATCAGAGAAGAAAAAGAAATAAAAGGAATCCAAGTTGGAAAGGAAGAAGTAAAATTGAAACTCTGCAGATGACATGATATTATATATAGAAAACCCTAAAGACTCTACCAGAAAACTGCTAGCATTAATTGATGAATTTAGTAAAGTAGCAGGATACAAAATTAATGTGCAGAAATCTCTTGCATTCCTGCACACTAACAATGAAAAAACAGAAAGAGAAATTAAGGAAACTCTCCCATTTACCACTGCAACAAAAAGAATAAAATACCTAGGAATAAACCTGCCTAAGGAGGCAAAAGACCTGTATGCAGAAAACTATAAGACACTGATGAAAGAAATCAAAGACAATACAAACAGATGGAGAGACATACCAAGTTCTTGGATTGGAAGAATCAACATAGTGAAAATGACTGTACTACCCAAAGCAATTTACAGATTCAATGCAATCCCTATCAAGTTACCAATGGCATTTTTCACAGAACTAGAACAAGAAATCTTACGATTTATATGGAAACACAAAAGACCCCGAATAGCCAAAGCAATCTTGAGAAGGAAAAATGGAGTTGGTGGAATTAGGCTTCCTGACTTCAAACTATACTACAAGGCCACAGTGACCAAGACAGTATGTTACTGGCACAAAAAAAGAAAGGAAGATCAATGGAACAAAATAGAGAACTCAGAGGTAAATCCAAGAACATATGGGCACCTTATCTTCAACAAAGGAGGCACGAATATACAATGGAAAAAAGACAGCCTCTTCAATAAGTGGTGCTGGGAAAATTGGACAGCAACATGTAAAAGAATGAAATTAGAACACTTCCTAACACCATACACAAACATAAACTCAAAATGGATTAAAGACCTACATGTAAGGCCAGACACTATAAAACTCCTAGAGGAAAACATAGGCAGAACACTCTATGACATACATCAATGCAAGATCCTTTTTGACCCACCTCCTAGAATAATGGAAATAAAATCAAGAATAAACAAATGGGACCTAATGAAACTTAAAAGCTTTTGCACAGCAAAAGAATCCATAAACAAGACAAGAAGACAACCCTCAGAAGGGGAGAAAATACTTGCCAATGAAGAAACGGACAAAGGATTAATCTCCAAAATATAAAAGCAGCTCATACAGCTTAATACCAAAAAAGCAAATAACCCAATCCACAAATGGGCAGAAGACCGAAAAAGACATTTCTCCAAAGAAGACACACAGAAGGCCAACAAGCACATGAAAAGATGCTCCACATCACTAATTATTAGAGAAATACAGGTCAAAGCCACAATGAGGTATCACCTCACACTGGTCAGAATGGCCATCATCAAAAAATCTAGAGACAATAAATGTTGGAGAGGGTGTGGAAAAAAGGGAACTCTCCTGCACTGTTGGTGGGATTGTAAGCTGGTACAGCCACTATGAAAAACATTTTGGAGGTTCCCTAAAAAACGAAAAATAGAACTACCATATGACCCAGTAATCCCACTACTGGGCATATACCCAGAGAAAACCATGATCCAAAAAGAAACAAGTAGCATAATGTTCCTTGCAGCACTATTTACAATAGCCAGGACATGGAAACAACCTAGATGCCCATCAACAGATGAATGGATAAAGAAGATGTGGCACATATATGCAATGGAATATTACTCAGCCATAAAAAGGAATGAAATTGAAATATATGTCATGAGGTGGATAGACCTAGAGTCTGTCATACAGAGCGAAGTAAACCAGAAAGAGAAAAACAAATATTGTATGCTAACACATATATATGGAATCTGAAGAAATGATTCTGATGAAACCAGTGACAGGCAAGGGTGGAGATGCAGAAGTAGAGAATGGACTTGAGGACACGGGGCTGGGGTGAGGGGCGAAGGGGAAGTTGGGGCAAGGTGAGAGAGTAGCATAGACATATTTACACTACCAGCTGTAAAATAGATAGCTAGTGGGAAGTTGCTGTATAACAAAAGGAGATCAACTTCATGGGAGATGCCTTGGAGGGCCAGGACGGTAAGGGTGGGGGGGAGTCGCGAGAGGGAGGGGATATGGGGATATGTGTGTAGATGCAGCTGATTCGCTTTGGTGTACCTCGGAGACGGGTACAAGAGTGCAAAGCAAATATATTCCAATAAAGAGTTTAAAAAAAAAAAGACAACCCTCAGAATGGGAGAAAATACTTGCCAACAAAGCAGCAGACAAAGGATTAATCTCCAAAATATACAAGCAGCTCATGCAGCTTAATACCAAAAAAGCAAATGACCCAATTCACAAATGGGCGGAAGACCTAAATAGACATTTCTCCAAAGAAGACACACAGATGGCCAACAAACACATGAAAAGATGCTCAACATCACTGATCATTAGAGAAATGTAAGTCAAAGCCACAATGAGGTATCACCTCACACCGGTCAGAGTGGCCATCATCAAAACACCTAGAAACAATAAATGTTGGAGAGGGTGTGGAGAAAAGGGAACTCTCCTGCACTGTTGGTGGGAATGTAAGTTGGTACAGCCACTATGGAAGACAGTTTGGAGGTTCCTTAAAAAACTAAAAGTAGAACTACCATATAACCCAGTAATCCCACTCCTGGGCATATACCCAGAGAACACCATAATCCAAAAAGAAACATGTACCATAATGTTCATTGCAGCACTATTTACAATAGTCAGGACATGGAAGCAATCTAAATGCCCATCAACAGATGAATGGGTAAAGAAGATGTGGCATATATATACAATGGAATATTACTCAGCCATAAAAAGGAATGAGATGGAGCTATATGTAATGAGGTGGATTTACCTAGAGTCTGTCATACAGAGTGAAGTAAGCAGAAAGAGAAAAACAAATACTGTATGCTTAACTCATATATACGGAATCCAAAAAAAAAAAAAAATAGTACTGATGAACCCAGTGACAGGGCAAGAATAAGGATGCAGATACAGAGAATGGACTGGAGGACACGGAGTTTGGGGAGTGGGGGGTGAGGGGGAAGCTGAGACGAAGTGAGAGAGTAGCATAGACATATATACACTACCAAGTGTAAAATAGCTAGCTAGTGGGAAGTTGCTGTATAACAAAGGGAGATCAAGTCGTTGATGGGTGATGCCTTAGAGGGCCAGGACAGGGAGAGCAGGAAGGAGTCGTGGGAGGGAGGGGATATGGGGATATATGTATAAATACAGCTGATTCACTTTGGTGTACCTCAAAAGCTGGTACAAGAGTCTAAAGCAATTATATTCCAATAAAGAGCTTAAAAAAAAAAAAGCAACGTATGCTGAGTCTTAGATCGGTACTTTAAATAGTCAATCGAAAGATGATCTCAGTGACTAGAAAGGATCAGTGGAGCAGACATTTTTAGTGGTCTGCTCATATATCTGAAGCCACGGTGTCCACATGGCAACCACTGGCCACATGTGGCTGTTAAACACATGAAATGTGGCTGGTCCTCATTGAGATATGCTCTCTATATAAAATGCATTCCAGCTTTCAAATACTTGTTACAAAAACATGTAAAATACCTCAGCCAATTGTTTATGTTAATTACATATTGAAATGATAATACTTGGGGCAATATATTAGGTTGAATAAAAAATATAATATTAAATAATAAAATATATTATTGAAGTTAATTTTACCTGTTTCTTTTGACCTTTTTAAATGTACCTATTATAAAACTTAAAATTTTACATATGCAGGCTGCACTTGGGTCTCACATTTTATTTCTTTTGGATAGCACTTCTTAGACCTAAAGCATTTCAGGATCTACGTCTTTGTACTGAGGGCTTCTTCTGCAGTTGTGACAGATGGAAGTAATTGGAAATTATCATTTTCCCTCCCCTACACTGGCCCTCAACCAGTAACTTTTAGGAGTTGGTGTATAAATACCCAGCTCCTTTACCTCACTGGTAAGATAGGTCTAAAGTATATGTTTTGTACCATTTGCAGTATTTTTCCCACAGTTGTCCACTCCCTTGCTGATTTTTCCTGTTCTTCTCAAATAAACCATATGCCATCAGATTTCTTGCCTCGTGTACTAAGATGACTAACCTAAACTCACACAGTCAGGGGAGAAGGCTATAGAGTTAGAGGTGGCATTTGAAAGGTGGATGAAATTTGTAAAAATAGATGAGAAGGAATATTTACCTGTACATTTGTTCATCCATGAATTTTACTGATGAATGTAAAGACAGGCACTGTGAAGGCAGAGGTTGGCAGTGCCTGTTAGAGGAGCATGAGATGGTAAGTATTTCTCGAGCAGAGGAGATGAGTGGGGGACACAGGCGGGCAAATACTGATGGTCTCAATCGCTTTAGAGTCTAGGGAGCCTCTTATTGAAGGTGTTAGATGTTGGAATAACATAGTCACCACAGAGCTTTAGGAGGTGTTACTTTCACGGAGATATGGGGGTGATATGAAGCGAAACTCTGAAAGAAAGCGGGCCAGGTCAGCTTGTTAGATTTGCTGTGAATGAAGTTCTCAACTGGAATGCCGCCAAACAGAAGTGGAAAGGAATAATTATTACCTTAAATGAGTTTGGTGTTGTACAGTTTATCAAGCATTTCCCTGTGCTTGATCTCATTTTATCCACCATCAACCCAGTGAGGTAAACAGATGCAGAGAAGCATTGTGATCAAAGTTGTCACAGGCCTCAGTGGGTAACTGGAAAGGAACGTATCAGAGATGAGCCCCAAAGTGGGGAAGACAGTGATATCTGTGCCCTGTCCATCTGTCCATCCACTCAGATCATTCAACACGAGTTTGTTGAGCACCTCCTGTGTGCCAGACCCTGCTCTGGGCCTTGGGAATACAGTTGTGAGCAAATCAGACAAAGCCCCTTACCTCATTAGCATTCACATGGTAAAAATCAGGGGTAATGGAGGGAGGAAAAAATATTTTGAGGAGAAGGTGGTGATTTTATTTTTGGATATATTGGCTCCAAAGTACAATTTTCAAACGAAAATGCCTAGTGGTCTATAGGTGCTTTGAGCAGAGAAAGTGCTGACCTGGAGGCATGCTGAATATTACCTGCAAAATGTGGCATTTGAAATTTCTAATCACCATGGCACCTATACATCATGTGTTAGAACATTCAAACACTGAAATCTGCATGCAGTGTAAAGATGAGGCACTTTGGGTACTTGAATTTTTTTGCATGTGTGTGAGTGTATCTCATACATGGTCGATCGTATATGTGTACACACACACACACACTCATTTTCTTTTCTAACCATGCAGCTCTATGGACCTCAGTCAGGTACAATGTAAGCCCTGATTGCAAAGGCGGCCATGCTGCCTAGCTTCCTCTGTACAGCCTCAGCTACACAAGGCGATTTAATGCTGTTATCTTCTCTAGCAGTGATTGTACCTAGTATTGGGGTTTTGTATGACTTGTTTAATGTTTCAGAATGTGTTCATATAGGTCGTGGCATTGTATTCTTAAAAGACCCCATGGATCAGTGTTTAACGATGATTGTGAAGAGGTCGCAACAGAGGTGCTGACATATTTTCTCCTGCTTTCTGTCTTTGAATGTAAATTTATATCATCGGGATTACTTAGCTCCATGTTATATCCCATGAATGGCAAATGACCAATGGAAACAATGTGTTTGCATTTTCACAGAGAATGTAGTATTTTGACTGACTCTACATCATCTTCCAGATGGGCTTGTTTGACTGATTTAGCCCATCAGTCCAGTCACACAATCATTCCGTTTAAACAGCTGGTCAGATGATCAAAATAGTTAGACACAGATACAGCTCAAAGAAATGTCTCCCATGTAGAGTCCTAGATTCCTCCATGACAGATTTTAAATGGTCCCAGATTCCCCCTAGCCATAAATCATTTCAAGGGATTATTTTCCAGCCTCTTCTCCATTATGTACTTCTAAAGAAACTATATCCTCAGATTCTCATATTCTTATATTTGTTCTCGCTCTACTCAGTCTCTCCCCTCCCATCCCCTCTCTTTCCCTGCCCTCCCCTCTCTTCTCCTTTCCTTTCCTTTGGCCTCTCCATCCTAGTTTAGCCCTATCTTACTGGCTTCAGACCTCACTTCATCTTTGTTACCCAGGAATCTCTTTACATATTTGACTGGGTTATCATTAGCCAGTACATTCTGTTCCAATTTAATGTGCTGTGTCTGTACATCCCCGAGTGCACAGAATTGGTAATTGGCAGCCTGGGAAGCTTAACAAAAAAGACGACAGGACTTGCCGAGCCTCAATTGTGCTGCCCTTCTACACACACAAATCCGATTTAGGTCAATGAAAGTTATGTAGATGAAGGCGTGGAAAGAAGGCCTTCAGAAAGCAGATTTCCTGGCCTGTATCAGATTCAAACCCTTCTGGGAAGCAGCATGGAAAAGCCTCTGGAAACATTTGGGATACATACCTTGCAATGAACGTGCTAGAGTTCTCTTTATTTTTCTTTATATCTTGAAATACTAATCCTTTTGGTTTATAAGAAAAAAAGAAAGGAAACTGAAATACAATATTAAGATGGTAAAGATGACTAAGACCAGCTCAGTTGTCATTATATTTTGTCCATCACAACACATGTTGGAGAGAGAGAGAGGAAGGGGTAGGGGAGGAAGGCAGGGACGGCAGTCTTCCTAAGGCAGATCAGGGACATTGGCAGTTCATCTCAGCTCACTCATTCATTCACTCATAACATTTTTTTAAATTAACTAATTTATTTAAAAAAAATTTTTAATTTGTTGGCTGCATTGGGTCTTCATTGCTGCACGCAGGCTTTCTGTTGTTGCAGAGAGTGGGGGCTACTCTTCATTGCAGTGCACGGGCTTCTTATTGTGGTGGCTTCTCTTGTTGCAGAGCACAGGTTCTAGGCACGCAGGCTTCAGTAGTTGCAGCACTTGGGCTTAATAGTTGTAGCTTGTGAGCTTTAGAGTGCAAGCTCAGTAGTTGTGGCACACGGGCTTAGTTGCTCTGTGGCTTGTGGGATCTTCCTGGCCCAGGGATCGAACCTGTGTCCTCTGCATTGGCAGGCGGATTCTTAACCACTGCACCACCAGGGAAGCCCCACTCATAACAATTTGATCAAGCTCAGTGGCCCACCCTTACCAACCTTTCATCTCTGACCTCCAGGCAGGGATAAGAGTGGCATCCAGTACTTAGATGAAAGGTAGTCTTGGATCCAGGAGACCTTGGTAACTGAGGCAGATAGATGTTCCACTTCTTTGAGCTTCAGTTCATTGCTTGTAAAACAGCAACAATCATACCTGTCTCAGAAGGTTATTGATGATTAAATGTGATGACAGGTGCAAAGTTTGCTCTCAACCAATGTTGCTAGTATCCTTAGTGGAAGTATATAATAATAATATTTCAGGATAGTCAATTCACATATAAAATGATAATTGATAATAATAGGGCATCATTCATAGAGTCATTGTGAAGAATCCATTTGAAAATAAGCATAAAATGCTTAGCATAGTATTTGGACCATCACATACCATCAATAAATGGTACTCTATACTAGTAGCAATAGTAGTCACCTGCCAAATACAGATTTTTCCTTTGTTATGGCTAAAATATCACTTCCTCTGTGACCTTCCCTTCCATGTCAACCCATCTTGACTCTGCAGAAGCTGGAATGGCTGAGAGTAGAGAATGGCTGACAATCTGCAGGGTGACTCCTCCTGCTTATTCATTGCCTCCCCTGTGATGGGCTTGAGTGTAAGATCTACACGCTTTGTTCTGTCTCTCATGGGTATATACTTATGTTCCTTTCTTAGATGTCCTTGTTTTCCGTATTCTAATCTTGCTCCTTCCAAGCTCCTGACTAACCAGAGATTTGCCACTGCTCACGAGTCTTTGTATATCTTCTCTCAGACATTTCAAGTTCACCCCAAATCGATGACCAGGTGTGCTACTTAGGGCTCTGCCTTAGGAGAAAATGACCCATCACCACTGTCTTGTGGGCCACCCTCGAGTGAGGCTATCAAATCATTTACAGCTCACACCAACATATTGTGCCAGTGTATCTATGAACCATCCCAAGGTCCATCAGCTAGTCTTAGGGGAATCCCCCTGCCATAAGGCAGATGGTGTGGATTGAAGGCTGTGTCAGGGCAACAGATTTAGTTGACATGGGGACCGCGGCCACCTGTTCATGTAACCCTGGACCTTCCCAGGTCTGATCCTGAATATACCTACCAATCCCATTGTATGATGGAACACACAATGCCTGTCCAACTTCATCCCTCAGTGAATCTATTAATACCCAGCTCATGAAGAGCAACACCAGTCACGTAGTGACTTAGAGTCCTGTGATCAGACTCTCAGTCACTACTAGGGCTCAATTGTGCACCAGGGACTGCTTTTTAAAGAGCTATCCATCTACCTTACCCATCAGGACAACATGATTTTTAGGCATCTTCACTGATCTCTGATAGCCAGCTCAACTTTGCTTCTCATTACAAATTATTGTGCCCTGCCTTGAATGGTTAAGTACCACTTTCTGACCTCTGCCATTCAAGAATCCTTTATACTCACTGACGTGGGGAACCCTGTTCTATGATGGCGTTTCCTTTTGTCCATTCTGACCTGTAGAGGACAGCCACCAATGAGAGATGTCAGTGCCCCCTCACTAGTGTATTCATTACTGATTCAGTGAAGGGAATATCTCTGGGTCTTCCCAAGCAACATAGTCAAGTAGTGGGTTCTTAAGTCTTAGATAACAAATCTGTTCTAACATTACTATTTCTTGATCCTTCTGACCCTTTCCTGGATACACTGCGAAAGCCACTGTATTTCTCCATCCCATTTGCTATAGGCCGTGACCGTTCCCAATCTTTTAGGAACTAACCCCAGCAATTATTAAGGCCAGCTCCAGGTATCTTCACCAGATCATGATAGAATCTTATTTCATTAAGTTATTCTCTCTGCATTATTTTCCAGTCCTCCTATTCCAACATCCGTCAGGTCCATTGTCATGCCATGACCTCTGGTTCCTTCAGTGTGTAAGGTGTTTCATCCTGGAGCTGGTACTTTATTTCCCCACTTGAGGCCTCCTGAGACCTAACCCTGGTCATCAGGCTGTAGGCAAGAAGGTGTGGTAAGAGTGCATCCTGAGGACCAGAGGCATGATCTTGAAAAAGACCCTGCCTCAGGTGAGACCTTTGCAGGTGCGTCTAGGTGAGAGGAGACTGCTCTCTTCCGGCAAAGGGGTTGGACTGCCTCTGCCAAACTTAAGGGCTCAGGAGAGTCCAGAACGTCAAGATTCTTAGGATCATCCACCAGAATTTTTGCACTTCAGCTTTTAATGTTCAAATCTTTTTCTATTAGTCCTGATTTTGGTATAGGAGAGCTGTTGAGTCTGTGTGTTTAATCTCCTTTGTAGTTCTTCTACCCTCAAAATGATATCTTTGATCTGATTTTCAGCTCTGTCTGCCATGTGACTGCCATGTAAGATGAGGGTCTTGAAATGCTGACATAGAGACCCCTGGGTTTCATAGCTGCCTGGGATTGATAGTTGTTTAACCTGGGTTTGTTTTTTGTTTGTTTGTTTGTTTTTTCCAAAACAGTTAACTAAAGTCAAACAACTCCATAATATTTGTAACAACCATTTCCCAAGGCCATAACAATGTCTTTGATACCATGCAGTCTCATGGTTTGCCTTCTGCTTGCCCTCCTGTCCATATACCACAGGTGAGAATCTCAGTAACCATGGTGCTACTGCATGTCAGTGTTATCACCACTCCTCATAACAACTGCGTTGGCCTGGGTTCCCCAGAAAGAAGACCAGGAGGGTTATTTGGAAGTGACCTCAAAGGGTAGAAATGAGTGGACTGTAGGAAAGATACATGGAATAAGGGGAAGCCAGTATAAGGGTAATTGTCAAGTTGGCCACTGCTAGAAGCAATGGGTGCTTACTCCCACCTGGAATTCTGAGGAATTTTTTTCTCAACTCTGAGATGAGTGTCAGAGTTGTCCACCTGAGTTATACAAGGTAGAAGAAATTTTCCATTAACTTCCATCCTAAGTTGGCCAATTTTGAGGTGGCCATGCCTGAATGTTGAGTAAGTTCCTACAGATGTCTCATTTGACAGCATCAGGGAAACATAAGGCAAAAGCCAAAGCTATGATGCACATTCCAAGGCAAAGTGCTGCTTGGCATCTGCAAAACTCGGGTCAAAGATGTTTGAGCATAATGGGGCATCACACTAGTGATGGAGTAGATGGTGGCAGAGAAGATGTGGAGAGGTGCCTGTGAGTCGTCCTGTACAAGATCCCACTGACGTCTACCTATAAGGGCCTTCCTAAGCCCTCAGGTACGGACTGAGGGAGACGTTGGCCAGGGCAAGTACACTGGGTTTCTGAATTTGTTCCTAGGGAAAGGGGTGAAGGAAAAAAATGAAGTCATCCTGATTTCTCTCCCAGATGAAGAGAAATCTGAGCTGCCATCCACATTTGTTCAGCTTGGCTACTGCCCAGCTCCATGGGCTGCCATTCACATCATCATGGTGCAAATTTCTCCCCTGGGAGTTGCCCAGTACATCACCTGCACATCAGTACATGGTGACCCTGGGTGATTTTCCTAATTTCAGAGTAAATTATCCAAAGGGACCACAACGGAGTCTCCACCCTTCAGATTTAGGTGAGGCCCCAGATAAACAGAATCCCACATGATTGATGTTATAATTGTGGTCTATATGAAACACTATGGGAAGACAAAATACAAGTGATGAATTACGTGGGATTCAGGTTGGGGCATTCATTCACCACAAATTTACTTACCACTTACTTGTCTAGCTGCTGGGGATATAGTGGCCAACACAACAAACACAGTCCTTATTTTCACAGAGCTTATGCTCTAGTGGAGGAAAACAGGCAATGAACAAACAAGGAAAATGTCAGATAATGCTAAATGCTATGAGAAGAATTAAAATAGGACTAACTAAGAGAACTGGCTAGATAGTAACTTTAGAATTATTGATCAATAGTGCCCTCTCGGAAAAGGTGATATCACAGCCAGTGTCAGAATGGCAAGAAGGAGCTAGCCACGCCAAGCTCATAGAAAACAGCGCTGCAGGAGTAGGGACAGCTAGCACAAAGGTGCCTGAGAGAGGCATTGGGCACGCTTGAGAAAGGGCAAGAAAGCAAGACCGAGGTGGGAGTGGAAAGAAATGAAGTGGGAGAGGTAGTCAGAGCCCAGAGCATGCAGGACAGTGCAGTGACTCTTACTCTAAACAGGTGTTGAAAAGACCGGCTGCTGGGGACTTCCCTGGTGGTCCAGTGGTGGTCAAGTGAAAGACTGCACTTCCACTGCAGGGGACACAGGTTCAACCCTTGGTTGTTGGGGAACTAAGATCCTGCATGCTGCATGACGTGGCCAAAAAAAGAAAAAGAAAAGATTAGCTGCTGGATTGGTGAGGAGGGGAGCACAGTGAAGAAGAGACGGGAACTGTGTGGAGGGTGCTGTGGGCGTGCCGCTTACAAAATCAGAGGGACCTGGGTTTTAATGCATATGTAGGAATTCTTCAGGTGGGGAGGAGGAAGGGCATTTTAAAAAGAAACAGAATTGACAAATCCCAAATATGAAAACACTCATTTCTAGTAGCTACCATTGTGACTAACTTGTACCTGTGAGAATCAAGGTCAAAGTCAAAGCCAGAGAAGGGAAGACCTTGAAGATATCTAATTAATTCTCATCAGCTGTATGTGAGCATGTATTTCTCCATGAGACGGCACTTGGAATTGATTTGATGCCTTGGCACCGTCTGTCAAAGTGTCTAAAAGGTGCCTTGAGTGTTGGTATTTGAGCCTTTGCACATTCAGCAGTGGGGTATTTTTTCCCCAGATTTATTCAAAAGACAGCACAGACCTTCAGGACAGCTCTTATTTTGGTACAAGTGTCCAAGACACACAGCCTCCTTTGGCAAAGGTGGAGAGAGACACACTGCTTCTATTTTTGCCGTTGAAGTCCTAAGTCTCACTAAGCCACAGTTTCATTCATGTCTGGACAATAATGCACCATTCCATCTGTATCTTTCCAGTGTGTACTATTCCCCCCAGACTGTGTTTTGCCTGTTTTTGATGATGACTTGGTGGATGATGGAGAATAAATTGAGTACGATTCAAGGTTGTCCAAAGTTCAGCTCACGCTATTTCCCTTAACTGGTTCCATCTGATAAAATGAAAGCTTTGTTTTTATGCTCTGCCCTGCCTCACTCACATATATGTAATGACAGTCCTGAGGAGCTGTGTGTCTGTGCTTGGTGTGTAATACCCTTTCACCTGCGTGGAGTAGCCTGTGGTACTTTACTTAGGTCTTTTTCCCTGGAACATGCTTCCCCTTCCCCTTTTTTGTTAAGATGTTTGAAGAGGAGCAAAGAATAACCCTCACTAACTGATCTAACTTCTTTCCATAAAATGTAGACATTACTCCAAAGCACTTAGAATTAAACAAAACCTTATTGTCTCCATGTGGCCCATTCTTACCCATTTCACAGATGGAGACTTGAGGCCTAGGCAAAATATTTCAGCACATTAGAGGCTGAATGAATTTACTAACCCCTCTGGGAGCCTTGATAAGATTTTCTTAGAGTGCCATGTGGATTGTCATGGATCTGGTTAGCTGATAGTATCCACAGGCATTCGGGGAAAGTCACTCTATATCAAAACCTAGTTATCATCTTTAAGCATTTGCAGAAGGACTGCAAATGTCATCCTGCCTCCCTGCCTTGGTCCTAACATTTGTTGAGCATCTATTATGGCTAGGGACTTATCTAATCACAACATTTTTAAGCTCATTGTAATTATTCTATTTTATTGATGGGGCTGAGGATTAGACAGGTTACAAATTTGTCTGTACTCTCACAAGTAAAAAGCAGCAGAGCTGAAGTTTGTACTCTGCCACTGAATCTACTCCTCTTTCTGTTGAGTCTGATGCTAGGGTATGCATGGACTGTCTGGTTTCAAGATTCTAGGAGTCACTGCAGGGTGAGAGTTCAGTTCAGTTTTGTACTGAACTGAAAGGAATATAGCCTTCAGCCCATAAACCTGGGATCTATTGTGTATACAGTAGGCACTACCATCCTGGACCGTCTAATACCACCTTGTTTTTCTATTTTATTCCCCCACCCTCTTTACCAATACAATTTCACTCTTTTCCCCTAAAAAGGAAACCCAAATTGGGTTGCCCATCTAAAGGGGAAAAAAACTGTATGCAGATGTTAGAAAAAAAGGTTTGCTTAAAAGTAAGAAGGATGTTGAATCTCTCCTAAGAGTGTGGATATAAAACTGGAGAACTTAGAGGCAAAGGGAGACACACTCCACATGTAGATCTGTGGAAGAGGCCAGGTAAGAAGGATCGTGTTGGAACCCTTTAGGAAATGCTGAGTATTCCACCTGGCACAGTTTAGAATGGATTTTTGGACACAAAATGTGTATTATCGCCTTGGTTCAGCCAAGAGGAGGGCTCTCCAAGGCCACATGCATATTAAAGTGTGTAACCTTGCCGTTACTATGGGGAAATCATTTACAGGATCATACAACCCGCTGCCTCCTGTCATCTGCTGGGACCCTGTGGTTGCCGTGGCTGCACGTGGGGACTCAGCTACTGAGTTAATGTCACGTACTGTGCAAAATTGCACCTCAGCAGAAGGAGAAGGCTGATTGGTCTCGGTCAGGGCTACATGTGGTGAAGGCTTAACTAGGAGAAAAGCCATCTGAACCCCTGTGGCTTCCAGTGAGGGGGGTGTCGGAGCCAGGCCTGACACAGAGACCTGCTTTGGTGTCATAGCACAAGATCATTCTGGCTAAGACGCATGGACATTCTGTTAGCAGGTCTCTGTTAAACTTCAGAGCATTTTCTTGAGACTCTGTGTGAACCTAAGAAAGGGAGTATTCAGCAGGAGAAGTAAATCTGGACACCAAGTCTACACGTCCACAATATGTTATTTATTTTATGGGGAACAGAGTTAGGAAGGTGTCGGGTTTGTAGAGAGAGGTGACCCAGAAAATAGGAGAGAACTTGTCCAGTAGATTTCTTAGGCATCCCTAAATATCTGGGACAGGTCCAGGCAAAGTGGCACCTTGGGGCTTTTGGAATTAGTAGTTTTTCATGGAAATATAGATAAACTTGCTATTAAAAGTCTTGGCATCTCAGATCAAATCAGATCCCAGGCTTAGAAGATTCTCCACAAGATCTAGTCTCTAACAACAGAGCTGTTGACCTGAAGCAAATCCTTGATCCACTGGGATTTCTAGTGTGTCTTCATCTACAAAATGATGAAGTTTGAATGAGATGAATGTCAAGGCCCCTGCCTCCTGGCCCATCCTGCCATAATGTGAGCCCCTCAGTTTCCATACCCCTCACACCCTGTCCCACGGTCCAGCAGGGTGCCTGACACATAGCAGGAACTCAGAAAACATTGAGTGGATGAGAAAATGTCTAGCGGCAGAGTGCTAATCAATCCTTGTGCATCCAGAAGGGAAGATTCTTCTCCAGTGAGCATGTTAGTGTTAATGCAGCCGTGTTTCTTGGTTCTGCTCTGCAATTCCTCAAGTTTTCCATTGTGGGAACAGTGGCAGTACATTTAAAGGCAAGCAGGGGAGTCTCACAGTGTCAGCTGCTGGGGGTAAGGTGGAAACAAAATCTAGGATTTAGAGATGACCAGGTTCAGGTACTAAGCCTTACAGCCCAAATAAGACGTGAAATTTCAAGGATCCTTTAGACTCACAACCAAACAGACTGGACTGTCTCCATTCTTACTTTGACTTAGAGGGCTTCCGATTTTATTTATATGCATTTTTTGCCTTTCTTTCCCTTCAGTGTGCTTCAGCTTTAGTCAATGCACAAGGGTGACTAGTTAGTGAATGAGGTTCCTAGGAATAAGGAGACAGCCCCTGCACTTTGCAATCCAGCCAGATGTTGGAGTCCATCATTGAAGGGGGGTGAGGGAAGAAACCAGTCAAAGAGAAAGTGAGTGAGTGGTCAGCCGCACCATTCATGCCCTGCCTACCGTAATTGACATAAGCCTCTCCAACAGGCAAGACTTTTCAAAAAATTTGTTTATCTCCACTATCAGGTGGTGCACTGGCTGGCATCCTGCATTTAGAGAGCAGAGCAGGGAGGATATACATATATATATTTATATTTATTGTATTTTTTCAAGCACATTCATCTGAAAAGGCTTGGGTTGATTAATATTTTCCGCTGTCCGGTAACCATGGCAATAGGGTCAGCAGATATAATACTTAATTTAATCTTCCAGCTGCCTCAGTGTGCTTCACCAGTGTCCCGAATAATAGAAAGCCTTTTGCCTCTCTCTCCCTCTCTCCCCACCCCCCACTCGTATATTATTATCTTTGCCAGTGGCTCCCTCACATGACCCAAAAGGAATACACTGGGTTTTTTCCCTCATTTCGTTTCGTATATGCACTTAAAATAAATTCCTGTGTGATTCCGCCTCCCACCAGAGCCAGTTCCCCCTTCAACACCCCAACCAACCCTCTTCCCCCTGCACCTCCACCCCCTACCACTCCCCCCACACAACACTCCAGCAGCCAATCTCCACGGAATGACAGGAAACGTGGGAAGATCCTGATAGCTTTCATAGCTGCACCGTAAGCTTTATGAAACACACTCCTCGGCCAAATGAACCCATGCGGACTCTCCTCCCCGCAGCAGACCCAGGCGATTGGCTGAGAGCGCCTTGCTGGTCCGATTCGCTCTCCAGGTGGGTTAAGTGCGTTGCTTTGTCTTCATTTGGCCCATTTCCCTTGTGTCATATCTCCTTATTTTCTTTCTCTTTCCTTCCTCCTCCTTCTCTCTGATAATTATCTTTTTTTTTTTTTTTTTTAAAGCTACCATGTTTTCACATACACTCAGCATTTGGTTGGTTCTAGGAAAAAGGAGAAATTGGTTTTGAAACCTGGGTAGACTTTTTGCACAGGAACAAATAAAGAAGAAGGCAGTTTGGGGAGAATAAAGGGGTTGCAGTTTGAGATGCATATTTTTTGTTTTTCCCACTTTCAAAAAAGCTGATGTGAATTCTCTGATTTGATTTCACACGTTTCTTTCCTCCTTTGGTTTATCGTTCTGCCACTGTTTATTCCACACCTATTAAAAGAAAATATTAAGATTAAAATAATACTTTCTTCTCAAAGCTGGGAGTAGATGAGGGGAGATATTTTAAAAAGAGTGAGCGAGAGGGAAAAAAAGGAGAGAATCGGTTGGAATATGGTTTATGAGAAAACTGTAACATTTTTCCATTTGTGTTTATTTATTAATCAGACTTTTATTAATCCTGTCATTGACTCAAACAATAAGTATATGTTCCCGTTTTTGTACCCCTCTACCTTTTCTTGTTGTTTTTTTAATAAAAAGCAATTTCCAGAGCAGAATAGTATTTTTTAAAAAATGAAGAAATGAACCGCTATCGCTCTCATTTCTTCCTCTAGGAGCATAAACCCCAGTTCATTCCTTCAGGAATTCTTATTTTCCTTTTTGGAAGAAACAGGTCAAAAATATCATAAAAAATGCCATTTGTGCATCCATCGACTTTAGTCTGAAATTGGGCCAATTCTGTTGATTGCATTTCCCCCAAAAGCATCCCTCATCTTTCTTGATAACCTGTTTCGTGTAAATATGCATTCAGTACCTCTGCTCTTCAAGGGCAACTCCCTGCTCCTTTTCCCTCACTCCCCTGTTCAGGAAATGGTTCATCCAATGAAATCCTAACATGGTGTGCACTTGACACTTTGGTGATCAGATGCCACACGAGTTAGATTGGGGCCTGGAGGAGAATGGATGTGCCGCTGTCAGTCTCGTGAAGTAGGTGACACTGTGGAGGCCCCACCAGGAGCGGATATGTGTAGTCAATGCCTTTTGCAAACAGGTCTCATGTTAAGCCACCTGACATATCTCAGGGAGGTCCCATACATGTGAACAGTTATGACTTGAAGTGAAAGGAAGCCTATGGTACTCAATGTGTTCACCATCTCAGATACCCCCAGAGACAAAGCCACCTGTAGATTTACCCTGGGCTGCTAATGCTGTTTACCTAAGTGACCATGACGTACCGACCCCGGAACGTGAGGCACGCAGACAGCTAAGTACAGATGTAGAGACGAACACCTCCAGTTCATCACCATGGCTACCTCCCAGATGAAACTGTGAATATCCACAGGCCATGGTCCTGCTGTGAAAATGCTGACTCCCGTTTTAGGTGCACATCATCTAGCTCTGATTAGAGCATCTCTTGAGAAAGCGGAAAAGGGGACCAACAGTTCTGAGTAAACAGGACACAATGGGCTTGATATCCCAGTTCGTGGAGACACATAGAAATGCACTATGAACACTGTTTGCCATCGTGTTGAACCCTATTATGCTGGTGTATCAGGGAAGTGCTCTGAGGTTACAAGGAGCAAAGATGATCTGAGCTTACTTCCATTAAGAAAGCCCATTTTAATAATACCCTGGGGAATGAGAAGTAAAGGAAGCCATTTCCTGAGCAGGCACCTAAAGATCAGAAAGAACTGGAACATCACGTGGGGACATTCAGTAACTCTGGAGTTTTAACTCTCTGGTTCAGCAGCTCTAACAGTCTTCATCTCTTGGGGTTACTAGGGCATCCTCTCTCTCCAGCAGATGTTGCCCACTGCTGCTGCTCTAGCAAATCCATCTTGGACTTGGGGGTTCAAGAGATCCACTCATCTCTTTCTCTGCTTTGCTTTCTCCTCTCTCTACCCTCCTTCCCCATGGTTTCTGCCTTCTTACTGTGGGGTTCTCAGCTTCTGCACTACTTCTGCACCTCTTGACAGGTCTCAGTTCCACACTCCCCAGGAGCAAGGATCTCAGTGCTTTGAATCACTGCAGCTTCTTAGGCCAGGCCACTTCAGAGGCCACTGCTCCAATATCTGTTATTGTCATGGGATCAGTGGCCTATCTCTGACCCTTTTAACTGTGGTCAGTTGTTGGAACCACGAGATACAAAGGAGGCAGGATGACCCCTTCAAAAAGGGAACATGGGCATGGTGGGCCCCTCTACGTTTCTCAGCCTTTAATCATTAAATGTGTAAGGCTCCTCGACTCTACACTACCTTGCAGGTCTTGTTGGCACTGGACACAAGTTTTTATCAAAGAAAACCAAGAAGAGTGCATTTTCCAGCCAGCTCTCCTTAATGGCCTTTTAGAAGTTCCCATTTATATTCAAAGTGGAATGACCACAGGTTTCTTGATCTATGGCCTTTTTTTTGCCCGATCAGTGACTTTTAATGCTGTATCTTCAACCACTTTTCAGTGAGTTTACCTCCTAGTGGAAAAAAACGGAAAAGAGAGATAACCCACTGGTTGTGGGAGGCACAGTTTATCACAGTAAACAAATGGCTCTTTGTTTTAAAAAAAATGCTACATAACAGCAACCGAACCTTTTCCTCATAGAGCCTCTTCGCAGAGGCAGCATAAGAAAGGCACTTTCAGTGGCCCCTCATCTTCCTAAGGGAGAGAGATTGGGTACGATCTGTCTTCCAAGCATGGGCACAGGCTCCCTCTCTGAACTTCCATCTTCCCCACACAGCTGCTTTTCTTTTAGGTTTCTTTCAATTTTTCTAATTAATTTTGCGAGCTCTTTGAGACATCTTCCATTTTATTCACAGTTTGAGTCCTGCTCTGAGGTGTTCTCAATAAATGTCTTGGTGTCTTCAGCAAAATTCTTTCAGTGTAATGGATCCTTCGGAAGACACTTGAGCTCCTGTTTCATTTAGATGCCTGATCTGATTGTCATTTTCAATCCAGCGATGGCTTTGATTATCGACAGTGACCTATAAATCATAAGCACTCACAACACAGTTCAGAGTGGGGGGAGGGAGACTGCTGGTTAAAGGTTCCAGAATGAAGGCGCTCATAAATGATACAGTTTCTTCTTGTGAGTTGCTGGGATACCTTAAGAAAAGAACAAACACAGTTGGCTTATTTCATGCTGAAGGCAGGTCAGTTCCAGAGTCTCAAACTGTGAGTGGTGTGTGTAGGGGGGTGTGTTTAAAGAGAGACAAAATGTGGAAAAATTTTAGTGTAGATTTTTGTGACTGTTGTATATTTTTCCTATTTCCATATTTTCTTTTCATTGCGGAGATCGCCTCTTAAAATATCTATAGTCTCCACTTGTCAAGTTGCTATCTGGATTTTCGCAGACTTGGTTTAGTTGGTTCTAGCATAAAGCTGTGCCTCTCTCGTGTTTTCTCATCAGGTGGCTATTTGTATCATAACATGAGGGACTTAGAAGGCCGTTCAGCTGTTTTCCCAAATGTGTGACTTGGAAAGATCCAGTATTCCACAGTGTGAAAAACACAGATGTCCTCCTCCACTTCAGAGAATGCCTGTCAGTCAGTTGCCACCTGTTCAGAAAGGGAACTGCTGAATGCAAAGTGGCAGCCTGTTACCAGTTTCCCGAACCAGAGCCCCTCTCTCTAGTGCGGCGGAGCTCAGGAGTGCCCGCGCGGGGATGAGCCTGCAGCTCTGGTTGTCTTTCCTGGCTGTGACCCAACAGAGGAGGTCATGGGCACAAGGACTGGGAAGGTGCCTCTGAGTTTCTCCTTCAGGCCGTCCAATTCTCTTTAGCTACCAGCTGTTTGCAGGCTCAATATCCTCCTACCTAGGATGCCCAAATGAAGTCCTTACTGAAATGAACTAGTTCTTTCATTTTGCCCATGACGGCAAGCCCAACTCCAGCTCTCAGAAGCAAACAGCTCACACATTCTGGGGGTGGGTGGGTTACTTTTAGGGGTGAAAAGTGGTACCTGCTCCTTACTTCTTGCCTCCACCCTGTAGTGGAATCTTTCCATACCATCCAGATCCATCTCCCACTTCAGAACAGAAGCATCAATTCCCCTGGCGTCGGAACTGTTGGACAGCTCTCAACAGAGTCCTCTCTCTGGTATTTGTACCAGATTAATAAATCCTCTTGCTGAGAGGCAGACTACATCCCATTCTGGAGTTCCCACTCCTCTAAGGCCTGGGTTTTATATGCATCACAGTTTGACTTCTTCTTCGACCCAATCAACCCTTCCTTCACCCCATCAAGGGTGGTACTGTTCCCACTCATGTTCCTCAGTAAATTTCGTGCGTGGAAATATCCCTCACAGAGTCTCCATACCTAAGACCCATTCCCAATAAGACCTTCAGTGTGGTGCCCTGGAGGCAACTCTGAGACCTGAGACACATGGTCTGATGTACTTGACCCCCTGCTCACCCAATAGTTATTCCTTTTGCTAACTTTTCTGCCATGACTACCACATTTCATTAAATTGTCCATCCTTTAAAAAGATGGTATAACATCTTTCTGTGAAGGAATCCCTTCTTCAACTGTTCAGGGGTTGAAGTTGCAGAGCTTTGAGAAAGTGACTATTTTCACATTTTTATTGATGTGTACATACTTACAATAAAGAGTGCAGGTCTTGAGCATACAGCTCACAGGTTTATTTTTACATATATATATATACTCACGTAACGAAAACTACATCCATATATTGAACATGTCCAGCATCCAGAAAGCTCCCTCGTGTGCCCAGACAGTTCCTCTGCCAAAGGCCAATACTGTTCCAAACTCTAACCACATAAATTAATTTTAAAATGATTGTTTTGTGCATTCTGACTTTCTCTCTTTCATTGACGGTCTTCAAAATTTGGTCAGTTCTGGTGGCAGAGTCACCATTTCTGTTACGCATTTAAAAGGCAATAAAAACATTTAGAAAGCAGCATGCAGAAGGGAAAAACTCACAACTCAGTATTTAGATGAAGCACTTAAAAGTATAAGCAGTGACACTGTTAATATTGTGCATTGTACAACCAAAAAGGCATTTGTAGTTTGCAGACAAATGGTTGCAAAACATTATACAGCCAAGTTGTCATATTATTTTAACTTAGTCACCAGGATGGTTAAGTTGGATTTGGAGGAGTCATAAGGCTGGGATTTGAAGTTAAACTGGTTTTTAACAATTTAAGCTCTGGCTATATTGCCATTTTTTGTTTTCCAAAGGAGTCATGCATTTTATAAGGTATCACTTTATAATTCTCATAATCCTTCTCTCCCCAGCACTGCTGAAGTTCTCTTCCTCTAACTATATCCTTTGAGGTGCTGCAATGTTCGGTCCCACTCCTTGAAATGCTGTTGCCAGGATTCCCAAAAAGTTTCAAGTTGCATTTATTGAGGTCTACGGTTGCAGCTTTCTTTCTCCAGGGGGAAGATGAAATGAAAGGATTGTGCAATAAATGTGCTTGCAGTGAATTTGTCAGACAGTCTTCAAGTGGCTGAAGATGGAGTGAAGCAGATTTTTATCTTGCTCCTTGAGGACCTGCTGATCAGTTGGAGTTGGTAGTCCAGTCTCCAAACTTTCCCCCTTGAATCAGTCAGGTCCCAGCCAGGAAAAGAGAGCCAGTGTTCTTGATACAGGGAATTCAATATGGGGTCTAGCTTCAAAGGTGCTGCAAGGGCGTGGGGAGGCAACCTAGAGATTAACAATAGCAGAAAGCTGTTACTAACCCTAGCCTAGAGAAACAAAGGGAGGAGGTGGTGGTACAGAGCCCAGGGACCTGGGACAGCTGTTGGAGCAAGAATCACAAGAGGGTTGTTTAGCAGAAGCTGTCTGGCAGGAGAAGCAGCAACTTCCATTGGGGCCACCCAAAGCTGAGGCAACAGGAGAGGGGAAGTGGGAGAAATACCTGGCTTCTCTCTAACTCCCATCCTCCAGGCTCCTGCCAACGCCTCCCTTTGGCTGACCCCAACCAGAAGCCACGTGGCAGAGGAGCACTTGGGAAACAGAGTTGGCACAGGGCTGTGCTCTGGAGTACAAGCAGGAAGGGAGGGTTTGGATTTGAGAGCAAAGAGGCCAACAGACCCCCTTTCCCATCCCTCATTTATTGATGAGGAGAAACCCTTCCTACCACTTGGATGTAGAACTAATTTTTTAGGATGTGTTTCTAAGGATAGTGAAAGGCTAAACATTTAGTGCCTTTGTGTTCAGGGCCTGGGGACTGCCAGCTGGAGGCTGTGCTCAGGGGCTCTGTTCCTTCCTCTTTGGGCGCTTATGGATGCAGCACCTTACTTTAGGATTTACAGGCGATCGCAGTTTCATAAATCAGCAATGTGCGCTCCGTGTGTGAGAGTCTGCAAATTCTAAACTAATATGTCGCTCTCTTTCTGTCTAGCATCATATTTATGTTAAGGCCGCATAAATCGTGCTCTCTGTTTCTGCAGCACGACCACAATGAAAAGTGATGTAACTAACAATAAGAAAGAATGGAGATTAAAATGCAAGAAAACAAAATGAAGTAAAAATTCACGTGACCCGTGACTTAAAGCCACTTGTTTGAGAATTGTGCACTGATTAGGGGAAGGAAATCAAATATGCATGTAGCCACTTGGCTGCTAAGCCATTCAACCTGTTCTCTTACCATGTCAAAAGGGCCTCTCGTAAGGCCCCAAGGATTGTTGCTGGATCCTAGGTGGTGGTGGTAAGCTTCCAAACCTTAATGTCTTTATGGGGGCAAACATTCCAGAGGGATCTTGGGGGTCAGTGTATTGAGGAGGAATTGTAAGGGCAAAACTGGGACCAAATTTCCCACAAGCAGGTGAAGACAGAAATGGAACTCAGGGAAGCACTTCTCAGGCTTGAGTCATGAAATCCGCTATTTCCTGCCTAGCTTAGCAGACCAGAACAAGGTAGATTTCTGCTGCTCCATTTTAGCAGAAGCATTTTTGCCACAGAGAATTCAATGTATTTTATGGACACAGATTTCTTCTCTTCGTATCAGACTCCTAGAAGGTGTGAATGAACCAGAGCTAAAGAACAAGGCTGCTAAGTGAGTGGTTCCCTTGGCTGATAGAGGGCAGTGATTTCAAAGGGAACCCACCCAGAGACACAGCATCTTCCTTTCCTTTAGGGGTATTTGCTTTTCAAGTTTGTTTATTACATTTGAAAACCAACTGAAACATCAGCTTATGCATTAGACCAAGGAATAAAAGGTAATATTTTAACATGCTAAAGGAATTCTGCCAGCCAGTCATAAGTATCAATCCATCACAATTATTAGAAACAATGTACTCTGCAGTAGTAAAGAGATACAGCCAATATGCAGACACACACTAAATAAATTCCGTCTTAGACTGGCTGTTTCCTCCCCTGCCCAGGCAAATGAGAAACTGTTTGTACAAAAGAGAAACGTGGAGAGAGGTGGAACTCAACATTACACATTTGTTTTTCTAGTTTCGATTATTCCCGTGTCTCCAAGTGGAGCTTATATTGGCACCCCAGTTTCCCTTTAAAAAAAAGAGATTGGCCCTGGATCTGGGGGTTTACTATATAGAGAATATGATTATAATACTCATGATTACGTGTAAGTATCAACCAAAACAGCCACTGGAGAATAAGAAACGTGGGATGGGTTGAAGAGGTTAAATTGATGCAACCCAGAAAACCCGACCCCACCAATGTGTTTATGCAGGTATAGATGGCCACTTTTGTTTCCATCCTCTTTCCTTTCTTTTCCAGCCATATCTTCATTAGCAGAGAGAAGGTGGGAGGCAGCCCCTTTCCTGTAGCCATTTGCTTTACCTAAACCAGCTAGCAAACCGCTCTGTTCGTATTGATGTAGACATTACCACAAATCGCCACTTAGGGACCTGAACGAATCGACTAACTGGTTTCAGATCTAATACACATAACTTGATCAGACACAAAGTTTAAGTACACTTGCAGGCGTGCCAACTGCACCTACCGGGAAGTGACTCTTTGGCTGCCAGTTTAAAGAGGCCCTAAGGGAAACCCAGGAGGAAGGCACGCAGACCTACGGGTGAGGCAGCAAGTCTGGAGGTTTCAAGAAGAACAGCCCAAGATGGAAAGAAATAAGGCATTCTGGGCAGGAAGCAAGGCAATTTCAAAAGCCACATGGACACTTCAGTCCAGGGTGCACTTGATACAACTTTCATTAGTTTGACTTTTTATCCTCCCTTCTGGCGGCTCTGAGGTCTGGGAGACTGAGTGTCAGATGACATGGGAGATGAGTGAATTCAGATCAGAGAAATCTCAGCTGGTCAAGGGTCAGCTGTGTGTGCATCTGCCCATCAGCCTGCCAGGCACCCAGGAACAATGGCTTTTGAGTTAATTGTCTTCTCAGTAGCCAGGAAATTACCTGGGTAGAACTGGGCAAAGGCCTTGGGAAGAATGAACAGCACTGACCCTGGAGGTCAGGGCTGGTCTGTGGCGTGACTGGGGCTGAGGACCACGTGAGCCTGTTCTTCCCGAGCACAGTGGGCCAGCCAGCCCTGTAAAGTAGATAGCCAGTGGGAAGTTGTTGTATAACAAAGGGAGTTCAACTCGAGGATGGAAGATGCCTTAGAGGACGGGGATGGGGAGGGTGGGGGGGACTAGAGGGAGGGTGGGGGGGGAGTCAAGGGAGGGAGGGAATACAGGGATATGTGTATAAAAACAGATGATTGAACTTGGTGTACCCCCAAAAAAATAATAAATAAATAAAATTAAAAAAAAAAAAAAAAGACACCGGCAATGCCGGAAGCCCTCTCTCGTTTCTGCCCCAATCTGTCATTGCCTATCTGGTTCTCACTCCTGTGGAGTATAAGTTTTTGTTTTCTCCAGTCATCTGGAGAGTGGGAATGCTGCTTTTCTGTGACATGAAGCTTTCCCTTGGAATATTATGTGATAGGATTTACAAGGTGGGATATGCAAATGGAGGGATGGGTTGGACCTGTAGCCATGGAAGTTTTGGGAAAAAAGAATGAGAAAAATCTGTCACTTCAACTGAGGTGCATACATCTGTGTGCATGTATTTGTGTATTGGGGAGAGACAGTATTGATAACGGTGACCCGGAGAGGATCCTGGCAAGAGAGGAATGTAAAGTCTGTTAGAAGCAGATGAGGCCAACAGCTGCAAAACAAGAGGTGCCTCCAAAGAAAGCCTCAAAGTTAGAATAGAACAGAGGGGAGAGGGTTATTGCAGGGAGAGAAGTAGCTATGGGTAAATTTCAAGAAGAAGGATTGTATTCGAGCAAGAAGCCCTTAAAATGTGAAAGACTAATACTGGTTTAAATAGAGAAGAAATATTTGTTACTTCCCTTACTATTATGTGTTTAGATTATTATATGGGTATTTAATATTTCATTTATTTTTTGTTCATTTGTTCAGTGCGTACTTAATACCACCTACTGTGCATTAAAAGCATTGTCAATACAGTGGGACACAATACACAGACATGGTGGTGACCAAGCAGAGTTTACAGCCTCACAACAGTTGTCTAGAAGCAGATTACTGAAGGCTTAAGGCATTCGGCGGTGAAAGCTTAATCCTTACAAATGGAAATAATTTAATGTTAAAAGTTATTTTAAAAGTGATATAATAATAACAGGAACAAATAATGATGAAACCTATTGAACACCTATATGTGCCCAGGAATTGTCCTGGGGGATCTCTATATATTGTATCATTTAATCCTCACAACCATTTTTATAAGGGAGAGGCTTTTAGTGCCACATTTACACGTGTGGCTTAGAGAGGTTAAGGTACATCCCACGTATTATGGAGGAAGATATGGGTTTCAGATTTAGGCCTATCTGATCCCAGATCCTTTATTCACTCTCCTCTACCATGCAGCTTCCCTGGTGGCAGTGTGGAAGTTGGGCCAGGGTAGAAAGAGCCTGGTGTGAGGGACCAGCAAGGGGAATAACAGTATTATTATCTATGAGAATAGCAGCGAGTGTACGAGGAGATGTACAGTGTACAAGTGACAAGGGAGTGGGAGACGACAGGTTCGGAAGTCTCCTCAGAGCTCTCCACGGGATTGGGAGACCATTGTGAAGGTGGAGGAGTTAAGAATAGCCTTTAAGGTACCCAGCTTGGGTGACTGGAAGGGTAGAAGGTCAGTGGCATTAGAGAAGGTGGAAAGAGGGTTGGAGTGAGAAGCAGGAGATGGCAATGAATTTCATTTTGAACAGGTTTCATGTAAGGAGATGACCGGACATCCAGGTAAACATAGCTAATAGTAATTGGATATACGGCATTTGGAAGAGATTAAAGCTAGATATACAGACCTGGGAACCAGGAACAAAGGGGCCAAGGAAATAGGAGTACAAGGCCCCAAACAAGCAGTTGTCTCTGGCTGCTTTGTTCACAAGCACGCAGTGGGCACATTGGGCATTGGGCATTCCATGGACCGACTGGTCGACAAGGGTTTTTCAACTCGGAGCCATTGGCAATTTGGGTCAGGTAATTCATGGCTGTGAATGGCTGTCTTGTGCATTGTAGGATTTTAGCAGCATCCCTGGCCTTTACCCACTAGATGCCAGGAGCAACTTCTCATCCTTCAGCTGTGGCAACCAAAGATGTCTCTGGACACTTCCAAATGTCCCTTGGGGGGCAAAATTGCCCCCATTTGAAAACCACTGAGGTTGACTATAGAATTTTCTTTCTAGTCCATATGGCTATCTATAAGCATGAATATCATCACACACACACACACACACACACACACACACACACATGTATAACTTCTTTGTATATATTATGTACACCTGTGCTATTTTTCCATTCAGTAGGACTCAGTGCTACTCTTCTAACTGCACAAACAGTGAAAAATTACTCTGATGTGAACCGGTCAGAATACTGAATATTTATAAATGCTTTAGCACCAGTTACTTGCCTATAGTTTGAAACCTTTCAAGGGATATTCAAAATCACTTAATTTTACAGTTTTATTTTAGTGCCTGTGTCAAAGACAGTTGGTGCTCACCAACTACCCATGTGCTCACATATTTCTCAGACATTTGAGTTAGAGTCAGGCAACTAGTTTATTCAATGATTTTGGGAGCGAGAAATTGACATGTATCACTTCTGGGCTGAAATAGATAAAAGCCAGGTGTCTTTTTTCCATCTCTCTTGCCCTTGACACAATAGCATCAGAAGGCATATTCCAGATGACTTAGCTTCAAGATGGAAGAGGGCTGCCTGAACCATATCTGACTTTGTATGGATATGATATGTCAAGCCACTAAGGCTGGGAGGCTTATTTGTTACCACAGCAGAGCTTAGCTTTACCCTGACAAATAGAAATCCTATTAGCATAGAAGGTAGGAGGAGCAAGAAAATTTTAATGAGGTTTTGTGAAATGTGTATCCAATTTATAGGAACATGACAACCACATATAAAAACTGTACCTAATAGAATAGTAAGATAAATGTTAGTCATATTGAGAAATCTGACATCATATTATATATTCAGTAAAAAAACATCAGTTAGCTGTCACCTTTGTAGTTTCCCAGTTTCAGTGGAGTTGGTTTTATTTTTTTTAACACAACTGATTTTGTTAAATAGAGCTTGTGTCAGTGAAAGGTGGAATTAGACAACGTACCAATTTAGTCTTGATTTCAGATGTTTCATGTGCACTTTGAAACTAATTTCCACATTACTTAAATCACAATAAAATTTTCACTAGTGTGAACCATAAGGGAATCACCTGTGGTTTTTTCTCTACCCACTTAAAAAGTTTTACAACAGGAATTGGGCAAAACTTCACAACTCTGTGTGAATGAAAAAATATGAAAAACTTCCTGTCTCTGGAAAACGTTTGTGGAAGTACTAGAGTTAATATGATGTTGATTCTTGAACTTTATATCTCTAGATGAAGGAACTAATGTTATTCCTCTACTCTGAGCTGCAGTGGAATTCTTGATAAAATTGTTAGCATCTTGGCTGACGGTATTTTTGTTAAGTTAACTTTACGGTGCAAAATGTAGAAGTTTTAAGATACTCTTCCACAAGTATTTGAATAACTGCAGTGGAATTTTGAGGGAATTGGTTACACAACAGGAATTTATAACAATTACCTAAATGGTGCATCTCATGTTTTTACACTTGATGTGATGTTTTTCATATTTATATAGCATGAATAGAGATGCCGTTATCATTTTGTGATTTTATTAAAGTGCAGTTCAGACAAATTTTGACATTGTAGAACACAAGCTTTCTGTGACTGATCCCTGCTCTTAAAAGGATGCTAATAATATTGCAATTTCTATGAGCTTTTGTTCTATTCATCTGAAAAAAAAATCTGAAAAAAAAAGATGTGTTATGCATCCTGAATCAAAACTTTGGTCCTTTTCATGAAGTATTTTTCCCCATAGTTCTATTCTTAAGAAAGTAAGGGGAAATTATATTGAAGTTGGAGATTATTTGCGAATATTTTCCCTTAGAACTGAATTTAGAAGAAGGAAAGTTTCCTAAGATAATGCTGCTTAAAGTAAGAAAGCTGTAGTAGGAAGTTACTAATAGTGGTATTTGTTGCAATTTGGATCCAGAGCGTCCATCCGGTAACAGCAGTGTATACTATTAATTGTTGAATTATTCCAGGGCTTTAAAAGGCAAATCTCAGTGCTTTTATGAATTATGCTGGATTCAGTTGGAAAAAAGCCCTAAATGGGATGATCTGGAAAAGATATGGAATCATTTCTACGTCGCTCATCTCACTTTGTCACAGAATGATCTTTTTAATGAACTTTCAGTTCTTAAATCATATCTTAATGAGAACTTGCTAGCCAGATGGGATAGAAATAAAGATCAAATACAGTTGAATGTATATATAGATTTTCATCAGGAATACATTAGAATCCCAAACATTAGGAAAGTACAGAACTTCCTGCTCTCCTTGCTAGTTTCAAATGCTATGATCAAGAGGGCATCTTCCCTAATTAATATATATTTAGGTAACAGAGAAAGTTTTGATGGTATTCAAATGGTGAAATATTTCTGGATAATCCAAATGAATTACTCAGAACCTTGAGAAAGTATGGAGAACCAAATAACTGTTGAAAATAATAACAATATAATGTACTGGATACTGTGCTAAATACTTTGAATGTATAATTTTATTTAATCCTCACAACAACCATGTGAGATAGAAACTATTATTATCTCCATTTTATAATCAGGAAACTGATGTTAAGTAAGTTGCCCAAGGCCATCAGCCAGTAGCTGTTTAAGCTGGCATTTTCGTTCTAGAACAGATACTCTTGGTCACCATTCTGTCTTGGCCCCTAACAACTGAGCATACAATTGGACATCAACTTCAATAGTGGATGGGGTAATGGAAATAAAAACAAAAATAATGTCTAGGCTGACAGACAACTTTTGCTGGGTTTCATATACCCTGTCACGCAGCATTATTCTCTGGGCATCCCATGCTTTCCTAAATCACAGCCAACTGCCTAGAATGGGGAAAACTTGATCAGTGAAACTTTTTCCCAGGAGAGTCAAGATATCACCCCTCCCCTCCTTGTTTTCTTGCCTCAACAGGATCCTAAGAGTCAGCCACTGAGATTCGTCTGCTATATCCATCCATGTCAATATTAACTTCTACTCTGTTATCCTGGCTGCTCCAGTGTGGGCTGGCCTTGCTGTGACCTGCCATTTGGCCATGAGATCCCTGCTGATGTGGGCTTTTTATTCTTTCCATCCTTTTGGGCTTCCCTTAACCCCACTCCAGCCACTGCAGGGCCATGTTGCTTTTCTGATCACCACCATAGTGGGCTGTCTCACCTTCCCTTGCCACCCTCATGGCTGCTGTCCTCAATCTGCCATGGTATTGTCACAACCCTGATCAGGCAGCCCTAAAGGATGGCCCCATTCTTTCAGCTTTCTTAAAGTGTTCGCAGCTCTTATATCAGTTCCCAAAAGAGCAACTCTGTTCTCTCAAGCTCTTCTAGACTCCTCTCTTGAGGACCTTGTATCAATTATCTACTGCTGAGTAACAAATCAGCCCCAAAGTTAGACACTTAAGACAAAAACGATATAGTAGCCCAATCTTCTGTAGGTGGACCATTTGGGCTGGGTTCAGCTGAGATAGCTCATTTCTGCCCCACAGAATGTTAGCTAAGCTCACTTACATGTCTGGGACCTCAGCTGGATCAGCTAGAACAGCTGGACCTCTTTCTCCATTTTCTCTTTCACCCTCAAGGAGGCTAGCCTAGGCTTTTTTCACATGGTGCTGGAAAGACTCCCAGTAAGCAGTAAGAGAAGACAAACTCCAAAGCGTGACCACTTTTCGAAACTTTGGCTTGTATCACATTTGCTAAAGTCCCATTGACCAAAGCAAGTCACATGATCAAGCCCAGAGTCAGTGTGAGAGGGTGTACATAATCATGTGGATACACAGAGATGTGATTCATTGGGCCATTGCTGTAATAGACCTTAATAAAAGTCATCCTGGAATTGGTTCAGAAGACACTTGAGTGACTTTGCCCTACAACACCAAAGCCAAACTGCCCACCAGCAACTAAAATCCTTAGTTTGATTTTCAAGGCTCTCACCAATGTGGCTCTCTTCTAAAATTCTCTTTTTATAAACCTCCTCAGGAATCTTCTACCTTAGCCACCGCTTCTATTCACTGTCTCTTCCCATTTCCTCAAGGTCAAAAGCTTGCTCATTCTAAATAGTAAGCTATTTCTGCTTAAGGAACACTATTTTACCAAATTCCAATCTCCAGTCCCACTTCCCATCATTTTGTTTCTGCTATTGCTGTCATCTCATAAGCCTTATTTTTACAAGTAGGTTGTAGGCCCTAACATATATGTACCTAAGATATAAATACTCAGTAACCTGCCTTGAATTGGGCTTATGGTGAAAGGAATTTACCTCAGGGTTTGTGAATTCCCTGCAAGGGTTGAAGTGGTCTTGCTCTGGGTTATGGGGAAAGCCTGGGATCCTGAAATGTGCAGAGCAGAGCACAGCACATTGAAGGACGGATTCTTTGCAACATTCACAGATAAAAATGAATTCCATTTCTGAAGAGAAAAGAAGAGAGGCCCTAGTTTCAGCAGGAAGCAAGGAAGGTTCTGGGCTAGAGTGAAAACTGCATGACAAAACCCATGAGGTCAACAAGCACCGTCGAGTTAATTTGGTAATTGGAAGACACACGGGCCTACCTTTACGTTGGGGGCTCGCTGGGATTCTGGAGTGGATAGGCTTTCCTGGCAATGCAAAATCTGTTTTTCCAGATGCAAAAACAGAGTGGTGGAGCAGTGTTAGCAAGCAACACTTTAAGGCCTCAGTTAAGCTTTTGGATAATCAGATAGCATGTATTCAACGCGTTTATGGCTCCACTCTTATGTGCCAGGCACCATGCTAGGTAGCAGAGGCCCATGGTGAACAAGAGAGGGATGGCTGCTGCTCTCATGGAGCTCACAGCCTTGGAAAAGCCATCCATTAGAGAACTTTGTAATACGTTCTCGCCCTGGGCACTGTGAGAGGGGGCTTGCCCCAGACTTGGGAGGTCAGTGAAGGCTGCCAGGGGAAGCAGCATCTAAGCAGAGAGCTAAGGAAGAGGATTCAGATGAGTCAGCCTGAGGGTGTGTGTGTGGGGGGGGGTTCGCGCACACGTCTCCCCCGTGTGCACCTACAGATGCTTCTGTGACAGAGTGGAGCAGGGGACAGGGACATCCCAATGGGCAGAGGCAGTATTTGTGTGGAAGTAGGAGGTGAGAGAAAGCACATTGGGTTCAAGACACTGACACACATTTAGTATGGTTGGATTTCTGAGGAGGGAGGAGAAAGAAATCATATTGGAGGGCAACTGGGAGCCGAGATGCTGCAGGTCTCGTCACCCGGTCAAGGGGCAGAACCAGAACAAAGGCCTAAACACAATCACAAAACAGAACGGCATTTTCATCAAAAACATTTTTTTCTGAAAAAAATTTGTGAATGCTAAAGAGGTTCCCCCCACATACATACCACTCTCAGGTTTCTCTCCTAAGAGATTTGAAACCTAGATTGTACCCAGCAGTCGAGATTGTACCCCACAACGAGCCAGGAATGGGATTGGGAGGGAGGCTGCGTAGAGAAACACAGGGCCCCTTGTTTCCTGTCTGCTGAATGGGTTTGAACAGGACAAGATGGAAGGAGTCAGCATCTCGGTGGGGGGGCCCTACCTCTTCACTCAGCCGTTCCCTAGGTCACCCATTGGTCCCATCTGCAGTGACATTGTACAAGCAATTTGTCATTTCCCCTCTAACTCATTTTTCAACCCTCTGTTTGACTTTGCTATGACCTCATCTATTTTTAGTCTCTCTCGTGTTTTTGTTAATTTTCCGAATGCACAGAACTAGCCATTAGTTCTTTCTTTACCCTTTGGAGGACAAAATTGGCAGGATCCTTTTGTAGCTGTGTCTCTGAGGATACTTCAAACCTCATAAAAATTCCATTTTTTTTTCTTATGGGAAATGCTGTCTGGTTTTAAAGGCATGTGTATGGCTATATCTTTCCAGTTATCCAAGTGGAAGGTTCCTTTTCCTTTCCATGTTTCAACTCTGAACAGTTATGAAATGTAAAATAAAAATAAAGTGCCAAAGCAATGCATGTAATGTTCCTATGCCACTGGAGGAATATAAATGAAAGACATTGTATGTCCGGAGAGGCCTTTTTCATGGAAGGCACTCCTCCCGCAGAGCAAACAGAGGCTAAAACAAGGGAAATTGGAAATTGATGCTTTAAAGGAGAGAGAGCTTTTGGAAGTGTGAGCCGTCACATTGGAGCTCTTGGAACACAGTGTTGGCTGTCCCCTCTGATGCCCCCCGCTGACCACTCCCCTTCACTCACCCATGCCACACAAGGGGGTGAGCTCATCCTGGAGTCATCGGATATTCTGGTGGCCCATCTGGTCACTAGGCACCCAGCTCCTGGAGACATGGAATTAGGCTGTCTCAAGGGAATGCCCAGGGCAACAGTCTCCAAACCTTTTCTGCCTGAGTTTGGGACTTAATGCATCCTGACTGGAGGGTTGCAGGCTAGTATCTGAATTGTTAGGACCTTAAAGGCAGCCAGAACTTTAGATTCTTTGGGAATAATACGGAGGACAAAGTCCAACTATGACCCAGGAGGCCAGGTTCTCTGGACCACTGGACTAAGGAGAGGATACTCCTTCGAGAGAGCGTTTTCTCCAACCCATCAGTTCCAAAGACTCTCTCATCACCCAGGGCTCTGGGCCACAGCATTGGCCCAGGACATCTGCACCTTTCTTACCTGCAGGCTCTGGGCTCCAGCACAGAAAAGAAGCTCCTGGCCTGACCCATATTCTTCCCCCTTGCAAACTTGACATTCTTGCAGCCAAGTCTGGGCACCGTCTAGTGGGGTATTTCAGACTGTTTTCTTATTACAAAATGGAGAGGTATTAACACAATGCAGAAATTAAAAAAAAAAAAAATAAAGGCAGAGGGTGAGGAGTTGGGGGGGGGGTGAGAAAAGAAAAGACAGCCGCCTGCTCTTTTCTTCTTGGTATTATTATTTGTGAC
Organism: Hippopotamus amphibius kiboko; assembly: GCF_030028045.1. Taxonomy (NCBI): domain Eukaryota; kingdom Metazoa; phylum Chordata; class Mammalia; order Artiodactyla; family Hippopotamidae; genus Hippopotamus; species Hippopotamus amphibius. The sequence continues at coordinate 16,194,680 of NC_080201.1, read as the reverse complement.
AAAGCCCTCGGTCCATTTTTCTTCATAATTTGCAGGACTCCTAATGGGAACAGCACCTCCCAATTACCATGGCTGCCAAAGGCTAATTTGGTTACCCTCCGGATCCACAATAGCGAAACTGTGTCGAGCCTTTGTCGATATTTGCATACTATACATACCAGGAATGTAAAACAGCTGCCTGGCCCCTCTCCCACTATCATGGCAATTATGGGTCATTAGCGCCCCCCCCCCCCCCCCCCCCGCCCTCTTTCTTGTTCTGTCTTCCAGGGTCTGGTAGGCAGTGGTAGGCAGCTGACGGATTTGCAGAGACAAGAAATGAGAGAGCGGAGCTGCGTGGCCTATTTGTTAAAGAGTCGGAGGCTGACGGACTGCCACTTGAATTGCGCTAACACAGCTCTGCGCTTTTATTCATGATTCCCTCCTCCTCTTCTTTTCTTCTGTCCCCTCCAGCCCCGCCCCGGCTCCCCCCTCTCTTTGGGGAAGCCTCTCGGAGGGTCAGCGGCGGCCCCGCACGTGGCTGTGTGTACGCATTTGTCCTGGCAGCCGGGCCGGACCTCTGGGCAAGGCGCGTGCAGGCACTTGGCACTGGGAACGCGCTCTTCCGGGGACGCGCTCTGAGGGATCAGACGTGCCCCAAGCACTCAGGCTGATCCGCATTAAGAGGAGGGGATGCTTCACTTTTAAGTTTTCTTATTGCATCTTAGCCCCACAAAGGGGGTGGGGGAGAGGGAGGAGACGAAGAATACGAAAGGGGCTTAACCGTGACGTGCTTGCTTCTTTGGAACAATGTGTTGTGTCTTGCGGTAGTTAATGGGAAGTTATGGTTTTGAATATAATTTTTCCCCCTTCAAGCTGCTAATTTTATTGACAATATGGATAGATTGAAAGACCCAAAGCTTTTGTGTTGTTTTGTTAAAGCAAATAAGTGAGGCACAAATGTAAATTACATCTCCAGGTTCACATTAGAGGTTTGCAAATAATACTGAGCTAATGGTTATTGCAAAGGAAAATAGCACTGGGATCAATATTCTATACAGTGGAAGGCGATACCTCTCTCTCTTTTAATCACCTCATTGCAGAAATGGCATTGAAATTTGAAATCTCATTTTCTCCATTTGTACAAATTGAACATAAATCACTATGAGTGAGGGGAGGTGGCAGACAGCTTCACTCTTTGAGGGATTGCATTACTAATTAGCGCTGGGCTGGAGCAGTGCACAGCCGGAGAGAGGCTTTGCTAGACCTCTGGCCAAAGGCAGGATGCTCTGGAAGTCTGGCCATGTGTGGGGAGGAGCCTGCCAGTCTAGTGGGGAGTGGGTGAGCCAGGGTCAGCCCTGCAAAAGAACGGAGACAAAAGGCAGAATGCATTTCAGAGCCTCAGTAGCTTGTACCATTTTCTGTGCCAGGGTGGCAGCTCCCCCCAACACCTTAAATGTCAGTAGGGTCAACATGTATAGCACATCACTGTTCCCAATAAGAATCAAGTGAGACATCAGCTTCCAAGCCTTACCTTTGTCTGTGTCTGTAGGAGTAGTGGGTGGGGTACCTGAGGGTGGAAAAGTCCTGCTCAGCCTGGGCACCGCTGTGTTACCTCCGCAAGCCCGCCTCCTGCCTACCAACACCAGCCCCCACTTCCTTCCCTCCAGCTGCGCCTTCCTTCATTCCTGACTCCACACTTGCATTGAGTGGCTGTCAGAGCTCTAAGCTGGGTGACAGATATTATCTACAGAGCATATTCAGAGATGTCAAAGGGCCTCTGGTACTATACCCACCTCAGCTACATTTTCTCAGTGTCACTTGCAACATACTTGACCTTGGCTATGGGAGAAGCACTCAAGAAACACCTCTTTTTGCCTCAATGGGCTGAAATACCCCACAGCCATGCATTTCCAGGACTGGGCAGATATGGGGGAAGAATGAGTTATTTTAAAGGTGACAGAAGGTAGGGGAGAAAGTTGGTATCTGAAATGTGGCAGGGGGAGAGAAGAGGGCAGGGGAGCAAGGTGTCAACTCAGATTGCAGACCTGCTGGATTTAAGACTTTTTTCTTAAAGATTTGGGACAACATGGCTTAGGGAAGTGTTGTGTAGACAGAGCCCTCACCCCGTCTTTGCAGCTGGCCACTTACCCTCTCACTAGAAGTAAATAACATTCTGCTGGGTGATTAATGGAAGAGGTTTAGTTCATTAAACTTGATACCCTGAGGGCAGGATGGACTGGTAAAATATTTATATATTTATATGCGATGCTGCTCCCATAAGGGCCAGTGTGTGCAGATTATTCCCAAATGGGACAAGCTAGTGTCCATCAAGGTGGGGTCTCAGCAGTGGCCAGTGACACACATTGCAGTTACAGGCAAGGGGTCACCATTAGAATACAGAAAGACACCCGTTCATTCCCAGTCAGGAAGGCCATTTAGAAAACCAAGCAGTATGGCCAGGCAATCTCAAAGACAGCCAGGGCATGTGTGACATTTCAGGCATGATTCTGCCCTCTTCTGCCTGCCACTCCTTCTCTGTGCCTGGGGAGAAAGGCAAAGGGACTCCCATAGACTTATAAATACCCCAGGCATTTTCCACCCTTTTCCTCATCCTTAGCAGTGGCAGGAGGAGTTAAAAATAGGGGAGGTTAGGGGGAAGAGGGGAAACAAGGTTCATTACCTAAGGTCCCGCTCAGCCATTTCAATAGATGAAAGCAAAGAAAATACAGCAAACCCCATCCAAACAGTAAGCAGGTGGTGGCTGCTAATACAGAAGAAATAAAAACCTTTTAGAAATCAGAGCTCACTACAAAAAACAGTGACAAAGTGGAATGAAAGTTCTGAACAATCAGTTCAAAGAAAAGAGTGTTTGAAATAAACCCTTAAAAACATTTCAAATGCTAAAGGAAAAAAAAAAACAGCTGCTTTCGATATTTGAAGCCAGGATGACTTAATCTGGAGAGAGGACTTTTTGGATTCTACTTAAAAAAAAAAAAAAAAAGTACTGATGAGGCCTTGGAGGTAGCAGGGCTTGGAGGACAGACCTCCACCAGGTGCATGTACAGCCTTGCCTTGATTGCTAGTCACAGGTCCATCACCAGCTCCTAGGCTGACCTGGGGCTTTTAACCTTCCTGTGCCTCCATTTGCCCAGCTATAAACTGGGGTTACTAACAGGCGTGTTCCCTCACCCCCCAGGTCCCTGAGGAGGTATAATAGGATAACGGGCCTGATCTTATTGATGGAGAATGAGTAACTGCCATTTTGTGACGTCTGCCTTTAGAGGCTCTGCAGGTATCCTCCTAGAGGCCTTTGCGGGACCTTCCCTTTTGTGGGGAGTTTCAGCATCCATTCAGTTCACATGAGATGTGCTGCTCTGTACCAAGTATGGTTGCACATGACAACAAATGTGGAAAGCACCCATCCCCTCCCTCAGGTTGATCACAGGGTAAAGGAGGCAGGCAAGGTAACTGGTGATGAATGATAGGGCAGTGTGAGGGCACAAGCATGGGATGTCATGCTAGCTCAACCTGGAGAGGCTTCCTGGAGGAGGTGATGACTATGTTCATTTCTGGCAGAAGTAGCTGGGTGTCAAGGCTGGGAAGGGCATCTCAGTCAAGGGAACAGCATGTACGAAGGATGAGAGGGATGAGTTTGGAAACTGTTGAAAAGACTCTTCTGGAAAAGGAAGTGGGGCACAAAGGGCAGACTGGAGACAGAGAAACCTGGAGCAGAAAGTAGGAACAGTACCCATGAGTGTTTTTGTAAGTCAGGAATTGTATTGTGGCCTTGGAGGTTGGCAGTTCATAGCTGTGGGGGTTCCACAGTCATCAGCAACCCACGATCCTTTTATTTTTCTGATTCACCATTCTTAGTGGGTGGCTTCCCGCTTCAAATTCATCTCACTCATAGGGAGGAAGGGTAGCAAGAACATGGCATAGGCACGGAGCAGACGCTAGATCTTTTCCAACAGATGAGGGGGTGTGGGTTTCTCTTGGGTGTGAGGCCATGGCCATTACTTCCATGAGATTTGCAGTCATCTTGCATCCATACTCTATCAGATATTTGCACCTTGTTTTTTTGTTTCATGAAAGAGCTAGGAGTTCTAAGGGATGGACACGTGCACAGAAAAACACTTAGCAGAGAAAAGAGTAAGAAATGAAGAGATTTGCTGCAGTGAAAAATAAAACCCAAGAATCCTAAAAAAATCCACCTTTGCCCACGGGATTCCTGGTATATGACTATTGTCTTGGTATTCGTGCAATTTACTATTTGTTCTGGATTTTACTTTTATTACTATTTTTTTTAACAAAATGTCACAATTAATTGTTGCATTAAAATAATCCAGGAGGGCTGATGGACCTCCACTTAGTTTTGCTGGCTCCTGCCAAGGTTTCATCCAGCTGTGTATGAGATGCAAGTTCAGTGAACAGAGTCCTCCTTGTAACTTATAGTTAAGGCTGAAAGATTACCAGGGATGACCCATCTCTTTCCCAGTTTGTTCTGGACACGAGGTAATTGATGCCACTTTCTCAAGTGCCGTGTGCAGGGTACTTGCTGATGGTGCAAAGCGTACTCAGCTGTGAACACTGGGATTTAGTGCCTCCTCAGGGCCTCTGGTGGTGGTAAGTGGTGGATGCTGCTGCCTCTACTTGCTACCGGTGTTTTGGCCAGTGCCAGGGCCCTCAGAGGGCAGCAAGCCTCTAGGATGCCTGATGGCAGGGTGTGTGTGAACTGTGGAAAACCATAGTGTAGGTGTATAGGAAAATATTGATTCCATGCAGGAAATAGAGTCTTAACAGCTCTGCCATAGAACATAAAATGCTCTTGCAATAGCAATTTTGTCATTTATTGTAATGTAAATCCACAACTTATTTCATTATTTGGTAACTTTTTGATTTTGAAATAAACCCTTATGGCAGAAATGAGCTAAAAAAAAAAGTGAATGTTTAATGAAAAATTAATTACTGTGTTTCTGTTTCTTGGAAAAGCTGATGGACATGCAGCTTACACAAAATGTTTATCAACATTTACCATCCATTGTGGTTAATAATCACATGAAAAATAGAGGACAAAAGTTGCCAACAGCATCTAATTTTTAAAATCGGTTATTTTAAGAAGGCTCTCTTGTAGACAACAAATTAACATATGAATTTGCAAAAAGTAGGTTTACAGATTCCTCTGTAAAGCATGATTTTTATATCAGGTGACTTTTTTTCCCCTAAATTTCACTCATTTTTTTAATTCCAGCTCGCCTCATGCATTTGCAAAATATGACGTGTTCATAGTTAATATGTTGACTCTACTGCAAATAGTTCGATGGTATCAATTTTATTAGTGCTATTCGATGCTTCACAAAGAAAACCAGTTAATTCTATAATTAGGTCAAGTATTCACTTTCAGGAAATCCAAATAAAGTTTCTGGAATTTCGTATCTGCTTTTGTTAACGCTAGTGTAAAATTCATCTTTAAAAAATGACCTTTTTAGTTTAACTTTGAAGATAAAATGATTAGTTTTTGTAGTGATAATACACATTCAAATTTTGGCAGTGCACATCTTCATGGTAAGAGCAGTGTTATCACAGAACTAAGATACTTATGGGACAGGAATAGGCTTTGAATTTGTTTTGGTGCTCATATAATTCATAATTTCCTCCCACTAAGCTGCAACATTACATCAATTAAAATAATTAAATACTTTACTATGGCAGTATGCACTTTTTCTTTGCTGGCCATCATCGATGAGATTTTAAAAGATTTTGCACTTTTGAAGAACTGCTTTGTAAATCAACCTACATGTTTGCAATGGTATTGACCTTCTTTTATAAACAAATTTGTAAATTTTGGTTGCATTTTATTCAACATCAATTGGATAACTTTACATAAGAATGGAGTATTCAAAAACTTCATTTTAAAGCTTTCAATCAGTTGCAGTTGTTGAAAATGATGCTTGCATGAAATTTATCCCTAGAGCAGAAAGAAAAAACCATGAACAAATTAAATGTTGAGAACTCAAAAATCATAGACTTCATTTTCAAAATTATAATTGTTCTTTGGAATATCTTGATCTATTGGAAGACTTTTGATGACATTTCCATTTTTAATTACATAAAGTTATATTCTTGGTGGATGGAATGAAACTGAAAGGCTTATAACTTGGAATCATAGAGAAAACTAATTTGTGTAGTTTTCCCTGAAAAAATATCTGTGGGAGATAAATAGTTGGGAGGTAAAAAGACAATATCTGAGAAGATATTTGGGCTAAAATATTTACACATTTTAACATGAAAATTAGAGAATTGGAATATACACCAGTAGAATTTGCCCTGAACTTACAAGGCATCTTAGTAACTCTGGAGAAAGTATTTTTCTCATTAAAAATAATAATATAATCTACAGAAAAGATTCAGTTGAGGGTGTCAACAGTTTAACAATATTATTAATAATAAAATGCAACTTCAGTACTTTTCAGTGTGTAATACTTCAAACAGCTTTAAAAATGCCACTTCAAAGAAGATTATTTGCAATTTTATGAAACAAAAGATTAAAAAATAAAGCCATGCTTTAAAAAACATTCTTTATGAAAATACTATGACATAACATTAAAACTAAATATGACTAAAAGTACATCAAAATATATGGGGATATGCCAAGCACCATTATTCTGCTAATGATATTGTTTAATATTCTGATAATAGAGTGAACAAAAGAAATTATTTTCATTTTGCTTTAATGAACATAGATGCTATGTTTTTTATAGAAATAATTTCATGTTTGAAAACAGGTTTTAAATAAAACTATTTTATAATTCCATCAATAAAAATAAAATCAATGTATTGATAAGTTAATATTTTAAATTACAAAATTTTAATTATTCCCAGCTCTTCCTTTTACGCTGAAGAGTGTCCTTGTTTTGCTGATCAACGTGTGGCCTCCTCCATAATAGGAATAAAAACTGAAGAAATACTTAGCAAGAAGAGATCAGAATGGATCCAAGAGTCAGAGAGCAGAGGCAAGAACAGAAGGAAAACCATGGAAGCCCAGGAAGAAGGAAGGAGGGGGACAGGAAGGGAGATGGGGAGCCCTAAGGGAGCTGTGGTGAGGCGCACTGCTCAAAAGGAAACCCCTCCTAGGGATGCTGGTATACTGCTGGGAGTGAGCGTGGGTATCTGGGAAGGAGCAGTAGCGAGCCTCTGAAAATGGCCCCATGACATCATAATATAGGGTCCCTCTAGGGGTAAGTATCTATCGCCCTTTTCGAAAGAAATAATTTATCAGCTAGAGAGGTAGTGCTGTCCGTTGTTGATTCTTCCATTCACTAAGTTCATCTCTTACTCATTCACTCAATCATTCATTAATTCTTTAACTCAATCAACCAAGAAGTATTTGCTGAATTCTTACTATGTGCCAAGCACATTAGGCACTGGTGAATCATTCCCAGTTCCAGAGATGGGCATGGAAGCTGCCTGCTGGAGTGGAGGCATGTAGGAGGCCTATAGAGCACCCAGAAGGAGCATCTGCTGAGAGGGGACATTAGGGGGTTGATAATCCAGGTTCTTGAATAAAACTTCCTCCTGCTGCTCCTCCTCCATTTTCTCTTCTCCCTCCCCTGGAAATGCTGTCTCCTGTGGCAGGGTTTTAGGTTGGAATGCAAGCCATGGCTCTTTGCTCTTGATATTTTTAATAGTAAAATAAGAGCAACAATGCAGATCCCCAAGAATGATTCTCTTTGCTCCCTTGGTGTGCTTTCCAACTGTTGTTTCATTCCTGTCTGGTCTTAGACAGTGTCCTGGAAAAACTTTTAGGACCCAGTAGCCGTTTCCTGTTCCAGGTTCCTTGTGTGTTGTTTCTGGGCACAGAAACAAATCCAATTCAAGCAAATAATGCTGTCATCAGGATCCTGTGCAGGCGTCGGAGGGGAGCTGGCCTGGCCAATGGAGTGCTATGTTTAAAATATCTTGAGATCTTCAGAGACATTTGTTTTTACTCAGAAGTGTTCATTTGATGTTTCCCTGACCCACGCAGTTTCCCTATGGGCTTAAGCTCCCTTTTGTTAAAGAAACAGATGGGAAAACCAGTTCAATTTGTGTTTGTTTTAGCATTTAAGACAGCTTACCGTGAGTTGGTAGAGTTTGGACATTGCAGGTAGTGGTACTTTAGTGGGCATGTAAGGGAACAGAATCACATGACCAGTCTGGAGCAATGAAAGCAGGGACCTGCCCAATTCCACAGAATAAATCGGTGGTGGCACTGGAAGTGGAACCCTGTGATTCAGCTGTGGACTCATTTAACTTGAGTGGGATGCTCTAAAGTAGACCACGAGACTCTCAAGTGTCAGGCAGGTTTTGCGAACTGCTGTTGGTTTCCCATATACCTTCTACCTTATTTTTGCCCTTCCTCTCTTTTCAAATGGAAGTGCCCCCATACACAAGTCAGCTAATACAGGCTACTGTTATCTGATACAGTTCCACCCAGGGATACCCAAGATAGTTAAGGACTGCCCCAATCCACAGGGATGGGGCAGGGTCAGGGTCAAGGTCCTGGCAGGGAAAAGACAGCACATCCAACATGCTAATTTAATGAAGAGAGTTTAACAGTGAGACTGTTGATAGAGGGGAAAAGGTGAAGGGGACTGACAAAGGATGGTGAAGCACCACAGAGGGATGAAGTGGCCGAAGGAGGAACAGAAAATTTATCCCTTGTGAGACCTGTGGCTGTGAGAGAGCTGTATCTGTAGGCAGAGGGATGTGACCCCTGCCAAAACTATGGTGAGGCAGGAAGGGAGCCAGAATAACCCATACCTTGAGCTCTGACCACCTTCTGGGCCTTCCCTTTGGTCAAATCCAACTGCGCGCTGTAGGAACAGTAAATCCAGGTGATGCAGTCTGTAGAAGTTAGTCTCCCAGGACAGGTGGAGAAGATGGAGGATGGTGTGGGGGTCTGCAGAATAGAATAAATAGACTAATCAGCGCTCCCCTTACTTTGGGACTACCCTCCTGACTCAGGCAATCACGATCTGTCCAAGACTCAGTACGCTGTTTCTCCCACGGGCGGCGGAAGTGGAGAATGTGCCCTTTTCCGTATGGCAGCGCATCTGTCAGCAAAGCAGAAGTATCGCGGCTCCATCAGAATCCATGGTGTAGACAGCAGCCTATAAGCCAGCTAAGTGTGATTCCACATTGTACCACCACAGGCAAGATAATCCAGGGAGTACTTCTTTGAGTCTTTAAATTTACCATTTTCAGGGATTTACAAAGTAGAATCCCTGAACTAGGAGTCAGAAAACCTGGGCTCCTGTTCCGGTTGGCTGTGGGTAATCCTCTCTAGGTGCTTTCTCATCTGTGAAATAAGGAAATTGGGTTAAAAGCTGGTTTAAATCTCTTCTGGCTCTAACATTCCATAGGTCTTTAAGTTTAAACCAGAAGACTACCGGGAAGAATGACAGGTTATACAGGTGAGTGTCTGAACCATCCTCAGACATGAGTGTGCGGAGAGGCAAGAGGAGGTTCTGAAATGCTTAGGCCGCTGGACCAGTTGGACATCACATTGTGGGAAGCAGAAGGTGGGTAGGTGATTTATCCCCATGAAGAGGGCTAGCTCACATGCTTAACGTGCCAGATGCTCTCAGAAGTCTTAACTTGCTTCAGGGTCTTTCCCAGGCTGAGGCTAAATGTAAAGATTTAGGCAGGTTCTTAACTCTGCTCTTCTCCACCAGAGGAACAGAGACATTTGAGTCTCCCTTAGGTGCACTCCTGTCAAGGGAGATTGCTAGTAAAATGCTTCTCCTGTAGTTCCCTCTAACCTAGATCCCAAGGATATCAAAACTTGTAGGGGTCCCTGGATCTCCTTTTGCCACCATCACCCAGGTCAGTTGGACCTGCAGTAAAGGGTAGACTTGAGGACAGATGAGGTTGAGAAAGACAGAGACATGGCTTGAAGTGGAAGTCATGAAGTGGAGGTGTCTCTTGCCCACATGTAACAAATGTAGGGTATAAATAGCCTGCCTTGGCCCATCTCTTTACCTGTGACTGAGACTTGTAGCTTGCCCGCTGGTCAAAATCAGCCCCAGCAAGATGCACCTGTGCCACACTTGCCACTTTGTAAGAATAGCTCCAAAAGCAGTGCCAGTTACATATCCTAAGAGCAACCAAGTTTCCTACATGGCACAGTTAATTGTTGACTATGGTAACATATCTTGTTATCAGTTTTTCTTTAATGAATTCCTTAATAGATATCATTAGATGTTAAGTGTGCTACATTACTTCCTCCAAGAAGAAATATTTAAGGAAACAACACACACAAAAATTCTGTGTCCTGAATACCATCTCTAGCGATCACGAACCAAACTGTAGAGTCACGTTCTCCCTAGTGATGTGCTCACGTTAGCTTTTTTGGCTTCTGAGAATAGAATTTGATGGACTTTGAAGCTGCAATTAGATGTATATCCAAAAAAGGAGACGGAAGACTTTGAATTCTAAGGAATTCACTGGGTCTCATAAGAAACACGTAGCCATGATGAGAAATAGATAAACAATCTCAGTTTGTCAGCACCCTGTGTAGGGAATTAAACTCACAACTCCCATGTTAATGACACTTTCACATTTAATTTCCTGTATGCCACACTGAAAACGCATTCATTGAAAGTGGAATTTCACTCCATAGAGCTGTCTTATTAAGTGAATGTGTGTGAGGTTGTACCTGTCAAAACATGATTCTGGAAGCTCATTTAGAACTATAATTTGGGGTAGGGGGAGCAGAGGGGATTGTACCATGTAGGGCTATCATTATTTTCTCCATGTCATTATTGCTATTAGTAATTGGTTACTCATTAGCACTAGGCATTAATTCTTAATATTAATAAGAGCTGTTTTGAGAACCAGGAGCCTGCTCTCTGCTGTGTCCAGGATGGGTCATTCTAGATCATCAGCTTAGTGGGTAACAGGCTAAACATGAAGGCAGACATTGACCCAGAAGCCAGGAGCAGGCCTCGAGTCCTATCAGGAGTGTCTCCTTACAGGGACCAGGCCTCCTCTGGCCTCCAGACAGCCTTGTATAAGTGGACAATACATCAACACTCCCGTGAAGATAACAAAAGGGCACATTATCTGTAGGAGAAATGCAAGTGTCAAACCTGCTACTCAAAGTCAAGTGTCCCCCAAAGATGGGCAGCATAGGCATCACCTGGAAAATTATTAAGATTCAGAGTCTCAGGCCCCATCCTGGACCTCGTGAATAAGAGTTGGCATTTTTACGTAATCCCAAGGTAATGGATGTGCACATTTAAGCTTGAGGACCACTGCCCTAGCCTGTAGTAATTCTCCAAGTCTGCTGCACATTAGAATCTTGTGGGGAGTTTGAAAAATCCCACACCCAGTCTTTACCCCAGACTCATAAAATCAGAATCTTGGAGGTTGGAAAAAGGCATTAGCATGTTTTAAGAAGCCCCCGGTGATTTTAACGGGCAGTCAGCTTTGGGTACTTCTGATCAGGAAGTCTGTGGCACTAGATTAACTTAACATCTTTCAAGAACTTTGAGAACTCATATTCTAGTCCTTGAAGTAGATTCAGGACTGCCGCAGGCATACAGGTGATCTACATCAACCTGAATGCCTCCCTTTGTCAGTCCTCTTTCCCTCTCCTCCATACCAGCATCTGTCCTCTTCCAACCACTCAAGGATCCTTGGCTGGCCTTTCTTACTCCAACATTTTCCTGCTGCCTCCCTACAGTCCACTGCTAGCTTTTGTTGATTCTTTTCCCCGCAGATGACACCACCTGTTTAAGGCGTCTCTGCTCTCAGGCAGCCTCTGTGCTTTTTACGGTTTCCGTTATCCAATGGAGGTAGAGGGGCTGGGTGGTGGGAGAGGCTGAGGAGCCTTGCTGTAAATCCTCATACACTTTTAACAGCAGCCTCTAAAGACAAGGACCCTACTAGTCTTTTGCATTTAAGGAGAGTCCACTTCTTATCTCTAGCCTGATGATGCTAGTACCTACCTTACACTGTTTATTAAATTCTAAAGCACTTATCACATAGTTTCTTGTTTTCTTGTCCTCTTCACTATGTGATTAGGCCAGAAAGGAGACCGTTATCATGGAGGTCAACGGATAAGGTTAGAGCTCTCCTATGGGAAGGCAGAGTAAGTCAGAAACTGTGGATTTGTGATGGGACATTCTCCCCGCCTCTGAGAGAGCTTATTAGTTATCTCCACAAATCCTTTCTCCCTTCTTTCATAGTAAGATAATTTCTCTACTGGGTACATTATTGCTGAGAATAAGGACTACATTTCCCAGCCTCCCCTGAAGCTAAATACAAACATGTGACTAAGTTTACATGTCAGTTTCCAGGACCCTCCCTTGAGAGACAGCTTGTGTGCGATGTTGTACTCCTTCTTTACTCCTTCCTTCATCCTGCTGCTTGGAATAAAAGTGCAGCCATCTTAGACCATGAAGAAAGGAACTATTGTTTAGGGTGGTGGAGCAGTTGAGTTGGAAAGGAACTGAGTTCTTGAGATGTTTGAGGTAAAGAGTCTTGGGCAAATTTCATTTGGACTTTATTTATGTGAACATGAAATGAACTTCCATTTTGTTTAAGTAGCAATTGTTTTGGCCTGACACTTGCAACCAGACCTATCCCAACTGATGTATTACCTAAAGCTGCTTCTCCACTGGCCAAATTCCACTTCTGAAGATTTATTTCTTTGAACGTTGAAGACTTGTATCCCTCGTCAGGAAAAATCGGATAAAATACAGATTCTACAGGGTGGGCTCATAGCTTAAATCTTTACAAGCAACATTCCTAGCAGATTTTCCAGCCTTGCAAAAGGTGTGTGGACAGTAGCAGTGAGCTGAAAGGCGAGGGAGGAGAGTTGAAGAAAATCTGCCATTTTGCCATTCTCACTATTCTGCCAATTGCTCTTTTGGGACAACTTGTCTTGGGGCCACAAGGGTATGTGGTTGATTATTTTGGACACCATTGCCTAGGTTTTTTTTCCAATTTTATTATTATGAAAATTTGCTAAGACATGGAAAAACTGAAAAAAGTTTTATATCCATACACTCACCATCTACAGTCCACTGTAAACATTGGAACATATTTTCTTTATCACAGTGTCCACCTATTCTTCCCTCTGCCTGTCCGTCAATCTTTTCTTTTTTTTTTTTTTTTTTGTAATTAATTTCAAAGTAAGTTGCAGGCATCAGCACCCTTCCTCTTGAATACGTCTCTGCTACCTAAATTCTGTTCATTTTTACAGCTGCTTCTCTGTTTCTGTTCAAGCTCATTTCCCTGCAAGAAAGGAGAGCAGGGGGTTCAGGGCCAAAAACTGTGACTTAACAGATCTTCACAGGGTTCCTCTTTCCTATTCCAGCACCTAAAGTTACTGGGCAGTTTGTGGAAGTAGATACCAAAGTCAGAGAGAGCTGTGTTGTCCTTGTGGAGAGGTCTTGCCTCCTCATTCTCTGTTCTTAAAGTTGCCCTCAGATGGTTCTCTAGATTTCTCTGAGCCCTATAGCTCTCTCCCTGCTTGCCTGACTCCTGATACTTACCCCATGGCTCACAAAGATCCTTCCTCGTTAGCTGGAATCCTCCCCGTTCTTCTCTTCAACCAGATCTTCCTCCATAAGCTCTGCAGTGAAGCCTGCCTCCCTTTGTCCCATCCTTAGGGCAGCTGTCCAGGTGTTCAATACCTGTCAGGTCCTACCCGCGTCACTCTAGAAAACCAATTCACCTCCCCTTAGCTCACACCTCATGTTTTGCTCTGTGCCTGCTTTCTTGTGCTTTCTGGGGCTGCACCTCGGCCTTCCTCAAAGCCTTCGTCTCCTGAGCATCCACCCTCCCACTCCTTGGAAACCCCAGGGCATCAGACCTCCTGGAGCTGAAGAGGGAGTAGGGGATTCAGGGTTAGGTCCCTGAATTTTTTAGTAAAAAAACGTGTACCTAGAGGGATAGGTTTGATAACAGCTGCTGCTGGTTGCAAACTGACAAGGTGCCAGGGATCATGAAAACACTTTACCATGTGTCTTACCTCATTTTATCCCTCTAGCAACACTTTGAGGTAGGTACTTTTATTTCTCTTCCTATTATGGGTGAGGAAACTAAGGCTCGGAGATGTTAAGTAACTGGTCCATGCTTGCACAGCTAATAAAAGTCTTCTAGAAATATATATATATATATATATTTTTATATCAGGTAAGCTCAGGTTGGAAAGAACGATTTTTGTGGGGAATTTGGACCTAATACTTCATAGAGCTACAATTATGTTTATATTTTCGTGTTCCTGGGTTTTCATTTCTCAAGGCGGTTGTTATTCCAACTGAAGCTTCAGACCCTAGGTGCTCACAAACATTCTTGTGTTTTACCACCTCTTCTTTGAAAGGGCTCTGTGCATTCTTCCAGTGTGAGAAACACTGGCTTGGAGGCCAGGGGGTGGGTCTTTCCCTCCCAGTCTGTCCTCTCCTTATTGTCATGGGCCCCCTAGACTATAATGCAGGCCATTTAGGTAGCTATATCTCTGATACTTTGTTTCTCAGTCCATTGGCAGTGCTTTTCTTTCCATCTCATCTGTGCTTTGGGCTAGAAGTGGAGCTAAGGAAGGGGCTAGGGCTCAGGGAAGGGGAGAGGAGGGAGGGGCTGCGTTCCGGCCATAAGGAAGGCATAAGTGAAGGCCCAGAAGTGAGAATTCTCTGGAGCGTGTGGCACAGAGGTGAGGCTCATCCCTTGAGGTGGCAGGGCTGAGCGGGGAGGTCCGTGGGCAGCTTCTCTGCAGAGCTTTGAGTGCCAAAGCAGGGAGTCTGGATGGTGCTGTAGGCAGTGGGGAGCCAGAGAACAGACGAGGAGGACCCTGCTAGGGTTCCAGTCTCCAGGGACACCTCAGAGGCTCTTGGCAGAGGCAGGCACTGCAGCTTCTGAGATGGGAGCAAGTGAGGCGAGGTGTGGACCTGAGCAGCCCTGAGCGCATCCTGCCCAGCTGCCTGGGGAGTGAGGGGGGTGAACAGGCCCTCTGGGGCTTTCCTTCAGCCTCGGGAAGGAAAACACAAGCGCTGAAGATGGCTTAGTTCTCAGATCCTAAATATAGTTTTTGGCTGTTCTTCTGAAAGAAAGAAAATTGTTTAATTGCACTTCTTGAGTTGCCCTTTGCTTCGGTGCAGCCTAAGCTGGAGAGAGGGAAAATAACTGTTAACACAAAGAAGTGAAATCAGGGAAATGCAGTGAGTGTGTTTCTTGCAAGCACTGGGGCCCTCTTCCCCGCTGGTCTTGCCCACACTAGGAGACCAAGAGCAGCCGGGTCCCCTGGTCTAATGACCATGCCAGCCCTCCTGGGCATGTTCATGTCCAGCTCTGCCTGCCCCCCCGAGAAGGCAAGAGCCCCACTCCTGCCCAACCTCAGCAGCCCCTCGTTATGTCACCACCACTACGTTCCTGCCCCCCAGGGTCCTGAATAAAGCCAACAGAGCAGTGGAGGGATGTACCAGGAAAGCAAACTTTCCCGTGTGGACAAAGGAAAGATAAGGAGAGAGGGACCCAGAGGCCGGTCAGGGACTACACTGGTCCCCAAGCCCCTTGGCGTGACCGAGCCCCAGCACAGCTGTGACATTAGCAGCCGGCATTTGAGGCACAATAATAATTCTTCAGATCAAAGCAGCTCCGTCTTTAGACAATTATAGTAAAATTGAAGCTCTCCTCTAAAAGAAACACATGCTCTTGTTGTGTTTTGCCCCCTCCCCCTCCTTATTTTATTCTTTATGAACAAATTGGTTTCCAGGGCTATAGAAAGCACCGACTGGAAGCTTAAACTCTCACTGTCTGCCCAGGGGTGGATTTGCAGGGGTGGACATGGAACATCTGAAAGCTGATTTTTTTTTTAAATTGATATCCAAGAATAAAAGAGAGAATGGTAGGAGAAGCTGATCAGGAATGAATAAAGTCTCCTTTTAAGCTGAAATAACCCCCTCCCCCATCTTCCCTCCAGAAAAGCCGGACTGTAATTGCTTGCAATCACTCGGCACAAATTGTCTGCTCGTATTTGCTTTTTAATTTTGTATAATCTGGTCCATTTCGCTCTCTCTGCCTTTGAGCTTAACCTCTCTGTCTCTTTCTCTCTTTCTCTCTCTCTTCCTCTTATTCCTTCTCTCTTACTCTCTCACTTTAATTCTTCAGGGCTGTTCAAAAAATTAGCAATAATTCCCAAGGATATTTGATGGCTTTTACCAAGCAAAGGCACTCAGGGAAAAAGAAAAAGGAATAACACACACACACACACACACACACACACGCACACGTTGAATGGAATAGATCTGGTCTGCATCTGCTTAAATGTTCATTTCTGCATCCAAAGTATTGTTTATTTTAATGCATTAATACTGTTTCTAAAGGCATGGTAGACATTTTAATAAATAAATGGACTGACCCCAAAGTGAGCAAAAAAAAAAAAAGCAAGAACAAGAGAGGCGGTTTCTCAGAGTAACGCTGTACTATTTTCTTCTGCTTTTTAAGCAGGTTTATATCTGCTGACCCCACACACCCCCCTGGTTCTTGCTCTAATGCACACACCTACTGTGGAGCGTGCCACACTGGCCATCCTGCTGCTTCCGCAGCCTGTCCTTGCCCCTGTTCTCCTGCCTGTGCTTTGCTTATATGGGGGCCAGTGAATCTGGAAGGAGGCACATCAGTGAGGATTGCTTACTTTCCAACTCTATGAAAGGTGTTAGGGAGGTAAGGGGGCTTCTAGATAAAGTTCAGGGGAAAAATCCTCAATGGGCAAAGGAAAGAAGAAAACAAGAAAAGATGTGAGTATAAAGAGAACACCAACAAAATTAGATGCACAGGTTATACTGGAAGTGATGGATATAACTCAGACTTAAGCATATGCTTTCTATTAGCACCATATGCCACGGTCTTCTGGAAGAGAAGTACATTGCCAAGAGCAAGAACTTCAGCAAAGCCTCATGGCTGAGAGTTTGACTTCTATCCTGCCTCCAACCTTACTGTGTGTTGTTTACAGCTTACTTAACTTCTCTGTCCTTGCATTTCCTTTTCTGTAAAATTGGGGTGATAGTATAACCTTCCTTATGGGGTTGTTTACATTAAATAACAAATGTAAAGTGCATGGCAGGTGCTTGGTGTGTTTTAAGCGTTCAGCAAATATTAATTATTATTATTTCAGGTTAATAGCAAATGTCTTAAGATATCAGTCAGAATTTAATCACAGGAGCAGTACTATGAGTATTATGGGATAAGGAATTTATTATAGACATCAGAACCTTGCACAATAGTGGAAGGAGCTAGGGAAATAAGATCTGGAAGGAGAGTTGGAGAAACAGAGAAAAGTCGCTGACCTAATTATTTCATTGGTGAACTCTATAAATGTTTAGAACATTGACACCAATCTACACAATTTCATCCAGAAAGGAGAAAATACTTCCCAATTCATTTTGTGAAGTTAATATTACCTCAATACCAAGGCCAACTTTAGACAGTACAAAAAAAAATACAGACAGATATCCCTCATGAGCATAGATGTAAAATCTTTAATAAAATATTAGCAAATGGAATTTAGTAATATATAAAAAGAATTATATACTGTGACCAAGCAAGGTTCATTCCAGGCATACAAAGCTCATTAAATATTAAAAAATCATACAATATATTCCATCATATCAACAAGCTAAAGAAGGAAAATCACATGATCTTATCAATTGATGCAGAAATAATTGACAAAATTTAGTACCCGTTCATGATAAAAACTCTCAGAGAAATAGGAATAGAGAGAAACTTATTCAGCTTTATAAAAAGTGTCTACAAAAAACCTACAGCTAATATCATACTTAAGGATGAAAGACTGAATGCTTTCCCCCAAAGACTAGGAAAAAGACAAGGATGCCCACTCTCAACACTCTTATTCTACATGTTGATAGGAGTTCTAGTCAGTGCAATAGCATCAAAAAAGAAAGCAAAAGACTCACAGATTGGCAAGAAATAAAATTTTCTTAATTTTTAGAAGACATGATTGTCAACATAGAAATTTCCAAGGACTCCACAACAAACAAACAAACAAACCCCCTAGAATAAATAAGAGTTCAGTGAAGTCAGAGAACATAAGATAAACACACAAAAATTAGCTGCATCTTTATATACTATCATTGAACACATGAAAATCAAACTTAAAAATACAATGCCATTTATAATAACTTTTTAAAAATGAATACTTAGGTATAAATCTAACAGAACATGTAGGATTTGTATGTTGAAAATTACAAAATGCTGATGAGAGAAATCAAAGAAGCTCTTAATAAATGGAGAGAAAATACTATGTTCATGGTTTGGAACACTCAACATAGTAAAGATATCAGTTTTTCTTGAATTGATATATAGGTTCAATGTAATTCCTGTCAAAATCCCAGCAAGATGATTTTCGTAAATTTGGGCAAGATTATTTTAAAATTTACATGGAAATTCAAAGGAACTAGAATAGCTAAAACCATTTTGAAAAGAAGAATGAAATGGGAGGAAATCAATCTACCCAATTTAAAGACTTCTTATATGGCTGCAGTAATCAATATGGTGTTGTCACACAGATCAATGGAGAAAATAGAAAACCCAGAAATAGACCCACACAAATATGTCTAAATGATTTTTGACAAAGATATAAAAGCAATTCAATGAAGGAAAGATAGCCTTCCAGCAAATGTTGCTAGTGCAATTGGATACCCGTGGGCAAGCAAAAATGAACTTCAACCTAAGTTCACACCATACACAAAAATTAACTGAAAGTGAACTGCAGAGGTAATGTAAATCATAGAATATGATTTTTAGGAGAAAAAATTGGAGAATCTTCAGGATCTGGGGCTAGACAAAGATTTCCTAGACTTGACACCAAAAGCCCAATCCATTTAAGGAAAACTTAATAAATTGTTTCTACAAAGTTGAAAACTTTTGCTCTGTGAAAGGTCTTTTTGGGACGATGAAAAAATAAGCTGCAGACTGGGGAAAATATTTGCAAACCTCGTATCCAACAAAGGACTAGTTTCTAAACTATGTTAAGAACTCTTAAAATTCAACAGTAAAAAAAAACCCAAACAATCCAATTAGAAAATGGGCAAGAGATATGAAGAGACATTTCACCAAAGACGACAGGCAAATGGAAAATAAGCACATGGAAAGATATTCAACTATCATGGGCTATGGGGGAAATATAAATTAAAGCAACAATGAGATAACATAACATGTATATGAGATTGGATAAAGTAAAAAGTAGTAACAACACCAAATACTGGCAGGGGTGCGGAGAAATCAAATCCCTCATACATTGCTGGGGGGAATGTAAAATGATACAACTGCTCTAGAAAACAGTTTGGGAGTTTCTTAAAAACTTAAAAACTAAGCATGCAATTATATAACCCAACAATTGTACTCCTAGACATTTATACCAGAGAAATGAAAACGCATGTCACACAAAAACCTGCACGTGAATGTTTATAACAACTTTATTTGAAACAGTAAAAAACTGGAAACCACCTAGATGTCCTTCAGTGGGTAAATGGTTAAACAACTGTGGTACACCCATACTATGGAATACCATTCAGCAGTAAAAGAGGAACAAACCATTGATGTATACAACAACCTGGATGGATCACCAGAGAATTATGCTGAGTAGAAAAAGCCAATCCCAAAAGGTTACATACTGTATGATTTCATTTATATAACATCCTCTAATTGAGAAAAAAACTGTAGATTAGTGGTTGCCAAGGATTAAGGAGAGAGTGGGGACTGGAAGGAAGTGATTGTGGCTATAACAGGGCAATAGGAGAGATCCCTGTGGGGATGCAGTTGTTCTGTATGTTGACTCTGTCAATGTCATAGCCTAGTTGTGACGGTGTACTGTAGTTCTGGAAGATGGTGTCATTGGAGGAAACTAGTAAAGAGTACATGGGATCTCTGTTATTTCCTCAAATGCACATGACTTGACAATTATCTCAAAAAAAAAAGTTTAATTAAAAAAATAAAACAGCCAGGAGTTCCGTGCGTCCAGTGACTTCACAAACTTTTCCACATTAGAAATAAAATTAACTTTTTGTGTCTGTTTTCTGTGATATTGTTTGGAGGAATTACTCAGTAGATCTCAAGTATGTGTCTCTTCTATCTTACTGATATCCATCAACAGGTGTGACAAAGAGCAGAAGTGCTACAAAAGCAGGTAGATGAGTTTGTTTGATTAGCTCTGGTAATTAGGCAAATGAGCTTCTTGGGCAAGTCAGTTGGAACACTATAGACTAGGATATTTATTCTCCCTGTCATCGAAGGCAGGTTTCAGTTGCTACAAATATGAGGCCTTGTTGACATGTTTCAGTTATGTTCTCTCCTTAATTATTTAAAGCAGGAAAAAAGAGAGATTTTTACAGAGCAAGCGATTGGAAATCATGTTGGGTTTTTACCAAAAAGGAAAAATATCATACAAAAGTATAAGAAAATGAGATAAGAATTGAGGGTAAGGCACTGGAGGAGGTGAGCTAAGTAGAGAGAGGGAGGTGACAAGCAGAGGGGAAAAAACCAAGAGAGAGTCAGAGGAGAAATTCCAAGTTTAGGTATAAGAATTCTACCTACGCGTCTTAGGCAGCATGTAACCACTGCGGGGCTAAACATGTCTATCTAAAAGGAAGAGAGGTAAAGAAAAATGGGGAATCATGAGAAAGAAAAGGAGGCTGAAAAGAGGAAGAAAGATTTCTTTAAGGGAGATTTTTTTTTTTTTTTAGTTGACTAAAGAGGGGACAGAAAAAGCCGATAGCCATTACCAGGATAGGTAACTATTGTGGGCAGAGGTTGTGAAATCAGCCCATAGAAATTCACAGAAGGCCCTTCTAAACAACTGAGTTTAAGGGCCCCCTTCTTTAACCAGTGTCATTGTCTCCCCAGGAGGAGTTGGGATGGAAGGATACTGCAGCTAGACTCATGTGTGCTCCTGAGCTAAGCTGTATCCTTAGAACTTTCTGTATGTTATCTCATTTAGGCATCACCATGAAGCAGGTATTACTTTCTCATCTTATAGGTGACTGAGTAAGGTTCACAGGGGTTAAGTAGCTTGCCTAAGGTCATTCTGCTAATAAGTAGCAGATCCACATGGAAGGAAACATTCCGGCTCCCACAATGAAATCAAAGCCATGTGCTTCACGGCTGCCAATGGTGGAAGAAACATTTCCCAAAAGGAAAGTCTAGACCTCACTGACTCCTTATCTGGTGCCCAGGATTTCCACTGCCACTGGGGTCTCTGTCATCACCTCTTGACCTGCCAGACTGGTTTCAAGGCAGATGCTACCCCATGAGAAAAAAAACCTGTCATTTCTTCAATTAAAATCCTCCAAAATTGGAAGAGGATTATATTGGCTCTGAGGGGAGGGTACAGGAAAGGGAGAAGAGTGGGTTTTCCAGTCTACCCAGAAACACAAGGTTCAGCCACCCTCTGTATGTGGTGGTCCCCCTACACTTCTAACCCAGAACAACCAGTGGATTCCCTTCCTCCTGTGTGTTCTCTCTAGTCTGTCTGATCCTTGAGCTCAGGACCCTTCATTACCCATGCTGAAGAAAACTGATGGGGTAACACTTTGACCGTTCAAGTGCTTTTGCCTGGAAGATGATTACAAAATTTGAAGGGGAGACAGGCAGAGAATTATCGGTACTTAACGTGTATGCATATGGTTTTCAGTAGTTGACGCTTAGTAATTCTTTGTTAAATAAATAAATTATCCAGTGCAGCTTGATTCAATCTTTCTATCCAGACAGAAGGTAAAATGACATCTGGATCCCATTCTCCAGGCCTTGGAGCAGCGCTTCATTCATTTCAAGGTTGTAATTTTCATTTTGATGTCAAGGTAGCTACTTTTAGAACTGAAACAGAAGAGATGAAAGTTTCTGACTTGAGTGGCACCTGCTTTTCCACCAGAGCTGGCTGTGGTCTTTTCTATGAGAACATGTCCTACATTTTCACAGTCTTTAGCAGTGAGTGTTCTGTGTCAAGAAAGGAACAAGGAGATTGAATTGTTGTGGATGTTTTCTAGAGGATGTAGCCCCTCTGATACTTGGGTTTCTCTTTATCTTTTTCTTTATGGAGTGTGGAAGGTGACCCACATAAAACCACACCAGCTTCCTATGCTGCCGGAGATAAGGAAGGAAGGATGAGAGGAAGGGAGGGAAGGAGGGAATGAAACTCTTCAATCTGGAAATGCATCCCCGTCTCCAGCTACTTCAAGAACTTGACAAATTGACAAAGCTCTTTTTCTTTTCTTGTCTTTCCAGGAATTTGAACAGGGAAAAAAGGAACAATTATAAAGTATCCCCGTCTCATGACCCTGTCAGATTCTCAGGAGAATGAACTTATGGAAGACTGCGGGACATCCCAGCAGAAGAGGTGAAAGGCTGCTGACTCTTGAGAAAGGACCCTGCCTCCCTCTTCCCCATTAGCAGGAGAGCTCCCCTCTAGCGCCCTGATCTTTCCCAGACTGTTCAAAGACAAACAGCTGTAGTTTCCTGGACTGGAGAAGTCTGACGAGCAGTTTTTCCCAGGTAAGTGATACTTCTGCTTCAGATTCTAAGAATTCTGACAGAGAAAATGTCAGCAATGCAATGTGGTTTGTGAAGGAGCACCAACCAGCTTGGGTGGTAGAGCATGTTCCACTAGTAGAAATAATGCTGGGAGCCCTCCCAACACAGGTTAAGGAATTTCTCCAGCCCTCTCACTCCTCCCCACATCAGACAGATTCCCTCTGTAAAAATAAATTGGTACCTGCTTCTTAACAAACAAACCTTTGAGGGCAAAAAAAAAAAAAAAAAAAAAAAAAAGCAATATTAAAAAAAGAAGAAAATTACATGTGTATTTTCTCCTGACACAGTTTTAAAAGCTGTTTGCAGCTGATTTACAATGCTCATAGTATTCAGCATTTCATTTGAAATTCTAATAAGTGCTTTGAATGGGTTGGAGCTTGTTAGAAAGTAAAGGGAATGAAATGTCTTTATTGAATTGTGAGGTTTTACTGGCTTCCTCTTAGATGTCCTAGGTCTCTTCTCGGTGTCACCTTTCTTTTCATGGGATTTTTGTTGAGTTGATACAGGGGACAGAAGCAAACATGGAGTGGGAAGAATGACTAGGTAGAACCAGCATATACAGTCCATTTATGCAGTCACATGGGTCTGTATTTTCCACACCTTAGTTTGCATGTCCCTGTGATGTTTGAATGAATTGGAAGAGTTATCTTTTCCATTCTCTCAAGAAATTCTCTTCTAAGAATACATATGTAAGGTTTCTCAGAAGTATTTGGACCTCTCAGATCAGAGGTGCTATTTTTTATGGACTAAATGCATTTGCCTTTGTTCCAAAAGCAAGTGTTGGCTGATAGGAAAACAGGCTTGTGCAAATCTTGGTTCCTATCAAGAGATCATGCTTTAATTTTATGAGCTACCCATCTGTGATGGACACCAAACAATGCCATACTGGTTTTAAAAAAAAAGACAGTCAATTCAGAATTTGTAATCATAAGTATCCATTTGTAAGTCATTGAAAAAAAAAAAATAAGTAGCATGTTCTTGGCATGAAACATCTAATTCTCATTTGATCTGACCTTAACAAAGATAAATCAAGGCCCAGGTTAGTTTTCTATTGCAGTTTTGTTGTTGTTTGTTTGGGTTTTGTTTTTTTTTAACTGCTTTATGCTCTAATATCCTAGCTCTCCCAACACGGTTATCATAAATGATGGAAAAGTCTTGACTATTTGCATAACATTGTAGAAGATTTGTAGCAGAAAAGATAGGATGTTCCTTATGCAACCAGGTATATCTTTCTTGTAAGTGTTTGTAGTCATTTCTTACTCCTTTTGCTTAGCCACACACCCTCTTTTTAGAGGGGTGACCTTCCAACTTGGAAAAGGAAACAGTCATTGTGAAGGCTTTGATGGGTTGAGGAATGGATAGAGAATGAAGAAATTGGACATGTGCAAACAGCTGTTTTGAGGGATTTGGTGTGAAAGGGAGAAGAAGGAATCTCAGTATTTGCTAACTAACATGAGTAAAATTCCTGGAGAAACTGGTAGGTCTAATCTGGTAAAATTTGGTAGGTCTAGTGGTCTCATTACTATGTTCAAGGATTCAGAGAACACATATGAAATCCTCATGAGATATTTATTTCCTTTGGATTGTCATCTGGTTCTACTACTAGTTTTATTAAGTCTGCTGAGTTTGCTTCGAAGATCCCACCATCTTTCTATCATCTGTAAAATAGTTTCTGGTTGAGTAAGGTTCTGTGTGGATTTTTCTCTCTAGAATAATAGTGACAATTATCTGAGATAGTGGCAAAGTCAAACCAGCATATTAAAGCGTCTTAGGAGGTTCCATTTATCAATGATGTGAAACAACGATTTCATTACACTCACAGAGTCTCTGGGTCGAGAATTTGGAGAGGATGCAGTGGGGATGCCTCATCTCTGCTCCATAGAGTTTAGGGCTCGGAACTGGTTAACTGAGAAGGAATTCTTGGCTCTGTGGACTTTAGCTGATACCTCTTCGTGTAACAATATTTCTGGCAGCTGAAGAAGTTGGAAAAACATTTTACCTACCTAGGATTGCCTGCATACATTAGATTCTTTAGTGTCTTCCTGCCAGCTAGAAGAGTTCATTATATTTTTAATGTGATTAAAAAATTAAAACAAAATAGTGATTTTTTATATACAGACGTTGATGAAAGATGTTTTTAAAGCAGTAAATTAAAATCTCATTAATATTTCAGTGAGAATATTTTGTGCTTATCTGTTTCATCTCCATTTTTGACCTGTGGCTTAGAGGTCACAGCATGAAGGAGATGGTGAAATCTGTTCACCATAAAATGTTAATTATAAGTAAATTACAGCACAAACATTCAATCAGCCACATTAATTCCACATAAAGTGAATTATTGTAGCAGAAAATTTTGAAATGTGACTGAATTTTGTAATCTTCAGTTTCCTTTTGCTACCTCCCGCACCACCTCTGCTTCCCATGTGTTTATTCCAGAAACTCTGAGCCCTTTGTGTGCTGTTGAGCTCATTCTACTCACTGTTTTGAAAGTTAAATACAGTGTGCGCACCTGCTATCTCTCCAAATGATTCTGAATTGTACATAACTCTATTTGCCCCATGGCAACTTATGTGAAGCTTTGATATTTTTCAAGCAGAGAGTTGGGCTTTTAACAAGAAGATGTTGGGTTTGTCATATGAAAGAGTTCTTTCCTGAAATATGATCAAAATGTCCTCCCATATGATATATATATACATAATCATAATATGTATTAGTGTTTTATTGTCATTTTATAATATAGAATGTGTTATAAATTATATATTTATATATGTCAATATCTATATAAATGTTATATATATGTGTGCCATTTTCTCCTTGGTTTGGGTCCTGGGTTTTAGTTATAAACTTCTTAAAAATTCCTTTCATTACCGAAAATAATGGATCTTCCGTCTGAGATCATTTCTTAGTTAACAGAGACATACGGAGGGAATCAAACATCTTATCCAAAGAGTAATAATAATTTGGAAAATGCTTAAAACATTCAGACGTACATGGCTCATTCTGTCAACTAAGTTAATGGTTCATTAATAACAAAAGTACTGATGCTTCCTTGAACAAGAATGCTTCTATATATTCATTTTGTAATTAGAAATAGGGATGCTACTCAGTATTAACAGGATATTTAATGCAGTAACTAGATGCCATCAGGCACTAGACTCGAAAGAACCCACAGATTTTGCAAAATACTTGAGGGTGGAGGGACTTTTCATTACTTGGCGCAATTAACAGCCAACTGAATTCAAGTAAAAAGCAGTCTAAAGAATTGCATAATAAGGATTCTCAACTCCTAGTTGCCCTTGGTCTAAGGTATTTCGTGATGGATCTGGTCCCCCTCCTTCCAGTTATCAAGGTATAATGTATCCCTAGTGGATCTAGAATGTTAATGCTGAAAGTGTGGATCATGTTCTGAAGTATCCCATTTAGATCCCTGAGTCAGAAGCTGCCAACCCTTTCCTGGTCTCGTCTCACTTACTGTGGCAACATTATTGCTAAGATGTCTTCTCTGTGATCTTATGAGAACTCTATGACTTAATGGAACACGAAACATACATAACACATGTATTGTTTCCTACCAAGGTGTGCCTTCTGTATTAAGGATCAGTGTTCCCATTAGTTGAAGGTAGAGTCTTTGCTTTGTTGCCTCAGATAAGTATTAAATTTCATTTGATACTCTTGAAACTCAACAGAAGGCTGAAACAGCCAAAAAAAAGAAAACTGCTTTATGGACTGCATTATACTAAGGAAGATGCAGAAATGGGAATCATAGTACCATTAAAAGAGAGAGACTCCCACTATAAGAGGGATGAGGGAAAGAATTTCCAATTTGCTAATGGCAGAAGCTGTTAATCTGCAAATGTATGCAGGCACTGGTGAGTCCTTCTCAGAAAACCTTGAGGATTAAACTTTCTGAGAGTCAGAATTAAGGATCTGGTACCATTAAAAGAAGAGGGACATCTGCTTCCTAAGAGGCTAAATCTTCTGAAGAAAATAGCAGAATTAGCAATGTATCAATAAAGTTAAAATGATAGTTTCTTTCGTTTGAAACCATAGGCAAAAATATGAAAAAATTAAAGATGATGTGATAATTCTATTATAATTTTCTTCCCCTTTCGTTATGCCCTAAGTTTCCAGTCTGGGCTCTTAGCATCTCCCAGCTTCTGCTTTCCTTTTCTGCAATGTAGGAAATCATAAATACATTTACAACAAGATGTTAGATGCCTGTATTTTTCTTTTATAGAATAATGACTACTGTTTTCATAAAAATTATACATGTTACTTTATGAAATTAAAAACAGTAAAGTACAAAGAAGAAAACACAATTTTACTAAAACTTTCACCACTCAAAAATAGTCATCTTTCAGATTTAATGAACATTTTCCCAAGCATTTGTTTACCATGTGTATATAAAACAGAGAAGAGTGAGAGAGACAGAGACAGAGAATGAATGATTCAAAGAGACTGAGAAAAACATTTTAATAAAGGGATGATGTGTGACATAATAACAAGTATTAAATGTAATGGTACTAGACTTTGTTACATTAGAATTTAACAGAAAAAAATTATAAAAGAAACTATAGTTCTTAAGTGATCTATCTACAATTAAGAAAAAAAGATTAGGAAAAATCATTGTGTACATCCATTATTGTTTAATTTCATGTTTCAGTATTGTAAAGTATTGGTTGACTCCCTGCTTTAAAGATGAGAAAATTAGCACACCGCTACCCAATTTCCTTCCTCTGCTTCCTGTATTTATTGGTTATTGGTTTACTTTGTCATAGTTTTTAACATTTGTCAAATTGTTCTGAACCATAAATACCACATTAATTTTGTTATATTTTTATACTTCTGTATTTAAATACATTTTCAGTGCTCAACTCAAGTTTTTAGATCCGTGTTCTCCATTCTTCTTCTTTTTTTTTGATTTCTCTTTTAGTTGGATAAACTTGATTTTTAAGTAGACTTTTAGAAGATATTTAGATACCATATTCTAAGTTCTTGCATACTTGAGAATGTATGTTGTCTTTATACTCAAGGTACAGTATAAAGGCATAGAAAATAAAATAAAAATAAATAAATAAGAATAATTGAGTAATCAAAAGTACACTTTAGCGGACTATAAAATTTTCAGATCATCCTTTCTTTCCCTCGAAACTTTGTAGACTTTTCTCCATTGTCTCTTGGCACTGAGTACTATTATTTAATCATGAAGTTGTTGTTCATATTTTGTTTCATTGGTAGGTGGGCTTATGGGTTCCGTACTCTGAGTTCCTTCATATTTGAGGATGTCACAAAGTTGTGGTTACATCTGAACATCAGCTTGACTGAATGTGATATTCTATAGAGCATATAGATATACTTTAGATATACTTCTAGAGAGTATAGATATACTTTCTTTTTTTTTTTTTAGAAACTTGTAAATGTTGCTTCTTTGTCTTCTGGAATTCAATGCTGTGGGGAACTTTGAGGCTCATCTAAATTTTCTGTTTATGGAGAACTTGATTTTTCTACCTGGATAACTAAAAACATTTTTATTTATCTTTTGAACTCAACAACTAAGCGAGGATATTCTCATCATCAACTAATTTGTAACAGTTTTTCCTAGAATATGCTATACCCTTAGCTTGATAAGTCTGTTTCTTCCTTATATATCAAAGCAAGAAGATTCTGTAATCTGAACTCATCCTACTATCTTCTCCATAAATCTAAGATTCTGCATTTTAACAGAAGCCATCTTAGAGATATTGGTGCTATACCAAAGGAATGATTGTCTACCTTCATTTGGGTTCTTTCGGAAATAGACTCTGAGCCAAGTATTTAAGTAAAA
The DNA here is from genome assembly GCF_030028045.1 of Hippopotamus amphibius kiboko. Taxonomy (NCBI): domain Eukaryota; kingdom Metazoa; phylum Chordata; class Mammalia; order Artiodactyla; family Hippopotamidae; genus Hippopotamus; species Hippopotamus amphibius. The sequence goes on along the minus strand of NC_080201.1, from coordinate 16,166,290 downwards.
GTAACTTGTTTCTAAGGTGACCCCAGGAACTGGGGGAGGTGTAGGGGAAAAAAGCAAGGAAGAAAAAGATGCTAATAAAGAATGTGCAACTTTGCCATTGTGGGCACCTGGAGCTTAATTTCCCTGGCAAAACTCAGGAAAGAGTTTAGAACACACTTCACAGTTATGCACCCAAGGGAAAAGGGAGCTGGTGTATTCACACACTAATTCCTGTCATCTATTGGTTGAGACTGTTCCCAGGGTTGAATTCCCATTCACTTCTTGCCTACCCCACACCCAGGTAGTGCTACAGGCCCAGATGGCCAAAGAAAGATCTCAATAAGATGCAGGCTCTAGAAGCTGGAAGTTGAGCTATCATACCCTGAAATGGTAAAATCCGAGGGAAGATGGCCAGGGCATACTGTGTGATTGTGAATTTCAGGAATCCTGGTATTTGGGTAAAATAGTCAGGGAAGGAGGATTGTCTCAGGGCTGCTTAAATGGTAATACTACTTGAATGGTCTCCTACTTGATACCAAGTATAGATCTTGGGCAGTGATCCTTCTAGTTTATACAGTTATAACGTCTCTTCAAATTTAATGGGTGCACTTATAGGTAAAATCAGGGGAAATATCTTGGGAGGCCTGAAAAAAGATGAAGGGGAGCCATTCTCATCAATAAAGCTAGAAAAACCATAAGCATTTTTTAAAATTATATATATATATTCATATATGTGTGTGTATGTATATACATACACACATAAAGATATATATGTGGACACAAATTATATTCATTATATATACATATGTTTTCATATGTGTATCTTCATATATATATCTTGTAAGGTATAGGTGAGGTAATACACACAAAGTAAGTGTGTACAAAGTTGTGTATTGCATGTGTACTATATGGATTCTTTCATTGAGAGCATTTAGAGTGTTGCAGGGTTGCATCCCCATCAGTTCCAATCTGATACATGGGGAAGGGATTACGTAGTTCTTATGGAGGCCATAGCATAAACCCCTCTCTCCTGCAATCCTGCTTTCAAATAATCTCTTTTATAAAGATATCATACTGATTTTAGTTTTAGAAGGGGCTTTTGTGACTTTTGGCCTTTGACAGCTGTACATGTCATATATTGGAATGGAATCCCGTAAATCCAACCTTTCCCTACATGTTAATTATCTAACTGAGTGGTTTAAAAAATGGTGGTTTAAATTCAATCTAAGAGAAAAAAACTAAAAAGATTTCCAAGCTCATTCATTAAGATAGAGAGAAAATTATAATTTAAAATACAGCAAAGTTTAGGGAATTTCAATCAACTATTTTGCTTATATGTAAGCGTACATATTTTGAAAAGCAAATGTACTTTTGAAGTCCAAACTAAGGAATTGGGAAGTGTATGTATGTTCATGTTATAAGGAATACTGGCTTACTTGCTTCATGGTACTTGATAAAATTACCCATACTAGAAATCATTACTTAAAAATTTCTGAGTATTGTAGCTCGTGTTTACTGATAAAAAACTAGATCTAGAATGTCAGATGGAGGGGATGGGAATCTTTGATATTTCTTTGGCTAAAATAAGAGAAAGCCAAGGAGTGACTTAACTGCTCAATATATGGTGGAATTTCTGTGGGTATTTCTAAGTAATTATTCCCCGTATACATAGAGGGGGGAAGAGAGAGGAGGGAGCGACTAAGACTGAAAAATAGACTAGAAGAGAATGTGAGAAGGAACTCACCAATGTCATGCGGCCTTGAAATGCTGAACTGTGGCCTCCATTAGCAAGAGATTTGGGTCAGATGTAAGAAATAACTTCTTGTTAGGCAGAGTAGATAAATCATCGGAGCAGATCTCTAAGTGATCCCGTGGAGTGCCCAGTTCTGAAGTCTTTTAGAGAAGATACTACCATCTTCTGTGAAAGATTTATATGAAAGACCCAGGCCAGAGTTTGAAAGTTAGTATAATGTCCAGAAGCTCTGATTACTCTCTGAAGGGGGAATGGCTATTGTTTTAGGAAAATGTACATGCAGAAGCACATCTCAGTAACTCCCATCCACAAAACCATTTGCTTCACTAAACTCCTCCCTCCCCACGTCTCTATAATTATGTCACTAATCATTTGGGCTGCTCCATACACTTGTAAATCTGTTTCTTCTGCTCTTTATGTTTCATCATCACCTCAAGTAAAGTTCCAGATTCATCTATAAACTTACATGTGTTATGGATTGAATTGTGTCCCTCCCAAAATTCACATGGTGAACTCCTAAGGCCCAGCACCCCAGAATGTGACTGTATTTGGAAATAGGGTGTTTAAAATAGTAATTAAGTTACAATGAGGTCATTGGGATGGGCCCTAATCCAAGATGACTGGTGTCCTTATAAGAAGAGGAAATTTGGACACAGACATGTACAGAGGGAAGACAATCTAAAGACACAGGGAAGAGATGACCACCAACAAGCCAAGGAGAGGGGCCTCAGGAGAAAGCAATCTTGCCAACACCTTGATCTCAGACTTCTTTGAACAGCAGCCCTAGGAAACTAATACAGACATCCTTTCCCTTCCATCCTCTCTCCTTTCCCTTTGCCTTCTCTGGGGTGGCCTGTCTAGGCTCACTAACATTTCTTTTCTTTCTAGTCATCTTTAGAACACAGCCCTCCCTCCTCTCTTCGGCTTCCTAATGATGTATCGTCACTGAGAACTGTCATTTCTTTGCTGCCCTACCCAGGCCCCCATCATTGAGAATTAGACCCAGAGCCCTGTTAGGAAAGAAAACATTGTGAATTCCAAGACTATCTGTTGAGCAAGTTTTCATGCAAAGAAGATACTGCCTTACATCGTTTCCATTTTTTAAAAAGTACATATGTTAGAGAAACTTTTGTATTTGTGTTTGTGTGGCTTATCAAAGTTGATAAAGTATTTTTGCAGACATAACTTTGCTTAATCCTCCCCACATTTCAAGTCAGTGGTTTTTAAAGACCCTGGAACTCAGAGAGGTTAAGTAACTTGATCAAAGTTGCACAGCAAGTAAATGGCAGAGCTGGAATTGGAACCAAGGTAAAGATAGGAACTGTCACTGACTCCCACGACCAGGTGGTCAGTGAGAGCTGTTTTACAGTATGACTGGTTTCTCTCTCCCCTGCACTTGACTTTCATGATCTTTCTATTCACACGTGATCACCTCCAGCTAGGTGTTTGCTCATGAATCATTATTACCCCAACTAAATCGGAAGCTCTAGGGAGGCAGGTTCTGGGCTGTGCTTTCTGTTTAGTTACGGTATTTGAGGAACATTTCTTGATTGATTGGTTAAATGAACTTTTTACTAGAGAATCTGGCATATCTCTTGGCATCTGGCTTTCCAAAGATGTATGCAAAAGTGACAGGGCTCTCACAATGTTGATCTGGTCTTTCTAGACAAAGGTTAGGAAAGGGTATGTATAAAAATAATACTGTGGATTGACATTATATTATAGTAATTATGATTATTATACCCTGTATTTATATAGCGCTCTCTCTCTCTCTCCTCCTCTCTAAGGGGCTCATAGCCATTTGTAAGCAGTGGGCCTTATCCTGCTGCTAAATAGAAAATAAATTGCTTATCTCTTGGAAGAGAATTAACTCTTTCAGGGCACTGGGGTACCATTTAGTAAATTAGTAATCCTCTAAATGGCACTCTAGATACGTAAGATCCCCCATATAAACTGGAAAATGAACGTGTTCCCAGTGCTTAAAAGAAATCAGGGCATGCCTAACAGAAATCAGACAGCAAGCTTAAAATATATGTAATGTACTTGTCTCTCTCCTCTAATAACTTTGTGTTCATTCTCATGGAAATCTGTTTGTGACTAAAGATGAATCTATTTGCTAAAAGCTGGCAATTCTGATCTTTTAATCTACTAATATGAGAGCAATAACAGGAAGGAGGCGGATGACAGGAGAAGTAGAGTGGTGGCGTCTGTACACACGGGATCAGTGATCATTTGTTCAGCTAAGCAGATTTTGAGAAACTGATGATTTTTTTTCAAAACAGCTTGGAAAGCCAGCCTTGATAGTTCCCTTAGGTACTGAAAATGTGCATCTACTACCAAAATAGTGGTTAGTGAATTAGCCTCATGGATCTCCTTGGAACCATTGCCAAGGTAGGTAGGGGCCCAACAAGCAATCAGCAGTAGCTTTAGAAATTCAAATCTCAGTCAGTCGGAAATGAAACTGAGGCCAATCAACACAAATTCAGAGATACTGGAGATTTTCCATCGTGGGTGCAGAGGAACAGAAATAGTTAATTGGTACTGAACTCCGGACCATTTTTAAAAAAGATCGACTGCAGTCTTTCTCTCTCATCTTTACTTTTTCTCTCTCTTGAAGACATTCCTCCCCAAATTACAATCTGATCTCCTCATCCCATGTGAAAATTTTGGAATTCACTTTTTGACTCAAATGCCTCTTGGACACACTTACTCGTCGAGGTGTTGCTACACTGAATTCTGATTGTAATTCAGTAACATGTTATTGATTGTTGAGACTTTCGGTTTATGTGCAATGAGATAGAATTTGGAAACTGGTGGTGTCTTATTGACTTTCTGATTTGCGCTGCTGGGAAGCTCGTTGGATGGTCAGATGGGCTGCTGCCAGGCAGTTTGGCAGTTCAGTAAACACTCTGTGGTTATTCCTCTGAATCGTGCAGCATTCCTATCAGTGTCCTCTCACCTGGATCCCATGCACTGAGGAATGCATTGGACTGCTAACTACCATCCTTGTTCCTTGCCTTCAACCCCGTGTCCAGGAGTTAGCCTCTCTCTGAAGCCTCATCCTCCCCTCTTTGGGTTTTTCTTTCTTCTTCCTGCCCCACTGACAGCCAGCTACCAGGGGCCTCTTTACACAAGCCTCAGCTTTTTGAGGTAAATATGCCACGTAAGTCCAATTTCAGCAATCCACATACCTCTGAGTCCCTCAAACTCCGAGGAATATCTGTAAAGAGAAGAATCGGCAGGCTGCTAAAAAGAAATCAAAGCAGATCAGCAAAATGTCTTCAAAGGGGGAAGAACAGATGAGCCACATAGACTAACAGCCTTCATTTACCGGTAAGCAACGTGACTGGTGACAAAAGTAAACATTAATGGGGAAAGTGAATATTCAGTCTAATTGTATAATTGAAGCTTGCTTTCTGTACATCGCACAGGGATTGAAGTAATGTAGTACTGGGAAGTAGCTCGGTGGTCTCCCTCCTGCATACCTATGCATTTTGCATTTAGTTGCAGTCTGGCAGAAGTAAAAAGTCCAAAAGCACCAGGTTTGAGAATTCTATCACCCATAAATTCCTAATACTCACCGTCTTAAGATGAAGGTCAGTTGCAATAGCACACTGAGCTCAAAGGTGGCCAAGTGAGATGAACGAAGCTGGCATGAGAAACAGAGCCACTAATTCATCTCCCAGGTGGCCCTTTTAATATTCCAAACCGCATTTAATCATCAGGCAGTCTGTTGAACCAAGGAGCCTGGTCAGCAGTGCCCTTCTGCTGACTGACTTTTCAAACTTTCTAGCAAGTAAGGAGGCAGATAGATTTCTTACCCCACCTCTACTGCTGATACTAGACCCTCAGAGGCTCTGCCAAGGATATGGAAGCTGGATTCCATTCATTTCCTTCAGTTTTGAGAAGAGGGTGAAAGCTCCAGAGGTTATATCTTATGATGGTATAAAACAGATGTGCTTCTCTTGTCCAGTTCCCCTTCCCTTCCTTTTTGGCATTCTGTTGCTCACAGATTTGCACTGTCCTCAGCAAACCCAGCCACTGGCTTCAGTGCTCTGAGCCTCTGTCACCTTCATCTCTGATTCTGGCTGCCACTTCCTTTGCTGTTTGTGACTCTGATTTCCTCTGGAGTGGAAAACACCATCACGCCCTAGGCAGGTAGGAAGTTTCCATGAGAAGGACATTTGTGCTACAGTTGTTGGAATAATTACCACACATTTTATTTTCAAATTTTCCAGAGGGAGCTGGAAACATGGAAAGAATTTGAGTTTCTGAAAATGCTAATTTAACACAAATGTGGTAATCATAATTAAGGGTTATCATTAATGCATTATTATTTTTCTACTTTATAACCCAGGAATTTTTTTAATTCCTGAGTTTTATACAACCCAGAAGCAATGCATGGATGAATAATATGATTTGCATTAGATATTATTATTTTTCCTATCAACATAGAATATTACTAATCCACTAGAACTTAAAATACATTTGGATGATTATTTCTTTCATCTACTTACGTGCATTTTATAATCTGCTTCAGACCCTCTTCTCTCATGATTTTTGTGGCTTTGTTCAAATGGCCAAGACTGCCTTTGAGCCATTATGAGTTCATAATGATTGATGGACTTATCCCAGGGACCGCATTATCAGCATCTACCCTTCTGCAGGGAAAACATCTTTACCAGGGAAGATCCAATTTTTGTTTCCCCCTATTTGTTGTTAATCTGACTTTGTGATAATGTCATCACGCCTTATTCTATACTCTTTCTTGATGAGCTAGAATTCTCGAGCTGAGAGTTGCAGGCATGGGAGAGGGTGATAAACTGGGACCACAGAATTAGGCAGATACTCTCTTGACATTCCCCTGCCTCAGACATAATATTGACGGACCAGCATTTGTCATTTCTTAGGTTTAGGGCAATCCCATAACCACTTGTCGTTCAAATCAAGTTCTGTTAGATCATCTAACTCAAGAAAAGGAAGCCAAATAAAAAGTTGAACATCTGTGTTGAAAGACAATATTGCCCTTATTAGTTGCAGCTTTCTTGGGTGCCCATTGGCTTAAGAAAGAAGCATAATATTGAGAAAGACAACAGAAGAACGTGCAAGGACCACTTTGGTTTGCAAATATTTGAAAGATTAACAGGCATTAATGCTTAGTGGGTAAAAATTGCGAGTAGAGCATATCCAGGAAATAGTGAGATCTGATTTTCTTTTGATTAATACTTCCCACTTGGAAACTGTTTTATCTAAAAATTGGTAAGCACAGATTTGTTGGTGAAATAGTAATAATAGACTATGGCATTTATTCAGAATTTACATCCAGTAATATTGACTAGAACAAAATTAAAAACTCAAAATTATGATGGGGAAAGCTTTCTACAGAAGAAAAAAAGTATGACACAGCATGCACACACAATTCCAAATCTTTCATATATTCTTAATATCTTTTAGAAACATTTCATTAAAACATTTAAAGTGAAAACAATGCTTTGGTGCTTACAGGCATAGGCTTCAATTTCTCACCATGTTCACACACCCCTCAATCCCATGTCAGATAAAAAGGCACTATTGTGCAAAACCCCCTTCCTAAAATTAATGTATTAATTTCTACAACACATTTTGTAGTTTGTAAGTTAAAGATGGTCTCTATGAAGGGAATTGAGTGTCTTGTTCTTGCTTTTGTTACTGGTTAATTATGTGACCTTGAACCAGTCATTTAATCTCCCTGACCCTAAGTTTTTCCATCTGCAAAATAAAGTATTACTTCAAAATTAAGTTTCTACTATTTGTGAGAAGCCATGTGATTCTTGTGCAGTTGATCACATCAGGCAACTGGTAGATTCCAGGCTTCCCCAGAGGCTGTTTGGCTAAGAGACTGAAGAAGCTGCAGTCTAAGAGAAGCCAGACCAGCTTGAATGAATTAAAGGCATCTGGAGTGGGGAATGTGTGGGTTGGGGTGGGGAGGGATATGAAATAGGCATGGTTTGGAACTCAGGAGAGCCCGGGACACTTGAATGTGTGCTTTGGGCCAGCCTCCCCAAAGCTCTCATATGAATCTAAAGACTTGTTTTCAGTGAAGCTCTGTGCCATCTCCAGAAAGACAGTTGGATCACTTAGTTGGCCATCTATTGGAGTGTCCATACAGGAGGCAGTCATGCCCCCACCTCAGCCCGGGTATCACCTGGCTTCACGGCATTGATGTCCTCAGAGGATGGGGTGACGAAGGCACTCGGGGCCCTGAGAGCCACGGTAGCAGCGGCAGGTGGTAGTCATCGCCCACACACTGGGCCGTGGGAGGACTTACCACCCATTTGGGGAGCAACAGCAGATACACCCGGTGTGAACGTGGGTTCTGGGAGGGTGCCCTCGAGGTCTGCAGGGCCAGCCCAGACCGATGGGCCGGAATAGCCCACAAGGAACATGGCAGATTCCTGCGGGAGCTGAAGCCACTCATTTGTTAGCATCTGTGAGAACCAACTAGCGACAGGAGACTTGAGCAGAGGCGGAGATTCTGTGACCACACGTGGGGGTGGGGACCTGGGAGATACAGCTCATGACTGTGACTTCACTTCAGTGGTTCTCGTCGAGGGCTGTTTTGCCTTTCAGGGACGTTTAACAATGCCTGGAGGCATTTTTGGCTGTCACAACTGTGGGGAAGGGAGTGCTGCTGGCATCTAACGGGTAGAGGACACAAATGCTACAGTGTACAGGGCAGCTCCCCTTCCCCACCAAAGAACCATCTGGTCCAAAATATCAACAGTACTGAGACTGAGAAACCCCACAAGCCTTCATGCGGCTGTGACAAAGGAAAACACAGATTCCACCCCTGCGTACCAGGATCCTGACTGTGTGCTACGTGTAACAAGGAGGACGGTCCTGTGACCGTGGTAATGTGAATAACCTCCCTAATGCTAGCCAACCATGTGTTAGTCCTCTCCCTGCAGGACTGTTCCAAGCCTTTCACAGATGCCCACTCTTTTAATTCCCATCACAACTCTAAGAAGTAGGTGTGATTCTCATCTGCCACTTACAGATGATTTAAATAGCCAAGCTGCTAATTTACCAGAAACTGTCAGCCACACTCTTTGTTTGGCCCATTTGAGCGGTCACCTGAGGCACACGGCCCATGCAGGAGGGACTGCTGAAGTCACTGACCTTGCACCTCCACCACTGCCCCAGCAACTGGAAAACAGAAGGCCAGCCCAGTACTCCCAGACACCTGCCCTGTGTCTTGATATCAGCCCTGGTTATGTGATCAGACCACCTCCAATACCATATCATTATTTTCTGGGGTGCAGAGGAAGAAATTATGAAACCACAGACAACACAGCACAAGGTCATGTGGAAAGGAACTGGCAAGAATCCAGTGACTCACAGTATCTATTAAAATAGCTCATGAAACCCCCAAATCTGTTTTTGCCTCAGTTATTCAAACACATGCAGATTGATTTTAAATTACCCAGATTACTGGAGGAGGGTAGCCCTGCCCCATTTCCTGTTTTAGTAGATACATTTAATGAGATGGACTACTTAGTCCTCTTGCCCACGGTTCCATGGCATTGTTTTCTGTGGAGGAGCGCACAGCCCTCACATTCACCTTTTATCTCAATCAATCGTCTTGTATTTACCGAGGGCCCCAGGAGTGGGGCAGAGAGGTGTAGATCATTCAATTTGTCGCGGCGCATATTTTCAATATTATGATAAGAAGACAAGGGACTCTGCATTTTGTCAACTTGCAAGGCCAAGATCGATCAGCAAATAGATGGGCCTCCCCGTATTCTGAATTAAAGTGTGTGTTTTGGCAGTTTATTGACAGTTGATAACTACTGACCACTAGTCCTGATAGAGTTACAAAGGTCAGGTCAAGTCAGGTCAACGCCACAAAGGACGCCGCCTACTCTTGGAGCCTGCTGCCCTCCCAGAAGGGAAGTGCAGGTCAATAACTAAGCCACCTGTGGGGTCTGGAGGCTTTTTCAGTCTTTCTGCTTCTGGCTGTGCCCTGACCTAACCCCCGTGCAGCCCTGTCTTCTCCAGCTTTTACCCTGAATGCTGCTGTCCTGGGAGTCCCACAGGTACCAAGGGAGCCAGGACTCCACCAGGCAGGCAAAGTTGCACCGTGCCCCGCAGCACAGACTCAGCTCTGCGCCGCAGATGCCCTTCGGGTAGGGGTTGCCAGCCCAGGGCGCGCTTCTGCTCCATGACCTCAGAGAGTTAAGGACACACAGAGGCAAAGGAAGTCGCTGCCTTTATGGGTCCCCCAGGAGTGCCAGCCCCCCTGTGCATATGCAAACCACTCTTGGCAAGCAGAATTTTAATTAAAAGCCTCTCAGAATGGCTCTCCAGCTGGGGTGGGCCTCGGTCACCAGGAGGGGCCTGATCAAGGAGCTGTGAAAACACACAGACGAGAGGTCTTGTTTCCAGGAAATGTCATCTGGTCTGCCTCACTTGGTGCCTTGCTGCGAAGGAGAGGAGGGGGGCAGTGCCCACGTGTTTGATGCAGTATCCATTGTCTACCTGAAAGATGCAAATGATATTCAAATTTGGTTCCAGTGTACAGGCTGCTTGCATATACCCCACAGCAACCCTCAAGCAAGTGACTAATGGGAACATGTGTTCTTTCTATTTTTATAAGACTGGGAGAACAAGGGGATGGAGGGCTGAGCTTGTGGGGTTTGAAATCTCTCTTTTCAGGGGACGTGCTGCTGTCTGGAGTGATAGTAATATCCAGTGGCAGCTCCGTGGCAGTGGCCCCGACCTGCCTAGTTGCTCCACTCCATGGAGGCCCTTGAGCTGAGGAAGCAGCCCTGCCTGATCCTTCTCTCCAGCCAGAAGGAGAAGGACCCGGGGATACAACAGGGCTTGTAGGACGGTGGCAGGGCCCCCAGCCTCTCCTTCCTGATGGCTTGCCCAGGTGTGAGTCTCGGCAGGACTCTGTCTCAGCTATCATTATCGGGGTGATCATCCTCTACATCAGTATTGTTGGTGCAACAATGATCTGCATTTTTAATTAGATGATTCATGACTGTCTCTCTGTAAGGTCAGGTCGGGGGAGCTATGACTGGCCAAGGCCTCTTGTAGCCTCTTACAGCCCAAACTGGAAAAAATCAGAAGAATGAGTCCATCCAAGATAATCTTAGTATCGAAAATCCATTTCTGCTGCTCAGTGCTGGTTGCTGATAGTGTTGTGAAGGCACTAGTGGGCCTCCCTCATCTTCTGTTCACACCTCAATCCAGTGAACAGGAATCATGTGGCAAAGAGGGCAAGCAAAGTGTCAGATGGGATCTTTAATATGAAAAATGATCTCTAACAGGGTGCCAGAATCTTGAAATGCTAGAATTCAGAGGGATTGGGACAGACAGACTGGATCAGTGACTATCGAGCAGAAAGCGAGAAAGTCTTTCCAGAGGGAAGGAAGTGGTTAGGGCTCTGGATTTCTTACCCCTTTATAAACAGTCCAGCTCCAGTTGATGTGTTTTATGTTGTGTAGCTCTGCATCCACACTATAAAATGGAGTTATGTGCTTACTCCAGTCGATTAAGAGGGGCTACCTAGATTGCTACGATGAGGCCCCTAAGGCCGAGTCCGCGAATTTGGGGAAAGAGAGCTGTCATCACCAGGACTGGAGAGCAGCGCACGTTAACTGTGCATTTGCTATGCCTAGCATCGACTTGCTGTAAAGAAAGGACTCTGAGATTTTTAAAAGTTTAAAGACATCAGACTCTGTCTTCTTGGATGTAGGTAGAAATCTTCATCCAAACCTAGGCAGAGATACATTTTGATTTTAATGATGAACGTCACAAATGCTCAAGGTAACCCATTATCAGCCCAGCAATTCTTCACAGTCTCTTGGTGTAAGGAAACCAACCAGCAGCCTTCATAACAAGCAAACATCAACCTTCCCCTTGCCAAACGTAGGGGAATCTTAGAGATGAGATTAGGATCCCAAGGGCTAGTCACTTCTCCCTATGTGGAGAACCATCTCCACAGACACCATCGAAGGTCCCAGCTTGTCTTATCAAGGCCGTTGGGTGTCTCCTTACACTGGGTTGTAATGATTCTTAGAGGTCAGATGCTTTATCTGTTTCACGTATCATAAAGTGTCTCTTCTTGACCGAACTTCTAGGATTTTCTCTCCCAAGGAACTAAATCATGGAATTGTATATAAAAGATACTCATCACATCATTATTCTAAATAATTTTAAAAACTGGGATTAACTAAATCTAATGATAAGTCATTGGATTTATAAGTAATAAAACATTTATGGATTATATATATATATATGGAATATTTTGAGGTTTGTAAAGTCCTTGCTTTTCTAAGAATATGTTTTTGAAGATTATGAAATGAAAGAAACAGGATTCAAAAGTTACATAAATTAGGATCCCACATTATTGTATACAACTGAAAGGGAGAAGTATATACACACAAGTAATAAAGAGATAAAAGAACACACCAAATGTTGATGGAGGCTATCTCTGAGTGGTGGTTTTGTGGGTGAGTTTGGGGCTTTTTGTAACTTTTCTCTATTTTACAAATTACTTTTATAATCAGGAAATGTTTACCAAAAAGAAAGCCTAGGCTGCCACAAATATTAAGGTACTTTATTTTTAAGGGTACCTCTGTAACAAAGTCCCTAGAAGGAGGCTCTCTTGGAGAACATCTGTAAGGGGAAAGTGAAGTCAATTTTCTATTAATATCCACTTGGGGGTAATATGCAAATTGCATCATTCATGCTGAAAGGAAACCCACACTTCCTCTACAATTAGACATTTGGCCTTCTTAATCAGGAAACTTGCTTAAAATTTCCATTTGTCCTTGCTTGGGTGGAGACAGTCAAAATCCATGCCTTATCATGTGCTAAAGCAGCTGTAACTGTGACCTGCTAAACTAACCCACTGAGTCCCTACCACATATCAGCAATGTGCTGGGAACCAGAAATACGAAGATATTTAGTGAGTCATCCCTTCCTTGGAAAGACATTGTTGGGACCAAGGGGGACATAAAAATGTAAACAATTAAAGGTTAATACCAGGTGTCACCTGTTACTTCTGGCAGGCATTGTCCTAGGACGATACCCATATACATCACCTCACATGTTCAAATCAACATACACCATAGGCCCAATCTCCCCATCTGTGAAATGGACACGATGACATCTTGGCAAGTGGCAGGTGGTAGAGCCAGGACTCAAACACCAATTTCCCTGTACTTATTTCTGGTTTAACTCTTGAGCCAAATTGTTGTTGGAATAGAAGAGGAAACCTTTGACTGTCCCTGAAGAACATAAGCTACAAGTGGAAAGAGGTTTTTTTTTGGTTTTGGTGTTGGTTTTTTGGTCCATTTTGTCTCCTGCTGTATCCCCGGCACCTAGAACAGCAAGTACCTGGCAAGAGTGGAGGGTGGGTACCTTGTAGCCATAGTGGGGTTGCCAGATTTAGCAGATAAAATAAAGGACACCCAGTCAAATTGAAATTTTAGACAAACAGTGAATACTTTTTAGTGTAAAAAGTATGTCCCATACAATATTTAGGATATACGTATGCTTTAAAATTACTCTTTGTTAGCTGAAGTTCAAATTGTACTAGGCACCCTGGGACACCTGGCAACCCTGAGCCATGACAAGCGATGGCAGCCTGGTGCTGAGTTAAGTTGACAGTGGATCAGAAGGTGCTCACCAGTTACACAAGACAGACAAGGCAGAGTGAGGAGCAAGGCTTGGAGGGGTGAGGATGCTCGGCTCATTCAGGGAGCGGCAGGGAGCATGCTAGACTGGGGAGCAGAGTTCCCATGGCAGGTGTGGGCTGACGTGGCAATTTTTTTTTGACCTTCTAATTTTAATTAATTATTGATATTTGAAATCTGGCCAATTTCAAATTTAAATAAATATCTATATGTATGTCTTTTTCTGGGTTGGGGGGGATGCTTGTAGGTAGGAATCTGAATGTCTTTATTTCCAAATGATAACCTTCCATAGGAGGTGACTAGGAGCTGCCCTTTTCGGCCCTTTTGTGGGGGTTGGGGGGCGGTAGAGCCTGGGCTTTCCCGTTAGCTGCACTCTCCGAGCACTTGCTTTGGACATATATTCCCCCCTCCTGGACCGTACAAGCTTCTGTGTTTGCTACCTTTCTCAGGTAGTGACTGGGATCACTCCTACCCCCATGGAGGCTGACTAGGGGGAATGGCCACCCCAGTGTTGGGTGACTGACAAGAGATGCGATAGGAAAGAAGGCCATGTCCAGGTTGTCAAGGGCCTGTAGTCCATGCTAAGGAGTTTGCTTCTGCAGACAGGGATCAAATGGGCAAGTGGCATACTCAATATAACCCTGGCGATCTCGTGGAGGATGGGTTGGAACAGACGGTGTCTGGAGTCAGTATGGAGGCCAGTGCAGTTGATGGGGTGGTGAGGACAGCAGAGAGGACACGATGTGGAGGACGGCTTACATTATCATCAACTGTCTTCAGAGCCCTGCAGAAGGGCACACGTGCTTCCAGAGCATTGGATTCTCCTCACGAGCCTGTGATAACCTCGTGGGTTTAAAGGGGGAGCACGGGGGTATAGGGGATGATGATGTAGAGTGATCCACATCTATTCAATCTGTCTGTCTGTCTATTAATTTATTTATGGTGAGTGAATGAGGAAGAGGCAACAGATGGTGTCAGAAATGGACATGACCCCCCATTTGCTCTGCTAACTCCTCTTGGCTTAAGGAAACGTAGCTGTGCCCCTGCCCTGTGTGTCTGAGTGACCCCGGCTGTCACTGGTTGCTGGGGGCAGATGCATTCGTAATGGAAGAGGTGAATTCACGGCTGGGGGTTGGAAGGAGGGTGTCGCACGTTCACCAGATCAGGAAGGAGGAGGGAGGCATTTTCTTCTCCAGTAATAAGATTGTCAGGGCCTATTCCCGGCCTGAACGGACCGAGGAAGGCTGCCAGGATGGCGAGCTCACTCTTCTTAATTAGCACTAATGCAGTTGAGGCTGTTTTCTTAGCCTGACCAAAGGGAATAGTAATTAATATGGTGGGGGAGACAGACGGAGAGTTCAAGGCCGGCATGTGTGCCCCTGACCCTGGGGTCACTGGGGAAGGGGAGCCCGGAAGACAATAGCCTGGCTCCCACAGGCCTGGACAAAGGCCGGCCCTCATTCTCGAACCTCAGCTCACTGCAGCCTTCCCATTCATGCAACACGCTCTTTCCACTTCTGGAAAAGGGACTGGCTTATCAGGCTTCCCAGCTAAGGTGTGTGGATGTGTGTGTCTACGTATGTGTGCGTGTGTGTTTTAAGGGACAGTTGTTCTCCCACTTAACCTACTACACAAAGCCTGGCGAGGTCCTTGTTCCCAATGCCGGTATGTGGCTCCGGTTAGGGAGTGTGGGTGCTGGATGTATGCCCCCAACAAGCAGAACACAGGTTCCACAGTATCTATTTCACCCTGAAGTTTGTACAGCATCCTGGGCCTGGGAGCTTGGAGCTGAGCGTGGCCCTTTGCAGGCTGGGAAGCGCAGGGAGCAGGACCCCAGGTGCTTCTGTGGCCAGTAGGTTGGACAGCAGGCAGGCTGATATCTGTGTGACAAGGACTAAAAGTCATGGCCCCACCTTCCAGGGGATCCCAGAAGAGACGTGGAATGGGAGCCCGTGGAATGATGGTGCGTGGGATCTAAGCAGTTGTCTCCCGCATTAAGAGTGACCTCACCGCTCCGAATGACAGGTGGACAAGCAGCACCCCGGATAAATGAAAATACATTGGACTCTCGGTGCCTCTACCCTGTTTTGAGATGTTGATCTTCCCAGAGATGAATTTGGTTCTTTTAGATTTTGCCCTCGACTTTCTTTAGGCCGGTTCTTTTTTTTTTTTTTTTTTTTCCCTTTAATTAAATATTGCTGCCTAACTCTTTCAGGTCAGCGGCAATGTCACTAGCATCAGCCATGAATCATGGCCGAGCTGACATTTTAAAAATGGCATCGTCAGGGCAGCGAGTGCAGGCCAGACACCCAGGCACGATGGCTGGACCCCGTAAATTATACTAAAAGTCTAATCGGAATAATCAACACGCTGACATCTTTATGCATGTGAGCAGGACACGGGGAAGAGAAAGGCGCTGCCTTGGATTTCTCTGAGGTTTCACTTGCAGCAGATTCTGATGCTTTTCGAGGATACAGAGAGAATCTTCAAGGTGTATCTGTTGAGTACGCTGTGACCTCTTTCCTCACATTTACGTTTTGTGATAAAAACAGATATAATGAGTGTTTCCCGAGAGTGTGTTGGTTTACATGCAGCTCGTGCAGCAGGGTCATATATTTTTTCCTGCAAACATCCCCCACACACATATTTCTTCATCAGTACAGGTGCCCAGGAATGGTTTTCGCTCTTACACACACACACACACACACACACACACACACATCCTATGGATGTGATTTGAAGACATTTATGGAAGCTTCTGGCTGCAGAACTGTATTCAAACTCTTCTTTGTAAAAGGTTTTCAATAATTCTGACCCAAATTCTTTACCAGTCCCCCTTAATGTGATTTCCTAAAGCCAGACAGGACAGCCACTGTCTGGCCAAGACCATTTTTCACCCTTCGTACTCCATTTTAGTTTTTGACTTTTTTTCTTTTACTCTCCTGGATTCCCTTCTCTGTCTATCTCATACTCTACCTCACTTGGGCTTCATGTTTCTCTAGTTTACCAAAAAAAATAAAATAAAATCCTCTCCCAAAAGCTTTAGGTTCCTTGTCTCGAATGGAAAGTCCGGTGGCTCTGGGCCATACGCATGCAGAAAGGCACAGAGAGCCCATTTGTCACCAGCCCACCTCTGGCCATCACAGACTGGCTGCCCAGGGCTTGTGGGCGGCCCAGTGCACACCAGCTGGGACTAGCCAGTTAGTACCCACTGAGGTGTGGCCAGCCTGGGACCAAGGGTGAATGCTATGGGCTGGCTGGAGGGGATGGAAAACAGAAGAAAGAAAGAAGGAAGAAAAAGTGAAAAAAAGAGAATCACAGTTGACAGACGAGAAGCAGAAACATTTCTTAAAAGGTAAAGAAGTAGGTTTTGTTTTGCTTGGCTTGATTTCTTAAACATTTATGGAGTACCTACTATGGGCCAAGAATGAACAAGGTGTAGTTTTTTAAGAGACTGTTGATGCTGTTTGAAGTGCTTTGTTACCTTTTTGCCCATCTGATTTTTACAGTGATCTCAAGAGAAGATATGGCTGATAGTCATATGCTAATTTTTCAGATGGGTAAACTGAGCCAGGGTCTCTCTGATTTGCTCAGGGCCATCCTGGGAGTAGTGATGGTACCTCTTCCTCTCGTGCTTCTTTTGCTGTATCACACACAGGAGGGTACCTACCAGGATGCCCTGATTCTGCCATGCCCTTGGGTCCTCCAGCATATCCTGACCCTGGGATATCTCTCAAACCCTTTGACTCCTGGCCATAAACACATGGGCTCTGGTTTGGGGTTTGGCTTTTTCACTCATCCACTGTAGGGCCTTGGGCAAGTCACTTTACCTTTTGCCTCCTCAGTGTCTCCATTTTAACATGGGCTTCATGCCCTTAGAATGGTGGTGATTATATGACAGCATAAAACTTGTGGCATTGTGCCTGGCACAGATTAAACAGTTAGTAAATCGCTAGGTGTGTCAGGTAAATATATATTTACATATAAACATTCTGTCCAGGCTGGGCCTCCTGGGCGCCCCCACGTGGCCCCAATGTGGGTGTGCATCCCAAGCTGCAGTCTGGTCCCCCACTGAACACAAGGACAAATACCCAACAATGCAGTTCCCAGTAATAGGCTTCCTCGCTTCTCCCTGTCCATCCTCCCATCACCAGCCCCTCCTTAGCCTTTGTTACAATGCTCCCTACAGCCAAGCATTTGTTCAGTAAGCACTTGTTGATGATTACTGCCGGGAAGCACTGTGTTAGGTGCTGTGGGGCAGGCAGGCAAGGCAAGAGGGACAGGGTAGTGGGAGAAACAAAGGATGGGAGAAGGTGGGGACAGGCAGGATGTAGTCTTGAAACCCCAATTAAGAGATCAATGTGCCCTGGTTAAGAAAGCTCCAGGTAAGAAAGTCCAGCCCAGTGACACAATTTCAGGAAAAGGAGAGTCTTTGAGAATTCTATGTTACATTTTTTGGCTAAAGGAAAAAGATGACTGACTCTTGGTCAGTAGTTCACACTACTTGACAAACAAGCTGGTTGCAGAGTTCCTTGAAATAGCGAGCCACCTTGGCAAATTTGACTGTAATTTTGTATATGAAAATATCGACAGCTCGCATTGTTGGGCCACTCTGCTTAGGAGCACATGTGTGGGAAGTACAAGAAGAACAATTTCTAAAGTCTCGGAGGCCCGCAAAGAGGGAAAACATTTATTGAGCATCTTCTATGTGTGAAGCAATGTGTTGAATGCTTTATGTGACTGACCTCATTCAAGGTACACAGTAATTCAGGGGGGTAAGCATTATTATCTTAATTACCAATGAGGGAAACTGAGGCACTGAGTGACGCGTGAATCACTAATAAGTGGCCTGAATCCATTCATTTAGTTGGGATGTTTTTCATTAACGTGGTAAAAATCTAATTGGCTTCAATAATAAAAAGTATCATCTTGCCTCGCAAGTTTAGCAGTAGGGGGTGCTGTCTGATGGGTGGCGTCCATGGTTCAAAGATGTCATTGATGGACTTTCTCAGTCTCTCCCCAGTAATGCTGTCCTTAGGTTAGCGTGCCCTCCTTCAGGTCCCCTCGAGGTTGCCATCTGGGCACAGAAATTCCAGTTGTCACACTGAGACCCAATATGGTCCAGAGGTAAAAAAGAAGCATCAATTTCGAGGTCTCTTAATAGCAAAACCTTTCGAGGAAACCCCCAGAGGAAGTTCTTTCCTCTCACATAGGTCAGATTTGGGTCACATGACCAGACCTAACCCAATCACTGATATGTGAGTGGGATGCCCAAGACAGCCCAGGCTGGTCAGAGGAGGTTAGGACACAGGCACGCTCACAGAGGGAAGCCCACGTGATGACACAGGGAGAGGATGGTCCTCTGCCAGCCAGGGAGAGTGGCCTTAGAAGAAACTAACCCTGCTATTACATTGATCTCAGACTTCTAGGCTCCAGAACTACGAGAAAATTTCTGTTGTTTAAGCCACCCAGTCTATGCTACTTTGCTATGGCAGCCCTGGCCAACTAATACAGGAGGAATGTCAGTTTTACAGTTTTCCTACCATCCATGGTATTCATTAGTGATTGGGAATGACAGGGAAGGTAGAGGAGACTAGGAGCCTGACTACTAAGAAGGAGAGGGAAGATGTAGAGGACAAAATAAAGAGTGTTAGGGGATGTGGATGCACTTTGGCAATTTGACTCGTTAGGCAGTAAGATCAGACCTAAGCCTGGTGCCTGGATCGTTCACGGCACCACAGACCTACTGTGAAGTTCAAAGGGAAAGTTGCTTTGGGTGGAAAGGTGAATTTGAATTGGGGAATGGTCTCTTTACTCTTTGGTAACTATGAAATAAATAATTCCTGTGTTTTCTCTGTGCCAGTCACTGCGCCAGAGCAATGAGGAGGGATAGGCAACATGACCCCTGCTTTTAGGGAACTGGTATTAATTAAGGGAGAATGAGTTTGGCGTGAGCAATGAAGGGAAGGTTAGCATCAAAAATCTGGTTGCCAACCCCCAAAACTCTACTGTCAGAAAGTTTGTGATACGCTGGAGTTATCGCTCTTTGTAAAGACGAGTAGCCCCATTCAAGGGTCAAGCAGAGGAAAACCTGCAGAGCTCCTCTCCCAAACAGAAAAAAAAAAAGCCATCTTCTTAAAACACTGTTTTATTTCCATAAATTATCTCCTTGTGCTTCCTAAATATAGGGGGGAAAAAGATCTTTGGATTTGAAGTGGAAATCGGTGGAAAGCAAGGGCTTCCAGGAAACAAAATACATTCCCTATTTTCCCCTGCAGCGTGGGGGAAGAAATGTACTTTTCTGACAAGGAAACCGCAGGCAGCTGGTGGGTCTTACTGCATATCTATGATTAGTCCTGGGATCTCACTGGTTTTCCTGGTGGACTCAGGAGATTATTTGTTTTGAAAGAATGTTCTAGCAAACCTAGGGCTTTACTTGCCTAGGGTAAGTCAAGGCAGAGCATTGCCTCAAGTCTCGCCCTGGGTGTGTGTTCTCCTGGAGAGGAGGCCAGATCCCGCCAAGCTGAGGCCTTGGGCAGATAAAACTACGGTGGCGGTGGCTCATCCATTAACAACCTTAGGGCATCCAGAGTCCCACCCAAATTTGAATTCTATATCAGCCAAGCCCAAAGTGGGGATTTATGGCAGATCTATAAAGATGACAACTTATTTGGGCTCTCCTGCCTAGAATTTCTTGTCTTTTTCTTTTTCCCGTTGATTTTTATTGGCATAAAAGGTTTCACATTTACTTTTGCTCATTTATCACTACGACAGGGATGTTTGGATGATGACTGTAAATGAAATATGTATGCATCCTAAAGATATTTATGTAATTTAGCAAAATTATTTTGCAGGTTTGTTCAAAAGAATCTGCTCGGTTCATGTCTTGCTAACACCGCAAAACATTTTACTAATCGCACCTTAATGTGGGAACGAACACACATTACTTAAACACACCAAATATGTGAACATATAAATAGTGTTTAAAAAATCTCTTACACAATAAATTATGATCACTATGTTAAAATACCAATTTCTAGACAAAATTGATTTAAGAAAAATAGCTAATCACAGGACCCTGTGAAAGCAGCACTTTTTCAGTATCATTTAATGTTCAAGCCAGGAGATTTGGACTGTTGTTTCCTTTTGTGTTCCATTATTTTTTTTTCCATTCATTTGCTGAACAATCATCTTCTAAAACATCCCACTTCTGCAGTGGTATCAACTGGCATGATACCAAAAAGATGTAAATGATTTAATTGAATTAGCTTAATTAGGTAAATTAACAGTTAAGCGTATCACACACAAGCTTGTTCTGTTTATACTACGTTATGGAGATAATTTAGTGCGGAAGCAGAGTGGGCATGACCAAAATTCCAATGCAGTGAGCCAGATTAGCTGGCAGAGGAGAAAATACAAAGATAACAGTCTCTGGAATTAAATCTGGGTAAATAATTTATGTGCTGGATTCATTATGTAGTTTGAGTTGTAGACAACGACCAGTTGATAGTCAACGAATGTGCAAAAACATTGCTACGGAGCATAGGTATGAAGACAACCAAAGTGCTTCTGACTGTTCCAAAAGCACAGCCCCAGGAAAATGTCAGCATCCCTTGGGAATTCAGACAAATTGAGGCAATGAAAGTCAGTCTGGCTACCCATAGATCTGTATTAAAACAGAACAAAACAAACAAGACATAGTTTGATTGTTTTCACGTACATGCGATTAAGTAAACTAAAACAGGGTTTCTCAACCTTGGGCACCATTGACGTCTTTGTTAGGGGTGGGGAGACTGTCCTTGCACTGTAGGATGTTTAGTAGCATCCCTGGAGTCTACCCACTAGATGCCAGTAGCACCCCTCTGCCCCCAGCTGTGACAACCAAAGAAGTGTTTCCAGACAATGTCAAATGTCCCCTGGGTAGGGGGACCAAAATCACCCCGGTTGAGAACCACCAAAATAAAACATTTGAATATTATCTTATACGGATCTTTAGGAATACTGCTTTAGTGAATTATTCACAAAGAGTTGTAACATTTGTAGCACTTATGTAGGATGTTATACAAAACTTGAAAAATAAGTATTTGAAATATCCTATTCTTTCTCATCCATCCATTCAGTCATCCATTTGGCAAGCAGATATTAAGCCCTGAGCATAGACTATCAGTGGATACGGGGTCTCAACCCCTTCATGGGCAAGGAGCAGCCAGCAGACCTGAGAATGAAGAATCACACAGCAGAAAGTAGATGCTGGCAGGTGTGGGAGGCTGAGGAAACCATGTGTCTTTGTGAGAACGCCTCGGTCTTGGGTAACTTGTTTTTAGCTTTATGTGGCAGAATACGGGGCCAGAAAGGAGCGCAGTGTGATCACCATCCTCAAAAGTTGGCTAAAATTCTTGCTGACCTGGTGGCAATGTGAGAAATTGGAAGGTTTTAAGCAAGGGAGTGTTATATGTAGTCACTGCTGACTTTTGGAAACAGCAAAGCTTTTAAAGTCACACCCACACAGGTGAAATCCTGACTTTGCCACTCACCAGTTGGGTTACCCAGGCAAACTGCAGATTCCTGAGTCTCATACCCCTCTCTGTAGATGGAAATAACAATAGTTACCTCATTGCAAATCTTAAGTGAGGCTGTCTATATAAAGCACCTGCCATAGAACCTGCCCCATAAAAGCCACCCAATAATTATCAGTTCTGCTTTCCTTCATTATCCAGTCCGTCCCACTTAGATTTTTCTCTTGAAGAATGCAATGGAAAGCAAACATGTATGAGGTTTGCATTACCCGACATCTGGGTTATATTGTTGAATGCCGCTGAAGTTGTCCAAACCTTGCCACTGGGTTTTGTTTACTCTAAAGCTAAGTGTTTAAATCCCTTAAATTGGTAACGTCAGTTTGACGTTCATGTTAATCTTCCATGAGATTTTAGGATCTGGAATCTGGAGGTGGCTTTCTCTACCATGTCCACAGATCTGGAGCCAAATGTAGCCGTTATTACCACAGGAATCAGGGAGAACACAGAAAAGTACCTACTGGAAGAAGTGCTCATCTCCTATACAAAGGAATTGAAGTGTTTTGCTAAGCAAGTTTCTGGCAACATGTCT
The DNA here is from genome assembly GCF_030028045.1 of Hippopotamus amphibius kiboko. Taxonomy (NCBI): domain Eukaryota; kingdom Metazoa; phylum Chordata; class Mammalia; order Artiodactyla; family Hippopotamidae; genus Hippopotamus; species Hippopotamus amphibius. The sequence goes on along the minus strand of NC_080201.1, from coordinate 16,143,766 downwards.
TGAATGCTGGCATTTTCATTCTGTTGGAAAATAGCAACAACCAAACAGAGGCGACGGAAGACCTGTTTTGCATTTGGAAATACTAACAAAACCACATTCCCACCCCTTCTGCTAATTTATCACTAACGTACACTGAGCTTTGTATATATAATGGGATGCAGGACTAAGCTGTTTTCTTTGGGATCTGGCATGTCTCTTTCTCTCTCATACACACACTCTGCAGTGATACGTCTACAAATGAAGAGGACATTTCCAAGAACACATTTCACTGTCATTAACATATACACATAATATGGTAACTGCCCTGGACAAAGATGTCCTCTCCCCTGCCCCCACCCTTGGCTGGGCCCTCCCTTCCTAGCCTGTCCTGTGATAACTGGATTCCCCATTTCAGGTGACTAAGCCAGGTGAGCCTCTGGGGTGCAGGCTTTAGGGTAGCTGGTCTCAGACCCCAGCTGTCCCTAAAGGCACTTGACATCCCTCCTTGCTCTGCTGGCTACCAACTGCGGCTGATGAGGATGTCAGAATCTTTTTTAATCCTTTCCACACCCAGGGGCCTATTCTCAGAAGTTTAACTTGTATATGGTATGGCTATAATCGCATACAAGTTCACATTAACCCAAGAGGGAAATGGCAAATTCTCAGCGGCCTCAGGCTGTAGACGGTTCTAGAAGTAATAGCTGCTATGCTGCATCTCTTCCCATTACCCACTCCCTTTCCTCTCTCTGCTTCCCCCAGCCTTTTCTTTTCTCTCTTTCTTAAAAATTTACTTTGAAATCATTTTAGACTTAACAGAGAGGCTCCAAAAATAGTTCCGAGAGTTTCCACATACTCTGCACCCAGCTTCCCCTAATGTTAACATCACATATGAGCATAACACAGTTATCAAAACTAAGAAGTTAATATCCGTACAGTATTAACTAAACTACAGGCTTTTTTGGTTTTCACATGTTTTTCCACTACTGTTCTTTTTCTGGTCCAGGATCCAATTCAGGATCCCACATTGCCTTTGCTTGTCATGACTCTTTCATCTCTTCCAACCTGTGCCAGTTCCTGCCTTCCCTTGTCTTTCATGACTTTAACACTTTTGAAAAGTACTGGCCAGTTATTTCATAGACTGTCCCTCTATTACTGTGTGTCTGATATTTTCTCATGATCAGAATGAGGATACACATTTTGCCTAAGGTACCCCAAGGGTGATGTGCTCTTCTCTGCGTGTCACGTCAGGGGGCACACGATGCTTATCTGTCTTGTTATTAATTTCAGTTGCTTGGTTAAGATGGTATTTTCTGAGTTTTCCTACCATAAAGTTACTATTTGTCCCTTTATAATTAACAAATGTCTTGGAGGAAATACCTTGAGACTATGCAAATATCTTGCTTCTCCTCAAACTTTTGTCTGCTAGTTTTAACATCTGTGGAAGTGTAGACCTTGCCTGCAACAATGACCACTGTGGTGTCCTAATGGCAATTTCCTGCTTCTCTCATGCCTTCTACATGTATTGATTGGAACTCCCAAGACCTTTTGTGTGACTGTCCACAGAATTTGTGTCCTCACCTTGTAGGATTTTGCCTAGCCTCATCCTCTGGTCCCTAAATCGGGCTCTATAGATATTTTTTTAATGGAAAGAAAAAAGAGAGAAAAGATGAGAAAAAGGGATAAAAGAGCCCAGAAACGTTCTGGTCCAGGCTCACCATGTGACTTTAAACAAGTCACTGTTCTTTCTTTGAGCTTCAGTTTTCTCTTCTCAAAATGCCATCTCTAAGCCCCTTCCGGCTCTCAAATGCTACAATTCTATGACAGGAGGTCGCTTGTGACAGAATCTGCAGCTGGTGTCACAAAATGGCTCAACAGTAAGACGAACACAGGGTGGCAACTGCCACAGACAGGGTAATTCACGGAGAAGGGGAGGAAATGGTCCATGAATCTTTTACAAGCACTAGTGATACTGACATTAATAATGCTTTCCACACCGAGAAACACATTGGAGGGGGTGCTAAGGTTTGGAAAGGAGGCAGCCCCATTTGGGATGAGGTCTTTTATCTCTGCCTGGCCCTTGAAACAGATGAATCAGCCCTTTCTCCCCAGATTGAAGAATTCATAGTGTGTGTTTCCACTGTCAGTTTCATTACTTTGCATCAGGCCTAATATCCATTTAAGGCTTAATGGTTGCAGAATTACACTGGATGTAAAATATAGTTTTTAAGTAGATAGTTTAAGAGCTGAAGTTTTACTCTTATCCTCTCTATAAAGCTCACAAAATGTCCAGACTTCAAGACTAAAAAATTCCCTTAGTCTCTTATAAGCTAAGTCTGTTTCTCTGATTTCCAACCCACAGCCAATTTGTACTATTTTAAGTATACAATTAAAGATCGCAGTTTATTTTGCCTATCTTTTAGATACATCAGACATCATTTAAAAAGTAAAAAGACTGAGGGAGAAATGTTTGTAACTAAAAGGGAGGGTTGACTCCTAGTGTTAACTGTGAATGCCAAATGGGACAAGACACCCAGGAGTTGATCACGGGCAGTGGTCTCTGTTACAGAGAGAGAAGGCTCCAGGGATAAGGAAAATCCAAATTAGTCCCCTACTCTTTTTATTTGAGCCAGTGCTTGTTAAATTCCTTTTCCCAACTAGTCTCTTGTCATATCTGCTAGCAGATAGAGGAGTGCATTGGTTTGAGATCATATCTCTTAAGTCCCCATTTTTAATAGGAAACTTTTGAAATTTGACTATAAAATTGCTTTCAGTAAATATAATTTGGAAGATCACAGGGAAAGTGAGAGTGGGAGAATGAGTAACCAATTTGTCACAGATTACTGTGGTGTTTCTGTGTTACTGATTAAACTGTGAATTTACTCTCTTACAGACAGGGACACATATCTGTTAGTCACTGCCATATCTCGAATGCCATGCATGGTGCCTGGCAGGTGGTCAGTGCTCAGTGAACCCCTGATACTTGAATAAATGGTTGATTATAGAAAACATCTCTGTGGGAGTTGCATCCTGAGCTATGGTCCCTTTCATTTACCTTTGAGGTGATGGTTGTAGGTGGGAGGTGATCTAACAGGAATAATTGCACATAGGGGTCTATACTTTATATAATACTTTGTAACAACTTTTATCAAAATGCATTTTTGGAAAATTACTAGATATTATTCAGTAAAAAGATTTCAGTGGTCAAAGTTTGAACTGTAAAGGTTAAACAGTTTGTTTTTTTGTTTTGAACTGCAGGACTTAACAGAGCCTTTGATACTTTGAATGGGTGTTGGGACTTACCAAGAGAGCCGTGAAACATTAGACTTCTGAATATTTTTTTTCTTTCTCATAGCATCTTCCATGTAATTATCAAATGAAAATAATTTGAGAAACACTGATAATATATAGATCATTTATTTTGGGTAAATCATCCTAGGTTGTTTGTTTTCTATCTTTTCCACATTTGACTTTGGACTGGTTACTTGTGTGTGAATCAAATGTATCACATACCCTAGGTGCTCACGTACTTGTTCAGTGAGTGAATGCAAGAGTGAATGAATGAGATTATGGCTATATCAGAATAATAGTTACATGATATAGGGATTAACATCACCATTATCAATATCTAAGTGCGTTGCTGAGATTTCCCCAAACCATGAATATTCTCACATGTAACCTTTTCATTTTACCATTCCCATTGACACTCCCCTCCCCCCAGGAACGCTACATTTTGCTGATTGCAGTATCTTTTCAAAGAGCCTTCCTACATCTGGTCTTGCTGCTCTCCAATCCATCATGCCTGGGCCTTACATGATGTCGACTGGAGAAAAAAAAAAAAAAGCGCAGCTTGAGAGCTGTGAGTTGTTTTCCTTTGGGCAAAATGAGGACTGTCGCCCAGGGGACAGCCTCTCCGATAGCTCCGGGAACTGCTCCAAAGAGGCGGGGGCGGGGTGGGGATGGAGGTCAGTGTGCATCAGGTTTTCGTGAAGGGGGTGCGTGCAGTGGAGTGCACATTTTGGCAGGGGCTTGCTGCTAATCACGAGGAACATGTGTCGCTGTTCATGATTTTAGCGCTTTTCCAGACAGGAGGAGGTGCAAGAATTTGGGCTCATAAAAATCTTCTCCTGAAAATATCAGTCTGAAGCCCTGTTCTGCCAGTTTTCCCCAGAGCACAGGATGCTTCCTCCTGATCTTCACCCGGAACTCCTTTCAGGGATATTGAAGGTCCACGGCTGCAGTGGCCATTGACCTAATCCTTGTAGAGGCAGATGGCAACTGCCAGTTTCCAGGTGGCAGTGCCTGTGTGTCAGTCACCTGAGTCATGCCCTCGCCTCAGTGCCCAGGGCCTCCTGAGACATGGCCCCCGGCTCACCCACCAGCCTAATCTCCCCCGTAGGGGCCACATTCCACACCAGACAGCCTCCCTCAGTCTCCTGGGGCCACTTGGAAAGTTTTCTCCTCCCTGTGCTGCTTTTTTGTGTTGTTTCCTCTGTCTGGAATGCCTGGGGAATCCCACATCATTTGTGCAAAGGGCCTCTTGAAATACTACCTATTTTTTCATTTTCATTTCAAACCACCTCCTTTATGAGAATATCTTGAGTCCTACTATTTTCTGAGCTCCTTGACATTCTCTTACATCAGTCATAATTACCTAGCATTCACTTTGTTCTGTTTGCCTCTTTTCTACCCTACCCCCAAACCCTCACCACCTCCCCCCTCCCCGACACACACTGAATTGTAAACTTCTGCAAGGTAGCGTTTTATTCTTTTTCCTTTTCAATACCTAGGACTGCTCCTTGCACACAGTGAGCCTGCAGCTAATATTTGGTGAGATGAGCGCTCTTCTCAAGAGCCATAAGTGCATCTGTGTGATTGCTTTTCAATGGATCAGCACAGAGAGACACAGGTCTTGCCCTAAGAAAGCTGAAGTTCCAAATGGAAGTCCCAATTACCTTCTAGAATTTAGAAGCATCCAATTTACTAATGGGCTATATTGCAGAAGTTCATTTGTAAGTCTGTTGTTTGGAACCTGGGTTAAATTTTCCCTTAGAAACAGTATTACGCACGGTGGATGTGTCTCCCAGCTAGCCCACAAAAGCCCATTTAACTTGTAATGTGTCTAACGTCCGATACTAATAGCAGCCCCAGGGGTTCATCGGCCTCTTCTCTCAGGCCATTGCCAGTCTTAACACTACAGACCTTGCCCTGAGGCAACATATGAGGCAGGGGTGGAATGGGATCAGGGGCACCGTCTCCAGCAGCTGCGGGTGATGGAGGGGAAGGAGGGAGGAGGGGAGGGAAGGAGGAAAATGGGAGGAAAGTGGCTGTGATAACTGATCTAGGGCTTCTGGTCTGCGATGGCCCTTTGTAATGGGTACAGCGCACGCCAAGCACATGGGACTTTCGAGGATAAGTACATTCTCTGACATTTACTTCTATTAGAAAGTCTTTGGAAGGCTGCCTGCCTAGGCCTGTTTCAGGGGGATTTGATTGTTCTTTCTTCAGTTTTCACCACAGGAGAAACTAAGCATATTAATGAAGAAACCGAGGAACGACTTATTTCAACACGTGGAGGCAAAGGCTATGATGTTGACTAGAGGCCACGCAGACATGGAAATGTCTGCTGCAGATCAGGAGTAAGAGGGTGGGGTCTGTGGCGACCTGCATCGCACATGCTCCATCCAAAGGCAGCAGCTTCTGTGTCGCTCCAGTCAAGTGCCCGCCCTGGGTTCAAAATATTCACCTTTTTCAAGAGAACCCACCAATCTCACTTTTTATGTACTATTCCCTGAATTTTATGTTGACAGTTAATTTTAAAAATTTTTTAACACACAGACACACACACACACACACGTACACACACTTATTGGTCCCACCCATGAAATCTTTCCTGTATACAGTCATATTTCACTTAATGTGATCCTGAAAAAAGAAAAAAGAATTTTAAATAAAATTTTTTAGGTAGAATCATATATTCCCACTTGATGGACATTAAAATTTCAGACACGTGTTTGCACAGAAAAAAGATTTCTCTTCAGAAAACACACTTGAAAATCACACTTCAGGAAATAGTTTATGAGCATCTTTCAAGGGGCAAGTGCCAGTTTCTGAAAAAAATTTTAACAATAATGCACCAATATCTAGTAAATATAATTGCTAACACCTCAAAACCCCTGGGTAAAATACTGCAGAAAATAGGAAATTTTTGACCAAGGACCAGGATATTTTTAGATGGAGACTCATGTCATCAGTTCCAAAGTCAACTCTAATACTTGGCTATTCCCATTCTCTGCAGATTCTATATCACAGGACTCTGTCTTTAAAATTCTTAGTCTTTCTCCAGTAGCCCCTGGGGTCCCTCACCCAGAGTTCAGGGGCCTCAAATTTCTCTGGCTATAGTCTGTTCACCCTTTGATAGCATCCTACCAGCATGAAAGCTGTTTGCAGGTGGCCATCAACAATGTATTCTGAAGACCTCAATGCCACAGGCAGAGCCATTAAAGAAATCAGCCAAAGCCATCCACACAACAGAGCTCTATGCTTATCTGAGTGGTGAATGACTGGAGATCAAAAGCATGGCATCTTGCATTTTAGGTGCGAGATTCTAATTCCAGAGCTACCACTGAGAGACTGAGCAAGTCATCTACACTCTCTGTGCTTTCGAGGCCACATCACCACACGGGTACCTACCTCATGGGCTGTTAGAGGAGTGAGATGAGATAACGCTATGCATAGCACACAATTTTGCACTCAGTGGCTGGTAACCGTTGCGGTCATTCTTTCTTAGTAATACCATTAGCATCATCAGAGGATGCAGTCTCTCCCGTCTGGTTCTTCTTCTACCCACAAGCTTTTGTCCCTGAAGATCACACCAGTCAGCACCCACCTGTACTGTAGGTATAAACTGGAGAAACTGCTCCTTAAAATGAGAGGTACAAGTGTGTTCCATGAGTTCAGATTTCTTACCACCTTATCCAGGGCATGGTTGTCCTCAGACCAAATGTAACCATTGTTTCTTGTCTTTGGGTGTATCCAGCATTAATGATTCAGCCCCGCTATGTCTTCTCCATGCTCAGGTATGTCACTGGGCTCTCCAGTGAACAAGAAGCTTTGAAAGGGCAAAGCATGTTCTTCTGTTTTGCTGCCTGCATTGCCAAGCTTGGCACTATAAACAAAAAGGTACTTACTGAGTTGCTTTTTTAGCAAAGAAACTACTCATTTAGGGTGAAATATTCATCTAGGCAGTGAATTAACATTTTCATTTCACCGTAGCCGGCTTTGACCAAATGAATGAATCCCTGTGCTGAATGCAGGGAAAGAGCTATTTAGCGAACAGCGGGAATCCATTGCACAAAGCTAGGTTGAAATGTATGGGGAGAGAGCCAGCCTTTTTTGGAACTCTCTAGTGCTTGTGTCTGTAAAGTTTGCTCCAGTCTGGCGGATGAGGACCACTCTGGTTGTCTCAGCTGGGATTTGATGCAGCGTGTGGCCCTCCCCCAGGGAGAGTCTGGAGAGCATGTGGGCCCCATGTGAGGTCACACCTGTCTTCCTTTCCGAGCAGGAACTGAGCCGTTCTTCAGACACTGACACATGGCAGCATCGAGGCCACAAACCTGGTCTTCTGGGCCACCCAATGGGAATGTCAAGGCCACTGCTGCCCTGACTTAAAGCCTAAAGGGCCCCAAGGCCAGCTAGTGGGAAACCAGATTTCCAAAGCTCTGCCTAGCTCGTGCTCCTCTCATTTCCAATGAAGCGAGCATTCCCAACCCCAAGGCTTCAACCACAGCACTGCTGGCCGCTGGGGTTCGGACTTGCCATTAGTTCTTGGCCAGATGCACTGGGAATGAAAAGGAAGGGCAGATGTGTCAATGAGGAACCAGTAGCAGCTGCATCTGCTGCTGGTTAAAGTTATTGGCATCCAAATCCCCTTGTCTGTCCTCAAGACCTCAAGGCACTGACAGGGACTCAGGCTGGTTCAGGGTGGTTTCTTCCGCCTGAGTGCACTCTCTCCAGGCACTTCTGCTCCAGGACCATTGCCTCCACGTAGACATTTTGATGGTGGATTCTACAATAGCCTTCGCTTTCCTCCGTGTCTGCTCTGATATCACTTAATGTAGAAATGCCTACAGGGAACTTGGAATGAACAACAGCCTCTTAGGTCCTGGGCCAAATCCCTCCACCCAAGCAGAAAAAGCTGCTCCACAGCCTTCCGCAACCAGATATTCTCCCCCCGCCCTCCCACCCCTGACAGCCTTCCCACTCCCATCCTTGGCTGCCTCCCCAGTGACCCAAGCCTCCCGTTTCCATCAGAGGAAAGGGTAGGTGTGCTTCCCTCAACTGCTGTTTGCTTTTCCCCAGCCTGTGGGAATCAGAGGTTGGGGTAGGAATTGATAAAAGTGAGCATTTTGCCATAAAAAGAATCTAAGAGGGCAATGGAAGGCCATCTGTGCGATTCCCCAGGCTGTCTGTCTTTGAAAAGGAAGATCTGGCCAAACCTACAGAACTTGCTGCCTCTGGAGTTTACTCTTTATTTCACTCTGTGCAGCACGTCCTTGTGTATGAATTAAAGATTAAAGGCAACTTAACCTGCATTTTGCTATATCTCTATATACAGGAGAGGAAAGGAGGGAGGGAGTGCATGTGTTCGGCACGGTCTCCTGGTTCTAACACCAGACCGGGTGGTGGGAGACTGAAGATGGAAAGGTCGAGGGCCTATTCCTAACCCTGCCACTCCTTCATGCAATGATCCCTGGCGAGTCATCGAACTGGTGTGTGCCTCCCTTTCATCAACCATAGGATGAGTTTAATGACACCTACTTGGACTCCTGATGTGTCCTCTGTCACACTCTGTGGGTCTCAGAGTGGTGATGACATCATTATAGCACCGGCTGTTCAACACAGGACACAAGGTACAAGTCCGCTTTCGGGGGAAATTAACATTTGAGCTCTTTTCTCATTTTGAAATGCAACCAATTTTGGATGGTTCACAGCTGAACTGTAATTCCAGCTGCTTCTAGTCACCAAACATGGGAGCTACCTTTGCAATCCTTTAGACCGGGGTTTCTAACCTCAGCACAACTGACATTTGGGGCTGGATCATTCTTTGTGGTGGAAGGCTGTCCCGTGCATTGTTGGGTGCTTGACAGCATCCCTGGCCTCTACCTACGAGATACCTGTAGCACCCTCCAAGTTCTGACAACCAGAGTGTCTAAAACATTGCCAGACGTCTGCTGCAAGACAAAGTTGCCCTCCATTGAGGACCACTGCCTTAGAATCAACCACCCTTGGAGAAAGCATCACCAAAAACCATGATCCAATTAATGGTTACCATAAGAAACTGAAACAAAAATGCACAGGCTCATTCAGTGCCTTATTCAGGAACTGGAATGTTGTCAGACAGTATAAACCAGTCCCAGTAAAAGTTAAAGAAGATAAGGCTGTGAAAAGAAAATACAGTCCCAAGCCATTCTCTGTTATTTTTCAGGCATTCTTCACACTGCTAATGTCCTGTTAGTGCAAATCATGGATCGTTGACCTGATAGAGACCAACCTACAGCCCTAGACTTGTAGTAACATCTGCTGGGCACTCAGAGTTTTTCAGGCCAGGCAGGATGTCAACAAGAAAGTATTTAACAGATGCATATGGGCTAGTGTGCCCATTTGGCTCTGGATCTGTAGTTAAGTGTCTCTGTAACAAGTGTTTAACAGAATTTATTGCATTCCACATGAGTGTATGAGCCTGGGGAAGCTATATTAAACTATTAGTATCTGCCAAAATGGATATGTCTTTAGGAAGAGATTTCTTAAATATCAAGCAGTAAAAAGCCAGGAGGAGACCCTAAATGTTGACACTATTTTCTGTAGTCATCTGAAATTATCTTCAGGTCCTGCAGGGTTGCAGCTGGTCCTGCCTTGACTAATTCTGTGCTAGTTCCTCTGAGTGTGTAGACCCCCGAGGACAGGTTTTGTAGACTGTATAGGGGTACCTCCATCATTTACCAAGGATCAGAGAACCCATATGGCCAAGAAGTTCTATGTCCCAAACCAGAGTTACTAGCAATGTGATGGTACAGAAGGAATCAGCTCTTAGTACCTATATGGGGTTGACTTGGAGAGGGAGGAATTCATTCAGGGTGCTCTTTGTAGCTGATGCTCAACAAGACATCTGACGGCGCATCCTGAGGCCAGCTTTCCCATCCAGATGTTTTTGCTTTGCTGCCTCCTCCTAGAGCACAAGGAATGTGGGTCCCCTCCACCCCCTCCCCAGGGTTGTGCGCCTCTGAGAGCATCTACGCTGGATGCCTCTTGGAAAGCACATTCCTAGGAGGAATTGTTTGTGTGGCACTTTCCAACCTCCCCTGGAGCCAAGAAAAGATTTACATTTGGCTGTCAGTGTGCAACAGGTCCCAGTCATTTCCTTTTCTTTCAAGAAGATTTCAAATGAACATAAATCTCACCCCAGCTCTGACAGCCTCCAGTCATCTGTTTACCAAAGTAAACTTTAAGCATACATTGGAAACTAATTCCTAGTGAAATATGCATCCCCATGGCATTCAAGTCTGGTATTTAATGTCTTTTTTATGGTTAATAATGCATCAAAAGCATCCCCAGTCTGAAGCTGTCATTACATCACATACATGATGTGCAGGGCCCATTTCAATGGCTAAAAAACTTGGAGTCAGATTTTATTTTCTTAAAAAAATACTAATGTATAATTACAGTGGCCTGTTTCCCTCTATCTGTATTTCTTTTTAATAAATCTGCTGCTTGATGAGATCAATCCACTGAAAATACCTAGAGAGGTTCTTTGCTTTATACAGATAAAGAGATGTGCTCTATAAACAACTCCAAAATCCCCTCATTAGAACTGGGTTCTATTTAGAGAGCACCCTAGTCTTCTTTTTTATTTTATGTTCCTTTATTTTTTAAAAAATCATCCAGGATTATATAAAGGAGTACAGTTAAGCCTTGTCCTTCCTGGTAGACGTAGAAAAATAGAATATTTCAATCAAGACATTGGCTTTCATTTCAACACTGGCTCCCTAAAGTTAAAAAAAATCAGGAAAGCTCCATTTGCCTTCTGTTAATAGCAAAGTGAACATTGCTCTAGAAGTCTTTCCTTATTTCCTATCTGGCCACTAATGCTGAGAACAGCATGGATGGGAGGAAAGACAAGGGTTGAAATTTTCCTTCCTGGGGTATCTAGAGGCTCCTATCACCCTCGAAGTGCAGAAGCCCCATGTCCCATCATGGCCACAGTCATGCCCATGAGTGATTTCTTTGCCACCCTGGACCATTTCCAATGGCCCGAGGATGGTGCAACTCTGTGGGAACAGGGCTGGCTTATAACTGCTTGGGCATTGGGCAGTGTCTGCTTACCTTGATTTGCGGCTCCGAGGACCAAAGGAGATAATTAGATAATGTATGCAAAGTGCTTAGGATAGGCATGCATCTGGGAGACACTCACAAAATGGCAACAGTTAGCACTTGGAGGAGTGGTGGAGCAAGCAATGGCTGTGGGCTCCGGTGTTCCAGGGCTAGGTGGGCCATTGCTGGAATCAGAGACTTAGTGTCCTTGTGTGTAAAATGGGTGTGATAGTTGCTCAGGGAGTCGATCTTAAATGTTCTTACCACAAAAAGAAACGGTGATTATGTACCATGATGGAGGTGTTAGATGACCCTAGGCAGTAATCATTTTGTGATACATATTACATATCAAGTCAACACAATGTACTCGTTAAACTTTTACAGTGTGTCAATTATACCTCGACAAAGCTGGGGGGAAGATGGGGTGGGGGTTATAATAGTACCTAACTTACTCTTTTACACGGTTACCATGATAATGAAAATGAAATGGTATGTGTAAATTGTAAGTACTCAATGGATGGTAGCTGTTAACAACACCAACAGCAGTGGCTGTCATTAGCCCTGGAATTTGCAAACGCTTAGGTAATGTGATCTAGTAGTTGCTTGCAGCCCCTCCTACTTGCGATTTGCTAATGATGGAGGATTTGGACCCACAGCGTTAAGTTTGAGCCAAGATTCATCCTAGGAGATCTGAAGAGTTTCTGCTCCTCTGCAGATGTGACAAACGCATGTTTCAGGAAGTAGGGGCAGAACTAAAGGATGGCCACTTTCACAACCTGCAGGTCTTAACATTTCGATGGTTAGTTCTGGGAAACAATTGTAAACCACAGAATATAGGCTGAAACCAAGCCTTCTTGTGCACCTGATGTAGGATACCCTGTCCAGAGACTAAAAGCTGGCTTTGTCCAAGGTCAAGCTGAGAGAGTTGTTGGGGGTGGGCAGGAGGGATCGGAGCTACCCCCAGGTGGTCTTAGCTTTTCCCCAGCCCTTGACACTGGTTTCTTGGCTATTACTGCCTGGCAGAGAGTTTCTGAGACTGAATCCTGAGAGGTCCCCTTGGCACAGGAAGCCTTTCTGTTTTTTTCCTTTTCTTAGTGCTTTTCGAAGATCTGAATTGTGGGGTCCCCAAAGGGACTCCTACTCCCTTAATATTTCTCATAGGAGTTTTTCTTCCATCTTTGGCTGGAAAAGAACATCCCAAGATCCAAAGTCAAAGTCGCAGTGACTCGCATGCCACCAGAGCCAAGACGTTTTAGGCAGCCTGTTCTTTTGGCTATTCACCCTTCATCCCTTGCTCGCCCTCCCTGTAACTCTAGGTCTGAGCCCCCTCCCAGGGCTGACAGGCTCACAATCTGGAGATAAATACGCTGCCAGCTCTCCCTTTCTGAGGTGGTTTAAGAAGTTACCATTTGGACGTGTTCACCACTGGCTTCCTTTCAGTTCCCCAGCGGCCCCCGCCCGCCCAGTTCAGATCCTTTCTTGGTTTCCCTATTGTTCGACGCCACGGTACTTTTAAAGTGTCAAAGCAAATTTGTGTTTCCACTAAGAAAGCACCTTTCACTTTTTGCCTTTTTGAAATTACATGTGGCCTTCACGATTCTAATTCCCACGGAAAACTTAACTGTGTCCCTAAGAAAAGGCGCAGACACGTACACAAACGCAGCCAGCAGACACTCCTGTGCCTCCATACACCCTCGCCGACACACAACTGCGTACAGTAAAGCTGGCTAATGTTGAAGCATCCAGGTTGGAAATGACAGGATATTGTGGAGGGCCAGTCACTTAATGAACCCCTGCGGGACCAGTCTTGGTGACTAACAATTTCTCTCCAACTCATCAGGCAGGGGAATCTCAGCCCTTAGTGTTTCACTCCATCACATCCCCCTACTGCCCCCTTCTTCCTGCTCTGCACAAACAAACCAATTACAGCAACGGATATAAATTGGACCCCTTTTCTGAAAATGCTCCCTCAACCTTTTTTCTGCCCTTCCTTACTCAGCTCCAATCAGCCTGTGCAACACATGGCCTATATGCATACGTGCCTGCACACACACACACACACACACACACACGCGCGCACACACACACACACACACACAAACACACATACATGCATGTACACGCTGTGTCACAGCCTTTGCAAACTTCCTCTTCTTTGGTCCAGCCTGGTTTTATCTGCCCTATGTCTCCTTAATCTACTGTCCTGTGGAATACAGATTGAGAATCACTTTAGTTTCTTTACCTCCTTTTTATACTGCAGCCAGCCCCAAACCTTCCCCTCCCTCCATCACACCTCAGGGTAGCTTCCTAATTTATTTTTGGATGGTGTAACTCCTATTGGTATTAACTATGTCCTCCATCTTAGTTATCAATTGATTAGTTTAGAAGCTTTGTATAAAGACCTACTCCTGCTTAAGTGAAACTAACTATTAAAATGTCAGATTTACAAACTCGTACTAGGAAAGAGAAGTTGCGTAGTTGGAGTTTGAACCATCCTAAGTAAGACAGCAAGACAGTTATTGCCTCTACATCAGTGGTACTGATACTTTGAGTCTGTGGGCCACTCCTGGTCATGGAGTCAAAACCTTCTTATCACAGAATTCTATACATGTAAGCCTCCACACAGACATACAGACATTTCAAAAGAGGAACTTTTGTTCCCTATAGCAAATGGAACAATTACCCAGTTACCGAAATAGAATGATAGGTGTCTGACAAATCAGACTGGGGATTTTAGAAATAACAACAACTTGCATTTTTAGTGCCCTTTCCCATTTACAAATAGCATCCACCTCTATTAATTCCCTTGAGCTCAGAGCCAGCCAGCAAGAGAGATGGGGCAGAGCTTCCTCCCTCCACTTTAAGGCAGGATCTGTTCCCTAGAGCTCATCTGCTCCACTGTCTCTGTGTGTCTATGCAGCTGCTGCCCAAGGTCCAAGGAGATGCCAGGGGAATGGGAAGAACTTCTCCTGCAGTCACTTTTGCCTTGTGTAGTGCACAGAGAGCCTGCAAGGGGACCCTGGTGGGTTCCAACCATCCCCTGGGCTTTCTGGCTGTTTTTTTTTTTTTTTTTTAAACCAAAATACCTGTGGGTTTTATTGGCTGGATTGTGACTGGAGGCAGTGGGGAGAGAGGGAACACCAGGCATTAAAAATGACAAAGCACTTTCATTTGACACAGCCGTCTGAGGAAGTTGGAAACGAACATATTTTTCTAAGGGAAAGCAATTTCAGCAGCCCTGCCTGCGTACAGATGAGCAGGACAGCGAACCAGCTCAGGATGGCCTCCGACATTGCTGGGGAAAGACAGATGATTGATGCCTTCTCATTATGTGGGCTGGGAGGGATTTTTATGCAAAATTCAAAGAAGGAAAGAAATCCCACTTTCTGCCCTTGTTGCTTTCACGAGGGCCTTCCTGAACTGGAGGCTGACAGACATGGCGATAGAGCTGCCCCAGAATCACGTGGAGGTGATGGGTTCATTTCTGGACGGTTAGATGAGCCAGACGTAGCCAGGCCTGGTTGCTGTGGAGGATAATGTTCCCTCTGGGGAAGAACACAAGGTAATAAATGGCTTTTGCAGCAATTAAACACAAGAGCAAAAGGTGAACCGCCAACTCCACGGTGCCATCTCTTTTTCAAGAACAGCAACAAAAATGACCACGAGCCACCAGGTTGGAAGCACCTTTCCCCTGACGGGGACAGGGTCTTTTCTTCTCTTAGTGAACTTTCCAGGGCAGCTCCTCATGGGTTTTGCAGATCACATGTTTGGTAGGAGCTGAGAGAGTCCCATTCTGTCTTGCATTTGCTAAAATGCATTCAGAATCACATTATTATAGATTATGCAAGGCTGGAACATGGTTGAGATGAAAAAGTAGCCCTTGATGCTTCTGAGAGAAGGAAGCCAGACTGACCCCTCTGAGACCGAGCTTCTGACTCTTTGTTTTTGCGCAGATCTACTTGCCTGAGGGAACAGTTCAGCTCTTCCTTCCTTTTAATTCCTGTCTTGTGGGAGATGTGAAAACATGAAGCAAGGAGAGAATATCCCTGCAAATTCCCGTCACACACCAGCAGCTCTACACACAGCTCTACACACAAACACACACACACACAATGGAGTCAAGGTTTTAGATCTTTACTTAGACTTGGCAGCTTGCTTATGGGGATAGGGCTTGGGAATTGAAGGTAAGGAAGGCAGAGACTCACTTCTACTCCGATTAGCTGTGTGGCCTCAGAGAAATCATTTAACCTCTCTGGGCCTTAGTTTCCTCATCATAAAAAAACAAAACAAAACAATGAAGCTTTGGATTTGATGACTTTTGTGATTCCTTACAGATGCAATGTTCTCTGATTCAGTGAATTCATTTCTAAATGAAAGCCTCACTTAGGAAGGCCCATGGGTTTTGCGTGCATGTGTGTGTCCCAGTTGTGCACAGCAGATAATGCAAGGGCTCTGTTTGGTTCTCCCCGAGCACAGCCTCCATGGGCATGCTCTCTGCTATCTTTCTTCCTCCTCCTGTGCACTTTCGATGGTCCTGTTATATCCAGAGAGCTACATCTTCAGAAAGTCATAGTCAGAGTGGTGCTGGAATGACGCATCTCTCCAGCCCGAAGCACCAGTGCAAACCAGCCCTCAATTGCTGTTGGAGGCCATGGAGGTAACCTTGGCCCGCTCAAGCATGCGGGGAGACTGCCTGCATGCTCCAGTGCCCGCGGCCTGTCAATAGCCCTGAATAAACTAATCAGCCCATTTGCACCTTCGTGAAAATGCGTCTTGGAGTTGATGAAATAGGGGTGGTAGAGACAATACCAACACTGAGTGGAGGAAAAAGAAGAAAGAGAAGGGTTACGAAGAGCAGACATGCTGCCTTTCCTAAAGGAGAAGGATGCTGTGTGTCCAGAAACTCGGGGCAAGCTTGGTGAAATGTTCCAGGTGTCTAAGAGACTGGATTTCCCTCTGCCTTCTTGCCCTCGGCCCTGTGTCCACCTCGATGTCTCCACTGATCCCTCCCATGGGAAGAAACTTCCCAAGTCCCCATTTCTTTTGCAACTACTGTTTGGTAGAAACAATAGTCTCTTACCTTTGTAAGAACTCGTTCCACACAAAGCTGGTTACTCAGATGCCAAACCTTTCTTTGACTTTTTCCTGGGGACACTAAGACCCACTAGCACTTATCATCCACCTTGTGTTGGCAAAGGAGCAACACTGGATCAGGGTTGGGATGTCACAGGAGTTCCTGGTTGATGGGGCTGTGCCTCTGTGTGCTGTAAATTATGTGCCACGTGGTTCAGCTCACGTGGGGATGAGGCCCTGTATGTGTGCATGGATGGTGTTGGGGATCCCATCCCACTCCTCTTGAGAGGTTGAGTACGGCCCCCCCCTCACCCCCTGCAACACACACACACAATGGAAAAAGATCAGTGCTGTGCGGATAAGCTGCCTCTCAAATTTTCCAAAAAGCCTCAGTTTGGAGCATTTGCTGATTTCTGTGGTATAAATACTCCCACAGGAATGGGTGTAGTTTACAACTGGCTCACACCATTTTCAAAAATTTAACCACCGGTTCTCATGGGTCCAAAAGATCAGCCCCAGCACCCCATTGAAAAGGATTCCCCTGATGCTAATTGGAATTACCGACAGTGGCATGGTCTTATTCCTTCCCCTAGAAAGCAGATGGGTTGTTTATCCAGAGGTTAGTGGAGAAATGCTTAATGTCTGCTAGGACAATTCTACTTTTTCCTGGACCCCTTCTCTTCTCTCTCCACTCCCACTCCCTAGGAGGACATGTCTAGGCTCATGATTTTAAATACCATCTAATTGCTGAATTCTCCTAAATTATATTCCTGGAACCGCAGACTCTTCACTTCAACATCTAACAAGTATCTCTAATGTAGCACTTTTGTAACAGATGGCTTGATGTCCTCCTCCCAGAATTTTCTCCCTGAGTCTTGCCCAACTCAATCAATGGCACCACTGCTCACTCTTCTTCACCCTCCACATCCAATCTATCAGCCAAGACTTTATCTCCAAAGCACATCCTGAATCCAGCCCTTTCTCCCATCCCCACCACTAACGTCGTGATCCAAGCCACCTCCATTGCTTACTGAACCACTGCAATCATGTCTTCACTATTCTTCTCCATTCTGTTCTTGACCCCTGAATTTCTGTACCACAGCCAATAGTTTAAGACACTCCAGTGGCTTCATATCACACAAAGAATTGCCTCCAGACTCCTCATTCTCACTCTGCCTTCTCTCCACCCTCACCCAGTACTGTCAGTCACTCACCGCAGCCACATTACTCTTCTCTTCTATTCCTCAGACACAGCAAGTTAGCTTCTGCCTCTGCACTCAGTTTTCCATCTGCCTGAGTCCCCAGATCTTTGCATGGCTCACCATCCTTATTATTCAGGTCTCATCATACATGCCACCTTCTCAAAGAGACCGTCCCTGATGACCCTCGGTATGTGTGTATGTCTAGAGTGTAACTTCCCTGAGGGCATAGGCCAGTGTTAGCCATACGTAACAAAGACAATGACAGAGAGGCCCAAAGGTAGAGCAGCTAAAGGACAAAGAAGTTCATTTCTTGCTCATCAGAGAGTGTCTGGGTCCTTCCTTCATGTTGGTCTGCTGTCTCCAAGGAGATTACCACCATCTGCAGGAGCAAAGCTTGGTCCCACTACATGTCCATGCAGTGGGAAAGGGGTCAGGGAGGAGGCAGCATAACCACTGTCTTAAAGTCTAGAGTCACATCTCTTCCACTCACCTGACACTGGTGAGACTCAGCCACATGGTCACACCTAACTACCTCTGAGGCTGGGAAATGTAGCCTATCCATGTATCCAGAAGGATGGATACCTGGTATGTAAAGAATGAATAAACAAAAGGAAAAAAAAAAGGATCTTCTACTGTAGCAAGTAAACATTTCAAGTGCCCCTGGAAACTATCAAAGCTGCAAAAGGAGGTTAGGAAGGTAAAATGCAACCTTCTTCAGTTTGATCCTGTGTGACACACTTGCATCATGGAGGGCACTCATCAAAAAGTCATGGCATTGACCAAAATTTCCATCCTCTCCTCCCCCTCAGCCTATATGCATCATACAGACAGAAAGAAGTGGAGAAAGATGCCCACTGGGGGGCTAATAGAGAATATTATGTCTTTTCCATTTTCTAACTCCCTATTTTCTTCTTAGACCCCTCAGCCACTTTTCCCCAACTTCAACAGAATACTGCATTCCTCTAAGGCCCTGTCCTATTTATTCCAGGTAGGGTGATGATTACAGAAGAACAAACGAGAAAAATGGGGATTTTATAGTAAGCCATTGTTTTCTTCTAAACCTTGTTAAAAGTCTAACTCCACCTGAGATGTACATATCAGCATATTTAACAAAGACCTATGGGACAGCTGGTATGTGCGGGAACAAATCTGTAGATGTCTTGTATGTCTGCACTTAAGGTGGAAAACTGGGGTTTATTAGAAGGATTTCTCTACTCTTCTGTAGTGAGTTTTGTGCATTAAGACCCCCCCCATCCTGAGCATCTGTGGTGAAGTCCAGTCTATAGGCCTTTTAAAAATATTAGTCACATAATCACTTATGAAAGAAAAACAACCAGTGTTCTTTATGTAGCAATATAAGGTCAGGCTTTAATAATTTCAGAAAAATAATCCATTTGGTAATAGTTACAAAACCTCAGCACTGTTCTAGGTGCTGACAATAAGACAATGGACAATTCAGAATTTCCTAAAGAAAAACAGGTAGAACAAAGTGCATGGTTTCTCAACCTTGACTGTGTTGGCATTGGGCAACCAATGATGCTTTGCTGTAAGGGCTGTCCCATGCATTGTAGGATATTTAGTGGCATCCCTGGCCTCTACCCACTAGATGTCATGAGCACCTCACCCCAAGGTGTGGACAACTAAAAATGCTTCAGACATTGCTAAGTGTCACCTGGGGGTAAAATCACCATCATTGAGAACCATTGCCCTAGCGGGCAAGAGCATGGTCTTTGGGACCAGATCTGACTTCAAGTCCCAGCTCTGCCAACCTTTAGCTTTAAAATCCTAGGGAAATTTATTTACCTTTCTGGGTCTTAGTTTCCTGATCTGTTAAATGGGTTAATATGAGGATAGCACTAGATAACGAATATAAGATGTTCAGATCAGTGTTTGATACATAGAAGTGCTTCTGGAAATGTTATCTAAAGGGTACAAAGTTTGATTTGTTCTGGAATCATGTAAAAGCCTCAGTTAATATAAAATCTAGACAATTATTTATCATGCCATTTTTGATTAATTCAACAGGGTTTTGTGGGCCATTATAGGCATATCTGTATCTTTCTGTCTCCGTGTGTGTAGAGTATTGTTTGAAATATTAAATGGGACGTTGTGGGTATTGATGGCATAGAAACAGAGACAGGGCAAGAATAAAGATGCAGATATAAAGAATGGACTTGAGGACAAGGGGTGTGGTGGGGCAGCGAAGGGGAAGCCGGGACGAAGTGAGAGAGTAGCATTGACATATAAACACTACCAAATGTAAAATAGATAGCTAGTGGGAAGCTGCTGCATAACACAAGGAGATCAACACAATGACGGGTGATGACTTAGAAGGCTGGGATGGGGAAGGTGGAAGGAGTCGTGGGAGGGAGGGGATATGGAGATATATGTATAAATACAGCTGATTCACTCTGCTGTACAGCAAAAACTGGCACAACAGTATAAAGCAATTATATTCCAATAAAGGGCTTAAAAAAAAAAGAAAATTACTAGAGTTCTTGTTCTTAATTAACAATTCAGTATTTTCTAGAACTTTCCTTTGCAACAGCTCTTTAATACACTGGATATTGTGGTGGCTCCCAAGAGGATAAGTTTTCCTGCAGGTTTCATTGTCCTCTCTTTCCAGAAATGGGTTCCGAACTTCCCTTGGTTTATTCATTGTGATTGGAGATGGGAAATAACACCAAGTAGTAAAAGGAAGATTCACATGAGAACGAATGCATACTTCCAGTAGAAAGCAGCTTTCATCTCTGGTGACTTTAAACTTGTGAATAGCACCAGTTACTTTGGGTATGTGTTCATCTCTGCTTCAAATTCAAGATCATAACTTTGGTAACCAAGGAACTGGCATGTGAACAGCTGGCCACATTGTAGTGCAGGATGTAAAGTTTGTATGGAGGAAGGGGGAGGACCAGGAAATGCAGTATCAGGATGGTGAGACACTGTCAATGATTGCGGGGGAGATCATTAGGACCAGTCATCAGACTGTTGAACTGACAAAAATATATTAAGTGACATGCTGATTTCATCAAGGAAATGTTAAGCTTAAGTTGGACGGATGGTAGGAAAAAATATGCAGCAAAGTATATTTTTGAAGTTATATATGGTAGAAAATTGTGAAAAGACATTAAAAGGATAATAGGAGTTTTCTGATATTTTAAAGAAAAAATACAGGAACCATATGCAGGTAGCGTTTATGCCCCCAGTTATGTGTATCCCAATGTACTTTATGTGACTAAGGAACAAAGTGAACTTGACAGTTTAATGCAGGTATGATGAGACTCTATGAGATCTCAAAAACTGAACAGTAAGGTGGGGGACCCTTGAGCCAGTAGGTTAAAATGTGGTAGAGAATGTGTACATCTGGATAAACAGAGAAGGAAGTAGAAGCAATGTCCTTATGGGAATATACTTTAGACCACCTAGTCAGATCACTTGGCTCATGCTTTGTTACTCGTGGTATGAACTTCACATAAGCAAAATGCACCATTCTCAGGG
The DNA here is from genome assembly GCF_030028045.1 of Hippopotamus amphibius kiboko. Taxonomy (NCBI): domain Eukaryota; kingdom Metazoa; phylum Chordata; class Mammalia; order Artiodactyla; family Hippopotamidae; genus Hippopotamus; species Hippopotamus amphibius. The sequence continues at coordinate 16,122,647 of NC_080201.1, read as the reverse complement.
TTTGTCAACTCTTCCCACATTTGCTAAGTATTGCCTTCTGTTAAAAACACACTTTCCGAAACATTCTTGACCTCCCTTGTTCAACATTAAATCTAGAGGAACTGGTGATGAAATCAATTGGTTGGACCCATTTCCATCTGAATTTTAATTTTTTAAATTTAATTTTACAAAAGTTATTCATACACATAGCTTTTAGATTCATATAGTCCTACCAGTCTTTAAAAAAAACACATAATCTCCCCTAAAAGTAACCTACCCATTTCCTACTGCCCAGAGGAAAACTGTTTCAATTCTTTTACTGATTTCTTAGGAATTTATCTCCACATCTCAAAATTTATGTTTTTTAATTCCTATTTCTTGATTTTTACTCCTAGACAGTATCCATTGACTTCCTAGTATGGAAAATGAGGACCTAGCTTTCTTTTAAATCCCTCTTCAAGAAAACCATGTAGAATTCTCATCCTCCCAATATTGTAATTTTTATTAGATCAATATTCAGCCTAGCTGAGCCATGCAGTATACTGTGATTACTCTTCTTTTCTGGCGTAACTCTGTTTTCAGTGGTCTTATTTTTGCTTTGTTTTCTATGTAGTGATCATGGCCATGTCTGTAAACTTTCTACCAGTTGTATACCTCTCCTTTCAATATATTCAAATATACTGGATGTTCTATCAATTTCATCTTCTTATTAAAGTTCTCCCAGAGCTCTCTGACTTGCTCCCATCAAGACTCATTGATCTATAAGGTCTGGAGCCCATCTGTTGCCTCTGGATGTCCCTTCTCATCATCCTAGGGTCTCCTTTCTCCTCTGCGCTATGTTGGAGCCTCTTTTTTCTGCATCCTAGTTCATTTAATTCCCGTCCTGTAGTAAATATCATCATCAGTTCCATTTTGCAGTTGAGTCAAATGAGGGCATGGAGAACTTAAGTAAAATTTTCCAAAGTCATATGATTTTAACACAAACGGCACAGCCAGGTCTCAAATCCAGAATCCATCTGACACCAAACCTGTGCCCTAATTACTTACTGAACAGTAAAGGCAGGACCCCTAGCAGTCCTGGCCAAGAGATCAGCTCGATGGTGGGAGCTGGGGGCATCCACAGGTGGCTAAGGGCGTCTTGTAAGCTGTGCTTCCCATGTTCGAGTCAGTCTGCAGCAACATTCCTATTTTAAAGCACTTTTACAGCCCCTGACTCACTGTCCCTAATGGCAGCTTCTTATTTCTGGGATTAGCAGGTAAAAAAAAAAAATAGCTTCTGGGCATGTGACACTATTCTCAGGCCTTTAATGTCAGAAATAATGATCGTGTTAAATTGGAGCTCATTACCACGGAATGAGACCTCATTGAGCCCTCTTTTTGGGGGGTTGTTTAATGGGTTTTTTTCCCTTTTTTTTTTTTTTTTTTTTTTTTAACCTCATTCTTAGTAGCTCTGACATGGTGCACCAGGGGGGAAGTGGGTATTTGGAGTGGTAAATTATCAAATAATAAGAAAGATCTCCTTTCATCGGTGGAAGGAAAAGGGTCCATCCTCCATTGTTCTCACCAAATGCTGGCTGTTCCTTTGTTATGGTTTCACGGAAATTTCCTGAGCCCCTTAAGCCACTAATACCAGTTGTATCCCCAGCAGCCACAACACGTACTTAAAGCATTATATGCAGCACAGCCTTTCCCATAATGAATCTGACAATCCCATTTTATGATTTGTTGAGTGGTTAATTCAAAATATACTGTTCTCTAGAACCAGCTTTCCGGTGGAATCCCTGCTACGCCTTCTGCACAAGCACAAAGGCTTCATATGACCATTCTCAGAGGGCACCACGGGGCTTGATCAGGCCAGGGTTCCACCCTGTGCCTGGACTCCAAAAAGCGGGTGGCCAGCCTCTGCTTTCTGCCCTCTAGAAGCTCCTCTGGTGAACAGTCAGAACTATGGTAACCAGAAATGAATGCCCCACTTGATGAGGAACCTCGTGTCCTCATAGCCTTCTAAGTGTAAAAAGGACTCTGGCATCCAGGAGCAGGCAGAGCAGGCAGGGAGCTTACACCACACAAAGAACAATACAGGGACTGGGGACATTTAATCTGGAGGAGCAAATAAGAGGTAAGGATGTTCCTTGTCCCAAATACGTGATGTGTTATCTTATGAAGGGGATTGTCCCCTTTTCCTGACTGGCCTCAAATGGCAGAATGGGAACCAATGGGCAGAAATTACAGGAAATCAGATTTTCACTCTAGATAAAAGAGAGTCTTCCCACAGAGCTGTTGGGAAACATCACAGGCTTCCCTGTGAGCAACTGTGTGTCTCCTTTTATTAAAAGTGTCGAGAGAGATGGGACGTCCACAGATATTCCAGAGGAGAATCACACGCTAGGCTTTCAGCAGGACTAATAATCTAAAATATGCCATATAATCACAGGGTTCTATGAGTCTAAGAGTGGAGGGGAAGACCGAAGACCTATGGGCAGTTTTTTTTACAATTTATTTATTTATTTGTTTGTTTGTTTGTTTGTTTATTGGCTGTGTTGGGTCTTTGTTGCTATGTACCGGCTTTCTCTAGTTGCAGTGAGCGGGGGCTAGTCTTCGCTGCGGTGCTCAGCCTTCTCAATGAGGTGGCTTCTCTTGTTACAGAGCACGGGCTCTAGTGTGCAGGCTTCAGTAGTTGTAGTGCATGGGCTTAGTTGCTTCGCTGCATGTGGGATCTTCCTGGACTAGGGCTCGAACCTGTCCCCTGCATTGGCAGGTGGATTCTTAACCACTGCACCACCAGGAAAGTCCTGGGCAGTTTTTTAAAAACAGAGTTTTTAGGTATAAGTTGGTGCTACTTTAGAAGCCAGCAAACTTCTTCTTAAAGGGCCAGAGAGTAAATATTTTAGACTTTGTGGACCATATAATCTGTCGTGATGATTCAGCCCTGATATAGTGCAAAAGACAATGCAGAAATAGTCCATACACAAACGAATGAGTGTGTCTGTGTTCCAATAAAACTTTATTGACAAAAAAAACCAGTGGGCCGGATTTGGCCCATGAGCCTTAATTTGCTAATGGCTGAGGCAATAGTGAGAAGCCCCCAAAATAAAAAGGCTATGATAGTGCTGCAAGTGTGTTTGTGAGTGTCACACTCGTGTACTGCAGACATATGTGTTTCTTTGTGTGTGGGGATGCGTAGTTGTGTGTGCGTGGTTTGGGGAGTGGTGAGCAGAAAGAGACAGGACACATGTGTGTACACAGAGCAATAAAGTCTCTAAGATGCCCCGGCCATGGTCTGTGCAGACCAGGGCTCTGTCACAGTGATGTGAAGGCTCCAGCCCCAGAGGGACCCCAGGGGGAGTTGTATATGGTGTCTGAAATTTTTCTGCTTCACTCTCTTTGCTTTGGGCATCTGCCTTGTGAAGGAAAAGGCCTAACTGAATGCAACTCTGTCCTGAAGGAGTGAAAATACAGTTACCCAGATTGGCTTATCAGATTGGTTGCTTGTCACATAGGCCTTCAAAATAGCGAAGTCAGGCTAGATTGGTGCCTGATGCAACCAAGAATGGCAAGGAAGTCCTCAACTCCTGAAAAGAAGGTTATAAGGGAGCCAGCCTACTGAGAGGGGGAGAGGGGACAGGGGAGAGAGGGAAAGCGATGGGGGAAGGGCAGGGAGAGACAGAGAGAGAGGAGGTGGGGGAGGGCAGAGATTGGCATGTTAGCTTAGGATGACCCTGTCTGTGTCTCCACCCCCGCTGCCAATTTTTCTGGGTTATTCTCAGGGTCATTTTAAACAGGATATTTTTAAGCAGCTGATGAGCATTTGCAGAGACTAGGGCATCTGGGGGTCCTTGATCATCTGGTTTGGTTAGAGTTCAAGATGGTTAGAATTTTGCAAATTCTATTTCTTGGAGTCAACGTACTTTCCTGGAGGGTTTCTTCTCCCAGATCATTACCATTTGCTGCTCCTAAGGACTGCTCCTTCTCTCTAAATACATCCCCTTTCCCCACGTAAACTTTAAAAGCCTCCTAGCCCAGGTGGCACACGCGCAAGCGCGCACACACACACACACACACACACACACACACACACACGCAGACTTAGACATACACGTGCATCTCCTCAGCATCCAGGAAGCATCTCGCCGCCATTTGCCGCTGCCTTGTGTTTCCATGGCGGCCATCTTGTCACATCTGAAGAGGGAAAGGACAGCCTCCCCCGTTCCCTCTGAAGTGCACTGTGCGGTGCTGATTTTTTTTTTCAATCATCTCTAAATAGAGGTTTCTCTCCCCATCCTACCAGCTCAGCACCCGAGCGCGCAATGAGCGTGCCCTGCATTTGAAATCTGACATCTCCCTCTCTCACTCATTCACTCTGTCTTCAGCTTGGCAGAGCGCTTAAAAATTGGTATCCCTTTAACTAGGCGAGCTATTCTTCTGCGGGGAGATGACCTTTTACACAGAAGATAGGGCTGTCATAAGTGATCGCTGATATATGGAAGTTTCCTGTGTATTTCCAGCAAGGAATGGGACTGCACCGAAGAGCAGTGGGTGTTTGCATGGTGTTTCTGTGCAACGTGTGAAAAGATATATTATATTACTATATATGGGCCTGAATAAATTATCACCAGTTCTTTAAAATACTGCTAGCCCTCATGAGGCACATCCATTCATTTTTTTTTAATTGAAAAGAAAAATTTTGTCTGATTCAAAGGCTCTTAGGGGAAAAAGATGGAGGGAAAATCATTGAAAATAGGAAAAATTTCCATGGGTTTTATAGAAATTAATTGCACTCAAAGTCATGAAAATAATCTTTAAATAATTCTTCCCACAGACTTGGGAAATGAAAACAATAAATGACTTTTTATTCTCCAAGATAGTACATTATCCCGAAGTCTTCAACATTACCCCTCTTTTCTTATCAGAAGCCTAAGGTCTGATTTTTCTACCAAGCAGAATATTATGTAGTTTTTTCTAAATGTTAATCTATATTACCATGGAGTTGTGGAATTCACGTAGCAGAATGAAATGTGAAATTTCCAAAATGGGAAATGATGAGGATTTGCTTGCATGGCACAGATCCATTGGGTACCACACTGAGTGTTAATGAGTTTTAACTTCAGGGCCTTGTCATTTGCTCAAATAATGTATATACCAGGGGTTATTAGTACACCAAGGGAACAGGGCCCACACAACCTCGTATGATGCACTGTTCGATGGAATGGAAATACAAGGGATGTGCTGACTACCTTAAGTGCCCCCCTTTTCATCATTTAAGAAAAAATCCTGGGATGACTGCTCTCACAGTGAAAGAACTACTTCTCTTTGCCACTGGGCCCTTTCTCTAAGCTACTGGAAAAGTCTGAGGGTATACCTAGCTTTTGTTTACTTACAGACTTACTCACTGGGTGATGTCATCTTTGACCAAACAGAAGGAAAACCTGGTAGAAGGCTCACAGCTCTCTCACCCTAAACCAGTCCCAGGGTTGTCCACCCTAATTTAGTGGCAATAATGACATCCAAGAACTAAATATTTTAGGCCTGAGTGTCACCCAAGGGTCACTCCAATATCTGGAATCCCTCTTTTGACATGCTCACCTATGACCTATATTTCTGATTTTCATTGCTTAAGGACTATGCAGACCTCCTGTGTACCTTCATTAAGTGGCTGCCTTCAGACATAAATCTAGGAACAGCTCTGTTGCTGTGACCAAAATTCTAACATTAGAATTCTTAATATTGGGTTAAAAAAGGAATTGTTCTCTTCAAAAATGCAAATACTTCTGAGGAGCTAAAACATAATTAATATTTTGACTATAATGTTATTTTTGCTATGTAGTAATTGTCTAACAACTAACCACTATATTCATTAGCTCATCTCCCTGTGATAACCCAGCAAGGTCAATATATTAAAAATAAGGAAAGTGGTATTCGGAGAGTTTAAACTTCTTATCCATACTAACACATCTCGTAAGTGGCAGGCCTGGGATTCAAATTCATCTTTCTCATTTGAAAACTTGTATAGCTGATTCCTGTATGTTGTCAAATAAGACCCTTACCAGTTTGTTTACTAACTGAAAGCCATTTTGATAAGAACATTTTAAAGAAGAGAGAGAGAAAGAGAGGGAGAGAGAACATTGGTTAATTTAAGGTTGAGAAGATGCCACGAGACCATGGAATGGTACTAAAGAAAACATTACCTGGTATAGTTTTACCCTGAGATGACCTGCCCTTTGGTAGTTCTTTGCTCGATTGATTTCAGGCAGGATTCCTGAGCCCTTTGCGTAGAATGTTTCTTCTGGAAACAGGGGATGTTGTGATGTTAGTTCGTTGTAGTTGGAGAGATTGGGACTGCCAGGGTCAATAAGGAGTAGCAACTGGACAGCTGTTTTTTACATGATCTTCTAAAGATGTGTCAAAATGTGTTCAAACATGCAGGAGTCTCAAGAAAAGACTCCATGTATGGCCAGAGTGCACATGAACCTAGATGTCTAAACACAACAGAAAGGAAAGTTTTAGTAACTTTTCCCATCAGGACTTTTTTTTTCAATTGCAAGGCATGGATACCCCAACCCCAAATGGCAGGAGCCAAGGAGATGTATGGACTCATCTAACTGAGAAACTCATGGGAAGCTCCCCTTGGATAGGTAGCCAGGTCAGAGGTAGCATTTGATTAGGGACTTAAACCAGGTTACCAGGTTTCTTCTCTCCCCCTGTCACTTGGAGCTGCCTCCTTCATACTACTTCTTTTCCCTGGAGGAGTATCCTCTTAGAGTCAAGAAATGGCTGTAGTAACCCAGATCCTACGTTCTCTCACTACAGATGCTGTAGGAAAGAGGGAACATCTTTTTCACAGAAGTCCCTACAAAAGTCTCATGATAACCCACTGGGTCACATGCCCATCCCTCAGCCAATCACAGTGGCCCAGGAGGAATGCAGTATGCTGATTGGATTAGGCCTGGATCAGGTGCTGTATCCCTGGCTTCAGCCTCACTGAAACCATGTGAATAGATATGGGAGGAGAGATAGATCTGAAAATGGCTGCCATCAGGAAAGCAGTGAATGGATGCTGAAGCTCCAGAGGCAATGAATGTCCACTGCAAGGTCTGTCTAGTTTTTTGGCTCTCCACAAACATGTGGACCAACTAAGTGGAATGCTCCAGCCCCTTCCTTTGGTGAATACTGCTAGGCTTGTATCAATAAGTGAAGCCAATGAAGCAGGAAACAGGGATGCCCAAGACTTTCTTTCATTGTGGCATACTCAAGTTAGGTGAAGCTGCAGGACCAAGTTTATGCCTTTGTCTGCATTTGGTACTTGATGTTTCTTAGTTCATCTTACTTTTATTTTGGAAAAGAGCATCCTAGAACCTTGCTGCTGGAAGAGTAGCTCACAGACTGGTGGCATCAACATCACCTGGGCACTTCTTAGAAATTCCCCACCCCAGACCTGCTGAATCTAGGAGCATAGGAGGGCAAAAATTTTTTAAAGGTACAGATAGTACATATTTCAGCTTTATAGGTCATATAACCTTTGTCGTTGACGTCTCAAGTCTGCCTGCTGTTGGAGCTCAAAAACAAGCCATAGAGGACTTGTGCACAAATGGGTGTGGCTCTGTTTCAACAACTCTTTATTTACAAAAAACAGGCTGCAGGCCAGATTTGGCCCAGCACCTATATAGTTTGCCAGTCCCTGGCCTAAAAGATCAGACATCATGGCAGGGACTGAAGTCTCCTGGTTTTCACCTCTGCTCTGGGTATATATATGTAGATGGATTATTAGAATCTGATTTGGAAATAATCTGCTCATTCATTCATTTCTTCAAAGTGTATGTGTTGAGTATCCCCTCTTTGGGATGTGTTTCAGCAAGAGTGATTGAAGGGGTCCAGGATTTCCTGAGTACCTATGACATGTGGGTACTCTCCAGAGGGCACACCCTCTTTCTGGTGTGCAGAACTGAGGCTTGTGTGCAGTGCAGGGCATTGCTGTTTTGTCAAAGACCAGTATGTTTGGCAAGTGGGGCCTTTTGTGCCCATCTCCCCGGGGCACCAGACACCGTCTCAGTCCTGGAGAATAGAACATCCTCAACTTCTCTAGATGCAGCTGTGAGGTGCAGGTCTGGAGGAGAGCCAACAGGGTCCACCCCAGCCTCCATTTCCTTTGGATCCACTTTCCTTTGCCAGCTCCACAAAGGATTGCAGGCAACAGAGAGGCCTCACAAAGATAAGCTGCATAGAGCTGTGTCACAGGCTGCAGGGTCCCTCTGTGGAGATGCTATTCTCTTCCCTTTGCACCAAATGTCAACTCCACTGCCTCTCCCCAGCAGCTGACGTCTGTGTGCATTCTTTCATTTTTCTCTAGAGAGCCCTCCTGTCCAGGACGTTTTTTATTTTACATTTGAAAAAGCAGAGGCTCTGCGCAGAGCCTGAGTTTCCAGCTCCAGGCCCACAGCTGCTGTGCGGCCTCAGATTTTTGCCTCGGGCTCCCTCAGCCTCGCCCGGGGAGGTGAGCACTCCTTTGTGCTGTCACTGCAGCTGTGGTCCTGCTGCTGGGTGGCTGGAACCCACTTCATACCTGAGGAGAAGCGAGTTATTACTTCACTCTGACCACTTATGTGCTGAAAAGTCTTGGCTTCATACTTGCAGCCAAGCTGTTGAATCCCCACACCTTAAAGGAAGAGAAGATAGTCGGTGCAGCAACATCCAGAGGCTGCAGCCGTGTGCCCTGTCCCTCCCTGTGTTTGTTAGCAGTCCCCCTTCCTTCTCAGTCTCGTCCCCTTCCTCCACTGCTGGCCTCATCAGGGCAAGAATTCAGCAATTCCTCAAGGTTGCAACAACCTTCTTGCCCCCTCCCACTCCCCTTAAGCAGAGCCAAGAAGGACAATTAGACCAAATCATGTGGGCTAGTGGCAGGATTCTTAGCCAGGATTCTCTCAGGTTTACCTCGGACAGAGCAAGGTCTTGGGTTCAAACCACCAGCAATTCGCAATTGCTTACATCAAAAAACTGAAAATTGTTGCAGTATCAAGCAGTATCAGCAGTATTTTGTCTTGTGGAACTGAAAACCACAGCCACAGAAAGATAGAGAAAATGAAAAAGCAGAGGACTTTGTACCAGATGAAGGGACAGGATAAAACCCCAGAAAAACAACTAAATGAAAAGGAGATAGGCACCCTTCCAGAAAAAGAATTCAGAACAATGATGGTGAAGATGATCCAGGACTTTGAAAAAAGACTCAACGCAAAGATCGAAAAGTTGCAAGAAAAGTTTATCAAAGACCTAGAAGAATTAAAGAACAAACAAACAGAGATATGCAACACAATAACTGAAATGAAAAATACACTAGAAGAAACCAATAGCAGATTAACTGAGGCAGAAGGACAAATAAGTGAACTGGAAGACAGAATGGTGATAATCACTGACAAAAGAATGAAAAGAACTGAAGACAGCCTGAGAGACCTCTGGAACAATGTTAAACACACCAACATTCACATTATAGGGGTCCCAGAAGGCAAAGAGAGAGAAAGGACCCAAGAAAATATTGGAAGAGATTATAGTTGAAAACTTTCCTAACATGGGAAAGGAAATAGCTACCCAAGTCCAGGAAACACACCGAGTCCCAGGCAGGACAAACCCAAGGAGAAACACACCAAGACATATAGTAGTCAAAAATTAAGGACAGAGAAAAGTTATTAAAAGCAGCAAGGGAAAAATGACAAATAGCATACAAGGGAACTCCCATCAGGTTAACAGGTGATTTCTCAGCAGAAACTCTGCAAGCCAGAAGGGAGTGGCACTACATATTTAAAGTGATGAAAGGGAAGACCCTACAACCAAGAATACTCTACCCAGCAAGGATTTCATTTAGATTCAATGGAGAAATGAAAAGCTTTACAGACAAGCAACAGCTAAGAGAATTCAGCACCACCAAACCAGCCCTACAACAAATGCTAAAGGAACTTCTCTAAGTGGGAAACATAAGAGAAGAAAAGGACCTACAGAAACAAAAACAAAACAATTAAGAAAATGGTAATAGGAACATACATATCAATAATTACCTTGAATGCAAATGGACTTAATGCACCAACCAAAAGACACAGACTGGCTGAATGGATACAAAAACAAGACCCATAGATGCTGTCTACAAGAGACTCACTTCAGACCTAGGGACACATACAGACTGAAAGTGAGGGGATGGAAAAAGATAATCCATGCAAATGGAAATCAAAAGAAAGCTGGAGTAGCGATACTCATATTAGATAAAATAGACTTTAAAATAAAAAATGTTACAAGAGACAAGAAAGGACATTACATAAAGATCAAGGGATCAATTCAAGAAGAAGAGATAGCAATCATAAATATATATGCACCCAATATAGGAGCACCTCAATACGTAAGGCAAATGTTAACTATGTAAGAGGAAATCAAGAGTAACACAATCATAGTGGGGGACTTTAACACCCCACTTACACCAATGGACATATCATCCACACAGAAAATTAATAAGGCAACACAAGCTTTAAATGACACAATAAACCAGCTAGATTTAATAGATATCTGTAGGACATTACATCCAAAAACAGCAGATTACATGTTCTTCTCAAGTGCACATGGAACATTCTCCAGGATAGATCACATTTTGGGTCATAAATCAAGCCTTGGTAAATTTAAGAAAATTGAAATCATATTAAGCATCTTTTCTGACCACAATGCTATGAGATTAGAAATCAATTACGGGGAAAAAAAACTGTAAAAAAAACACAAACACATGGAGGCTAAACAACACGCTACTAAATAACCAACAGATCACTGAAGAAATCAAAGAGGAAATCAAAAACTACCTAGAGACAAATGACAATGAAAACACAATGATCCAAAACTTATGGGATGCAGCAAAGGCAGTTCTAAGAGGGAAGTTTATAGCAATACAATCCTACCTCAAGAAACAAAAAAAACATCCCAAATAAACAATCTAACTTTACACCTAAAGAAACTAGAGAAAGAAGAGCAAACAAAACCCAGTTAGTAGATGGAGAGAAATCATAAAGATCAGAGCAGAAATAAATGAAATAGAAACAAAGAAAACAATAGCAAAAATCAATAAAACTAAAAGCTGGTTCTTTGAGAAGATAAATAAAATCGATAAACCTCTAGCAAGACTCATCACGAAAATGAGGGAGAGGACTCAAACAATAAAATCAGAAATGAAACAGGAGAAGTTACAACAGACACCGCAGAAATAAAAAACACCGTAAGAGACTACTACAAGCAACTATATGCCAATAAAATGGACAACCTGGATGAAATGGACAGATTCTTAGGAAGGTATAGTCTTCCAAGACTGAATCAGGAAGAAATAGAAAATATGAACAGACCAATCACAAGCAATGAAATTGAAACTGTGATTAAAAATCCCCCAACAAACAAAAGTCCAGGACCAGATGGATTCACAGGTGAATTTTATCAAACATTTAGAGAAGAGCTAACACCCATCCTGCTCAAGCTCTTCCAAAACATTGCAGAGGAAGGAACACTCCCAAACTCATTCTATGAGGCCACCATCACCCTGATACCAAAACCAGACAAAGGTACTACAAAAAAAGAAAACTACAGACCAATATCACTGATGAATTTAGATGCAAAAATCCTCAACAAAATACTAGCCAACAGAATCCAACAACACATTAAAAGGATCATACACCATGATCAAGTGGGGTTTATCCCTGGATTGCAAGGATTCTTCAATATATGCAAATCAATCAAGGTGACACACCATATTAACAAATTGAAGGATAAAAACCACATGATCATCTCAATAGATGCAGAGAAAGCTTTTGACAAAATTCAACATCCATTGATGATTAAAACTCCCCAGAAGGTGGGCATAGAGGGAAACTACGTCAACATAATAAAGGCCATATATGACATACCCACAGCAAACATCATTCTCAATGGTGAAAAACTGCAAGCATTCCCTCTAAGATCAGGAACAAGACAAGGATGTCCACTCTCACCACTACTATTCAACATAGTTTTGAAAGTCCTTGCCACAGCAATCAGAGAAGAAAAAGAAATGAAAGGAATCCAAATTGAAAAAGAAGTAAAACTGTCACTGTTCGCAGATGACATGATACTATACATAGAAAATCCGAAAGATGCCACCAGAAAACTACTTGAGCTAATCAATGAATTTGGTAAAGTTGCAGGATACAAAATTAGCATACAGAAATCTCTTGCATTTCTGTACACTACCAATGAAAGATCAGAAAGAGAAATTAAGGAAACAATCCCATTCACCATTGCAACAAAAAGAATAAAATACCTAGGAATAAACCTAACCAAGGAGGTAAAAGACCTGCACTCAGAGAACTATGACACTAATGAAAGAAATCAAAGGTGACACAAACAGATGGAGGGACATACCATGTTCTTGGATTGGAAGCATCAACATTGTGAAAATGACTATACTACTCAAAGCAATTTACAGATTCAATGCAATCCCTATCAAATTACCAATGGCATTTTTCACAGAACTAGAACAAGAAATTTTACGATTTGTATGGATACACAAAAGACCCCGAATAGCCAAAAAACAAACAAACAAACAAAAACCTTAAAATTGTTATACCACATCCTGAACCTCATCTTCCCTCAGAGAAAGGATTAGGAGGTCAGCTCAGGAACCTTGGCCTAGATGCCATAGTGGGCATGGCATAGATGTTTCCATCAAAAACCAGCCCATGTTTATTGATGGTCTATTAAGCCTTCTCCAGAGACTCTGCAGAAACATCGCAACTGGCCTCCCTGGTTCTATGGTTACCCCTTGCCCCCTCCATAGTCCATTTTCCACAGAGCAGCCTGAGTCATCTTTGTAAAGCATAAATCATATCACTCCCTTGCTCAAATCTTCAAGATCATCCAGTTGCACTTAAACTGAAATTCATACCCTTTGTCTGTTTTTCTATTGGGTTGTTCATCTTTTTTTTTTCCAGATTGGTAAGAGCTCTTTGTAGATTAAGATCTCAGTCATCTGTGATGGAGACATTTTTCTCAAATCTATTGTTTTGTCTTTAGACTTTGTTGATGGCATCTTTTGTCTTATAAAAATTTTACATTTTTATATAATCAAATATGTTCAACTTTTCTTTATGCCTTTTGGGTTTCTTGGGTTGATTAAGATGGACGTCCTTCTGAGCAGGACTATAGTCCACCTTGATTTTTCTTTTAAGAGGTTTTCATGGTTTATATTTTACATTTAAGTCTACTCCATTATAATTTCTTTTTGTATTTGGTCAGAGATGGGGGCCTACTTTCATTTTCCTCTAGTCCACTGACAAACTGTGGCCCATAGGCCAGCTGTCTGTGTTTGTAAATAAAGTTTTAGTGGAAGATGGTCATAGCCACTCATTTACATATTGTCTATGGTTGCTCTTGCAATATAATGCAGAACTACATCCTTGTGGCAAAGACTACAAGGCCCACAAAAGCCTAAAATATCTACGAACTGTAGTCAGTGGGAAGTTGTTGTATAACAAAGGGAGTCCAACTCGAGGACGGAAGATGCCTTAGAGGACTGGGGCAGGGAGGGTGGGGGGGACTCGAGGAGGGGGAGTCAAGGAAGGGAGGGAATATGGGGATATGTGTATAAAAACAGATGATTGAACCTGGTGTACCCCAAAAAAATAAAAATAAAATAAAATATATAAAAAAAAAATCTACGAACTGGCTCTTTACAGAAAAATCTTGACCACTGCTGCTCTAGATGGCTAGCCATTTGTGGCAGCATGATTTGTTAAATAAACCACCCTCTACCCTCTGAAATAAAATTCTTTCTTTGTCATATGTGAAATTCTAATGTGTCCTAGGCTCTTTCCTGGGTTTTTCCATTCTGTTCTACTGGTCTCTTTGTCTGTCTTTCTGCCAATACCACTTAGATGTGATTACTGTGAAATTCTATCTGGCAAGACATATCCCTCCGCACAATTCTTATTTTTCATGCTTTTTTGACTGTTCTCATGTGATTACCCTTCCATTAGAATTTAAGATATTTTTATCCATTTCCAAAAAAAAAAAAATGAAAACTTTGTTGGAATTCTAATTAGAATTACATTAAATTTAGATATGTATTTTGGGAAGGATGGATACTTTTATAATATTAATTCTTCTTATCTAAGAAAATACTTTTCTATCTTTTCAGTTCTTATTTGGGGTCTTTAATAAGATTTTATAATTTTATTCATATAGATCTGTATTAGTCAAGTTCTGGTCAGAGACAGAAACCACACCAGTAATTTGAACATGGAAACTTTATATAAAGTCTCATTAACTAGTAAAAGATGGTTAACTTCTAAAAACGTTAAAAAAAAAAAAGACTCCAAGGGTTACAGGAATAGGAAATGCAGGAAATAGCTACTATTTCTAGGACTGAATGAAATAACACAAGGAAGGAACAAAGAACTTGGGAGCAGGCAGGACCCCAAAACCCAAGGCTGAAATTCAAGAGGGTATAGCAGCCACGGGAAAAAGATTGCCTACGTCCAAGTTCCTTTTATGTTAAATTTGGCCCTATGTATTTTTATGTTTTTCGAAAAATCTTTATTGTCATTTTTTTTCCCATTCTCATTTTCAGGTGCTTATTGCCAGTAGAGTGAAGCTATTGATTTTTGTGTATTTATCTTTACTATCTTTACTAAACTGTCTTATTTATTTGACTAGTGTGTCATTAGCATCTCTTATGTTTTCTAGGTAGTCAAACATATCAGCACAAAAGAGATAGTTTTGTCCATCTTTCTCAATATTGATACCAGTGATTTCCTTTTCTTGCCTCAGTGCATTCACTAGTTCCTCAGATAATGTTAACTTTAGCACTTTATCTATTCTACCAAGTTTTTTAAAATATTAAACTCCCTCTGTTCTTAATTTTTGGCTCCTAGATATGTCCAAATCTGAGAGATGTGTATGGATATCTCCAACTCTTATTCATTTTAATTAAAATCTTCTTATATGTTTAGTAGCTTTTTTTTCTTTATATATTTTTGTGTTACATTGTATGGTGCATACAGGTTTAAGGATATTGTATCTCCTTTATTCACTGGGCTTTTTAACATCATCCTGTCACTCTTCCTTCTGTTCTATACCCTCAACCTTAAATTCTACCTTTTCTAATATCGATATTGCTATATTTGCATTCTTTTTTGCCTGATTACTCTTTAGCTGTACTTTCCATTTTATCTCTCCTGTCTCAGCTTCTCATGGTAGAACCAAATAATGTAGGTCTCTGCCGGAGCCTGCCGGCAAAATCGATCAGGTCCTTAGGCAAACACGACGCGGCTAAGAAAGACAGACAGACAGACACATAAAAGATGGGGTCGAGAGGGCCAGAAGCTCATAGGCAACTGACAAACTTCTTTATTTTACAGTGGCTTTTTATACAGATTAAATCAGAGGAGTCATTGACAACAAGGCTAACAGAAAAATGATTCTTACTTTAGAGAACAATGTGTTTTTCCCATAACCATCTACCGTAGTGAGCATAAGACCTCCTGTTGATTGTTTCTAGATGTACTAGCAAGATCACAGACCTATGGGCGAACATAGTGCAGCCCAGGGGATCACATGCTGTTTGTTTAAGCACTTATTCAAAGGTCAGGGGTGGCAGGACAGAGAGCTATGCTTGCCTTGGCAAGCCCTTACAGTAAGGCAGCTCCCAGGGCTATGTCCTGGAGACCAAGGCGCTTGTTGGGGGCAACTACGGAAACCAGGACCCCTGTTCAGGGTGGCTCCCCGCAGGTCTCACTCTTGCATTTCTCCAGAAACTGTGTTTTTAGATTCTGACACCTCCAGTGGTTTCCAGTGGGTCTCAGTAACAGTGGATGCTACCTTCAGTCAGAAGTAAGCACGACACGTGCTCTCTGCTCTTTCCATACTAGTTCCCCCCTAAAATGGCACTGAAATTAGTGCCCTACTGAGTAGGATAAGTGCTTTAGCAATAGTCCCCAAATAAGATCCTAGCCTTTTGTCCGTTACTGCCCTGAACATGCTTGATTTGATTTTTTGCTCATTTTGACCCAACCTCTTGCTTCATCTGAGTATAGAAATGACCAGCTGGATGCGCCTCCTTTCTGCTTATATTAACAGTAACTTCCATATATTGAGTCTGGCTGTGCGGCAGGCACTTTGCATACCCTACACACATTATCTTATTAATCCTCACATTCATCCTAGGGAATGTATTACTGTTCCTGGTATGCAGATGAAGAGACTTAGGTAGCATGCGTACTTGCGGAAACACAGGCTGTAAAGAGCAGAGATGGAACTTGGCATTTATTTTGTTTTACTCGATACACTGCTTCTCCCTTTTCCAGAGTCTACCAGACCACAATACAGCCCCAGCCTGTGCTGAGATTGGGGCTGTAGGGTGATGGAGGCAGAAGGCAAAAACATTCCCGAATGACCCAGTAATGGCCATTTCACCAGCTTTGCCAGACTGACACTGAATAGTGCCACTATATCCTCTGAGCTTAACACCTCTATGCCTCCATGGCATAGAAATCAGACCTTATCATTAAAGATCTGAAAGTTCAGCAAAAATCTTTCATAATAAGGTTTAGGGTTATGCAGATATTATAAGATACAAAATTTTATCTCCCCCAACCTGCCATTGGCAGATCTTCCTCCATCGGGTCATGGGAACCACTCACTCACTGTGTTCTTGGGACTGTGCAAGACACTGGTGTTAACTGCCAAGGGTGCGGTTGAGAGGTTTACACATTCAGTAGGGCATGTGCCCCACAAAGAAAAGCTTTAAAAAGGTAGATGTCACAGAGCATGGGGAGGTGCTGCAGTAAGTGTCTCGGAAGGTCAGAGACGATGTTCTCCCAGGGAAAGATTTAGGGGGATAATGCACTTGATCTAGGCTAAAAGAAGATAAGAAACGAGTGAAAAGAAGGAAATTATGAGAAATAAAAGCCAATGCCTGGAGGTGGATATATAGCACATGGAGAAGGAACAGGACATCATAGTTTGTGTGAGAAGGATTGTGGTAGAAGTTAATGCTGGGGTTACTTGGTGCAGATCATGCTGTGGTGAAAGACTTTGGATTTCATCCTGTGGGTAGTGGGAAGCATTTGAAAGTGTTTGAGCAGGGAACCAGGTATAAGGTAGTTGTCTCAAGAGCAATCTGGTGGGTTGGAGTGTGTGAGAGAGAGAGGAGTTTAGTAAGTGGTAAAAGAACAAAAGCAAACATTTCAGAAAATAAAAACTTTAAAGGGCCAATAATCATTTGGAAAAAAAATGGTTCATTTTCTATGTTATTAAGTTAATACAAATTGAAACAACTGTGAGATATCCTTCTATACCCCCAAAAATGCAAAAAAGATTTTAAAGTATGATATTCCATGTTATCAGAGGAAGCAACCTTGAGTCTTTCATATACTGTTATTGGGCATATAAGACATTTCAGGAGAAATTTATAAGTGTAGACCAAGATTTCCCAAAATAGTCAAATCCCTTGACCTATTATCTCCATATGAATAATTAATGGTAAGGAAATAATGAGTCTGTGTTCCACGTTTTAGATACAATAATCTCCACTGGAGCACTGTTTATAATAACAAAAAATAGAATCAACTTAATGTTAAGGGTTAGGGCATTAGTTAAATGAATGATGATACAATGATGGTGTATTCATACAATGGAATACCCCACAGCTATTTAAAATGGTTTCTATGCACTGATGAAAGAAATCAAAGATGACACAAACAGTTGGAGAGATACACCATGTTCTTGGATTGGAAGAATCAACATTGTGAAAATGACTATACTACCTAAAATAAACTACAGATTCAATGTAATCCCTATCAAAGTACCAGTGGCATTTTTCACAGAACTAGAACAAAAAATTGTACAATTTATATGGAAACACAAAAGACCCCAAATAGCCAAAGCAAAATGAGAAGAAAAGACAGAGCTGGAGAAATCAAGCTCCCTGACTTCATACTATACTACAAAGCTACAGAAATCAAGACAGTATGGTACTGGCAAAAAAACAGAAATATAGATCAATGGAACAAGATAGAAAGCCTAGAGATAAACCCATGTACATATGGTCACCTTATCTTCAACAAGGGAGGCAAGAATATACAACGGAGAAAAGATAGCCTCTTCAATAAGTGGTGCTGGGAAAACTGGACAGCTACTTATAAAAGAATGAATTTAGAACATTCCCTATCACCATACATAAAAATAAACTCAAAATGGATCAAAGACCTAAATGTAAGGCCTGACACTATAAAACTCCTAGAGGAAAATATAGGCAGAACACTCTATGATATAAATGACAGCAAGATCTTTCTTGACCCACCTCCTAGAGTAAAGGAAAGAAAAACAAAAATAAGCAAATGGGACCTAATGAAACTTAAAAGTTTTTGCACAGCAAAGGAAACCATAAATATGATGAAAAGACAACCCTTGGAGTGGGGGAAAATATTTGCCAGTGAAACAACTGACAAAAGATTAATCTCCAAAATATATAAGCAGCTCACGCAGCTCAATACCAAAAAAACAAACAACCCAATCCAAAAATGGGCAGAAGACCTAAACAGACATTTCTCCAAAGAAGACACACAGATGGCCAACAAACACATGAAAAGATACTCAACATCACTAACCATTAGAGAAATGCAAATCAAAACTACAATGAGGTATTGCCTCATACCAGTCAGATTGGCCATTGTCAAAAACTCTAGGAACAATAGATGCTGGAGAGGCTGTGGAGAAAAGGGAACCCTCCTGCACTGTTGGTGGGA
The DNA here is from genome assembly GCF_030028045.1 of Hippopotamus amphibius kiboko. Taxonomy (NCBI): domain Eukaryota; kingdom Metazoa; phylum Chordata; class Mammalia; order Artiodactyla; family Hippopotamidae; genus Hippopotamus; species Hippopotamus amphibius. The sequence continues at coordinate 16,103,880 of NC_080201.1, read as the reverse complement.
ATGTAAATTGATTCAGCCACTATGGAAAACTGTATGGAGGTTCCTTAAAAAATTAAAAATAGAACTACTGTATGACCCAACAATCCCACTACTGGGCATATACCTGGAGAAAACCATAAGTCAGAAAGATACGTGTACCACAATGTTCATTGCAGCGTTATTTACAATAGCCAGGACATGGAAGCAGCCTAAATGTCCATCGACAGATGAATGGATAAAGAAGATGTGGCACATATATACAATGGAATATTACTCAGCAATAAAAAGAATGAAATTGAGTTATTTGTAGTGAGGTGGATGGACCTAGAGTCTGTCATATAGAGTGAAGTAAGTCAGAAAGAGAAGAACAAATACTAACACATATATATGGAATTTTAAAAAAATGGGTATTGATGAACTCAGTGGTAGAGGAAGAATAAAGATGCAGAGGTAGAGAACAGACTTGAGGACATGGAGAGATGGGGAAGGAGAAGCTGTAACAAAGTGAAAGAGTAGTATTGACATTTATATACTACCAAACGTAAAATAGATAGCTAGTGGGAAGCAACTGCCTAACACAAGGAGATTACCTTGGTGACTGGTGATGACCTAGAGGGGTGGGATAGGGAGGGTGGAGGGATGCTCAGGAGGGAGCCTTAAGAGGCAGAGGAAATGGGAATATATGTATAAATACAGCTGGTTTGCTTTGTGGTACAGCAGAAACTGGCACAACAGTACAAAGCGATTATACTCCAATAAAGATCAAAAAAAAAAAAAAGGGATTAGGAACGTGAACATAAAACACGACTGAAAGATTGAAAAAGCAAAAAAAAAAAAAAAGTGTCTGTGAAGAGCAGTTGAGATGGACAAATGGTCTTAAGACAGTGTGTTGATCTTTTCCTGCTGGTCTCCAGTATCAACTCTGTCCTAAAGCAGGCATCCAAGTCCGTTTCTGGGCTCTGTGTTCTCTTCCATTCATCTATATGTCTATCTCTATGCTGGTACCACACTGTCTTAATCACCATAGCTTTATAATAAGTGTCAGTCCATGGTAGGTCTAATTCCCTTGACTCTGGCTGCTGTAGGAAGAGTAGATTTGGATGGAGAGACAAAGTTAAGGCAGGGAGACCAACTGGGGCACTGTTGGAGTAATTGAAAGTAAGGTGGTAATGGAAATGTTTCTGAAAAAAAATGGGGTTACTTTACTGATCTGCAAAGCCCAGGGTATTAAAGGTCACTAGTAAGAACTTCTTATCCCATATGTTGGCGGCTTAATAAAATGTCTTAGGTTATAAAACAACTGCCCTCCTCTCAGAGCACTTGCATAATCATCAAGGAAGAGAAACCAGTTGCTGAGTAGAACATTGAGTTGAAAGTTCTGTGTTGCCTGGGTCCCCACCATGTCTCCCACTTATGCACCTAGATACAGAGGAGGTGCTTATTCCTCTCAACTATCATGTTCCATCAGTCTCTCAACTGCATTTTCCAGAAAGTGTCAATCACCTCGTACAGTCACTGCCATTATAAACACCGGGAATGAAGACTTCCACATTGACTCAAGCCAACAGTGAAAGAGGTGCAGCATTGCTACTCGTGCAACAAACATTGAGAAATCTCCAATCGTTGTGCTTTTTTAGAAGAACTAATAAATGATTCCATGGAAATGAAATGAATTAAAGTTTAACACACAGGTGGTGAAAGCCTTGCTGACACTGCTGAAAAATTCAATGGAAGAGATGATTGAAAGTCAGAGAAAGAAAATGTTCAAAGACCTAAAATAATTTTTCAGTTTTCTACAATATTAAAGTTAGGAGTCGGTAATGACCTTCTTACACTTAAACTATTCTTGGATTTAAAACTGAACCTCAGTAATTATGATCCAGCAACAGTATAGATGACTCATTGGTTTTATACTAAAAAGTGATAGTGTAAGGTAAAAAGGCAACTGTCTATATCTTTAAAAAGAAACTAAATCAACCATAACTTTTTAAAAAGTTACCCATAGCGGAAAAAAGGGAACACACTGAAGAAGACCATGATGAGGTCAGGTGTTAGACTTGTTGGAATATACCTTCTTTTGTACCTTTGGCTTTAGAACTATGTAAATGAGTCCATAATTATTAAACAAAAGTACATTTTAAAAAGCCATCCTTAAAATCAAAATCAAAATGAAATAAATGACCTCAACTATGTGTTCATAGTTGAAGGACTCAGCTAAATGACTTAAAACATAGTAATTTGATGTACATCATTAAAGACAAAAAGAACTGTAAAAAAATATGAAGCTGTTTTCAGTAATGTCGTGTGGATAGTTATAGTGTCATTGTCATTCTGGGGCCCTTGGGTATATAGTGTGGAGTAAAGCAAAGTGTTTAGATGATGTGCAATGTGAGAAAGGAGCCAGAGCTGCAAGATCAATGAACTTAAATTAAAACTTTATAATTCTGAATTTGAATGGAAAGTGTCTGTATGAACTTGTAACGCATTTTATCCTAAGTATATATGCCTATATATTTTATATAATTTTATATATTATTATCAGTGTGTATATGTGTGTATATTCACAACAAACAAGCAAACAAATAAAGAAAAACCAAAAACTCAAGGTAGCCAAATGAGTGGAAATTCCTCTCTATTGAAGTAGTCCAGCTTTATTTTAAAAAGAAAAAGGAGGAAGAGGAGAAGGACGGGAAAGTTTGAATGATAGAATTAAAAGATCCCCACACTGGCATCCTTAAAGAACTAATGGATCTAGGCAGTGGTCATCACTGACTGTTCAGATCAGGGAAAGAGAGCTAATCAGGTATCAAACGCCTCCTGATAGAGATACAAACAGCACCACCTATGAACTAGTGTTTCTAAAGAAGTGAATAGAATGAAGCCAATGGATCCAGATGTGAATTTACCAAGATGAAGGTGACAGTCAACTTGAAGAAGCACACAGGCCAAAGATGGCATCACATATTATCAATAATACTGCTAACCACAATGTATTTCACCACTATGTGAATATAGTGTAAACACTGCCATGAGAAGGCAATCAGCAAAAACCAGACTGTTTGAAACCCTTGACGTCACATGACCCAATTTCTTCTACAACAGCAGTAAAAAACTTCCAAGGACAAAGAGATTGAAAGGGAACCTCCTGATTAAAGAGACTTGAGGAAGCTGTCAACCATCGCATGGTATGGGCCTTAGGGGATCCCAATTCAAACTTTTAAGAGGTAAAGTGTGCAGGACAGTGAGGGAAATTTGAACACTGACTGGATTTTGAAGATGTTAAGGAAATATTTTTAGGTATGATAATGGTATTACAGTTAAGTTTTTAAAATACCTCATCTTTTAGAGATGCATACTGACATAGTTACAGGTGAAATGCTATGTCTAAGATTTGCTTCGAAATAACAAGGTGGGAAAGAGTGGGGGTGGCAGGAACCAAAATTAGCTGTGGGTTGATCATTGTTGAGGCTAAGTGATAGATACGTGGAGGTTTTTCTTTTTCATAACAGAGTGTTTTAAAAGACATAATTTCATATATTACATGTTATATATATATATATATATATATATATATATTTCAAAACATCTCATTCTTTAAGATTAGCCTACCCCACCCTTTCATGCTTCCTGTTTTGCCCTGTTGTGGGCTCCCTTATCTTCTTCACGAACTGATTTCCTTGCTTTTGCTGACAAAGGTGCTTCTGACGGACCAGCAGAAGGGCAGGAGGATCTGGTAACCTGCTTTATCCCGGCTTACCCTGTGCATGTTGCATTCTATTCCTGTTTCATCCCAAGAGTACATGTACTGCACAGCTTTGATTTTGCAGATCCCATCAATCTCATTTGCAATAGTATAGTGTAGAGTTTATTCCAGCTGCACAACTTCTTTCAATAGCTTTGTAAGTCATTGTAGTCTGAAGTTTACACAATCTTTAGTAGACTGAAGGGTTTAGCTTAAAGTTTTCAGTTACACTGCATCGTATTGTATAGGGAAATCGTATACTGTAGTAATGACAGAGATGGAGTTTGTGAAGCTCTCTTTGTAAGTTTCTAGACCAAAGAAGTGTTCAGAGGCATGGCCTGAGGCATGGAAGGAAAATTTCATCATGTACTGCTTCATTTTGTTCTTTGAACAGTCTATGCACCCATCCTTACCAGAACCTATAATTTTTGCTTTAGTTTTGTCATCAGCTCTGTCATCAGCTCTGCCATCAGCTCTGGACTGGCAGTGTCTTGATTTTCTGGCTAACAGGAACTGCACAGAGATGTATAAAGGACAGAACCGCATGCTGTTTCCACATCCTGGTTCCCTAAGACTCTTGGGGGTCACCCCGGAAGAATCTCCATTAGACAGGACAGTATTAATAGGACAGTGCCAAGCAGGGGTCTCTGTGGCTCCTGGGTCACTGGAGGCAGGGTGTGGAGTGTGTTGGACTCTGCTTATCTAATCCATCTCACCCAAAATTTCTGCCCGGAGAGCTATGCTTCATGAAAGACAGCATAGCTAAGCCAAGGGGCCATGGAATGAATAGCCCCCCAACTGGTGAGAAATGGAAGCTGAGAAGCAATCTGACAATTTCTGTCTCTTAAATTAAAGAAAATGGATCAGGAGACTTTGGAAACCTCCCAGCTCCACAAATTTAACTCCCCAGGCCCAAGTGTCTCTAATTCTTCACACTGGAAAAGTTAGGAGCCTCAGGACAGGCGGCAACTACAAGTCTGTCTCTGGATGCTCAAGTCATTAAACTCTGTGAAAGCAATTTGACAGCATTGGGGACATGTTTTGTCATTAGGGGTGGGATTGGCACTGTTATTTATTTTAGCTGGGAAGAGGTGTGTGTGAAGGTGTCTGCATGTGAGGGTGTATATTTCAGATGTAGGTGTCACTGAGTTTGTGTATGTTAGGGATGGGTGTGAGTTTTTTGAGGGTTTCATTACTATTTTTGTTTTGTGTTGTTCCCACTAAAGAAATACTCCTAAGCCTGTGAGTTTGATTCCTCTGGAAATTGTGTGCTACCCTCCTGTGTAACTAGAATCATCCAAAGCACCGTTCTTCCTTTGAACCATTTTGACCAGTTCATTCTGAGCAGCCATCTCTGAATTTTACATTCCCTTTTCCTTCTACCTAAAGGAGCAAGTTGTCATTCTAATTCAACAACTTTATTACATAATGCAAGGAATAAAAATCTCTGAATTACTTTCACTAAATTCCAGTTTAAATAAACTCTTGCAAATAATTACTTGAACATAAATTATTTACCCATTAATTCTTTATTTGAATTTGGAGGAATTCAAATATGTTTTCTGGCACGTGCTTCATGATAAATGGCTTGCTTAATTAGCAGTGTGTTATTCTCATAATTTCTAATATATAATAAGCAGGACCCAGCCATTTCTGTTTCATGTGTTCTTTTTAAACCCTTTATCTCTCTTTAAAAAAATCTTGTTTAATAGATCACAGACATGATCTTTTAAACTGTTTTCAGTAGTTATGCAAAATCTTCACAAAAGTACTGGTGGGTAGACTACAGGGACTTCTCGACTTTAATCAGCCCCGAGAGTAGGCAGGATTTAGAAGTCATTTCTCAACTCGGGATCACCTGCAGAAAATGAAAAAGTCCCAGGGAAGACTGCTGAGTATAAAATGCCATTGTGTACATAGACTTTTATGGACTCTGAAAAGCCCTTTGACTTCTTGGAAATAGAAGCTATGTTGGAAGTGGAAAGACTAGAAAAATTTGTGTGACATGTGCATGTGAACGCAGCACTGATGTTTAGGCTTGAAAAAGAGTGAAGAGGTCCAGGAAGGGGGCTCGTAGCCACTGAAAATCTTAACTGCTCGCCCAGAGGGGCTGGGCTGAGACCTTGAATGGGAGGGAAAGGGCATGAAGATCAGTGAGAGAGACTTTGAACTATTTTCCAGTGACATGGACTTCAGAGCCCCAAACCAGACAGTAATAATCCAAGAACTGGAGCCAAGGTTTGGAAAATGGGCTCAGCGTGAGGATGGAGAAACCATATTTAAAGGAAGCATAATAAAGGATAACTACCATTCAGGAGAAGCTGTGGGCCTCACTAGTGCCTGCTACAACAAACCAGGATGGGCAACACAGGGCTGTGGAAAAGCACGCTGGTTTCTGCAGGCAGATGGAGCTCCCTGTCCTGCCTACTGCACGTCTCATCATGTGACTTTAGGCAACCCATTTATCTCCTCTGGGCTTCGATCTGTTCACCCATAAAGTTGGGAGTCGGAATGGCTGACTTGAAGAATCCCTGCAGATGGGACGGTCTGCAATTCAACAATGATGTGTAAGAGGAAAAAGCTCGGCTCTCCAAAAGGATTCCAATATATACAGCATTATCCCAAAGAGCTTTCTTTCTCTCTTCACTCCTAGGCATCTTGCGGCTCTGTGTAGCCAGCCACCCATCCACCCATCCACCCACCATTGACTGTCCAGAAAATAGGAAAGGACCCATTAAGTCTGAGATGGCTGGATGAAGAGAAAGAGAATGGCTTAGACTCTCCTGTGGCTGGTGAGGCACAGACAGATTGAGTTTCAGAGCAGTCAGTACCAGGAGAAGGAAGCCAGTGGTCTTCACAGCCCAACACGGACCCTCAACTGCACCAGGGGTGCTGAGCATGGCTACCCTGAATGGAAACCTCTCACAGGTGACCCTAATAACATGGTGATCACACTGATAGACCCAGCATAAAGATGTTGGGGGGATGAGGAATTACAACCAGGAAATTTGAGTTGAGCCGGCATCATATTATGGGGTTAGCACGTGGCCTTTACTGAACACCAGGTAACCACTCCAGGCACCTCTGAGCTTCCTTTTTATGTCCGTGTACCACCCAATTAACACCCTGTTAATGGCTGCACACATGCACCGGCCTTGCCTTGTCACCACTACCCTGCAGCTCTTAACTACCCCCAACCTGCCTGCCCATATAATAGAACCTTAATTAATACTCCCACTCAGGCAGAACACAGTCTGTTAAAGAAAAATCAGATGGCTTTGATGAGAGGATGCGTGTGACTTGTCAAATATAGCCATTCTGTTGTTCCCCGAAACAGACACCCAGGTGAGAATACCGCTGAGTTACAGTGACATGTGCCAGGTGGCATGAAAGCTGTCACCATACAATGAGTCTTCTGCCTGGATTTGAAGTATTTCCAAAGAAAGGCTGCTGCTGCATATCTGTTCTCACCGGCGCTGGTCTTTTCTGGTTTCGTGGCAACCAGAAGCTGGAAGGTTTCGGGGGAGCTCAGTGTGAAAACTTTGGCCTTGAAGTTACAATTGCAAGTGAGGAATAATTCCTTGCCTAGTGGCATAAAAGGAATCTTTTGTGTGTCCTAGAGCCATATCACTGACAGACTGACCAAGTGATATATTGAAACGATTTCACAGGGTGAGTTTTGAGCGACTTAAGCTTCAAATGTGCCTTCACTGTAATCTTAAAACCAAGTAAGGAACATCCAAATCTAAGTAATTAAGCTGAATGTTTCTGTACTCAATAATATCTTTAGCTTGGTAGTGCATTGCTGCTTGATCCTGACTGTGCTTCCACATCGCCTAGAGCTTATTCATAATACAGATGAACAGACCGGAGCTCCTGGGTCTGAATCTTCAAGAAGAGCTAGCATCTGCATTTTTAACAGGTTTGCAGGTGGTTCTGCTGCACAGTCAGGATTGGGAACTACCAGCAAGGTGCTTTGCTGTTAAGCTAGGACTTTTTCACCAATCATCTTGTTTGGTTCTCCCTGCAAACTGTAAGACAAGCATGGTCTCCATTTTATTGCTGAGAAATCAGAGAGAGACTTGACAATTTCCAGCGCTTTGCTTAGGCCCACAGGGGTGATAAGTAGTTGAGGCAGCCTGGGCTCCTGCCTCTAGTACGGTTTTCCTGGGCTGTGACCAGTGTGGTTACAGGACCTGGCACTGAGGAGCCCCCTGCTTGGTTTAAAGCTCTACTGCTGCCATCTTGATATTCTTAATAATTTTTTTTGACAAGGGCACCACATTTTCATTCCGTCCTGGGCCACACAAATCCCATAGCCAGTCCTGCCGTTAGACCATCATAGCTTGCGTGGTGGTATTTCAACTGTACTAAATCCACACTGGGGAGTAGGGATTCTCTCCAAAGTGAACCCCAGCCCTAGAGTCCTTAGCTTAAGTGTGCTAGGATGACTACCTAAGGGAGAATAACAGCAATATATCATGGTACTTCCCTTTGCTGAGCACCATGTTATAAGTTTTTCCTAAGTCATTTCACTTAATTCTCACAACAACCTAGTGTAATTATTGTCACCAGTTTATAAGTGAGGAAACTGAGGCACAAAGAGGTTAAGTATAAAAACAGAAGCGTAGAATTTGATTATATATGTCTATGACGATGGTGGATTCTGGACTCAAATTGTAGCTCTCCCATTTATCAGCTGTGTGACGTTAGGCAAGTTACTTGACATCTCTGAATTTCAATTTCTCAACCCATAAAATGGGGGTGAGAATAATTACTTCAGAGAATTGCTTTGACCATTAAATGAATTAATATGGACAAAGTACCCAGCACATAATAGGTACTCAGTGAATGTTGGGGCCTTTAACAACCTTTGCACTCAAGAAGATTATCCTTTATGTACTGAAATAAGTATTTAAATAGTACCTTACTTAAGGATCTAAAGTGTTTTCACAGTGCTGGATAATATAGTCAAGGTGCAATTAGCCATATGTTATAATATTTTAAGTGATTCAAGTGACACTTCTTATGTCTAAGTGTAATCTTTCCCACTTCAGCATTTATCATAGTTTAATAACTGCTGAATGCTGTTAAAATACTATTCTGTCTGGGGACACATTGACCCTTAGTGTGGTAAAGCTCATCCCAAGCTCAGCTAGAGCCTCGAAAAAAACTCACCAGAGCAACTGACTGACATGTTCTTTGGAGACAAGAAAAGACCATCAGTAAAATAGAGACACCTCTGACCTTTGGGAGAAGTCAGGTGTCTTCACACCCACTTGAGGAAAAGGCACAGGTTAGGGGCTTACTCAGAGTAATGGTATCTCTATAGCATTTTACAGGGTTTTTTTGTTGTTGTTGTTGTTATTGTTTTTGCATTTCTTACATATTTCAGAGGCTCATGTGATCCACCTGTGCAGTAGAAAGGGGATATGGCACTAAGACCTTCTTTATCTCCTCCACTTATACCCCCCAGAGTATACCTACTCTGTGCCTACATCCAGTGTTTGGTGCTGCATGTACATTCATTCACAGCATCCTCATACAGCCTGCGTAATGAGTAGTGCTCCCATTTTACAGATGAGGGAAGTGAGGCTCAGTGGATACAGATAATTTGCTTGGTGGTGGAGGATTCAAACCCTGGATGGTCTGGCCGTAAACCCCTTTCATCTTTTCCACTCCCACAGTTCTTCATGTTCGTCTCCAAGGAGCAGGGGGTCGGGCATAAGGAAGGTGGTCAGTAAGTACTCAATGACTGAAGAAATGTGAGTGGTATCAGAGGAATACCAGAATGTTTTAATGACCTTATTTACTGGCTTGGACACCAGACCCCGTCAAACGTACCATTGTTTTGAATTATGCAAAAACTGAAAAACATTTATTTTTCTAAGCAGCCATTTTTCTTTTCTTTACTACACACTGTCCTTCCTCCTTCGTGCCGTGAAATGCGCCAGCTTGATTTAAGGGGCATGTTCACCATCTTGGTTCAGCAGTCTCATGGGATCACTTTCTGTCTTATGTACCTCAGACTTGGTTCCAAAGCCATGGAGTTCGATTCTCCCAGTAAAGATTCATTGGGAGGGAATTTGATATTTTTTAAAACCATGTGAGGTCACTTGGAAAAAAATCTCTTTGCTCTTTAGAAGAGTTCCCTGATGAGCTTCTCGAAACCTGGGGAGGCTGGATGAAAATCGTTCACTGGGTGAGAGAGAAAGAGTGTGCAGATGTGTGCACACACACTCATTCCTAGTGTTGAAACCAGCAAGGGAAGGCGTGGGCCCCACAGGCAATTCAGTCATGATGGGAGCTCCTAAACTAGGTCCTCAGAATGTTGGGGGATAGATATTAGACAAGAACACTTTCCAGCTATCTCAGAGAACTTTAGGATCCCAACTAAGACAGAAGATAGTTTGTGATACAGTGATTTGAACTGTACTCTGTGGTCCTGACATGCTCATAGAGCCCTCTGAGAAACAGTGAAATCTTGAAGCCCCCACCTCATCCCAGAAAAGAATTCACAGATGCAGTATGCATACACACACACACACACTTTTGTAAGCAATATCAAGTGACTTGTGAAATCTGTGGATTGTCCTTTAGAAGCACTGCTCAATGGAATTTCTTTCCTGTCTCAAAACAAACTCTAAGACCAACGTCTTTCTCTTTCCATCCATCTCTTTCTGTCACTTGTTCTACTTAGGAGTCAAAACAGGGTTGGATTTTATTTTCTAGTCTTTTTCCCCACTGTGTTATATCATAAGTTCTTTTCCACATTGCTACAAAATCTTCGTAATGTTCATTTTTAATAGCTGCAAAATATCTTGTCTAGTAGCTGACTCAGAATTTTCTCAGTCGCTCTCTTATGGGTGGACTCTACGTTCATTTCCAGTTTTTTGCTATTTTAACTAACATTTCAGCAAATAATTTGCCACCAGCGTTTCCCATTCCCCACTCAAGTTGCCAAAGCTCTTCCATTCTCTTGGAGTATCATGGTGGTCATCATTTTCTTTCACTTGGTTTCAATATACTTACATCTATTCTTCCTGCCTGCCTAGAAAGCAGTGCCTTTCTTCTGTACCTCCTCGACTGGATGCTTGCTCCTGTCCCATCTTGCCACCACAACTCTTCCTTCTTATCTCTTGTACCTTTTATTCTTCCATTTCACTGAGTATGCTTAGGTCCTCCTCGCCTACATAAATCTCTCTTGCCACTGTGAATTTGCATGTGCTGGTCCCTCTGTCTGGAATACTCTTTCCTCCCATCTGCACCTGGGAATTTTACACCAAGCATTAGACTGAGAAAAGACATTGCTTCACCAGATGAGTCTAGGGTAGGAAGGGGGAGGACGTAAATTTCTGTGAGGAGTGTACGTTCCCATAAACTGGGGGCCAGAGGGGTGATGTGGCTTCTTTAAGGATATCATTCTCTGCAGAGGTGGAGATGTTGGGAGTCTTGGTAAGTTCCTGAAGCAGAATGGTGTACTGGAAGGATCACAGTGTTTAGAACTGGGCGGACATTGGATCAAGTCTCAGCGATTCACTAACTCTGTGATCCTACATATGTTGCTAAACGCTAGCTTTTTCACCTGTAAAAGGGTGGATGAAATATTATTTGGCCTGGTACAGAGTCCCATAGCTAGCGTTTTATAAATGATTTCTCTCCTCTCTTACAAACCTTCGTACCCCAGCAATGGTTAGCCTCATGCTTGACTCAATAAATATTTGTTGAATGAATAAACATTGACTGCTAGCTCCGAGGTGTCGGTACCAGCCCTCATCTGCGTCCTTGCTCATCACAGCCTGGACCGATGAACATGCAAGCGCCTGCTGCAGCCCAGGGCAATCTCTATGTGAAGCAGAAAAGTCCGCGATTGGGGCTACACGTGCAGCCAGGCAGCAGCTGTCTCCAGAGAAGGCGGTGGCACCATGCCAAATACCCGTGGTCTCTCCACAGAGGCACAATAATTATGATGCCTCACGTTTCTTCTGCAGAGTGCCCCTCTCCTTGGAACATGTGGTACTTCACAGACATCATCTCAGGGATTGTTGCCACATGCCTGTGAGGGGGTGAAAGCACCCACTCAGCCTGCCACATGCCGTGTGCGCACCAGGCAAAGGAGGGTTGATAATGAGAAAGGATGGGGGGGGGGTTGGAGGAGATACACGTCCTCATTCCACAGGTGGAAAGACAGCAGAGACAGGCTTCAGTGGCTCATTCACCATCAGTGGGGCTTAGGGAACAACCCAGGATCTCTTTTTGGTCTGGCACACCTGGGCAGTTCTGAGGCCCTGAGTCAGGCTCAGCTGATCTTGGCTGGGGCTCACACATACATCTGCAGCCCCAAGGTCTAGGCTTTGTCTATGAGACTCCGTAAATGAAGAAAAGTGCCCACCCAGTGGCAGCTGTGAGATTGAGGAGAGAGGGAGATAAAACCTCACAGACCCAGAGTAGTCACAAATTAACAGTTCAAGTCCATAAATGCCTTAAAACTCAGTCTCAAGTCTTTAAAACCACACAGAAAAAGAATGTCCTAAAACACACCAGCCCAAGTCGAGATGATGTTATGCCAGGCTGCTTGCTATGCCCAGGAGTTCCCCAGCTATGCCCCACCCAGGCTAGATCATGCTGCCCTGGGATAGCTCCCTGTGCATTTCCTTTGTGATGCTTAGCTAATTTGTAATTATTTGTTTATTAGCATAATTATACATATAATTATACCTAGAGCCTCCTCGACCAGACTGAAAGCTCTGTGAGGTCAGCGAATACTTTTATCTAGTTCATACTTGTAAGTACTTATAAATACTTAGTAAATGGATGAATAGATTATATTTTTAAGTGAATAGGAAAAAATACGCTAAAAAAATCAAGTTGCAGGAAAGGAAACATCTTGTACCAGAGTCAGATGGCGTATATTTTGTTATGCATATACCTACCCACAGCCCTATTTGTAATTTCTACCTACAGCTATAAAATGAGATTATTTTCTTTGTTACACAGAATTAATGGTATACGTTTCTATGGCTCTGTGAGCCCAGGAATGCCATCCGTCTTGCTTACCCATTTTATCCTAGGGGCTAGCATAGTACATAGCACAAATTATGTACTAAATAAATATTTGTTGAAGGGTGAATGGAAAGAGCCTGCAGATGCTTTAAAATTCATCAATCCATGCCCCATTAATTAAGAATATTGGATAATTAAGACATAGCCTAATTGAGCTTTTCTTTGTAGTTTATTTATCTTGTATTTGTCATTATTCCCTGCCTCATTTAGAAAAAAAATTTTTTTGAGGTGCCAGCAAAATAAGTATATTTCACACTATTCTTTTATTCAACAAATATGTATTAAGCATCTACTCTGTGCTATGCACAGGGGTAGGCAATAAAGATGTAATGGGAGGAAAGACAGTTCACAGTGTCTGTCTTCATAGATCCTAAAGTGTTGAAAACATGCTGGCTAAGCAAGTCAGTAGAACTTGGAGCAGTATTTAAGGTATGTAACAGTTGGCTTTTGCTGCATAACAAACCACACCAAAACTCTATATTTCAAAACAACCACCATTTATTTAACTCATGACTTTGTGAGTCAACAATTTGATCTGGGCTCCTCTGGGCAATACTACTGGCATGTTCAGGCTTAGCTGATCTTGGCTGGGACTCATCTGAGCATCTACAGTGAGCTACTAGGTTGGCTAGGGGCTGGCTGAGTGTCAGCTGGGGTGCCTCGGTCCTATTTCACATGGCCTCATCCTACATCAGGCTAGCTGAGACTTATTCACATAGAAGTCTCAGGGTTCCAAGAACTTGAGAGGAGAGAATGCAAGGTCTCCTAAAGTCTAGCCACTAGAGCTCACACAGTATTACTTCTGCATTCTATTGGTCCAAGAAAGGCACAAGGCCAGCCCAGGTCCAAGTACTAGAGAGATAGATTCAGCCTCTTGATGGAGTGAGTTATAAAGTATCGTGATCATTTTTTAAATCTACAACATATTATTTATGTGTAAAAAACACATAACAAAATTCTTCATCTTAACCATTTTTAAGTGTACAGTTCAGTGGTGTTAAATACATTCATAATGTTGTGTAACCATAACCACCAACCATCTCCATAACTCCTTTTATCTTGTAAAACTGAAACTGTTCCCACTAAACAATAACTCCCCGTTATCCCCTCCCCCCAGCTCCTGTCAACTGTCATTCTACTTTCTGTCTCTGTGTCCTTTGTAAGTTACTCATATAAGTAGAAACATGCTGTATTTGTCTTTTTTATGACTGGCTTGTTTCACTTAGCATTATGTCCAATCCATCCATGTTGTAGCATTTGTCAGAATTTCCTTCATTTTAAATACTGAATAATATTCCTTCATATGTATATACCACATTTTACTATCCATTTATCCATTGGTGGACACTTGGGTTGCTCCCACATTTTGGCTGTTTGAATAATACTGCTGTAAACCTGGGTATATTAATGTCTCTTTGAGTTCCTGCTTTCAATTCTCTTGGACCAACACAACATATTTATCCAAACATTTTTAAGTCTTTTTATATTATTTTAGTAGTTCTCACTTGTCTATAAACTAAGCATGATACTTAAAGAGATACAGAGGTGCCAGGAACTTTATTTGGCAATTCTTTGTTAACTGTTTCAGATTCCTTGATTCTGAGAGCCCATCTGCCTTCCCCTGAAGCCTACACTAGGATGATGCTATTGTTCATTTTTACCTGCAGGAGCCAAAGACAGCTTCATCTCTGTAAACTCACGTGAATAGTACCACTGGCTGGTGGTCAAGGGCTCTATCTATCCTGCAAAAACTTGTATCACGCTACATACCTAGGATATATTCCAGGTACTGAAATATTAGACGATTCATCTATGGTTCTGGATGCTTCTTTGTGACTCATTTGTAGAATATTCAGTGATCTTTCAGAATACTCCGTGAAGTGTGCCCTGTGTGTCTGGTGAGGCCTAACACCCAATAGACACTCCTTCTGTAAATTGGATGCACCAGACACCTCGAGCTGGTGCCAAGGTGTGAATTAGACAGAGACGGTTTTGCCCGCTCCTCTGGCCTCCTGACTCTGTTCCTGGGCCTTCCCATAGCCAACCAGACAGCATACCTGACCTCAGCTGCCCAAGGAGGGGGAGATTCCAAAGTAGTTAACAGTAGGGAACTGCAGTGGCTCACGCATCCTATTTGCAAACTGGCAAAACACAGAGCTCTCAGGGATCTGAGCTTCTGCTGATGCCTCTCCTAGGATGCACATCTTCCTTAGGCAGGGAATGTGGTGGGGAACAAAGATCGTAGGGAAGCAAGGAAGGCAACGTGGAAAGCCAAACCATTTTGGCTGCCATAATTCTCCCAATCATGCTGGAACAAGTTGTCTGGGTGGGATCTTCCCTCCATGAGGATATGGAAAATGAGAGTTGCCTACCAAATCCCTCTGGGAGCACGTCCTTCTCTCAGGATGCTTAGAAAGGGAATCCACACTTTGATTTAGGTTGTTACAAGTACAGATACACAGCAATGGGTAACATGGCCAGAGGCAGCTTGATTTGTTTTTCAGAGTCAGTGTTTAAGGGGAGAATCCCTCCTGTTGTCCAAGCTGCTGCCATGTGTTATGGAGGAGAATTGTTATCCTCATCTTCAAATAAATAAAGGTGGTCACTTCAGGTCCGCCCCAGAATTGCAGTGGAAAGTAGTCTCAAAACCCAATAAACTATCTATGAGTATATATCTGTGTATGTAAAAGTTAAAAAAAATTTTTTTTTGTTGGATGGACACCAAGCTCCTCATTTGCTTACCTCTACAAAGGAGGAAGGACACCAGGATTGGGGTGGGAATCAAAGGGAACTTCAGCTTTATCTGTAATATTCTATTTTTTAAAAAAAGAAGAATGGATTCTTACATATCTTGTGTAATTGAAAATTAAATTTGAAAAAGAAAATAAGGAAAGTCACTTTTGTTATCCATTTTTGTAGAACCAGCCATCTCAAAACCTACTGGCTTTAAGCCTCCACAATGTATTCTTTCTCATAATTCCAACTGGGCAATTCTATTCCATGTGTGATAGCCGTGAGCTGGGCTGGAGCTCCAGGGTCTCTGTTTGCAAACTCTCTTCACTCAAGCCCAAGCTTCTTTACAGGATAGTTAGGTGCTGGCTCCTAAGGGGACAAGAACAAGTACCAGCATTCATCAAGCCTCTACTTGCTAATATCCCACTGGCCAAAGCATATCAGGTGATGTCAACGGAAGCATTGTGGGAGGAGCAAACAAGGGTGGGAATGTCAGGAGGTGTGGTTCTCTGGGGGCCATCCATGTAACTGTCTACCATAGTCTTTCAGTCATTCCAGACTGCAGAGTTCACCTGGGGACGAGGCGCAGGCATGCAATGTGGCAGCTGGTGACACTTTCCCAGCTTTAGTGAGCTTTCCCAGATCTCACACTCAAAATTCCAAAACTACCCATCTTTCCTCATGTGTTCTTATACTTGCTTTTGCTTTTCCATCATCTCTTCCTTTCTCTTCTTCCCTCCCTCATCTAGTTTTTTGTTTGTTTGGGCATTTTGTGTGTGTGTGTGTGAGGGGTGGTTAGAGGCCCACGATCCTCCATTACTTTCTTTTGCATTATTATATGAACTATCCCACCAGGGAAATAGAAAAACTAATTCCAGCAGCCTGCAAAGATTTAGTAAAAGGGGACAGCTTGGCATTCTAAGTCCACCATCAACATGTATGGCTTTCAGTTATTCAGCATTTATTCAGCACCTATACACTGGACACTGCCGGACATAAGTTAAGGCCGTATTCTCAGGGGTTAACAGTGCCATCTCTGCACATGGACTACCTGGCTTCAAATGCCAGCACCATGCTGTGTAACTTTCAACAAGCTTCTGTGCCTCTGTTTCGTCATTGTGTCTGTGAGGGTTAAATTAATTTATTAGCTCAAGTAAGATTATCTGTTATTGTTGTTGTTCTTCTTCTGCTTCTGCTTCTCCATCATAGTGTCTTGCTTAACTCGCCAAACAACCTCATGCTGTAGATATTACCTCTCTCGTTGTACCTATCAGGAACCAGAGGCACAGAGAAGTTGGGTAACTTACCCAAAGCCACACAGCTAACAAACGGTAAACCTAGGATTTAAATCACCATCTGTCTGACTTCAAAGCTATGCATGCACTCAATCACTAAATGATATCTTACTCAAGTTTATAGCCCCTCAAACAAGGTAGGTTCTGGTGGGTGATCCTTATTTAGTTTTCTACCAATAGTTGTTTGATCATTAAAAAAATCCCATCTAACAAGACCTGCCCCATGATCAATACCCATCCACATTGAATCTTTAATGCTCTGTCTTATCAAATTAGCAGCTTCCACCACAACTCAGGGCAGAAATCAATGTTCTCTTGACCTTAAACATGCACCAACTTGCAAGCACTCATGCCTCGGGGCTTCGGTGGCTTGTGGGTGAGGGGAGCTACTCTCAGACGCGTCCGCTTTAATCCGGAAAGAGCACAGCTCCTGATGAGCCACGCTGTCACAGGCCACCATCAGCCGGGCAGTCATGGACCCTCATCCCAGGCCCTCCCATCCCTTCTTCCAGGACCCGGGGTATCTCCGAATATCCCTGGCACACAGCACACAGCCAGGCAGCCTCTGGTCTCCACTTTCTCCTTAACTCAGCCAGAGTATTATGAGGCCTCTGAGCCTCCAGGTTTTCCCCTTTAAACCCTCCAGTCCTTAGCGCTTCAAACAAGTATTTAGCAAGCCACAAAGCTTTTCCTCATCCTGCAGAATCCGGTCTAATGCTTGCCACTGTTGAACATGTTTCTGCATATCATTTTCTTCCCAGTATTCATTCACTCCAGCCAAGCTCCACACTCTCCTAGTCTCCAAATTTTGCTCCAAATTCTGGTTCTGTGCTCATGCCAGAGCTCCCTGCTACAATTCCCTACTCATGCCTTGTTAAAGTTTCACCAGGAAACACTCCAGAAGAGTCCAGCCCATTTTTTTCTTTACCTCCTCTGAACTCTTTCAATTTTTCAAGTCTCAAGAACATGATCTAGCACTTAATAGTCCTTGTGTTGTTTTCCTTCATGAGCTGTGGCATCTCCCCAGGCCGAAAGCAAGATCCTCAGTTTCCAAAAATTATAGTATACTTTCTCTTAAAATCTTTATAAGTATAATAACAGATAGCATTTTTTAAGTGCTTACAAGGTACCAGGTAGTGTTCTAAACAATTCACAAGTGTTGCCTTGTTTAATCCTCACAGCCATGTTATAAGGTAACTCATTTTTACCTCCTTTTTGGAGAACTGAAATCCAGGGGTCACATAACTGGCACCAGGTCATCAAGGTGGCAAGTGATGGAGCTGGAATTTAAATCCCAGTATCCCAATCAGAGCAGGTGCTCTTAGCCACTAGGCCTCCCATAGCTAAAAACAGAGTTGTTTTACAATAAATTCGGTGTGAAACTGTTCCCAAAACATATACTGTCATTGACTCTACGAAGTGACTGCATATAATGATGAGATCATCTGGGTTCATTTCTCTATTGCTGCATGCAAATTCCCCCCAAATCCAGTGTCTTGAAACACTTATCATCTTAGTTTCTATGGGTCAGGACTCCTGGCACAGCTTAGCCAGTATCTCTGGGTCTGGGTCCCTCACAAACCCACAGTCAAAGTGTCAGTCGTCTCAAGGCTTGACTGGGGAAGGGCCCTCTTCAAGTTCATGTACCAGGTTGTTGCAAGATTCATTTCCTTGTGGGATCCTGGCCAGAGGCTGCCCTCAGTTCCTTGCCATGGGGGCTTCCCTGGTGGTCCAGTCGTTAAGACTCCACACTCCCAATGCAGGGGGCAAGGGTTTGATCCTTGCTCAAGGAAGTTCCACATGCCACATGGAGTGGCCAAAAAAAAAAAAAAAAAAGTTGTCTGCTTTCAATGCCTTATCACTCAGCCTCTCCAAAGTGCAGCGTACAACGTGGCAATTTGCTTCATCAGAGCACACCAGAGAAACAAGCCAGAGAGCCAGGGAGAACACAAGCAGGACAGGAGTGCAGTCTTTATAGCCTCATCCTGGCAGTGACGCCCCATCACTTTTGCTCTGTTCCCTAGAAGCAAGTCACTAGATTCAGCCCACACTCAAGGGCAGGGGGACCACACAGGAGATGGAGATCACTGGGAGCCATCTGCGAAGTCCCATACCACAAATCCACAAAAGCAATTAGGGGAGGCTTCCCCGAAGGGCATTTAAGCTGGCCACTGATGGATAGATAAGAGTTGGCCAAGATGCATGGGGTGGGGTAGCCAGACAAAGGGAAGTGGTTGTGGGAGGCCCTGGAAGGAGCTGGGTTTTTTCAAGGAACAGCAAGATGGTCCATGAGACTGGAGAGGGAGGGGAAGGGGAAAGAGCCCCCGAGTGAAGCTGGGGTTGGCCTGGGGGCAGGTTTGGAATCTTCCTCCTTTGGAATCTTCCTCCTGAGAAATCCCTGAAGGATTTCAAGGAGTGAGATGTGGGAGTGGAGATTGTACTAGGGAAGACTAAAGTGGAAGAGGACGGCAGGCAGGAGGCCTTTACAGATGGAGAGGAAGGATGTGATGTGTTTGAAGTGTAGTTTATAATCCACTGTCCAGGCTGATGACTGTTCAGATTCCACGGTAGTAAAAAGTTCCTGCCAGGTGAGACCTGATCCCTTCTACCCTTCCGTCTGCTGGTCCTGGGTGGGGTGATCATTCTCAGGCTCTTTTTAGAATCTGAGGGAAAGGGAGTCTTCCAGGGTAACCCTCGCATTTCCTGGCAGAACCTCGTGGTTGAGGTGTCTCATCTGGGATTGGGCTGTGTGTGTTCTCCATGTGTGGGCCTCCATGACGGGTCTGTCTGTCTGTCTCAGTTCTAGGAGGCTCTGGCCTTCCCTCTACTCTTCTATTTGCCATCTAAGATACTCCAGGCCAGTTCCAGGAGACGTTGCCATTGCTTTTCCATTCCTATTTCTTGTCTTAGTTTGGATTTTCCCATAAAGAGAACCAGAGATAAAATTTTGCGAAGTTGTCTGTTTGGGAGGTGATTTCAAGAAACACTAGAAGAGGAGTGGGGAAGGGAAAGGAGCCCATAAGATGTATATTATCAAGGATATTTGCACTATGGACAACGATGGGGCTTCACTCTGCAGGCCCGCTCCGAGAGACCCTGTAGGACAGACACTAAGTCATCCTACCCAAGGGGTGAGAAATCTCGTCCATCACTGCTTGACCGCTTTGCGCCTGCCCTGTCAGCACTCTGGCAGGGCCCAGCACAGGCCTGGTGGACACCCATGGCCAGAAAAGAAAGCCCCCAGGAGGGGGTCACCAATGTTTGCAGCCAGTAGCTTTCATGTGTGGGATGAGTGTCGAGAGGACATAAGTGGGACTTGAGAAAATCTGGTGCAGTAATAATAGCTAAAATAGTTTATATAATTAGTCTAATTCATCCTCACAGATAGGCTAGCTCAGCCCTTGACGCACAAAGGTGCTCAACAAATGTTAATTAAATTGGTTTGTGTTGCCACTGAGTTATCCAAGGTCATTCAGCTTGTAAATGTCAGAGCTGGGGCTCCCACCAGGTCATCCGTGCTGAGTCCATTGGTCTTTAGACTGTAGAACAAGGAATGTGTCACTGCACTGAGGGGTCCCACCTCAGCCATGGAGACAAGTTGAGGAGAAAGGTGGAACGGGTGACACTGACTTAGCCAACATCAGCATCTTGCCCTGGGTCAGCCCAATTAGCAGGGTTTGTCTGATAAAATTATGAAGAAGAAAATCCCAGAACGGCCTCTGGGCATGTACATGAGAATGCAGGAAGAACAAATGAGAGTAATAAAAAGTATATACTGACTGTCTCTATCAAGGCAAAAATACCAGATTAGAAAACAATCATTCAGACACTATCTTGTGATTTTCTTCTGGAGACCAGACTAACTTATCTGATTGGGGGCTGGGGGGAATCCACCATTCAGAAAGGGCCCATTCAAGTAAAAACTGATTGATTCCTTGGTTGTATCTATTCTCGGCCACAATCTCTTCTTTTGTTCTGGTGCCTTGATGTTATTTCAGGAATGTGGGTCTCTAGGGTAGATTCTAAACAGAAAGGCAACTGTGGAACAGAATGATTGCTGGAGGGGTAACGTGAATGCAGGGGAGAAAAACAGCGGACCTGGGGAGGACGAAGCCTCCAGTCTAGGCTCTCTGGGTAACCAGCTGCATGACCCCTGCGTAAGAAAGAGAGGGGAGCAGACATACCATCTAATACCCCTAGTGTGTGTCAGGTGCTGTCCTTGGTGCCTCTGTGATCTGTGCCGTCGATCAGCACCAAGGCCCTGCACAAGCCCTTTGTACAGAGCCAGACCTGTTAAACAGCTTGTCCCAGATGACTCAGATGTTAAGCAGAGGAGCATTTGAACTCAGTTCTGCCTGACTCCAAAGTATTTTCTCTTTCCTCCCTCCAGTGCCTCAGTTTCTTCTGTGCTTTTTAGAACTCTTTATCAAATGTATGGGAAGTGCCTTTTTTAGAGTATAATTTTCTGCGCACATTGGTGTAGGCTACTGGATGACACAGAGCGCCCCAGCTCCTGCCTCATTACCCAACATCCCTGTTTAAGAAAAGGTAACCTGAGAACACTCTACTGTATGCACCTTTTCTGTACCAAGGGAAGGAGTCTGTTACTTGGGAGAAGGGCTCTTCATCATCTGCAAATCAGTGGGACAATATCTGGTTCTGGCCAGAGGGTTAGCAAAACCCAGATGGAATTTTTTAAGCCAGGTTTCCTTTTTATTATTATTATTCATGCCAGGAGTCCACCGGGAAAATCTTTATCTGCATTAAAACATACATAAGAAGAGGAGAGAAGAAAAGGCAGACAAGAGTGAGTCCTACAAAGGGTTTCTTTGAGCCGAGCTCTGTTCCTCTATAAAGTTCTTTGCTGTGCTCTCCACAAAGATGGAATCTGGGTTCAAGGTTGAATGGAAGCCGGCTCCTGATGGAACGTGTATCCCCTGAACACACCTCTAGGAGATTAGCCCGTCATTAAATATTTGTAGGATAACAGGAGAAGCCTAATTTAGTTTTTGTTTCTTTCTCTCTGTGGTTTAATCACAGATGAAAGAGACTAATAGCACTGCAGAGCTTTCTGGTGATCAAAGGCCAATCAATCCCCTTTGTGGAGTAATTAACTATTTGCTAAACTTGCAGAATTGATTTCCATTTAGGGCTAAGAGAGAAGGTTTTAAATGAAGACCGATTCACCAGGCGAGAGGAGGGAATCTCGGGGCTGATGCCAGGAGATACTCAGGGTGATGAATTGGAATCTGCTAATTAGAGACTGAAAAATACAGCCAGAGCCTGACCCTATTTGGGAGTACTTTAGGGGAAGGACAGGCAGGAGGAAGGGTGGACGCTGCTGCTGTCTTTATCTGCCAGCCAGCTGTGCACACTTGAAGGGAAGAAAGCCTTGGCATCCTGTTTGGGGCAGAAAAGGCAAGCGGATGCCGGGCTGTGCAGGAGGTGGGATGCATGTGGTCAGCAGTTCAGGGCAGAAGTCTGCAGGTGACCAGGGTGTGGAACGGAGCCCCTGTGACATGAAGGCCCTGTGTAGGCACACGCCAAAGCACAAAGCTGATCCCTGTGCACCCCTGAGATTCTACGCAGGCACTGGAAATTTGCATTTGAAGCCAGTCAGGAATTTGGATCTTGTTGGCGCCTTATACAGATGCCCAGAGAATCTGACCAGATGAATACAGTTGGGACCTTAAATGAAAAGTTTATGCCAGCTTAAAACTGTAAAGACGAGACAACCTAATAATACCTCTGCTTCGGGTTGCCAGATAAAACACAGGATGCCCAGTTCAATGAGAATTTCAGACAAATGAATAATTATTTTTGTATATGTATGTCCTAAATTACTTGTTGCTTTAGTATAAGTACATCCGCAGTGATTTGGTGTTTCCTTTGAAATTCAAATGTAACTGGCTGTCCTGTATTTTATTTTGCTAAATCCCACAGCCTTCCTCTGGTGAGACTTTGGCCCTCTACCTACTGAGTTAGAACCTCTCTGAGTCTTAGTTTCCTTCCCTATGAATGAGTCTCCAAGTAGTAACTGATTGTTTTGTTATGAATATTAAACGAAAGAACAGAGTAGGAAGCACTACAGACAACGTGGTGCCGGGCACATTTCATGTTCTCTCTAAACATTACCTATGATGATAGCAAAATAGCAAAAACTATTTATTTGATAAATACAAATATAACCTTGAATATTAATCATGTATTTTCCTTTTTCCTGTCTCCTCCCGTCCCTTATCCCCAACCTCTTTTCTTTCTCTCTTTCTTCTGTTGCCTTGTTTTCTCCCCCTCCCTTTCATTTTTCACTGCAAATTGGGTCTGTACCTACCAGAATTAATATTATTCTGTAAACTGCAGCATCTCTGTCCACTTTCCCCACTGCAGAGAGGCAGGATGGTTGAGTGGCCGTGAGCTGGCTCGAGGTGATAGTTCTATGGTCCTGACCATAGTTTTTAAGTTCTCTGTGCCTCAGTTTCCTCTTATGAAATGACAACAATGTGACACATCAGATTAAATGAACTCATGTAAAAAGTGTCTGGCATATATTATCATTATTACTAATAATATTTAGAGGGTAGTTTGGGCTCCCCCAGAAATAATATAGTCAGGGTTAATTTCAGTAAGGTCACCTGAGCCAAGCTAGATGCTTGCTTGTTCCGAGGGAGATAGTAGATGGCTTCAGGTCCCAGCTTTGGTTGTCACGGTCCTACTCTGGCCACAGGAGCTCAGATGTAAGTGAAAAGCAGAATGAACACCTTTGGTGAGATGAGCTTGTGGTTGGTTTCAATGCTTGAAGCAAATGAGAACGTTTTTCTTGTCTCTCACCAACTGTTTCTAACCACGCCTTGCCATGTGCCAGGATTGTGATTAAACAGTGCTTCTTAAGACCTTAGATGGTCCATTTCCCCGATGACCATTGCCAGCATGACCTCCTTACTTCGGCCTGTGTGGATTCCCCCCAGAATGAGGTCGGGGCAGGCGAGGACATCTCTTCTGTGCCCTGCTCTGCCCCCAGGCCATGCAGCTTCTGGGAAAACAGCCTAGCTCAAGCGTACACACAGGTTGGGGGCCCTTGCCCTGAACCAAGCCAATTTATGGAGGCTGGGCTGGATAGCACTTCTAATTGATTAGCGGGCTGTGGATTTCACAGTAGATGAGGTCCTAGATGAGGAAAAGATTCAGGCAGGACAATTCTACTGTACTCTCCCATACTACCCACTAAGTAGCCAGTCATGTCCTTTCCTTAATGCTTTCATACGTGCCAAGCTCGGTTCCAAAAGCTTGACAAACATTAACTCAGTTTATCCTTTTGACAACCTGATGTAGCAGGCACTATTATCATTCCCTTCACTGAATAAACAGAGGCACAGAGAGGTTAAGCTATTGCCCAAGATCACACAGCAATTGATTGAGTGGTTTTTTTCATTGCAAATCACTTGAATGAGATTCCACAAACAGTTGCTGATTACTGCTTTAGACAATGCAGTACACCTGGTACCAGGGGCCCAAGGATGCCTTAGATCCCACCTCCTGCCTTCTCTGTGAGCTAGAGGTGTGAACTGAAGAGATGTGTATAAGATATTGCCAGTATGGAGATTCTCCAGACTGGGAGACTATATACATTTCTCAAAGATGAGGAAGTGACGAGTGGAAAGAATTGTGATCTTTTGGCCTTGCCACTGTTCCTGCAGCCAGGGAGAAAGTATTTTATTTCAATATCCCAGCAGAGGCATAAATGTTATCATACTGCATATAGCAGGCCTCCCAGCTTTGGGGACGCATTAAGGTTTAGAAAGTTTTGTAACATTCAACTGGAAGTTCAAAGGTCGTGCTACGTTTGAGCAACTGGGGCCTGGGCCTAGTGTGAGTCCTTTGAGGGACTGTGCTATGCTGGGAGATCACCCCAAAGGACCTGCCCTTCGCTGGCTGGACCACAGAGGTGACTGGCACTCTGCTGTGAAGAAGCCTTCAGAGAAGGGAAGAGGTTAAGTTGGAAGTGTTTTAAAAGGATTCCGTTTGATTCTTTATTGTATATTGAATTCACCTATCAAGTAGCCGGGACTTGATATTCATGGACACATGAGACCAGTGTGTCCGCAGCTCCTCAACAGCAGGAGCAAGACAATGCCCACTTAAGAGGGAGCTGCACAAAATCCCCATTGCTCCTGCAATTATTTAGGAAGATGGGAGAAAGGTGGCCAGAAAAAAGAATATTTCCCAAGTGGCATTTGGAGAAGGCACCTCAGTGCCAGCCTGGACCCTGTCCAGGCTGACCGGCAGCGTTTAAATGCAGGGGCTGCCGTGAACTGACTCACTGCTGGATAATTACGTTAGGGACCAATACGGCCTGTTGAAAATCAATTCTGTTGGACCAGTGTGTTTGTTCGGAAAGCCACTCAGCCAATTCAGGAGTATATTAGGCAGCAGGCCCAGTGCGGTGACCTCTTCCGGATTGGGGTTGACACTTGAACGAAGGCGTTTGTCCAGTTAAAGGACAGTACTAGCAGCAGGCTCTTATCTCCCCTAAATTGGATTACTCAGATCTGCTTGTTCTCTTTAAAGATAGCTACTCTTGGGTTTTTTGCCCTCTCTTTCTATCTGTCTGAGATGGTTACCTAGTGATTATTGTTTAACTTGCCATCCTTATGTATTCTCGGACAGTTAACGCTTAATGCCACCAGTGTCACTTCCCTTTCCTACATGGGGAAGGTCATCTGATGCTGACACCTGCATTTTTCAGGTCACTGGTTGGACCTGAGAATGGGTCGGGATCCCGGGGAGCTGTGTGCTTAGGAGTTCGTAGTTGGCAAGCCTGTGATTCACGTTCCAGGAAGCAGAACGCAAACCCAGGGTTAACGCAAACTTCCCTTCAAACACAGCAGTTCCCGCCAAAGGAACTCTTGAGACACTTTCCTTGGCTTGAAAACTCTCAAGCCTGCTTGCCAGCCAATGTCCCTTGACTGGGAGTGCCACCCGGCCACCAGGACCGAGGACAGCAGCTGCCTCCAGTCCTCTGGAGCATTACAGCCATTGATGGAAGGGTGAGGTTGCAGGAGGGTGAGGTTGCAGGAGAGATGGTTACTGAAGGGGGTGCCCACAAGAAGCTTGAGAAATCCCACCTGGGGCCGACTCTCTTGGTTGAGTCTTTGGTACCCGGAGCTTCAGCAGCTGCCACCACACCTAAAGTTGTGTAGAGTGTCAAGAAGACATCAAGAAGCCCAGGGAATCCCGGGTACACCTCTTGAAAGAATCCAGGAAAGACTCATTGCTGCAATTATGATTCTTTTAATGACACATGGAATTAACCATGCCACATATCCATTCGCTTTGACAGGTGAGGATTTCACTGTGATAAAAGTAGGGCCACGCACACGGTCAGTGATTTACATTTCTGTACCCCAAACGCTGTCAACCAATTAGACTGCAGGAGTGAGTGGCACCATTTTCTAATGAAGCTACAATCAGGCTGCTCCCTCACCCAGAAAGAGCAGATATCCTTGTCCCAAATGGAGAAGGTAATCTTCAGGGGAAAGGGTTTGAATAAATCAGATGTGATACCAGTGCAGCTTGCTATAGGTCCCTTATAATGGGAATCTGGGTTGATGGAGACTCGGCAGCCCCTTCTAAACTGTTTTGCTTAAAAGAAAGTAGACTTTTCTGTGTTGAGAAAGGCCATGTGTTTTTTGAGAGGAGCATCTGGGAAGGCAGAAGCCACGGATAGAGATCAGGTCTGAGCTCTCGAAGATCCACAGAAATGTGAGGAGAGGGGAGGGTAGGGGAAGTGGGAGAAAGGGAGAGAGAGGAAGGCAGGGAGGGAGGAAGGAGAGAAGAGGAGGACAGAAAGAGGGAGAGGGCGAAGAAGGATGGAGGAAGATAAACTCGCTCTCTACCAAGCTTCCTCACATACAAAACCTGATTGATAACATCTGTGCTCCTTATCTCTTGAAATGATTGTGAAAATTAAACGGCATCCTGTGGGTGAAAGATGCGATGCAATCACCTTTTATTAACACGGCTGCTAATCACGCCTCCTACGGGACAGCACTAACCAGTGCACAAGATCTCACAGATCCTATGTGATGATGGTGATTGTGCACTTGGCTCGAGGTAATTCTTCTGGCCAGCCAGTTCTCCAGCAAGGTGTCGGGATTCCAGGGTGACTCCGGGAGGGGGCGGGGGTGGGGGGTGGGGGGAAAGGCTGTATAAAGAGCATCTGGGGGAATTCCAAGTAAGCGTTGCTGGCAGTGATGACAGTTGAGCCTCCCAAGTCCTTCCTCTGCATCCTTTCCAGATTTTAAGATTTGCAGCACCATTGCTCTGCAGAACAAAGGTATAGCAGTACCAGGGAGCCCCGAGAGCTCCCATAGGGGATCCCTGGGTGGAAAAAATTTTAAATACCCTCTGGGAAGCTATTCTACTTTGATCTGTGTTACTGATGCCCCCAAAAGGAAGGCCAAGAAATGCAGAATCCTATGAACCCCCAGACAGGATCATGGAACGATCCCTATTCTTGCTCCAGATTCTTTCGAAAGTATATTTGCCCACTGCTTTTTTAAGGAAGCCATTGCTTCTCCACTGAACAATTTTTATTGCCACAAGAAAATGTCTGATTCCCTACATAAACACATCAGCTTCGATTCCCACAAATGAGAATTCCCTGGACTGCTGCTGGCTAACTTTGCAGGGCTGTGCTCCACGTCTGGCTTGGTGAGGCCTGGTCGTCATCCACAAGGGAATTTTTCCATTTTCATGGGGAATATGGGCCCCACAAGAGCCTCCCAATGAGCACCTAGGGTTCATGAGAAGAGATGTGAGTGCATTGCTTGTGCCAATTTGGCTTGTGTGGCTAATTGCACTCTGTGCAGAAAATAACACCTGCAAAGATCAGTCCATCCTCTGAACACCAGACTCTCAAAGTCAACGACAAAGCTCTCTGGGTGAAGCCCATCAGTAGAAATACCCATGGAAACATCAAACGTGGCTTCAAGTGGAAAGTGACTGAGAGTGAAACTTTAAAGATCAATGAGAAGGCTAAATTGAACTGAATTCTTTCAGGGTCTGAAGAGGATAGAGGCTGGGGTTGGGGGGCTGAAGGGTGGGGGGGAATGACACACCCTGAGGGTGAAGGACCCTTCCAGAAAGGTGATTGACAACGCTTTGCGGGAAGACTTCCTGAGCTGCTCCCAGTCACGCGGAAGAATGAGACAAAACCGAACTTCTCTTAAGGACCTATTTCCTAACCAACTTCAAGTAAATTTGGAGTAGCTGCGTGCTTGGGATGTAATTACGTGGGGTCTGCCTTGACCACCAGCATAAAATCAACTATGGCTTTGGCAGGTTGGGGGCAGTTTCCTTTTAAGCAGGCTGCCTGCCCAAGTTCAAGGAGATTAGTAAACAGAGATGGAAAGGCCTTGTTTATAGTGAGAATGAAGCTGGCCACACTGGTCCTTTGAAAGGTGTTTGTGAAGCTGCTGTTTCTTCTACCTCTTAACCAGTCCACTGCCTAAGGAACAAGCTGGATATTCTGCCAGCTTTTTAAGAAAATATTTAAATATCAAAAGTTTTCACTCTTTTCTGAGTGTGCAAAATATAAGCTTAAAACCCAATGGAAGTCAAAGTTCTTGCTTACCATACAAAGCCTTATGAGTTTTATGCTACTTGGGACTTTAATCTACAAAGTATAATTTAATCCTCTTTGAGCTATCTGCACCACAGAGTCCTGGTGGTAAATAAACAATACGGTTGCAGTGGAGGCAGCCACAGCTGCCCATCTCCATCACTCACCCTTAGTAAATATTTCTGCAAAACAGATGAAATTAACTGCTGTAACAGAGAGAGAGTGTAGTGCTCAGAGCAAATGTTTTACCAAGGCAGCCATGCTTAAACACAGCCGATAGCTCCGAGTTGAGACTCCGCCACCTGCCATTTGCTTTCCCTCTGCTGAGCCCGATGTACCTGGATACTGGTACCGACCTCTGAGAAGAGTGAGGGTGGCACAGAAGCATCCACTGGGCAGGGAGGTTACAAGTGAGGAACAGGCTGAATCATCGGCACTCCCACATGGGGCAGATGCTGGTGTACTGATGTGCACTGAGCTGTTATACAGCGAGGCTGAGGATGCTGTCGTGGGTTGCAGGGACACCCAACCCTGGGCATCGAGGCCCAGAGACGGGAAAGGAGTAAAGGGAAGGGAAGGGGCTGATTCCCTTGGGGCTGAGGTTGCTCCAGGTGAGACGAATGATTGCAATTGTGAGATGCCATGTTAAGAAGTAGAATCGGATACAGGAAGCTTGTTTGTGATGACATGAATTGGGTATTTAACTGGTAAACTTGGACTTTGCATTCATTATAAAGAACAAACATGGATTTCAGTGGGTCTGTCTACATGACTCTGGTGTCATAGAGATGTGGATTTGAAACTGAATCTCTGTGACTTTGTGCTGGTTATTTCACCTCTTTGAGCTTCTGGTTTTCTCCCCTGTAGAATGGGAAGGATTATACCTCCTTACAGTTTATGAACATGAGAGTTAATTGCAATCATCAACATCAATCATAAACAAAACACTAATAATTATTATGATGATTTTATTATTATTTCTATGGCAATAGTGAATGTTTAATTTTATGACATGGGGAGAAAAAGAGGCTCCTATCTCCACTTTGGGCTCTTTAAGCCATGGATCTCTTTGGCTAGGGCTGTGGTCCCTATTTCTAGTGTCTGAAGGTCATGATAACCCAGGGTGCCCCGTTCCATGGCATTGTCACTTGCCGTAGGTCTTTCAGCCAATCAGTGGCTCCTCTCTGCCTGAGATCTCAAGGGCTGGCCGAATAAGCTGAAGCTACTTGTCCTCTTCTGCACTCCCCCAGCCAGAGGGGGCCTGTGCATACAGTGGGGGCAGGGCAGGAAATGGCAGGAGAATCCAGGGAGTCATAGGTGTGTGAGGTTTTCAAAGCCATGTATCAGTGGCCTGTGAGGGTCAGATGTTTACCTGAAGGCTGGGAAAGGTCCAAAGGCAGGCGAAAGGTGAATCAATCAGATTGGCACACGCACTCGTGCTGCAGGGTCCCTGGACCTTCAGGGAAAGAAAATAAGGGGGAGAGGATTGAAGACAGAGGTGCCGCACTTTCATCCTGGCCTGGGAGACATCCCAAAGAAATAAAACAGAGCACAGAAGTGGCTCAGTAGAGAATCCTGGTTTCTTTATGGCTTAGTTTCACAGCTCAGAGCCAAGATGTTCCAAATCCCATCCACAGCTGAGGCTGCAGCACATCTGCCCTGAAGGGTGGCAAGGCCCCGAGCTGGAGCCACTGAAGGATGCGGCCGTTTTAGGGCAGCTTTGCGGACTTCTCACTTACAGATTAACATCATATTTGAAAAGAGCTGGGTCTAATTGGATACTTTTTTTTAAATAAAAGATTTAAATCCAGGGCTATTAAAAAATGCTGTTAACTAGGAAGATGATTTTTTTTCCAAATAGATCACATTCACACCCTTTAAGCTAAGAGTGGGGCTGGTGGTTCCACAGACAGGACAGAGAATGAATAGCAAGTTGGTCCAGCTTGGAAAACAAAGATCTGAGGGACCCAGGTTATCTCCATAACTCCCTGGTTCCCATGGAAATATTTAAATTGAGATGTGGCATATATATATATATATAATTTTTCTCAATCATTTGAGAATACGTTGCTGGCACTGTATCCCTTTACACCCAAACACCTCTGTGTCTTTTTCCAAAAAATGAGGCCATCATTTTACATAATCATAGTACAATTATCTAAATCAGGAAAACAATCATTTATAAAATATCATCAACTAATCTACAATCCAAATTCAAATTCTGTCCATTCTTCCAACAATGTGGTTTAGCCAGGAACACACAGTGCCTTTAGCTGTCACATCTCTTTAGTTTCTTTTGAACTAGAACAGTTCCTTGGTCATTCTTTATCTTTACGTGTTCTTTTTCTTTCTTTAACCTTGACATTTTTGAAGAGTACAGACCATTTATTTTGTAGAAGGTTACTCGATTTGGGTTTGTCTGATGTTTCCTTGTGATTAGATCTTGGTGATGAATTTTTGGCAGAAACACCCCAGAAGTAATGTTGTGTCTTCCTCTCTGCATCCAGCCAGAGGGATACAGTGTCGGGTTGGTGCCATTATTGGTGATGTTATCGTTGATTACTTGGCCAGTATGGTGTGTGTCAGGTTGCTCCACTATAAGGTTGCTATTTTCCCCTTTGTGATTAATAAGAAATTTATAGGAAGGCATTTGGGGACTTTGTAAATACTGAATCCTCATCACACTTTCACCCACTAGTTTTAGCATCCATTGGTGATTCTTGCCTGGATCAGATATTACTATGATATTTGCCAAATGGTGATTTTTTTCTAATTCCATCATTTTCCTACATTTCTTAGTTCAACTCCACTGCGATGGAGAGCCTTCCTTACCCCACATTTGTCTATTTACTTCTTTGTTTCAGTATGAATTCATGGACTGTTATGCATTATTCAGTGGGCTGTACTTTGTGACCATCACCATTTATTTTCACATTCACCTTGTCCCAGAGTTGGACAGTGAGAGCCCTCTCTGTCCTTTGAGATATCTTCATTTTTTGAGCGCTTTATGGAACAAGATATTCAGGCTCATCTTGTACCTTACCTGCCCTAGAATCAGCCCTCCCTCAAAGGGGTCCAGAATCCTGTTAGTGGAGAACAGAATTTAAAACCAAGATCTGGGCATCATGGCTACTAGGATGTCATTATTTCTAGGTTCTCCTCTCAGTGGACAGAGCTAGGATCTATATCTATTTTTAAAACACACTGATACTTTCAGTTCGAGTCCAATATCATTTTAAGCTTCCTGTTTTTGTATATTTGAAAAAAAAAAAACCCTCCAATAGTGACACCTAGCTCCCATTTTTCTCAATATATTTATTCTTTGCTCATTTCTAATATATATAGAAAGTAGTTTTCGAATTGTTCATGCTTACTACTGTGCAAAACAAAACTACTAACTAGAGTTCAGTATTTCTCAACACTTTTTTTTGTCTTTAGACTGAGGGTACATAGAGAAACACTGTCTTCAAAAGTTGCTTGGAAAAATCGTCCCTCCAGCTTTCATTCAATGTGGTTATGTTGTTCATTGGAAACAGTTTGATTCTGTTAGGGGCTTTCTCCCCATCCTTTTGGATATTTTTGAGTCTATAAAAAAATACGATTATCAAAGTAAAAATGAAATAAAAAAGCCTATTCAGAGTAGTGTCACTCCCCCTCCTAACCCTTCATCCCTGTACCCACCCACATCATGCAGGGACCCAATATCCTTCATTTCTGATTTTCTTCCCAATGTCTCTTTTTGCTAAAATAAGTAAATATATGTACAGTTTAGTTCCTCTTCTTTCTCATAAAAATGAGAGCCTACTATAAATGATCTTTTTGCACTTTGCTTTTCCCCCTTTTCAATGCATTCTGGAAATCTCTTCCCATCAGCTCGTAGAGTTCTTCCTTACTCGTTTTTGGCTGAATAGTACCGCACTGTGTGACTGTATCACAGTTTCTCCAATCAGTCATCTATTTGTGGGCATTTAGATTGTTTCCAATATCTCACAATTACAAACAACGCTTCAAGATATAAGTTTGTATGTGTGTGTTTTCATAGAATTGGACAGGTATCTTCAGGAAAATTCCTAGAAGTAAGACTGTCAGGCCACTAGGTATACAAATATATAGTTTTGTTAGATATCGCAAATCCCCTTCCTTAACTGCTGTACCAATTTGTATCCCCTCTAACAAAGTCATGAGAGTGCCTGTTGTCCCACAGCTCATAAGCAAAATGTATCATGCTTTCTAAGATTTACCAGTCTGATAGGTGAGAAATATTATTTCAATGTCATTTTTAAAAACAACTTTATTGAGAGATTATTCACATACCATAAGTTCACCCACTTAAAGTACACAACTCAATGGATTTTAGTATATTCACAGATACCTGCAAACTTCACCATGATTTTAGAAACCCAGTACCCTTCAGCTATCACCATCCTAGCTTGCTCTTCCCCAGCCCTAAACAACCACTAATCTACTTCCTGTCCATAGAATTGCCTGTTTTGGACATTTCATATGAATGGTGTCATACAATATGTGGCCTGTGTGACTGGCTTCTTTCATTTAGCATGTTTTCAAGGTCCATCTATGTCATCTCATGTATCAGTATTTCATTCCTTTTTGTGACCAAATAGTATTCCATTATACAGTCAAATAATATTCCTTTTTGTTTACCCATTCATTCACTGATGGACACTTGGGTCGTTTCCACCATTTGACCATTAAGAATAAACCGGCTACAAACATTCATGCATCGTGTTTTTGTGTGAGCAAATTGTTTTTATTTCTCTTGAGGATATGTATGTAGGAATGGAATTGCTTAGGTCACGTGGCGTCTCTATGTTTACTTGTTCAAGGAACTGCCAGACTTTTCTCAGTGTAGTTTTAATTTGCATTTCACTTATGTGTGAAATCGAACATTTTTTTCTTATATTTAAAGGCTATTTGTATTTATTTTTTTCAAACTGTCTGTTCATGTCCTTTGCCCATTTTCCTTTTGGGTTCTGTATCTTTTTCCTCTCAGTTTTTAGGATGGCTTTGTAACTGGGAGAAAAATAGCCTTTCCACCTGTGATATATATTGCAAACATTTTCTCCTACTTCTCTTCGTCTTTTGACTTTGCTTATTGCATTTTTCCATGCAGACTTTTACAGATATTTTTATGTAATCAAATTTATCAATCACTTCTTTTATTATCTCTGGATTCAAGTTAGAAATCCTTTCTCTGTGCCCAAGAATTCATCCATGGTTTCTTTCAGTACTCGCAGGATTCACTTTTTCGTACAGCTCTCTGATCCATTTCAGAGTATATTCTTGTGTGTGGTTGGAGGTGTAGGTCTAACATTTACTAACTTTACCTGGCTACCCAGCTGTCCTAGCACCACTTCTTAAGAAGATCATCTGCAGCCCAGTGATTTTTTTTTTATAATTTTATTTATTTATTTATTATTTTTGGGGGGGTACACCAAGTTCAATCATCTATTTTTATACACATATCCCCGTATTCCCTCCCTTCCTTGACTCCCCCCTGCCGAGTCCCCCCCACCCTCCCCGCCCCAGTCCTCTAAGGCATCTTCCATCCTCGAGTTGGACTCCCTTTGTTATTTTGATGCCACATTTATATTTAGGATACACTAAATTTTCACATATGCTTGGGTCTCTTCCCAGACTTTCTGCCTTATTCCAGTGATCTGTCTGTTTACTCAGGTGCCAACACCATGCTGTTTAGTTTCTTATGAGGAAGTTTTATAACCTCCTCTGGGCACCTGTTCTTTTGCTAAGGCCCTTGCTCTCCAGAAGTCCTTTCTTATATCTACACTTCAATCTTCCCTACTGTAACTTAAGCCCGTTTCCTATGTGAGTTCCGGTGAACACGGGGCTCTGTCTGTACACCTCCCTCTGAGTTGTCAGGTGCTATGGGCTCTCTCCTTTATGCAAATATGGCCACTGCTTTCTGGCCCAGAGGTGACTCTCTCTCATTGACAGCCCTGCCTGCCGACTTTACAAGTAATTTGCTGAGTTTGTCCAGCCCCGCATGGTCACATAAGTGCCGTTACCGGTTCAGCAGCAGCAGCAGCAGCAGAAGCATCAGCTGTATCCCTTCGTTCACCTATTGTTTAGAGCAAATGAAGTAGCCGCTGATGCTCACAACAGGGGCTTTATCTGTGGAATATCCAAAGTCATAAGCCCTTGTAGGTCAGCTCATGTCTTAAAGATGTTAGGCCAGGAGAAAGATCATCACACACCACTTACTCTTTGTACTTGAGGAGTTGATATATTTCACAAGGGCCCCCTACCCCCACACAAATGAATTTTCTCTCCTTGGTGTAATAGCACAGTGTCTAATTGAAAAATATATTTATGCTTAAGAAGTGGTTTAAAAAAAAAAGTTGTAGACTTTGTAAACCTATCTCTCCTACTGTTTTAAGGTAGAATACAAGGTTATATGCTTGGGGTAATTAAACACTATTTGAGTCCATTCGATAAATATCTGGTGAGTAACAGCTCTGTGAAAAGCAATGCAGCAGAACCTGTGAAGGACTCGAAGAAAAACAAGGCACGATCCTGCCCTCCAAGAGTTCACTCACAACTGGAGGAGAAAATGGGAGGAGAGATATGTCATTACAAGGCAACTGAGAACACGTGAAAAAAAGAAAAGTTGCGAAGTGCTGCTGTGGGGATGCAGAAGAGAAACTATCCATTCTGGGGTCTCTTTGAAAGAGATGAGACTTAATTGGACTCTGAAGAATAAGTTGGATAGCCCAGGAAAGATAATCTGACATTTAGAATGGCTTAACCAGAATCACAGAGGAAGAAACATATATTGAATTGGGCCATATGAAATGACTGTTTTGTAGGTCAGAGCAGTCACATGTTGGCAAGTACATGTGATTGACTCTAATACATCAGATTTGGGGATACTGTAGACTGGCTGTAGATCTCTAACTAGTAGACTTATTTGGAGGGGTTAAGAGATCCTCTACGGGAAACTGAGTTTTAAGGGATTTTAAGTGTTAAGATGAAGAATTTGATCTTTATTCAGTGAGATTCATCTAATTATTTAGTTGTAAAGTATTTTATGTTCCTGTGACATGTCCAGCCTCCTCATTGGGGAAGCCCTGAGAACACAGTCATGTTTCAGAAGGATAATTCTGGCAGTAGTATGCATGGCGGGCTGGAGACAGTATGCATGGCGGGCTGGGTAAGAAGACCACTTAGGGTCTTTAGGAACTGGAAAACAAGTGAGAGCCTGGAGCCTGGATGTGATATTGAATAGAAAGGATGGAAGTGAAAGCCATTCCAGAAAGGGAAGTGGCACCAAAAATTGTGACTGAATCAAAGTAAAGGCAAGGGAGGAAAGGTTGACTAAATGTCTCTCTGGTGCAACTCAGGAGAACCGGGAGGCTCCTGGGGATTTCCGTCTATTCATTCATTCACTCGCTCCACAGGTATCTATTGAGCACCAGCTGTGAGCTGAGCAATGTTCTAAGAGCTGGAGACATAGCAGAGGACAAGACAGGCACACATGTCTAATGCAAAGAGACAGGCAATGAATAGATAAATAACTTAATTTATGATGTAATGGAAGAGAGTGGTAAGCACTATAAGGAAACATCATTTAAGGTGAAAAGAACTGGTAAGGGTAAGAAAAGGTATTTTCCAAAAGGATAATCAGGGAAGGACTCGTAGAGAAGATAACATTGGAGCAGAGATCTGACTGATGTCACAGGGTAGAGGGGCGGGGGTAGCCTGGGAAGACCTAGGGGAAACGAGTCCCAGGGAGAAAGAACAACAAGTAGACAGGTATTGAGGCAGGTACAAGCCTGGAGCATTTGAGGGTCTGTTCTAAGGCCAGAACCTCTGGACTGAATTGAGAATTGGGGAAGCCAGTAGGAGGTGTAATAGAGGGATGCAGCAAGAGCATGTCATGGCGAGGAGTTTGATTTAATTTTGAACATGCTGGGTTTTGAGTTTGGAGAGATGACCTCCTAAAGTTTATCTGGCTCCTATGTGGAAAATTGACTGTAAAAGGACAAGAAAGAAAGAACTGATATGGTGGGGGTGGTGAGAAGTGATCAGATTCTGAATAAACTTTGACATTAGAGCCAACAGAAGATGCCAAGGAATTAGACACAGAGTGTCAGGGAAAGGGAGAATAAAGGCTGACCACCATTTCTAAGTCTGAGGAAGGAGCAGAATTTGCACTGAGAATCAAGTTTTCTGATGTGGATTTGGTAAGTTTTATATACCAAGAAGACATCAGAGTAGAGAGACTGAGCAGACCATGGTATATGGGAGCCTGGAACTCAAAGGAGAAGTTGAGGCTGGAGGTCTAAATTTGGGAGTCACCAGGATACAGACACATTAAGAGCCCTTAAATGAGACACTTAAGGAGTAGGATACAGAGAAAAGGAGGCCCCTGATGACTGGGTTCTGTGATGGTCAGTGTTTACAGGTAACAAAGAGAAGAAAGAACCAGAAAAGGAAACTTGGAGGGAGGGGCCAGTAAGAGAAGAAGCAGAAGACTGTGGTTACCAGGAAGCCATGGGAAAGAAATGTTTCCCAGAAGAGGGGATAACCAGCTGTGTAAATGCTGCTGAGAGGTCACGTAAGATGAGGACAGAGAATTGACAAGAAAATTAGCAAGAGGGAAATGTTGGTGACCTTGCCAGACAGTTTCTGTGGTGTGGTGAGGGAAAAAAATATCTAAGGAGAGAATGGACAGTGAGACACGGAAAGAGAAAATAGAGACCACTCTCTAGATTTTTGCAGTAGAGAGGAACTGCAAAACGATATTTGTTGCAGGGTAGGGGGTGGATGTGGAGTCCAAGAAGAGCTATTGTTTTTTGTGTTTTTTTTTTTATTGTGATACAGCCAACACACAATAAACTGCATATATTTAGAGTGTACAATTTGGTATCCCAATCTCCCAACTCATTCCCCCCCAGCCCTCCCCGTTTTCCCCACTTGGTGTCCATATGTTTGTTCTCTACATCTGTGTCTCTATCGCTGCCTTGCAAACCAGTTGATTTGTACCATGTTTCCATATTCCACATATATGTGTTAATATATGATATTTGTTTTTCTCTTTCTGACTCACTTCACTCTGTATGACAGTCTCTAGGTCCATCTATGTCTCTACAAATGTCCCAGTTTCATTGCTTTTTACAGCTGAGTAATCTTCCATTGTATATATGTAACACATTTTTTTTATCCATTCATCTGTTGATGGACTTTTAGGTTGCTTCCATGTCCTGGCTATTGTAAATAGTGCTACAATGAACAGTGGAATGCATGTGTCTTTTTGAATTATGGTGTTCTCTGGGTATATGTCCAGCAGTGGGATTGCTGGGTCATATGGTAGTTTCATTTTTAGTTTTGCAATGAACCTCCATACTGTTCTCCATAGTGGCTGTATCAATTTACATTCCCACCAACAGTGCAAGAGCGTTTCCTTTTCTCCACACCCTCTCCAGCATTTACTGTTTGCAGATTTTCTGATGATGCCCATTCTAACCGGTGTGAGGTGATACCTCATTGTCGTTTTGATTTGCATTTCTCTAATAATTAGTGATGTTGAGCAGCTTTTCATGTGCCTCTTCGCCATCCATATGTCTTCTTTGGAAAAATGCCTATTTAGGTCTTCTGCCCATTTTTTGATTGGGTTGTTTGTTTTTTTGATATTGAGCTGCATGAACTGTTTATATATTTTGGAGATTAATCCTTTGTCTGTTGATTCGTTTGCAAATATTTTCTCCCATTCTGAGGGTTGTCTTTTTGTCTTGCTTATAGTTTCCTTTGCTGTGCAGAAGCTTTGAAGTTTCATTAGGTCCCACTTATTTTTTTTTTGTTTTTATTTCCATTACTCTAGGGGGTGGACCAAAAAAGATCTTGCTGTTATTTACATCGAAGAGTGTTCTTCCTATGTTTTCCTCTAGGAGTTTTATAGTGTCTGGCCTTACATTTAGGTCTTCAATCCATTTTGAGTTTATTTTTGTGTATGGTATTAGGGAGTGTTCTAATTTCATTCTTTTACATGTAGCTGTCCAGTTTTCCCAGCACCACTTATTGAAGAGGCTGCCTTGTCTCCATTGTATATCCTTGGCTCCTTTGTCATAGATTAGTTGACCCTAGTTTATCTCTGGGCTTTCTATCCTGTTCCAGTGATCTGTATTTCTGTGTTTGTGCTGGTACCATACTGTCGTGATCACTGTAGCCTTGTAGTATAGCCTGAAGTCAGGAAGCCTGATTCCACCAACTTCGTCTTTCCTTCTCAAGATTGCTTTGGCTATTCGGGGTCTTTTGCATTTCCATACAAATAGTAAAATTTCTTGTTCTAGTTCAGTGAAAAATGCCACTGGTAATTTGATACGGATTGCATTGAATCTGTAAATTGCTTTTGGTAATATAGTCATTTTCACAATGTTGATTCTTCCAATCCAAGAATATGGTATGTCCCTCCATCTGTTTGTGTCGTCTTTGATTTCTTTCATTAGTGTCTTATAGATTTCTGAGTATAGGTGTTTTACCTCCTTGGTTAGGTTTATTCCTAGATATTTTATTCTTTTTGTTGCAATGGTGAATGCGACTGTTTCCTTAATTTCTCTTTCTGATCTTTCATTGTTAGTGTATAGAAATGCAAGAGATTTCTGTGTGTTAATTTTGTATCCTGCAACTTTACCAAATTCATTGATGAGCTCAAGTAGTTTTCTGGTGGCATCTTTAGGATTTTCTGTGTATAGTATCATGTCATCTGCGAACAGTGACAGTTTTACTTCTTCTTTTCCAATTTGGATTGCTTTTATTTCTTTTTCTCAAGAAGAGCTATTGTTAATGAATGGACACCTTATAGAACATTTGCTGAAAATAATGATCCAAATGAGGGAGAACATAATGATTAGTAAGTAGGGGAGAGGGGGTGGGATGGAGTGTACAAGTAGGGACATCGGGTTGAATAGCAGCTTGGGCCTTTTGTCCATTTAATGGGGGACACAGAACAAAAGATGGAGGTGCAAAATTCATAGATTTGGCAATAGAAGAATGAGGAAGTTCTTACGGGTTCCATTTCCTTAGTGAAATAAGAGGCAAGCTGAGAGTTAGGATGGAGGTGAAGTTGCCAGAAGCTTGTGGAGAGAGTAGAGGGTATGAAGCCGTCATCTTGGAGGGTGGATGAGTGAACTGAGTAGCAAAGTGTAGTGTGATTGCTGGGTAGTGCTGAAGTCTATGTGACATTCATAAATTTAAAGTCGGGTCAGTCAGCCTGGCTGTGTTTACTCCTTCAACACATTCTGCTGTTCTTTTGCAGGTAAAGTTTTTTTGTTTTTGTTTTTGTTTTTTTTTTGTAAATTTAGGTTTACAGAGTTAGGGTTTTGACAAGCAAGGACAGTGGAAAATAAGAGGTTTGCAAGAAGGCTAAAGATATGCACAAGAGAAGAGTGTTAGTTATAAAACTTGGACTCTAAATGAGTAACAAGGGAAGTGAAATATGGGGCAGATGATGGGCATAGAAGAGGAGTTGGGAGCCCCCCAAAAGGGGTTGAAGGTTTGCTAAAGTTGAAATACTAGAAAGAGAGAGGTGGGAGGACAGAAGGTGAAAAGGAGTGGGTTGCTTCAAACAGGGATTCTTAGAAGTAATGAGAAGGTCTAGGGTATGACATGACAGTGGTGACATAAGTGGGATAGAGGAAAAGAGCATTAGAAGTGAGCTGGTCAAGCAACTGATTGGCCAACATGTTGGAAGGAATGTCAATGTGGATATGAAAGTCATTAAGAACAATGCCAGGGAGTGATGGGGACTAAGACAGGAAGTCAGATGTGAAAAGACTCAGTGAATCAGCAGGTGCAAGGTGATCTGTGAGTGTGGTGGGTAGAGGTGTTGGATGGTACAGCACAATGGCATGTACCTCAGGGGAGGTTTTGGAGGAGAAAATAAAAGTAGCCTGGGAGCAGCTGTGAGGGGCGATGAAGGCACCCATCAGCCTCCTGGCTCTATGATCTATGGGATGTGGAAGGGGAAAAAGTCACTACTTGAGAGGACTGCAGGGGAAGCAGTGACCCCTGGAGGATCCAGATGCCAAATGATGAAGCAAACATTCAGAGGAGAGAGAGGTTCAGGTGATAGGGGATTGGGATAATAACAGACCATGAGTTCCAGAGAATGTGGATGGGTAGAAGATTGGGTCAGATTAGGAACACACAGCCCTGGGGGACAAGCATCTGGGAATATATGGATGATTTGAAATCTTGGACTTATAAGTAAACTGAAGTAAACAGGGGTGTAAAACATGATGGTATTAAGCCTTATGGTCTTTTAAGGGAAAGTTCTGAATGATACCTCATTATTGGGCTCTCCCTTAGGTTGTGGTAGGAGGGTAGTCAGATAGGAAACCCTATGGGGGACAAGCGTCTGGGAATATATGTGGCCATTATGCATTTGTTAAGGGCTGATGACCCTTGAGAATGGAGGATGCCATCAGCAAGATGGCAAAGAATGGATTTGGCTTTAGTTGGTGGGAGGTTTTATACCTAGACTTGTTAGGAGGGTTAAATGAAATAACTACTGCCCACTACAGTCCTGATGGTTAGTAGGTAAATAAGGTTAATTCCTCTGCCTTCCCACCACCAACCAAGGCCTCCAGCTTCCCCTGCAAATGTGCATAGGTGGACCCCATGGGACTACTGGGTGTAAGAGTGTGGACAAGTATAGAGCCGTCTCCAGCTGTTAAAACAATTCAGAGTGCATACACAGCTGCCCATGGCTAAAGGCAGCACTGGTCACTGAGTTAGAAGAAAAGGAATCCATAATGCACTGTTTGTAGAAATGTGGCCCAAACATTTCAAGACTCTTGCAAAAGCATATGACATTGAGCTCGCCTATTAGGAGACTCAGATGGCCAAACCTTTTGTTTATTTGGGGACGTTATCATAAGGGCATGAAATGTAGTCAGAACAAATGCAATCAATACCCTGATCATGAGTCTTCATTGGCAGCCAACAGTAGAAGTAACTGTCAGGAAGAGGAAGGAAGGAAGGAAGGAAGGAAGGAAGGAAGGAAGGAAGGAAGGAAGGAAGGAAGGAAGTTAGGTCAGAATTGTATTTGAGTTTGTTTTGATCACTTTATAAAGTTAGAGATGGTTACAAAATATTCTGCAACTGAAACTTGGCTCCTTGGTATATAACACTCAGTAAATATTGTTACTATTATTACTGATATCCCTGTGATAGTTTAGCACACTTTTCTTATTTAAATTTACCTTATTAACCTAGGAAAATGAAACATATTATGTATTTCTTGATCTTCCTGAAAAATAATCACATTTGGGATATTTAAAAACATGGTTTTGTCACATTCTACATTTGCTGATTGAATTTACCTTTAAATGTTTTAAACTTTATTGTGAATAGAGCTTCCCGAGATTAGTTTAGTATGGAGGGATGTTTTTTCATTCCTTTGTGAGAAGCAGGCAAACTCAAGAACAAAACAAGCCATCAACATTAGGGTGGAACAAAGAAGGTTCTTATGTCAAGCAGATTCAGAAAGCATTCATCTTCCAGAAAGGGATGAGAAAGAAAAGTGGGAGAAGGGATCCCCTTATCCAATTTAATGGAAGATCACAGGAACGAGAGGAAGCGGGGCCAGATTCAAACTTGGCGGCAACTCTGAAACCTTTCCACTTGCCCCTTGCTTCTGTCTCGCAGCCTCTTGAGTTTGCAGCAACTTGTTTCTAATCTCTCTGAGTACAAAGGAGAGCAACTGTGAGTGGCCACTCAGCCGGCAGTCCTTTGAGAAGCAGGCCAAACAATGGGCTCTCTGCCACCCTTGGGGCTGAAGGGGACAGGAAGTTGACAGCAGTGAGGGTGCCAAGTCCCACTGCCTTCAGTGCCAAGAACTGAAGTGGTCTCCTAGAGGGAAGACTGTATTTCATCCTTGCCTTTAAGTGTATCATTCTGTTTGCCCTTCACATTTGAGGTTGTTAATGAGTTTTTTGCCCTTTCTGTCTTTCTGCCCTCAGCATCCCCTCACTACATAACCCCCTGCGGTCTGTCCTCTGTCCTTCCCACCAGTCAACAAATGCAACAGCCTCTTCTCCCTTCTTATCCTGGGCGGTTTCTCCTCAGCATGAAGGGATCCATGAAGCCGATGGCTGGATAGTTGGATGGAAAGAAGGAAGGGAAGGAGAGATGCCTCTCCCTGGCCCCCCTGCTTTCTTAGAACCCTCTCCTGCACCTGCTGCCTTTCATGTTAACCTGGCTCTGCTTCCTCCTTCTACCTTCAGAACCCGAGCTCTTGGCCCCTGCCTCTTCTCTCCCTGGTTTCATCCTAGATGTTCCTCCTGTTCATTTCTGTGTGCATCCTCCAGCCTCAGATCAGCACCTCCAGACCTAATTTACTTGAGGCTTCACCTACTAAACTTTTCTACCTACATGAGAGTCAGGACCTTAACCTCACAAGATAGAAGATGGAAGTTAGCAACCTGTCTTTAACCTGCCCTCCTCTTGTTTGGCTTCTTTCATGTAAAAGTACCATCATTTTTTTATCAAAACCTCCTTCGACCTCCTGTTCTGTCTCATCCCACATCCAGGTGGGATGTGTTTCTGTTTTGAGCAGCTCTCTCATCCATCCTATCCTTTTCCATCCCCAGTTTAGGGCCCTTGTTACCCCTGGAAAATCCAAATACCTTTGACTATTCCTCCCACACATACACCTTCATTATTGCTCTTCTCAACTCATCCTATACCCTACCTTCAAATGAATATTCCAAAAATAAGACCAGGACACCAGTAGGTACCCTATACATGTATGTAATCCCTTTATCCTCTAAAAATACGTAGCAAATAAAGATGGATGGATGATTGGATGGATGGGATGGTTGGAAGGAGGAAGGGAGGAAGGGAGGGAGAGAGGAATGAAGAGAGGAAGAAAGGAAGGGACTATAAGATAGCAACCATAGATTTATTTCTACATTTGTTGTGAATTTGGCCTCTGGAGAATCACTGACCTTCACTATGCCTCAGTTTCCCTTTTGGAAATTGTGAAAGCCTTTGCCTCCTCTCTTATTGCATAGAATATATTCATTGACTATCTCGAGGGTTCTGAAAGTCCTTCATGGAAAGAGATTGCTACACACTCAATACCACTGCCTCATTACCTTTGTGTGTGGTTTTGATTTAGTCCCAAGTCAAAACAAGTGTTTGCTGGTCACATAGTCTATTTACATCCTATAGAGTTAATATTCTTAAACACCAGCAAAAGATTTAGTTTCTCCTCCTAAGCAGGTAAAAGTTTTGAGAAAACTTCAAAGAAGTTTTGTTTGGTAAATGAAGTTGAAAGAGGAAAAAAAATTAGTAAATTTTTCTCTGGGTGTTAGTTTAACTGGAGGTCAGCATGGCTGGAAAGGTATACAATACTTTTGACTTCAGATATTCCAGATTATTTGCCAGTAAGAATGGACAAGTGAAGTGTCCTGGTTCATCCTCATGGGAAGAAAGGGCAGCTTAGGGCTCTACAATGTTATCTAAGTGATTTAATCACTCATAAGTTTGGGCTATTTCCTATGCTTTTTTTTTAATAAATTTATTTATTTATGTATGTATTGGCTGTGTTGGGTCTTTGTTGCTGCACACAGGCTTTCTCTAGTTGCAGCAAGTGGGGCATACTCTTCATTGTGGTGCATGGGCTTTTCATTGCAGTGGCTTCTCTTGTTGCGGAGCACGGGCTCTAGGCATGAGGGCTTCAGTAGTTGAGGCACACGGGCTCAGTAGTCGTGGCTCACAGGCTTAGTTGCTCCATGGCACATGGGATCTTCCTGGAGAAGGGATCTAACCCGTGTCCCCTGCATTGGCAGGCAGATTCTTAACCACTGTGCCACCTAGGAAGTCCCTCCTATCCTTTGATAGTAGATAAAGAGTTGGTTGTATAGTTTCTTTCTGCCCATATAGAGTTCCTGTATATAACCTCTATATCCTGAAAATAACTTTCTAGTTATTTAATAGCTCCAATTTTCCCCAAATTCCATTTGTATCATCTGACTTTAATACATAGCCAACATTTTCAGGATACTGGAAATATCTCCCAGGCAGCCCTTCTTCGGGAAGGAATCTGTGAAAATCAATCTACATTTTTGACTGCTCAGGCTCCATAAAATTCGTGTGGTCCTAAGCCACTTACAGTAAGACAAAGAGTTGCGCACGGGTGAGGGAATTTCAGATTTCATTGTGTAAATTCTGCCTTTTTTTCCTTCTAGTGTACGATG
The DNA here is from genome assembly GCF_030028045.1 of Hippopotamus amphibius kiboko. Taxonomy (NCBI): domain Eukaryota; kingdom Metazoa; phylum Chordata; class Mammalia; order Artiodactyla; family Hippopotamidae; genus Hippopotamus; species Hippopotamus amphibius. The sequence continues at coordinate 16,059,207 of NC_080201.1, read as the reverse complement.
TGGCACTTTTAACCACTGATTCACCAACTCCACTCCCATATGACCCTGGTTTCTCTCTTCCAGATCAAGGGTACTGCTGCTGAGGTTTAGTTATGGCAGTCTTTTCCCAACTCCCAGATACAAGTCATTAAATAGAAATGTCATGATTTAAAATCTCCCTCCCCATATTGTTCTTACATTTTGACATCTTCTCTTGATAGCCTTGAGTGTCAGATCACTATGAATGTAGCAGACATTTACAGGGCATATTTGTTATTCTTATATGCTGTATTAACAACCCATGTTCTTCCCCACAAAGTGCCAAGACTTCTAGGTATTCTCACCCCTGGAATAAGTTGGAGAATTACTCCTCTAACCACATCTCATGGGTAGATCATGACACTCGAGACTAAAGTGGTGGATGTGCCCTCTGTACAGGCTAGATGGTGTGGTTTTTTTCTGTGGAAACAGAAGAACAAAGGACTCCAGGCAAAAGGCCGGGGATGGCTCAGCTCAAAGCATCCTCTTGTCGCACTGGAGGATGCTGAGCACATTCTTTGCAATCATCTCCCTTGCATGTGTTCTGCTTTAGGGATGCTCCCCATGGTTTTCCCATCAAGGGTAACTCAGATCATCTGTGATCAGCAAGAAAAAGAGACGTATAAGATTCATCAGAATAAGACCAAAGTGTGGAGAAAGGAGGAAGCACAAATGAGTATGGTTTGATGCTCCTCTTCCTTTCAGAAGGGACAAAACCAGACAACAGGTTAAACCATAGTGTCTTAAGCCTATTGTCTGGTATCCGTCTTTTAGTTATCTCCTTCCTCTTTGCCAGATCACAGACATGATTATTTAATGATGACCCTTCCTCTCCTACACCAAGCACCTTCCCACCCCTTCATTCGGTGATCGTACCACCTAAACTTATCCACATCTACCCATGAGCCTGCAAGCTTTTCCCCGCTCCAGCCTCTTTTCAAAATTCAGCCAGGCTGTCTGTGTCTTAAGAAAGCCCTTAAATAACAACCAAGGCAGTTCCTGATGAGGAAACACTGACATTTGTCTCCATCACATTCCCCCATGTGATAGTCAGTGTAATAGACTATCTCCTAACACACACAGGCATTGCTCGCCTCCACTTTGCATTATCTACTAACAAACATGCTCTACCCTTCATCACACCTGTAATCAATCCCTTCTTTAATATCTACATTCACCAGAGCCCAGATGACAACACCCCAATAACTGTATCTCTCAACCTGCCCAGACTAATTATGAAATCCAGTCGATTCACTGCTTCCACTTTCCTTTCCTCCTTTCTTTCCCAGCCATCAGCTGCTACCTGGACCCCTGGGCTATTTCTCTTGCCCATCAGTAGGTGACTCAAGCCTCTCTCCTCTCTCTCTCCCCTTCCTGCCCTAAGTGTGCAGCTCCTGCTCTTCGAGCGGCTGCTTAGGATGACCCTACTTGATCCCCGTTACATTCCTCCGGGCTTGTCAAAGGTTTGCATTGTATCCCCGAGTAGCTGGGGCCATGCCATGAAGAGTGAGCACAGCCCAGCCCTAATCATGACAACCTCAGCCCCAGTGAAAGATGAATAATAACAACTGCTCTAGCCAGTCCCACAAGAGCCCACGGAGGACGTTTGTTTTGGGATAATGAATATGGAAATTTGGAATCCATAATAAACTGCAAGCAGTCTTTCAACTCACTCGTGCCGAAAATTCACACTCGCCTTTCCCATAACTTGTCACTTGTGTTTTTTATTGTTCGATATGTAAACAAGGCCGGGAAAGCCTTTGTTCCTTGGTGCCTACTTAGATTTGCCCATTAATCCCAACCCCCTCCCTTTCCCACCAATGCATGCAGGATTACACAAAGCAAAAGTCATTAATTTTTATCTCTGACTATCTGTAGGGTTTTTAATGTGGCCTGGCTTGCTTATGCTCCACCAATTACATGTCATAAGTGCTTGTAGATGCTGGAGCGGTATCATGGGCTGATGAATCACTGCCTCCTCTCCTGATTAGTATGCAAGGGGCCGTGTTCCTTTTTGAGCAGCTGGCATGCCAATGAGGATCTGGCTCCGCCGGTCAAGGCATCTGGACATGAATTCAATATGGATTGCTTTAATTAAATGGCTAAGCGCACAAGACGCTAAGAAACAACTCCATCATTGAGTGAGACTCGAAAATATAGTCGACACAAGCAAGAGAGTGGAAAGGGTAGGAAGGTACTTCATCAGCACCACCCACTCCACCTAAAATCCTTGAAATCCCCCTGCGTGAAGCACAACCACTTGCTAGAAGCATGATGAATTGTAGAATCCACAATGAAACACCAGAGGTGAATCTAGTTCATCACCCTTAAATTTAGAAATCAAAACAGCAGAGAAAAACCTCCTCTTCTGCCCTTTGAAAAGGTTTTTACAATAACTTGCTTGCAAACTTGTGATGCAGTAGATTTCAAGAAGGAGGGATGCAGTGAGAGGTGGGTAGGAAAGTCTGGATGTACCTGTTACCAGCAGTCCTGGAGGAAAGGAACAAGCTACTGCAGCTTTGCAAATATCAGGAGGCTAGAGTGGTCCGTCAGTGTGCTAATTTGCTGAGGAGGAGAAGGGAAAAGAGGCGTGGATTCACACTGTCCACTTGGGATGGGCTTTGCGTAGATCAGAAAGATGAAGTATCTGCCAGCTCATGTTTGCTTTCAGCCTACCCTTTATTAGTCTATTTCAATAAGGAAACAAATGGAATATTTTCATAAGGAATAGCTGTTGCAGCAGTAACCCCAGTTTTATTCTTCTGGGCACTTATCTTTAATTCTGTTGCAAGTTTCCTCCTATTTCCACCTTTATTGTATTTGGTTTGCCTGTATATTTCATTGGGAGGCTGGATAGAATAATTTAGGCTGAATGAGGACTCAGGATTCAGAAGCATCTGGACTCTTATCCCACCTTCATTCATGTCTAGCTATGTGGTCTTAGGCAAGTCATGGGATTTCTCTGACTCTCCTTGTCCCCATCTCTGAAACAGGGGTAAGAATAATACCTACCTCATCAATATTTTGAGAAGATTGAGTTAGTCCACACCAGATCCATAACACACACGGTAGACTCTCAACAATGATGGCTGCTATTAATGTTTTGCAGAACTGCGTCATGTTGTGTTGACGTTTTACCGGCCAAATACAGAGGGGACCTGTTTCCTGTAATTGACTAGCTTTACCTACATATACCAGTAAGGATTTAAAGAAGACCTTTAAAATAGATTACTATGCAACCACCACCTCTCCAGTTTCTACTCCTCTGCTCCCAATCAAAGATATGGTACCTTCAATTGATAATAATATGCACTACAGATGGACCTGGGGCTCTATTTTCTTTTTTAAATAATTTATTAAGACACCATTGTTAAAAAGACCCTGAAGCACTCTGCCTTAAAGAAAGGGGGATATGAAAATGGTAAAACAGTCTCAGCATTCTGGCTGGTATTCCGCCCTCATTCCGAGCTGAAAGGTTGATGACCAAGAAAGGAAGTTAAATGCTGGTGTCTATACTCACTCTGTCCTTGCATAGTACATTCTCTGAGGTTTTATAACCTCTTGCCAGCAAGATCATTAGGGTCCTAAGAATCCCCCAGGGGCAAATGACAGAAGGAAAACTCTCCAAGGTGCACAAAATTTAGTTAAACCGCACACAGACAGCATGTGAGATTTCAATAGTAATCAATCACAAAGCTTCTGTTTCACGGCAATTCAACATTTGACACACCAGCCTGCCAGGTCTAAGCTTGACACAAATGTAGTATCCTTGAGTAATAAAGCAAGACACTTGCTGAATTTTGTTATTCTCTTCGGAGTCTTCAGAATGGGTAAGTCCAGTGTAGGTTCTCTCTGCAGCATTATTAATTCATCTGCAAGGTGCATGGTTGGAAGACAGCATATTAGTAAAGATGGCTGCCATTGGAAAAGGGACCTGTGGTTTGATCCAACCATGGGTTATCAATGTTTTCAAAATTGTGGGCCCAGGTCTGCCAGGGTAGTTGAGGAGGAGACAGAAGAGGGTTGTTTTGTGAGCACTTACTCTGTGAGGGGTGGGAATGGGGCAAGGAAATGAGTCACCGTACCTGGTCTCATGGAGTAATTGAGACATTGGGTAGTAGTCATTGCAATGGCGGGTGGAATAGAGCAGTAGAAAACAGTCCACTTGAGTCTTAAAATCAGCTCACGTGCCATAGATATCTTCCCCTTGTTCCAAGCAGATACAAGGAATGTAGGGCATACAGAGAACTCAAGAAAAAGTAAGCCAAAAGACTTATCAGAAAACTGCTATGCCAACAAATAAAAACCAAAAATAGTTTGAGCATTAGACTCTTGGCTGTTGGTCCAGGCTTCATTTTTAGCCAGATGTTCTGTTTCGTGTTATTTACACGAAGCTATTCAAAGAGGCTTTCTTTTTTTTAACTAATTAAAAAAAATTTTTTTTCTATTTTGGCTGTGTTGGGTCTTCGTTGCTGCTCATGGGCTTTCTCTAGTTGTGGCGAGCAGGGGCTACTCTTTGTCACAGTGAGCAGCTTCTCACTGCAGTGGCTTCTCTTGTTGCGGAGCACAGGCTCTAGGCATGTGGGCTTCAGTAGTTGTGGCACGTGGGTTCAGTAGTTGTGGTGCACGGGCTTAGTTGCTCCGTGGCATGTGGGATCTTCCCAGACCAGGACTCAAACCCGTGTCTCCTGCATTGGCAAGTGGATTCTTAACCACTGCGCCACCAGGGAAGTCCCAAAGAAGCTTTCTGAGATGTGGTTATCTCAGGAGTGGAACTTCTTCTTTCCCTATGAATGCTTCAGTCCCGCTGTAGTTCTTTAGAACCACAAATATACATTGAGAACAGTTTAAGATGTCAAGATATGGAGCTTAATGAGTTTGACAAAGGAATCAAATGCTATACCTCCACAGTATGCTAGTGTTAGATATTTTAATAAGTTAACCAATGTGCTAAAGACCCAAACGAGAACTATAGCTTCTTCAGTTTTTTTTAATAACTTTGTTGAGATAGAATTCATATACCAAAGAATTCAATTATTTAACATATATAATTCAGGAATGTTTAGTATATGTACAGAGCTGCGCAGTCATTACTGCAATCTAAGTGGAGATTATTTCCATCACCCAAAATGAAACTCCACAACCATTTGTAGTCACTCCTCATCCTTCCCTCCCCCCAACCCTTGGCAACCACAAATCTACTTTCTGCGTCTACAGACTTACCTCTTCTGGACATTTCATATAAATAGAATCATACGGTACGTGGTCTTTCATGACTGGCTTCTTTCACTTAGCATTATGTTCTCAAGGTTTATCCGCATTTAACATGTATCAGAACTTCATTCTTTTATTGCTTCAGTTTCAAAACTCAGATGCACATACTACCCTTTAAGCTGAAAGCTGGAATGTCAGCTCAGAATGGGTTTGTTAAGTTGCTGACTATTAGACATTAGCCTGTTATTGAACCTCAGGCTTTATATATACAAATCAGTTTATTTTGGTCCTGCCATTTAGATTCCTTTCAGATTCCCAAATTCTTGAATGGCTCTTGCATATAATACATTATTCTTTATGATTTTCCCATGTTAGGAAATATAAAGTGTCAATATTGGCTAGTCCCAATATCCTGGATTTTCTGAAATTTTACTCACTTAAATTTGCTTAGAGAGGAAATGTCCACACATTGTAAAAATGCAATGAGATTTTTTTTTAATTAATTTATTTTATTTTTTTATTTAAAGACCTGCATTGGGTCTTTGTTGCTGCACGCAGGCTTTCTGTAGTTGCGGAGAGTGGGGGCTACTCTTCATTGCAGTGTGTGGGCTTCTTAATGCCATGGCTTCTCTTGTTGCAGAGCACAGGCTCTAGGTGCGCGGGCTCAGTAGTTGTGGCTCACAGGCTTAGTTGTTCCACGGCATGTGGGATCTTCCCAGACCAGGGATCGAACCCATGTCCCCTGCATTAGCAGGTGGATTCTTAGCCACTGTGCCACCAGGGAAGACTTCAATGAGATTTTAAGGAGCTGAATGTGAAAAACAAGAAGAGCTCTGAGCCATGAATGAGGTGATCTCTACCTTACTGCCGCTCCCCCCACTGCAGACCTGGAGACCACAGTCTTGTCACTCAGCCTCTCAGCTTCCATCTCCCCATTGGGAGATAGGCTTTGAATCTCCACCAGCAGCCCCACCGCTTGAGAACCAAATGCCAACGTGAAGGTTTTGCAAAACGGTCTCTGCTCTCCTCTTCAGCACCATCGCTCCTGTGCTTTTGTCGTATTAGACTAAATTCCCTAATTCCGTCACACAGGCACCTCTCTGTATGCCGCTGCCTCCCCCTGGGGTGCCTTCCTGCCTTTTTCTTGCAGGAGTATTTCTTCTCATCCTCACAGGCCTGACTCACATGTCCCATTCCCCTGTGGAAGGCTTTTCTGAGTTCTCCAGGCAGAATTATCAGATTCACCCCCAGATCTTAGGGCACTTAGTTCATACCTCAGCTGGGGTCGGTTATCATATTGTGCCATAATTGTTTGTTTCCACATCTGCCTCAGCACCTCCCACACCAAACCTTAGCTCCTCTAAGCACCCAAATCCTACCACCATGTCTGGGCCATAGTAGATCCCCATAAATGTTTATTAAACGTACAAATTAATTTGAGAGAACTGACCTCAAATTAACCATCCACTTCTCTCCATCCTCGTGTCTCCATCCTAGACTAAACTGCCATATTGCCTCTTGCCTAGACTCTTCTAGAGTCCACTCTTTTGCTTCTTCCTTCCTAGAATCCATTTTGCACCCAGAAGTCAGAGAGGTTGTGAAAGAGTCAAATGAGAACTCATATACATGAAAGAGATTTGCAAATTCTAAAGGCAGTATGCACATGTAAGGTTTTTAATTGTTTAATTTTATGCCTGTCCGATTTTGATTTTTAGAATAAAAGTGATCAAGAGAAGGGTACATGTTGCATCCCTTGAGATAATTGGAAGCACTCTGGGCTATCGCAAAACTGGGACTGAGAACTACAGGATGCATGATTATTTCCTCCAGCCTGTGCTCCACACCCAGAGCCTGGAAACCCTTCCAATCTTTGTGGGTATCTGCTCCTGATTCTCTAATTCTCATCAGAGGCTCTGAAATCACAGAATTCAACTGAAGCCTCACACATTTCTGTAACTTCTACCAATGGCCTTTCCTACTGTGTGTAAAGCTGAGCGTAATAGTGATGTCACACCATTCCCAAATCAGGACAGTTCCCTTGCCCACATTCATCATTACATTCTCTTCTTCCCTCTCTGGTATGCCATGAGAAAGCTCCTAGGCCCCCTTGACTTATCCTGTTTCCTTTATGGAAACTACCATATAACTTCTTCCATCCACGATCTTCCCACAAAACTGACCTATTCTTTCTTCTGCCCCAAATTTGTCCATCTTCTCACGATAAACACTGTGAACAGAAGTATGAAATTGCCAATACACTGTGATTCCAACATCTATAGCTACCCAAATGAGAAGCTGCTGGAATCAAAATGTCCAAATCCATCTGTTTCTCTCCATTCTAGGTTAAGGCACCATCATATCTCATGCCTGAAGTGCTACAAAGTTCCTCCCTCCTATAGCTTATTCTCCACACAGAATTCTGAATGATCTTCTTAAAACAAAACTGAATTAGAGCATATCACTGTTTGTTTGAAATCAAATAAAATTTCCCCGTAGCATGTCTAACTGAGTCCAGACTCCCTAACCTAGCCTATGACCTCTATGTGATCTGGCTTTGACCCCCACCTATCTTTTACCTCTCTTCCCTGCCAGAAGGAAACCAAGGTTGTACAATCAATTTTCCTTCTGCCTGGAATGTTCTTCTATACTCTCCACAGTTAGCTCCTGCTTGCCATTCAGTTCTAAAAGTAAATATCATCTCCTCAGAGGACCTGTTTCTGCCGCCCAACCTGAAGTATCCCCCTGTATTAATCAAGCTGAGTGAGGCTGTGCTATGGTAACAAGCAACCCAGTGGTTTAACAGAAAAAAAGGTTTGTCTCCTGTATTATTTTACGGGCTGCCATAACAAACTGCCACAGACCAGGCAGCTTAAACAATGGAAATTTATTTTCTTACAGTTCTGGAGGCTGGAAGTCAAAGATCAGAGTGTCTGCAGGTTTGGTTTCTCCTGAGGCTTCTCTCCTTGGCTTGTGGGTGACTACTTTCTCGCTATATCCTCCTGTGGTCTTTCTTCTGTGTGCATCTCCAGCATCTCTTTTTGTGTCTACATTTCCTTTTAAGGACCAATCACATTGGATTAGTGCTCACCTTAATGGCCTCATTTTAACTTAATCATCTCTTTAAAGGCCCTATCTCCAAATACAGTCTCATTCTGACTAGGCTTAGGGCTTCAACATATGAATTTCAACAACAAAGTGTGGCTCATAGCATATCCCTCACTCAAACTCTCCTGAGGGTCCAGGGCTGTTGTCCTCCATTCTTAGAAATCCATGCTTCTTCCATGTCAACACAAGGCCTCTTCCATGATTGCCACAACAGGGTTAGAGAGTTCTAGAGTATGGTCTCACACTGGAAATTAGATGATCCAGCCAAGAAGCCACATGAGTCTCATCTATTCTCATTTCATTGGCCAAATCATATCACATGATCACACCTTACTTTAAGGTCAGTGGGGAATACAACCCTTCGAGTGTCCAGACGTGGAGGAGAATGGATATTGGTGAATGGTAGTAATGCCTGCCACACTCAAAGACCACAGCAAAAAAAAAAAAAGGAAAAGGAAAAGACCACTGTCAGCTTATCCAGAATGATTTAAAAATGGGCTAAGACTTTTGCCCTCCAAGAATGATGTTGATGCTTCAGGAAAAAAAAAAAATCCAGTCATTTCAAGTCCTGATCCCTCAGTGAATTTCAAAATCCCTCTGATTCAATTGCTGCCTTAAGTATTAGTGGCCTCCTGTCTACCTAGTTCATTAGGTCCAATCTGGCTATACTTAGCTCTCCGCCCAATCCAAATGCCTTTGTCAGCCATTCCTGTCCCTTCTTACTCATGTTAGAGATGTTCCCATCCATTGGACTTTCTCCTGGTTCAATATCAACCTGAATCACCTCTACAACACACTTGGACCCAAGACACAGACCCCTGCTGAGGGAAGTTATCAATAAAGTGAACACAGCCTCCCATGGAGGAAGGCTGCGACACTTCAAGGAGCCTTTGTAGCTCCTGAACGGGTATTGCATTCACTTGCTCATCCACTTAACCCCAGGCCAGTCCATCATTGCTCTCTGTTCAGGTTTTTCATGTGGTGAGGGAAACTGTCTAGGAGCATTGATTGGTAACTTACCCGCTTCTCTCTGGTCCCTCCTTCTCCACTGGGAAGTAACCCAACTCCCTAGCTCCTCAGTCCCTCCCTATATGTTGCTTTCTCTTTTTCTATAAGACATACACAGTCTCTCCTAACCTGGCAAGTTCTGCACTCAATTTTGGGTTATTCAAATTACCAACCTGTGTCTCCTTCATTTCTTGCTCAAACTTCCCAAGCAGGTGGTCCATATTCCCCACTTCCTGGTCTTTATTTTCCTTTTATTCCTCTACCTTCCATACTTTTATTCTTCTAAATGATAGCCTGGGTTTCTTTATTCCTCCTACCCCCTCACTTCTTGCAAATACACTTCCTCCTTGGCTTTGGGAATACCACATTCTGCTGATTTGCTTCCTTCCTCTCTGACCACTCTTCCTGCCAACTGTTCCGAAATGAAACTGGCCACTCTGACCAGATGGCTATTCTTCTGTCCCTCCAACAGCAATGCTGCTTTTTCCCTCTGTGTCTTTGCCCTTGCTGTTCTCGCCACCAAGAGTGCCTTTCCCCTTCGTCTCAAGTTATCGAGGTCCCGCCAGGCCCTGTGAAGGGCCATCCTTTCCATTCATCCTTTCATAGTTCATCCCAGCCATCATGATCGCTCTCTTGAATCCAGAACATCTAAACCAGGGGTTGGCAAACTCTTTTGTTAAAGGACTAGATGGTGAATATTTTAGGCAGGTCATAGAGTCTTTCTTAGAGCTACTCACATGTGCTATTGTAGGGAGAAAGCATTTGTACACAAGATATAAATGAAAGGATATGGCAGTGTTTCAGTAAAACTTTATTTACAAACAGGTGACAATCCATTTTGGCCCCACAGGTTGTAGTTTACCAACCCCCCTGAACTAGGCAATTTCTTGTTTTTTAATTGAAGTATATATAGTTGATTTACAATGTTATGTTAATTTCTGCTGTATAGCAAAGCGATTCAGTTATATATATATATATGAATTGGGCCATTTCTAACTTCATTATTTTAAATAACCTGTTACTTTTCACATCTTATTTTCCAACTAAATTTTTAGCTCCTTAGAGGTAGAAACTTTCTCATACTCCTTGTTATGTACTTTCTTTGAAAGGCACTTCACGAGACTCTGTAAGCATTTGCAGGGGATCAGTAGAGGATGAATGAGTGTGGAGACAGGCCTTATGATGATCTGTATCACTAGAGGCTGTATAGTTGGGGCACCCAGCACAGCTCCCAGAGCACATGAGGAGTTCAGTATTACCTGTTGTAGTTCCTCCTCAAAAACACATCCCAAATCAAGAGCTGTTGGAGAAGATTGGGAGCTAAGAGTGACTCCACCTCCACGCTAGGAAGCCATGCCACACCCCTGGGCTTGCTCTGTGATGGCCAAAGGACATTCCTTCCCAAATTTCCTGTTCAAATTCCAGTATCACAGCGTCTTCCTGTCACCTTTCTACCTGATGCGACCCTACATCAGGACATGCTGCATAACCTTATTATTCTGCCATGACACATTTAAATGGGAAAGTTTCTATAAACCTAGCTGCCTCCCCATTAAATGTGTGAAAAGTGTATCATAAGCTGCAAAAAAACAGTCCTGAGGATTCAGATGTCTTCTTTCTTTTCCATGCTTCCTGACAATCTCATCTGTCTGGGCTCTCCCTCCACTTCTACGTCTTTACTATGCATCCCAGGTTGGTCCACCGGCTGGTCGCCAACCTCCCTCCCTCTCCGAGCTGTGTACCCATGGCCAGTGCTGCCTGCATCCTGAGCAAAGTCAGGTGCAAAGCAGAGGGAAGCAAATGAACTGTGAAAGCTGGACTTTGATGCCTTTTGGTGGGGAAATCACAAATTTTACTCCCAGCCTCTACCTCCGGGATTTTTATGTGCTTAACGATTTCGTACACTTTGTGGTTATTTTGGTCCTCAGGAGGGAACAGGAGTGCAGCTGTCATGGAAAGCTGACAGACACCAGAAGGTTTCCCCCTCTCTTTCTCTCTTGATTTTCTGCATACGGTTTGCCATGCTTATCAGGAGATGTTTGCCCACCGTTTAGGGGAGAGGACAAAGCTGGTATTTCGTCAGGAGTCAAAATACAAAACAAAATGAAAGGTGTCTAGAGGAAGGAAGGCAGGTTGAGCTGCCTGCCAGGCCTGCCTGTGTGGGGGCATTGAGGGAAGAAGATTCTAGAACAAACATGTCCAAGCTGTGTTCTGCACTGGACTCTTGCCAAAAAAAAAAGGTGGAAAAGCCAATGGCCTATTGGTCAAGAGCTTGTGAACTGAAAATTATGCTTTTCTCTGTTGCTAAAGCAGCAGTGGAAAGAACACTAGGTCAACAGGGAGTAACAATAATTAATAAAATGTCAGTGCCTGGATGGAACATGTCTGTCTACAACTATTGCCTCATTTAATCCTCCCAGCAATCCAGGGAGATCAGGTACTGTGGTGCTTCCACTTTTCAGATCAGAAAACTGAGCCCCAGAGAGGTCACCCAGCTTGCCAGTGACAAAGCAAGTTTCTACTGCAAAGTCCAGTTTCCTAACCTCAGCACTGTCCTGATTCCACACTGGGCTTATACAGACTTACGAGGAAGCCCAAGCTTCCTGCTATAGAACCCTGGAAAATATTAGAGAGTGATGTTCTGTAACCTAAGATTTGGGAGAAATGTGGTATCTGAGGTGGAAAGAAGGAAATTTACGAGTGGTGTTTGGCTTTGCTCTCTGTCCTGGTACTCGGCCCTGCCGGCTGATGTCAGAGCTCCACGTCCCCTCTTTTCTGCCAGGATAAAAGCTCCTGGGGCCCAGATCCCCTCTGCTGTGCACCCAGGTGTCTAGAGCATTGGCATAAAGTAGGGACCAAGTCAGTATCTGTCATGTAGCACAGAACCCTCTAACTGTAAGACAGTTGTCATCAGAAAGTATGACAACACCAAGCTCATCTTCGGCTGTGTCGGATCTCCAGCCTTCACTTTACATTACGGTAATGAGATTTTCAAATAAAGCACAGCCAGCCACAGGGAGGTGGGAAGAGGGGCAGCATGAATGAGGGGAGCAGGAATTTCGGGGGCTCAGGCATCCCACACACAGATGGTTTACAACAGCACTGGGAGGCCACAGTGGGATTATATAGCCCCGTAATTCCTGACTGTCTTATGTGCGCCACAGCCATGCTTGCTGAACAGCAGAGAGAAATCAAGCACTGGTAGGTAGGAAGGGTTGTTGGGATAATATCCACAGAATTATCGCCACCCTCTCGACGTCAGCAGGGGGGGAAATTGCCACAAGGTTAAAGGAAACGTGAAACCAGATTTCCAAAGGGAATGCTGCCTACCAGCTCTGATGTGATGTGATGTGGATCCGTGGCTGTCAATGGACATCTTATATTCAATAAATAAATGCCGTGTAATGTGCTACCGTTATCATCATTAGAGTATTTTATTTAAGCGGCGGTAGCTGGGCTGTGCGTTATTGCGGCAGTTCATGGGTTTGGCTTAGCTCACTGTTGATGTTTTCTGGAGCCAGGGTACAGCCAGGTTCATTTGGAATGTGTTTTTTAAATAATGGGTGATTAGCCTGATGGGCCAATTTGGACGATGGATTCCATATCAAACAAAACTCATTGTCCGTCTTCTGAATCTCAGGCCCTCAATTTAGACACAGAGCTGAGGATCTTTCTTTTCATAGTTATTGTGTGCCTGCGGTTTTTTTCCTTTTCCAGACCTCCAACCTTTAACTCCTCCTCCTTTTCTCCCTCATTTGTACTGGTTGCTAGTCTCTGTCCAGCTCTCTCTGGAGATAAAGACTTGCTTTAGCATACAGCGCGCTCTCCTTAATGCAACCGAGTTCACTCTCATCATTTTAATAGTGGACCTAAGGTATGTTGCCATGTGAACAAGCCATCACGTCACCATAGCAACCAGCCAGATTGCAGCACACCAGTCTGAGGACTGGACCTTTTTCTACCCCCCTCTCTTGCTCTCTCTCTCTCTTCCTCGCCTGGGCTCTTTCTTTTGTTAAATTTGCTGAAGTGCTCACAATAGGAAGATTCAGTCTGCTTTTTCAAGCGGGGTTTCGTTTAAACCTGTAAATTGTTGTATAAACAGAAAGGCCAGTGTGGCACTAGACTTACTTTCAAAGACGAGTTGATGAGGACTTTGAATGTGGACCCCACCCCCACTCTCTGCCATGCCTTACAGTTTGATCAAAAAAGGGACGATCACACGTATTGGTGGCATTTGGACTTAACCAACCCCCCGCCCCTGAGTTTCTTCTTAGCTTCCCCCAGCAGGGACTCCATGACTCTCCCGAACAGGCCTGGTGACCACAGCTAAGCCCTCAACTATGCTCGGAAGCCCTTTACAGTTTCTGAGCTCGGTAGGACCCGAATTAGACCCAATTAAAGATGTGGATTCTCCTTCCCCCGTTCCCTATTGCCAAGTAACCTGTGCCGGTTCCAATTCCAACTGCGTGGGGAGAGCAGGGATGTTGAAAGGACAAATGATAAAGGGACGTGTATCGTGTCCGCCTGCCCATATTCATCAATGTTGCTTGGCCTTTGATGCTCCTAACCTTCTCATCTTTGTTCGGGGAAGCATAAGAATCATTCTTCCAGGGTCTCACATCTTTTCCCATTTCATCCCCGCTCTCTTGCTCATGGTACATCTATTACCTGCTCTGGTCCTCATGCATCCCCTCCCCCGCCCGCTCTGCGCAACTCCCCTTCCGAGCCTCGCCCCTTCCGTGGCATTTACTGCTGCGCGTGTCCTGACAAATGCACGGCAGGCTGGCTGCTTATGGGCCCGACCGCAGGCTCAGCTGCAGGCAAGCCTAGGGTGGGGTGAACTGCCCTTCATGGGCAAGAAGGACCAGTTCAGCTTTGTGCATAAAATTACAGCAAACAAGCTTCAAATAATGCAGGACACTTTCATAATTGATTTATGCAGGGGCGCTGAAAGTTCTATTACCTTTTGTTTAGCTCAGGGGGCCTGACTCTATGCAATCCATTGCTGAAACTAATTACAAGATATAATTAAACTGTGACACAAAGATATTATACCGTTAGTTTACTAATGACACCGCGAAGCTGTACCACGAGCACAGGACAGTGATTACGCTTCATTTATTATTTATCCTTTTGCTAAATGAGACGCTGACATTTTCAAAAATTACTTTGAGGTTTCTTAATTGTCAGCAGCAGGATGGACTAGAAGGAGATCTCCTTCCTCTTCGTTACTTATCCAAACCTCAGAAGCATTATTAGCCGAAAGAAAAAAGAATAAGGGGAGAAAAAAGCAAAAACAGTCACCCACTAGTAACAAGTAAAGCCTAACTCCATCTTTGGACATTTTTGAATTTTTACAAACAGCACTCCACAGTGGATAGGGCTGCTGACCCAGGGTTTAGGTCCAGGGGAGAGAAAGCCCTGTCACGAGATTAATGGCGACTCTTATTCTGTAACTTGGACAAGTGCGGGTGGCCCTGGATATGTGTGGGGAGAGGCCGGGCGTGCATGGCTGGAAGGAAGCTGATCCCCAGGTTCTGGCCTCTTCAGCAGGCAGAAAGCGGGTAGGGCTCTGATGCTGTGTTATTGTTGGGTTTTGTTGTTTTGCTTTTAACAACTTTCCCCTTTATCCATTCCCCCAAACAAAACACCTCATTAGCAATACGGACATGGAAACTTTTGCATGTGAGAAAAGTCAAGTCTACTTATGGTTGGGATCAGGGCTAATGTGGTTTCTGGTCTGGCCTTTTCTTTTACATCTTCAGTGGATGGGAGCATGTCCTGTAAGGACTCACATGCCCCAAATGGATGCTTTTGCTCCACTGAAAAGGTTTCCTTCCTCCTTTTCTTTCATTGTCAATATCACACTGGCTATTGGCCGAATGTCCCCTGGAGAAGGTTGGGAAGAGGAATTCCCTCTATCAGGTTTTAGGACTGGAATTCTCTAGGCCCATTTATTTACCACCCCGACATCTCCATGCATGAACCTTGCTTTATTACAGTCTCATTCATCACATGCTCAGAACAATAAAAGATTAATTTACTGGCTGCCCATTTGATGAGTTTTTGATGCTGTGAATGTGTGTGCTCACGGGTGTGTCTCCTTACGGCTCATCTGGGTCAGGAATCCTACGAGGTACCGCTGGCCCCGAGTGGCCACTAACCTCTCCGTAACCCCAGTGGTGATGCAATCACAGCAACCGCTGGTCGGCTTGAGACAGGGTTTAATTTCTTCTGAGTGTAATGGCATCCGGCATCTATAATTATGCTATTTTCTCTCCTGTGCTGATTAAATACGATTTACCCAGAGAGCTAAATGATGAATATTTGAGTGGAGTGTGTTGAGCCAATAGCTGGTAAAATAGCCACAATAAATAAACTTGGTGGGGGGAGGGGACTCTGCAAGGCTCTGACTCTGCCAGGTAGCATGGGCAGGTGCAAGTAGAAAGAAAGCAAGATTAATACTGGAGCTGGAACAATACCCGCCCCCTCCCCCTCAGCTTCTTTTTAAAGGAAAAGCAACTCTGAAACCTGGAAATCTCACTTTGGGATCTTACTGAACCTCAGCAGTGGTTAAACAATCAGACTCTCATCAGTGTTGTGGTTGGCTGTTGTTTCCAGCACCACTGCCTACCCCCTCCCCTCCCACCCCCAGAAGAATGCTCTTCATTCCCTAGCATATAGCTGAGAAATTAAATTCAATATCACCTCTTCCCATCACCCTGGACCTGCTCATCTCACCACTCCTGTGTTTATTAAAAAGAGGCCTGGCTAGTCTCAGGATTCCTTTTTCTGTGTCAAAGATTCTCATAGATGGAGCAAAATGTCTATACTCTTCTGATGCAAGGGCTGAGAGCCTGATACCAAAATCAGCCAGGGAATTCCCTGCAAGCTTGTCCTTCCTCTGAGCCCAAAAAACAAAAGAAGACTCTTTAGCAATGACCACTCTTTTTTTGCACCCATATCATAATCATTATGCAAGATTACGCCTTGGGTGTTTGTATTTACTTGTTGGAAATGCAGCGTGACTGTGGAGGCCAACGCATAGCACTGTTTGGAAGTGTAGACCTGGAGGTTATATAAATTAAGCAGTTTATCAGTAAGAAGTTATTGAGGTCACCAAAGTACTAGACCTAGTGAGAGTGGGGACTCTCCAATAGATATATGACAAGGTCCTCTCCTTTGAGGCATATAGAGTGTTATTTAGAAGAAAAGACCTTATGTGCATGGAACCATTTGAGAAGAATACCAAACAGCATCTGAGTATTGGGTTGAATGGTAGAGATTACATAAGCCATCTGAGTCCAGATAAAGAGCAGGTCATGGTGGGTCAGGAGCAGCAGGTGGTGACACTTAGGATGGGTGGACATTAAGGGTGTTGGGGTGCAGAGTGGGGGGCCGGGATTGCAAGAAGGAGAGGCAGCATGTGCCTATAGAAAAAGCCCAGTCTCCCATCGCCTTTCGGTTTATTGCTTAAGACCCTGCTTTTTCTCCGTGTTTAGTTTGGCTTCCCTCGATGACACTCACTGATGCTCAGAGCTATGGCAGGTGATGGCAGATAGGTTCATGATGGAAAACTTCCCCGGGGGTGAGAAACCTGCTTTCTCAGGTAGAACACCTTGGGTTCGAGTAGACTTAGAAGCTCTTGAATTTATTTTCCTTTCGGCATCCACCTTCTTTATCGTGCAACAGCCAAGAAAAGAAGAGACAGTCCTCTGAGACTCTCTCCCAGCGGACAGGCCAGGGTGAGGGGCTGTGCACAGCCCTCACTGGGGGGTCAGGCAGGGACAGTCTGGGCAGGGGAACGATGGACAAGTTGTATCTTCCGTATTTTGACTTTCAGGCTTAGCATCTCCTACTTCAGCAGCAACACCTGCCTCCTGGCATCTCCCAGGGGGGCTGCAAATGGCTTTAAAAGCTTCTCTTACATATAACTGTAAGCGGGAAGTGAGTGGGCAATGACATCCTCATAGGGAAATGTTCTTTGAGCATATGTTGATGCAGACAAAGAAAACACCATTTCCTTAGGCACTTTGCGTTTGTTACTCGTTTTGCTTCCCTTCCCTCTTTTGCTAACCTTGCTTTTTTCTTTCCTTTTTTACTGCTGAAGGCTCATATAATAAAACCATTGTATTTCTATTTGGGTCTGTTTCAATGCCTTTTTTTTCAATACCTGGTCCCATGGCATGTTTTTGTGCTGCTTTTGTCTGTATTGTCTTTTTGTTTGGAAATTATGTGAAAGATGAGCCACCAAAAGAGAATACACTTTGGATGGTCCAAAGAGATACTGGTGTTAACAGAAATCTGGCAAAAGTGAAATTTAAACTGAGACTCTGGGGAGGATTTTCCTCTCAGGAATCACTGAAATCAGGGAAGACTTAAAAACCTTTGGAAAAAATAACAACACAGGTGCTTCTGCTTTTTCACCAGTTAGGAGAAGCCAAGAAGAAATTGCATGTGGTTGCATTATTCGAAGCGTTTTGTTTCTGAAACACAAATTATCCAATGAGTATGGAGGGTAGGGGTGGCAATTCCATTTCCTCTTATTGAAAAGTGAAAAATGTTCAGTAAATTCTTCTTCCATTGAATTGAATGACAATAGAAGGAAGAAAAAGCATTGGGTCTTCACCCCTTGGATCTGTCAAATATGGAGAAATGTCCTAAAGTGAGAGGGGGCTGCCTGGTAGGAATAAATCGGCCATTTGGTAGAGGGAGGAGCGCAGAGGTGCCGTCCTTTCTCTCCAACCAGCTTCTTTTCCTGCTTTCAGAGGTTACCTCTGTTCATCTCTTGATTTCACATCATCTAGTCAGTAAAACATATAGCAGTTCTGAGAGCAAAGGGCTTCAAAGAACTTCATGTAGGGTCTAAGAATATATATGGAGGTGGCCAGAGTTTCCCTGTTGGTTTAGCCATTTATCAGTTGTGTGACTTTGAGAAAATCATTTGATATCTCTGAGTCTCAGTTTTCTGATGTTTAAAATGGTGACGATAAGTATATGTACCTGCATTGGTCAGGGTTCTCCAGAGAAACAAAACCAATGGGATGTGTATGTATATATGTATGTATGTGTGTATATATATATGGGGGGGCATACCTTGGAGATGTGAAAGTTCAGTTCCAGACCACTGCAATAAAGCAAATATTTCAATAAAGCATGTCACACAAATGTTTTGGTTTCACAATATATATAAAAGTTATGTTTACACTATACTGTAGATAAGTGTGCAAGAGTGTTATGTCTAAAAAAACAATACGCATACCTTAATTTAAAAATACTTTATTGCTAAAAAGTGCTAACCAGCATCTGAACTGTCAGTTAGTCATAATCTTTTTGCTGGTGGAGAGTCTTACCTCACTGTTGATGGCTGTTGACTGATCAAGGCAGTGGCTGCTGAAGGTCAGGGTGGTTGTGGTGATTTCTTAAAATAACAATGAAGTTTGCTGCATCGATTGACTCTTCCTTTCACTTGAACACTTAGAGGCTATTGTAGGGTTTTTAATTGGCCTAATTTCAATATTGTTGTGTCTCAGGGAATAGAGAGACCTGAGGTGAGGGAAGGAGATGGAGGAATGGCCAGTCTGTGGAGCATTCAAAACGCATACAGCATTCGTCCATTAAGTTCACCATCTTATAAAGACGCAGTTCTTGGAGCCCCAAAGCAATTACAACAGTCACATCAAAGATCACTGATCATAGATCACCATAACAAATATAACAATAATAAAAAAGGTGGAAACATTGTGAGAATTACCAAATCGTGACAGAGACATGAAGTGAATAAATGCTGTTGGAGAAAAGGTGCCAATAAACTTGCTTGACACAGGATTGCCACAAACCTCCAATTTGTAAAAACAAAAGCAAAAAACCAAAAAACAAACAAAAACAAACAAAACCCACAGTGTCTACAAAGCACAATGAAGTGAAATGTGATAAAACAAGGTATGCCATCTATGGAGAGGGAACGGAGGAGAGAGAGAGGGGTTTCTAATAAGGAATTTTCTCTCGTGACTATGGAAGTTGATGAGTCCAAAGTCTGCAGTGTGAGCCAGGAGAGCTGAGAGTGCAGATCCAGTCCAACAGCCAGCGGGTGGATACCCAGGAGAGCCAATGGTGTAGATAAAGCCCAAGGCAGTCTGCTGGAGAATTCCCTCTTGCTTGGGGAGGCCAGTGTTTTTGTTCTATTTGGGCCTTCACCTGATTGGGTGAGGCCCACGCACATATGGAGAGCAATCTGCTTCTTCAAATTCCACCAGTGTAAATGTTCACCTCGTCCAAAATCACCTTCCAAGTTGACATATGAAATTAACCATCACACTACCCCATAGGGCTGTTGTGTTCTGCCTGACACATAGTAAGTGTTACATAAGTATCTGTGCCATTACTGCTGTGACAGTGAGGACAACTATGACGGGGGATTAGCACCACTGTTATTGACACCATATGGAGTCTGAGATACCAGGTTTCAAAACCCAGCTCTACCACTTATGAGCTGTGTGACCTCAAGCAGTGTCTTCAACTTCCCCAAGACTCCATTTCCTCACCTGTAAAATGAGGATAAAAGGAAGAGATACCTCGTAGGGTGTAGCATTAAATGACTTTATAGAGATACAATATTTGGAACTGTGTTTGATCTGTAGCAAGCACTACACAAGTGTTTTCAGCTGCAGTTATTATGATACAGTGGTGGATATTACCATGGTGAGCATTGCTGCAGTGTCTGACACATCTTTGACCTTTCACAAGACCCCCAATCTCCCCAAGACTCATCTATAAAATGGAGGGGGGGGTGTTGGTATATCATTCTGAACTATGTTTGATGCATAGTAAGCATTTTACAAGTGTTTGCCACCACAGTTATTATGGTAGCGATGAGTATTACTATTATTAGCATTTCTCTAAAATCTAACACATTTATTAGCTATTGGCTTGGGCAAGGTCCTCAACTTCCCCCAATCTGTATTTTTCTCATCTGGGAAATGGGGTTGATGTGTAATAGTATCTTCATTCCTAAGGGGCTGTAAGGAGCGAGTTAGAGCATGTGAAGCCCTTGGCACCATTCCTGGTGCCCGGCTCACCGACAGCGCTCAGTGAATGCTGGCCACTGTGCATCTGTTCACACATCAGGCACTCGGCATCAGGAGCGCATTAGTAGCCATTCCTCTCTCTCATCTTCTCAGCTCCCTATCCATTCTACAGCAACCCTGACACACTGCCATCAGGTCAGTGATGGGGACCATGTGACATCCCAAGTTAACCACCCCAGTTTTGTACAACTCCTAGATTTAGAAGAGTTTTCTCTTTTTGTTTGGAAATTATGTGATAGAAGATACATTATCAGTTCATATCAGCAATTAATGCCATCTCTGCAGTCTGAGCTCAGGCAGAGCACGTTTGTCCCTCTTCCATATGACAGCCCGCCAAATATTTAAAGACAGCACTCACTTCTCTCCTAAGCATTTTTGTCATCAGACTAAACATCTCTAGCTCTTTCACCCTTTGGTCACATAACACAAATCCCAAACCCCTCCCTGTATTGATTGATTGCTCTCATCTGGACCTACTCCAGGTTTCCGGTGGTCACCCTTAAGTATGTCACACTGACTGCATTCAGCACTCCAGATGAGCACTCCTGCCCCACAGTGGACTGCTATCTACTTCATTCTGGTACAGTCTTCGTTTATTAAGGTATTCTAGACTTGCGGTAGCTCTTTTAGCAGTCCCATCTGGACTATTTTGTTTTATTTTGAGCTTGGATTGACTCACGCCCTTCATACGTGGACTGATCATCCTCCTCCTCCCTTTGACAGTTGGAGCTCTGAATATATGTGTAAATATCTCACAGTCTAATTACATTTCGTCTTCTTGAGATTTGCCTTTGTTTAAAACCATTGAGATGTTTTGATAGAACAATTGTTACTTTTTTTCAGATGGTAAGAAATGTCCTTTCTTACCATCCAGAGGTAACTATTGTTGGCATTTTGGTGACTTCTTCCCAATCCTGTTTCTTACGTCGTTTGTGTGTATGACGTATGCGAGAGTGCATTTGTTGTTACAGTGTCGGGATGGCACTGGAAATAAGGTTTGGATTCCTGGTTTTCTATTTAATAGTATACTTGGAGCAATTTCCTACATCATTAAATTATATTTGAAAACTTGACTGCAAAGTACATGCTACAGACATACAGATATTCCATAATTCACTTAACCATTCCTTTATTGTTGGAAATGAAGATTATTTCCAAGATTTTGCTGTTATAATTAATGCTTCAGTGGGCATCTTTGTCAATACCAAGGTTTCTCAACCTCAGCACTGTTGACATTTGGGGCTAGATAATTCTTTGCTGTCGAAGGCTGTCCTATGAATTATAGGATGTTTAGCAGCATCCTTGGTCCCTACCTACTGGATGCCAGGAGCACACCACCCCTCGCCTCCAGTTGTAACAACCAAAAATGTCTTCAGATATTACTAAATTTCTCTTGGGTAGGGAGGTAAAATTGCCCCCCGTAGAAAACTCCTGGTCTGTCTCTTCAGTTGCGTATAGGGGGAAAGGGACAGTGGAAACCGTCTACCCTAACTGCAAAGAGTAAGGGAATGCGTTGTTAGTAGAGCATTTAGAAGCAATACTAAAACCAACTAGAAATTGGTCTGCTTTTTATTACCATCATGTGCTCATAATGTCAATTATAAAATTCTCCTTACTGCCGGGGTAGAATGCTCCTATTCCGCCATCACCCCTGCCATGGTTTCACCTTTGTCTCTTTAAAAACAAACAAACAAACAAACAAAATACACTCTTTATGCTCCCTGAAGTTTTATAGAATTTTATCAAAACAGCTCTCTAGGTGAGTTTTGTCTTTTTTTTTTTTTTTTCTTTTTTGCTTATAGCTATACTTACAATCATCTTGTCCCTCTAAGTGCTGTTTTCTTACTGGATCAAGTTCAAGGAGCCTAACTCCCACTTCTCTTAGGGTGTGTTATTTCCCAGGTTCCTGTGACCCTATGTTTGAGGTTTAGGGTACCTTCCCTAGTTTGCCAAAATATGTTCCTATCATAATATTCCTCTGTTTAAAAATAACTTTCAGGTACTTACCTGGCGGTTCAGTGGTAAGCTCCGCGCTTCCAATGCAGGGGGCCCGGGTTCGATCCCTAGTCAGGGAACTAAGATCCCACATGCTGTGCAATGTGGCCAAAAAAAAAAAAAAAAATTCAGTGTCTTCATTTCTATAATCAGTGTCCCTTCCCAGACCATCAACCCTGATTTCCCACAATCCCCTGACAGGCCACTTCTGCTGCACAGGATAGATCTCCTTGTTGCCCCCGGGGCACACACTGGACTTCATCGCTTCCCAGATGTTGTTCCAATTCCTTGGAAGGCCCATCCTGTTTCCTACACAAACTCTACCCACAGGAAGCCTTTCTTGGGTTCTAAATCTCTCACTGATATCCTACTTCTCTAAACTCTTATATTTATTATGTGATCATATCATATAATATCATGTCATATCCTTTGGCACTTAACTTACATATTTAAGTACTTCTAATTGTTTTAGTAACTTACTCCCATCCCAACAATTAGAATAAAATTTCCTGACGGTAAAGATGTCTTATGCTTACGTATCTTCTCAGAAATGAGTCTGTAAATATTCGATAAATAGCTAATGATAAATGTATAATTTGTTCCGTTCCAACATTACTTCCTCATTTCCTAGCTTAGCTCTATAAAATTCAATGCAAGAATTAAAAGTATACGTGTGTGTCATTCAGATATCTTAATTCAATCTTAAAGTTAACTAGCTAGACATCCAAACCTAAATCTCAGAGAAGACACCAGATTTTTCCATCACTCGTCTATCTGACCAGTGTTTTCTACTGGAGTCAAATGATCAATAACTATCTGTAAATGGTTCTAGGTCTCCCTCCTGCCTTAGCTGTTTATATCCTTCAGCATTCAAAGTCAAGCCACCATCTAGCATAGGTTGCAGAAATGAGAGCCAGCAAATGTGAGGGCAAGTGCTGGCTCTCCAGAATCAAGGAGCTTCCTAAACTTTCTGTTCACTGTTCCTGTGGAGGTAATTACTAACTTTCTAGATACCTGGTACCCATATCCAAATGTCACCCCACTGTTCACTTGAGCTAAAAATAACATGTAATACTTCTGCTTATTCCCCCCAAGTTTTCAAATTCTGAACTTTTAGGAAATTATCATCGCATTATGAGTAAAAACATTTAAGGAAAAATTTATACTATGAATTTTGACAACACAGAACAATCAGAAACCAAAAAGATGCTGTAAGAGGAGGAGAAATGGCCAAGGTAAGAAGAGAAGAAAAAAAGGACCTTGTAGCTAGGTTTCTCTTGGCAATGAGCAGATTGCTCTAGTCTGTCCATCTGTGGTACCCACTGCCACTGGCAGGCAGAGGGAAGCCCAGAGAGGACCCCAAAACAAAATAAAGTGAACCTTGACTTGGTTACCAGTGTGAGAGATTCAAAGGGCTGTCCTAGAAGAGAGAAAATCCTACTCCGAGAATATGTTTTTGCAGGAAGAAGCAGATTTTCCAGCTTAGGAGAAAGAAGAGAGTTCTTTGAAGTCCAGCCTCCAAAAGCTCCTTGACCAACAACCTTTGGTGCTCAGTGTCCTCTCAGGGTCAGCCCAGATTGATTTAGTGATTAACTCCAGTGTTTTTCTGGCTTCTCCACTCCACCAGCACATTTCAGGTTTCTAAATATAGGTCAACCCAGGCAATTAGGAGAAAGCCTCTGTTTTTGAAAGGTATTCAGCAGGCAGAAAGCCCAGTTTACAAATGAGTGATCATCTTCGGCCTCAGATTGATTTGACTGACAGGGGCTGCTACATTCACTGCCACTTTATTTGAACATGTTGGGATAGAAGAGAACCTTCCACATTTATTACTTCAAAGACTATATTAACCCCAGGAAACTTTCATTTCCCACCAAAAAAAAAAAAAAAATGAATTTGGCAATGACCTTGTTGGCCACCTCCATTTTGGGTCTACAGTTTTGTAATCCTGCTGTTCTTGTTGTATTCAAGGGGAACTGGGGTATGAGGTATGAACTCATGGCCCGGTTTACCAGTTGGCCATTGGTAACTTGCTCAGCAAAGGTTTCCATTTAGTCCCCACCTAACTCCACACCCTTCTCTCAGTCCCCACCAAGCCAGGAAACCAACCACGCTGCCGTGGGAAGCTAGAGATGAGACTGTGACATTGACTCAGAGTAGGACATTATTTAGCAGGCCACCCCTCAAGGCCAACATTCTGCATAAACAATGAGATTCCCTTTGCGTGGGGCCTAGCAGCTTATCAGTGCTGGGCCCAGAAGGTCCATTGGCTCAGATCTTACACTCACAGGACATCTCAGATATGGTATCTTGTCATATCTCCAGATGAGATGGTATATTCCATTTTGGGGAATCAGAACTATTAATGTGTTACTACTTCCACAATTTTTGAAGCATTCTTTTGACATATTTTAAGAAAAAAATATATATGTATATGTACACATATGTGTGTGTGTGTGTGTGTGTGTGTGTGTATAGATATAGATGTATGGAGGACCAAGAGCAAAATATACAAGATCGAAGGAACAGAGTGACCCTCCTGGATTTGGAGCCCACAGAGACAGTTTAGGGAAGGAGAGCAGCACTGTGCACAGAGGAACCTGCTATAGCCTAAGACCTTGTTCTCCAGCACATGGTGCGGCACAGCAGCTGCACCTGGGAACTCGTTAGAAATGCAGACTGTCAGGCCCCAACCCAAACTTACTGAACTAAAATCTGCATGTTGAGATCCCAGGTGATGCATTTCACATTTGGCAAAACTCTGGTCTAGAAGTTGGCCAGTGTCATGGATTCAGTTATCATACTGGGGTTGTGCGGACCTCTGTGTGTACAGAAGCTAGGTCTGTGTGTTATTCCTGCCAGGGCGCCAACTGGCTTTTACCCTCTCTGAGAAGGAAGCAGCATATAAAAGGAAATAATCTGCCATTGTGAGATGTTAACATATCAAAGCCATATTTTCCTTCTTCCTTTCCTGTGTTCTCCCCACCGTAACGGATATGGTGGCTGGCACGTTAGTAATGCAGGAGCTTCCTGGGACTTGGAACATTTCAAAGAAGAGGAAATGCTTGGACATCACGGTGCTGAGTTTTGACTTCAGCACGGCCAGGAGATCTCAAGTTGCAGGGATGATAACTAGTGAGACATACCCAGTCATGGGAATGCTTACGTCTAGATCCGCAGAGACATGCAAGTCAATGAAACTTGAAAATCAACGTGTTGTTATTCCGAAGCTACAGTAGTGTCTTTCTTCCTCATCTTTAGCTTTCAAACCATAGCAACTCATCTTGGATGTCATCACCACGCTATTTTGAATCCATTGCCCTCTTTTCATGGACCAATTGCCTAGAATCTTGCCAGTGCAATGACTATCTAACTGAGGTTTGGAAACAGATTTCTATTGCTTTCCGTTAAAATGGTTTATTGACTCAAAATGGTCTTTCCTCTCATCCAGCAGCTTTACCTGGTAGAAACCCCCTTTCTCCAGCCACCCCAGGTGAATTGCTTCCTTTCTGAGAACTCTGAATTACCGGCTTTGTCCTCCTTCCTCCCACTGAGACGTTGCTGTCACATTGGTGGCTGTCTCCGCTGCAGTGTGGTGAGCATAGCTCTTTCCCTCTGGTCTTGGGCCGTTTTTCCTAGGCTGGTTTTTTTTTAATTATTTTTTTTTTATTTTATTTGTGGTCTCTGTCATTCTGCTGGGGCAAGGGGGTAAAGAGATCTGACACTAAGTGCGGGGAAATGCTGAATCTGGAATCTATCTTCCAGACGGCACAAGAATAAAAATTCATGGCAGGACAGCAGCTGCTGACACACTCCCAAAGACATATTGCAGGTAGCATTATTTATTGTGGCAAGGAGTTCATAGAAGTGCTACCTCAAAGCACCCTGAGAGATCCTGAAAAGCCCATCTCCCATCACGTGAGGCAGATTTATGGGGGCTGCTCTTAGAGAGGTCAGGCAGTGCAGCTCAGGACGCAGGCTCCTTCCAGAAAGCCTGGATTCCCTTAACATATTCAGTGCAGTTTGATTGGTTCAAAGGAGGGCTTGAGTCTGTAATGTTGACCATAAAATTGCAGTGACACGCTGCTTTAGATAAGAGGACTGGAGGAAGGGGGCAGGGATGCTGTGGGCGCGGGGGCAGCCAGCAGAGGCAAGACTGGAGCATGCGCTCATATTTTAGGTTAATGTGCAGGGAGAGGAGGGGGATGGGACCAGGCGGATTAATGTTCGCACAAAGGAAAGCTGAACCCACCAGCCTGGACACGCAGACACCCTGCGTCTGTACACATAAAGCCACGTGCACGTGAACACACAGAGGCTCACGGAGACCTGGAGGTGCCACCCAGACAGAAACAGCCAAAGTCAGGCCAGCCAGTATGACCTCCCCATTGTCCCAGAGTCATCCCCGGGGAGGGATCACTTTCCCCTTGACCTTTCCCCAGGTATCTCACAGGCCCTCCATCAGCCCCATGTCAGTGTAAATGGTGTCATTCCCCATGCTGCTGGCTAACCAGCCTTGAATGCACAAACTCCTGTTCCACGCCCTCCACTCAGACACAGCCCAGAAATGAGGCTCTTCTGCAAACTCAATGGGGCCAAGGCTGATGGTGGGGGAGGGCACTGCCAGAGGAGGGTGCTGAATCCCCCTGTCCCGAATCAGTGACATCCTCACAGGGCTGAGAGAAGGCTGGCCTTGGGGAGATGACCTCCAAGCCTTCTCCTGAGTCTAGGGTTTTGGAACCTCAGTCAGATGAGTAAGCACCACTTACTGATTTAGGACAAGTGTCTTCGTCATGAATTTGCTTATCTGGGTCTGCTTCTGCTTATCATGTTTTGGGAGGGCACCACATTTATAGTCCAAATCTGTGGCCTCCTGTGGGTGGCTTGGTTGAGAGATTTAATTGCTGTCAACTTTCCCCATCTGAGTTAGAGAGATAGAATATATAAGGGGATGAGATGGCCATCTAAATAATTGAGGTGATTATCTTTTTCTGAATTATTCAGCTAGGACCTAAATTGTCCTATAAATTCACAGAAAGGTAGGTTTGGGTTTGAATTATACAGATAATAGCCTTAATTCTTCACTTCACTCAAGCCTGGAGGTCCAGTTGAAAAGTGACTCTTTCTCTCTTTATTGAAACTGACATCATTTAGATCTTTGACTCCACCTGTTTTTAAACATTCCTCCCAACCAGGTGTCCCATAGATATAAGACATTTAGGGTATCTATTTGGTATCTAAGTTTGGCCTCTTGAATGTGAACTGTAGGAGGTGGGGGAATGAAAGTTTTTAAATTTATTGAAATGAGCCTTCTCTAGTTACATTCTTATCAAAGTGGAGAAACTAAATATTAAAATGTATCCATTGCTTTTCCTTTGTTCAGAATCCTGTCCATTTTGAAGCTCCCCATAATTCATTTGCATACTCTCTTGATCTCCCATATCCCATCCGTGGGACTAGAAGCTCCTGCCACTGTTTAATGCTGACTGCTCACAGCAGATAATACAAGGCACTCTTATTTTTCTACTTGGGTTCCATGTCTAGCCTCCTTGCAAACTCAGTCCTGAGGGATGTGACCACTGACTTTGCCAAATCTGGGAGGACGCCCCAGCCTCTGAGTTGCCACTGCTCAGATGGTCATCCTTGCCCATTGGCCTAAACAGTCGTTCCTCCGAGGACCACTGTTGACCCCCTGAGGTCCGATGCTTGACCTCATTAATACAAAAGGGGAGAAAGTTAAGTGAATGTTTTCACAGTCTCCTTTTTCTCCAGGCCAACTGGAGGTTATCAAGGCCAGAGGCTGCTTTCTAGTTCATAAACCTGTTAGGGTATTCGGAGTCATGATTCTCTTATTCAACTGTCTGTGCTTTTCCTTGGGACAACTAATCCCTCAGCGTGACTGGTGGAAGCCGCAGTATTGATTTCTGTGTCTCTCTAAACCTCAGTTGTGTTCAACGCTTGTTAGACATCTGAAGGAATATCCAGTGGGCTCTGGGGGCAATTTGAGAGCAAGGCTCAATAGGCCTGCTCTTGAGAGAAGTTTCTGTAAGGTTGCTCAGCAAGCCAATCAAATAAAATGAGAGAGAGGAGAAAGAGAGGGGGTGGAAGAGACAGGAGGGAGGAGAGAACAAAAAGAAAGAGGAAAGAGAAAGAAGGAAATGAGAGAAATAGGAGGGAAAGAGGAGAAAGAAAAGAAAGGAGAAGAAGGAAGAGGGACCTTTCTCCTGCAAATAGGAATCTTGAAAGATTTTCATCTTTCTGCTCCTTTAATCTCAATTCTCCCTTTGTTAATAAAAGAACATTTTTCATTTTCTGGTCAGTGCCATCTGTAATGAGAAAGGGGAGCCCACATGTGTGTTTGGTGCACATGCTGTCCCTGTGGGAGTTCGTGAAAGGTGTGAACTGTGTCTATCACTGTGGTACAGGTTTGGTTTCTTCCCTGCTTCTATGCAAACTGCAGGCGTGGCTGCGATGCTCCTACCCTGAGAATATCAGCGCTGAGAAAGAGTGTTGCAAATTGCAGGATTCTCTTCAGAGTTACCACTCATCTTAAAAGAGTGCTTCTTGGAACAACAACAGAAAGCTGGAATAAAATTTCTTTCCAGAGATTATAATCACAAAGTGAAATAAGCAAGTGCAATACACCATCAGGGATTTGGCAATGACTTGGCTCTGTCCCTCTAGTACCTAGACCCCAGATGTCAAGGCCACTAGGTCATCTAAGCCAGCAGTGCTCAACCAGGGGTGATTCTGCACTTTCTACCTCTGTCCAGAGGGCTGGAGACTTTTTCGATTGTCATGACTAGGCAAACTACTGGCATTTGGTGGTAGAGGCCAGGGATGGTGCTAAACACAGCATCCCTGTGCACAGAACAACCCACCACAACAAAGGATGATCCACTCCAAAATGTCAATACAGCCAAGTTTGAGAAACCCTGGTCTAAGTTATGAAAAAGTATGATTTCCTATTTTTTTCTTTTATTTTCTTCCCATTTTACATAAGACATATCTTCAGCCAGTATTAGATAATAGTCACTTCTAGAGAAATTTAAAAAGAAGAGGAAAAAAGACAAAGATACTTTTCTGTCCAGGCCACACTCACCAAGTCCTCCTAAACCAGCCCTTCTGAAGATTGGATCCAGAATCTATATTTTGAAAATTATCCAGGTGACTCTGTACACAAGCAGATTTGAGACTCCTGGATAAAGACAGGGTGCTCCTTCATGATGCTGTCAAGTCTTAAGGCACCCAGATTCTTTTCAACCCAGAAATCCATATTTTTTTTTCAATCAGAAATCTTTTTCCCAGGTTCTAGAATTGGAGGAAGGCCCACCAGTCCAACACTGCCCAGAGCAATGCAGTCCCATCTTACCAGATGCTCTAGCATTGTGGTTCATTTCTCTACCTAAGAGTCATTCTGCTCCAGCATGAGTGTATTGGACTCTTCCCAGCATCTCATATTCCTGACCTGGGAAAGCCTAGACCATGGGTCTGCAGCTTTTAGAGCTGTGAGAGCCCTCGTAGCCTGGGGCCCTGAGCTGCATGGAAGCCACACCAGGGTTACCTCTGTTCCCTGGCGCTCTCCAGGTGGAGTCCTGAGAGGCCTGCCCCAAATGCTCACATGCTGTCTGGAACCTCAGCTCTCACCTCCATAACAGCCTCTGGAGTCTTTGTTTTCTACGTGGGGGCTTTTTGAGGAGTCCTTTGTTTTACCAAGTGGCCCTTGGAGCATATTTCTGAAGAGACAACAGCAAAGGAATCAGACCAAGCTCATTAACTAAAAAAGGCAGAATGACTCACGGTAGTATGAAACCTAGTCAAAATAAAGCAGGGACTTCAGATGATGATGTGAATCATTAAGATTTGGAAAATCTGTTTTCTTCCTGCCACTGAAAAAAGGGAGAGAGATGGCGAAATCACCCAGTTGTTATCGGTAACCGTCGTAATTCTGTGCTTGGCTGGGCCTGTGGAGAGCCTGCGTGGCAGCCCGCAATGCCTCCCGTCACCTTTCCTCGTCTCCCGTCAGCGCCTGCAAACCTGGTAGGCCCTCACACGCACCCAGTGGAGTCTGGGGGCAACCTGCGTAAAGAGGGCCCCCCGGTCGACCCTTGCCGGGCCCCGCCTCAGCCACCCCTCCCGGACCGAGGCGTTTTCTTGGTTTCCCTCTCCGTCTGCAGCATGGGCTCCTGCCCCTCCTCATTAGCATCAGCCTTCCTGAGACGCCAGCCTGCCCCTCATCAGGATTTATATCACCCCGTTCATTAGGTGATACAATACTGTCAACAGAATCAGCGGTGGCGGCGGCGGCCTCATTATCTCCGCGGTTAACCCCTGCTTCCCCAGTGTTGGTCCCTGTCAGGGATTTCAAATTCAAATTAAATTTTAATGCGGCAGCTTTGATGTTCGAGGTAGAACTGCCTAGTCAGGAGATGGCTGGGGATGGAGATTCTATTGTTAGGTTACCTCTCCCTCTTAGGAACTCCAAGCCAGATGTCTCTGGAAAACACGCTTCTCGTCAAGGGATGAAGCAGCAACATTCTGATGCTGTAACTTATTTCATTTTCTGACTGGAAGGATAAATTAAGGAATATGTATTTCAAACGTGTATAGCTCATACCAGATTGTTGAAGGACTGGAGTATTTGGGTCCAGATGCTATCTAGGACCCTAGGGACCAGCTAAGGGACCCCAGCCTGTGAAATAATAATAATCATAATTTATATAGAGAAAGGAAATTAGTCACTTTTGAGATTTTCTAACCTTAAGAAGAAAATGGCACCCTTTTCTCGATTATTGTCTTCTTGCAGTACTCCGTAAGTACCCAGATATTGATGTTGTTTGAGATATAAAAAATACATACGGTTTTCATTTTTGTGCATTTGTGAACTGAAATTGTCCCAACAAGACTCTGCAGCATAGAGACCTAGTCTTACTTCAGCCATCCTTATAAAGTAATGAAACAACATTTCTCTATGTAACTGGCATATGGTAGGTTCTCACCGAATGTTAATTTCTCCTCCACTTGCTGCATCTCCCTCGCCCACCCAATCCTATCAGAGGGATGATCCTCAAGAGGAACCTGCTGACTGATTTTGCCTAGCCTGGCATGTGTCCACCGACATTGACAATGAACAGCATCACAGTTGGCCATTTCAATCACACATGGTAAGGTCCAGAAGCCCAAAATATACCCTGTGAGCTTTCTACCTAATTGCCATCTATAACAATGAGCAAGAGTCTGTCTTAAAATTGTTGATTGAGGGAGTAGAAAACAACATAAATAAAGTCTAATACTCATTAAGTTCTCACTGTGTGCCAGGCATTTTGCTAAGTGCTATCTCATCTCATTTATTCTGCCAGACAACCCTACAAGGTAAGGTTGTTATCACACAGAGTGTGATACTGTATAAGGAAAGAACACAGGCTCAGAGAGGTTCTGTAACTTGCTGAAAATCACACAATAAAAGAATGGGTTTTGAATCTGGTCTGCCCGGCTCCAAAGCCCATGTGCATCTCTCCACTACTGCCTCTTGTTTCTCTCCTAAAATGAGAAGTCCATGTGTTATCAGAGCCACAGCAGTCCTGTTTGGCTTTTGCATGCTAAAGAAGGCAGGTTGCACATGGAAGGGTTTGGCTTACCTCCACCTGTAATAGTTTATCTTTCATTTACCTGGCTTTACCTACTAAAGCCACATTATAAATAAGGGCAAAAAAAGGGATCCTGTATTTGTTGTAGGTGTACATATTTGTAGCAAACCTACCAGGTCTGTGTAAGAGAATGAGGTTACCAGCCGTCTGGGAAATGACAGTGCCTCTCGACACTCAAGCAAGTTTGCCCTCAAATCTGTACCTACATCACTGAACACTTGGGCTTTGAGATTTGACTTTGCATCCTGACTCCACTCCTTGCTAGCTTAGTGACCTTGGGCAATTACTAAACCTTTCTTAACATCAGTTTCCATGTCGAAAAAAATGGACAATAATCATTTCTGTTTCACGTGGCTGTTCTAAAAGTAAATGAGTTGAGGCATATAAAACATTTTGAAGGTGTGTGGCCCATGGTAGGTGTTCAGTAGATGTCTGTTATCATTATCATATTCAATACCGTTACTATTAGTATTTAGTCCAAGGCAAACCAAGGCAAACAATCTACCCATAATCAAGACCCAGTACATAATAGGTTATCTTGGATAACCAAGCCAGGGCATGGATTTTATTTATACATCTTTCTGAATAAGGGACTGAGAAATAGAGGAAGCAAGAAGGAAACCATTAACAGAATTGTCTGGTAAATTTGTTAGACCTTTTAATGCACAAGTCAATTCTGAACATGCTAAAAGAGTAATTTTCTAATTGTGCTGATATATATTATCTTCACATTAGAACAGTACTGTCCATCCTCGGATATATTTGCAGAACCTGGAAATGTGACTGTTTAGTATTAATTTCTCACATTGAGGGTATGGAAGGCACATTAAAGTTACCTTATTCTTCCTTCCTGGACTTTATTTCCGCGATCTTCATAATTTAGTTGTAACATTGCACTTACACATTATCATACAAGGTCTTGGCTTGTAGTGATGTGTTTAAATGAGAAAATTTGGACATTTTTATGCTTTTTCAGTTATGTCTCTTAAAAGGAAATTTCATAAACATTTAGCTGGTAATATGAACTAATTGCCTGAGTTATTTCCAAACAGATTGTACAAAGGTCAGGACACTATCGTTTGAAACCCACATAGACCGAGGGGATTGTAAAATGAAAGGGCTAGAACTGTAAGCCTCTCTGAGGCTAGTCCCTGAACTGTGGCGGAACCATAGGACCCCATTCAGGGAGTCACAGGGGTGGCTGGGGCGCCATTCCTGTGGCAGGTGCAATAGGACGGGGGGAGGGTGCTAAGGGGAGCATTTCTGGAGAAAGCTGCCTCCTGCCGAGCGGGTCCCCAGTGGGCAAAGTCCAGCCAGGGCGTCTTCCCCCGTGTCCCGCACCCTTCGTGCCTGTGCATCTCCTCCCTCCAGATGACCCCTTGCTGTCCCAGTCCCTTGGCAGGTGTGAAAGAGCAGCCACCGCCTTGCTTTCCAGCCCCTGCCCAACCAAGGCCCAGCCTCCTCGCTGGCTCTCAGTACACCCCCTCGGCCACTTCCCAGCAGCCTCTCATCCATGTCATTAGCCGAAAAGCAAATAGATTTGCTGACCTCCTAAATGCTGTTACCCAGTTCTGGAAATGGAAAATGGGCAGCCCTAAGAGTGCTACACATTCCTCTGCGAGAATTTCAGACACTGTATGAAAAGAGGTGGGTATTCAGAAAATGCGCTGAAACCCAAATGCATAGTCAGAGCTTAATTCTCAGGAGCCAATGAGACAGGTTTAATAAGCGCACAATTTAATTTTCTAAAGGAAAACTCATACCTTTATGTAGATACTTTCTCCAAACTTCTACCTCTGGTTGACAGCAAACACCCAGATGCAGGCGAGTTTTGTTTTATGTCAGTCCCTCAATGCTTCTTTAGCTTAAATGCTATACCATGAGGAAAGTGGACACAGGAAGGGAGAGAAGCAGAGATTTTAAGCCGTCCCCCACCTGACTCCTGTGGACAATCCAGAGTTAGCCGTTCTGGAAGAGCATAGTTGTGGATGTTAAGACTAATGTCAAGACACAAAGAGAAGCCAGAAGGATCCACACTCGTGCCTCTTCCATGGCCCGCAGAGCTCTTCTGTTTGGATTCCTTGCTCCCAGGCCTATTGCAAATCAGCGTACTACTTAGTGACTTCTCCTTGTATTTTACTGTCTCCAAGCTAAGCACAGGACACACCCCCTACTTTCTAGTTTTAGGAATGCTTGCCGACGTTTGTAGAAGACACAAGGATCATCAGCGTGTCAACATTGTGGGGGAGGGCCTGCCTATCTAGGGAGGGGTTTTGAGGCTCGTGGTATGACATCACACCTTCCAGGATGTGGTTCTCAACCTTATAGGCTAAGAAATTGATGTTCCTCACATTCCAGGAATGAGACTTCCTCCTCTCAGCGGCAAACTCCCTTAAACATATTCTTAAAGTAAAACAAGGGCAATTTACAAATTTACAAAAAAGAACCCATTGTAATAAATATCCCAACACGAGCAGCCCTTTCTGTCGCTAAAAATAAGAGTACATGGGAACCCAAATCATAATTGGAATGTAAATATATTAATTTACAGTGAGAAATAACTGTCCCAGAGACTAGAATTTGCAGAATCGTAATGCTGAGCCTTGTTCTTATAGGCATATCTACTCAGAAAGCCAAGGAATAATCCAAACGTTTTCTAGAGAGCATTGAATCTGATCAAAGTAGGACAGATTAAACAAATGTATAAGGCTAGTCCTGCCAATGACAATGAGCCCGAATACTCGAAGCCTGTTGGCCAACAGTCATTGAATCTGTATCCACATTGGCTTTGCCAATACGACTCCTAAACTGCTCCAGCTCCAGGGAATGGTTTTTACTAGCCGTTGCCAGTGTCATCTCCATGCATCACCTTGCTGTATGCTGCTGTGGCCAACTAGCCTGGCTTCAGATGAACATCCTCTCCCATTACCTTTGTTGGCACAACCAATAGACATGGTCATGCTGGCCTGTGTGTCAGTCTGTCTCTTTAAAATGACTGCTCACAAAGAGTTAAACTTTAAAATCCACATCCCTTTAATACATTTCCCTCATTGCCAAATCCTAGGGGATCTTCTCACTATTGCCTTCATGCACCAATAGCAGAAAATAGAGTAGATAAAATATAGTTAATTAAACTAAAGGGACATTACGGATAGCAAAATCTTTTTTTTTTTTTTTTTTTTTGGCTGCATTGAGTCTTTGCTGCTGCGCGCAGGCTTTCTCTAGTTCTGACAAGTGGGAGCTACTCTTCGTTGTGGTACATGGGCATCTCAGTGTGGTGGCTTCTCTTGATGCAGGGCATGGGCTCTAGGCTCGCAGGCTCAGTAGTTGTGGCTTGCGGGCTCTAGAGTTCAGCCTCAGTAGTTGTGGCGTGTTGGCTTTGCTGCTCCGCGGCATGTGTGATCTTCCCAGACCAGGGATTGAACATGTGTCTCCTGCATTGGCAGGTGGATTCTTAACCACTGTGCCACCAGGGAAGTCCGCAAAATCTTAAAAGTACTGTTTATAGTTATTCCTGGATTTCATTTAAATTGATAATCCCCTTTCTAGAAGTTTTAGTGGTCTCTTCCTAAAAACAATTCATCTTTGCCCTGTTGGTACTGGATGCTTAATTAAGGGTGCTATGGCTGGTTCCAGATCTAGTAGGATTCAAAGTCCCTTTCACAACTTGTTTCCTGACCTTCTTGCCAAATGTGGCTTCTAGTATTGCCCAGGAATTCTCCCTCCAAGATTCTAACCCTGGATGATGGTTTGTCACACCTACCTATGATTCCTATCTCTGCCCCAAATGTGTATGCTTCCTCTCTGTAGGTCTGCCTCTGACACACATGCCAGCTGGCTTCTGGGGCTGATTCTATCTTTAGGCAAAGATAGGAGTCTCTCCCCTTTTGTCCCAAGGTAGTTAGAATGACCTTTTTCTGGACGCCACATGCTTCAGTGGTAGATACCACCCCTGCATCCCAGCTGTGTTGTGCTAGCTTCTTCTAAAATTCTCAGCAGATTATTAAGCCTACCTTGTTCAAAATTCAAGTCCCCCGTTGAGCATACCAAAACGTCCCTGCTTCCAGCCTGAGGAATGCCTTCTGTTTTCAGTCCACGCGCAAAGATGACTGATGTGTCTTGGGATAAAACCTATCTGGGCTCTGGTGGCCAGCCCCACCCACAGCCTCAGGCTCTCCCTGGTGACCCTTAGGTGCCCAGCCTCTTAATTTGTACCCCACACACATACACACGCGGGCACACAATAGAAGGCATCAAGAAGCAGGAAATTCCTCTTAGATGCTTCAGAAAAACTTGGAAGAAGCTGATGGTCACAAAAGATGATCCCTTTTTTTAATTATTGCCCTGTTCCCTCCAGAATTTAAATATTTTGAGTTTTTATATTAGCCTATTAAAGTGAAGCCCGGCATATACGTAACTCACAAATGCCAAAGCATTCTAGATTTGGGCTGGAAATTAAAGCTTCAGAAGCTGCAACACCCATTACCCTGGAGTAGGGAAAGGCTAGAACTTCCGTGGAGGCTCTGAATCCCATTACTGCAGATCTGAGACATCTGAGCATCTCCCTTGAAAAATGTCTGTACCCCAAGATCACACCCTGTGCTGTACTCAGTAATGTATACTAATCACACCTAAGGGTAGTATCCTGCCCTGATTCTACTTCTCTCCACTGTTTATAATAAAATTCTTTCTCCTTCTAGATTTACAGATGGCAGTGGGCAATTTTACAGTTTTTTTTATTTTCTATCTGTAAGATGAGAAACATGTTTGAACTTAAACATGGGTCTTAAACAGCATCTCAGGACCTCTCTTACATCAGTGCTTAGCACCTGCAGTTCTGGGTATGCCCTCTGCTCCTCAGAGGGGAGGTTCATAGGACACTATCAAGACCTCTTCTGCAAATGTAGACAGAACATTGAACAAAGCTAAAAGCAAGAAGCTTGACAGACGACTAGCACCCAGAAGTTCTTCCAAGAGTATGTGGGATGCTCAGAGTCAGCTCCAAGCCAGTTAACCTTGGCAGGGTCATAGACAGCTCTTTTGTGGAAGGGTGAAAAACCCTTTACAAAAGCATGTCAAGCTTTCTTGAAATGGCCATTGTGGCTCTTCATGGATTCTGGTTGCAGAACACAAAGAGTTAAAGGCAACCTGCCTATTCCTTCAGGGTCAACACACCTGCCTACCAGGTGCTCAGTGCTCTTAGGGTGGCTGTCCATTCAAGAGAAAGGGCGAGGGGAGATGAGCAGATGCCATCCACAGCGCAGGCTTTCTAATCAGGGTGAGCAGATGCTCTCCTGAACAACTCCATGTTGAGATGTCACTAATGTAAAAATTAGTGTTTTTCTCTTTCTGCCAGAATGCAGGATTTACATGATCCCTCACACATATCCCTGGAGGACTGGGGTATAATCTCATAACCAGCAAGGAGCCAATAAACCTTCGTTCAGGAGAAAATTCAACTCCCAGAAAACTCAGAAAGCTTGCTTTCGCTGGCAGCTGCCCAAACTCCTCTGCTCCATATCAGGGAGCCTGCCCCCATTTTGAGGTGCGTGTCTCTCTCTTGCCAGCCTGCAGTCCCTTAACTGCCCTTTGATGGTGGTCCTGAGCTATGCTTGCACTGGGCAGCCTGTGAGATCAGTGGGGAGCGGGGTGGTAGAGCCCAGTGCAGGTAGACACACAGAGTGGACGTGGGGCCTGAACACAGAGAGCACAAATCTTGGGCACCATCAGGAGGATAGTGGGGCCCTGGAGAGCAGCTGGGCTTTGGTTTAATGAACTGCACGTTTGCACAGTGGGGTTTGGTTGGGTTTGGTGCATGGTGGCAGGAAAGAATATCTTGATCACCTGGAACATCTTTCTCGTGGTTTTACATCTTCTAAACTCTCCCAGTCGGCAGGGGAAGTCTTTCACCCCAGGTCAGAGACTCCCATGGGGCCATTCCCAAATGCCATATTTTCTCTTCTTGCTTTTCACATTTCGGGTTCCCATTTGCTCATACATGGGGTTTCTTTGACTAGGATTTTATTCCACTAACTAAGGCTTCTTAACTCTCCTCCCAAGCACACAGCTAAGCCACAAGACCATGAATTTGGGAAAGCAAAGGCCAAGAGGTAGGTGGCTTGGTGAAGCCCTTTTGTTGCTCCTTCCTCCTCTACCCACCCTGAAACCTGCAGAGCACAGGAAGGGGGGCACTGTGGAGCAGTGGGGCAGGTCCCCCATGAAAGCTGCAGCACCATTGTTGCAATGTGTATCATGATAGAAGAGACCCAGCCTCCCCATTAGTCCTGCTCTCTGAGCCCAGGCCCCACAGGGGCTCCCTCCTGCCCTTCCTCCCTGTCGTTTTCTGTTCCTTCTGGAAAACTTCCTTGACAGTTGGTTTTTACTTAGCACTGCAGAAGGCTTTCCTTAGGCACCAATGCTCAGCTTCCGTTTCAGGTTGGGGACATTTCTAGCTGATGGGAAGCCCAGGACATCCTTGCCCCATTGTGTTCCTTGGGTTCCTGCCCACCATGGGGCCTTTGCCCAGGACCCCTCTCGACCTGGAATGAGTTGTCACCTGCTTCATGCTGACTCATTTTCATATCTCAGCTTTGCCACATTTCTTTAGAGAAAGAAGCCTTTCCTGGCCACTCAGATGACGTTCGGTTTCCCTATCATGTGCTAAACACTGCAACTTTACATTCATGTCATCATTTAGTTAGAGGCTGTCTCCTTTGCTAAACTGTCATCTCCATGAGGATGGGCACAGAGTCTGTTTGTGCTCATCCTTGAGCCCCCAGGCCTATCACCATGCCTGACATACAGTAGGCACTCAATAAATACTAACTGAACCCTGGTGATTTACAGAAATGAGCTTATATTCTTCATTCACATATAAATATATCTATGTGCATATGAGTGTATGTGTAATACCCATAGCTTCTCCTTTGTAATCTTCATACTATAACTGATGCTCAGAAACAACTTTTCCTCAGTAGTCCTGCACCAAAGAAGTGGCCACCCCAAAGCATCCTCAGTAACTTTGCACAGGAGGCCTGGTGTGGAGGTTCCACCTGGCAAAGCTGTCTGCAGTGTCCCTCTCTGTCACAATAAACCCTTATTTCTGATTTATGTCCAAAACTTGATTCACCTGCTAAGTCCTTTCCTTCACCGGCCTTCCCCAGAATGGAGAGTGAGAGGCTGGTTGTCTCTTTAGTCCCCATCAGCCCCTAGGACTGATGCTGGCCACCCTGGCTCTGTGGGGCAACTCTAGAGCATGCAGAAGAGGACAGAGGTGGCTCCTCCAGCATGTGTGGCCAGTGGCCTGGAGATGGCGCTTTCAGTGTCCGGCCTGGGCAGCCAGCCAGGACCTTGGCTGTGGAGTAGAGAGCACCACCTCTGAGCTGTGAGAACTGTGTCTTTGCTACCCCACCCCCTCCTTATCAGAGACAAGCATCTCAGGCACATCACGGGGAGTGTGAAGCTGGGTGGTTCTTTCCTCCACCCTGGAAACAAACAGCTGGGTTCCCTGAAGATGTTATTTTATTTTCTTTATTTTCTTTCTCTGTTAAATTCTGTTTTATTTCTCTTGGTTAGCCAAGAAAAAAATTTTAAGTTTATGCTGGGCTATCTTTTTGTTTGTTTGCTTTTTAATATTTTAATTTTATTGGAGTATAGTTGATTTACAATGCTGTGTTAGTTTCAGGTGTAGAGCAAAGTGATTCAGTTATGCATCTACATATATATCCATCCCTTTTCAGATTCTTTACTCATATAGGTTATCACAGAATACTGGGTAGAGTTCCCTGTGCTGTACAGTAGGTCCTTATTGGTTATCTGTCTTATATATAGTAGTTTGAGTGTGTCCATCACAATCTCCTGATTTATCCCTCCTCCATGTTTCCCCTGAAGATGTTGTTTTGAATCATCCACTTACATTCCCACCGAAAGGGTGGCTGTCACGGCTGAGGAGGGGGCCGTGGGCCTTCTCTTGCCCTTAGCTGTGTGTAGCTGGAGCAGAAGTGCACGTGTAATAGGGTTAGAGGAAATTTAAATCACAACCTGAAACCCCATGCTTGGTTTATTCCCTTCCGAGGGGCACTGGGTCAGACGCGGCATTTTCCTCCTCCTTGGCCACATGGCCCTTTAAAGACCCCACTGCAAACATGCACTGCCGGCCAGCGCTCAGGCAGGGCAGCTCCTGTGAAGCCCCACCTTCACCTCATCCGCTGTCCACCTTCCTTTTTGAAGGAGCAGGGTTGATTCAGTACTTTGGGGACTTGGTGACATTAATGGATCTGTTTTATGTAACACAAAGTCGTTATTCCCGGCATCCCAGATCATAAAAAAGGTATAACAAGAGACAAGGAGGGCTTTTTTTCCCCCTTGAAGATAATAGCAGTGGGACTGGAGAAGAGAGGGGTCGCGGAGCTGTGCTTCGATTGGTGGCTGACACCCCGCGTTGACATTTCTGCAGTTTCATCAGAAATTCTAAATAATCCATGGGAAAACCAACGGTTATTTACCGAAGATATAACGCACCGCATGTGCCCGTAATGCACTGAAGACCTAATCTCAGCTGCGGGAGCCTCCTTTTGTGCACGGCTGCGGCGCAGGCAGCAGCTCGGAAGCCTCGGATGAAGCTGGGAAACCGAGTCAGCGCGTGACCGAATGGGGGGGGCTTGAGAACACGAAGGCCGAAGGAATCCGTCTCTGTTGTGGACAGCAGGCGGAGTAGCTAAGGAGGCACATCTGGCCAGCAGCTTGAAATAGGACCGAGTCACAGAGCCTCCCGGACCCAGAGCCTTTGTATTTTTTTAAGCTGGTTCCCCTTTTCCGTAGGTGAAGAAAGGCATCTTCAGCTCTCAGGGAAGGAGCAGATCTCTGGGATTCCGTCCCTTCTGTTTTGTCATTAAAGAGCTGGCCGTATGCGTCAGCAAGGGGGTCTCGGCGCCTGGGCTTGTTTTTCCTTTCTCCGCTGATAGGACAGGATGCAGAAACAGAATCACATGGAGGGATGCTGAGTCTGGCTTTTGCTTGGAGCTGGGAGCCCTGATTCCCACTGCGGAATTCGCATTTGGGAAATGATTCTGGATGCTCTCAGTCCCTTTTTCTGTCTCATTCCGGCCTCTCCACTCCCAGCCCCATGGTTGCCCTTCTCCCCCCGCCTCCCTCCACGGGATGGCAGGCAGGAGACACGGGCAGCCAGGCTGATAAAGAGCCAGACCTGCATCCTCCTCCGTGGCTCCCCGCTGAGATTGAACGGCTAAGAGCAAATGTGCAGGGTCAGAGCGTTAATGGGGGCACAGGCAGTCCATCTCTGCCTGGCCCAGATGCTCCGTGGAATGTTCTCAGGCCTGTGTGTGAGAGGGCGGAACCCGGGAGGAACAGCAAGACGCCTCAGAGTGAGGCTCACCGTAAATGGGGGGATTTGTTTCTCCGGGGTTTGTATGAGCGTGGTGCTGGCGCGCGCGTGCGCGCGCACACACACACAGACATCCCTACACCCACACACTTACACTATACCACACACTCAAACACACTCATTCACACACACACTTTCACATGCACTTACACACCCCTACACCCACATACTCACACATACACACCCCTACACCCACTTACTCGTGTACTGACACACATTCACACCCTCACACCCCCCATGCTCACACACACACACACACACTTTCACACACACACACTCCTACACCCACACACTCACACACACATAGATATACACAGACACACACTTTCACACACTCACACACCCCTATACCCACACACTCACACAATACCAACACACTCTCACACACACTCATTCACACACCCACACACTCACACATGTACAGCTATACCCACATGCTCATGTACTCTCTCACACACACACATAGACTTATCAAGGTGATCAAGATTTGGACCCCTCCGCCCATACACCACCCACAGACTTTGGCTTCACATTTGGCTTTGTCCTCTGTGTCACAGCTTGGTACATTTGAGGAATGTCCTTCACAGGGTTTCCCAGAGTCACTGCCCTGAGTTGTGGCGGCCCAGTCTATAGCGCTTTGAATTGATGCTTCTCATGACGTTACTTCGCCTGATGACTTTCGTGCAGCTTTGAAAATCGGGTTTATTGTTAACAGAGCGCTCCTCTAGGGCTGTTGTTCCACTGCTGTTTGTATTATTTATTTGTATGGGTGTGACATACAGGAGGAGGAAGAGAAAGTGTGGTGTGTGTGCATGTGTGTGAGTATATGAGACAGAGACACACAGACAGACTGACCACAGGAGCTACAAAAGGGAGAACAGGTTGGCTCAGCTGAAGCATTTGTACGGCAGTCCCTTCCAGAAAAGCGTGTGCGTGACAGACTGTCTGAGATCCAGCCAGGAAGAGGCAGCTCTTCCAGCACGTATTATGAATTCCAAAATGTATAATAAATACACATTTTACAAAAGCAATATGTGTTTTAAAATATAATATATGCAAACAATCTTATAAATCACTAGGCTAGACACTAGTCAGCCGAAGAGGCTTCTGGGGAAATGGTGTTGTGCATGTGCGTGTGTTTTTAATAATGTAAAAATATGTGTAATACGTTTGAAAAACAACAGCCAAAAACCCCTTCTACCTGCCAACTTTACAATACTTATTTCCCAGGAGCATGCTCTATCCTAGACTCTCAGGAAAAAAGCAGGGGGCTTAAATAGAAAGTATAAATATGAATAAGATGGGAAAGCTCCACCCATCTCAATATATATATTTCCCTGATGGACTTGACCAGCTCAGGCTTCATATG
Organism: Hippopotamus amphibius kiboko; assembly: GCF_030028045.1. Lineage (NCBI taxonomy): Eukaryota > Metazoa > Chordata > Mammalia > Artiodactyla > Hippopotamidae > Hippopotamus > Hippopotamus amphibius. The sequence continues at coordinate 16,016,361 of NC_080201.1, read as the reverse complement.
TCAAAAAAATAAGCATTTTATGGTCTTCATGCAAAGGTTTCTGTGATATCATTACATGAGGCACTCACAGGCAGCACGAGAGGGGAGAGTTTTGTCAGATGCCCTGTTCCGACATACCCCATGAAGCCCTATGCTGTCGTGGTGTATTAAGGGCTAAATGTCAACCCAGACCATGCATTTTGTGCCCTTTGTCAGCTGGAGACACCCTTTGGATTTTTTTCAGGACCAGTTTTAGTATTGAATGGCTTAATGGAACTCTCCTGGTGTTGGGTAGAAATGGGCACACTGGGATTCCTGGCTCTGACGATCACTCTCTACTGGATCCCTTAATCTCCACAAGTAGCTCCATGGGTCTCATCTCCTTGGAGGTACTGCTCACAGGGCATCAGTATCCTAATCCTAATCCAGGGGTGGTGGGTAAACAGTGAACCTCACATGCTTTTCCACTCTGCCTCCCTTCTCCTCCCACCCAACCAAGCCAACTAGCAAAAGGGACAAGAATTTGTCAAGTGTTGCAGCCAAATGTCCAACACAGACAAGTTAAAGTATATTTATAAAGAAGAATTCTACTGCAAAGTGCATACTGGTAAAAAAAGAATATAGGCATATTTTAAAATATAAAGCTATTCATTCCAGTGTTGTTGATAATCCAAGAAAATATAGAAGCAAAGTAAATTTCCAACGAGAGATTCTTTAAATAAATGATGGCTACATCTGTGCAGTGGAATACTATGCAACCGTTACAGAAAGAACATTTAGGAATCTTGGAAAGGTTTCATGATGTATTAGTTAATGCAAAAAAGCAGATTACAAAACAGACCAAATTTAAGAGGATTCTGTATTCTATTACATATGATATTGCCATCATGTGTTACTTATTGAAGGCTGCAGAGTGCTAGATATTCAAAATGAGCCCAAATGTATAATTATACATGATTATATATGTATATTTAATGTTTTCATGTACATATATAATCATGTATTTAATATATATTAATATTCAATATATATTCCATTTACAGAAAATATTTGAAAAGATACACCTCAAAATGTTAACACTGGTGGTCTTCTGAAGGGGAATTTGGCTTTGGGGACTTTTGGAGGGGTTAATTTTTAATTTTTGTATAATTTTAAAAGTTGCTTTCCACTTATAGTTATTACAAAATATTGGCTGTATTGCCTGTGTTGTGCAGCACATCCTTGAGCCTATGAAACCCAATAGTTCGTACCTCCTACTGCCCCCAACCCCTATATGGCCCCTCCTCTCCTCCCCACTGGTAACCACTACTTTGTCTTCTATATCTGTAAGTCTGCTTCTTTTATGTTATATTCACTAGTTTGTTGTATTTTTTTAAAATTTCACGTATAAGTGATATCAAACAGAATTTATCTTTCTCTTTCTGACATTTCACTTAGCATCATGTCCTCCAGGTCTATCCATGTTGCTGAAAATGGCTAAATTTTGTTTTTTATGGTTAAGTAGTGCTCCATTGTGTGTGTGTGTGTGTGTGTGTATACACCACATCTTCTTTATCCATTCATCTATTGATGGACACTTTAGGTTGTTTCCATGTCTTGGCAGTTGTAAATAACACTGCTATGAACATTGGGGTGCATGTATCTTTTCAAATTAGTACTTTTGTTTTTTTCAGATACATACCAAGTGGTGGAATTGCTGGGTCATATGGTAGTTCTATTTTTACTTTTTTGAGAAACTTCCAGACTGTTTTCCACAGTGGCTGCACCAATTTACATTCCCACCAACAGTGTACAAGTGTTCCCTTTTCTCCACATCCTCACCAAGATTTGTTACTTGTAGATTTTTTAATGACAACCATTCTGACAGGTGTGAGGTGATATCTTATTCTGGTTTTGATTTGCATTTCCCTGATGGTTGGTGATGTTGAGAATCTTCTCATGTGCCTGATGGCCATTGGCATTTCCTCTTTGGAAAAATGTCTATTCAGTTTTTCTGCCCAGTTTTAATCAGGTTGTTTTATGATGTTGAGTTGTATGAGCTATATATATATATGTATGTATGTATATATGTATGTATGTATGTTGGATATTAATGCCTTATTAGTCATATAATTTGTAAATATTTTCTCCCATTCAGTATGTTGCCTTTTCATCTATATGTCTTCTTTGGAGAAATGTCTATTTAGAACTTCTGCCCATTTTTTTTATTGGGTTGTTTGTTTTTTGATATTGAGCTGTATGAGCTATTTGTATATTTTGGAAATTTATCCATTGTCAGTTGTGTCATTTGCAGATATTTTCTTCTATTCCATAGGTTGTCTTTTCATTTTGTTTATGGTTTCCTTTGCTGTGTAAAAGCTTTTAAGCTTAATTAGGTCCTATTTGTTTATTTTTTTTTTTATTTCCATTACTCTAAGAGATGAATCCAAAAAAAATATTGCTGCTATTTATACCAAAGAGTGTTCTGCCTGTGTTTTCCTCTAGGAGTTTTATAGTATCCGGTCTTACATTTAGATCTTTAATGCATTTTGAGTTTATTTTTGTGTATGGTGCTAGAGAATGTTCTGGTTTCATTCTTTTACATGCAGCTGTCCAGTTTTCCCCAGCACCACTTATTGAAGAGACTGTCTTTTCTCCATTGTATATTCTTGCCTCCTTTGTAGTCAAGTAATTGACCATAGTGCATGGGTTTATTTCTGGGCTTTCTAACTTGTTCCATTGATCTATGTGTCTATGTTTTTGTGTCAGTACCATACTGTTTTGATTACTGTAGCTTTGTGGTATGTCTGAAGTCAGGGAGCATGATTTGAAGGGGAAACTTGATATCATTTTTTTTTGCCTATCTGCATATGTTTCTGCAATGAATAGAAACAATTTCTTAGTAAAAATTTTAAAATGTATTCTTAAAGTATTTTAGTGGCCTAGGAAAATAAGTCAACAGTTAAATGCTTGAAGTCTACTCCATTAAATAGAAGACATACTAAGTCAGCAGATGTCATTACAATCTGCACCTCTGCCCTCTTATTCCTTTAGGGAACTTCTGCTGGTGGATGCCCATGTTCTCTTATTCTTCAGGTGCCCCATTCATTGGTAGTCACCCCAGGACCAGGCCTGGAGAGCTACAGGGAGAAACCTGTCTCAGGTTCCAAACTTTAAGTCTTTTCACACTGGCAACTAGAAATGGGCTGTGGCCCAAAGTGACCCAAGTGACCCTTTTCCCTTGTCTTGAAATACTTGTGAGTGAAGGGGATGGGGCTCAGCGAGTAGAATCACTCATAGTGATTTTCAGTCCCTCTTTGCTGGGAGGTCATCAGTCTTTTGTCTCTTCACTCATCCCATGCCAGGACCTTATATCTCATTGTCATAAAATAGGTAGAATGCCCTCAAGAAAGCAATACCAAAGGATGTTAGAGGATGAGATGAGAAAAACATTAGTACTTCAGTAAAGAATTTCCCTGAACTCATGGATATTACATGAGGGCAGGGAACTTGGTTTCTCCAATGGTTATCTCCCTAGTATCAAGAATAGTACCTGACACATAGTCACTTCCCAACAAATCAATATTGAATGAATGAAAGTGAGCATTAAAATGATAAATGAAGGACTTCATCTGGAGGAAAACATAAACCAAGGAAAGGAAGACAATTCTTTGTAATCATATCATGTTTTTAAAGAATGTAATACAAACATATTTTTAAAGGAAATCAAAGGTCATAAAACAAGGAGGAAAGAGAGACTGCAAAGTTAAAGAAATTGAGGACAAAAACACTATTATAGAACTCATAGGTAAATTAGAATAGCCAAGACTAAAATATGACTAGCTAAAATAAAATTCTGATTTAAAGAAAATGCTTAAATTAATTACGGAGAGTGCAGAGAAAATGTAGTCAGTGTGAGGGCAGTCCAAAAGTGATCCAACATAAAGATAATTAATGTTCATGAAGTATAGAACCCACAAATGAAAATTATTTTAAAAACAGAGTAGCCAAAAGAATTACCTAAAAAGGAAATAACAACATTGAGAATAAAAAGTGAATTAATTACAAACTGGTAGAGAGCTACTAACCCTGAGCTCTATCCTGGTTAAAATTTTGAACCTTGGAAACAAAGATACATGGTCTAGCTTTCTTTAAAATCTAAAATGGAAGTCACCAGCAAGGGGATTGAGTGGGAATCCAGCAGACTTTGACTTGGCCAAAGCAACACTCATTGACAGAGACACAGGGTAATGTCTACTCATTATGGGGGAAAGAAATGTGACTCCAGGATGGGAAAAAAGTACAAAGTTTATCTAGTTTGTAAGTGTATATCTAGAAAAATAAAAGAGACACAACCTATGGACTTCAAAATTTTTCTTTAGAATTGCAGTTAGGCTTTTTCATGCTTCATTTTGGAATACCTGCTTAATTTCTTTGAGGCATCATTGTGTTGGGAGTCCCGTGGATTCTCATTTGGTTGTCTCCAAGTCTGGCCCCAAATCAGACCAATTAATCGGGTAGGGCGTCTCTCCAATTTCCTAGTGCCTGAACTATTTATATTATCTGATGAGTGTATTCCACAAGCCTTTCTAGCATGCATAGGTGTTAAGAGCAGATTATAGGAGCATCTTAGATACTTTAAATTAGTTGTAGTATCTTAGTTGTGGATCTGGCAATTGCTTCTTTGGATCAGCTACAGGACTCTGTTCTAAGAGGAGTGGGGTTAATATTTCATGCAACCTCCTTTAAGCTGTAGCTATATGTCCTCATGCCTTGAGCCTGTTCTGCTTGAGAAAGGGCTTCCAGTACCTGCCAAGCTTCTAACTAAAGGAATAATGCCATTGTTGAGAAGATCCAAAAATCACATGAATGAAAAGGTCTGGCTGCCTTTAGTATTTTGTATAAGACTGTGAGAGGTGTAGCAACAAGGAATCCTTCAGTACTCATACCTTAGAGTTCAGTAGCAATTTCCATTGGGCTCCTCATCATCTTTGTCTTAGAATTATTTTCTCAGTGTAAAAGACACAATGTTCTATTGAATATGAGCTCTTCCTTTACTTCCTTGTACTTATACTTCCATAGTATATCATTTTCAGATCACTAATATGTGATAAACTATAAATACGTTGTATACTGCTGACTCCAAGTAGGATAAAGTATACCCATTGGGCTTATTTATGGCAGATATATGCATCTTTTTGATATCTAGTAACAAGAACATGATTACTATCTGGGGCTCAGTTCTCTATAAACTCCTTGAAGGTTTTTCAATAGCTTTGACTGGTTCATTGGGGTTACAACTTATGTCCTACTTTAACATTTGTGCAATGTGAATTAACTCTAAGGTAAGCAAAAAAAAATCTGTAAGTTAAGATGACAAGCATCTTAAATTTGTAAAAATTATGAACAGGATGTATAGACAGGGATGTTAAAACTGCAACAGAAATTGTATTATAATCAACTGAGAGGTATAAGATTGTCCCCCCAATTAGTGGTAGGAAAAAATAGAAGAGAGGTAAAAATTCTTGGAAGCTGTCCTCTAAGCAAGTAATCACAACTTTCTTCCTCTATCAATATGAAGACTTTACCACCGCCCAAAAAGAATGCTGGAATTGACTAATTCTTTTTCACTGTCTGAGACCATGATTACAACATGGTAATGACAAAGTTGCTTAGCAAGAGATTTCCAGCAACAACAAAAACCAGCACCATATTCTAACTGAGCAGAATACCAAGACATATATTTTTATCATGATTCAGTTTGAGAAATGTATTCCTGGGATTTAAATAATCATTTATCAAATTAATAGAAAAGAAAACAGCACCCAAGAATGTTTTCTTCTGGACACAGAAATTGAAAGACATATCTGTCTTTTCAAGGTAAGCATGGAGGACAAATTTAAAGCTGGGTGAATCAGAAAAGCCTCAGTGATTGCTCTCCCAGCTTATATGAAGCACGTTGGTGGCTTACAGACAGAAATACTTTCTTTGGGTGACAACTACAAAGTGAATAAAGTTGTGAAAATTTAATTCATCCTAAAATTTTGAGAGTTATTCTCCTTTATAAATGGTGGACCCTAAGAAAAACACCCTCATACTTTTGGATTTTAATAAAGATTTCATGTACCCAGTAAGAAAGACAAATAGGATGCCACCTAGAGCTAAAAGCCACAGAGAGTGGCCTTGCTCTGGGACTCTGGAACCAAAGTGCTACCCTTGAGAATGATTCGTCATCTTAGGCAAGGTTGGTATTAAGTAAATGCACGGTGACTTTCAGTTTATTATGAAAATTAAATATTTTCATTAGACAGAAAACAAGGACATCAACATACAGTTTGTTGGCCCTGAGATTTATCAGGATTAAAATGCTGAGATTGTACCAACAGCTTTTCTTAAGTCAACAAGTATTCATCAAGCCTTTAGCAAGTCCTTTTGAGAAATGCCAAAAAGTGTAAGGCATAATCACTCAAGGATCATACCAGTTTGTTTAATAGTTCAGGATACCCAAAAATACATTGTGTAATTTCACCAATTCCTCAGTTTCTATAGAATTCTCCCCTTAAGAAGCTTGGTATTTTGGGGACTTCCTAGGTGACACAGTGGTTAAGAATCTGCCTGCCAATGCAGGGGACATGGATTCGATCCCTGCTCAGCAAGATCCCACATGCTATGGAACAGCAACTAAGCCCATGAGCCACAACTACTGAACCCATGTGCCACAACTACTGAAGCCCATGAACCTAGAGCCTGTGCTCTGCAACAAGAGAAGCCACTGCAATGAGGAGCCCATGCACCACAATGTAAAGTAGCCCCCACTTGCCGCAACTAGAGAAGGCCCATGTACAGCAACAAAGACCCAACACAGCCAAAAATAAATTGATTAATTAATTAATTTAAAAAGCTTGGTATTTTGTACATATCTATCCTGTTCTAATCATCAAATACTCCTTCTAAATCTTGGAAGATGGAAAGGAGAATGACAGAAAATAGTCCTAAAGACTGACTTCTCAGTTTCTGAAAATAGCCTTGATTTAGCTGGTATTTTGGAATGTTTGTGCCATCTCCAAAATCTACTTTCCTCACATGTAAACAAAAGTTTCCCACATTCTGGGAAAATTTGACATTTTTCTTTACTGATTTCCCTGTGAAAAACTAAAACTATTGTCTACTTTTGAAAAAATAAGAAAATAACCACAACAGAAGTATGGCAAGATGATTTCACATTTAAGAACCAAAGGAATAAAGGAAGAGTATAATTCCCTTACCGTTTATTGATTTCAATATTATGCAAACCTATACCTGTAAGTAATAATACTGTAAGAAATACAGCCATTGAAAAACAATTACCATGCCAGTGCCTGCCTTCCTAAATCAAACAGCACAACCAACTAGATCAGAGAATACATATTACACAATCTGCTGTGTTGGGGGGAAAGAGCATAAAAATAGGGCATGGATGCTTCATCATCTAATAAATCTCCAATACTATCCTTCCCCTGTCCCCACCCATTACTCTTTATTGCAACTGACTTTAGGGTTAAATATAGAACAAAAGATGTTACCTGTAGATTAAATCCACTAAAAGTTTCACTACATTACTGAGCAAAAACATATAGTGAAAGCCTGGATTATGCATGAGGAGTTTAACAAATTGGACTTTCTAGATGTAGAAACAAACCTCCACAGAATCTCCTAGAAAGAGATGACATGTGAACTTATCCCTGAGCACCCATCAACCATAACGACCTGAGGCTTCATCGAATAATAATTATGTTTGTAGATTCTGAGATTCTCCCTTTAAATACCTAAGGGGGGGGGGGGAGGATATATATATACATACATACATGCATACACACGTGGGAGGATTTCTTATCAAAATGGCATGGTAAATTCATATATTGACTTACCTCCTTTGCTCTGACATCTAAAATATAGAAATAGAAAATTTAATATATAGCTGGACTTAAAAGCACAGTAGATCTCCCCATTGACAAAAATGGAACAGAAATAAAAAGTGATGTGTGGGGCTAAAGCCATGCACCCACCAGACTCTTCAACTGGAAATAGACAGTGGCAATCTGTGAGGTTTCTAGAAGCTAAATCTTTCTTCTTGAAAGATGGGGAAATAGCCTCTGTGCTTGAATCCAGAGGCTGTGGTAGGGTTCAAAAGAAGACAATTTAAAAATTAAAGTCCTACCTGCCACTGTCTGGAGATATAGCTTTATAGGGAACTATAGACATGGGGAGGTAAGAGGACAAAGACAGCTTCTGGAGAAACGGAACCAAGCTATCTGCAGTTTTAGTGAGTAGACCTATGCTATTTCCAATATTGCAGTGAAGCAAAAGTCCCAAAGTGCTATTAAAATAAATTCTTGGTGTTGACCTGATGATCCAAGGACTGGTCAGACAGGCATGTATAAAACTAAACAAGGAATGATTGAGCTTAAAGAGAGAGAAAGAAACAACAACAACCCCCAAAAAAGCCTCTTCCTACAGACCAAAATTCAAAAAAACATGAAGAAATCTAATTTTAGTAAGGATAGCCAACAAAATATATGGTTAGAATATGAATTTTCTATAGATTAATATTCTGAAATAGTCTGACGAAGAATTTAAACTCGTATGTTTAAGATATTCAAAGATTAACAAGAATTGCATCCATTAAAGATGCACATGGAAGAATATTTTTTTAAATGAACGAGAAACTATGACCTGAAAATAGGTAAAAAGAAAACAAAAATAGTTGAATATGAAAAAGAACCAATTAGAAATCCTGGCAATCAAAAATTTTGTCATTATGAAAATGATCTCTACACTAGATACACACAAACACACACATACACAATAATTCCTAAGATAGCTTGTGAGGCACCCACATATGCCTACTATGAATTTCAGAAAAAGAGGATAGAAGTATGGTGGATATTCCAAAATTTAAAATGTAATTTCTTATGTCAATGCATCGTAGGTTTACAGGAAGCTAAATAAAAATAATTCCACACATTGTAATAAAGCAACAGAAAAAAATTTAAAGCTGTTAGAAAGGCAAATTATTTTCAAAAGAAATTAAAATTAGATTGAGAACAGGCTTCTCAGCAATAGCAAGAGAGAACAGAGATAATCAGAATGCTAAAAAAAAAAATTGTCAACATTTGCTTTAATACCCAGCTAAACTATTTTTTGAGACTAAGAGCAAAATAAAGTTCTTTTTAGTTATATATGGCTGAGGAGTTAAACACTCTCAGAGCTTCACTAACAGAACTATTAATAGAACCTAGAGGGAACTCAAAAAACATCAGTAAGAAAAAAAAAAGTAAAGCATGCCAATAAATGTAACTTTATATTTATTAAAAATTTTTATATTTTAAATTAAAATACTAGACAATAATGACAAGCTGAAGTAGGGAAGATTTTAAAGGATGAAGTGTGTAAAGTATTGTACCATACTCAGGAACATGATAGAAATATATTTTGTTATAAAAATCTACAGTTAAGTTTATGTTTAAAAAATAAGTATAATTTCTAAGACAAGAGGCATACAATCCATAGTTCAAAACCAGTGAAGAGCAACATGACCAAAAATTGGATCTTTGAAAAGCTGGGAAAATAGACAAATCTTTATGAGGCAAAATTGACAAAATAAATAAAATTTTAAAAAACAAATACTAGGAATGGAAAGAGATTTAACTACTATTAATGATTTTAATAGTCATAATTTTGTGCCCATAAATTTGAAGCATAGCTAAATTTGAAACATATAGTTATCAAGAGAAAATGTACAGTGCATTGTCTCCAGAGGGAATGAAAATGATAACAGTTAAAAAATCAAATATATAATCATATCTCTCACCACTAACTTCAAAAAGTTTTACAAATTTTTATGGAACTTTAAAAAACCAAAAAATCCTAACAATCCATTTCAGAGAATGAAAAAAGAGGGATGTTGCCCAATGTATATGATGAGGGTAGTATAATCACCATATCTGGCAAGACCAAAATAAGAAAAGAAAATTAGAAACCAAACCTACTTATGAACCTAGATAGAAGAGTCCTAAGTAAGCAAGCAAATACACGAAAAGCTAGCAAAATTAATTCAGCAGTATATAAAATATTAAAATGCATATTAATGAAGAAGAGTTATTTCAGGAATGCAAAATGGTTCAAACTCAGAAAATTAAGTCATATAAGCTACTATGTTAACAAATGAAAGGAATTATGCCATATAATCATTTCAACTGATAGAGCAAAATCCCTTAATTAAATAAATTCATATTCAACATAAAAATTCTTAGCAACCTAGGCATAAAAATGTTTCTTAAGCCAATAAAAGATACCTATCAAAATATACAAAATATACAAACATCATACTTATATCACTTTCATTTGAGTCATTTTCTTTGAGGAAAGTAGAGAAAACTAAGAAAATGATGCTTGTAATTACTGTGAAAATACACATACATGTATATATACATACACAGTTTATACATATGCATATATATATATATACAGTATATTTCAGTATATATAGAGTATACTGGCTAGGATATTTCAGAGAGGAGAGTAGAGAAGAGTAATGGAGTTAATTATCCCTATCAGATTATCAAAACAGATTAAGAAATAACGATAATTAAGGAAATTCGCTGTTGCTAAAGAAATAGGTGGATAGAATCGAGGCAGAATGCAGAAATAGTCCTAAACATGAAATAGAGTATATCAAGTCAGTAAAGAATAGATAGATTATTAATAATGTGGAATATTGGGTAATAATTTGGGGGAAAAAATAAAGTGACATCAATAAACCCAATAAATTCCAAATAGATCAAAGTCTTTAAAATAACAAAAGTTATAGAACAGAGCATGGGTGAATTTAGTATCCTGACGTGGGAAGACTTTGCAAGAAGATGAAAACCAGAAGCCATCGAGGAAAAGAATGATGCATTTGATTACATACAAACCAATAAAGAAAAGTGGAACAGCCCAATACAAAAATAAGCAATGTAAAAACATCAGTGTGATACAAAAATCAACTATCATATTGGCAAAAGTTTGCAAAAACAAATTCCTGGCAAGGGATTATACCATCATTCTTTGTAGGAATATAAATTTGTGCAACTATTTAGAGGACAATTTGGTAATAACTATAAAAAATTTAAATACATATATTCTTTTATCCAGTATTCTACTCACAGGAATTTGCAAATATGGCTCAAAAGTACACCAAAATACATATAGAGAGACACTCATTGAAGCATTATTTTTAAATAGGAAAAACCCACTATATCTGGCAAATGGGAGACTAGATAAAAGAGGTGCATAATTCATGATGGAATACTGTAGGACCTTTAAAAAGGCCCCCCACACTGTCAAGTGAAAAATACAAAGTGCAGAGGAAATGGTTTAGTATGATTCCTTTGAGTAAAGAAAGGAAAAGATGGATGCATTATATATGTTGTATTCTGTATATTTTATATATACATTTTGATCATATAAGCAAGGAAAAGGTTTCTGAACAGATGCATGGAAATGACCAGCTGAGAGAAGTAAAAACCTATTTTTGTTTTATGCCTTCCTTTTTTTGTGTTGGATTTTCTAACCATGTGATAAAATACTTTTTTCTAAATTGAAGTATAGTTGATTTACAATGTTGTACCAATCTCTGCTGTACAGCAAAATGACTCAGTTATACACATATAGACATTCTTTTTTTATATTCTTTTCCATTATGGTTTATCACAGGATATTGAATATAATTCCCTGTGCTATACAGTAGGGCCTTGTTGTTTATCCATTCTGTAAATAATAGTTTGCATCTGCTAAACCCAAACTCCCAATCCATCCCTCCTTACCCCCCACCCCCTCGGCATCCATAAGTCTGTTCTCTCTGTCTGTGAGTCTGTTTCTGTTTTATAGATAGGTTCATTTGAGCCATATTTTAGATTCCACATATGTGATATCATATGGTATTTGTCTTTTTCTTTCTGACTTACTTCACTTAGTATGACAATCTCTAGTTGCATCCATGTTGCTGCAAATGCCACTGTTCTGTTCTTTTTTTATGGCTGAGTAGTATTCCATTGTTTATATATACCACATCTTCTTTATCCATTCATCTGTTGATGGACATTTAGGTTGTTTCCATGTTTTGACTATTGTGAATAGTGCTGCTGTGAACATATGGGTGCATGTATCTTTTTGAATTATGGTTTTGTCTGGATATATGCCCAGGAGTGGGATTGCTGGATCATATGCTAATTCTATTTTTAGTTTTCTGAGGAACCTCCGCACTGTTTTCCATAGTGGCTGCACCAACTTACATTCCCACCAACAGTGTAGGAGGGTTCCCTTTTCTCCTCACCCTCTCCAGCATTTGTAATTTGTAGACTTTTTACTTTTTGTATCCAACAGGGGTTTTTTAGATAGTATGTTTATAGACATTTATATTCTTCATATTTTAATAAATGTATTTCAAGTGGTCCACAACCATTATATCTATTGCTCTCTGCACTACCTCCTTGTAGCATGTGAACCTCAAAAATATGACCATGTGAGCATTAGGGCACCCATATTAGTGTAGCCTCATCAGCGGCTGATGGACTGTATAGAACAGGAATGTTATGTGCTGTTTAGTGGGATTTTTTCAAAAGAGTAACAAATATTGATTGAATATCTTTATAATATATTGATAATATTGATATTTCTAGCAGACATGCTTATTTTTACTTTTCCTAAACTAACTGTTGGAAATGGCATTAGTTCATTGAAGGCAGAGATTATATTTTATTTGTTTTGTGTCCTTCCTTAGACTCTAGCACAGTGTTTAGCACAAATTAGATGGTCAATAACTGTTGGTGGAAGAGGTTAAATTAGAAGCTGAAGGACTTTCTCTTCCTTCATTCTACTGGCAACATGTTTGTATTGGAAGATAAAGTGTCATATTCATTGATTTAACAAATGTATATTGCATATGTTTTAATACATAGCTATTCTTTAGAGTAATGGCTCTCAGACTTTTTCACACACCAATAACATTTCACCCAAACAATTGGGAGAGACAAATATAGGAAACCAAATATTTTATTTTTCCATGTAAAGTCATTTAAAAACATCTACTACAATCTACTATCATTACCATGCCATTAATAAAAAGGCATTTAACAACAAAAAAATAAAAATAGGGAAGCTATAATTTCAGAATAAGAGCCAGTTGTTTAAATAAATATAGTTAGCACTCCTTTTTTCTTGTTTTTGGCTTCAACTGGTTAAAGCTCCATCAGGGATGAATGTTATTCCATGAGCTGTGTGACCTTGGCTTATTGGGCTGTGTGACCTCAGCCTTCCTGATGTTCAAGTTGCTTGTCTGTAAAACAGGGCAGTAATAGTGCCTGGATCTGGGGTTATTATGAAGATTAAATGAGATAACATATGTAAATCATCTACCAGTTCTGGGCACAAAGCATTCAGTAAATGTTAGCTATTAGTATAGTTGTGGATGATGATATTATTGTCTTGGAATTGCCACTATAGGGGCTAAGAGGAAGCATAAGACCTCCTTTCTACCCTTTAAGAACTCAGCATCTAAAAAAAAAGAAGAACTCAGCATCTGACAACTGGGAAGAAAAGCAGGTGATGAGAAAATGACCCATGGGTGATATGAATGATGAGAGGCATAAAGGTGTTGTCAGAGGCTGGAGGCAGTGCAGTGGAGTCAGGGGAGACTGGGGTGGGTGGACCAGAAGATACCCAGGTCCACCCATCCAGGATGGAACACTACCCTTTCTCAGGTGTTTAGTCTGTACCAGGCCCATATCAGGTGCTTTACAATCATCTCATTTCATCCCCATTCAAAAGCTTTGTGAAAGAAGATATACTGATGGCCAAGATGCACTTGAGAAGATGCTCAACATCACTAATCATCTGGGAAATGCAAATCAAACCCACAATGAGATACCACTTCATATCTGTCAGAATGGCTATCATCAAAAAGACAAGAAATAACAGGTGTTGGCGAGGGTGTGGAGAAAGGAATCCTAGTACACATTTGGTGGGAATGTAAATTGGGACAGCCACTATGGAAAACATTATGGAGGTTCCTCAAAAAATTAAAAATAAAACTACTATATGATCCAGCAATTTCAAGCTTGGGTATATATAAAAAAAACCAAAAACACTAATTCAGAAAGATATATGCACCCTGATGTTCATAGCATTATTTATAAGAGCCAAATCACAGCCTCTTGGGTGAAGCCCAGTGGGACAGATCAGATTTCATGAGAACTTCTTAGAAAAAAAGAACATAAAATCACCATCACCATCAGCAACAAAATCCCATGCTTAGTATTTCTGTAAAATGAGGACAGAAACCATGAAAATTACTGAGATTCAGGTTCCTTGCTTCTGAGATGTCTTCCAGGGTCCTGATAGCAACCTGTTTTCTTCTCTCCACACCTATATCTATAACTCCCAGCACCTGCCAGCACTCACAGGGCACCAGGGCCCTGGAGTTTTAGCCTCAGTAACTTCACGGACAATCTGTGTCTGATCCTAGGCATCTTTTTTAAAGACTCCCCACCTGATTCTGATGAGCAGCCTGACGAAGGACCTCTGATCTTGATCCAGCATTAACACACCCCACAAGACAGAAGAACCTCGCAGTAAGTGGCTGATCGGCCCTGTGTGATTTTTAACAGCTCCCACCGCATAGGCACACACCCATGTCACCTCCACTTGGAATGTGAGCCACCATCTTGCTTCCATCAGTCATCAGATATTTATTGAAGGACCTGTGTGTGCTTGACCCTGAGCTTGGTGCTTTGGGAATGGAAAGACTAAATTTCTGCCCCGAGATGAGCTCAGCATGTTGGAAATGGTGACGAAGAGCACTTGCTGTTCTCAGGGCACATCTCTCATCATTGCTGTGACGAGATTAGCCCTTCCTACATTGCACATTTTTTAGGTACTTGGGAGGGATTTGACAAATCTCTACTAAAATGAGGTGTATGAGGACTTGCTTCAACAGGAATTTGGGCAGAGTGGATTCAAAAGTGATTTTTTAAATAAATTATGACATGAAAAGAATCTCAGCATCATTAGTCATTAAGAAGATGTAATTTAAACATCACAGTGAGATACTTCTACATACCTATTGGAACGACTAATCCCTAGTGCTGGCAAGGAAGGGGAACAGCTACACCTGGCATCCATCACGGATGGCAGTGCAAAATAGTATGCAAAATCCACTCTGGAAAATATGTGGGCAATTTCTTACAAAATTAAATATATGACCAAGGACCAAGCAATTCCACCCCTAGATATCTACCCATGAGAAATAAAAACACATACCCACACAAAGATTTGTACCTGAATGTTCATAGCAGCATTGTTCACCGTAGCCAAAAAGTGGAAACAGCCAAAACGTGCTAATACTGGGGAACCAGCTGTGGTACATCTGTCGAATGCCACTTACCAATCAAAAGGAACCAACTACTGATACACAGGATGACACAGATGAATCTCAAAAGCATGATGCTAAGTGAAAGAAGCCGCTAACAAAAAACTACTTTCTGAATTTTCCAATTTGTATTACCTTGTGCCAGAAACAAAAACAGAATAATTGGCACAAAAAAAAACGATTAGTGTTTGGTCTGGAACCCAGGGAGGGCGAGTGACAAGAAAAGAGCAAGAAGGAATTTTTAGGGGTGGTGGAACTGTTCTGTATCCTGATTGTGGTCATGGTTATGTGACTATTCACATTTATCAAAACTCATAGAACTGTATACATTAAAAGGGTGAATTCTCCTGAAGATAAATTATACCTTAAGGCTGACTTGTAAGACAGAGAAACAGGCAGCGGGCGGGGGGGGGGGGGGGTAGATTTTTTAAAAATAGCCAAATTAGAATGAAGGATGTATTCTTAGGATAACGGCAGGTGCCAGGTTAGATGAGACTAAAAGGAAGCAATAACTAAAGAGATTTTCATGTCCCGCCGGCCCACCAAAGTGCAGTCAGCCCAGGTCTTTATCCCCCTTGTATTACATCCTCGGTGGTTTCTGAACAGCCTCCAGCATTGGACACTGTTCAAAGCCATGCTTTAGCATGTTGGTGGAGCATTCCTGGGCCCACCCTGTTGCAGCTGCTGCACCATTAGTAGCTGCCTGGGTTCCCTGCTGCTCTCCGCTCTCCTTTGTAAGGAGCATGTCTTCGGGGCTGGCAACTAAGTCACAATCCAGGCCTCCCCCGCCCCCTCCCCCACCCCCGGTCCCCATGGTTATCCCTAACCAGGGGGAGAACACAATGTTTCAAGTTGCACCAACCCCTCATTTTAAAACAAAAGCCTAATGAAAGGGCAGGTGTGCCCTGAGCCCTCTGTGATTAGCTGTAATTCTTGGCAGAGTGTGACATGCTTATTCTTCTGAATTAGCACAGGGCACAAGGCATTTACCATGGTACTAATTGCTATTGGATGAGAACAAGCAGCCCTCATATGTGGGCGTGAGGCAAGACAAAACAGGTGCCAAAGCCATTCAGAGCCATAGCCTGCATCGGGCACTGCGCCGGTGGCTGAGAACACGTTTGTCTAAACGTCAGTCTCCTGTGAGTAGGGTGTGGGGGAGTGAGCCTGGAATCCCACACAATTCTGGTTGGGTAAGTTGGCAACTGCACACCCTTCTTCCTCCCCTGCAATACAGTCAGCACTTGCATTCAGTGCTATTCTTTATACTTACGTAGAGTTAGGTGGGGAAATAATGGACACGTTCTAAAGCATCTCCCCCAAACTCTGCAGTATATGAAATCTCCTCTGTAAGGGAATGATTGCTCAAGCAAAGCCAATTTTAGGCCAAGTTCCTCATATGTTGGACTTCTTCAAAAATGCAAGTCTATCAACTATACTTCAATTAAAAATAATAATAAAATGCAAGTCTGAATATGTCTAAAACAACAGATTTCAGTGTCATTTTTGGTGGGGGGAAAATGTGTGCAGATCCTACTTCTTCATGCTTCTTCTTGTCTTCCCAACAGTCACCAAAGACAAATGGAAACAGAATTACCTAATAAACCAAGTCTTCTGAAATCTCCCAAGTATAATAATGGAGGTCAGTCATAGAGCTAATATCATGTCCAATTTTATCAACAGATACACCCAGAGGTGGTAATGAGGGACTTCATGAAATGTAAAAATAAATAGCCTTCCTGTGGTTCTTAATTATTTTCCTATAGTTAAAACAAAAGCTCTGGAAAAAATAAAATGAGAAGAAAGTTCACTTAATGAACATTTGCTTCTCACCTTAAAGATGAATGGAAACAACAAACCTATTTCTTTCAGCATCTACTAAGGTGGACCAGGCCTGCTATTAAGAGTCTAGCCCAGCACTCCCTCAAGGGGTCCCAGACAGGACCAAATCTGCTGATGGAGATCTTTGGCAGGCAGAAGGAATGCCAAGTGCAAAGGTTTCAGGGCAGATGGTCAAGGTTCAGGAGGGAAGAGGCATCCTGTAACCATGAATCTGCCATCTGACATCATCTAGGCTTATCTGCTTCGTATGAGAATGACCCATGTTTTAGTGACTCTCCTATTTTCAGGGCTGGGATGCTAGCTAAATATAGATCTCTGAGCCTGGTTAAGTCATCACTAGGGATTACTCTATATGCCCAAGTTCCACTTCTCCTAAACCTAGTCAGAATTATCCTCCCCACTGAAACCTAGCTGCTGCATAGCTGTTTGGGTGAGTATGGTCGTATGGAAGCCATGTCTTTCCTGAGTAAGGAAGATGACCCCCTCCCCAAGACCCTGTGCCCCTGGACCTAAGATGACATTCCCCAACTACAAGTAGAGGGGCATGGATAGTCCCTTAACTGCTTGGAGTCCGTCCTTGCATCTGTAAAATGGGGACACATTGATGCATAATCCTTCATCCTGAAAGGCTTGTGAAAATTCTAGGTAATAACAGCTCTCATGATGCTTGGCACCTCATAGCTGTTCATAAGTCTCTTGAATTTCAAAGGGAAAAGAGTAGATATTATCCTGTATAGAAGTTTGCTTCAGAAAAGGAAATGTCAATTTTTAAATGTGTACTAGTTACACCCCTCAAAAGAAACAAACCAAACAATTGCAGAATTTGTGATGATAAGGTTATAAAAACCCTAGAATTCAGAAAAGAATCCAGTCTGAACTGCCTACTGGGTGCAGCCTGGCAACAGTCAAGAAGTTCAATGCTGTGAGTATTGTCTTTGCTTATAGGACCTAAAGGTTACATTTGCATTTGTAATCACTGCCCTGTCACATTTTGATAAATTGGAGAGCAGCTAGATTTCTCTTGAAAAACTTTATTCCCTTTGCTGTAAAGAATAAGCGGGTTCTTTTCAAAATTGACTACTCAATTGCCATGTTTTCTTCCGACTCTATTAGCAATTGAGAAAGTTTTCAGATTTGGGAAATTCCTGCTGAAAAATGAAGTAGCTCATAGGACACCCACACCCAGAAGCTGTTTACATTTTCATCACTGTCCTTGGGAACTTTTGATTTTCCCTTTAGAAATTTGTGCTTTGGGCAGCAAACATCAACTTCCATGAGGACTAGAACCCGAACTACCTTCTTCTGTTGCCAGTCAAAATGCTATAAATCACTTGCAAGCATTTTTATACAAATGCCCAGAAACTTCCATTAAAGTGGCGGATCTCAATTTGGGATAGAAAACTTACCAGGGAAATTCCAGAAGGGCTGATGAGGTCATGGACCAGAGTTTCCAGGGTGATGACACAGAGATTTCCTCATTTCTCTTCTAAAGGACCTCTTAAAAGTACCAAATACCCCACAGGCTGATGGGAGTGATCAAAACCACTGTCCTCCAACCTGCATAATTGGAGCACCTCGGTTATTCTAAGAGTCTTGCCATTCACAGAAAACTATTGTGTGGCTCAGGATGACAGAAATATGAAAGCTGTGTGCAGCACCAAGCTAGGAGTGAGGAAGCAGAGCCCTGGTGAGAAAGAAACAGAAGCCATGCTGACCTCAGCTCACTTTCTTCCCTCAACCTCTGCTCCTCTCTTGATTTCCAGGTCCCGTACTGATTCTACCCTTGGCTCCAAAGCCAGGTTCTCACTTTGCCCATGTGTACTTGGCCTCCTAGTAATAAAGAGATCCCAGAACTTCCTAAGTTTCTGATCTGGGGAACCATGAGACTTTACTCAGGAGCCTGGTGTTTCTAGACTGATCTTCATGTGGGCAATTAGGAAAATTACAAAAGAGGAAAATGAGAAGATACCTAAAATTGGTGGGAAGGGGAATGGGTGAAAGATATGGGCATGAAGTCTGGCAGAAACCCAGAAACCCTTAACTTATTTCTGGAAATGGGCATCTTGAGGGGACAAAGGTGGGGGGCATGTGGAACTATTAATAAAAGCCAAGTAGGGCTTCCTAGGTGGGGCAGTGGTTAAGAATCCGCCCGCCAATGCAGGGGACACGGGCTTGATCCCTGCTCCAGGAAGATCCCACATGCCGCGGAGCAACTAAGCCCGTGCGCCACAATTATTGAGCCCGTGTGCTGCAACTACTGAAGCCCATGCGCCTAGAGCCTGTGCTCCGCAACAAGAGAAGCCATGGCAATGAGGAGCCCGCACACCACAACGAAGAGTAGCCCCCACTCACCGCAACTAAAAGAAAGCCCGCGCACAGCAAAAAGACCCAACACAGCCAATATAATTAATTAATTAATTAATTAGTTAATTTTTTAAAGAAAAGCCAAGCAAAGGAGAAATGAGGGAGAACAGGAAGATGGTGAGTGAAAACATGGAATCACGTGACAAGAAAATCACTCCCAGCTCTGATTTTTATAAGATGTTCTCTTGCTATTGCCCAGCACCCCCCAGCCAATGCCAGCCAAGGTCCCTCCCTTTTAATCCTATAGGAATAATTGACAATAGCATATCAGTACAGCTAGTAGCAGGGGTCTGGAGTATGTGAAAGAAGAGGTGGAAGAGAAGGGCTCTGCAGCTAGCAGCATCCTGGGTCCTGGGCCAGTGTCTCTTGCTGTTGCTACAGAACTGTGTTCTGTGACTCTGAAGGGCATGGATTTTCCCTCCCTACCAGGGTCACAGGCAGTCAGGAGAGTATTCCTGGGAGCAGGAGGACATGGACAAGGCAGCACACGGGTGGGAGGAGATAATCAGTCTAAGTGAAGAGTTGTCACCCCAGATATCCTAGAAATGAATTCCAAATGTGGTTTGGAATTGAAGAGAGGCCATAATTGGGTTCATTATCAGTTGTTTTTTGCAGTATAATAAACCACTCCACAACCTAGTGGCTTAACACATCAAGCATTTATATTTAGCTCATACTTCCATGGGATGGCTGGGATGGCTTAGCTATGGCAGCTCTTTTGGGCTGAACCAAGTCTGTTGATTTCTGTGGTCTGCTGGTGGCTTGGCTGGAGCTTGTGCTGGAGCTCTGTGATCTTAGGGTAGGGAAAATAGGGGAAAGGAGGTCTCACCCGTGTGTCTAGCAGTTGACCAACTGGTTGGTCTAGGAGGGCATCTACCAGGACTTCTGTCCTCCACTCCACATGTTCTCTTATCCTCCCACAGATGAGCCCAAGCCTTTTCACATGGCAGCAGCATCCAAAAGAGTGACAGCAGAAGCTGCAGAACTCATACAGCCTCCCTTGCATTACATTCAAGGAGTGCGGAAATAAACTGGTCCTCTGGATGGGAGGAGCTACAAGGAATTTGTGGTCACTTACAGTCTACCACAGCTAGCAATCCCACCACCAAGGTTCTAGGTTTGAATCTACTCTGGTTGACTGTGCCCTCTTCGGCAACAGCTTTATCTCCACAGGTCCTACTTTTATCTCTTTCATCATCTGGACAATAAGACACATGGATTAGATCATTTCTGAGTATCCTTTTAGGTCTAAAATTTGATGATAATAATTATAGATTGATAACAAGCATTGGCAAGGGTGTAGATAAATTGGAACACTTGATCATTGTTAGTGGGAATGCAAAATGGTGCAGCCTCTATGGAAAACAGTCCAGAGATTCCTCAAAAAATTAAAAATAGAACTTACCATATGATCCAGCAATCACACTTCTGGGTATTTATGCAAAGGAATTGAAATCAGGATCTCAAAAAGATGTTAGGGGTCCCATGTTGTTTGCAGCTCTACTCACCAAGAGTCAAGGAATGAAAACAACTTATATGTCCATTGTTGGGTGAATGAATGAAGAAAAGTGATATATATATCCAAAAGAATTATCATTCAGCTGTAAAAAATAAGGAAATCCTCAGGAATTCCCTGGCAATCCAGTGGTTAGTACTCCCTGCTCTCATTGCCAAGAGCCCAGGTTCAATCCCTGGTCTGGGAACTAAGATTCCAAGAGCCTCACAGTGTGGCCAAAAAAATAAATAAATAAAAATTTTAAAGATAAATAAATAAATAAAATGAAATCATGCAATATGCAACAATGTGGATGAACCTGGAAGACATTATGCTCAGTGAAATAAGCCAATCACAGAATGACAACACTGCAAGATTCTACTCATTTGAGTAATCTGAATTAGTTAAACTGATAGATGCAGAGAGCAGAATAATGGTTGTCAGGGACTACTGAGAGGGACAAATCAATGAGCATAAAGTTTCAGTTCTGCAGGATGAGTAAGTTGTAGAGACCTGATGTACAGTATTGTGTCTGCAGTTAACAATACTGTATTGTACATTTAAAATCTGCTAGGAGATTACATCTCATAAATGTTCTTACCATTTATTAATACAATACAAATAAATGAAAATGAAAATAAAGTAAAAAACAAATTACAGCTTATATTTATTGAGTGATTACCATGTGTCAGCATGGTTCTAAGTGTTTTACATAGAATTACTCATGTAATCCTTACAACAACCCTAGAAGTCCCATTTTACAGGAGAGGAAACTGGGACACAAAGAAGTTAATTAAGTTGCCCTAAGTCACAGGCAGAGCAAGAATATGAACACGAGTTCCCTGGCTCCAAAACCCATGGTCATAGCTGCTAGGCTGTGTTGCCTGCCTGGAGTATCACAGTTTTTACATGAAGTATTGAATGACAACAGTGTGTTAAAGATGATCCGTCTACATTAGGACCGCTCCTGAAGTGTATTTGTGTGCTTTTGAGAGTGGTTAAGCATAGTTCTTCTCCCATCTTTCTTCTTTCATAACTTTATCCATCTATCCATGCATCCATGCTTCACAAATATTTATTAAATTCACACAACTGTAAAAAGGTGTCACTGTTAATAGTCACAGTAGCCTGGCATTTTTGTTTTCAGACTGCTTCACTCTCTATTCCTGCTTCAATTTCATTTCCTCTGGTTTATAGGCTATATATTATTATGCCCATATTACAGATGGAGAAGTTAAAGCATAAAAGGATTGTAAGATTGTTTATACTAACTTATACCAGGGGCTAGTGGTCAAATTGCAGTTATGCTTTTAACATAGCATACTGTTCCAGAAAACAGATTTTCTTCTCCAATATTTGAGTTACTAGTGAATACTTTATGTAAAATAATACTTTATCTTTTATGGTATTTTGTTTTTTAATACTTCATATAGTCCCAAATTTAAATGGTACAAGAAAGTTTATGGTAAAACCTTTCTTTCCCAAGCTGCCCAATTCCCCTCCCCGTCAACAACCAAATGGTTTTTGTTTCTTGTATGGTTTTTGTTTCTTGTATGGTTTTTCGGAGCTGTTTTATGCATTTATCAACAAGCACATATACATATACAGATATGTATAGTCATATATATTTTCCCCTTTTAGTAATAAATGGGAACATACCAGACACACGGTTTGGCGGGGGTGGGGTTCCTCTTTCTGGTCAGTTGAAATATATTGATTTACAACATTGCGTTCTTTTCAGGTTACAGCAAAGTGATTCAGATATTTTTTTCACATTATTTTCCATTATAGGTCATTATAAGGTACTGAATGTAGTTCCCTGTCTTATAGTAAATCCTTGTTGTTTATCTATTTTATACATAGTGGTGTGTATCTTTTAATTTCATACTCATAATTTATCCCTCCTCCCCCTTCCCCTTTGGTAACCATTAAGTTTGTTTTCTATGTCCGTGAGTCTGTTTCTGTTTTGTGTATAGATGGATTTATATATTTTTTTAGATGACACAAGTGATATATAATATTTGTCTGTCTCTGTCTGACTTCACTCAGTATGATATTCTCTGGTCCTTCTGTGTTGCTGCAAATGGCGAATTTCACTCTTTTTTATGGCTGAGTAGTACTCCATTGTGTGTATATGTGTGTATGTATACACACACACATACACACATACCACAACTTCTTAAACCAATCATTTCTTGGTGGGCACTTGGACTGTTTCCATGTCCTGGCTACTGTGAACAGTGCTGCTGTGAACCATGGGGGGCATGTGTCTTTTCATATTAGAGTTCTCATCTTTTCCGGACATATGCCCAGGAGTGAAGTTTATGGGTCATATGGTAGCTCTACTTTTAGTTTTTTAAGGAAACTTTATCCTGTTCTCCATAGTAACTGCACCAATTTACATTCCCACCAACAGTGTGAGAGAGTTCCCTTTTTTCCACACCCTCTCCAGCATGTATTATGTGTGGACTTTCTGTTGATAGCCATTCTGACCAGTGTGAGGTGATCCTCAATTTGGTTTTGATTTGCTTTTCTCTAATAATTAGCAATGTTGAACATCTTTTCATGTTCCTGTTGGCCATCTGTATGTCTTCTTTGGAGAAATATCTGTTTAGGTCTTCTGCCCATTTTTGATTGGGTTTGTTTTTTTGATATTAAGTTATATGTGCTCTTTGTATATCTTTTGGATATTAACCCTCTGTCAGTCGCATTGTTTGCAGATACTTTCTCCCATTCCATAGGTTGTCTTTTCATTTTGTTGTTGGTTTCCTTTGCTGACCAGACACACAGTTTTATATGTTGATTTTTTTTTAACTCAACAATATATTTTGGAAATAATTCCTCAGACTTTTATGGATACATGCCATCCCAGTATATAGATTTAAATAATTTATTTGTGGTCTCCTACTGATAGACCTTTCGGTTTTGTCTAATCTTTTTCTCATCTATATAATGCTACAATTAATAACTTTGTACATAAATCTTTTTACAAATATATGGGTATATCTGTTGCAGGAATTTCTGAAAGAGAAATCATTAGGTTGTAGCAGTAACAAAGGGGCAGCAGAAGCAAAGAATATACCTAGCAACCAGATCTTGGTTTCTAAGTACTATTCTCCACTTAAAGGAACCAGGGCTCCTTGGAAAATATTCAGTTCCAGGACAGGAGCTTGGAAAGCAAGAGATGAACCTGAGACATTTTATTATTCCAGAAAGTAAGGATGTGCTCAAAGAATAATGGGGACATGTCAAAAGGACCCAGAAGTCAGCTTTAAAGGACATCAAAAACAATTTGGTCATTAAAATATCAATAAATAATGATAGTAACCAATATAGCCTATTAAATCCATGAGTCCATTCTGATATAAATAGGATATTTCTATAGTCACAAAATATGTCCCCAACAGATGCTTATTAATTACAAAGCAAAAAAACAGTAACCCAGCAGATACCCCCATAACCAAGTGATCAAAATAGCATCACCAGTAATGGGGCAAATTGACATCAGATGTGTACTTATATGATGTACTGACAAGGACACAACATCAGTTCTGTGGGATTTTTACCAAAAAAGGAAAACCCTGTATCTAATCATGAGGAAACATCAGATGAACCCAAAAATGAGGGCTGTTGTACAAAATAACTGACTAGTACTCCTCACAAATATGCTGAAAGACAGAAAAGACTGAAGAATTTCTCCATGTTAAAGGAGACTAAAGAGATACAACAACTAAATGCAACAAATGATTTCAAATTGGGACCTAGAAGAGGAAAAAAATTTCTTTTACTATGAAGGACATTTGTAGGACAGTGGATGAAATTTAAATAAGATATGTAGATTAGATAATAATATTATGTCAATGTTAACTTCCTGATTTTGACAGCTTTTCTATGGTTAAATAAGTGCCTTTATTTTTAGAAAATTTTCAGAAGTCATTCGAAAGATAGTATGTGGGTATAAATATCTATAGATGTGTATAGATCTAGATACAAATATGTATATACACAGAAGGAAAGAGAGAGGGGAGGGAAAAGAAGAAGAGGGAGGCTGAGAATTGTCATGCAAATATGGTAAAAAGGGAACATTTCAACAATATGGATTTCTTTTTACTATTTTCACAACTTCTCGGTAATTTTGATATTTTTTCAGTTAAAAGACAATATATGTGGATATATAATAAAGTTAAAAGACAATATATGAGACAATTTTGATAGATTTTGTCAAATTGCCTCCTCTAGAAACTGTACAGATATCCTCTCCTACCATTAGCGTTGTTGCACTTGATATTTATGAAATACATTCACACGTTATACCAGAAGAATTCATTGCTACTGCAGGAAATAGGCAATGGTATTTTCTCCCTTTTACATAACTGAAGTGTAGACAGTAAGAGTAGAGGTTAAGAACACAAGACTTTGAAACAATAATTATATATTATTTCACCCCAATCAGACTTGCAAACATTATAAAGTTTGAAAGTACCAACCATTGTCAGAGATGTAAAGAAATGAGAACTCTTATAATCTCCTGGAAGAAGTGTAATTTACTACAATCATTTCATAGACTGAGTTGGTAATTTTTTTTGGGGGGGTACACCAAGTTCAATCATCTGTTTTTATACACATATCCCCGTATTCCCTCCCTTCCTTGACTCCCCCCCCCCCCACCTCGAGTCCCCCCCACCCTCCCCGCCCCAGTCCTCTAAGGCATCTTCCATCCTCGAGTTGGACTCCCTTTGTTATACAACTTCCCACTGACTATCTATTTTACAGTTGGTAGTATACATATGTCTGTGCTACTCTCTCGCTTCGTCTCAGTTTCCCCTTCACCCCCCGCCCCCTCCCATACCTCGAGTTCTCCAGTCCATTCTCTGTATCTGCATCCTTGTTCTTGTCACTGAGTTCATCAGTACCATTTTTAGATTCCGTATATGTGAGTTAGCATACAATATTTGTCCTTCTCTTTCTGACTTACTTCACTCTGTATGACAGATTGTAGTTCTATCCACCTCATTACATATAGCTCCATCTCATCCCTTTTTATAGCTGAGTAATATTCCATTGTGTATATATGCCACATCTTCTTTATCCATTCATTTGTTGATGGGCATTTAGGTTGCTTCCATGTCCTGGCTATTGTAAATAGTGCTGCAATAAACATTATGGTACAGTTTCCCCTTCACCCCCCGCCCCCTCCCATACCTCGAGTTCTCCAGTCCATTCTCTGTATCTGCATCCTTGTTCTTGTCACTGAGTTCATCAGTACCATTTTTAGATTCCGTATATGTGAGTTAGCATACAATATTTGTCCTTCTCTTTCTGACTTACTTCACTCTGTATGACAGATTGTAGTTCTATCCACCTCATTACATATAGCTCCATCTCATCCCTTTTTATAGCTGAGTAATATTCCATTGTATATATATGCCACATCTTCTGTATCCATTCATTTGTTGATGGGCATTTAGGTTGCTTCCATGTCCTGGCTATTGTAAAGAGTGCTGCAATAAACATGATGGTACAAGTTTCTTTTGGGATTATGGTTTTCTTTGGGTATATGCCCAGGAGTGGGATTACTGGATCATATGGTAGTTCTATTTGTAGTTTTTTAAGGACCCTCCAAATTGTTTTCCATAGTGGCTGTACCAACTTACAGTCCCACCAACAGTGCAGGAGAGTTCCCTTTTCTCCACACCCTCTCCAACATTTGTGGTTTCCAGACTTTGTGATGATGGCCATTCTGATTGGTGTGAGGTGATACCTCATTGTGGCTTTGACTTGCATTTCTCTGATGATGAGTGATGTTGAGCATCTTTTCATGTGTTTGTTGGCCATCTGTATGTCTTCTTTGGAGAAATGTCTATTTAGGTCTTCTGCCCATTTGTGGATTGGGTTATTTGCTTTTTTGGTATTAAGCTTCATGAGCTGCTTGTATATTTTGGAGATTAATCCTTTGTCTGTTGTTTCATAGGCAATTATTTTTTCCCATTCTGAGGGTTTGAGTGCAACCTCTTAAATCATGAAGATCTAGTCACTATTCTTGGCATGATTTCCCTATTTCCCGTTCATTTGAAATAAGGACCTGCTCAGTTACTATTTTCTTATATAAAGAGAAGAACCAAAAAACAAATGAGTCAGTTCCCCGAGCCTTCTGGCCCATCTCAGAGGGGTCCTCTAACAACTCTGGGTTATTCCTCCAATGACTCTTGTCAAGACACCTCTGGAATTTGCTAAGACACACAATCAGAGGACAACTTTGAGTCTCTGCTATCATCTTCTTCTTCATCAATTTTAGAGAGGGTAAGTACCGCTTCTTTCTGAATTCATTTTTTTCTAATTTTTTTTGGTATCACTGGAGCTCTCCACTAATTGTTTCAAAAGGTTTAGAAATTACCAGAATAATCTAGACATGTCCTAGTTTCTACTCATAGGTGTATGTGCCCAACAGGACTCGATGGAGAGGAAAGAGACCAAACCACACAGTATAGTGAATACAAAAGGCGCTATGACTAGACTTTGCTTCTGGTCCTAACTTCCCATGTACAACTGGCTGTGTGACCTTGAGAAAGTTACTTAATCCTTCAATCTCTTCATCCATAAAAGGAGAAACTAGGGCTGGATTATATTCTGAATATATTTCCCTAAACTCTTTAATATCATACTCAGGTGGAGATTAAAAAGAACTGATTTAAAGCAGTTACTTCCAGTGCTTCTGTCGCTGAAGTGCTCACTAAAAAGTGACCCTTCCCAGATCTACCAAGTGAGAATCTTGAGGCTGAAGAGCAAAAATCTGCCTTTTTAGCAAACCCCTCAGGTGAATTGGATGCACAGTAATATTTGACAATCGTTGCTCTAACTATTGAAAGCATCATTCTGGTCACATGTACATTCAGTTCTGTGAGATGTGATGAGCTAGTTCTGAGCCAGGCAGAAACTGGCTGGAATCCTCTTGTATTTGCATAACAAAGGCGGCCTCTGATGGCTGTTTTACCCTTTGTTTCTTGGCTCCGTACCCTCCCTTTGGCACAGCCCTCCACTCAACAGTTCGTTGGCCAGATCTAGGTGTCTTGTGTAGGCTCCTTGGCTCTCCTCCTCTTGGCTGCAACTAAATGAGAGTAAAATCCTTTAGGAAATGATGGTAAAAGGATAGAATGTGCTCCTAGACTCTATTAAAACAAGATCTTGTCAGTCTTCTCGGTCCCAGAGACGTCGTGGTCATTACCTCCTCATTTGCCATAGGCTTCGCTGCTTATCTTTTGCTGTGGAGGGTTGGGCTTTTCTCCCAAGGATGTCATCACTATGAAATGACTAAGGAGATGTGGGTTGAGGTAAATCATGTTTGTATGTGGTGGCATACTCCTGCCCCAAGGTGGCAGACTCCTAGACAGAAGGCACTGGCCCAGAGATCCCACATGAGATAGTACCAGCTGTGCTCAGAGATCTGAACTGTGAATCAGAAAAGCATTCAGATTGTGCTATAGTTTGATTCTGTTGCCAATACAGGAAATGTGCCATTTCAGGCTTTCTGTGTTGTGTGCCTAAATCCTCAAGGAATCACAGGCTCCCCTAAAGAGACTTACGTCTTAAAGGAAAACTAAATCCTGGCTTTGAAATACAAACAGGGTCTCCCAATACTGCCTACAGAGACTCCCCACCAGGATCAGTCTAATTGCTCAGCGGGGTGACTGTTGCTCTTCTCTAGAGCTTCAGCAGATGCTATTTACTGGCATCGAATAAAGGAAATTGGAGCTTTAAGAACATAGTGTCGCTGTTGTCGGCTGTGAGTCAGATACAAAACTCTCCTCCCAAATCACAGGCAAGACATTGTGTGTGATGTGTTAGGTAAAGTACTAACAAGCGCCCCTTCATGAGAGAACCACTCGCCCACAAAGAGCGTTCCAGGCAACACCCACTGCCGGCTGGGGATGGATGTGGGCTTTATTTGATTTGGGGTTGATTTATTTGTTTGCCTTGCTTCTAGAACAGCATAACTTGGGTTTAATGTCTCGAATACTGAATCCAATACTTCTAGGTTCACTGACTTGTTATTATTTAGCATTTATGAAGTATATGTCAATGCACTTGGTGCTTTACAAGGACTCGTAAAAAGGCATGATCCTGGCCATTGAGCATAAGGTTGCTACCGGTTGAATTACTGCCTGTGTGGAAATGATCACAGGATGACTCTGGATATCCTTTGTCCCCTAAACAACTATATATTCTGGTTCCTCGTTGCACCTGAGCCCAAACAGAGGTGTGGTAGCTGCTGCTGCCGTGTTAATATCAGTGTCCTAATGCAATAGACTCACTGTCCAGTTCCTGATGCTTAGGAAAAGCTTAGCAAACATTGATGGATGGATTGATGGATGGATAGATGGGTAAGTAGATGGATGGGTTGATGGATGAATGGATGGAGAGTTCTCTCTTCAGTGGACATCTGTAGTTTTCTGTTTGTCTCTCCACCCGTGGCTTTATTTATGTATTTTACAAACTTTGTGATTATAACACTGGCTGACTTGGAAGGAAGGGAACTCTTTCTTCTTAAGTGGCTTTTTGCAGTGAAGATGAGATCAATATATCTATGAGGTGGACAGAAACATAATGAGAAACTGATTACCCAAAATCCAATAAACTTGTTAACAATATTATATCAATGTCAATTTCTTCATTTTAATTATATAAGATGTTACCATTAGAGGGAGTGGGGTGAAGGGTGTAGGGGAATCTCTGTACTATTTTTGCAACTTCCCATTAGTTTATAGTTATTTCAAAAAAAGAATCGCATGAACTTCATCCTTCATGTCTTTGTCAGCACATCTCACTGCCTACATCTTCCAGTCACTAGGCCCCCCACTAATGATAGCAAATCCAAGTGTGTCCGTTGAAGACTTCCAAAAAAGCAGAAGCCAGTACAAAATTAGACATTCAGGAGATTTATAGAGGGAAACACTGTGAAGCATAAAGTGAGAGGGCCACTTTATGCTGCAAAGCAGTTCCAACATCTGTGAAAGGAGAGAGAGAAGGAAGAGCCTCAGACTGCACACAAAACAGAAAAATCTCAGTCACGCCAGTGAGCAGTCCCTGAGCAAACTGCCTGTTAGAGGAGCCCCACATGGGCAGGATGGCCCCGTTCTAGTACCTTCTCTAGTACATCCTTTGTCATCCCTGGAGCAGGCTGGCTGCGAACAAATACTAGGTGTGTCCAAAGGTGCAAGGGCAAGCGGAGGCTGTCGGTCAGCTGTACTCCCAGAGCAGGTTATCTTCAAGGGAGAGCTGAGCGGAATGTCTCCAACGCCACATACCAAGCAAAGGTTTTCCCTCAGTCCTCTTGGCTTCCCATCCAGTCCCTTCATGACCTTGACCCCTTGTCACTCTGTCAGACTCATATTCTTCCTCCCAAACCAGAGTGAATTCCACCCTCTGCTTTCTCTATCTACCCGCTTCCTGCCTACCCAGTGCAGTTTAAAGACAGTCATACAACCAAGACAGTGGATCCACCAGATGTGTGCGCCATCCAGCATCGGGTGGTCCTTGCTGCCCCTCAGGGTCTTTCACTTTCCTTCTCTTGTAGATTCTGTGTCACATTTCTTACCGTGTTTATTGCAACACTCTTCTGCTCTCATCAGGTACTTCCACACTGGATTCTTCCCCTGGGCCTGTGAACACTGGCTCCTTTGTCCTAAACTCAACTTGCCCCTGATCCTTCTGTCTCTCTGAGCCGTCCTCATGCAGCTCTCCTTGCCTCATTACTGAGCCTCTTGAGAGATGTTTCTACACCTGTGCTTCCTCCCCGTTCTCACCAGACACGCGTCCTCTGACCCCTCTTTCCCCACCAGTCGGCTGAAGCTGCTTTCCCACGGGTCCGTATTGTTGAACCCAGCGCCTCACCTTGGGTCTCCCCTTCCACGACCCTTCATTGTATCTGTCACCCCTCATTCTCCACTTTTCCTCTTCCCTTGGCTTCTAGGCCGTGCTGCCCTCAGCCCTCTTCCTGTCTTTCTGACCTCATCGTTTCTGACTTTTCTTACTATCTCTTAATGTTGCCCCCAGGTTCTCTCTTCATCACTCTTGATGTGACTCCGCCTTCTCTCCCTTCAACATTCTCTGACATTTGCATGCTTAACACTGCGTGTTCTGCAGAGTCTCTTGGTCACCAGCTCTAATTCCCTCCCAAACTTAAATTCTGGGGCATGGTCCCTGAACGTCTTCCCAGAGCTTCAAAATTCTGTGCCTGCACGTCCCTCCCATGTTCTCTTCTCTGGGCTTTGCTCTTTCTCTTGATGAGACTCCATTCTGTCTGTCATTCAGATTGGAATCATGCATCAACTTGGCCCTTCATCCCGTTGTTCTGTCCGTCCTTCCTCCACAGAGTCTCTCCTGGCCTCTCTGTGCCCATAGTTCCTGTCCAGCTCCAGCCTTCTCTGCCTCCCTACGGGGACCTCTAAGTTGGTCTTTCCACCTTGAGGCTTTTCTCCTTCCAGGACATAACAGTCACCAATGGCAGTTTTATTTTCCTAAAAGCATAGATTTCATTATGTCCCTTGTGTGCTAAAAAACCTTTGATGGTTCTACATTGGGTATTCAACTCCTTCCTGCCCAGGAACTAAAAATAATCTCCTCCCAACTAAACTGCCTTGTTGTGTTTTTTTTTTTTTTTCCTATGTATCTTTATTTTGGTACTTATTACTAACTGATTACTAACAAGCTAGTTCTTCAAGCTCACTTCCCCACCCCTCACTGACCCCAAAGAAATAAAGATGTGTGTGCGTGTGTCTGTTTTACTCTTGTTTCTAACCTATTCTTGTGTGTTTTCGCCTGGAGTAGCTAATCTCCCAGGAAGGACGTGAAAGTAGAGCATTCTATTGGGTTCTACACTTAAATAGGTGTCATGGTGTACGACTAAGAGCGAGGCTCTGGGGTTATTATGCCTGGGTTCAAATCCTATCATCTTGAACATGTAATTTGCCTCCCTGAGTCTTGGTTTCCTCACCTATAAAATAATTGTATGTATGCCATAGGGTTATTATGATGACTAAATAAGGCAATGCACGGAAGAGGTTTAGAGCCGCGTTTGGCACCTAGCAGTGCTCAGTTTAGCTATTGTTATTATAACATCATCGTTACTGTTTTATCACGCTTGCAGCATGACATTGTCTACAGATTAATTATTCACTGTTTGGCGTGAGAGACTAACTTGGGAATTATACACAACTGGTGAATTAATATCCTGAGTACTTCCACTAAGACATCAGGCTAATAATTTTTGGTACTTTAGATAACCCATGATGGGTCCCAGAGGATCGTGAAACCAAGAGTGCACATTTTCCCTAGTAAGAATGAACTTCTTTTTTTTTAGTTTTAACTGTCTGTAGTTTAACATAACAGCTTCCACGAGCAGCTTTCAAGAAGGAAGGAAAGTCTTGCTGACACAGAAAATCTCTGGTTCCCCACATGTGAGGTAACACACATGACTCAGATTGTGAATGAGACCAAGGACCTGGCAACGGTGGCAAAAGACCAACTGTAGGAGGAATGAAGGGCTGTCTTAGAGAAAGTTTAAAAAAAGCAATGTGAAATAAAGAAGTAGATTCTAAGAAATAAAGACATTAAAATAAGGGTTTAAAACTGTTCAGCTAGGTGGTTGCATAACACTGTGAATGTAATTAATGCCACTGAATTATACACTTAAAAATGATTAAAATGGCAAATTTTATGTTATGTATATTTTACATAATACAAAAGTAATCAATACACACAACAAAAAAGCTAGACAGCTAAAATACATAGCAATTTGTAATAATATTTTTATTTCAGGAATGTGTTTCCATATGACAGAGCTGCTTATGTCAGCTTAGTATTCATTTTTTCATGTTTACAAGCACCGTGCTTGGTACATCATATTATGATAAGTAGCTATTTTTTATGCATTAGTATGGAAGTCTTTATTACTATTAATGACAGAATGATATCATACACAATAGATTACGTGGCCATCAATGCAATCATCACAGACTTGTGGGCAAAGTACATCTATCTTAGAAGAAAATAAGCTTCAAAATTGTTTGAAAAGTATCTTCCTCTTTAAACACTGAAGAGTGAGCCAGCTAGCTCCTGTGTTATCATTATGTTGCTTAAAAGAACCGACGTGTTGTTTTTTCCCACCTAACCCTGCATTAATTCAGCCTAACAGCAATCACTAAAGAGGAGTGCAAATAAACAACAAAGTCCCTCACAAGGGGCAGCAGATCCTTGCGTCCCATGGCGGCATCAAGCTCACTCACTGAGAACTTGCACAGCTTCCTGGTTGCTTTTGAACTCTTCCACATATTTAGGCAGAGGAAGGGTCAGTGACTCTGGCTGATGTAAATGATCATCTTAGAACCTGTCTCTGTCTTTCCCCAGCCGGAAGACAGGAAAAAAAAAAACCAAAAAACAAGTATGAGCAAAAGTAGTGATAGAACAGATAGCTTCTTATAGTGGGAAGGAGAATAAAGCAGAGTTATGAAGGTAGGCAGGTTATAATTTGATTAACCTTGATTTGATATAGCAGCAATGGAAAACGTTGGTAGACACAATAATTTGCTTTTTTGTACAATGTAATATGTATTTAGAAGAGTACACATATACAGTTTCAAGTATCATAAAGCAAACAAGTATGTAGATCACCTCCCAGGTCAAAGCATGGAACATTGCCAACCCCTCAGAAACCCCAGCCCTCACTGTGAATTCCTTCTTGATCATAATCTCTCCAACAGAGGTAAACTTTTTCCTGGATTTTCTGGCAATCATTTCCTTGCTTTTCTTCAGGATTTTTTTTTTTCATTTTTGTCTTGCTTCATTTTATTTTCGTTACCTTGTAATATCTCACTGTCCAAATAGAATGCTAAGCAGTCTTTTGTTGATGGACACATGGTTGCTGCTGTGAACATTCTTATGTGTCTTGTACACAGATTTCTCTCAAGTGGTGCTTCTCCTACTTGAGAGCTCATCACCACCACCCAGAGGGTTCACAGATGGGAGGGCCCCAGCCTCACAGTGTCTGATTTGGTGGAAGTGGGGTGGGATCTGAGAGTTCACACTTCTAACAAGTTCCCAGGTGATGCTGATACTGCCAGCCAGGGCTGGAACTTTGAGAACCACTGCTTTAAGTTATGGAAAGGGATTTGCTGGATCAAGGGGTGTGCACCTTTTCAGCTTTACTAATTAATGCAAAACCATTTTCCAAGGTAGTGTCTTACATTCCCGCTAGAAGTGTATGAGTGTTCCATTGTTCTGTTACACACATGCTAACGCCTATAATTGCCAGGCTTCAATTTTTGCCAGGTCCGTGGCTATGAAAGTTTCTCTCCTGGTGGTTTTGATTTGCATTTCCATAATTCCAATGAATTTGAACATTGCTTGGTCATTTTGACTTGTGTGTGAGTGTGTGTGTGTGTGTGTGTGTATGTGTGTGTGTGTGTGTGTGTGAAGTGCCTGTTCAAGTCTTTTGCCCATTTTTCTGTGGATTATGTCTGTCTTTTTCTTACCAGTATGTCAGGATCATTCATTGGAAAGACCACAATAAAATTTTCATTAATTTTTAAAACTTAAAGGAATCTTAGTATAGCCAGATAATATCTTCTTTAGTAATAAGAGGAGCAGGTGCAGAGGAGAATTCTTTAGAGAGCCTTTCTTTTGCAAATGGCTTCAAAGAAATAAGTTAAGGACCTTTTCTCCAAACAAGCTACTGTCTGTAGAGGCAAAACCACATAGAAGAAATATCAGCATTCTTCATACGTTCACTGAAAATGTGTCTGTAAGCACAAGGCCATCTTTAAACAGTAATAATGCAACTGAAATAGATCATTCAAAGAAAGGAGACCTATTATTGAGGCCAACATGGCCATCGACACTTGTTAGCTTGTCTCTGAAGAACAAAATTCTGAGCAGCAAAAGCTCAAAGTGAATGAAATTGTATCCAATTCTCAATCTAATGAAAATGCTTTGGGCTCTGGGCCAGAGAATAGATTTGGACCATGGATGTGACTTTTTTCAGCGTCTTAAATTTAAATGGCTGAATTATTTTTAAAGTATCATCTACTCAGTCTTTTGGAATAGAAACGTGTTTTTTCAATTTAAAAAGAATATCATTTCAACATAAGGATGGAATGCAACATCTTCCTCTAGAAAAGCAGACGCTTCATTCTAGTGCATGCTCAGCACGGGGTAAAGACACCCATTATAGCCTCCCTCGACCCACGAAACACACACACACACACAGAGCACACATACACATATACACAGAGACGCATTATATACATGGTATGCATACATATGTGTACACACACACGCATGTAAGTATACACACACACATGCACACACACGTGCCTGGAATGCTTGAAACAAATATGCATGTGAATCAACTTGGTATAAAGGGATGTATCTTCCACTCTGAAAACACTAAATATTGTATCATGTAGACGTCTATAACGCTCAGTTTTTCAACCAGTCGAGAACAAAGGAACCATTTTAGAATTACTAGTGTGTGTAAAATTTAATTATCTAGGAACTGAAGTTAGTTGCAGATTTTGAGAGAGGAAAAGTTTACCTCAAATTGTTTATTTAAGAATGTCATACCTGAATAGAGACACAGATGTAGAGAACAAACGTGGACGGCAAGTGGGGAAAACGGGGGGTTGGAGGGGGTGCTGGGAGGGGATGAATTGGGAGATTGGGATTGCCATATATACATTACTAATAAGAAAAAATATCAAATTGTGCACTTTAAATATATGCAGTGTATTGTATGTCAAGTGTATCTCAAAAAAGTTCTTAAAAAAAAAAAGAATGTCATGCCTGAAGAATATACAGAGTTGTTTTAAGATACAAGCATTTAAAAGGCAAGATGTTGTTATGACCCATGTGCTCATTCATTCTCTCTGTCTCTGTCTCTCTCTCTGTGTCTTTCTTTCTCACTTGGTCTCGCCCTCACTCTCTTACATAAATAAGGTAGTATTAACAGTAAGTATAATTAACACCACATTGTAAACCAACTACACTTCAATAAAATAAATTTTTTAAAAAACAGCAAGTATGGATTAATTAAGAGATCCAGTCAGATGGGAAAGACCACCCCCCTTCCATAAAAGTCATAATCAAGCTGCTTCCTGAAGCTTGCTGGCCACCCACCCCTATGCACCTCAGGGCTCAGTGGGTGGCAGTGACCCGGCCGGTTCCATATGGACCCAGTCAGCCCTGACTCTGTATTCCTGAAGCATTTACCTCCAGACTTCTTGTCCTTGGCCCTATGCTCATAGCTCCAACCCCAATGGGGAGATGCTGCTGAGGAACACAGATTCATCTCTGACTTAGGAGCCCGCCATTGGCCAAAGCGCTGGCCACCAGGAGGGAGCCAGATCCCAATGAGGACTGGATGCTGCCAGGAGGGCCTCATATTCAGGGCGCTTTACTTCTGGGGCCTCCATCGCCCACCATGGACCAGCTCTCTCTTTGAATGTCACAACTCTTGGGCTTGGAATCAAGAGACAAATGACAACCTGTCAGCCTGGGAAGGCCCCTGGCCAAGGTGCCCCTCTTACCAGGATCATCACCAAGAACCTTGTCTGGGAAGCGTAGGACTGCTCACAGGGATGTGGGCCTTCTCACTACACTCTGGCAGAGACAGGGGAGAGGCCTCTGTGCCATGTCACAGTGTCTGCCAGCCCTCAGCTGCCTGAGGTCTCTCCAGTCATGTTCCAAACCCAAGGAGCCAACCCTCTTGAAGTCCACGGATCTAAAGAGGCAGGACAAGTCCATATGTTATAACTTCTCTCCCTGCAAGACCCTTACTTGTCTTACCCTTTCACTTTTTCAATTTTCAAGACCTCAAAGTAGTTGGGGTATGACACTGCCACCTGCCTGTTCATCACAGAGCTCTGGGGACCTGTTTTAGAACACCTAGATCATCACTAAAGGCTACAGTCCAAAGGGTATAACCGAGAAGGTTCTGAAGGAGCCCATATAGGGGCCAGCTTTGGACTGTACTTATTCCCCCGAACTTCCCTCTGGCCCTGAAGAACTCTGAATGGGGTCTTCCCCCTTTTCCTCAGCAATGCCTTTGGACACATCCTCCTTTCTTTACATAAGCTCATGTCAGATGGCCATCTTATTTGCGATAGCTCTTGATTTATTCAGGTGTTTATTTATTCATCCAGCAAACATTGGTTAAGTGCCTGCTGCTTATCTGACACAGTATCGAGAACAGGGAATATAAAGGTGAGTTAAATATAGTCCCTTCGCTCAGGGAGCTTACAGCTCACAAGAGGAGACAGATAAGTAAATCAACAATTAGAGAACAAAGTGGCAAGTGCTGTTAGCTCTGGGAGAAATGGAGACAGAAGTTCCAGATCTGTTATGATGTCCATGCAAGTAGAGTTTGACCACCCACAGTGTCGTGTTCCTGACACCCATCCTTTCTTCACTGGGTTTCCAGGTATAGATCGCTGAACTAATGAATTACTCCAGGTCATACCAATGTGGGCCAAGGGTCATGTTGATGTGGGTGGCTTTGACCTCTACCTACAAGTGTAGGACCTCCTTACTCACTCAAAATTTCCCCAGGTGGGAAGTAACCCGGGGAGGGGAATGTCACATGTGCTCACATAAGTCCTCTGAGCCCCCACTGGTCTCTGAGTCATCTGTCACATACCTCTCCTTATGAGTGTGCCTTAACCTGTCACTGTCAAGGCTGCTGAAAGGACACATGGCCATTGTCCCTGCAAAAGTACTGCTCCCTGTCATTCCCAAAGCTGGTGGCATTGCTGTCTGCCAGTTTCTCCCTGATGCCGGAGCTGCCGCTGTCCCATGTCACTATGCCAGTCACTAGGGGATCCTTCTGAGATTGGGGCTGATATGGCCATGAGTACCCAGGCCTACTTCAGGTTGAAATTTCCCAGTTCTGCCATCCCATTTTCACCCTTTGCCGTTGCCATCACCTGGAAATGGCCACACTGTTGAGGGAGGATCCTTTTCCATCACTTTTGTGCCACACTCAGTCTCCTTGATCCCAAATGCTACCCTGTACCATCACACAAAAAGGCATTGTGTGAAAGTCACTCTTGAGCCTTTCACTTGTCACCAGGACTTAGCCCTGTGTCCTGGGCTTTGGCCTGGAAGAAGGAGGTGAGAAAGCTCATCTTCACAGTGGGAGGTATCCCATGTCCCAAACCTACCCACCCCTTTGATGACCATGTCATTCTTTTTGAGTCAAGCTTTATGTGCCTAACCCGCTCCTCATGACAAATACTTTTCTAGAAGATGCCTTCATCTGCTACTCAAAAATATTCCCAGCACATCTTTCCACAGCTCTCCATCCCAGAAGTGTGGGAATCCCTGTGGGTGCTATTCTTAAATTGCAGAGCTCTGTTCATATGACAATGTTTCCTGGTATTCTTTGGGCTCCTTCGCCTTTCAACTCAGATATTCTCTCATATTCTCTAAAGAAGAGGCAAATTAATAATGGGGAGTCCCCAGAAACCAAGAAGAATTGCAGATCCAGAAGCACCAACTTTCATTGGGCCAATGTTCTATTTCCCACAGGGACCAACACACCCAAGGTAGCCTTCATGAGTGACCCACACTGATAAAGCTCTTAGAGCCCATATCCTTTTCCATCACCCTTTCTTTCAAGGGAGGGCAGCCTTGCATGGTGCAGTCACCTCTAAGAGCTCCAGGCCATCAGCATAGCATTCAAACCTGGTACTTAAAGGGAGGGGCCTTTACATCCAACTGAGACTGAGTGCTGAAGGAACTCTAACATCCTGAACTTCCGTGCATGTCACTTCAGCAACAACTTTTCTGGCTCTTAGAGGGCTTTTCTTTTTAACTAGTTCCAGATAAGTAAGATAGTTGCTAAATAGTTGGATTCTGGATAAGTAAGATGTTGCATAAATCCAAATTGAGCCACTGAACAGACTGTATCCGAAAAGCACATTGTGTTAGATGGTTCCTTGTATCCATTGTGATCTTTTTCTATGCCTATAGAATGATGGAATTGCTGAAGCAGAACCTGATGAAAGCTATTCACAATTTAGCATTTACCATCATATGGAAATGTCAATTCCATCTACCAAAGAGAATATTACAGGCATGTTCAATATAAAATGCAAATATAATAGCTTTGTGGGCTGGATATGTCAGCTGTGTTTCACTTAAACCTATTACCCTGGCAGGTTAAGTACAGTTCCGGATCTTTCGCCAGGAGGATATTCTGATGAAGTTACAGCTTATATCAGCTTTTGTTGCTCATCAGTTCAATTGGACATGAGTAGAATGCGAAGAAAAATGGGTGAGGAATAAGCCTGAGTGGGACACAGCCATGGAGAAATAGGAGGATCTGCCCCACAGACCTTCCCATACCCACTAAGAAATGTTATTATTTGGCCCAAGGATAAATATCAGCAATTTGTAGCAAAGATTTCTCTCTTAGGTGATGAAATAGATGAGGATCCGCCAATTCTCACCAGGCCTGCTCACCAGTTCCAAATCTTGCTACCTGCTTGTGTAACCCAACTCAGCTGAGCAGAGGTAGGTCCAGCATGAACTATGATGCTGGCTCCAGCTTGGTGCTTCTGTAGCTATTTGGGGCACCCAGCTCCCTTACCTGCAAGGGTTTCCCCAGGATGGCCCTGTCTCATCTCCCACCCCACACCAGTGGGACGGCTGCTGGCCCCTGGAACAGCGCACTTTGAGCCCCTATGCAATAAGACAGGCTTGGTGGAAATTAACCAGCCCCCTACAGCTTGTCCAGCACAGTTCTCTTGTCCCATCATCGCATGATCAGTTATAAGCTTGGGGGTTATATATCCAGCAGCATTTCCCTGTGGACTTTTCTGAGGGAGCATCTTACAAATTACTGCATAGAACTTCAGAAACAATTGATCATTTTTAAAGAAGAGCATTCCTCTGTAAGTTCTATGATCCTTTTTGCTTTGTTTTACACTAATAGGTGGTGAATATTACTGCTTGATAGCTGTTTATATTTTGTAGTAAAAAAAATAAATGAAGACATCATGCTCAATAGTTCCAGCTCTAAAATATTCTACTTGGCTGATACACAGCAAGCACTGAGTCTTTCTGCTAAAGAAGATAGTAACCCACAGAGCAATGGCTATCGGGGTGAAAATGGTGGGGGTGGGAGACAGTTGATAGTTGTGGAAGGAGGTTCTAGAAGGGAAATCTGGGCACACAGGACTTGACTGCATACTTGTAAACTGGGCTCCGGAGAGCTGGGTTCTCCTTTTGGTTCTGTCCTAACTAGCTATGTGATGCTGCACTGATTGAATCCCACTCAGCCAATTTTCTTGTCTACAGAATGAGGAGGTTGACCTAGAGCAGGTGTTTCAGCTCCAGTCTTCTATGTTTCCATGAATATGCGTTACCCAGAAGTCAGAGAAGATGGTTAGTTAGGAACCTAGAAAACTGTAATGAAAGCCACAGTTACCAACTTCTATTCATAGTGTGTTTTCTGCTGGACTTTGAGCTCAGCGCTTTACATACATGATCTCATTTAACCTTCACAGTCACCTCTGAAGGTTGGTATCATGCTCTTTATTTCATAAATGAGGGAACAGTTCTCAGCACCATTACCCAAGTTTATTAGGATAATAATAATAAATAACAGAGCAGAGATTCCACTCCTGCTGGCACCAACTTCACACTTGTAGTAAGACATAGTAAGAAGTTCCAGAGTCTTATCACTCCCATTACCTGAAGTTTCACCATGCTTCCCTTCTCTTTATGCTCTGAATTCTTAATTTATCCCCTTTCCTGGCTTCTAAAATGCATGCGTGTCTGTGTCTTTGGCTTGTGTGAAAGAGTGGCATAGTTTTAGCATAGAGTTGTACATCCATTCTTTGCACCAAGATGCGGATCAATAAGAAAACGGCAAAAACAAATTTCTAAGCAGCTGCTTGCAGTGTGAAATGTAAGTGAAGCTATGACTCAAAGAGGCCAAGATTTAGCTCAAAAGAATAGCTTTATAAGACAGTCATGTAAAA
Source organism: Hippopotamus amphibius kiboko (assembly GCF_030028045.1). NCBI lineage: Eukaryota > Metazoa > Chordata > Mammalia > Artiodactyla > Hippopotamidae > Hippopotamus > Hippopotamus amphibius. The sequence continues at coordinate 15,975,218 of NC_080201.1, read as the reverse complement.
TTGTCTTCATGTGGACAGAGAAGCCTAACATGAGTCAATTGTAATTTTGCTGCGGCCATCTTTGAATCATAAACATTGGGAGGTGGCAGTGGGAGACTTCTCCTAACTGGTGACAGAGTTTAAATGCTCTCCCAGCCTTTGCAGCTCATCACAGCAAACCAGTTTTGTTTCTTGAGAAAAATGCACTGCCCCAACCTCAACAATCAGACAACTTCTAGCAAGTGGCAATTACTTACGTGAAGGATTCCAAGAAAGTGAAGGTGATCGTTTGTCAGAAAGAAGTTTTGCACAAATTAAAGAATGGACTCCAAAGTCAGAATTGTGCTGTGAACAAGGTCATCCTAACCTCTATTTAGAAATAAGCAAAAGCTCTTCTGTTTCATCAGTATGTACTAGGAGTATGGTCAATTTTCATTATTTGCAGATTCTTATTTGCAAATTTACCTACTCACTTAAATTTATTTGTAAATCCTAAATCAGTACTTGCAGTGCTTTCATAGTCATTGGTGGATATGCACAGAGAGGCAAAAGGTCATGTAATATGCACTTCCCAGCTAAGGCTGAATGAGGCAACACTCTACCTTGTTTCAACTCTCATACTGTAAACTAGTGTTCTTTTCACTGTCTGTTTAGTGTCCTGTTTTTCACTTATGGAGCTTTTGGTTCACTGTTTAAAATGACTCCCAAGTAGAGTGCTGATGTGCTGTCTCATGTTCTTAAGCTCAAAAAGGCTGCAATGTGCCTTACAGAGAAAACACGTGTACTAGATCAGCTTCAATCAGGCGTGAGTTACAGTACTATTGGCCATGACTTCAATGCTAATGATTTAACAATATATGTTAAATAAGGCATCTTTAAACAATAACACACATAAAACAAGGTTATGTATTGATCCATTGACAAAAATGCTGTGACCAGAGGCTCAAAGGAACCTAACCCCGCATGTCCCGTAGGAGCAATAGTTCAGTTTTTGCTAATTCAAAGTCTTTGGTGACTTTACAGAACATAAGTACCAAGAATAATAAGAACCAACTGTCTTTGCAAATTTAAGAATTCCTAATGATGCCTTGAGATATTTCTTGGGACTGCCAGGCTATGGTACTAGTGATTTCATGCCATTTTCTGCTTCTTGGGAGATGGGGCTTACAAAACCATCCTCACTCCTCCTTCTAGGGTGCACATCTTTTCTCACTGTTCAATTCAACCAGTATTAATTGTGCTCTGGAATGTGCTGCTGCTGCTGGAAGATATGCACAAGAAGCATTTAGCAGTCTTTGACCTCAGGGTTAGGGTTAGGTAAGATTACCTTTGCTGGAAAGACCAGGGTTAAGGTGGCAGATGCAGCCAGGTTAAAAGGAAAGTGGAAACATCTTAGAAATGGCAGGGAATAGAACACGCTCTCAGAGGTATAGCCTAAAGGAAACAGGCTATTTTTCTAATAGTAACCTTGAACTGTTAATTTAGTGTTTCCTCCCAGGAACTCTGCAAAGGAAGTTCAGCCTTGGCCAGAGCTTCTAATTAACTCCAAAATTTCTACCACATCCGCAAACACCTAAAGACCACCCCAGTGTTCATTTCTCACCTGACAGAAGTCAAAAAACTGATGTAAGTGAGAATTGCACCATAGGAAATCCTTTTTTCACTATGGGAAATAGTTGCTGCATTTCCCTCAGTTTGATTATTTTGGGGCCTATAATCTTACAGCTTAAAAAATATTATTTATGATACTGAGAATAAAAATAGTAATATTAATTTATTAAGCACATACACAGCATACAGCAGGACCTGTGCTGGGTGCTGGGAACAAGGGATAAAAAGCAGAGTCTCTGCCTTTAAGTGTCTCACAGTCAAGTAGGAGAAACTCACCACTGTAAACCTTGGGTAGATGCCATGAGGGAGGGAGGCAGGGTAGGGTCCTTGTGGCAGCATGTGGCCCAAAGTGGGAGACTTGGGAGGGTGTATAGTGCTTCTTCCTGGAACAGAGTCTTGAAGGTGACAAAGGAATTGGCCAAGTGGAAAAAGTAGAGTTGAACATTCCAGGAGGCGGGAACACTGTATGAAACCCTAGAGTCATGAAAGAGCTATGGGTGTTGAATGACCTAGAGCACAGAGCTGGAGATGAAAGAGGTTCAAGAGAAAAGGCTGGGGAGGTACAAGACCCAGATCGTGAGGAGCCTTGAAGGCCAAGTTAGGAAAATGGAATCCACTGAAGGATTTCATAGAGGTTAGGAAAATAATCCCACTTGCACTTTCTCTAGATCAGTTAGAAGCGGTACAGAGAATGCATTGTGTGTTAGAAAAGCCACTGGGAAAATAAGCCAAGAGAGGAGCATAGGTATGTAGTGAAAGAGAGAGGTTAGAACGCAGTTAGGAAAGTAGAATTGGAAGAACTTTAAGAGCACTTGACAATGGGAGGGAAGAGGGAAAAGGGATGCAGAGGAGGGACAGATTTGGGAATGATGATGGGTTCAGTTCAGGATATACGGAGTTGGGGGTGCCATGGACCAACCCAAGGAGAGGTAAGCAGACAGCCAGATATCTGGGGCTGCATTCAGGAGAGTGATTTGGGCTGGAGGTGATAATTTGATCACCAGTTCATAGGTGACTATTGAAGTCAGGGGTTTACATTTGCACAAAGCTAAGTATGTACAGTTGAGAATAGAAGAGAGCCACAGAAACCCTCTTTGGGAGCACTAATATTTAAGGGACTAAAAAGGAAGATGTCTGAGGTGACACCACCATAAATGAAGGAGGAAATCTAGCATAGAATAGTGTCAGAAATGACAGAGGAGAAGAGTGCCTTGGGGGAGGGAGTGGTCAGTGGAATCCAACCATGCCAGGAAGGAAAGTTTAATTGGGCATTAATGACCTGAGCAGTTAAATGGGGGAGTGGAAATGAAAACAGAGTGCTCTGTGTAGAGATGGAAAAGGGGGTGAAGGAGTAAAGACACGGCACATGTGGACCAGCCTTCAGCTAAACTAGGTTTTCAGGGGAAGGAAGGAGATAGGAGCAAACAGCAGGGAGTGGAAAGTTAAGGAGGGTTCCTGCCACTGCCGCTTGGAAGTTAGCAGTGGTTCTTAATTGCTGGCAGGGTACAGGGAGCATTTTCAAATTGCACATGACCACAGATTACACAGACTACGAGATGCAAACCTCATAGCGAGGGAGTGAGGTGAGGGGAAGATAAGGATCAAGAGCACAGGAAGCATTGGGTCGGGGGTCCTGAAGAGGATTTTTTTTTTTCATGAGAACCTATAATAAACAATCAAATGGCATCAGATTAAGACTCAGAGGACCCGTGAATGCCTCTCACTAGCTTTCAACCTTAGGCAATTTCGTCACCTCTCTGAGCCGAGGATCCTCATCTATAAAATAAGCTAAATACTAACTATCTTGCCTGTTGTAGGGAGAATTAAACAGGATAATATGTGTGAAGAGCACCCTGGAAATTGGAAAGCCCGGTACAATTGTGTGAGAAGATGGGCCCTCATTTGCTGAGGTGCCTTTTCCTGTTGAAGTTATTTCAGGTGCCACGGAAAAGCTTTCTTCCAAACTACAGGCAGGATCTCTCTTTTCTGGGGATTTCTATCTTTTTTGTTTCCTCTCCACTTGCGATGAAGAGTTCTGTGAATAAATAAGAAGAAAAATGTTTTTAAAATTTTTTAATGTTAAAATAGTACTAATTGCTAATTGTCTTAAAAATTGATGGAGATACACATGAAAAATATTCAAACATGTTTCTTTCTAGATATTTAATCTTCTTAGTTATAACCTCTGTGAAAAATCTTTGTGGTGTTATCACCACCTTAGATAAAGATGACATTGGACCCTGCCTGCTAAGATGCCAGTGACCAGCAGGACATGTAGTTATCCATTTCCTTCCCCTCTTGATTGTTTTAAATTAGCACTTCCCTCTTGGTCCAATAAAACACACATTCCCATGATATTTGCCATGCAGTTGCTAATATCTATATTTTCAATTAAAATATTTCACAGAGAGACTGGGTGTTAAAAAAATTACAAAGTTAACAAAAACACCTGTGATGGTTATTTTAGACTAAAATGAAGATGGCAAACTGGCATGCTGTAGGCCAAAGCTGTCCCCACAAATATACTTTATTTGACCTGTAGACTTTTTAAAAAATAACACTTTGAGCCAATATTTCAAAATGGAATTTTTTAAATTAATTAATTTATTTATTTATTGGCTGTGTTGGGTCTTCTTTTCTGCACATGGGCTTTCTCTAGTTGCGGCGAGTGGGGGGCTGCTCTTCATTGCGGTGCGTGAGCTGTTCATTGCCGTGGCTTCTCTTGTTGCAGAGCACAGGCTCTAGGTGCATGGGCTTCAGTAGCTGTGGCACATTGGGTCAGTAGTTGTGGCCCACGGGCTCTAGAGCGCAGGCTCAATAGTTGTGGCGCACAGGCTTAGTTGCTCTGTGGCATGTGGGATCTTCCTGGGGCAGGGATCGAACCCATGTCCCCTGCATTGGCAGGTGGATTCTTAACCACTGCACCACCTAGGAAGTCCCCCAAATTGATATTTTTTATATTTAAACATATCAGTTTCTATTACCTCTCAGAACATTGGAAGATCAGGCAACACAAGGCAGGGCCTTTATTCCTCTAAATAAAAATAAGTGGCTCCATCTCCAGTTCATCCCAAGCCTCACTCCTCCCTATTGCCTCCTCAGGCTGGTACCCACAGATCTCTGGAGACTTCAGAGTGTGTGACCCCTGGCTTAAAGTCAAACCAGTATAACACAATGGAAGGGGAGAAGTTTGTTTCTAATGATAAAGTGGCTAAAATAAAGAAAAAGGAAGCCCAAATACCTGGGGTAGAGTGCCTGATTCTTAGCCCTTAGACAGCATTTTGTCTACTTTAGTATGGGGCTCTACAGAAGTAGAAGTTAAATCTTTTCCTTTGTGTACTTCTTTATATGATAGAGATTGAAATAAAAGCAACTACTTCCTTTGGGAAAGGCCAAAAGCATAGCCCAAAAGAAAAATTTGTATTACTTCAAAAGCTGAGGCAACTGGTCAAAAGATTCCTGAAGGCTCTTCCTAACCTCACAAGGTCAAGAAACTTTGATAACCTGTGACGGCATGGAAAGACATCTGGTAGACCACACTTTACAGTTTGGAAGATAAAGCTCATTCTAAGTTTTATTAACACAGATGTACTGGCCATGGCTGGTCTTTGCCACAAAGAAGAAATTCCCAAGCAGTGCATTCTCGGGCTCTCATCAAGTGGTCTGTTGTCTGTGGAATTTCCCATTCTCCAGCCCCAGAACAGAAAGCAGCCCCCACCCCCCAGCTTTGGCCGACATGAGATTTAAAGAGGATCATTTGTTTTCATTACAGCCCCTTGAAGCCCTTCCTTCCCTCCTCATTAATGAATTTCCAGTCTTTCATCAAAAAACAAAAACAAAAAAACAAACACAAAAAGGGACCTGACAGAGGACATGGTTAAGTGGCTGGCGCGCATAGCGGTGCCGGCTTTAAAGAGAGGAGACGGCCATTTACTGATTGCAAGGAGGGGTTGACATCCTTGGTTACTATGCTAATTTTGTCTCCTGCATTTAACATTCAGATCAGGTCTGTACAGGCCCTCCAGAGTGACAGAGTCCAGGGATGGGTGGCTGTCTGCCTTGCAGCACTGAACATTCTCTGCGTGAATTACATAAATGCCCATTCTGTCTGCTCTGACTTCACTCTTTTCCCCCCTCTCTGAGAGACACACAGACACACAGAACCATACACATGCAAGTACACACCCCACATAATGCTGTCACATGCAAACACACACACACACACACAGACCCTACAGACATAGGTCGCTATGAGTGCTGAATAAATGCAGTATAAGATGCCCGAGTCACCCACAATTGGCTTAATTCCACCTCCTTTGAGTCTCCAAGGCACACTTCTGCAGGATATATTTCTCCTGCTCAGGAAACTTGCAATGTACTGGGGTGTCTGAAATAAGAAAGCAACATGAAGAGTAAATCCCCAGTGAGAAGGAGCACATCTTTCTATTGACTTTTCAGTCCCAGAAACCTGTAAAAAAAAAAAAAAAAAAAAAAAAAAGCCCCAACTCCACTCATTTGTAGGGCTCAGTTAACTGAACACCCAGAAAGAAGGAAGATCCAGCTCATTTTATTCCTTGGGGTGCCCACTTTGTCATGTGTGTTTGGAATCCTGTGTTAAAAGAATCTTATTCATCATGGTTGGTTTTGGACTCACCAAGCTACGGCTGGATGACGATGGAGGAGGAATCCCAAACTAGCTCACACATGGCGGTCCAAATGGCAAAGACAATCACCTGGCACGTTTTGCCAGAAGCCCAGTCAATGGAAAACTGAATTTCCTCAACCTCCTTTTCCCAGCATCTTTCTGTAACATTGCAGCAGCTTCCTAGAGATAAACAGAGAATCAGCAGCTCCTGTTATCAGAAGGCACATTTGGGGGTTGCTTTGAACAGACAGAAGCTATTTTGAGCAAGCAGGAGATCCAATTAAAAGGAAAGGACAGGTTGTTTTTTATTGTTTTGTTTTTCCCAAAGCATGACATAACTGTCACCTGGCATGCCATGGCTCCTTCCTCTGGACAATCTGGTGGTCCCTGGTCCTACCCCCTGGTGCCCACACAATATTCCATTTTCGGCTGAGGAACACCGAGCAGTTCCTGTGGGAGCTTCCGACAGGAGCGATGGGTGTTTTCTCCGAGCTGCAGACTTGATTTGCCTCGATTTTTTTTTTTTTTTTTTTGGCTCTGGTCCAAGATGTTTTCCTGTCATCATTTCACTGTCTTTTCCAGTAATCCCTTTTTTAAACATGGCCAACAATTAGTCGATTTATCTCCACCACCACCACCCCCCACCCCCATCTCCACGCAAACACACACTCCACTGAGCCCCCATCACTGTCTTGTTTTGCCTTGAAGTCTAAGAAATTACAGCTTCTCATTAGCTGGAGCGCACGTTTGGAACGGCTTTGTATTTACTCACTTAGTAAGTGATGCTGGCCTTTTTAATTATTCTCCCTCCGCGTGCCATCAGAGAGCTGCAAGCTGTTCCAGGCAAGCCAAGCAACTGCGTGTCCTCCGCCAGGCAGTTGGAAGTAATCGTGTTTTACCTCACTGCTGCTGCTTTCTTCCTTTCCTGTCAGCAAGCCAAGGAATCCCCCCAAAGCTCTTACGTAGAAGATACCAAAACTGTGAGTCACTTCTGGCTCCCGGAGCAGAGGGGGTCCAGGGCAGGAGGCACGGAACAGCAGACCCAAGATGGGGGTTTCCTCCAAGCCACCGGGAGCCCTGCGACCAGACGTGCAGCCATCGCTTGGTTTTTCTTGCTGTTGCTCCCTCTTTCTCCTCCACCTTCATCCATTCCTTCCTTTCCCAGAGCACTCTTCTTTTTCTTTTCCTTGCTGTGTTGCCGACAGCCGCAGACCCAGCAAGAGCTGGGTCCCTCTCGCCTTCTGTTGTTTTTTTCCCCTGCAGCAGGCTTTGGCTGCTACCTCTGCGAGCTGGATCACCAAAGACACACGACTCACTCGCAATGAATAATCAATACAGATATTGATCTGTGGGAAATGTTTGTAAATTCCTGAAAGGGAATCAGGAGCAGGGTGCAGGGAGGCTCGTGGGGGACGACGCTGAAGTGCTGGTGGCGGGAGGCAGCCGAACTTGATTTGGATCCCAAGGCTGGCTGGCTCCGAGGTGACGGTACCGGAATGCGTGCGAACGAGGGTGCGCGCGTGTGAGTGCGCGGGTGGCGCCGGTGTTCTGTATTCCCCTTTCTCTACAGCTGCTTTCCCCGAAGAATCAAGAGCCAAATGGTCGGGAGCCCCCGTCAGTGCCATGCCTTGGCTGCGGGCCAGCACTGTTTTGTTTTCATTATCACACGCTACTTTGCAATTTGCATAAATACAGGGTTATTTTTTATCGTGTCGCCCAAAAGATAAAAAAAAAAAAAAATAGAAGTCTTTGTTGTGTGCAAGAGGGGCTTGCTGCCTAGTCATCATGGCTAAGGATTTAGCGTATGGAGAGGGCTCCAGAAGAAATACCAGCCAAGAAGTGGTGATCACAGGGCAGAAAGAATACAGGAAAGGCGAAGAGGAGTTTAAAGATAACTGCAAGCGATTCGGCTTGGTGGAACCAAATATTAGGGGTATGTTTTCCTCTGTGGAGAAGTGATAGTGCCTTAGACAAGCAAGGAAGAGTTCAAGACCACCAAGGTCTAACCAGTGCCCTATGGTAAACACGGGTCACCCTTACGGCTGGAATGAACTATTTATCTCTGGTGGGAAAGGTACACAGGACATTGAACACAAACTTGCTTTTTCTGCCCTCATCCAAGACCTAGAAAGAATGGGAAGAGATGGAGCATTTCCAGCAGGTGAGACATTTCAGACGCTGGTCTTTTTTCCTCTCTTCCCTACAGCTTGAGCCGCTCAACCGAGTCTCCCGCATTGCACTGGCCCTAGCATTGAATGGAATTTGCATCCTCCCCTTGGCTTTTTCACCTTTAGGAAAGTTGGGTACAGGAGTGTCAAGCTTTTTCCTGTGTGCTCGGAGTCCTGGCTGCAGAGATGAGGCCTCCTGAAGCTATGCCCCCAAGTGGATGGCAGGCGTGTTCACGGGTCCCAGGAAGTAGCACCTTATTTCAGAAAAAGCTTCTAGCTCTCTTGGGCCATTGGATGGTCCCCCCTTCCTTTGATTTCCTATCCTTTCACCTCCCCCCCCACTCACTGTGTTTCTGTGATTCGGTAGTGAAGTCTCACTGGGATCATTCTACTCTTTTCTCTCACTGGTCTGTCTCATCCTGGCCTGGCGACAGAAGGGATGCGCCTGCTTTGAGATAGCCATCTAGAGTAAGACCTCCGCATGAGGACTCAATTCCAGCACCCCCTGTCCTGAAAGGAGCGGTCCGCTTTATCAGCCAGCAGCAGCAGCAGGAGGAACACGGATTTTTTTATTCCCTTTCTGGCTTCTGATTAGCTCCAGCAATCCAATTAGCAGAGGAATTTATATCACACAGGCTGAGGTGCCCCTACTCATCACAGCGGCTCAAACCCACTCTTAAATTCTGCCGATAGCACATCTTCCTGTGACGTGGATTAATTATAGTGCCAAGGCTTCCCAAGTAGGTCTACCAGTGAAGGTATATGTGAATATCAGAATTAAAGAAGAGGCAAAAAGAGATGACTTTCGTGTATCACCAAGGATGCATGAAGGCTGCCTTGTGCATCCTCCACTCTGTGCTCCTCACATTGATCTAGTGTGTATCAAAGAGGCCAAGTGAGCATTATGGAGAATTCAGAAGTGGCTAAATCGTGGAATACCCTTGCATTTTCTTCCTATCATTGACACATTTGTTAGGAAACTTCAGAGCTCTTCGAAACTGACTAATTTCCTGCCTCCAGCCTATACTTCCCCCAAAAGAGTTAAACTATTTAGAATAGCTCCATGGAGAGAAATGACATTATCTTCATTGGTATTCCATTCCAGTTGGGTACAATTGTGATACTGTTGTACCCTTGCATCTATCTACAATTTCATTCCAAATTTATCCTTACATTCATCAATCTCTAGCATCTGTCTCTCCATTCATCTCTCTATATTCATTTATATATCAACTATTTATTCTGCTTCCCAGTCATCTATTCATCCATGTGCATCTAGCTATCCATTTTCTAACCATGTATTGATCTATGAATATCTTTCTATTATCTGTCATCTACTTGTCTATCCATTTGTCTCTATTAATTCATTCATCTGTATTATCCATCTATCTGTTTTTCTATCTATTCATTAATCTATTCATGTATCTAGCCATTCAGTCATCTATCATTTGCTTATCAGTTAGCTTTTTACTTTGTGCCTTTTGTTAGCTATGATCTTAACAGAATCCCAGGTTCACATTCTCAATCATTTTTAAGGTAAATAACGCCCAATTTTCCAAATGAAGTCTGTATATGCTATGTACTTGGTTATCTGTTCTCTAGTTTAAAAGAGTCTTGTCAACTAAAGAAGTAAGTCAGTAAAATCATATAGTTTTAAATGTGTTTAAAACTACATGGAAAATACTTTATCCTGGGTTCTTGGTATATTTTTCTTACTTACTATAAATATGCATTTCTATTCCCTTTTAAACCATGGCTTTAAGAGAGGGAAATTTCACATAAAGTCTATACATAAATCTCATTCAGATTCTTAAATCTAAAACTGAGAGATCTCATGCAAGTGATCCAATTCAACTAGAGCTAACTTTTATCATAAAGTAAAACAGTTACTAAACCCTTACATGGTAATGTGGTCATACATGTTTGAATTTTTCTCGTATCCAGGCTGGGAGTCGAGTGGCAGCTTGGGAACTAAAAATAGATTTCTTTTTCCTCATTACTTTTGTTCAGAATATATTCAAGTTTGGGCCAACACCTGAGAGTCAACATCTTCTCAGAGTCACCCCTAGTTTATTAGCTCCAAAGAACATGGGTCAAGTGAAGTGTTATTGGGTTGGGGGGAAATGTCAGTGGATGAATCTCATTTGCATTTGGGACAGAAACTACAGTTTGTTGCTGTGAGGACTGAGGAGGTTGCCTGACGTTTTTCTTTGTTTCTAAGGAATCACTTCCCAAATGGGAGCCCAGGTCAGAATCCTGATCAAGCAGTTGAGCGTATCTCTGACCACACTGGCCATCTCTAATATTTATTAATGTGTAGGCATTATTATCCGTTAAAGATCCAAGATGGTCTTGTTTTTCTTTTCTTTTCTTTTTTTAACTAAGCCATAGTATATTGATTAAAGTAAAGCCCATAAAGACCTCAGCAGTTCTGAAGTTGCCATCCTCAAAGAACAGGCACAGACCCAAGCCATGTGTCCTCCAAGAAAACAAGGAGATGAAACCTCCTCATTCCTCTTCTCATGTTATTTCCATTTGATCCATCACCAAAGCTTTCTGGACTCTGTTGTAATCAGAAATGAGATTACATGATCTCATGTTCTAGTCTTGGCTTTTTTATTATGCTAACCAGGGCCAAGTTCTCCATGAGACACAGTAGATTCAGTGCCTAGGGCCCACCACACTTTGAGGGGGCCACAAAAGTGTTTTAATTTCTTTTAAAATCATCAAAAAGGTGAGCTTTTTGGTCAAAAAAATATTTAATTGTTAATATTAATGTATTTGTCTTTATGTCAATGCAATTAGAAAATAGAAGTTTGACTAACTTTGAAGGGAGGAAGAAGCCATGAAGGCAGAAGCACCCAGAGCCAATGAATGTGGCTTTGATAGTAACCAGCTGCTTATAACTTGTGATGCTCAGAAGAGTGCCGTGGTTAAGGACCTGCTCAGGAGCCAGGCTTCCTGGGTTCAAATCCTGGTACCACCACTTGTTACAGTCCTTTAACTTCTCTCAGTCTCACTTTCCTTAGCTGTAGAGTGGAGATAATAACAGTGCCTAATGCATAGGAATGCTGTCAAGATTAAATGAGATTGTATATTTAAATTGCTTAGCACAGAACCTACATATAATGAGGGCTCAAAGAAATTTGTTATAATAATTGTTATTATTGCTTTGGCTTTGTTTTAAATATCTACCTCTCCTTATTTCAGCAGCTATGCCTAAATTAATTTTTTTTATTTAAAAAATTAGATTGTCTTCTAGTTACCATAGAAGAAAAAGGTGGTAATTGAAATTTCTTCTGTACTCTGGAAATCAGGAAATTTTGTCTCCTAGAAATAGCAAATTCTGTACTCTCTACCTGGAGCTAGGTCTTTATTCTGTATTATAAAACTACTCTAATAAATCAGCATCATCTCTCTTGGTCGGAGATTTGATTCTTTCCTAACCTAAAACAATCCTGCAAAAATCTTATTAAGAACCACAGGTTAAAAAGAATATTGTCAAAACTTTCTCTCTCCTTTCTCTCTTTACTTTATTATCCCCTCATTTTTTTTGTCATTTAACTCCAATTATGAGATGCTAAGTGCTTTTGGAAATTTCATTGTTAATATCTTCTTACAGTGCTATTAACGTAAATCAAGTTTAATAGTGTCCCAGCAAGTGTAAAAGCAATCAAAAATTCAGTACTCACGAATCATTCTGTAATTTCAGCATAAAATGTTAATAGAAATAATATCCAATACCATAAAATATCGGTAAATTCAACTTTAAATATATGTGATGAATTACTTCAACATCCTATAGCACACGTGGAATATTCTAGTATGAAGCACTTAATTGGCCAAGCCATACCTCAGTCATGCTCAGGCTGCCAAAAGTCCCCTCCTTTGCTTTCGCCCTACTAGCCAATGCTGGAAGAATGGACAGCTCAATGATAGGCATTTTTTCATCCCAGACACACTGAGTTATTTGGCCATAAGGAAAAATGACTCAGGATCAAGGTGGGAAGTACAGTCCACCTGAAGGAATTCAAATTAATGAGAACAAAGACATTGTATTCAGTTCTAAGAATATTGATCAGCAGCTACAAGGCCTTAGCTCCATAGAATCAGCAAAGATGGCCAAGATAGAGACCCTGTCCTTGGAGAGTTCACATCTCATGAGACAGGACAAGGCTGAGACACATACGACATACAATATTTCAGGCCCAGCAGTGAAAACAACTGTCATGTAGGCCCTTAGGAAGGCTCTAATGGAACAGGAGTTGGTTGGTTAACTTTAAAATTTGGCTAAAGCAGGGAAACATAAATGTATATACGATAACGTACTTTAAGCATTTTAAACTTAAAACAACATACCTGTTTTTGCATGAACCACCACCATATTGCTTGTCTACAGCTTCCACTCTTTGAAGTAAAGGGAGAATTTAAAGCACCCAAGAGGCCCTCACAGTGCAGAATCCTTGAGTTAACCCTATCCTACCTACACGGCAATTTTCAGCAACTCATCTGAATGTTTTCACAGAGTTAGTTTAGCTGTCATAGAAACAACTCTTTTTGCACACATGTATCTCTGGTTTATACTTTATTTAATTCAGTTATGAATTTCATAAACAAGAACAACTTCCATAAAGAGATGTGGGGACAAGCACAAGTGAGTCTTAGGAAGGAAATAACTCCACTGGTGGGGCCAGGACTGCTCAGGTGCTCCAGGGTGTAGATTATTACCTAGGACCACATGGAGTACATGGGCCTCAGTCAGCAGCACTTCCAAAGGGCGTGGAGAGTGCTGTCAGTTCAACTATTTAGTGGCATGAATGTTGCTTAAGGAGATCCATAAACAGAAAAGTGAGCCCAGAGACAAAGAATGTAACTTCAGAACAAAGATCCACATGGGACAATATTTCATTTGTTCTAGGGTTATATGATGTTGGACACAGTGTTAATGGGTCCATCTGACATCAGAGAGTCAAGTTAGTATCTTTAATACCTCTAATTGAACAGCTCATGGTGGCTCTGACCTCTAGACATTTATTTAAATCTTAAACCTGGCTTCATTTATAGCCTATAAGTGTTTCAGAAAAACAAGTCTCAAGTGTTTACTCTCTATTATAGACAGTCGCACTTTCTGCATTTGTCCTAAAAGAGCTTTCCTTAAACCAGTATGTCCTCAAGTGTGCAATGCATAGCCTTAAACCAGTATATCCTCAAGTGTGGGATATGAAAGATCATGTTTGGAGGTATACTAACAATTTTTTTTAACATTTTTGCACGTATAAAAATATAACAAGCATGTAATCTCATGACTTCATGGATAATGTCTCTTAGGATGAGGCTAAATCTCTTTCAGTAAAATTGGTGAGTCTGTTGAGAGAAAAATATTAAGTCACAATGGAGGTGGTATAGGAATAGGACAAAATCATGAAGATGATGAAGTTTAGGAAAGCCAGCTTAATCTTTCAGAGACATCTCTACATTTGAGAATTCTGCAATTCAGCCACTCTACCATTCACTTTTCAAGTTGAAGATTCTGGAGGTCACAGGTAGTCACGTTTATGTGAAGCAACATGCCTTCCTAATTTTGTGTCAGTTTTCTGTGCCTTGCTGTTTTTCGTCCATTTGATTGAAACATTAGAGCTTCTACTCACAGGCTTACATCAAGCAAGACACCTGAGCAACCTCTTTTTGGGTTTTTTTTTTTTTTTTTTTTTGGCACACGGGCTTAGTTGCTCCGTGGCATGTGGGGTCTTCCTGGAGCAGGGATCAAACCCATGTCCCCTGCATCGGCAGGCAGATTCTTAACCACTGCGCCACCTAGGAAGCCCCTGAGCGACCTCTTTTAAGCAAACAATTCTAGGTGGTTGGTGCAGCCTTTCACCAGTCTGCCAAAATAGAGTCCTTTTTCCTATAAGTAAGACTTTTGGCCACAGTTCTGCACAAGCTCTTCTTTCTACACAGGTCACACCTATAAATACAGTGCAGGGCACTTAGAAATAGCACTTGAGGAATATTGCTTATTTGACTTGGCTTGTCTTGCTTAGGTGAGGTCAGCCTGCTCCTCATGACTCTGTCCTGGGAAAGTTCCATGTCAAGAAAATTGATAGAACCACAGAGAAGCAATTTAGAAGCTCAATATGTGACTGATTTGAAAAAGAAAATTTTCTGAGTATTTTATATACATATTGTGCTGCTAAGTCCACTTTTTATTTTGCATTTTCTTATGTTGTAAGGGAAAGTAATACTTTAAAGCCGTGTATTTTGAACATGCCATTTTGTATTATTGATCTTAGTATATGACACTCACATGAGGAGAGATTATTCACACCTGGTAAGTATCTTGTTCATCTTTGGAAAATAATTATAACCAGCAGTGGTGACTGCAGGGTTTATAGTGTTATAGAAGTATAAGAAAAAGATGTGAAGCCTCCTGGGAAACAATCAGAAATGTGGAAAAAAAAAAAGGGCCTCATCACTGAGTTGTGTATTAGAGAAGAATTTAAAACAAGCTAAATATCCAACAATGGGGGTATATTAAATAAAATATAGTTTGTCCATATAATGGTATACTGCACAGCCATGTTATAAGGTGATATTTAAAGACATGGGAAGTATATACAATACATTAATAAGTGATTTTTTTAAGTTTAAAAATAGAATAGATAGGCGATCCCAATTTTATTTTTGACTCTATTAATAATTTTTTTTTTTTTTTTTGGCTCCATTGAGTCTTCATTGCTGCTTGAGGGCTTTCTCTAGTTGCGGTGACAAAGGGCTACTCTTCATTGCAGTGTGTGGGCTTCTTATTGCAATGGCTTCTCTTGTTGTGGACCATGGGCTCTAGGCGTGCAGGCTTCAGTAGTTGTGGCACACAGTCTCAGTAGTTGTGGCACACAGTCTCAGTAGTTGTGGTGCATGGGCTGTAGAGCACAGGCTCAGTAATTGTGACACATGGGCTTAGTTGCTCCGTGGCATGTGGGATCTTCTTGGACCAGGGCTCAAACCTGTGTCCCCTGCATTGGCAGGTGGATTTTTACCCACTGTGCCACCAAGAAAGTCCCCTAAATATGCAATTTTCAAAATAAAATGTATAGTTATATATAAACAATCTATAAAAATAAAATACATACTTACATATAAAGGTATATAAAATGTATACACCAAAATTGTGAACAGAGGCACTACAGTGTTTTTTTAAATTCCTTCTTTGTGTTTTTGTATTTTCCAAATTTTCTACAATGGTCACATATCTTTTATAAGCAGAAAAAAATAACAATGGTATATAATATGTATATATATATTTATTACAAGGCAAGAAACAGATAGCAACCTGACATACAGAATTACTTTTATTTATGAGCCATTTGACTTTAATGCCACCAATTTTGTAATCCTAGAAGCATGTTTATCTAGTAAACCCTGTTTTCCATTATGATCGTGGCCATGGGTTGGGATGTTGTGATTAGTCAAATCTTCTTAGAACTATCCCACATGGAGTACCAGTTTTCAGAGAATTCAAATATAAATACATGAAACTAGGCAATATAAAAAATAATTTAATCATCCTAAGTTGATTCAAAAGGAATCTCATAATCCCTTAGTGCTCCAATATTCTTTTCATTTTGAGCATCAATGACCTCTGAGGGGAGGAAGCACAGAGGTGAGAGTATATAGCTGTGTCCGGTTCCACGATCAGCTCAACTCCTCCCTGAAGACTTTCTGGACTGTGCATGCCACTGATGGCTCCTTCTCTGAGTTCTGGGGCTTTTAGAGCAGCAATCCTCAACGTTTTTGGCACCAGGGACTGGTTTCATGGAAGACAGTTTTTCCATGGACCAGGTGGTGGTGGAGGGAGATGGTTCAGGCGGTCAAGTGAGTGATGGGGAGCAGCAGATGAAGCTTAACTCGCTCGCCCACCGTTCACCTGCAGCAGCGGCCCGGGTTCCTAACAGGTCATGGACCGGTACCAGTGTGCAGCCCAGGGGTTGGGGATCCCTGTTTTAGAGGATATACCTCATCCTTGGGCTTTCTGTCAGCTCCTTCCCTGCCTCTGGTCTCCCAGACCTTCATCCTGGACTCCCTAAGATCTTCATCCTGACCAAAGAAGAAAGCACAGCCTCAAGCTCAGTCTTCCAGGGAGGTCAGAATTAAGTCAAGTTCAGGACCTCAGATATAGTGGCTCAATTACAACAATAGGGTTCTGCCATGCTTCCCGAGAGTCCTTGTCCCTAATGAATTCCAAGGTGCAATGGCTCTAGTGATCGACCCTTAGGTTCCTGTCTTTTTGTGTTCAGGCTGCTGTAAAAAAAAATGTCATAGACTGAGTGGCTTATAAACAACAGGAATTTATTTTTCTCAGTTCTGGAGGCTGGGAAGTCTCAAATCAAGATGATGGCAGATTCAGGGTCTGATCAAGGCCACGTTTCTGATTCATAGCTGGCCCTCTTCTCACTGTGTTCTCGCATGGCAGAAGGCAGAAGTGAGCTCTCCAAGATCTCTTTCATGAGGGCTTTAATCCCATTCACGAGGACTCTACTCTCATGACCTGACACCTCCCAAAGGCCCCATCTCCCTGTAACATCACACTGGGGGTTAGGTTTCAACATGTGAATTTGGGGGGGACACAAACATTCAGTCTATAGAAATTACCTTGTTCTTAGTAACTGCTCCTTCCCAGGGCTATAGCCTTGCCCTGTGTAGGATATGCCCAGCAATTCCCTAGAATTGCTTGTTCCCTACATACATCTTCCTCACACACACACATTCCCATCTCCTTTTGGTTGCAATGGTGAATGGGAGAGTTTCCTTAATTTCTCTTTCTGCTCTTCCGTTGTTAGTGTATAGGAATGCAAGAGATTTCTGTGCATTAATTTTGTATCCTGCTACTTTACTAAACTCATCAATGAGTGCTAGCAGTTTTCTGGTAGAGTCTTTAGGGTTTTCTATGTATAATATCATGTCATCTGCAAAGAGTGATAATTTTACTTCTTCTTTTCCAATTTGGATTCCTTTAATTTCTTTTTCTTCTCTGATTGCTGTGGCTAACACTTCCAAAACTATGTTGAATAACAGTGGTGAGAGTGGACACCCTTGTCTTGTTCCTGTTCTTAGAGGGAATTCTTCCAGTTTTTCTCCATTGAGAACAATGTTGGCTTTTGGTTTGTCATATATGGCTTTTATGATGTTGAGGTAATTTCCTTCTATGCCCATTTTCTGGAGAGCTTTTATCATAAATGGATGTTGAACTTTGTCAAAAGCTTTTTCTGCATCTATTGAAATGATCATATGGTTTTTATCCTTCAATTTGTTGATATGATGTATCACGTTGATTGATTTGCGTATATTGAAGAATCCTTGCATCCCAGGGATAAACCCCACTTGATCGTGGTGTATGATTTTTTTAATGTGCTGTTGCAGTCTGTTAGCTAGTATTTTGTTGAGGATTTTTGCATCTATATTCATCAGTGATATTGGTTTGTAGTTTTCTTTTTTTGTGACATCTTTGCCTGGTTTTGGTATCAGGGTGATGGTAGCCTCATAGAATGAGTTTGGGAGTGCTCCGCCTTCTGCAATATTTTGGAAGAGTTTGAGAAGGATAGGTGTTAACTCTTCTCGAAATGTTTGATAGAATTCGCCTGTGAATCCATCTGGTCCTGGGCTTTTGTGTGTTGGGAGATTTTTAATCACTGCCTCAATTTCTGTACTTGTGATTGGTCTGTTCATGGTTTCTATTTCTTCCTGGTTCAGTCTTGGAAGATTGTATTTTTCTAAGAATGTATCCATTTCTTCCAGGTTATCCAATTGATTGGCATATAGTTGCTTGTAGTAGTCTCTCATGATGTTTTGTATTTCTGAGGTGTCCGTTGTGACTTCTCCTTTTTCATTTCTAATTCTGTTGATTTGCATCTTCTCCCTTTTTTTCTTGATGAGTCTGGCTAATGGTTTATCAATTTTGTTAATCTTCTCAAAGAACCAGCTTTTAGTTTTATTTATTTTTCTTATGGTTTCTTTCCTTTCTTTTTCATTTATTTCTGCTCTGATCCCATCTCCTGTGCTCCACAAAAAAAAAGAGTTCAAGGACTCTGCTACCTACAGAGCATACTTAGGAAAGTTAGAAAATGGAGATCATTCTTGGAGGACAAACAAACAAACAAACACAAGAATGCAAGTTCTCTGGGTGAACACAGCCCCACAGACCCTTAGTTTGGCAAGCAGAGCACAGCACATATCCTTTTCAGTGCTCAGTGGCTCCCTTGAGTAGGTATCTTTGTATAGTGAACACAGCAGCATTGAGGGATTCCATAGTCAATGAATTTCAGAAAATACTGCATGCTTTGGCCTCTGGGGGCTTCAGAATGCACATTGGTGTATTAAAAGGCTCTGCAAAGACCTGTACACTGAGATCTATTTGACTTCCTTTAACCTAACCTCTGACCACATTTCTCAGACTTATATGTCAGCAAAGCCTATTCCTTTTTTTATGGTTTACAGTTCACATAGCTTTCCCCCAAATATATTTTGCAGAGGAACTCTTATGCAGTTTCCTGGGACCCTACTGACCAGAGAAGGCAGCCTTCAAGCTCTCACCCACCTGAACTCTGGATAGGGCCAGTCCAGAAGCAGCCATCACAGCTCTATCTACTCTCTGTCTTACAGGTCATACCTTTATTTCAGTATCTCTTACCACCAACCATTTGTCTAAACGATGAGAGGAAATTGCAATGCCTTTCAGATAAATGGTCTCACAGTCCAACACGGCCTTGGCTGTCCACTGGGCACGTCTTGGGTACCTGTTCTGTCCCAGGCAGCAGATCACACTTGGTCTCCTCCTGTTCCATAGTCTGACACATCCAACGACCACCTGCACCTGCACTAATTGTTTCGCATAATTCTTTCAAGGGCATGAACTCATCAAGCAGCCCTAAGTGAGTGCCTCTAGTGCCAGTACATGTTGATGGGAGACTGAGAGTAAAATATGTTAACAGTATGAGTTGTACAAACAACTGTGACAACAGTAGATCTGTTTGTTGTTTCTATGAATTTCTGTTACTGTGAAGAGAAGCCAAAATCAGATCTAAGAACCCAAATGTCCATCAACAGATAAACAGAATGTGGTACTTCTGTACAATGGAATATTATTCAACCACAAAGGGAATGAACTGCTGATACATGCTACAGTATGAATGAAACTTTTTTTAAAAATTTATTTACTTTTTTATTTGTTGGTTGTGTTGGGTCTTCATTGCTGTGTGCAGGCTTTCTCTAGTTGCAGTGAGTAGGGGCTGCTCTTTGTTGTGGTGCGCGGGCTTCTCATTGCGGTTGGCTTCTCTTGTTGTGGAGCACGGGCTCTAGGTAGATGGGCTTCAATAGCTGTGGCACATGGGCTCAACAGTTGTGGCTCACAGGCTGTAGAGTGCAGGTTCAGTGATTGTGGCACACAGGCTTAGTTGCTCTGCGGCATGTGGGATCTTCCCGGACCAGGGATCAAACCCGAGTCCCCTGCATTGGCAGGTGGATTCTCAACCACTGTGCCACCAGGGAAGCCCCTGAATGAACTTTGAAGACATTACGTTAGGTAGAAGAAGCCAGACACAAAAGGCCATATATTGTGTGGTTCTATTTTTATGAAATATCCAGAATAGGAAAATCCATAGATTTATAGAGAGCAGATTTTTGTTGCCAGGAGCTGCGGTGAGGAGAGAATGGAGAATGACTGCAGATAGGTACAGGGTTTCCATTTGTGATGGTGAAAAAGTGCTGGATTTAGTAGTGATGGTCGAACAACATTGTGAATAAATACCACTGAAATGTACACTGTAGTATGTCTAAAATGATAAATTTTATATTATGTGTGTTTAGCACAATTTTTTTAAAAACATCAAACTAATTCTCAGAAAGTTCTGGGTACTGTAGAGATGCTTAAAAGTATTAGTTGAGAAATTCCCTGAATCTAGCCCAGGATTATTCTCCATAATCCTCATCCAAAAAATTTCTTTAGATAGGTTAATCATTGCCTCTCTGTTGTGAAGTTTTAAGATTGGAATTCCTTTTAACCGTGTGGGCCAAACCATACTAAGCAGTTTCCTTTTTCTTATTTAGGCATGGTTATGACATATTACAGAATTTTCTAGTGAGTTACCTCTAGCCTCCTAATGTTTATAAATCTCAGTAAGGCCACACCTTGTATTATGCTCCATTCTGGGTACCCCATTTTGCAGGATGAGTGATTCAAAATGATACTAAATATGGGATAATTGAAAAGACATGAGAGTTGGTGGGGAGGATGGAGTGACATAAAAGCTTTCACTCCCAGAATAAAACTGGAGGAAACCATTACTTCTGTACTCTAGAAATGACTCATGGACAATATAAATCACCAATCAATCTTTTTTTTTTTAAAGTCCTGGCATGTGTAGGTTAAAAGAAATTGGATTTTTTTTAGGTTAACTACAAAGCCACCAGCAGGGGGAAGTATACAAAGAGATGTCAGGACCACCTTGGGGCCCCAAAATGTTCTGGGCTCCTCTGTAAACAGGGAGGCTTCTTTTGTGCCTTCAGTAGGAAAAATAGTCCTATTGTGAGGCCGTGAGAGAAACAACCTTTAATCCTTGCAAAGCCCAATAATATTATGTATATTGACTAAAACCCTGTAGAGTGGGCCTGACGGGGTTTTTTCATTACCACGGTACATTGTAACCTAGCTACCTTTGAAAAGTAACCAACATTGAGAGGCACTTGACATTTGCAAAGTATTATGGGTGTCCTCTCTATGTCCTCTCAAGTTCCCAAATTTACAATGGTCTTAATTTAAAAGTTAAGCCAGGGGATCAATTGCTTAGTGTAGGGCCAGGCTGCCCTTTTTAAAACAAAACAAAAAATATCAAAACCCTGTGGGCCAGTGTGACCTGACTTCCTCATGTGGCTCAGGTTTTGGTGGGTCACATGTTGTCTTGTGTTTAATTTTGAAGGAAGGTGTCTGAACCCCAGTTGGATGGTCATGTTCCACTCCTCCAGGTGTTGCTGAAATGTACGAAGGCAGCAGCAGCTGGTAATGAGTTGGGGAAAATGAAAAAGGAACATAAGTAGCTTCTTTAGCAAATCCCCTGGAAATGACATGGATCCTTGAGGATCGATAACATCGATCTATCCCAGGGCTACAGCCCTGCTCCATCTGACTTGTCTGTAACAGTCAGCCTGGGGAAAACAGCAACATTATTACAGTCAAAACTGACCAAATCAACTGGGAAAATCAAACTCCAGACTGCTTTCAGCTCCCTTTATTTGGGCAATGGCCGTAGGTCAACATTAGAGCAAGGATCAGGCTGAAATCCCAAGGGAGAACTTAAGTGGGCCATGGCCTTGCTTTCAGAACATATCTTTATGACCTTCAATGATATTTGCACCACTACCTGCCTCCTACTGAAACTCAGATCATTGTGTAAACCTAGACTCCTGACCTAGGAAACTGTGGAGTCGAAGTTACTTTTTAGAAAATGTTCAGATGACATTTGAGTCTGTTGTAAGCAAATGGTCTGTCAATGTTTCCTATCAAAATCAGGCAGGCTGTAATCATTACTAAGTAAAAGTAAAAATTCCATTTGTTTACCATAGGCTAGTGCTGAGACTACAAAGATGAATGGGCTTACTCTTGACTCTGAAGTTCACAGTCTTTCCAGGGAAATAGATGGAATACTAGTGATATCCAGTGTGGCAACTATGATTGTAGCAGATCATGGGACCACTCTGGAAACCCAAAGGAGGGGAACCAATTCAGTTTGGGGAGGTTTTGCAGAAAGAATGACACTCAGGCTAGAGCTGGACTGGGAGAGGCTCTGAGTGCCATGGTAAAGATATTGGACTTGTTCTATACATAGCAAGGAGCCATGAAGCAAGAGGCTAACATAATAACATGGCAGTTTTAGAAAGATAACTCAAGTGGCAAGTGTATCAGTCAGCTATTGCCACAATACTGCTGTGTAACAAACTTTCCCAAAAACATAGTGTCTGAAAAGAGCAAACATTTATTTTTCCCTTATATGTCTATAGATCAGTTTTGGCTCTGCTGAGCCAAAGGGATCAGCTGAGCTTGGTTCTAGGTTGTAAGATGCATTCAAGTCAGCTCCAAGTGTTTTGTCATTTTGAGAGCAGTCACTATCTAGGGCGTATTGTTCTTGTAGCACATCAACAGAGCATAAGTGTGGGAATGGAAAAATGCAGTACCTCTTGGGCCTCAATTGAAGGCTACCACCCATGTGCACATACGCACACACTCACATTCCATTAGTCAAATAGAGTCACATGGCTGAGTCACACATTAATTCAATGAGGAAATACACTCCCCTTTTAGTGGAAGAGACCTCAAAGTCACAAGGCAAAGGGTGTCAGTGTATAATCCAAATACAGAGAGGGCATGAAGAATTGTAAACGGTGATTCATTCCACTACACCAGGAAGAGAACAAGCTGGGAGTGAAGAAACCATAGGCAGCTCATGTGGAGTATGGTCTATGTAAAACAGAAGAAAACAATCCATTGAGCGACACAGAGAACTTTTCTGAAACTGCATAGTCCAACCAAGTTGGCCTCACCCATCTAGTCAGAACGGGGGAAACTCTAGCTAGAACGTTATTAAATGGTTGGTTGAAACATTTAGGAATTCCCAGTTGAATTATAGTCTTGGCAGCAGCTGCCTTCCAGACCCATCTGGTTTGAATTGGCAAAACTGCAGCTGTGCTTGTTGGTATGGGTGAGCCTTTCTTTTGAGTAATGGGCCTGCATGGAAGGGGTGGAGACGGGGAAGAGAAGGATGAAACTGTTGTCATGAAAAACGGGTAGAGAGAACAAGAGAGCTACTACTGTTTCACTTTGCAACATGGAACCGGGCCTGTGGTTCTGGACTGGTGGACAGATTCTTGTAGGATTACTGGGTCTCCTCTGCTTCTCTTGAGCTGTTGTACCCAGCAGATGCTGTCACATCACATACTTGGGTTATGAATTGATTGTTTTGCTTTTATGGGGCTAGGATAATTAGTTTCACATTTTTAATTTATAGCATCAGCTAAGCTTTTTAATCCGTTATTTATGGCAAAGACCTAAGAACTAAATTGCCTCCTACCCGCCCCCCCCCCCACACCTCAGAAAGCATTTCGGTCCCACAGTTTGTAATCAGTTGTTTGGCTAAGACATGTGGCCTTCTTAAAGGAAAACTTTTCTCACAGAGGAGTTGCTGCAACTTCTTTGGATTTCTTCCTATGTGAGTCCTGGAAACCCTGAAAAAAAAAAGCCTCAAATGTTTAAATGGAGTAATGTTTGTCTAAAGCTCTGATTTAGAAGAAAGTGAAGCTGGCAGGGATGAGAAAGTCATGCCAGAAAAGTTCCATTTCAAGAAAGACTCTTGTGTTGGGTCAGATTTTCTATCTTTGTCCACTCCCTCTGCGGTACTCAGGTATATTGTTTGTTTTTGTTTTTGTTTTTTTTCTGAAATAACTAAGGAACATTGAGCATATGAGAAGTGAACTCAAGGAGCTGGAATATGTGAGGAGAAGTCTGTGCTGGGAACCAAGGGTCTTGGAGATTAGGCAAGTGAAGGATGAAGCAGTCTGAGAGACTCAGAAAGCATTCCGATATACTTCTAGTTTATTTCATAGGGCTCCTGATGCATCTGGTCTGGTTTGAGAGAGCAGCTGCAAGGTTTTTGGCATCCTCCTCCCGTTGAGTTGTATTGATGGCCACACCATAAGTCACTTTAAAAAAAAAAATCACAGTCACAGTTGTAGATCTGGAAGGACAGGATACCCCATAGCTCACATTCAGCGTTGGTGAGATGATACAGGGGGAACGTGGACGGCTTCCAGACGGGTAGCCCCCGTGGTAGCTTGAGCTGTGAGTTGCCGTTTCAGCTTCGATCCCGACTTTGATTCTTTGCCCAAGTCCATTTGAGCTGGAGTGCTGAAGAGTTAAAGATGAAGAACCAGACTGCGGCAGGAGCCGCTCCTCCAGGACAAAGGAAAGCACTGATGCTGAGCTGGGGTCCTCCCCCTTCCCCTCCACCCCCCGCTCCCATAGAGGCTGAGGGGTCTTAATGTTTACTGAATGTTAAATAAATACCAATTGAATCGTGTGTTTAATGAGGTGTATCAAACATGTAATAAGATACATATCTATTAAACAGTTGTGAAATCTCAGTAAATATGTTCTTAATAATAAAGGATGCAGATGGCTTACAGATTGGACCAAAGAACAAAGGCTAAAGGAGCTTATGGAAGGAATAGGAGAGCCATCTTCTGAAAACTGAGAAGACAGCTGATTTTCAGCCAGAATTTGATACATGTATCTGTGCTCAATGAGCGCAAAAATGGGACCCAGGCCCACAAAGGAGAGGACTATAAACTACGAAACCTAAAGACTAGGAGAAATAGCAACTAAAATTAAAGAGAGAAAAATGGTTGCTCACAAAAATGTCAGCAAGATTTTAAATATACCTTCAGGTTTTAGCAGGATACAATTCTCAGTATCACACATTTACCCCTTGAATGTCCCCAAACTGCAAGGACCAGCCAAGTATTAGAAAACAAAAGAGTCACATGATATGTAGGTAAAGGATTATTAACTTGTTTTTCTTTCTCTAAAAAGTGGTAATTATCATATTATATTGCAATATGCTATTGAAGTTACATCAGAAAACTACTATTGAAAAATGATCTCTTTCTCCTTGCACGCATAGGTCAGGCTAAGAGTCTGGTCCAGTGTGATTATTTGTCAAACAATTGATGCTTAGAGTTGAGAGGAAAGAGGGAGAAAGCAAAATTTGCAGAGCATGGGCAG
The DNA here is from genome assembly GCF_030028045.1 of Hippopotamus amphibius kiboko. NCBI lineage: Eukaryota > Metazoa > Chordata > Mammalia > Artiodactyla > Hippopotamidae > Hippopotamus > Hippopotamus amphibius. The sequence continues at coordinate 15,949,996 of NC_080201.1, read as the reverse complement.
GGTGTCTTACAGTGAAATCTGAAATAAACATGAAGCTTATGACCATGCTTCCCATCCTTTCGCGAGTCTTTGCACACAACAAAAATGATCCTGTTTGTTCAGCACCCTAGAATAATCAAAGCCCCGGTCCTATCAGCTCGGGGACTCTGATCCCTCAGGCATTGCCTTACTAACTTGAGGGCAAAAAAATCACTATCTCGTCGTACTATTTGGGAAGCTGTGTCCTAGACCATACAGAGAACTAGAGCTTCCAGACCCCAAATGTAACATTCTGTCTTTCCAATCAGAAACAATTCCAGCTTTGAAGTAGCCCAAAAGTGTGTAGATGTATATACAAGGATAATAATTGACATTTTGATTGCTTTCTGTTTGACACTGTTCTAACTGTTTACATGTATTAACTTATTTCAATAACACAATAACTATGAGTTCGATGTTACCATTACCTCCACCTAAGAAATGAGGGAATTAGAGGGACACAGAGACTCACTTCCCCAAGATCCCCCAGCTGGTCAACAGCAGCACTGAGGTTCAAGGCCAGCTAGTTTGGCTGGAGAAGGCATATTTGTAACTCCTACTCCCTATTGATGCTTTCTAAGAATTTTAAAGTTGTGGGTCATGGAGAAAAGCCCATTTGTAGAGTATATTGAGGTAAACCGTGGAGGCAGCTCATAGCCCCAGGCGTAGGGCTAGGGACAGAGCAGCAAGTGGGCTGAGTGGCTCTATATCACCCACACTGGAGCCCATCTGCACTATACCCATGTGCCGTGGCACACCAGACAGGAGGTTCTGCTTTCTATAGCTCTTAGGATGTTCACAGCAGGGTTATTTACAATATCAGAACAAATGCCGTGGATAGACTAGATGCATAATAGAAGTGGATAAAGCCCATATGCTAACATCCGGGGAGCCTTTACAAAGTTTGATGTAAAGGTATATTTTTTGGCAAGGAGAGATGTTCATGATATATTACATAAAAAAAAAAATCAAGTGACGAAACAGGATGTAGAGTTTGATCTCTCATTTTTTAGAAAAGGAGGTAGGTAGGTATGTAGGTAGATCGATCGATCAATTGATCGATCTAGAGAGAGAGAGAGAGAGAGAGAGAGACAGGCTTATAGAATAGTCACCAGATGTTTACAGTTGTGATCTCAGGATAATGGGCTTATAGGTGGTTTTTTGTTCCTTTGTTTTCTTTTTCTATAATGAGCATGGATGACTTGAAAGTTTTTTTTATAAAGTCACCTGTTGAATTCCTACAGAAGAATTATTAATGTTCAGGTTCCATTTCAGTCTAAACATAGTTTCCCCAGACCAGTGACTTTCAACCTTTCACTGTCGTCGTTTTTAGCAGCAGAATTCTTTTGCTAATAAAATCTCACTCATAGCTTCAATATATAAAAACAGATCAAATAGAACTTCTCTGATTGAAGCCAGATGTGGGGCCCAGAGCCCACCACCCTCTTACTTTCCCCCTTCCGCACCACCCCAATTCTTCAGTGGGCCTTTTTCACAAAATGCTGCCCTGGACCGCTACAGGAGAATCATGATAACCCCAAAAGCATGCTTGGAAGGAACAAATATATTTAAATAATCAAAATAACAGTTGAGAAAAATAATAGAAAACGATTGTTTAAAAAAATAGATTCTTTGTGATTTAAATTTAAACGCATAGACTTCTTTCAGATCCTGCTCTATGGGCACTAAATAGGGGTGACCAGGTGGTTTATTCATGAGGCAGCCTCCTTGCATCTAACATGATGCCTTTATCAGAGATACAGGTAAATTTCCCCTGTTGCATAGTTTTACTTCTACTGTTTGACTTCTGCTCATTTCTATATTGTCCTTAAGTACTACTGAACCTCAATAAGAGTCCAGAAAGAATTTGAATGCCTAGAAACTCTATTTTCCTACACCTTGTTTAAGCTTGCTTTCATAATATTTTCCTGCCTCTTAAAGGGGCAAGTCAATTTCAATTGGTAGAAAAAGATTTTTAAAGAAAACTGGGTTGTTTATCCAAAGAACATGGATTCACTCATCTGAGATATATGCACCCCTGTGTTCACTGCAGCATTACTTACAATAGCCAAGATATGGAAACAACCTAAATGTCCATCCGTGGATAACTGGATAGAGAAGATGAGGTATATATACACAATGGAATACTACTCAGCCATAGAAAAGAATGAAGTCCTGCCATTTGCAACAACAAAGGCAGACCTTGAAGGTATTATGCTAAGTGAAATAAGTCAAATGGAGAAAGACAAATGCCATATGATTTTACTTGTCTGTGGAATCTTAAACAAAAAAATGAACAAAGAAAGTTAAACAAAAACAAACGTGTAGATACAGAGATCCGATTAGTGGTTACCAGAGGGGAAGGGGGGTGGGGTGCTGCCCAAAATGGGTGAAGGAGGGCATCTGTATGCTGATGGACGGTAACTAGATTTGTACAATCAGTTTGTAGTACACTACAAGATGTCAAATTACAATGCTGTATGTCTGAAACTTCTATAATAAAAAAAGGAAGCTGGGTTGTTGTTTTTTTCATGCGATATTGTCCCAAACAATCAATATTTGTGACTGATAAATAATGCCAGTGTGAAATAGACCAGCACCAAGCCTCAAGACTGCCCTTATGTGGACTTTCAATCTAAACCTCATCCTCTGTTTCTCTAGAATGAACCCAACAGTCAACGAAAGAGATATCTTTCTGCTTGTACTTATCATTCATTCTCAAGAGGAAAGCTGAGTAGATCCCTAAGAATTGGGTGAATCATCATGCAATCATCGGAGGGCTATTGTTTTGTTGCCTTTGCTTCCTAACTGTTCAGGAAACCAAAATAATATTTGAAAAAAAAAACTTTCCGAAAAAGAAGCCCAGATATTCCTATTTCTTTCCTCTTTTCATAGCTTCCTTGTCTTCCATCTCTGCTGTTCCCCCACACCCCACAGAAGAGTAGCCTCATGACTCTTAGAAAGGATTCATTGTGACACTGTGAGCTCAACTCCACTGAGCTGAGTTGAAATCTCGTTCTGTATGCTACAGGTTATTAGGGTTAGCCGAAAGAATGTACATTTATTTACTGAAGGTACTTTATAAATCAATACCTTGTTTTTGAATTCAGGTCAATAGGAATAACTCTGAAACACAACCAACAAGTACAGCAACCCTAAAACAGCACTTTCAACTTATTGATTTTCAGAAAAGTATCTTTTCCTGGCATTATTCACACACCCTTGATAAGCAACTCAATGCAATCAAAAAATTTAATGGATTTTTTAACCCCCTTCCCAAATATATATATTTATATATTTGTCAACATGTCTTTGAATTGCAGCCAGTTGTTGAAAAAGATAAGTTGGGCAGAGGGGTGTGGGGGGAAAGGAGATGAAAGATGGAGTTTGCATTTATTTCTTCTGCTTTGTATAGGGAAACATTTTGCTGATTCACTGTTAGAGCACAGCTAACCTCATCCACCAGTTGCTAACCATTTAGTTTCATTCAGTCTTTGGGTGATTTTAGATATTTGCCTGACTTCACTGAGAAAATTTTATTTCTTCTCATGCAACAGTATTTATCAAGTACTTAATTGGGCATGGTCTTGACCTCGGGCACTTCAAAAAGCAAACGTAGCCGGAATAATTTTTACCTTCCTTTCAGGCCAAGTATTCTTAATCTGGGGTGCCCACAGACTTCAAGGTCTTAGGGAATCCCCAAAGTTGTTTACAAGCTTCTGTGTATGTATATGTGTATACATGTGTTTGCATGCGCCTTTCTTGGAGAAGGGAGAACATGTGTGGTTCTTGGAAGAACCATGACCCTGAAAAGGAGATGAATCAGAGCTCTAAAGCAGCACTTCTCAAAGTGTGGTCTGGGAACCCCTGGGTTTTCCGTGGTCTTTCCGTGGCCTCTGAGGCCAAGTGATTTACATATTAATACAAAGACATTATTCTTCACTCTCACTCTCTCACAAGTATATAGTGGAGTTTTCCAGAGGCTACATGACATATCATATTGTAGCAGATTAAATGTAGAGACATCTGAGAATCCAGCTGTCTTCTCCAAAACTAGATATTAGAGCTTTACAAAAATATGACACAGTGGCACTCTTCTCACTAAATTATTTTGGTTTGGGAAATATAATTATTTTTATGAAAATAATTTACTTATGTTAATATATAATGGGTATCTTATTTTATTTTTTAAATGAATTAATACATATTTTTTAAATTTCTTTTTCAATCTCTAATATATCCCTAGATATAACTCAGATAAACAAAAGCTCTTTAGAATCCTTAACAATTTTTAAGAGTGTAATTAGGCCCTTAGACCAAAAAAGTTTGAAAATCACTGCTTCAAAAGACTTGGGGCTTTCTCTGAGCAATACTAGTAGACAAAAGTAAAAATTAAAATAGTCTGATAATTAATTTTACAAGTAGACAGTTGTGCTGTGTCTAATATATAGGGTTGAATCATATGAAACTGTCAACATGTAACTATTATTTGCCTACAGAAATGGTCATGTCATGTGGTAAACCTTGTAAAAAGATATTATTATTAATCTACCAGATGGGTTATAGTTGCTATGGCATTTCAGGGTCATTTGGGCAGTGTTGGTAAAACAGTTTCACTGCTGTATCTGCACACTCTTATCCAGGTTCCTTGTGTAAAATAACTGTTTTTTCCTAAGTATTTTATTCATTAAGTTTGGTTATAAAAGTAATACATGACCTAGGAGAAGCACAGAAAAGTACTAGAATGGGCATCGACAATTCATCTTCCAGAGACAGCTTCCTGTGGAGCTTTCTCACCAGCATATTACTAATCTCACTCAGTTTTCTAGGCATATTTTACCTAAATAAGAACATGCTGTATTTTTCAATCTTGAATCCTACTTTTGTCTTTTAATGCTATTATATAAACATATTTCCCATTTTATTTAAATCTTTTCATTTTAAAAAAGTAAATTTTTTTTCTGTTTAGAAAAATTAACATGCAAATTTTCTAATCTTTGAAAATATAGAAAATTATAAAGAATTAAATTACTCTACATGTCACCACCCAAAATAATCATGCTTATGATTTTTGTATTTTTCTCTATTTACACATGTGTTTTACACACTTGATATCATATTCTTTACACAGTTTTATATTCTCTTTTTCCATATGATGAACATTTTTTGTATCAGTGGAAAACTTGCCATAAACGGTTTGTTTACAGAATATTTTATCATATGTGTGTAACATTAGTTATTAACTATTCCACTATTTATTTTTGTATTTTTGACACTTTTTCACAAGCACAAATAAGGCTGCTGTGAACATCTTTGGGCAGACATAAATCTTTTTCTCTACTGGAAGTCTTTTCACCTCATTTCTCAAAAATGGAATCCCATTTCAATGCAAAGGCTCTTCACACAGGTATGCCTCTGATAGTGTTAAAGCACAGGGGACAGTAGAGAGAATGTGCTAGAGAAAAAGGGCAGCTGCCTTAATTCTATAGGATAGATTCCTAGAAGTAGAACTACTGGGCCAAAAAGTTGGTACATACATTTGGCTGTTTCTGGCTAAACTGTTTCCCAAAAAGTTGTGCTGATTTACATTTCCATCTGCCATGCTGGAGAGGCTGTTTTACTTATCCATGCCACAACTGGGTTTTCTCTAACTCATCCTCTCCCCTCCACTCCCCTCTGCTCTCCTCTGTTTTCCAAATGAACTTAACAGGAAAAAAAAGGTTAGCTTGTTTTAATGTGCATGACTTTAATCTTTAATGATGTAGAAATTGTTTTCCCAAACATTCTTTGCTGGCCACCAACTGTGCCTCTCCAATGAGTCACTTTTATTTTCAAGGTGGCTGGATAGCACTAGAATCAAACCTTAATATCACTAGTCTGTAGTCAGAAAATGAGCAAAGCCAACTGGTCTGCAGGGTACTGAACTCATTCTTTTGGGTTCATTATTACCTGTTTGCTAACCAGATGAACTAATGCCAATCAAATGCCAGTGTTTGAAATATCTCTGGCCAAAAGCATAAAATGTTGAAACTACAAGTAACCTTCTCATTAGACCCTGCACTGGTCAGTACCCTACTTCAGTCTAATTTGGGGCCCTAGAATTTAAGAGGAAAGTGAATAACTTTAAAAGAGCAGTAACAGAAGAGTAAACTTGAAACAGGTCTTATTTAACTGGAAACGCGTGCGTATCATCTAGTACCTTGCGGGCTCCTTCCTCCGGCTTGAGGTCTCTTGAAGGACCTGGACAGCCTTTCTCTGTGGAGGTGTATCAACATATCTGAAATAGTACATCCTAGAAGACAAAGGTCATGTTTAGTTCTCTTTTTATAATTCTGCACAAATAGATCCCTTCTACGCATTCTGTTTGGTTGTATTTTGAGATTGCGGGCACACGTAGGAACAGAAGAAGGAGAATGGGGAGAGAAATTGTAAATATATTTAATGGAAAAAAACACTGAATATATGATAGTAAAGGAGAGGACTCCAGATGCCAGTAAGAATCTTTGAATGAAAGACCTTGAGAAATCCTACCTATGATGTAACCAAGCTATGGCCTAGACAGGAAAGGCAATAGTAAACTGTAAGCTTCCCTAGGGATATGAAGAGATCAAAATTGAAAGGGAAACACCCTGACATAGATGTCTAAAAACAGCAGACTCCCTGTTTTCCTGTGTTCTGTTGACCAGATCTCTTTATTAACTATCTCCCAGGCCTCACCAATGTCAACAGTGGTTCACAGTGATGACCTGAGGGCAGAGCGAGATCTCAAAGTGCCCTCTGACTCATCAAAGAAATATTAAATTAAATGTATTTTGTTGTGGTCTAATTCTTTTAAAATTGGTAATCCATGTATGGTATAGATGATAATTCCCCATTAATCCAATATCTTATTCGACCAGAGCAATCTTTGAGCCATCCATTTCCCAAACGCAAGAAAGAGTTGACACTAGTTTTTAAATGTCATTGAGTGTACATCAGTTGCATCTCTATTGTACGTCGCTCGAGGAATTTACATAAGCACGGCTGAATATCTGTTGTTTTCTTTCTGTGATAAAAGTTCATTTTTAAAGCCTCAAATTGCGATTTGTCAAAGTCCATTTGCCGGTTCTCTAACAATTTCAGCCAAATAGTAAATTGTATAACTGTCTGCATCATTTGCATACATAATCATGTTAGAGTGATGGTGTAATCTAGGCACATCATTTATGAGAAGAGGGAACAATAGCAGCGAGCTTCCAATTCTTGGGATACTCAGAGTAATTTATTACATGGCTGATGTTTTCTTTCTAATTTCCACCAAATGATCTCTCTTAGAATGATGAGCACTAAGGATGGCTGTCCCTTGTGTATTATCTTTACTGCTTTCCTAATCTTGAATTGAGAGCCAAGATGAGCACCATGTTACACGTCTGCTTCATTCACACACACACACACACACACACACAGTAATTTCAGTCCAAACAATATCACAAGAGTTCAATGAAACATCCTCCTGAAATGGTGCCCCTGTGTTAAGTTAATTTGATCTCTGGGTCTAGTTATTGAGTATTCTTTTCTGTGCATTGACAATTTGCCAATTGCTTGCTTCCTATTTTTAATCAATCTTGCAGATAATTTACCAGCCAACTAAATCGTTTTACTGGCCTATCACACTTCTCTACCCGACAGAGAGCAAAAGTAAATACAATCAGTCTTGTGTTGCACCATCAGAAATTTATGATGACCCCAGGCAAGGAGCTTTCTGCAAGACTAATTTATGTGTAGTCACATCTGTCACTGTGGCACTTGGACACATCTTAGGCTTTTGGATTAGTTATTCCTGGTAACTACCTTGTGAGATCACAAGGTGGGTCAGATATACCCTTTCTCGAGAGGCCTCTGAAATTTCATTAGACGCCTACATGTCGGGACTCAGCCCTCAAGTCAGGAGTACTGTCCAGACCACTGATCAGGGTCACCTCAAGTCCTAGGACTCAGAATCTCCGCCAGACCCAAATTCCTTTCTCCATTTACTAATTTCTTCCCCCACAGTAAATGCAGAGAGGAAATCACTTTCCTGGGGTCATAAAACAATTCAGCAGCAGTAGGATTACGCTCCCTTGTAAGTTAATGATAAACACAGACTCGGACCTGGATTCTTATTCTGACTCAGCCATTTATTAATGGTGTGACTTTGGGCAAGTTGCCTACCATCTCTTGCAACACTGCCATCTTTTTGAAAATGAGGGAAGCCGTGCTTATCCTTTGGGGGTTATTGTGAGTGTCGAAGTAGTAACAGGTCCCTGTCTAAGTGTTTTTTTGGGCTAGGCTATTTGTACCCCTTCCTGTGTTTAATTCATACCACAGCCTTGTAAGGGGTGGAGGGTGTCTCTGTGTAGAACTCCTGGTACAGAGTCTACACTCATTATCATCAGGATGCTGTGTGGTAACATTATTATCAGCATACTATACAGGAGAGAACATCACCGTGGTTGTCTTTCTTTCCTGCTGTTTATTTACTGGAAACATCTTGGAATTCAGAGAGGAATCTTTTCAAGTCAAGTTGCAAAATTACAAGTTAACAGAATTTGAGATAATTTTGGCTTAAAATACTGAAGCGTAGGCAGAGAGCAATTGATGAAGCTCTCTGCTGACTCTCAAGACAAATCCACATAATCTCAGCTTTCATACATAAGCCTGAAACTCACCAGATCCAACTCTCTCCCAAGTTACAAATGCACAATTTTCACTGCCTCCAGCAAGAGTTACGCTCATGTACGACGGAACATTATTGAATGGTGGTTTTATACACATAAAGCTCTTAGAATAGCACGTGCCCTATAGCAAATGCTCAGCGTTAGCTAGTATTGTTACTATCGGTATTGCCCTACTCCCATCCCACCCCACTAGTTATGTTTGCTGCATCAGCTTCTTAACATCCAGAGCTAGAAGGGTTCTCCTGTCCAGTACGAGATTTGTTTGAATGGCTTTCATGTTTTTATGGTCTAGTGATACTACATAACTTTCCATAAATGTTTATGGAACAGAAACAAATGTGGACAAGGCATCTCTGGAGACAGAAAGATGAGGAAGCCTTGAATCCTTACCTCAAAGAGCTTATACTCTGTTGAAGGAGAGGACATGGACTGTTCATAAGACAAGTCAAACTGTGGGAATTTTTTAATATAATGTATGTGTGTAAAGTGCAACCGGAAGCTGGGGGGTATTGTAGAATTGACCTGAGAGCATGGCCTTAAAGGATTAAGTTATCCTTCCTTCCTTCCAGCCATCTATTCGCCCTTCCCGCTAAGCACCAGGCACTAAGTGACAGGACCACAAAGTCAGTGGATGCATGACCTCAGCTGTCAAGGCCATTCCATAGATATGGAAGAGATGCAGGTGTAGACCAATGGCTGTTGGAGAGTGGAGTGAGTGTTTGTAAAGTAGTCTCCAGGAGGGGCTCTAGGAGCCCAGAGGAGAGTCATCTAACCTGGAATGAGAGGTCAGGGAAAGCTTTCAGGAAGAGGTGATGCTTGAGGCAAATTTTGAATAATAATGTGAGAAGATCAACAAGAGGAAGAAAAGAAGAAAGAAAAAGAAGCTAGGTCACGACATGGAGGCAAGAAACTTGTTGGAGCTTTATGGCAGTTCAGAACACGCAGGAGGGCTGGGAATGAAAGCAGAGTAAGGCGGGCAGGATGGTTAAGACTTCAACGGGGGAGGAGGGGAGCAAAGGAGGGAGCAATTCCAGACACAGGGACCAGCATAATCACAAGCGCAGAGGTATAAAAATTGAATTACGTGAAAGAAGGCCAACAAGCGGTGTCACTGGAAGAGAGGCGCGTCTGGAAAGGTGAAATGGGGCGAAGTCCATCTTCCTCCTGTGGAATTCCTGTCTGGCTCCTTCAGCACCATCTGGCTGGCCCAGTTCTCAGTGGTACAGTATAGTCATTCTGATCCAGCAGCCCTAACATCCTCCCCCGCCGTACCAATGGTTTTATGACTTTGATTTTGATTCTGGGCCAACTTGGCCATATGGCTGGGCTGCCTTAGTACAGAAACTCTTTGAGCCATTTGCCCTGAGTAATATTCATATTTTCTTCTTGGGCTTCAGATCTCTCTTCCAATGTGGCTTTTGATTGGCCTCCCACTTTGGCCAAGAGGTAGCATCAGAAAAAGATGGTTAGGAAATAAATACCTGAAAGATAGGTGGTTCACAATGAAGGCATTCTTTTAACAGTGCTCATTCTAGAGAATTTCAAGGGCTTAGAAATATGGGGTCTTACCCAGATATTGGCCACATCTATGAGTTCTAACAAGGTTTGTATTCTTGTACATCATCCTGAGGGAAGGAGTGAGGGTTGGGCTGAAGCAGCTATGGAAGGAATGATAGAGAGCGCAAATCTTTGCATTTCAACGTCTTTTTTAAAAGATGATCACGTGAACCACAGGAAAAAAAGCCTCTTCCCATTGATGTATGTTCTTGGTGTTTTCTGGGAATTTTGTCAATCTTCAGAGAACACTCTGATCATTTTTAGATTGCATTAAATTCCTCAGAAGTACTGGCATGCCATAAGTGCCTTTCATTTTTTTTTAATATATAGTAAGTATTAATAACTGACAGAAGTTTTTTTTCTAATAAATTTAGCCCCAAAAATGCCTAGTTTGTACCTAGCTCTTTGTTTGCTATCGTAGATGTCAATGAAACACAGTACCTTTCTTTAAGGAGATTTTGTATAATTCAGTACTACCTAAAACAAAACAAAACAAAAACAGCAACCCTTCCTCTTTCCTATTATTTTAAAGGATTTGTTACACTCCTTCCTTACTCTAGAAGAGTCTCTCGCAGACCAAGACAGTTTGAAGGGTCAAGTCTAAGATGTTTTAACAAGATTTTCTTCTCAAATGGACATCATTAAATCCCTTTGAATTCAGTGAACTGGCCAGATTTATTTCAGAGCAAAAGGAAATTCATTTGAAATATGCAGATTGTTCATAGATAAAATTACCACAATTAATCAGGCTTTTTTGGTTGAAACTAACTGGAACCAAACTCACATTAGCTTAAGTAAAAATAGAAATGTATTACTTCATATACCAAAATGCCTGGGGTAGGTGGCTTCAGGCTTAGCTGGATTCACCAGCTCAAACAGTAACATCTATCTCATTTCCCCTCTCTCCCCACACCCACCTAGTTTCTGTTTGCCTCATTTCCAGGTGGACTATTTGCATGTGGTAGTCCCTGGTAGCTCCAGGCTCACATCTACCAATATAACCACTCCAGGGGGAGAGAGCCTCTCACTGCCCAAGGTCCTGGATTGGACTCTCATTGTCTCAGGTTGGGTCCATCATTGTGGACAATGGTGTGGTATCCAACTGCCAGGCTTGGGTCAACCTTGAACCTGGGGTTGGATCAGCCCTACCCAAACCAAATGGACTGAGAGCAGAGTAAGCTACCTCCCCCACAAAGAAATTTGAAGTGCATGCTCCAACAGAAAGGGAAGAAAGCAAGCAACAACCGTTGTCCATTATAGTCACCTCAGTAAATTCTAGCGTATTAGAAAATCAGGTGGTACAGTCAGGTGAAGGGCATAAAGTTAGAAATTAACAGTAGTGATGTGAGTGGCAATAGAAAAAAAGTAAAATATGTCATCAAAAATCGGGGTGTTTTAAAATCGTTAAATGCCAAATAGCTCCTTTGTTTGGAGTATTTTCACCTTCTTTAAGAAATTAAACTATAACTGGCCCAGATGATTCCCAAGCTCACTTTAAGCCAAAAACAAACAAACAAATCTATAACTCTATGTATTGGTTAGGTTGATCAGTTCATTGTTTTGGAACAATCTAGAAATGGCTTTCAGGTCATAGAGCTAGATACACGACATGATACTGTGTAAACAGTCTCCTTCAGGGAATTTTTTATTTAATATCATTTTGTAGAAGAAGCCAAGAGAGAATTCAACTCTATATTTGGGTGAAAATATATCACACCGTTTTTCATATGAGTATTTAATAATATTAAATTTTTCCTTCAAATTTATAATCACATTCTCACCATAACTCTAAATGTATGAAATAGAAATTCATGAAGGAATTTTATGGGTAAAATAAAAAGTATTCCCTAGAAATATATAGTAAAATAGCTGATTAATTTTTAATTATAAACTTTTAAAAGCCAAATAATAAAGTCCAAACGTGAGACTAGAAATTCTACCAATTTGATTTGATTTATTACTATGAGCCTAAATTCTACTTGTCTGGAAAAAATTACAATTTTTTTTTTTTAGTTTATTTCTCTCTTTTTAACACTGGTGTGTTTTATGCAAACAAAACCTCTCACAAAGACACATCATTTTATTCTATTTTTTTCCATCATGCTCACATGTCCTTTCATTTCCATTTCCTCCATGTGGAACATTGATTACAATAAAAGGCAAACATCTATTTCACAAATTGACAAGAGCGGTGATTCTTTTTTTAAAGATCATAATAGATACAGAGTTATCAGCTTTAGGGTTATTTCATGGACCTTTTTTTTTTCTTTTAACTAAGTACTGCCAGTCTAAAAAACACTCTAACTCATTTCTGAAGTAAAAGTTGCATAGAATTCAGCAGCACATCAAGATTGCAACAACCTTCACTTTGGAGTTAGCATTGTTCATGCTCTCATTGTGCATCTGAACTCTTGTGAGGCTACCTTTTCATCCACCAAGGCCTCCCAAAGGTACATGTTTTAGCGATGAGATTCACCAATTTTTCCTCATTCCAGAAAAGATAGTAGCCGACTGTCTCTCTCTAGCGGACTCGGTGATCTTACCTTGAGGTGTTAAGAATCGCTAAGGGCTATAAGGACTTGTGTAAATTACAGCCATGCAGAGAGGCATTGAAAAATCAATAAGTAATGAAAGAGTGCTGGAGTGAAGTAGCCAAGAGAGCAATGGGTGGGAAACTCCCAAGGACACAGTTTCATTTTGTCAAAAGGTAAAAGAAGATGTTCTGATGCGTTTCCATAAAACGGGCTTCCTTTGAAACAAGAGGCTATTGGCATAGATGGCAGGAGGGTCACCCCAACAAGCCACTAAACGTACGGACTGTGGACTTCTTGGTACAACGGTTTATTTTAGACAACCATGCACTTTATTCCAGTTAAGCAATAAATACGGCATTTTCTTCATCACTTTGGGTGTCTGCCCCTCCATAGTTTTTCTATCCCCTAGATACCCCATTTCCTCCATTCTGTAAGGGGCCATCCATATTGCCTCCACAAACCATCCTCATCCTTTCTGATTGTACGTTAGCAATGTTTCCCAAGAATGTGATGGTGTGGTTGAATCTGAACATCGGTTCCCAAGGGTTCCTACCCATTCATGGATGACTCTGGATACACACAGCCTGGAGGCTGGAGCTCTGTAGTCTAAGGAACATTCATAGTGTTAAGAGTCCCTGAGTTGACAATTAAATCTGCTGCTTCTTTTTCTTTCTTTCTTTTTAAATTTGAAATGACATCATATTGATACTTTTAATAGTGATGATTTATTTTGAGATGGTAGAACTGATTTTTATAGAAAGGATATTGTGGCGTATTTGAATATGGCAAAGACGTATGTTGTGGGAGGGATCCAGTGCGGTCGACTCTACTTGGGAGAACCTGCTTCCCTCCTGCTGACGGGTGACAGTCCCCTTTTATCTCTGCCCTTTCCAATGGTGATCATGCCCCTTGCTCCTTACATATCCATTTTTTATGTAAATGAAGCTATCTATAGAGAAGGATAAGCCAGGCACCAACTGAATCCCAAGGTCTAGATCAGGAAAAAGGGAACCATGAAGATGTTACTGAAGAACTGATTGAAATGATAGGATTACATTTGTGCTGTGTGTGTGTATGTGTGTGTGTGTGCACTTTGTTTATCAATAGAACAATGAAAACTGATCCTCAAGCTCTATTTTGGGTCAGTTGGTGTCACTCTAGCTATGGGAGTTGAAACTTAAAAAAAAATTATATCCGCCTAGAAGAGAAAAAAATAGCCATGAGTGTTTGTACAATTAAAAGATTTGTAGTCTTGATTAATTGTGACTTGAGTCTTAAAACACCAAATAAAATATCCTACTTATCTCCTTTCCCTTTACCGATACCCAAGTACACTTGGAACACTGACAAGCAGAATCTTTATGTCTGATAAAACAGGCAGTAACCATCGAGTAAAAAGAATTGAGATATGAACCAACTGCCAGCCTACTCCCAGCCCATTTATGATAGGTCGGGTATATTTCCTGATAATTAATGAACTAATTTTTTAATATGAGTGTCAGATATACAGCATTATAATTCAACATCTGTATACATCCCAAAGTGCTGATCTCCATAAGTCTAGTTACTGTCCATCACCATTGATCCCCTTTACCCACCCACCCCCTGAACTAGTTTAGTTATTATTTTTTTACTCTCAGGCTCTGTCTACCTATATTACGTAGCATGGGAAATGAAGACATATGTCACATGTAACAGAAATCTGTATGATTCAGGTCCCAGAAAAACTCTTTCTGATAAATAATGAGGAAGTGGTGTAGGTAACTTGGGTTGTTTGACTTTCCTCTTCTCCTTACATGAACATACAGAATCAGATTGATTTATTTTTTTTAATACATCTATTTATTTATTTATTTATTTTATTTATTGGCTACATTGGGTTTCATTGCAGTGCACAGGCTTTCTCCAGTTGCACTGGAGAAAGCAGGGGGCTACTCTTTGCTGCAGGGCACAGGCTTCTTATTGCAATGGCTTCTCTTGTTGCAGAGCACGGGCTCTAGGCACATGGGCTCAGTAGTTGTAGATCATGGGCTCTAGAGTGCACGCTCAGTAGTTGTGGTGCACGGGCTTAGTTGCTCCACAGCAGGTGGAATCTTCCCAGACCAGGGCTCGAACCCGCGTCCCCTGCATTGGCAGGCGGATTTTTTTAACCACTGCACCACCAGGGAAGTCCCTCAGATTGCTTTCTTTGTACCCTTCATACTCTGCCATGTCTGAGTGAGGGTACCAAGGTGAAAAATCCAACAGACAACAGACAAGCACTTGTGCGACTCACCACATCCAGCTTGCTTGTCTGTCCACTACGTGCTGTACTCATAGTAAATCCCTGCTGGTCATGCTCCACACCATGAACAGAGCAATACCCACCTCCTCCAACAATTCATCTGTTGATGCCATTATCCATTGTTTATGACATTGCAACCGCAGTAATGAATTGATATGTCTTGATCTTTGAAATGCTTAGACAGGAGGCCACACATTATAAGAAAAAACAATGTCAAGACAACTCTATTCAGCAGGGGTTGGAAATGGATATTGTGCAGGAAAATGCATTAAAGTTGAAGAGGGTTTTGTTTAACATGATGGCTTTAAAGACGTAAACAATTATGGTGGGCAATAACTCCTTCAATCAGAAGATTATGGAGAAGCCCCACATAGGCCAGGGTGCTGGGATGATTCCAAGTGGTGCTACCACCATGAAACACTAGGGGTCACCATATTAATACCAGTGTCTGGGCTCCATGGCTCTCCAGAGAGCCTATCATCCAGGAGCTCTTGGCTCCCTGTTTATTCAAGGAATGTTGCTCAGTGCCTATCGTTCATGACGTGTGACCCTATGCAGTTATTTCAAGCACCACTGAAACAATGGGGTAGAGTCCTCTCCAAGCCTCTTTCTGGTGAATGGCATTTTATAAGGGCCACCTAAGAGTATCAATCCATTATTTGGGGGCTAGAGGTAATTATAAGGGGCATGTAGGCCAATTAACCAAGTATAGAACATTTTCATTTAATTGCTACACAGTATGCCAATTCAAATGTTCTGCTTAATCCTGAGTCTCTCAAACCATGTCAACGCTTTTTTACTTGCCAGGATTGGTATTCTGTTGGGTGTTGACTAAAACATTAATCTCTCTTTTCCTTTGTTTCTCATCTCTTTATGTTTTCAATCCCTAATTCAGAAACTATTTCCAAAGACAAAGTTTAAGCAGTTGCCTACACGCTACAGATATGTTATCACCAGGCTGTACCACAGTCCCTGGCATCAGAATGGGAAACCGCTGGCCCAGATCCATAGGAGGCCCCAACCTCACAGTGATATGATTCTGCTTACTCCTATTCTAGTCCCAAGGATAATGCTTCCCACCTCACCATGAAAAGTAGGAAGCTGTAGTTATCTCATTTGGGGTAGAGCTTCTGAAGGGTAGGATTAAAGCAGTTGAAGATCTGTGAACAGCATTTAAACCTCATATGCACATACACACACACACACACACAAAATCAGTATTGCAAGGGAAACAGATGGCAATTGAAAATAATGGTAAGATCATAGCCTAAAGTGAACGTCTAAGTCAAAATTAATGTCAAGCTTCTGGGTTTTTTATGTGTTCTCTTTCTCTTTGATTTATTGAGTACCTAATATGCAGAGGCATGTGTCTGGCAATGGGGGAGACGGAAAGATATACGTGTGCAAAGAAGGTAACTAGTGGTTACTATGGTTTTCTCTTCCCTGTCTTCACCATTTGTGCACATGTCTTACTCAAATATATCCGTTCTTCATCCACCATTACCCTCCCACCCTGTTCAGTCATGGTCTCGTACTTTCTTCTGCATTTCCTGTTATTCTGGACTCCAGTCACTTACCTTCACCCATCCTTTTTCTCTCTCTCTCTCTAGCCCATTTCACTGTATCTAATAGCAGAAAAACTGAAATATATATTGTGGTTTGCATTTCTCTTCCCTATCAGGCCTTTCTTGCTCTGAGAAAGAAAAAACATTGATATTACTTTTATTTGTGTGTGTAGCTCTCAGTCATTTCTTTCCTGTGGGTTATCAGCCCTTGCTAGTGAAAAGAGGGGGTTCCCCCTTTTCTTCCTCTAGAACAACCATGGTTTAGTGGGAAAGTGATTTAAGATATTTCTATGCAGCAAATTAATTTTGCAAAACCAATGGTATAGAAGTAGAGAAATAAATCAAAACCATGCCAAAGGTGGTATTTGTTAAGAAGGTATTTGGGGAGACTTGAAATATGCTCCTGTCGAAACCGAAAATTAAACTCTTGTGGGTTCAACCCTTAATTCCTACCAAATTACAATGGAGCCGTTCAGGGTATAATCATATCGAAGGGCGTATTTGCTATTATTTGTTTTTTAATTTAAGTTCCTCTATAAACTCTAGGCTATAAACACCACACATAAGAGAGTTCTTTATCTCACTTGAAATAAGGAAACTTTCATTTTTAACTAAGGGGTTCACAACTTTGACGTTCCATTTCTCCAGAATTAGGAATTCTTCACACAATGACCCTTGGCTATTTGCAGCTGCCAAAGAGTGGGAAAGAAGGAGAGAGAGAATTTCTCCAAGGCTCTCTCAGAGCAATGCATGCTTAGACAAAAATTGCAATGGCATACGTCAAAAGCATACTGCTCAAGAAAGAGATTGTATGAAGTCTAGCTCCAGTTCAGTTATATCATACATTTTATTTTCTTTTTGGTTCTCCAGTTGATGTTATTACCCATAATATAATTTCTGAATCAGATAAGCATTCTCACTACATCCAAAGCTGTACTTGGATAATCCTGATGACCTCATAAATAAGAAGGCACTAAAACAGAGGTTTCTAACCAGAGGTCTGTGGACCCCAGTATTTCCATGGTTGTGCTGAAATCCCCTGAAAAATATGTAAAATATGGGACTAATATTAACTTTTCTGCAGAGGGAGTGCATAACATTTATCATTTCCTCAAATAAGTCATGCGCCCCCCACCCCAGCAGCTTAAGAATCCACTGGACTTGAGTGTCTTCTCTGAGTGAGATCATCCATGACTGAGACAGGAATCTCCTGGTCAAGCTTCATCACCGTGTGCACTAGAAAAATGTCAATTAATGATAATACTCTTAATATTGACTGTTTTCCACGTGCCAGAGCACTGTTATAAGCACATTATGTTTAGTCCTTTCATCCTTATCAGGTGGAAATTATTCTTATCCCCATTTTATAGCTGAGGATGCTGAAACACAGGCAGGTAGGCAGCTTGCCCATGGACACAAGTTGGGAAAGTGGCAGAGTTAGGACACAACCAGGGTCTGGCCCCATAGTCCCTGGGCTTAACCAGTGCTCAGCCATTCTGCATACTGCCTCTTGACTGAGGGGTCCTTTCAGACAGGGGCTGTCCCTTTCCAAACAAAACAGAAGGAGATTCTAAGGAAATGTGAGCACTAAGAAGTGAGGAAGTAAACTTCAACTTGCCTCTTCCTACTCCATGTTCCCAGGATACTGGCAATTCAGGGCAAGGCTAGCAAAATGCCAGGACGCTGCTTGGTGCTAGAGAGGGCTCCCAGTGCAGCAGGCGGGTCTGTGAGCCCAAGGGGTTGGTTGGTCATCCACCTTCAGGGCCCTTAGCGCCTCACGTTTGAAGACCACTTTCTAGTTAACAATCCACAGCCACATCTCTCCTCCCTCCGTGCCCCTGCCAGGAAGACAGGTGGAGGTCTTTTCACAGACTAGAAAACTAAGGCCCAGGGTGGTCACGGCCTAGGTTATGGCAGAGCTGTGTCTAGGACCCAGGTCTCCGGACCTTCAGTCCAGTTCTCTTTCCATTGCTCTTTGCTGCCTGGCCCGTCAGTATCACCTGGCACTGAAGAACAGAACAGCCAAGTAGGCAAGTATCTACACGCACTCAGCTCTGTTGCCATGGGTGTCTTTTTATTTGTGGCCACAGAGTAGGCACTACCCTGACCCAGTGCAACCACGTTGCTTCCACTATCGCATTTAATCCTCAGAACAACCCAATGACGTGGCTATTACTTCCTCAGTTTCACAGGTAGGGAAACTGAGACATAGTAGCACAGCTTTTAAATTACAAAACCAGGACTTCATACCCAGGCATGTCCAATTCCCCAGCATTTGCTCTTCACCGCTGGGCCATGCCACTGTCCAGGGAGACAGGAAAGAGCAGAGGAGCAGGAAATGAACTGCCCCGTCTGTATGATGAGCAATGCTTTTTTACCTTTTCCGAGGACAGGACAAACGGAAATCTGTTTCAAACACTAGCACATGAGGTTAAAATTAAAGAGGACAATTACAAGCGATTAGTCACTGGAGTGGGGCTCCATGGGCGTCTTCAAAAATAGGATCAGCTCTCACTCACTTGGACCTGGCACAGAGGAGCCATCAGAGAAGTCTTTCCTAGGCCTGTGATTCTGTGATTAACTCTTTTAAAGGAGCCAGACTGCTGAAGCTCATTAGAAACAATGGCCCCATTTCTCGGGGGCTGTCGAGTCAAGCCGGTCCTGAGGAAATTTCTTTGGCACCCAGGGATCATGAAATTAACACCAGAGCCGCTGGCACCAGATCACTCTCCTCTGTTGAGACCTCAGGAAGGGAACAGTCACTCAACCTTTTTGTCCTAAAAACCCAGGAAGCCCGGACGGCGGGTGGTTTGGGTTTCAGCACCTCTGAATACATCATTTCAAATAGCCACTCTTCCTAAATTTTAATTCATTCCAAGGTCCCAGGAGAAGCATCCTGAATGAACACAGAGGGGCCGGGAGGGCTTTGAAAGACCTGTGGGAGAAGGTGATTGGGAAGGACTCTGAGCTGGGTAGGAGGCAACAAGTGAGGCTCACGTGCCGGTGCCGGGGCGGAAGGGGCCCTTCTGTCTCTGATCCCTTCAGAATAAGCAGAGGACCTGAACAGGGGCCTTCAGGAGTTTTACACAGAACCCTGGCACCACCGACAGACAGCCAGCGCCACAGAGCTGCTGCCAGCAGCGCTTCCAAAGGGGGAGGCTAGAAGGCCACGTCTTTAATGTGCTCAGCGGGTAAAATTCCTCTTTGTGGAACCTTCCCTCGGCTTCCAACATTATGTCTACTAAAGAGTGTTTTCACAGCCCGGAGGAGGCCTGGCCCCCCTGCACGTCAGAGAGGCCATAAGGCTCCCCTCCAGAGGCGGCTGGGGATCCCCAGCAAGGGCACCGGCCCCAGGCCCCAAAGAACTGGGGTTTTTCCTCCAGCAGCAAGAGACATATGTATCTAAAGGGTTCTCGCTGAAAGAACTATGGGTCGGAAGGAGCCAGAGAAAGGTCTGACTTATAGCCACTATAAACGAAAAGGTGAGGAACTGAAAAAGAAAAAACAAAAACAGAAAAGAAGCAAGTAGGATGGAGGAGTGTAGGGGAGGGTTGGGGTTTTTTCTGTCGCAGTTGCTCTTTTGGAGATCTGAAATCTGAAAGTGTTACGTCAAAGCTTTCTCCAAATGACTTGATGAGGGTTTTTTGTTGTTGGGTTGCTGCACTCCCGGGACTCATTGGGATGGCAGGATAAAAATTAATTAGAGGCTGTTTGGAGGGGGCTTTGCAAGACAGCCTGAGGCTACGCTTCAGTCTGGTTGTTAGAAGCAATATCATCACCGCCTCCTCGTCCAAGGAACAGACCTGCACTGGGGCGGCCGGGGGGAGCCACAGAACGTTCAACACAGACATCAGAGCCAAGGCTTCCTCCCAGAGAGATTACTTACCACAAGCCAGTGGATCTACCTGCTGACAACCTCAGAAATACGTCTTGTTTCATTTTCAGATTTTTAAGAGGGGTTACATATGAAGCTTACAGAATCCTGATGAAACGGTTGGTGGAGGAAGAGGTACTTGCCTCTCTTCCATGCCTCTGAATATGACATCCCGGCCGGGCAGAGCCACCAGGCAGGCACAAGGCAGGCAAGATCCTTTCCAGGATTTGCCTCCTTCCTTTCAGGGGGTGGCAAACTGAGGAGGAGGACTCTAGAAGGTGGCACGTTTCTGCATGACCGAGGCTAACCCGTGATTATTTCAAATTCAGACAGGTTATAAGAAAAATAATGCAAGCCCTCTTCACTCCTCTGTTCTTTCTCTTTCTCCCTTCCCTTCCTCTGCCCCGTGGTCCTCATGTGTCCTCGCTTCTCTCACCCACACGTAATCCTCCTCTACTTGAAGTTCTGGTTCGGTGAGTGACCTTGAGGTTGGAATAATTGGGAACTGGTTCCTTAATTCCAGATAGAATAGTTCAAAGCATGATATTAGTCCCAGCATTTAGTCAGTCACAAGTAGCTTTTCCAGCTGTATATTTCACCCTAAAATGGAAAATGCAACGGGAGCAGATGCCTGGGTTTCCTTCTTAAGAGCACTTTTAGCCATCATGAAAGATCCTGTGCACTTCATATATATTTACCTCCAGATCACTGTAAAAATGTTAGCTAGTTAGTCCTTATAACATTTCCTGTGATGTAAGCAATAATTAAGATCCCTGTCTTATGGATGGAAAAACTGAGATTTTTCCTATTTTCCGTGTCCAGAAAAAGTCAATCTGTATGTCAGTTCAAAGAAAATTTGGAACCTCCAAAGCCCTCCCTTCTCCCAAGATTTAGCTGTGTCTGTTTTATTGCCTATGATTGCTTTCTTGCGTCAGAGTAAGGGTGGGGGTGAGGTAAAGCAATGGGAATGATTACCAAAAGAAAAAGAGCAAGCTTCCCCCCAAACAGCCGCTTCCAAAATGAATTCACCGGCGGCATCATAATATGAAATCACACCACCGCACAGCATTTCCGCAACTACCCACTTTGAAAGGTACATTCTTTAAGGTGAGTCTTGTTCCCTTGACCTCAGACAAGGAGCAATCATGGCACTCACCACATCTTCAGAAGACACAAGAAGACTTCTTCCTAGGAAGGTTTACCGTCAAACCCGAACACTTGGCTTATTTCAGAGGGGCTGTGAGGCAGTGGTGTACCAAGCTAATACTGCTTCTGTGCTCTGATTTGCTCACACATAACCAGAGAGACAAGACATAGTCCCCAGTGCACAGAGACAACAGCGGCTGGTTAGTGAGCTCAGGGCGGAGCCTGGGACCACCCTTTGCCCACTTGATCTCTGCCAAAGCAAGGTGACGGGAGCTATGTGAGGGCTGCTGTCAGAAACCAGGTACCTACTAAAGTCAAGGTCAAGGGGTCTGGTTACATAAAGCCGAATCCTCTCCACTAAATGCTTTCAAAACTAACCAGTCTGCCCGAAAATCAATCTACTGCTTTACAAGCAGCCAGCATATTTAGAACCATGGAAATTAAAGATGGAAAAGACCTATTAAGTCTTCTAGATCATTCCCTAGGGCCCAGTGCAGGCTCATTCCCTGTAGTACATTTGTTAGCACTATGTCAGGCCTAATTTCAAATGTCTCAAGCAATGAACATAAAGGAGGCAGAGACAGGGGTGTCTGCCCACGCCAGTGAACAATGATCATATGATTAGAGTTCTCCAGGCTGCTTACTGGCCTTTGGCATGCCCGGAGAGGGTTTGGATTCCCTGGGGCTTGGCCCAGAAGACACCAGCAGCTTCTAGAAAGTAGAGAACTTCTCACTTCTTTATGTGTAAGCAGAGTAACACCTTGCCTTTCGGAAGCATTGGGGCACCAGCCTCTCTGTAAATAAATTGCCATAAGGGGAGAAGAGAGAATCCAGCTGTACCAGGACTCATTTTAAAATGAAATAAATTTTACCCCCAAGGAATCCAAGCTCCTCTCTTACAAATTTTGTTCTGAGTCAGTCATGGGTTCACTAAAATGCATTCCCAACCAGTGGCAAAATGGAGGAAACATTTTCAGAGATGCCAGGGCTTTATTCTAGAACATTCAGGACCCAGTGATGTGAAAATAAGAACAGATGGTTCACAATAGCACAGTCAAGGTTTTTCTGAGAAATCATTTCTCTTTTTATCTCTGTTCCCAGCTAGAGAGGAAGCAGGTCACATCCACAGTTTCAGGTGGAAGACTCTTTAAATGAGGGTAAACAGAAGCCAAAGCTAATAGAATCCAGAGAACAAAGGGATCAGAATTGAATGCAAGCCGTGTTCTTTCTACTTCTCCGTTTTGAAACGATGGAGAAAGTCTCTTTAGATATTAACATTAAAAATTCCAACTCCGCACACTGTAAAGTCCAACTCTGTTATATGACAGGAGTAAAGTGAGAAGGGAGTCATTCACGGGTCCAGTGCAGAAACGGTGTGACAGCTCGTTGACCCCGAAGATCTCGAAAACCGGACCGTGCCACACTTCCTGGAAAAGGAATTTCCTCCAAAGAGACTCTCTTACCCCATACCTGGTGGAAGAGGCCCATCTTCTTTCCCGGATACTTCAAGCAAAACTGAACTTTTCAAAGCCTGAAGTTTGACTCAGCCCAGCAGCACGTTCGCTTGCAAAGCCCCCCATCCCCCACCCTCCTCCCCATAGCCCTGTTCTTTTCCACTTTAAAGAATTATCTCATCTCAGCATTGCTGCTTTTTTTTTTAAGTTCAATGTCAATAGCTAGTTAGGAGAGGGCAGGGGGGTCAGGGTTTAGGACTCCAAACCGTCCTTGACGTTTCTCTGTAGACGGATCTGCTGTTTGCATCAGCCCCATAAAAAAATAAAAAAATAAAAATCCCTCTTTACTATCTGAGAAAAGATCAGAACAGGAAAATGTCAGTTTGAGAGCTGACAGAATTCTGATAAGAATGAACTGGAAATGAGAGAAAGAAAGGAAGAAATGCTGTCACTCGGAGTTTTTAATTTCATGTTTTCAGACAAATATGTTTCCCGCTGAGTGTGTATGTGTTTTTCACACACGACTCTTCCGTCCCTCCACCTCTTTTCCAAACGCTCTTCTTGAGAGAAAGGCTGTCTATTTTGACTTGATTTGATTTTTACGGTCTTTCCACAACCTTTCAAAGATCTGGAAGGGTCAACCCTCCTGGCCTGAGAGCTGTGAGCACATTCACTCCACAGCATTTCTTCTAAGCCCTGGAATCGTTTCCACTTTCAGAAGTATCTATACATATTTTTAGAGTTAGGGAGATAATTTAAATTCTCAGGCTTAATTGAACCGACAGAATGGAGAGTGGAGCGCTCCAGATGGAAACACTTTCCGAGTGTGACGACCTCTGAGTTCAAATTTAATACCTACATAATAAAGGCTTGAAGATAATATAATGGGCATTGTTTCTGTTGCCTTATTTTTTTTTCACTTGTGTAGCAACTTTACTATTAGAAGAAATGGCTGGTGTTTTAAATACAGGCTACATGAAACATCAAGAAGTGACCCCCATTAAAAGATATATTTTTCATGAAGAAAAGGCCAAGTCTGATGAATAAAACACTCAGTAAGAGTTGTGTTCTTCTGAATGAAAAAAAAAACTTTTTCTGGAAACTAGGCAGTTGCCCAGTTCACCAACAAAGCATTTATTGAGCACCTACTCTATGCCTGGAGCACCTACTCTACCAGGCATTTCATATCATCTCACTTAGATATTATTATCCATATTATTCATCTCAGAAGAATGAGGTGAAGAGGGGTGGGTTTGCCCAAGATGGCACAGAAATGGCGTGACAGACCCAAAGTGCACACCTGGTGGTGTGGCTAAGCGTCCTCTGTGTACTTGCCATGGCCGGTATTTCATGATGTTGTCCTGCATCTTTATTCAGGGTGCCTTAAATGTCCTGTATTCAGCTACTTTCATCAGTTACAAAAGCTTGTTAGAGCTAGCTTTTCAAATTTAACTGAGTATTCTCTATTTTTATTTGCTAAATCTGGCATCCTTGACATCTTGGGTCTCAAGATCCCAAATCCAGAGTTTTGCCCTTTCTTCTACAAGAATAAAATGGGTTCTTCTGGACACTTGATCGAATAAGCAATGTACTCCCTAGGCCTGATCTACAGCATTTGGGAGTGGGGACTCTGCAGTTGTTGAGACTTGGGTCTCATCCTTGCTGCCCCACTTGCAAGCTTTGTGACCTTAGGCAAGATTCTCGACCTCCCTGAGCCTCAGGGTGCCTAGCTGTAAAATGAGGACAAGAGTAGTGCCTACCTCATAGGGTTGTATGGAGATTTAAGAAGAGAATTCATGTAATAAAATAACCCAATTTCTAGCACATAGTAAGTGTTCAAGAAATATTAGCTATTACCTATATCTTCAAAATTATTCTACTGTGGCTCTTCTAAAATGTAGCTCTGCTCAAGCATCCCTTTGCGTTAAAACATCAACTATCTATAAGAGACAGTGCAAATCCTTTAACTTTGTATTTAATGCCTTAGGTATGCTGGTCCCATGAAACTGGCTAGCCCTGTTCCCTGCCACCACACAGAAGACAGTCAATCAGTGTTTATCAGCGTAACCTGTTGAATACAACTCTGAACTGGCTAAGGAAATAATTACGTTTTCAGATTTAAGTGTGAATTCTTTTTCTGCCAAATAGGATTACCTGATATCGGGTCCTTGGGCTTCTTTGCCCTTTATAGGTGGATTTCACTTTTTAATTCAGGAAGCCAGGTAACTTAGGATGTTCTGGGATCCCCTGAGCAAGACCACCGCACTGGAGTAGCCAGAATGCTAGAGAAAGGGTCAGTAGGAAGATTTTGGTGAGGAAAAGGTTTTGACTGTCCACCACCCTCCAGGCTCACCACCCCTCCCTCTGACCAAGCCCCTTTGAGATCACGCCTCCTGGCTTTGAAGCAGCCAGGCTATAAACACTAAGGAGGAATTTTACTGGCCCATCCTCAACTCACTATTTTATTGTCTGGCGTTTCCGCTACCTTCTCTGGAAATTGACAAAAATATCTTCTATAAAACCGTGTTTGGTTTTGCAGGCTTGGATTCACGTGATCAGCGAGTGCTTCCTTTGTAGCTGTATTGTCTTCTCTCGCCCTTGCCGTGCTGTCTCCTCGTCACCCTGTGTTCTTGGGAAGCGTCAGCCACTGTCTGGACGCTTCCATCACTGACCTGGGTGACGCTGGGAAACACCAGACCCTGGCGGCACCCCCATGCTCAGGGCACACCCTAGAACCCCAGACATGGGACCAGGCGGGAGATTAAGTCAGAAGGGAGGGTGGGAAACAACCCAAAAGGGTCGACATGCCCCCTACGAGAGAAAAGAAGCGGTAGGCCAAAGGCTCGCCTCAGTAAAAACCAAGGATACAAAACAGGCCTCTTTGTGGACACATGACCTGCATCCCTGAGGCCCTGCTCTTTACGGATTCATGCACTGGCATAAGTTCTAAATTGCTGCCAGTTTCACAACTGTTTTTAATTTAAAGGCCTCCAGGCCATGATATTCCAGGGCAAAGAGAGATTTTTCGTCAAGCAGAGCAGAAGAACGAGATCAGAGCGCCCCCACGGCATGCCACAGCCGACTTCACCTCCTTAAGCTTGGGAAATTGTAATTAATTTCTCCCGATCTCCAAAACGTACTTCCATTCGGAGATAAGCACACATGCTGGAAACCATTCAGAGGAGCCTCCGAGGGGCAGAGCTGTCAAGCGCAGCAGCTATAAACAGAACTTCCATTTCAAAAATAGACAAGTAAAAGGACGTCTCAGAGTTTTCCAGAAGTTAAGACGACGTGTGGCGTCTGAGCTGTAACGTCAACCAGGTCTAGAGGCCGGTGGAAAGAGATGTGCTCAGTGACGCCTCAGAGCCAGAGTTCATGCAGACAGGGAATGCCTGGCAAATCCCTTTGGGGAGGAAAAAACAAGGGAGTGTTCACCTCACTTTACAGTAACTCAGTTGCGAAAGAACAGGAGAGCAAGCCAGGGTAATTATACAGGCAGTTGATTAGCCACTGCTGCCTTTTAGAAGGCAAATGTGAACTTCTAAATGCTCTAGATGGGATCGTCTTCACCTCTTCTTCCTCCCATTTCCAAGGAAAAGGCCAGAAGGACCCAGGCCTTTTCCAGCGTGTTCTATACCATCCTGCTGTTTAGGAAAAGGCAGTCCCTCTGGAGGGACGGTTAAGAAAAGGTGGCCCCACTGGGTAGACCGAAGCCCATGGACTGCATGCCTGAAGGACAAACTTTTCCTGTGTATAAAGTTACATGTCCCTCCAGCTGGACACCGCCCAGTGTCAGGACACGCAGCGAGGCAGCTTGGCAGGTAGAATATCAGCGGGTTTCAGCCCCCAGTGGTCCCCTCAGGTAGGCACCTTCACAAAACACGCCACCGAGCATGGTGGCCCTGAGAGGAATTATGCCTCCAGCACACTTCTGTGACGTCTTCACCTTATATAGATGCTCACCTCCCACCTCCCAATCATCAAAGCCTGTGTATCCTGGAACATTTTTGCCCAATTCCCTTTGAGTGATGATTACATATTCACAGCCAAGGGCACAAAAGGAAAGGAATGGAACGTGGGTTAGAAGTGCAGAATCTCACCCTGAGATTTCTCACAGAAAATGGAGCCAGTGTTTTTGTTCAGCAGCCCCGTGCAGGCTTCCCCATCCATCAGGTGGGAACCTGTGCTGCCCCCATCAGCACAGAGGGGTTTGACCGTCGCACTCCCACAGGCAGAACGGGCATAAAGAGATGTACAGGGCTCTGAAAACAGAACTGCAAGCTCGCTTTAAGCCCAGGATGGCAGAGCAGAGCTCTGGTTGCCCTGGCAACACCAAGATGGACACACCCAAAAGGGTGGATAAGGTGGATTGGCAGAAAAAGCTTATTGGCAACAGTTACCACCTCCCCCCAACCTCTCTGTGGGAGTGGGCTTCACGTCCACTCATGTCTCCTATGTACTCCCTTCAGCATCTGTGGCCTCAGGACCTCTGCTGACAGGCAGGGCACAGAGACCATGTGTTCTGGATCCTTCTAGTGAGTCTAGACCAGACTTGAGAGTGAAACAAAACAGAACAACAAAAAAAAAAGAATGAAATAAGAGGATCCCTTGTGAATGGATCTGAGTCCTGAATCTCTTCCCAGCGTGGCTTTAAATTTTTCCTACAAATATCTGGGTCTGTGCATAGCAAGTCTGATTTTGTGTAGCAACTTGCTCTCTCGATGACCCCTGGGTCCAAGAGTTGGCTGGAGACAGAAACGACTGGCCAAAGCCTGGATGGATTCAGCTGGGCTCAGTCCCTGAAGGCTTTGTTCTTCAATCTGTTTATACAGTTTCCCGTAGGAGTCTGTAATTTTAATCAGTAAATATCTCCCTTGATTTATCACCTTCTATTGACATAGTGGTAATTCAAGCAGTGGAACTAAAGCTGGGCCTGCTGTGTGTTTTTTCCCCCTCATTGTGCCCAGCCTCTGTTTGATTTTTCTCCATCCTCTTAGGTAATTGGTGTGCCTCGGACACTCACTGTATGACCGGCTGTGGTCAGGGGTCAGTGGAGTCCCCCTTCCAAAGAGCAAAATATTGTAACCAATCACAATGCAACCCCATCTCAAGTTTGCTAAAACCAGAGCAGACAAACCACAGAATGATAGGACCCAGTGGATTTCATTTTTAAAGTAGAAATCCAAGATGCTTATAAAGAACACTGTTATTCTCTCAAGCCCCAGAGACAGTTTGGAGACTTAATCCGCTGATTTAGTATCTCTGAGTTGAACAGGGAGATCCTCCATCCCAAACCTTCTGGAGCTGCCAGTTTCCACATTAGCAGATTCATCCCTCTGTAAACGTGAGGTTGGAAAAGGCCTGGTACTCAGTTCTACTTTTTATTAATGCGTTTATTTATTTAGTATTTATACGAGTAAATTGGTAAAAAGAAAAATTCATTGGGCCCACTGTATTTTGATTTCAATACCACATTGGACCAAAAATGATCTCTTTGATGGCCAAGATAAAGGAATGAGGCCTTGCTAGTCATAGGTTTAGGTGGATTCAAAGCTGGCTTGATATGCTCCAGGGTTCCAGACTAAGCTGCTTGTGTTAGCAAGTAGACTAGGACTAAAAGGAAAGGCTTAATGTTGGAGGACAGGGTCTAGATTCCCAAAAGATCTCAATAAACTGAAATGGTGGCCTGAAACTTCAAAGACCAAAATCAATGGAAAGTTCTGAACTTTGGTTCCCAAAATCAAACACCAAAGCAGCAAAGGCAATCTGTTTAAGTGTAAGTTTTGTGAGACTCTGTTAGAAGTTTAGGGGTCCACAAACTCAGTAGATGCTGACTGCGCGATTCATGGCTGCCTAATTACTAACGAAATCTTGGATTGTGTTGGTAGGAATATGGTTTTCTCCGATCATCATCCCACTAGACTTGACTTTCATTGAAGTTTTTCATCTTTTTATCCCTTATAGTAACCAGAATAGTGCCTCCTATCACAGAAGCCTATTTAAGTGTCATTTGGATAGAAGGATGGATGGATGGATGGATGGATGGATGGATGGATGGATGGATGGATGGATGAATAACAGGGGAAGAAAGTGACCCACTGGTCAACACAGTACTGTGTTCAGTTTTCAATGCCGATTTTAAGGTTGGACATGAATAAAGTAGAATGTGTCAAGAGAAGAATGCCCAGATAGTGAGGGATTTGGGAATCGTGCCCCAGGTGAAAGAGTTGATGAAATTGGTACATTTAATCAGAAATAGGAGAAGGCAAAGGAGTCTTGGCACTGGGAAAGGGGAGAGAAATACCCAGATTTAGAATTGTGAAGGCAGGTACATATGAGAGGGATTAAAGTAATTTGCATTGCTTTAGAGGATACAGCTAGAAGCACATGGTGGATACCTACAGATATCTACTATAGATAGGTAGATTTCAGCTCAGAACAAAGATGAGATCTCCACCAGTCAGAAGGGTTCCCTGGTGCCTACTAGGGAAGTGGCCTGATTCTACCAATGGGTCTTTCTCTTTCTGATTGTCATAAGCAGCCGCCATCCGGGTCAGCTCCGTCCCTATGACGTCTCCATGACCAGCTGTCAATATTCCTTTCTCAATGCTTTAATTTAATAGTGCTTTACATTAAATGTAGTTTATATGTCTGTCTCCTTCACTAAGTTACAAATTCCTTGAGAACAAGGCCTGTGCCTTTTGTATTCTTTATACATAGTAGACACTCAATCAACATTTACTTTATTCGTTGAGTTAAATACAACCTGGCTGACTCTTTGATTCAAGTCTAATACCAAAAAAATTGTTTGGTCTAGTCTGAGATCTGTGGAAACACAGGCTCTGGAATGGCAATATAGCCATGTTGGCTTTCCTCCAAAGTTCTGTATTTGGGGGAAAACGCATCTGTGAATCCATTCTTCCCATCTTTAAAGTAAGGATACTTGTATACTTGAGGTTTACAATGCTGTGCACATAATATTTCATATTCTTTCAAATCGAGGTAATCTCTGAATTTAAGGTGTCGTTATAATGATATAGATCACATTAAGGAAATATTTTCTCCTTCCTCTTTACCATCAGCATTGTTTTTTGCTCCCAATGTTCCCACTATGAAATTCTAGAAAATTCATTTCAGGACTTCCCTGGCAGTCCAGTGATTAAGACTCAGCTTTCATCACACAGGGCACAGGTTCAATTCCTGGTCGGGGAACTAAGATGCCACATTCCACACAGCGTGGCCAAAAAAAACAAAAAACAAAGAGGAAAAAAGAAAAATCATTTCAAAAAAATCATTTTATCTGCTACTCATCCAAACATATATAAACCAGTGGAATCTCTTTTGCATGTGATGGAAGAGATCTTTATTTTCTTCTTCTTAAGGGAATTAATTAACTATTTGGGCTTTTCTTTTTTTTTAAGACTTAAAAAATATTTATTTATTTGGTTGCACTGGGTCTTAGCTGCAGCAGATGAGCTCTTTAGTTGTGGCATGTGAACTCTTAGTTGCAGCATGCATGTGGATCTAGCTCCCCAACCAGGGATCAAACCTAGGCCCCCTGCATTGGGAACTTGGAGTCCTAACCTCTGTGGCACTAGGGAAGTCCCTGGGCTTTTTTTTTTTTTTTTTTTTTTGGCTGCATCAGGTCTTAGTTGCAGCAGGCAGGATCTTTGTTGTGGCATGCAGGATTCTTTCTAGTTGTGGCATATGGGTTTTCTCTTCTCTAGTTGTTGCGTGGGTGCTCCAGAGGGCGTGGGTTCTGTAGTTTGCTGCATGCAGGCTCTCTAGTTGAGGCACACAGGCTCAGTAGTTGTAGCGCTCAGGCTTAGTCACCCCGCGGCATGTCGGATCTTAGTTCCCCAACCAGGGATCGAACACGAGTTCCCTGCGTTGGAAGGCAGATTCTTTACCACCAGACCACCAGTGAAGTCCCGGGCTTTTCTTAATAACTCAAGTCGTTGAATAGTTTAGTCTGGGGGATATACAGATTTCAGCTTCAGATCACATTAATGGAACAGAGTCTCTCAACTGTGCGGATAGACATGTTTCCATGACTTAGTCATGCCACTGGTGCAAATCCAGGTGGAGCTAAGAATGAAATGATGGAGATAGTTATCCTCAGGCTATTCTGTTGGATGAAAGGAGTTACTCTGATGCAAGCTTTGCGCTATTGCTCATGATTACATCAATGCCTTCACAGTGCATTAGATTGCAGGGTGGGGCTGGACCAGCACTTCAATACAAAGACTTTTCTGGAAGCTCAGTTCTTATCAAGCCTACATTCCATCACACTGCCACCTTCTTTCCTAAAGGCGGCAGCATTCTGGTGAATGGTAAAGTAAAAAGATTTTCAGAGAATTAATTAGTAAAGTGCATGGAAGCTTAAGAACCAAAAAAAAAAAAAAGAAAAGAAAAGAAAAAAAGACAGGCTATCAATCAATAAATAATAAAAAATTTAGTCGAGGACATTTTCCTTCTTAGTGTTCTTGGCTATGAGAGAGAAAGTGAGATTCACGAGGACAGGTCAGGTTACCGCGTCTTAGCTCGCGTTACACAGTTTCTATAGAATACAGTGTACACCCACAGTGAGTGGTGAGAAGTTTCAAAAATGGGGACTATGGTTTAGGCTTTCAGGTAGGGCTGTAAGATACCCGATCTTGGGTATTTGTGGAGTAATTGCATAGACATTGATCTCTTAATGGTAGACAATGAGTTAATTCAGCCCCAAATCCTTCTAACTTGGCAGATGAGGAGTTGTTAGTCATCGAATCACTCTGGGCATTGCATATGCTATTATTTATCATTCACATAGAAGTGAAAGTGTGAGCCTTTCACAGGAGAAACTGGCCCACAAGCAGGAGAAAAGAATGAAGCGGTGGTGGAGGGAAGTGGCAGCCCCCGGAGGATTCAGAGAATTTCCATCACCAAGAGCCCAGGCTCAATAGTGGCAAAAAGATGAGAGAATAAATAAATAAGTATAGGAATTGGAGAGAAGAGACTGGCCCAGAAGACCAGGTGGCTTGAGGGTGGTTCTGGTATTAGAAGAGGAAAGGCGAGGGGTTTGATTCATTCCTTTATGCCTTGATTCAGCAATTGTTTCTTGTGCTAGATCAGGATATACATACCTAACCCTGCCCACAGGTAAACAAATAATATGTAATGACAAGTGGGAAAAAGTGGTATGAGGGAAACAAATAGGCTATTACAGGAGGAAATAACGGGATTGGTGTTTAAAAGGATGGGAACCTATTTGACTAGACTGGTTAGAGACAATCTCAAGGGAGTTAACATTTAAACTTAAACTTGAAAGCTAAGAAAGAACCAGCCTTACAAAGAGAAAAAGATGAATGTGGGTATTTGTGAAGGCCTTGAAGCAGGGAAGTCCTTGGCAAATTCAAAGAAGTAAACAGAATGGCACTTGCATTTATTGGGCCCCTATCACAGGCAGACCCTGGTTTAGGTGTTTTATGTGTAAAAGCATTTACTCCTGCCAACCCTTTGAGGAGGCATTGTTGTTATTCCTACTCTACCAGTGAGGAGAATGAGGCTGGCATGCCTGGAACACAAAGGACCAACGAGAGATGGCTCAGTATCAGGCTGGAGAAGTAGGCAGGGCCCACCCAGCGGGGTTCTCAGCAGGGAAATGGGATTAATCTGATTTGGGTTTTCTGATAACCCCTCTGGCCGCTCATTGATGAGTGAACTGAAACAGGGTGAAGGAAGAAGTGGAGGGACCATTTAGAAGGCCTTCGGGTTCCAGGCAAGTGTGGACCTAGTTGGGCCGGGAAGGTGGTAGAGGTCATGGCGGGACGTGGTAGATTCGAGGCATGTTTTGGCTGTGTTGAGATTTGAGAGGCAGACAGACAATAAGGACGCAGAAGGAAAACACATGGACTCAAACCTCATACCGGCTGCCCTCCACCATGATGGAGAGGAAAGGGAGAGAGAGTTGAGAAAGAGATGCTTGGAAATTGGAAGATTTTCAGGCACCTAACCAGGATCCTGCCTTGCTGTCAATCTAAGTATGTTGTGGTTTGGCTGCCCTAATTCCTCTCTTGTTTTTTTGTCAAATGGACACACACATACACACACACCCCTATGCGCACCCCTCCTGATCCACTGAGCGCTTAGGATCAGTCAACAAGTAAGGCTTGTCTCCATGCAGAGGAGAGAGCTGCCACCCAGAAAAAGAGAGCAAGAGTTTAAAAAAAAAAAAAAGAAGAAGAAGACTAAAATGTGAAGACAGCTCACCTGGGGAAAACAGGTCAGGCTAACCTCAAGCCAATCATTAACTCTGTCCAAGGGCTTCAAGGGCTTCAGGGCACTCACGCACTCGGGAATTTTAGGAGCCCGGAAACTCAGAGCAAAGTTTATTTTCAGAACAAGGCCTGAAGAAGGAAGCAAAGGATAAACAGGGACCAAATGTTTTAATTATTTGAAATGGTTTCCACCCCAACACCATTCCCCAAGTGTTAGAAAGAACGGCCGGGAGGATTTATGGGAGAGCCTTTTCCCCCCGCTCACTGCCACCCAGGCTTGCACCAGCCCCGTGCACCCACTTGCATGACAGCTCCTTAGTGGGATGGGGGCAGTATATCCTGGCTGTCTTGTGACTGTAGCCAAAGCTGGGCGTTGGAGCCTGGTGAGTTTTCCAGGCGGCCGTCTGGAACCGTCCTCGTCTTCAGAACAGTAGCCACAGTTGGTTCTCCAGGGACCGCCTCTGAGTTTCATGTGATACAGTTCTTCATCTGGGTTTTATAGAGAACAGGGGTCTTGACCCTGGGATGGAAGAGAGCACAGCCTCGTTAGCAAACTGTCCGGGGAAAACTTTAAGGAAAACGAATGTGGTAGAGGAAAGGGAAGCCGGGAAGGGCTGAAGGAATACAGGCCTGTCACCCAGCACCAGGCCCCAGCAGACTCCCCGGGCGTAGCCTTCAGACTAGCAAATCAAGTCCAGATAGCTCAGGGAGAGCCAGAGGAGGGGACAGACGTGTCAGGGAAAAAATAACTGCTAATATGATAAAATGCCAGTGGATACGACAAGCCGTGGCCCATCGAAGATCTCAGGAAACGCAGCTCGGAAAAAATACAAAAGTCCTTCAGTGTGAGGTAATGAGGCACGTCTAATTATATTTAAGAAAGAAACAGCAAGAAATGCTTTCAAAGCCCTCGCCTCTTTCTTCCCTCACGAACTGAGTCCAAATCCCAAACCGAGAGACACCGTGATTTCAAAGTGAGGAATTTCCGAGAGCATCACGGGAAACAAGGTTGTGAGTTTCCCAGAACTGAGAAAAGCTATCACACCAACCCTTCCCCGCCTGCTCCCTTTTCCCCTCCCCCAAAAAACTCCCATCAGGAAACGGCAGGGGGAGGAAGAAAAAAAAAAAATAAAACAAAACCAAACAAAACACAGGCAGCCCCACCATGAGAAATCAAGGCAGTCGAAATGACATTTGACACCGCCAGGCCACAGCTGAAGAACAAGGGAAAAGTTTTAGGGTGACTGTCACTGACCCATAGTCTCTCACTCCTAACCTTGCTCTCCAACATATGTTTCTCATTTCCTTGCTTATAGCTGGTCCAAGCTAATGATATGTGTTTTGGCCGGGATCCCGTGCTTGGCATACAGCCGGGCTTGTTCTCATTGTCCGGGCTACTTACAGAAACCTCTTTCTCTGTCTCTTTCTCTCTCTCAAAAAACCGGCTTGAAAGAACAGTAAATATGCAAAACAGCCCCCGCGCTCTATACAGCTACCATCTTGAACATGGCGCCCTCTACCCTAACACACCCCATCAATAAAGGCCTAAAGAGACCGTCCACGGGCGAGGGCTATGTTCAACACAAAAGCAGTGGAAATTCAAACAAATTGGCCCATTAGAGTCTCACACGGCTATAAATACAGCTCAGCTCGGGCTATTTTGAGGGACGGTGGCATGGGAAAGTTCGGCCTGGAATCTTGAGTTTGTCAGAGGAGACAGATCTCTCCCCAGACATGGGAAGAAGACGAAGCGCCCGGCAGGCCTTGAGGAAGGAGGACGTCGATTCTGGTCAGTTCCAGGGCAAGGCTAAAAGTGGACGAGGAGGCGCGTCCAGGCCTCGCCCCTGTCCTCCAGGGCTGCCGGCCTTGCCGTTGGAGGCCTGGGCTCTGGTGTCACTCAGAGTGTCCATAACCTTTAAAAAAGCTGAACATGCCCTTTTGCTCCCCGGAGGTCAGTGGACCACTGCGCTCTTCCTGAAGGACCGGGCAGGCTGGTGGAGGAGGGGTGGGAACAGGAGTGGCCAAGCGCGTCTGGGCAGGCCCCAGGCTGCACCCAGCGTC
This sequence comes from Hippopotamus amphibius kiboko, assembly GCF_030028045.1. NCBI lineage: Eukaryota > Metazoa > Chordata > Mammalia > Artiodactyla > Hippopotamidae > Hippopotamus > Hippopotamus amphibius. The sequence goes on along the minus strand of NC_080201.1, from coordinate 15,914,548 downwards.
TCTGGCTGACCCAGCAGGGAATCCTGAGAAGCCCATTTTTGCAGAGCAGACCCCAAAATATGGAGCCAGTTACACGTCTGTACTGTAAACTCAGGGCACAGTCCCGTGGATTTTCAGAAATGGGGACCCACGCATGCGTGTTAGCAAAGTAAGTAGGCAGACAATGCAAATGCAGATGTCAAGAACCGCTTCCCATTTCCCCTCAGGGTGTGTCAGCAGAAGGCAATTCACTGCTAACAGCTAGGGGTGAGTAAGCACAGGATACACATCTACTTGTGCATCCTCGTGTACCGGCCTGCTTTGGGGAGAACACAGACCACCCCGTGCAGTGTCATGGCTCGGTCTGTTTGACCTAGATCAGCGGGCCCCATATCGATTTCTGTTCAGAGAGTGCACCTAGCACAACTTTGGATTTACTCATTCAGTTCGTAAGTTTGAGCACCTACTGTATACCAAGCACTCACCGAGGCCTGGGGTCACAGAGGCACAGCCCGGACTGCCAGGATGTTCAACTCCAGGGTTGCATTTAATCTGTTCTTTTTTTTTTTTTTTTTGAGTATTAATCTGTTCTTGACCCTAGAGTTTTCTTGACCACACATCCCATTTTGCCCAGGAGAGCCCCGTTGATAGATGTTGTCCCGGCCTAATTATTAATGGCATTTCTTTTCACTCTCCAAAGTGTACCAGTTTGGATGATAAACACCACGGTTACTCTATCTAGAATCCCTCTTTCTGAAGTGCTTTTTGGGGTCTGAAATCTAATACTCAGAGAGACAAGTGCAATAGCATCCTCTATTTTAGAGCCTCTTTGGAACTTGCAAACGTCAAGAGAGGGTTCCCAAATTATCAAGAAAATGGCTTTAGCAGATTAAATTTTAATTAGTTCAAGAACTGGCTCCACTGCATCCTGGGCTTGACGCCTTGCTGCACGCTGCAGTCGGGTCTGTCGTGGCAGACCCCGTCTGCTCTGGATTTTCCATGATGCATCCGAAACCTCAAAGTGACAGCCCTCTTCCCCCTAGCATGGGGACAGCCAGGGCACACAAGGGCACTTGTCCCCATACAGCCAGGAGGGGAAGAGCCAACTCAGGTTACCATGACAACACCCTTTCCTGAAAATCTCTGACTGCACTTCCTGGGGAGACGGGAAGTAAGGACAGGAAGACACCAAGGTCATTCTCTTCCCATGTCCAGCTTTCCCCACCTCCCAGACTTGTCTGATATTTGACCTTTTCTAGCTCAGCCTTTCTCCTCCCATAGACATCAGCCTTTGTCCTGGGGCTAAAAGCAACCAACTGTTTCTAACCCCTTCTTCACAGCCCACCAGTGGAACCTCCAAATATTTCAATAATATGCTGTATAGAAGTCACGGGTGAAGGAAAGATGCCTCAAAAAGTTAGGCAGCTGATTCCAAAGTGAAAAATAAACAATGTATGGACCGTCTGCATTTTTGTAATCAATGTTATTATGACATTAGTAATCATTTAGCAAATATTATTGAACACTTACTACGTGCCAGGCACTGTGCTAGAGCTTGTGTATAGAGTATTGAACAAAATGGACAGGGTCCCCGCCTTCTTGGAGCTTACAGTGCCCCGAGGAAGACAGACATGAAAAGAATAATCTTGCAATAAATCCATAACTACAGATAGTAGTGAGTACTGCAAAGGGAAAGTACAGAGTGTAAGAGAAAGTACAGGGAGGACTAATTTCTATTTGGATGAGTCAGTGAAAGCTCCCCTAATAAAGCAACGTTAATCTAGGACCTGAATAATGAGTAGGAAATAGGCAAAGAAGTCCATTTATACAGAGTCCACGAGTCTCCACCATATTGGGCATCACCTTTATGCTTTACTGAAATATTTTACTTCGAGACTGGAAGAGTTTTGGAGGTATGACCTTCAAACCTACATATTGATAACCTGCATCAAAAATAACCTAGGGGGTAGGAACCCCTCACTTATAGATTGTTAATTGTGTGTGAAGTTCCTAGTGCAGTGCTTGAAATGTAGAAAGTACTCAGAACATGGCATTCACCTCTCTGGAACTATTTTAGCAAATGTAGGATCTCTCACATCTGAATTCCCAGCAACTAACATGATTCGAAATGTTATCACCATGTAGTAGTTTTATGCATTAAGTGCTCAGTACACATTGTATGAATAAAGGAATCAACGAACCAATGAATTAACTTTTATAGGATGTCTTCTATGGATCAGGCACTGTGCCAGGTACTTTCACAAATATCCTCTAATTTCAACACCGTAACATTATTGTACCCATCTCAAGGCTGGGATTCTAATGTGCTAAACTAAACAGGAGCTCTGAAAATATGTATAAAATATGACCCTAATGAAGTTTGGAAAGCAGATAAAGGAGAACATGCACTTCTAGGAGCATTTTGAAATAGAAAGCAAAGATGCAAGCCAATACAATGAAAAGGTACAAATGCTCCAAAAAGTCATAGAAGTGGGATGAGAAAGAGGCCTTAGAGGGAGAGGAGGTGTGAGGCAAAATGGATGGGCAGCATTGCTAAAACCTGGAGCTCGTGAAACAGCCCACAGAATGTTTTGTAGATGCAATTGGATCCTGTCATCCTTGGGACAATTTTGGAGATAGCCCTAAAAGTCTAGGGATGAGGAAATTGGGTTCAGAGAGAATGGAGATAAGAGAATTTGGGCTCAGTGGAACATTTAAGTGCAGAAAAGCTTCAGAAACAATAATGTGAAAAGGCTGGCATTTATGGGGCAGGTGGTAGGTAATAGGGCCATGTTCTGAAGCAAAGGTAATGAGAGGAAGCATGAAGTCAGAAGTAGCTCCATACAATGGAATATTACTCAGCCATAAAAAAGGAACAAAATTGAGTTATTTGTAGTGAGGTGGATGGACCTAGAGTCTGTCATACAGAGTGAAGTAAGTCAGAAAGAAAAAAACAAATATCAGATATTAACACATATACATGGAATCTGAAAAAATGGTACTGATGAACATAGTGGCAGGGCAAGAATAGAGACACAAATGTAGAGAATAGACTTGAGGACATGGAGTGGGAAGGGGAAGCTGGGACGAAGTGAGAGAGTGGCACTGACATATGTACACAACCAAATGTAAAATAGATGGCTGGTGGGAAGCTGCTGCAGAGCACAGGGAGCTCAGCTCGATGCTTTGTGCCAACCCAGAGGGGTGGAATAGAGAGGGTGGAAAAGAGGCTCAAGAGGGAGGGGATGTGGGGATATATGTACACATATAGCTGATTCACTTTGTTGTACGTCAGAAACTAACACAACATTGTATAGCAATTACATTCCAATAATGATTTAAAAAAAAAGTAGCTCCAAATCTCACTGGCTTAAGAAAGGACATTGGATAAAGAAGGAAACTAAGCAGATGATTTTATATTTTAAGAAGTTCCTTTAGTCTAAAAGAGGCAAGTCTTACTGTGAACGATTTAGACAAAAGAAAGTTTAAACAGAGGTAGTTTATTTCATCAACTATGGCAGTGGGAAACAGAGAGTCATTTTAGGGTTGGAAATCTCTATGTTTTAAAACCATTCACATTAAACTGGGGATGAATGTGAAAGGGAAATGTCTGAAAAGGTTCAAGGGGGTCAAAAAAACCCAAAGGCAAAAATAATTGTCCCTTGTAGGGGGCTGTGATGTTCCAGAGGATTTTCTGCAGAAATGTACGTGGGTTTAAACTTGGTGCTCTTCTGTTAAATTCCTGCAGTTCCCTGAGATGAGGACAAGTTCCATAATTGTTCTAGCTTTATTGTTTTTCTTCCACAAACCTATTTGTGAAAGTGCCATAAAATTGTCTTACCCAATGCTCTCAGTTTCAGGAAATATGATACCCAGCAGATCAGGAGAAATTATTATTTTTTTCCTATTCCACAGCCTCTTGGCACAAGTTCAGCATTGAAATGGTTAAAATATCAGCACATTTCACTGGTCTTGGGTTACTCATAAACATTCAGCAAAGCAATTTCACTCAATCGCACATATTAACTGCTTAAGTTCTTCTCTCTGAGGATGTGGACTGTTATTTTATGCCAAAAGTCCTGTAATTAAGTTTGACATAAGCGCATGGATTAAATATGTGGTTGGGGGGGTGGGTGGAGACGCAGAATGGAAGGTTTTCTCTCCTCGCCTTTTTGCCATATGGAGACTGTAACCAAATAATGTGCAAAAATTTTTAAGAGAATTTCCAATCTTATTACTCAGAGTTGTTTATCAGGTAATTCATAAGGCCAGTACAGTTACAAAACCAGTTTTTCTTTTCCCCAATTTAGCAATAAGAACAACAACAAAACATTCCCCTTACAGCAGCCCTGGACCCTCATAGTGGAGTCTTTATAAGGCAGAGGACAGAACAGCTATTAGAAATTCTTCCAATGGGCAAGCAACTGTGGCTAGAGTATGGAGCTAATTTATCAAACTGATCTAATTCAGGGTTATATTTTAAATGATAAAACCATGATGGGAGTGCTGTGCATTACACTGATTTGTCAATTACACTGAGGTAGGCAACGTTCGGAGGTGCTTCGTTCTAAGGGGATTTTCATCGTGTCCAGATTTTCCCTGTCTGAAGGGTCCTCAGGTGACTCTGAAAAGGCCTGAATCACATAAGCAGCATAATAACAAATTTACTTTCAACTTCTGGCCACATTCATAAAGGTTTCTTGTGGTTTCAGAGAGGAATGCTCTTGTTCCTCCCTTCCTAAAAAACAGCTGAAAATATCTTTTTCAAATGTTTGAAAGAGAAAACATCCTCCTTGAGTTTCCCCCAAATAGGAGGGAGCACACAGGAGATTAACCCTAAAAGGGAAGTCAGGCAGCGGGCCACCTTCCAGCTTCCCTCCTAGTGAATTTGCTCCAAAGCTCTTGCCCAGTTCCAGAGCTTTCTATCCATTAGTTTAACTGAGTTGATTGCCTTCTCGGTGGCTTCGTCCTGCTATAACTTTCTTTAAAGTATCAAGAAATGTTCTCTGGTGGTCATTGCAACCATTCCCAGCTACCTGCTAATTGGTGTCCGTTTCTCTGAACTTGACTCTGAATCTTTTCCTTTCAGAGGGCTAGAGTCAAGCCTGCTCATAATGTTGGGAGCCCTGTAAAACTCCATATTGCACTGACTTCTGGAGTGGGCTTCTGACCATTTTAGCATGTCCATTTTTATTTTATAATAAGTGGCTCAAACTGAGTACAGTGTTGAGATAAGCCTTGACATTTAGTGCACAGGAGTGAGAATAATTTACTTAGGCTCAATACAAGCCTCCGTATTCCCAGTAATTTGGGGCAATATCTACCTCATCGTTCGAAAGCCCATCCCAAGCCCTTCAGGAATATTCCTGTTTCTTAGTTTATCTTCCTTGTTTTATAACTGATATTTCTGCTCATTAAATTACATAAGCCTGTGACAAGCCCACAGCCTTAATGTCTTCCAGGCATTCTGAATTGTACCATACTCTTTTCCCCAATCTGCTACAAAATATAATTACCTTCGACTCTACTATTCATGTCATTGTTGGGAATTGTCTTGTTCTCTTAAATGGCTTTCACTTTTTCCTTGATATCTTAGGTAGTTCTTTTGATTCCCAAACCTTAATCTCTAGAGGGTTCTGTTCACAAGATTTGCCCAAGAGAGGTAATGAAATACAAAGCCCCGCCCCAAAGCTGGGCTCTTACTTTGGTCGTGAGGAGTTGGGAGAAAAGACTCTAGTGGTTTGCCACTCATTGAGTCCAATCCAATGAGTTGAAATTAACGGGACTGACCCAGGCCACTCAGAGAGGTGAGTGCGTTGTGCTTTCTAACCATGTCTGGTTGCCTTCTCCATGGGCCCAAGTCTGCCGTTTTATTCTGTCAATGTTCAATTCCTCCATAACAACTCCAGAAAGAAGCAAAAGCCAGGCCAGGACACATGTCACTTTAGACGAGACACCAGGCCAGGTTGCACATAGCTGATTTCAGTGGGGCCAAGGGTGGTAAATTAAGAATGCAGGGACTCTAGCATAGTTGTGCAGTCCTTCTTGAGGCCAGTTGAAACCTTTCTGCACTTCAGCTGTTTCTCACCTTGGTTCCCAAATAAGAACTTGTCCCCATTTTTCCTCTCAGATGCTGTTACATTTTGCCTCCAGGCTGAGGTAATTCCATCATGGACCGTGCATTTCTCCTGTGCTACCTGTCTTCCCTCTGACATACCTGCAGGACTGAGAACCTGTTAGGAACTTTTGAGGCCTGTTCTCACAGCTTGCTAAATCTGACCATAGCCACTATGAAGAGAATGGTCCTTTTCCCTACAATTTATGCTGAGCAGTGTTTGGTTTGTTTTCTGGTGCATGGTTCAAAATTATGTACTCCCATGCTTGTTGGTGAGTGGTGGTATGTGATAGTGCAGTGAATAAGAATGCAAGCTTCAAAACCTGACCACTTGGGTTCATATCCCAGCTCTGTCTGACCTCAAGCATGTTAACCCTCATGACTCATTTGCCTTATCGGTATAACAGGGAGTAATAATACTCCCCTCTTGGGGACATTGTGAGGATTAAACATATAAAGGGTTAATAAGAGTGCTTGGGCATGGCAAGCCTTCAACAAGTGTTGGCACTACTCCAGATTTTCTAAGGAGTATCAACTATTCCTTAGCTGTTTTTGGTTTGAGATGAACTAGTCCTTCAAAGACCTAAGATGCTCAGACTCTCAAGGGGATGAGAGATGAGCACATCCATGTTGCACTTTATTTGGCAACATTCAAGCACAACCTTGCACCAAAACTGATAGTCAGCCTCAACCCATGACTCAACCTCTCACGGCCTAGTATTATTTAAGGACATGGAGACTCAAGAAATGGAAAGGTTAGTGTAAAAATTAATCAAAGGATTTCATTTCAAAATTCTTATTGTTTCCTCTGCTGCCCATAGATAGCAACTGCAGAGTTCTTTCGTGGGCTCCCTGTAGAAACCAAAACCTTGCTAGAGTCTCAGGGTGGGCTAACAGGTCTGCAACCCCCAGCAAGACTTTCAACCAACCTCTCAACCTTAGCTGCCAAACTGGGATGATCCACCACCATACCTACCTCGCAAGACTGTTGCAAGCAAGCAAGAGACTCAAAACGTATGGAAATATAATAATTGTTATTATGAAACACATAGTTTCTACTAAATTATCTTGAAATCAATAATAATAATTTTTAAATTAATTCCTTTATATTTATACCTAAAATTGCTAAATACCCTTGGAGTTCTCCCTCTCTCCCATCTCATTGTCCAAGTTCTACCCTTTCCTAATATCCAAATTAAGCCTTACTTCCTCTAAAAGGCCAGCCTTGCACATACTCACACAAACACAACATTAAACTCTCGCCGTTTTGAACTGTTTGCTCACTATTGTTTTCACTTGCTTTGGTATTTAATCATCAATGCAAGGAGTTGGCAGACTCTTTCTATAACGGTTCAGATAGCAAAAATTTTAGACTTTGTGGGCCATACTGTCTCTGCTATTGTAGCCTAACAGCACCTCAGACAATTTGTAAATGAATGGGAATAGTTGTGTGGCAATAAAACTTTATTTATAAAACAGGTGAGGCCCAGGGACTGTAATCTGCAATTTCTAATCAATAACCTGGCTTTGTTGTCAAAAGTCTTTATTTGTGCTTTTTTAAAATCTATTCAATTAGATTGTCAAGACCTCAAGGACAAGGGTCTTTGTTAGGTGTTTGTAATGCCCTCTTGCCTGCTTCTCTGAGCCCAGCACCTGGTTTAGTACATATGTGTTGGATTAAACTATCGCATGGGAAAATTATATATTTCTTGTGAATAGATGAACTTAGGCAACCAAGCCAGGCCAAATGCCCGAAAGAGTTAAATCGGGAAAAAAAGACCCATAGTCCTAACAGAATGAGAGACAGCCATCTGCACGTCAAATACATGAATGTAGGAGAAACGCTGCCCACTGATCACTGTCAAATCCTGAGGGAAAACCTATGGAAAACACCTGAAGACCACATGTTCCTGGAATCTGAGTCTGTGCATGAGTAATGCCATAGAAGGCCAGGAACATGGGTAGCCTGAGTCTTTCCTAAGGACACAGTTATAACTGAGCTCGCAGGCATTCTTTAGAGGCAATTATTATTCTTGAATTTAGAATAATCTCACTATTTTCCACTTAGATTCATCTGAAAACAAATATTTTTATTTGTGGAAATATGACACTCCAGGAGCAAGTACAATAGCAGTTTAGAGCTGCAGGGCTTGGAGTGATACCTAATTCAAATCTATGAGCCTTTGAGTCCATCGCTTAACCTTTCTAAGCTTCAATGTTTCCTCCTGTGAAACAGGAATTTTGTGAAGATTAAATGAGTCCAGGTATATGAAGAACTTAGTATAGGGCTCAGGAGAGAATAAATGTCCAGTGATTCTTAGCATCCAGTAACAGTGAGAGTAGCAACAAAGTCCCAGAAGTAAGAGATAGTTACTTTAAACATACAACCCAGGAATGCCACTCTGAAGCATATAAGCAAGAGAAATGAAAACCTGTGTCTACACAGAAGCTGGCACACAAATGTTCAAGCAGCATTATTCGTAATAGCCAAAAAGTGGAAACAACTCCAACGTCCATCGACTGTTGAATGGATAAACAAAATGTGGTCAGTCTATTCAATGGAATATTATTCAGCCCCAAAAAGCCATAAAGCACTGACACATGCTCCAACATGGATGAACCTTGAAAACATTATGCTGAATGAAAGAAGTGAGTCACAAAGACCTCACAGTGTACGAGTCCATGTATATGAAGTCTCTAGAACAGTCAGATACATAGAGACAGAAAGTAGATTGGTGGTTGCTAGGAGCTGGGGTAGGGGTGTGGGGCGGTGCTCAGGGTGGGGGAGGATGAGGAGTGACTATTAATAGGAATGCAGGTTCTTGGGGGCCATGAAAATGTTCTAAAAATAGACAATGGTTATTGTTGCACAACTGTGAAATACTAAGACTAAAAGAGTAAATTTTATGGTATAAAATTGTATCTCGATAAAGCTGTTTATTCTTTAAAAGCATTTCCTTTAAAAAAGTAAATTAACTTCTCTATCCTAATCAAAAAAATAATCTGTAGTATATACCTTCTTTGCCTTTGATATGAGCTAGAAGTTTATAGTTTAAGTGTTCTATACCCAAAAAAAAGTGTTATGTACACACACATATATATGTTTTTTTAATAAATTTATTTATTTTATTGGCTGTGTTGGGTCTTCGTTGCTGCACACTGGCTTTCTCTAGTTGCAGTGAGCGGGGGCTACTCCTCCTTGTGGTGCACAGGCTCCTCATTGTGGTGGCCTCTCTTGTTGCAGAGCACGGGATCTAGGCACGTAGGCTTCAGTAGTTGCGGCACACGGGCTCAATAGTTGTGTACACATATATTTTAAAAACAGATTAGTTATCAAAGTTCATACATCCATAGTGTTTAAGTGAACTTATCAAGGACATATATACATAATTTTCATTTATAAACTCTAGTTAGAAGAATTACTCAGAGTCAAGAACTATGTGTTGGGGGTCTGCTGTGTGCTAGACATTACCTTGGACATAGCGACATGAGAGAAATAAGGTCCTAGAGTCATGAAGCCTGGGGTTCAGCAGTTTTTTGCATAGCACACCAACCAAGATGATGTGGTCATGCTCCAGTTTTCTGTAGTTTATGTCATAAGAACAATGGGATTTTTCCCCAATGTAAATCATATTATCGACTTATCATCATACCTTTTCAAACCCTTCTCTCCAAGGGCACACCACCCCCATCCCCAGCTGAAAATCTCAGTTCTGGGTTCCAGAAGTTTCAATAAGTTCAGGACCCCTAAGTTTTACATAAGGAAATAAGAGGTCCACCAGGCCGTACATATATGGATTGCATTTTCTTCCTTGAGGACCTGCAGTAAAAGAAGGAGTCTCAAATTTTTATGAACATAAAAATCCCCTGGGGAAGCTTGTTCACCATGCAGATTCCTGGGCCTTAGCCCAGAAAGGCAAATTCAGTAGGTCTGAGAAGGAGCCCAGGAGACAGAATTATTTAACAAGCACCCAGAGTCACTCAAAGTGTGGCTCCTGCAAGAATGCAGGAGCCACACTTTGAGAAATATTTCTCTCAGAGGCTGGAAACCAATGTACTGGCTGTATATTGAGCACCAGCCTTCAATATGGCACTGTCTGGGCACTTCTGGGGATATGTAGACATATAGTTTCTCCCGCAAGGAGCACATAATCAAGTCCATAAGGCTTGGAAAACACAAGCACAATAACTGACTACACATGCTGGATGTCGTCAATAACCAACGAGTGACTAAGGCCCAGAGGGCTGCAAGGACTCAGGAGAGCGGAACCACTCCATGGGCCCAGGTGGTGGAGAACATCATGGAGGAGAGGGGTCCCTCGGGCCTAACCTTAAAAGGTAATGGTGACTGGGGCTTCCTAGGTCGCGCAGTGGTTAAGAATCTGCCCACAAATGCAGTGGACACGGGTTCGATCCCTGCTCTAGGAAGATCCCACATACCACGGAGCAACTAAGCCTGTGTGCCACAACTATTGAGGCCATGTGCTGCAACTACTGAAGCCCATGTGCCTAGAGCCCATGCTCTGCAACAGGAGAAGCCACGGCAATGAGGAGCCCGCGCACCACAACGAAGAGTAGCCCCTGCTCACCTCGACTAGAGAAAACCTATGTGCAGCAACAAAAGACCCAACGCAGCCAATTAAATAAATAAATAAATAAATAAATAAATAAATAAACAAATTTATTGGGGAAAAAAAAAAAGGTAATGGTGACCATAAAGAGGAAAACATGAGAATCTGGAACAGACAATGAGGAAGATTTGTCTCAGGGCAGTTGGCTATAGTGTGTTTACACGTGGAATAAAAACAGGCCCAGTTGGTAAAGCAGAGTAAGGCCAAATTCTGGAAGGCCCTAAAGGTTTGGCCAAGGGACTGGGTCTTTACCCACGGAGTGTGGGGACCCACTGAGAACTTTTGAACAGAGAGTGGCATGCCGAGGTCAGTGCTGTGAAAGGATGAATCTGACCATAAGTCACCGGGAGCATTTTTGGAATGAAATGACAAATAAATAATGGAGCAATAGCACGACAGAAATAGAATCCAGAATGGAATGGAACAGGAGGGAGACGAGGGTTGAGAGAACCATTTGGAGGGGCTAAGACTGGCCCCCACAGCAGCATAAGCACGGTGCCCCCAAAAGAAGAAGCATGTCATGACAGAATTCCCATTTTACTTAATGCCTCTTTTACTTAAACGGGAAAAGCAATACTAATATCCTTTCTTTTGTACCCTCGTGGTAAGAGAGATGCCAACCTGAAGGAGGCCATGAGCGGGTGAGATGACGTTCGCAATAATCAGGGACGTGAAGAGAGAAGTGAGGGTTTAACCAGCCTCAGAGATTAGAAGAAAATGCCTGTGGGGTAAGGAAGGGGGGGGAGGTGGCAAACCACGTGCGCTGAGCCGTGTTGGAGTTCTCACCCTTAGGACCTGCCTGTGATCCGTAGAATGGGGAACTCTGCTCCCCGAGACATTAGTGCACAAGCACAGGAGAAGCAACCTTGACAGATGACCACAGGGGCAACTCAGGAAGACTTGCTAAACCGCCTCATCTTAAAGAGAGGGTTATCCTTGCGTAGCAGTTAGTAATCATATCCAAACAATGCCTTCCATTTAAGGAAGGATGTCTAATAATAGAGCTTAAATTAAGGAGGAAAATAACGAGCTTGATTATTGTTTGTTACACGGTTTTTGCCACGTAACAAACCAGCCCCCAAGTTCAGTAGCTTAGAACAGCTGATCACTTGTCACAATTCTGTGGGTAGGCCGGACAGTGCAGCTGGTCAGAGTTGGTTTGACTTGAAATGGACAAACCGGAATGACCTCACTCTGTTGGCTGGCAGTAGGCTCCCTGTCAGCAGAAGTGTTATTCTCACCCTTCAACAGGCTAGCCCGGGCTTCTTCACATGGTGGCCTCAGGGTTTCAAAGGGCAGCGAGAGAACCAGACCCAGTGCATAAGCATTTTTCAAGCCCCTGCTTATGTCACATCTACCATTGTCCCTTTGGCCCAAAAAATCCCCACAGTATGTGAAGAGCACATATAAAAGGAGGCGGGGGGTGGTGGTGGGTGTGTGACCATTTTTACTACCACAGCAACACGTCTACTATTATCTTGCACCTCTGAAGGAAGTGGCAATTTTCTACTTAATTCTGCTGAAAGGATCTGGAAGGGTAAGGGTTGATGTTGGGCTTATGCTATACGTGTCTGGATGTGAGTGTTTGAACTACGGTGAAAGAAATTCATAAATGTATGTTACTGGTGAAAATGTCTTAAAAAGGAGAGCGAGAAGAAAAGAATGAAGGAAGAAAGAAAAGAAGGAAGGAAAAAAGAAAGAGGGAGGAAGGAAGGAAGGGAGAAAAAAAGGAGGAAGGAAAGAAGGAAAGAGAAAGATATCTTTGTTGGCATATCTGATTTCATTACTTTCATTGGCAGAACACTGCCGGTCTGATAAAGACCCTAAACTCTTTCGTTGTCATCACTTTTCTTGTGAAATAGCCTCCTCTCTTCCTGAACTCCTGCGTGGGTCAGATTTCCGCCTCTGCGGAGGTGCTCAGCAGTGTCTGTCCAGGACCCTGTCAGAGAGCAGAAGCCCAAGTTTCCACTCCAGTGGTAAATGCTTGGGCTGCAGGCCCAGCCTTGGAAAGACCGAAGATGCAGACTAGCCACGCCCCATTCTCAGGACATAATTAATGCGCTATTTTTTTCATCAACAAAGGATTACTAAAATACTGCATGATTTCCTTCAAAAAATGTGACCCTCCCTTTCCTGTCTCATTTTTCTTTTCCTGGACCTGAATGTGGTTTCCATTGGCCTCACGAAAACAGTTATTTCTGTTCATTTTCCTCAACTCATCTCTCAGTTCCTTGATCTTAAGGAGTCCAGAAATGCTAAAGCAAACTATTAGTAGACATTTAGGGGCTACTTCTCTCACTCGGGGCTCTTCCCTAAAATGCTTCTCCTCCTTGTGAGGCCAGTGGCGGCTTCTTCATCCCAGAGCAAACCTCATGGTGTTATAAAAAGCCAACTAACTAAATAATGCCATAGGAATCTTAATGACGAGGGTCATTTGGCCAACAACATTACACAGTTTTTTCCTCTCAGAATTCAAGCATTTAAAATTACAAATATCCCATCCAATTCAAATTTAATTACCACTGTTCAAACTTTAAGAACTTTCTCATTTTCAATTATGTAAAATTGGAAGTAATGAACTACTCGTGCTGAAAAATGGTGAATTGACTCCTTTTTCAAGGGAGAGCAGGAAAGAGGTATAATTATCTCTTCCTGATATAATTTCTATTGTTGACTGGCCATTTCTTTACCAAACTTCCCTAATTCATCCAGGTCAGTTTCTCCATATTTATCATCAAGCAAGAATGAAGTTAACCTGTGATGAGCCCTGATGTCTGATTTGGCCATAGAGACTGTCCTTTCCAGAACAAAACTCTGTGTCTGAGAGCTCAGCTGATGCAAGCTTTGACGATGGCAGAGGGCATTTTAAGTAAGAATTGGCATAGGAAATCCAGGACTTAACAGTCGCTATTAACCCAAACTTGGAGCTACTTCTGCACCATCTGTTGAGTGAGGAAAGGGAATGGGGGGTGCAGCACCTTAGGGGCTTCTGAAGGATCCCATTCATGACTTGTCCTCCTTCCTGTGAAAGACTAGACTTTAGAGTCAGGCACATCTGGCCATGCGTTAGAAGCAAGGCTGCTGGGACGGCAGGGCCCTGAGCGAAGGCTTCCTTCAAGAGAGTCCTACCTATTGGGCAGATATCAGCTTGAAGTATTGATGGATTCATGGTGGCAGTTCTCTGAAAATCCATTTCAGTATGCTTTGCAATCTAGTCCCTTGTCTCTACTGATCATCTTTGAAAAAGAAAAAACACAGTGTTCTTTTAGTACCCCAAATCACTTCTTTTTTTTTTCATATTTTTTTATTGAAGTATAGTTGATTTACAATATTGTGTTAGTTTCAGGTGTGTAGAAAAGTGATTCGATATATATTATATATATATATTCAGATATATACAATATTCATATATTCAGATATATGTATGTACGTGTGTGTGTATGCGTGCGTGTGTGTGTATTCCTTTCCATCGTAGGTTGTTGCAAGTTACTTAATATCTTGTTTCCTGTGCTAACAGTAGGTCCTTGTCATTAATCTATTTTATATACAGTAGTCTGTATCTGTTAATCCCAAACTCCTAATTTATCCTTCCTCACTCTTTCCACTTTGGTAACCATGTTTGTTTTCTATGTCTGTGAGTCTGTTTCTGTTTTGTAAATAAGTTCTTTTGTATCATTTTTCAGATTCCACATATAAGTGATATATAGTGTTTGTCTTTCTCTGTTTGACTGACTTCACTTAATATGATAATCTCCAGGTCCATTTGTGTTGCTACAAATAGCATTATTTCATTCTTTTTAATGGCTGAATAATATTGCATTGTATACATCTACCACATCTTCTTTATCTATTCCTCTGTCGATGGATACTTAGGTTGTTTCCATGTTTTGGCTATTGTAAATAGTGCTACTATGAACATTGGGGTGCATGTATCTTTTCAAATTTAAGTTTTTGTCTTTTCTGGATATATGCCCAGAAGTGGGATTGCTGGATCATATGGTAACTGTATCTTTAGGTTTTTGAGGAACCTCCATACTGTACTCCATGGTGACTGTAGCAATTTATATATTGGAAATTGGTGCAGCCAAATCACTTCTTTAAATGGGACCTACTCACCTACCTATCAAGTAGTTCTTAAAATGAGCCTGAATTTTGCATTACCAGAAAAGTTATAAATAAATAAATAAATAAATAAATAAATAAATAAATAAATAAATAATGTGTGTGTGTGTACTTTATATGATGGTATAATAACATGTGTCTGAAATGTGTGTATCATTATATCACTGGCATCCATTTGAAATGGTCTGCATCTTGTCACCACTAGCAGTTCTGTTTAAATGGAAGGTTGAGAGACTGAGGTGAAAACTTTATTTCCACTCAGCTTCCTCTTTGGAAACCAGAGCCCTTGTATCTGGGAGATGCTCCCAGTTTCATGTAGGAATAACATCCTTTGTATTGACCACTAAAACCTAGAGCCCAAGGATTATTTACCCTTAAATATGTGCTGTTTTGGCTTTGAAGCAAGTGGAACTGTTTTGAGGGTATATGTGCCAACTGAAAAAAAATCCTTCTTTATTTTTATGCTGGAATTCTATTCATCCTTCTTCATTTCCACAAGCTTACCTTTTAGCTTGTTTTTTTTTAAATGACCTTCAATAACCACATCTCCCCCATGCTTCACTTGTCCTTAGTATTACAAGGTTTTCTGCAGATTGAACATTTTGTATCTGACCTATAGCTTTTCCCTGGAACATATTTCTATCTACCAAAATCTTAAATTATCATGGTGACTATCAAGAGGCCCAAAAAATGTATTTGCTTTTCCTGTACTCAACCTACGGTAGAGTCACCAGCAGAGTCACGGCAAATGGCCACAGAGATTACATAACAGTTACATCCAGGGCTGAGAAAGCAGCCGCCCACCCCCATGTTATTCATTTCTTTCCATTTTAGTGTGTCTTGGGGGAGACTGAATGGCAAACCTCGGAGGAGAATAAAATCGTCTGTACAGACTCTTCTTGTTATTTCACAGGCAGGGAGAGACTGTCCATCGGCTACGTGTGCCCAGTCAGTGGTGTGGGAGAGAGAAGAGGAAGTAGTGAAAAACGGAACAGGAAACAGATGGGAGACATGATCTCTCAAAACTCCCCAAATTCTGAAAAACCTCAGACCAGCCTGGTTGCTTGAAGATTAGGACAAAAGTGAGGTCTGTGCGTTTACTGAAGAGAGGCCAGCTGAAGCAGGCACAGCAGGGAGTCGTGTCACGTGGACGCAGCAGCACCAAAGGGAAGTGAGAAAGCTGGACCATTTCTAAGTTAATTTGGGCCAAGAGGCGGGGAGCCAGCTTACACTCTTGCAATGACTGCCTCAACTCTAGCTCCGCATTGAAGGCTGAAATCTCTGCAACCATGTGATCTGGGGTTAAGAATACTTTGTTTACTAAGAATTGAGAGGTAAAGGCTGTAATGAAGGCCAGAGCAAAAGGACTCAGTCTTCCACATCTGCAGCCTTTAGGGCTCACGTAAGGGAAAGGAGGGAGCAGGGTCTGGAATCAATGGGTTGGGGTCATTTTCAGTGACCCCCAAGGCAGAAACAGCAAAGAATCTGCATGGTTTCATTAAAATTCATCCCAGGATGCAGTGATTTGTCTAAAAATGATTCCTGTGCCCAAGTTTAGAGCTCTGGGAGAAATGGTGCTGCTGATTGTTTTCCCAGGTTGCAACAAACACCCAGACTTGATTTATTCTTTTCTTTGCTGGTTTGGCAAGTGGGGTGTGGAAGGACGGGAGGGAACGCTCCCTAACAACCAGAAAGTTGAATCTGCTTCCCGAGGAGATGCTAAAATCTGACAGTCCAGCTGACCTCCTCCTAACAAAGACTGATAGCAACACCACCCAAAAATCCCAGACACCCCTCCCCCTTCCCGGCAACTGCATTTCACTTGTGACCTTGCACAGCCTGTGGTCAGGAAAGAGCCTTTGAACACATCTCCAGAGCTGCAGCGATTAGAGGGTCTTTGATTACTCAGCTCAGCTGGTCCTCCCTTCTCTATATTTCCCTGGTCCCTTCCCTCAGCCCCCTTTACCTCACCCAGTAGCCCAGACAGGTTTTTTTTTTTTTCCTAATGCAACCAATTTTTTTTTCCTCTCTTTTCATTTTCCTATAGCATCCTAAACCTCAAGATACGGTTAACACTAATCCTGATTTATTTAGGGTTTATCTGCATTATTAATTCCAATCATGAAAAAAGAAAGTACTGCAGGCCCTAGTTTATATACAAAGTTTGGGTGTTTATAAAAAAGACCAGCAATCCTTGGGAAACATATTTTCTTTAGATATCTTTTAAATCCAAACAACTTTCTTTTCTAGGCTGAAAATGTTCCTTAAGATGGGTCCCCTCCTTAACAATTTCATTTATTATTATTTTCCCCTAGTCGATATCCTTTGAAGCTGCTTCCTGCATTAATCTGGACTTAATATGGATTTAGACATTTACAATGGAAAATAATTTGGGTTAAAAAAATAATCTCCCTTGATAAAGCTAGAAAACCCCCACAACTGTCGCTATCTCTGACAGCTAGGAACGGGATGAGATTCTTGAATATGCATATTGAAGAAAAGGAGAAGCAAGACCAACAGGGTGTGTGTTATGTTTTGTATTTGTCAGCTGTCATGACTGACTGAAGTTGAGTGATATCCAGGGTCTTGACTTGTTGTTTGAATGAATTAATCATTGCTCAGGACATCTGGACATTTATTTGGTGCCCAGGATATACTAAAAATATCTCCCATTGGAGTGAAAGAAGGCCGTCGCTCAGGGGTAGCAACCTGCATCCATCACTCACAGACAGGCTGCTCACTAACAGATGCCAGCCTCTTCCTACCCGTTCTTTCCATTTTTGTATTCTCCAGCCTATTAATTGGTATAACGCTGGATATAGAAAGTTCACATTGCTTTGGGTAGGCCTCCGGCAAGGCCAGTGTTATCAAGGGAATTCTTCCTGGATTTGATTCAAGGAGCACATGGGAATTGGGATATTTTCATGGGAATTTAAAGGAATTCAGATTAGACCTCCAAGGCTACTTTGTCAAACCTCAACCCTTAAGACTTGCTTTGATTTCTTGGGATTTACAAAATGAGGCTAGGCTGAATCCAAGAAGCACCCCTCTTCCAGGGATGGAAAATAACATGGCACGGATACCATCACTTTCCATTCCTATCCGTGGCAGACATCACTAATCAATAGCAACATCCTTTCCCACTGAGCCAGGAGGCAGGCTCTGTATCCTTCTCAACACAAAGCCACCTGCAGTGAATCCAACTTGGGACACACATTAAAAGCTGTTTGCCATTCCTGCCAGGCCCTGAGACTCTTTGCTGATCTCCTAGCTTTTAGCATTCCCCTTCAGCCTACCTTGTACATTGCTACTGGCTTCTGTTGCTGTTCTTGACGGTATGGGGACACGGTGGGAACAATTCCAGAAAGAGGGCAGGGTCCCTTTGACTGCTGTAGCTTCCAAAATCACCAGTACTAGCCAGACATATTGGAAACCTTTGCTCAGAAGGAGCTACCCCATTCCTGTTCCTGAGCCCCAGGAAGTCTGTCTCCTGTGGACTTCCTTCAGCATCCCTCAGTCACTTGGGCCAGGATGCTAGGTGGCTGGGATAATCTTCTAGGACTCAGTTGACTACTCAGAACCAATTATACCTGACTCAGAGCCTTCACCCAGTTCTTCAAGGCCTTCTTCCAATGTACCTCTGACCATTTCACCAGGTTCATTCCTCTTAAGGCCCCTGTTACATCAGCCACATGTGAACTTTCTTATCCAGAAAGCTTTCACACACCCTCTGTTCCCCTCTGTGATTCTATGTCCTTCATCACTTTTTGCTGTACACTTTATCTGAATAACATTTACCTCTTCCCAAAGTAATATACACTCAATATAGAAATTTTAGAGAATATACCAAAAAGTAGAAAATTAAATTGACTTATAATCCCACTAGGATGTATCGATACATATTGATGTACATGCTTCTCTTTTTATGAAATACTTTTATTT
The DNA here is from genome assembly GCF_030028045.1 of Hippopotamus amphibius kiboko. Classification (NCBI taxonomy): domain Eukaryota; kingdom Metazoa; phylum Chordata; class Mammalia; order Artiodactyla; family Hippopotamidae; genus Hippopotamus; species Hippopotamus amphibius. Next base: position 15,895,759 of record NC_080201.1, on the reverse strand, counting down.
ATTTACTTACTTACTTACTTACTTATTGGCTGTGTTGAGTCTTCATTGCTGTGCACAGGCCTTCTCCAGCTGCAGCAAGGTGGGTGCCACTCTTCACTGCAGTGCCCGGGCCCCTCATCGCAGGGGCCCCTCCTGCTGTGGAGCACAGGCTCTAGGCACGTGGGCCTCAGCAGTTGCAGCATGCAGCTCAATAATTGTGACTTACGGGCTCTAGAGCTCAGGCTCAGTAGTTGTGGTACACGGGCCTAGCCTCTTCGCGGCATGTGGGATCCTCCTGGACCAAGGATTGAACCCGTGTCCCCTGCATTGGCAGGCGGACTTTCAACCACTGTGCCACCAGGGAAGTCCCAAAATACTTCTTTTTATTGAAAAACAAATTCATATACTTAAAGTGGGTGAATTTTATGATTTCTTGTATAGACATTATACCTTAATAAGCCGATCATATATCTATAATATTATACAAAGGAAAGAGTATATATAGTGTGCATCTGAACTTTACATGCATTTTAAACAAAAATATGTTTCACATTTAATGCTCTCTCTTGAAAAATCTGTAAACTTTGTTGTCTGTAAACTTTTATAAATTTATTTATTTATTTATTTATTTATTGGCTGCATTGGGTCTTCATTGCTGTGCGTGGACTTTCTCTAGTTGTGGCAAGCGGGGGCTACTCTTCATTGTGGTATGCCAGCTTCTCATTGCAGCAGCTCATCTTGTTGCGGAGCTCAGGCTCTAGGTACATGGGCTTCAGTAGCTGTGGCCCTTGGGCTCAGTAATTGTGGCTTGCAGGCTCTAGAGCACAGGCTCAGTAGTTGTGGCACATGGGCTTAGTTGCTCCATGACATGTGGGATCTTCCCGGACCAGGGTTCGAACCTGTGTCCCCTGCATTGGCAGGAGGATTCTTAACTACTGTACCACCAGGGAAGTCGTGTTGTCTGTAAACTTTTTATTTTATTTTATTTTATTTTATTTTTGGTAAACTTTTAGATCCTAAAAAATATAATTGAGTAGCCTTAGGGGCTATACCTACATTTCCAGTATTCCAGAGATATCTCAATATGTTTGCCCATTCTTTTTTAAATTTCTTAACAGCTTTATTGAGATATAATTTATATGCCAAGCAATTCACTCACAGTGTACAATATAATAGCTCCAAGTATATTCACAAGGTTGTGCAACCATCATCATATTCAATTTTAACACATTTTCATCACCCCAAGGAGAGCCCCCACACCCACTGGCAGTCATTCTCACTCCCATTTTTCTCCAAACCCCCTCAGCCCTTGTCAACCACTAATCTATTTCCTGTCTACAAATTTTCATGTTGTGGGCGTTTCATACGAATGGAATCTTTTGTGACTGGCTTCTTTCACTTAGTGTGCTTTCAAGATTCATCCATGCATTATAGCATTCCCTTATTCCTTTCTACTGCCAAATAATATTCCATTCTGTTCGTCCATTCCTTATAAGAGTTTGGGTTCTGTTTTTGCCTTAGTAATGTTGACTTTAGTACTTTACTGAATTGAATGGCCCTCACATTTCCCATCTGTATACCCTTTAATCATCCCAGTGATTATTTTTTTGTAGGATTCTACTGAACTTGCAAAGAAATCCAGTTCAGTTCAGTTCAGTTCAGTTCAACAGATATAAAATGCTAGAGATACAAAGATACCTGGACACAACCCTCATCATTCAGTAGTTTACAATCTATTTACATCAAATAATGAGAGCAAACCATGTCCATAAGTCACTCTGATACCTTTAGCTTTTAAGCAAATATTTTAATTTACATTAATTGGATATAAATACTTTCATGTTTTTCGAGTTGTATTTTTATGTTTATACCTTTGCTGTTCTGTAAGCTACCCAAAAACAGGATCTATAGGTTCTATTTCTTTTCTATTATGATAATATTAATGATAATTACAGCAGCTGCCATTCACTGTATATTTACTTTACTTGCTCTGCAAAACAATTCTGTGAGGTAGCTACTGTTACTTCCACTTGCTGATGGAGAAACTGAGGCTCAGGGTGATCAAGCAACTTGCTGAAGGTCACTTTCGTGGAAAGGGTAGTCTGTGGACCACAATAGCCCCTGGACCACAATAGCCCCCAGCTGCATAGAGGACATTCTTAGCAACCAGTAGATGATATTGTCCACCTGCCACTCCAGCAGGCAGCTCTGCACCTCAGTCTGGGCAATCTGAACTAGTCTCTGGGCATAAAGAATAAAGTCAAAGAGTCTCAAATCTTCATTCTATGTCATCTGTACTTGTGTCCATTCCATTATTCCCTTGGCAGTGATGGAAAACCTACCCCCCAAAGAGCTCCCTCTGCTTGGTACAGAAATCATTGGATGTCGTCTCTGGAATTCACCATTTTGGAATCAAACTTTAGAGGATGCACCTAGGGATAACAAATTAGGAAGCTCTCAACTCCCAAGATGTGCCACTTGATAGAGTAGCGTGACAAATGGCAGGACTTAAGAACTCAGGCCTCCTGAGTGGGGTCTCCAGAACTGTCCGACTACCTTCCTAAGACACACTTGACTGTACTGTGCTGTCATCTTCAACAGTAAGGCAGGTTACCTCCGTGAATCTACATATCACAATGAAGACATGATAAATATTAAATAATAATTATTGTTTCTTTCACATTCACTGACAGGATAGAATCCCGATAAAGAGCCTTTAAGGTCTAATTACTTCGTAGGCATTGAAACCAAACTGCTAGTTGAAAAATTAATTGTGGAGCCGTCGGAGATGGAGGAGTAGGAAGTTGTTTTGAGCGGTGGTGTCACTTTGAAACTCCGTTTAAGATGTGGAGCAGTAAACACCAACGTGAGCTGCCAAAAGAGACGGAACAAGAGGAGACTAGGTGTGCAGCTGGCATTGAACGGACTGGGGTTCATTTCCTGATGACTTCAGCACACAAAATACATGTTAAGTGGGTGACCAACTGAATTAATTAATAAGCAGAACATGTCACTGGGGATATTTAGAGCAATATGCAGATGGACTCCACTGTGCAAATGAAGGCCCCCAATATTAATAACAACAGTTGCAATAGTAATTAACATTTGCTGAGCACTAGCTATGAGCCAGGCCCTGTGTTGTGTTTTAAATATATTATCTCATTTAATGCTGAAAACTAATTGTGAGGCAAATATCCTCATCTTTAAAATGAGAAAGTAGAGGCTCAGAGAAGTTAAGTAACCTGCCCAACATCATGTAGTTAGTTTAAAAAATTTTTTTACTATGCCATTTCTAATCTCTCAAGAGATCACTGAGTTTCTAGGACCTTAAAAAAATATCCAGGGGTTTTTCCAGTCTGTAGTTTTCAAACTGGTCCATGGAACCATGAAAGTTGCTTCAGAAGTTCTACCAACAATAAAGTATTTGTGTCAAATGGGTCTGAGTTTAGCTCCCTGAGGAAATATTTGCTGCTTGAACTTGCTTTGCATATTGGATTTCCACATAGCGTTTTGTTTCCTAACAAAAGAGAGAGAGAGTGTTCCACTGTCACAGGTTTGTGGCCAGCCAATGTTTTCTGTAAAGGGCCAGATGGGAAATATTTTAGGCTTTTCAGGCTACATCATCTCTGTTACAGCAACTGAATTCTACTACTGTAGTGCAAAAACAGCCATGGACAATATGTAAATAAATGACCATGGCTGTGTTCCAATAAAACTTTATTTATAAAAGTAGGCAGTGGGCCATAATTTGCTAACCTCTGGTTTAGGTCATCCTCCTGTGGTCAAGTGGACCTAAACTTTCTAAATACCGGTTGTCTTGCTTACTCACAAAGAGAAGGTATATTGTTCAAGATCCCTATTTATTAATGCCCGTTATCAGAAAGCCCACACCACAGTTTAAAGGAAAGAAAATTAGCATGTATTGAACGTGAACTCTGTGTCAGGTACTCTGCTAATGGTCTACAGCTGAATTAATCCTCCTTGTAACTGTGGAGAGTGAAGAGCAGGACTGCCTTTAACAAAGAAGAAAACTGAGGCTTGAAGAGATGGAAATAGTAACAAGAGTCAAGCCAAAGTCCTACTATATGCTGTTATACCATGTTGACCTGGCTTAAAGCCACATTGCTTGTCCTGTCATGTAATAAGGTTATTGATGTCACCCTCCGTTGATTCTTCTCTGGGAAAAACCCTTCAAGTTCACTTCATAACCTCACTTTGCTACCCCCAAATGCTTCACCAGCTCTATTAAGTTAGAGACTTTAAGATTAGTGCTACCATATCTGTGAGGTTTCCCAAGGCATCACACAAGAGGAGAATAAACTTTCAGTTTCAATAAGCTGTTCTCCCATTTATGCTTTCTAGTATTTTATTGTCTATCTTAGCAGGCTGCAATGGGGGTTTATATTAGCTGGTGATCCTCCATGATTCATATGTAGTTTTTTTGGTTTGTTTATTTGTTTAATTTATTTATTTTTGGTCGTGTTGGGTCTTTGTTGCCGCGTACAGGCTTTCTCTAGTTGAGGCGAATGGGGGCTATTCTTCATTGACATGCACGGGCTTCTCGTTGTGGTTTCTCTTGTTGTGGAGCATGGGCTCTAGGTACAGAGGCTTCAGTAGTTACAGCATGCAGTCTCAGTAGTTGTGGCTCACAGGCATTAGAGTGCAGGCTCAGTAGTTGTGGTGCTAGGGCCTAGTTGCTCCTTGGCACGTGGAATCTTCCCAGACCAGGGATCAAACCTGTGTCCCCTGCATTGGCAGGTGGATTCTTAACCACTGCGCCACCAGGGAAGTCCTCATATGTGTTTTATAAAGATCATTTTTTATCTCTAAACTTTGTTCTCTGTCTCCTGTACTTGTCTCTCTTGAATTCATACTATGCTGGGAAATTTTGGAGTTCTAAGGCTTCATTAACTCCTTTTCTTCAAATATTTAATGGCACTACTTGGTTATATGCCACCAGGAGATAAATCTAGTTTCTTCTTGCATGGTATAGATTGAAAATTTGAGGCTAGGATGTTGATGGTTGGAATACTAAATCTCTTCTGGAACACACGTTTGTCGTCTTTCACATTCACCAAAATGCCTTGCAACAGAAGGACTTCTTACATCTATTGTCAGTTCATTCTGGATTGGTTTGCTCTCAAGAACCAAGCAGCCCCATTCAACCAGCAATAGAAGGTTGGTGCCATTCCAGAAGTCAGTGACAGCATCACCTCTCGAGGCTCTCGATTCCGGAAAATTCCATGTCCAAGAGCCACCGCAGCCCACCTCCACCACTGAATGGTAACACAGCTGCTTGTGAAACAGAAGAGAAATCCATCACATGTGGAAAACTCAGCCATCAATAAGCAGCTCTGCAAGCCTTTCAGTTGGGGACCAGCCACAGAACTGGCTCTCCATCAACAATCAAACGGTCTTTAGCTGTGATCAGCCACTTCCATCACCTCTGAGACTGGCAGATTTCCAATAAAGCCAATAGCCCCCTCCCCCAGGGTAAGGTCATCAGCAGGAGGCAGGCATTGTCGTTCAGCCCAGCAATTTGACAACAGTGTTAGCTTACACTCTATTAGCCAGCAGCTACACCCTGACCCCTGACCCTGACATTGGCCTCAGATGGCCCTCTCCTGAGGTAGACTCTGATCATTTGAGGTGGCCCGCCCTGCTACTTAGCATGAGAGAAGGCCCATCAGGACCAAGCAGGGCTTCCTGGTCACCCCTGCTCCCAACAGGAGACTTAAGGCTTGAAGTACAGAAACAAGCCAGAGTTGAACCCAAGATGGCAAAGGTGAAAGTTCAGAAGCGTATCCATCAGCAGCCTGTCACCAAAGGACGATGTAAGAACCATGGAAGCTTTCAGCGTAGGGATAGCCGTTGTCTCCAGACAGTTCTGCTCCTTAATGGAAAAGACATATCAAAATATGGCTTACAAAATACAAAATAATGGACTGAGATGTGCATTATATCAGGGTGTTAGATTGCAATGTGCTTTACAGTGGGGGAATTAGATTGAAGTGTTATGCCAGGGTAGTTAGGCTGAAACATGGATTTTCCTAAGAATGTTAGCTTGAGATGTGCTTTATAACACAGTTGTTAAATTAAGATGTGCTCTTCAATGCAGGCATTAGTCTGAGATGTGCATTATAGCAAAATTGTTAGGGAAAGATGTGGATTCCACTTTGGGAGGGGGATAAGAGCAAGAAAAGCACCTTGTACTGAATCGTATTCAAGGTTACAGAGAATCTTGTGCATTACATGGATTTTAGGGGTTTGAATGCAGGGGGAATGAGAGCACAGCATATACATATATATATATATATATAATGTTCTTCTCTTCTCCTTTCTCCCTAGCCAAACACTCTGCCACTTTCCCCACTTTTCCTGTTAGGGACTTAAAGGCCTCCCCCATCAATAGAAACATTAGCTCACTAAACAGCCTGATGGCTTTTCCTTCCCTGGCTTAACCCTTCGGGAGCTGGGGTTTCCTTTGGATTTATAAAGATATTGATCCCAGATAATGTTTGCCTTTCTAACTCTCTCTTCCCTAGACTTGATGGATAGGTTCAGGGCTACATCTCGGCAGCCAACTCACCACAGCTACCCAGGGAAAGGGGAGTGGAAAGCAAGGCAAGTGTTCAGTAGTTAACACCATCGGAACACTCTCCCTGGGATGGACAGGCAGTAACACAGTGGCTAGGGAGAGACACGGGGGCTGCAGTCGCTTTCAACCAGCAGGGATTTCACTTTCGATTTTCCTCATTCTTGTCCTGATCCCTCTACCAAAATTTCTTTGGTTCAGCTTAGAGCGTTGTATAATTTCTAATTAATATCAGATGCTATCTTGAGGTTGGCCGCCCTGAGTTGCATTTGTAAAGACTCCTTTTCCAGTTAAAGAATGTGCTTTTCTCCAGCTTTGTCAACATGGAATGAACACAGGTAGCTGGGTCTTTTGCTGGTGATAGTGTCCTAGGTGGGGGCGACTTTAATAAACCATCCCCTTAAATGCAAATCTTACCCAAGAAAAATAAGTGAAGAAGGATGGGCTCATCCTCCCTCTCATTCACCCCGTGGCCTACAAAGTTTTACTGATTGTCTCCCCAATAGTGTTTTTGTTCTTTCTTCTCTTCCTTAGCTCGGAAGATATAATTTACAGCCTTCAGACGTCTAGCCGAGCGTGATTGGATGGTGTCCAGCTTTGCCGGAATCAGAGAGGTGAGTTCCAGCCTTCTTGTTTCTCAATGAAAGAAAATGTTATACCAGGTGAGTTAACGCAGTCAAAAAGACTAACCCGCCAGACAAGGGCACCAAACAAAACCAAACAGTTCAAAGGAAATTGCTGTGTTACTAGACACCGCTGCATTGTGCCTTGAGGTTCCAGGAAAGAGGCACACGGGCAGTTCTGTGTGTGTTTTGTCAGGCCCTGTTTGTCTAGATAGAACAGTGGGTCAGTAGCAGGACCACGGCATTTACCTTCCCTGGCTGAGCTTCCTATGGGCAGGACATAGAAATATGACAGACATATGCTGCCCAGGTAGGAAAGCACTTCCATCCCCGCAGTGTGTCTGCCAACTTTCATCTTTCTGTCAGCCTTCCTACTCCTCCTCTCCAAGCATTTCCTGGTTAAGTACTCCTTAACTCCATTCTGGTGTACTTTTTTCTCTTCTTGGTGTCCATTCCTGCCTCATTTTCTGACATCACATTTTCCTTAAAATTGGCTTTGAGGGCTATTTCTAGCCCCTGTCAAGGGATCTGTCCAGCCAGACTCCCACGGGATGTAGGAATGAGTTTAAAACCAACCCCAGAGAAGAAAGGGAAAAAAAGGGGGAAGTTGGCTTGGTCCCAGACTCTGTTTTAAAACAAATCTTCTGTTGGGTCAAGTGAGATATTTGGAGCCCCTCCCTACAACAGGAATTACATTATGGTCCTCTTGAAACACCACCTAGACTCCCACCCCAAAGAAGAGACCACATAGCATCACAGCAAAACCATGGTGGCCTGGTGGTTAGAAGCAGGTTTGGAATCCACCCCCGCCCCCCATCACTTAATTGCTTTGTTAATTTGGGCAAAGCACTGGACTTTTCTGAGCCTCAATTTCTTCTTCCATAAAATGGGTTTAATGGTAGTATTGACCTCCAGGTTCCTATGAGGACCGAATGGGCTAATGCATATAAAATGCTTAGTCCAATGCCTGCCACAAGGTAACCCCTCAGCAGATGGCGGCCACCAACTTTACAGTTTTAGCACCATACCAACAACTCGCCCATCTACCTTGGGCTCCTGCAGCATTGACTTTTCACATACCACACCCACCCTCATGCACTCATTAACACATCTGGTTGTAGGCACATGCTGTGTCTCTTAGCCTCGCTTCTTTCCAACACTGCGGTTTATGAGGATTTTCTCTGTACAGGAAGAAGGGCAGCCCTGCCAATGGGGGCCGGTGGGGGGCGCCGAATTAGAAGGGCCTCCCTGTTAGAATATAACCCCCACTCTGTACTCACTGGTAACCAGCCATGATTGTATTTCAAAGGTAACAGTTCATCTCCACTGTGGGGATGGGCGTACAATCCACAAATAGGAACTAATGTGATCCGACAGGCCTGATTTCTCTAGATATATATTAAAACAACACGCTCAGTGCTGATGGCTCCAAGGTCCTGACCCTGAACAAGAACTTAGGACGTAAGGCAACCTGCCCAGGAGAGCCAGCACGGCAGGAGGCCAGGGGGACAAGGTCGTCGGCTAATGAAGTGGTCAGCATTGAGTTTCTGTCACTCAGCTGGTTAAGAGGAAACTGAGAGGGAAGGAAAAGAAAATGGGAACACTTAAAGAACAAAGGAAAGGACTACATTTGAGCTGAAGCTCTGAAGGTGCATTGCTATAGTCAGAAGGCAGGGGGACCAAACGCAGCCCATCTAAGCCTTCCTTGTGGCCTTGTTCAGTTTAATCTGCTGAACATGGACTGGTTGAAAGAGGATTTGGAAGAGGCTAACTCTATAGAAATCCCAAGTTAGAACGAAAATGAGCAGGTGCTAAACCAGCCTGATCTTTGGTTCAAATCGGTTTCAGACACAGTAAGGAAAAGTGGTCAAGAGCACCGGCTTGAAAATGGATTCCAGGCCGATTCTCTCTGGGCTCTGAGCAAACTACCCTCTGAGTGTCAGCATCATTATCTGGAAAACTGATAATGGTACCCACCTCAAAGGGAGGTCAGTAGAATTAGATGATGAAGTCCAGGTAGAGGGCTTCGCACGGTGCCTGGCGCGAATCATCACTCAGATGTCAGCAGTTGTTACTGTTATTCCATGTGCTCTAACAGTCTTAGAGAGACAGTGTGGGCCTTTTTTAAAAAATGCATAGTAAATTATGTGTTGTTCAGTAAGAGGACAGTTCCACCAGTTTCACAGGGGCAATTCCTAATGCATCCCATCGTGGTGGCACTTCAAACTTTCTAACCACTCAGCTGCTCAACAAACGTTCATTGCAAACTACTGCATGCTAAGTGCTGTGTAGGTTTTGGGTTGGGGTTGTTTTGAATGAGAATTGTTCTTGACTTTGTTCATCAGAGCCTTGCTGGGGAGAGAGAGAGATCGAGACCTATAGCAGAAGTGGTAGTCTACTCAAGAATGTGGCAAGGGGTGGGGGCAATCAACCCTTCTAGAGAAGGTCAGAGAGAAGTCAAACAGATGAGGACATTCATATCTGTGTCATCACTTCATCCTCGGATGCCTTGGGGCAGGTAAGACTGATGCCACTCTCCCCCTTCATTTGATGTACAAAAGGTTGAGACCCAGGCAAGTTAACCCTTGCCTTGTTTGCAGCGGTTCATAGTACGATGAAACTGTTATCCAAATTTCCAGAAGGAAACCTTCTCTGCAGCATCAGAATGAATCAGGACCACTGATGGCCTTTAAAGGTCCAAAAACATTTCTCCTAACTGGTGCTCTCGTCAGATATAATCCAACTCTTGAACATCTCAGTGCACAAAAGGGCAGAAGGTTTCCGTTCCATTTCCTGAGTTATGGAAAAGATTCTTTCAAACCTTTTCCTTCTCATTTCTAAAAGTGAAGCGCTATGGGTTAGGTGAAGAAGCGCTGAATGGAGGGATCGAGGACCAGGACGCTGATCTCAGCGGTGCCTTGGTTTCCCTCAAGTCCCATAGCCACTAGTGCCTCAGGTCCCCAGATTAGGAAATTTCATATTGCCTGTCCACTTCTGCCTTACAAAGGTCATCTGAGGATGAACTGAAAACATTGATCTGAAGAAGCACTTCGAGTGTTTAGTGTGGAGCATGAAGTTCCAATGGAAATCGTGATCAGATTAGGTGGTAGTAGCCTGGGAATGAAGAGTTGGCGCATCACCAGAGTAACCAATTCCCTGTTCCCATCATGATCCAGCCAAACCTCTTTCTCTGGATTCAGTTACTTGGGACTTTTTTGGGGTTTCGGGATACTAGTGGAGTAGCACAGACACTCATATGCCATTAACCACGGCTGCTCTCTTTTTTCCTTCTCAAATATATACCTAACTTTAAGCTTTTTTCTGATTATAAAGAAAATATATAATCTCTTTTTAAAGTGCAAGCAATTTATCAAAGCAGAAAAAATCAAGATCACCCAAAATTCTGCCAGCCAGAAAGCAAACACTGTTAACCTGGATGGCATTCTATCAGATGCCTTGTCTGAAGACATATACACATATGTGTCTTATTTTAAGTCCATGATGTTATACTTACATGCTGTGCGAAACCACATACCATACCAGTGAATTACAGATTTGCGTGTTCCTTTTCAATGACTGCATTGCATTCCAGTGTTGGATGGACTGTCAGTTATTTAACTAATCCCCTATGGATGGGTAGTGATGCTATTTTAAACAGTACTCTAACGAACATCCTTGTGCTTGGTGAGTCTCTCCAACATCTCCTTAGGATAAAATCCCACAAGTTGGAGTTTCTGGGGAAGCTGTCCCCTTCAACCCAGTGTTAAGAAAGGATTCATGTGGAGCACTGAGGGAATAAAAGGGCAGTAACCAGCCAAGCTGAAGAGTCCTGTCAATCCTATTGGCCTGTGATGATTGCAGGAACCCTTATCCATTCATCTCTGGGGACATGGGGGTGAGAGAAGGTGCATTTTCATATCCCTGAGATTAAGCATCATGCTAGGAGGGTCTAGGACTAGATGCTTGTTTTCTTTTCCTTCCCATCTCCTATGGCTCTCTCCCAGGCCTTTGAATCCATTGCACATCATACAGTCCCCTCTGCCACACTCTTCATTTCCTGACACTGTGATCATCAGCCAGTGAATTCCTTTTTCCTTTGACTGGGTTTTCTTCCTGCTTTCCTCCATATGGGGCCCAAGGGTTGATTAACTCCTTTGGGTAAGAGTAGGCATTGAGACCAACTGTCAGAGAGTTGAGTTGGGTGATTACATTGCAACGTTTTAATTTGCGTTTGGACAAATTCTCATAAGCTTTCCTGAGAAAATCTCCCACTAGACATAGTCATTTAATTTAAGAACAGTTGGGAGAGGAAGATGAGCTAAGATGACAGATGGAGGCATGCAGATGTGTGTGTCTTAGAGGGACTCAGGAGCACTCTGAGGGTTTGGCATTCAGTGAAGTACAGTGTCAGCTTCTACTGCGTGTGTCCATGGACTTGAGAAATTTTCAAGAAATCATTAAAATACAGTGATTTTATCAGATGACAAGCAGGTTTTATTGTTTTCCCTTGTCTGTAAAATCACAACAAGTTCAACGAAAGAAACGGATACCCCCTACACACACCCCAAATCCAGCAAACACAAAAAATAAAAATTTGAGGAGCCTTGTAGGAAGGCAAAACAAAACAAAAAAATAATAACAAGTCTGCCGTTAGAGAGAAATTTCCTTTGGTCACATTGCCACGAAGATAACTTTTTTTTAAATTCCATGCTTACCCTGGTTTCCTTCAAACAGATTTTCTGAACATCCTAATTTGGTGTTCGCATAATTCGATGTCTATTATTATTTTAGGTCCACAGTTATTATTTTAATTATAATTTAAAGCTGCCTAATATACCCCGAGGTCACTGGGCACCCAAAGGAAATAAATAAAAACAACTTGCCATTTTTAAAAGCAGCATGTTTATTTGCAAGTCCCACAAGCCACTCAACTAAGACATCATAAAACCTTCAAATAAACTAAAACGGAAACAAAATAACATGTCCGGTATTAATCTCCTTAGAAGGCATGCAGGAGAAGGTTGCAGCTAGCTGAGTGCTGGCGTGAGAACGCTCAGAATGACTTTATTACTGAGTTTGGAAACCCCAGTGTACATCTGGATGCCCACAGCCCACAGTGCAGTCTGCACAGTGGTCTCCTAGTCCTAGGTGTTCAATCCTTGAGCCTGGATGTGAAGTTTTAGTCAATGAGAAGTTGGTAGAGCAATGAATTTGGTGTAGAAAAAGAAAAGGGCATGCCAGAGGATTGGAAACGCCCACCCAATGACTACTTCCTCCATACCGTGTTTCTCCAGTGCAGGTGTCAATAAAGCTGAGGCAGGTCTCATTAACTCTGGTATTTTAAACATGGAATTGCTGAAATATCAAAGTCTAGTGATTTTACATGTGGAAAGCTAAAGAAATTTCAAAACAGTTCCATAAGGTTCCTATATGTGAGTTTTCCATGACAGAAGACAGTAAAATCATTTTCAAACCATTTACTGCTAGTATTCTGCATGTAATCAGAGCTGTTATGGTCTGTTAAGCAACAGAATTATCTAGTGGGCAGAAGGTTTATGCTGCTCCAAGACCTTCAAGCTACACAAGTATGCAAATCAGTAAATATTATAGACTCCATTGAATAAGCATAGTCAGGATTTCCAGAGGGAAGCATCTATTCCCTCCATTCCCAGAACGGTCTTAGGTGGTATAGGTGACTCTCTTTGGGACCCAAAGAGCTGGACTGTCAAATTTGGATCACTTCAAGTTCCAAAGACAAGGCAGAGAGTAGTGTCCTCAGGGCAGCAAAAAAATGGGCTCCTAGAGATCTCCTTCCTTACTGTGGAAGAAGTAAGAACAAAAGGAAAAGCAAAGGCAAGAAAAGAAAGGGCAAGAAGAGAGGGAAAAAAGGAAGTTGACCCCCAGAGTGGCAAACTCCAGTGGCTGCATGGATTCAGCAAGGAATACAACTAAGTGAGGTGGGACTAGTGTAAGGCGTTAAGCGGAGGTGGGGGCTGTGGGGAACATGCTCAGCCTTCAGGGCAGCCGCGGTTTAACTCCAGCCTGCGGTTCCCAGGTCCAGTGTAACGGGAATTTTCGATTTTTCAAGAGAAGCTAGAAATATCTATTTTTTTTTTTACTTGCCGTATCTCAGATTTTGAATGTTGGCAGTCAACTTGATATAAACATCCACGCAACGTATGAACCAAATAAAAGAGCCACACTCACCTCATGGGCCGTAAGTCTGTAAACTATATGAGACAGAAGTAAGCAGTTGGGAATTAAAAGCAGCAACAGATTCTGAAGCATGGAACACAAAATTTATATTAAGGATTCTTTCATTCTCTGTCTCAGATAAGGGAGAGTTTTATCAAGTCTTGCTGCTAATTCCCATCTATAAAGAAAAATATGTACTTTTTCTCTCCCATGCTATCCAATGCCCTCAAACCTAAAATAACTCTTAATCTACTTCATCTTTCTTTCTGATTCTCTTTGTAAGTATTGGGCTGGTGAATGAATTCTGGATGTACTGAGCTAGGCAAGTGCTTCAGATCTCTTGGCATTCTGAGATGGAGATGGGTCAATGCATGAATAGCATTTGTAGAAGGTGGAAAGCTCTTTTGAGCCTATTTGCAATCTTTCTTGGATAAATTATAATGCATTCTATTGGTTAGCTAAGGATATTCACTTTATAGCATTTCTGTCATTTGAGCATAAAAATATTGATATTCAGCAGGTGTATCAGTCAGTTTTTACTAAGTAATGCTGCATTAACAACCCCCAAGCCTTAGTGACTTAAAACGAAGATACATTTTTCATGTACAAAATTACATGAAAGTAATCCCTCTGTTTCATCTTGCTCCATTTCATCTAAATCAATTGGTTGTATCTTTACTCCATTGTGTCTTTATTCTGAGTCCTGGGCTGAAGGAGCAGCTCCTCCCTGGCTTCAAAACAATATCCTGCTAGAAAGGAGAAAAGAAACAACATGATGGCTTTTAAGGCTTCTGCTCAGAAGTAGCACACATCACTTCCTCTCACCTTTTATTGGTGGCCAAAACAAGTCACTGGCCAAGCCTGATGTTGATGAAGCAAAAGAAGTATCACCCTCTCACAGCGAAGGGTACCATTTAGGAACAATACAAATCTGCCACAGAGGGCACTGCCTCAGGGACTTTGAAAGGGAGAAATAAGGGGAAGCTCCCCAACATATCCTGTTGGAGAAACAAAACTAGCCCTCAGACTCCATTCTGCCCTTAGTTGGGACCATTGAGGTCACTTGAGCAGTGAGTGGTTAAAAGATGGTACCTGGAGTCAGATTTCCTGAGTTCAAATCTTGGCTCTACCATTTCTTGGCTGTAGGACCTTGGATATATCACTCAACCCTCTTGTGTCTTATTTGTCCAGTGTAAGACACTTACCTCATAAGGCTGTTGGAAGGATTCAATGACTGAAGATATGTATTTGTATATATAGAGAGAGAATACTTTAAACAATGTTTTGCTCATAATAAGGACTGACTCTTTACTACAGTGGTGATGACTAGAAAACTGTTGGCTCAAATGCATCTCGGCCACCTTCTCACTCCTCTATAGCTAGGCTACTCCAGGTCGTTTTGACTTTAAGAATCCCACATGAAAATGTATGTACTTCTGGAAGGTCTAAAGCCTTAGGTTTTTATCAACTAACACTTTGTTGGGGAACATTCTGGAAGCAGGTTCCAGCAGGGTCTTGCTGGAGAGGGTCCTGGAGACAGTGAGACAGAGAAAACAGAAGTTGGAGAACAAGGACCCTCAAAATAAATTTGCCACACCTGATGGTTTTACCAAGCGCTGCTCTGACCAGACCAGTGATTCTCATCCTTGGCTACACATTAGAATCAAGGGAATGCTCAGACCATATTCTAGACCAATAACATCAGAATCTCTATGGGTGGGATGCAGGACTCAACATTTTAAAGCTCCCCAGGTTCTTTCTGTGTAAAACCAAGGTTGATTAGCCCAGGAGTAGTCTGCCTTCCACTCAGAGAACCTGATCACTTCCTCCTTGGTTCAAATTTTGCTCCATCATGGATCTGCCTTAATCCTGGTTTCTCCAGCATGGTCCAAATGAACTGACTAGGAGAGGAAAGTTTGCTGACAAAGAAGAGGGAGAGATATGGCCAAAGTCGAGCATTTGTCTTTCCTCTCCTCCTGATTGATCACTTTATACAATAATAAAACTTTTAAAAGGTTGAACCTGAACTGAGGCTGTGACTGTGACACAATTAATCAAACTCTTGAAGAATCATGTTACATTATGTGCTCCAAGCATTGATCTACTTCACTAAAAGTTGGCCTGAAAAAGAACCTAGACATAAGATATTGGATCCATAAGAAATGGCCAGGATGCCGTCGATCGTTTTGTTTCTCCATGCAATATGTGGCCAGGCAGCTGACCAGACCTTCAAGCAGGACAAATTCTAACACATCACAGAGGATGTCACCAGTCCCTACCTTTCCCCAAATTGCTGGGAGTGGAAGTACAGGGAAGAGAGGTCTGATTATGTTATGGTCCTCGAACCTGCTGTCACTGCAACTAGCTAATGATGACTATTCATCCACAAGGCTCCCAGGCTCCCTACCTGTTCTTGAACTGATCACAGACAATACTAGCCTCCCTGGTCCCATAAACTCTTCCCCATGGAGATATATTTTGGGGGTCCTCTCTAAATTTAAGCTTTATAGGAACAAATGGGTGCCCTGTTTTAATTCCTGGTGGTTTTTTAACTCACCAGTAATCATCCAGTCAATAACAATATCTAGCATCTCTGGCTAGTGCTTTCCAGTGAGTCAAACACTTAAAAGTCCCCAGACTCACTTGAGCCTCACGACAGTGTCATGAGGCAGGTAGGTGAGCCAGGACCCGTGATCCCCATTTTACAGAAGAGGAAACTTGCTGGGGAAGTAAAGTGAATTGCCAAGGTCATGGAACTCATGGCAGAAATGGAACACCTGAGTTTAAGTCTTGAATCCTTTGGCTTCTGGCAAATTCCAGGCAACATGGGAGACCACAAAGGAAATGAGACCTTGCGCTGGCCCCAGGCAAAATCGCAAGACAGGCACAGCTCCCTGGATGTCTTCTTCATTCACTTTGCCAGCATTCCCCCTCTCCTCCAGGCATCCCTCCCACTCTGTGCTGTCCCATTGCATCACCCACACTTTGACTAGCATCTCCAGAAGTCTCTCTCTGTGTCCCCCACCCCTTGAAATTTCCCTGTGGCCTTAGCTAGCTCAGTGAAAAGACAGATGTGCCCTCAAAGCCCAGCTTAACCTTGAGACCTAGCTGTGTGACCCTGGGCAAGTTACGTTGCATTTTTGACTTTCCTTCTCTATCGAGGGGATGATTACTAGTGCCTACTTCTTAGGGCTGTATGAAGGATTGGATGAGTCATGTACGTGAGGCACTATGGACAGTGTCTAGCATGTATAAGGCACTCAAAAAGGGCAGTTGTTTTAAAAACCATTTATATTTCGTTACTTTAAATAATAGGTATATTAGCTAGCGTTTTTCAAGACCTACTATGGAATGTCATGTATTGCATTGTTCTCAGTACTTTTCATGTATTCTTTCATTCATTTCTCATGACAACCCTATGAAGCAAATACTATTACCCTACCTTACAGATGAAGAAACTGAGACACAAAGAGATTAACTGAGACACAGACCCTGGATTTGATCTAAGTGGTATAACTCTAGCACTAGCTCTCTCCGTTCAGACGCAATCTCCACAAGCCTTTAACATTGCTTCTTGCACTTGCATTTTTGTTTTTAAGCTGTGTTGGGTCTTCGTTGCTGCGTGCATGCTTTCTCTGGTTGTGGCAAATGGGGGCTACTCTTAATTGCAGTGCAAGGGCTTCTCATTGCGGTGGCTACTCTTGTGGTGGAGCACAGGATCTAGGTGCATGGGCTTCAGTAGTTATGGTGTGTGGGCTCTAGAGCACAGGCTCAGTAGTTGTGGCACACAGGCTTAGTTGCTCCACAACACATGGGGTCTTCCTGGACCAGGGATCAAACCCGTGTCCCCTGCACTGGAAAGTGGATTCTTAACCACTGCATCATCAGGGAAGTCCCCTTGCATATTTTTTTTAATAAATTTATTTATTTATTTATTTAATTTATTTATTGGCTGCGTTGGGTCTTCGTTGCTGCACACGGGCTTTCTCTAGTTGCTGCGAGCGGGGACTACTCTTCATTGTGGTGCGTGGGCTCCTCATTATAGTGGCTTTTCTTGTTGTGGAGCACGGGCCCTAGGCATGTGGGCTTCAATAGTTGCAGCACATGGGCTCAGTAGTTGTGGCTCACAGGCTCCAGAGCACAGGCTCAATAGTTGTGGCACACAGGCTTAGTTGCTCCGTGGCATGTGGAATCTTCCCAGGGCAGGGCTCGAACCTGTGTCCCCTGCATTGGCAGGCGGATTCTTTACCACTGCGCCACCTAGGAAGTCCCCCCCCCCCCCGTTGCATTTTTAAATAACAATATCTTTGGATAGAAGAAATAGCTTAAGCATACACATGGAAAGAAATGAATCTACAGGGGTGAAATAGCCATTACAGCAAAGAGGACAGACAATGAGTAGAAATGAGGGCTTTCTGGGTGCTGCTAAAATTATACCATGAATATATTTTTTAAATTGAAGGAAGGAATCACAAGAAAATGTTAACAGTGATAGTATTTTAGAGCAAGACCAAACTCAGGTGAGGAGAGCAGGGTTTTTCACGTTCATTTTGTTTTTCTATATTATTTGAGTTTTCAGATCCAACTCTACACATTGGTTTTGTTTTGTACCAACAGGATTTACTGGAAAAATAAAACTTTTGCTTTATTTTGTTACTTGATCTTTTCTTCCTAGTATACTCCACATTAAAAATTGTCATATTTAAACATTATACCACAAAACCAACCACTCTCCCCACGGCAATGCCACGCCCTCAAACTGCTGACCATCTCCATGCAGAGATAAGACGGAGCAGAGGAAAGAACTAGAGCGCCCAGCGAGACGGGTTATAATTAAGTGCCCGAGAATGCGGAGCCATCTCTTGAGACCGTAGGAGTCCAGCTCTCTTCCCAAACATGGTATTTTCCCTGATGTGTTCTTTTTTTTTTCTCCACCAGAAATTTTCCACTTTAATTATGTGGGTTAGGTTAGAGGAGTTCACCTTCGGAACTTTAAATGCTCAAACAGCTAATCCCTTCCATAAGACACATTTCTGGGAAAGCCCAAAGATAAATGTTTACAGCCTGTGCTGGGAGAATAGAACCCAGTGAAATTCAAAATGATTTAAGCATGGTGTGCCCATGCCTGAAGAAACAATTTAGAGAGACTCTCGTCTCTATGTTCTGGAATCCTGGCCTTCGTCCTCACGAGGAGTGGCATCGCTGGCAATACGCATAAGTTAGATTCTTCCCCTTTTCCCGGTTTTGCCGTCAACATGAGAAGGATGGTAATTAAAACCATACTTAAAACATTAAGTCTACTACCTAAAGGAATGAAGTTTATTAAAGTTGCTAGGCGTTAAGTACAGAAACTCAAAATAGCTTGAGCACACTCCCCTCGGCATATACCCAAAATATTGGTTGAGAGGCGCCCAAGCGTAAAGATGGTGAGCGCGTGCACAGACACACACACACAAACACACACATCAATACATTGAAATATCAGTAAATGGAAGACATTCCTCGAGTAACTAACGTTTGACAAGCAGAGAGCAAAGATGACCACCCCCCCTTAATTAAGGTACTTAGAAGGGCCAGTTACTCAGAAAAATTGTGAAATGTTCTCATAAGGGAACAGAGAAAAGAAGCACCAACCCTAGGTACCACTTAACCTCTTTGAGACAGTTTCTCATCAATCACATGGGGTCAGTGACTGGTGGGAGGATGTGGGGAAGGTACAAGGAGGTACCTAGCATGATCCCTGGCACAAAGGCAAGAGGTACATACTGTCAGTCCCCTTATTCCTGGGGATCTCACAGTGGTTCAGCTGACAAAAGATGAGCACTCTCTCTCCTCCCCAAGGGGCTGGCAAGAATCTACCAAATCAATCCAGGTAAATTCTAACTACGATCAAGGAGTATTCCGTTGCCATCCTTCTCTCCTCACCTAAGGTTGTAAAGAAGGGGCAGCATGCTGTCGTGGGTAAAGCTCGTTCCTGGGTTCAGATACCAGCTTTGGACATGGGACAACTCACATCACCATCCCAAGGGTTGTTGTGAAGCACGAATGTGATGCTGAATGGCAGGTGCTCAGCGGGCAGCAGGGTCTTAGCTGCTCTGGGCTGTTCTGCTCTCCAGGGGCTCCACTCATACATGCACAGCTGCCCGGATGGGCTGCAGGCTGAATATGGACCCAGAACCACTGAGAAAGCCCACCAGCATGATGAGGGTTACTGCCGTCCCTGTATCCCATCACTCGTTTGGCCTGGGATCCCCTCTTTTTGGTGTTTTCTAAGGATTTGGCCCTGTGCACAGCCCAGGAATATCTTGACAGGCAGTATGGACAAGAAATGATTTCCTTATGTGTTTCTTTTCAAATTCCTTGAAGAATTCCTTTAGGAATTTCTTGGAGCACACTACCTAGTGCAAAGAAGCTGCTCAATAAATGTTTATGGGCAGTTCCCTGGTGGTCCAATGGTTAGACTCGGCATTTTCACTGCCAAGGCTGGTGTTCAGTCCCTAGTCAGGGAACTAAGATCCCACAAGCCACGCAGCAAAAAAGTAAAATAAAGTAAAATAACAAATAAATAAATAAATGTTTATGAATGAACCATAATTAGTGCTACCAATTATTGAGCTGCTATTATGTGCCAAGCCCTGTACTCCAAGAGAATCTTAACTCTCTTGTTCTATTTTAACTCCACTCTACCTTGGTGACTTCTGGCAAAGTATTTAAATTCTGAGCCTCAGTTTTCTCATCCGTAAAATGGGTGTAGTATATTATCTACCTCTTAGGATTGTTGTGAAGATTAAAAGATAAGTAGATAGATAAGTAGGTAGGTAGGTACGTAGGTAGGTAGCTAGACAGAGTTTTATATACATGTGTACAAACACATACACATATAAAATCACATAACAAAGTGTCTAGAACCTAGAAAACAATGTTAAAAAACAGATGAAAAATGGTATAACAACCCAGTGAGATGTGTGTTATTATCCCTATTTTATAGATGAGAAACTGCTCAGAATAACATCCTTTGACAGAAGTCCATTCAGCCTCTTCCACTAATAAGGAGTTTCCTTGTTTGTATCATGAATAAGTAGGGAATTGATCTGGAGCATTAAAAATATCTAAGATTTAGAGAACAAATGGAGACGTTTACTCCAGATAGGCACAAATCTTACCGAGTCTTGTGGGAAGGGGTAGAGCGGACAGAATAGTGAGAGAGCAAAAGAAATACTAGCCACCTTTTTCTCTTCTCGTCCCATACAGAACGCTTGAGTGTGAGCTGATGGGTGAATTTATTCCCAAGCCTATACTGGGAGACCTGTTATTTACTAAGCACCTAAGCTGACAATCAGAACAGGAAAATGGTTAAGAAAAAATGCTCTGGAGTGATCTGCCTAGGCTTGAAATCCTACCTGTCGTTTACAAGCTGTGTGACCATGGGAAAGTCTTTTAACCACTCTGAGCTTTGAGTTCCACATTTGTAAAACGAGGATGATATCAGATCCTTTTGCAGGGCTGCTTTGAGAATTATATATGTGCAGAGTCTATGCCATGCTTATTCCTTGTAAGCATTCAATACATCATAATTTTTATTGTTGTTGTTACTGTTCTTATATACCTTTTTTTTTTTTTAATTTATTTTTGGCTGCATTGGGTCTTCATTGCTATGTGCCAGCTTTCTCTAGTTGGGGTGAGTGGGGGCTACTCTTCATTGCTGTGTGTGGGCTTCTCAGTGTGGTGGCTTCTCTTGTTGTGGAACACAGGCCCTAGGTGCATAAGCTTCAGTAGTTGCAGCATGTGGGCTCAGTAGTTGTGGCACACAGGCTCCAGAGCACAGGCTCAGTAGTTGTGGTGCATGGGCTTAGCTGCTCGCTGGCATATGGGATCTTCCTGGACCAGGGATCAAACCCATGTCCCCTGCATTGGCAGGCGAATTCTTAACCACTGTGCCACCAGGGAAGTCCCTTTCATATGCTTTATATACATAGTCCAAGATTTGGGTGGATTAAGCAATGGGCCAAATCACACAACTACCAGCAACTAAAACACAGGATTTTAAAAGCCAATCCCCCTGTACCAGTGAGAAAGGATTTGGTTATGCTGGGTAACAAACAGTCCTAAAAGTTCAGCAGTGTGACGTAATCGAAGTTTATTCCTCACTCACACAAAATCCATTGTAGTTCTGGACAACTATCCATGTATTAGCTTAATGTTCACGGGGCTTTACTCTTATCCCTATGAACACAAACACCTGTGATCACAGTGGCAGGTAAAGAACAGGAAAGTTTTTCACTAGCAATTAAATGTCCATCCAGAAGGGACAACATTTCATTGGCCAAAACAAGTTACAGAGTCACACCTAATTCAAGTGCAATCCTGAGCACTTGCAAGTTCAGAAAACAAGTTATCAGTGAGCACCAATCCCCCAAAGCCAGTCTCAGCAATTTAACATTGCACTGTTCTGCCCCTCTCTGTGAATCGACCAGCCGTTGGTCAACTTTCTTTCACTGCAGCAGTTAGATTCAATACCCCTTAAGTGCAGAGAAAAGCATCAAGGTTTTAAATGAACTAATTAATCAAAGACTGTTTCACAGATCCCAGCCTGGCTCTTGTCCCTTTCCTGCCTCTCAGCAGCATTCTGTGGTCCATGGCTGTCCTCCAGTGCACCCGGTCAGCTCAGTCAAGACCAAGGCCACCCATCCCTCTGTCCAGGGGCCTCTCTTCTTCCCCCATCCATCACCAGGGCCCTGCGATCTCACCTGTCAATGCCCAGCTCTTGCTTGATATCTCAGTTCTCAGCTGCCCAGCTGCTACCTAGGAAGGCTCTAGCCCCAAAAATATTTAGTTAGCAGCCATTCAGTTAAGTGGAATTGACTTTCCATCGGCTTTCCTCTGTACGGCTGCCACCAGCGAAGGCGGTTTCCTCCTTCCCTCTTCTCTGCCTGTCAGTTCACTCCACATTCCTATCGGCAGCCTTTAGCTCTGGTCAATACTAACCGCTGTGTAACAGCTCACGCACGGCTGCTCTGGTTTGCATCGATCAGACCCTTCTTCCAACAGGTAGTCCGCTATTTGAGGCAATGACTTGAGATAAACACCTACTTTTACTTCAGGCTAATTCATTTCAGGTGGATTTCAAGGAGGCCCTGCACCCCGTCTCTGTTAGACAAGCTGAAATCATAGAGTCAAGATCAGCTCCTCGTGTGCTCAAGATTCTAGGAGACCTTTCTTCCTCTCCCCTTTCTCCCCCTTCCCTTGTATGTTGTAAGTGCCACTTATAAACAAGATACCAAGACTTGGGACATTGAAAATGCCACTTCAGAAAATGTGTCAGCCAGCCATCCCTCTTTCCTTTTAATGAGATGCATCCGGGACTGCAGGAAACCCAGGGCTGCCGTGGAGGCAGCATTGTCGCTGGGCAACCAAGCATCCTTCCAACTTCCCCAGAACTAATCTCACAATATCCTTCAATCCTGGTCTCTCACCACCTCAGGGGGCAGCCCTTGAATTCACCCCCCATCCTTATTCCAGGCTCACCAGTGAATTTGCCAGGAGCTGATACTGCAAAAGCAGTTATTATTCTGCAGTTGATTAGGGGTTGGTACAGCTTTGTGGCATTTGTGTTATAACTAGAAAGCAAACAAGACTAGATGACATACACTTGTTTTCCCAACTTGTACGCTAAGCATGACTGAATGGTCCATCTGATACCATCATGACCCCGTCACCTGGGTCCCAAATTTCCTGTCCCATTTCTCTTTCTCCAGCACCCCCCCCCCCCCACCGCTCGACACACCCAGTTCATCTGTCCCCTTGTTCTGTTGAGCCTTCTCTTGCGTGCAGTTCCAGCATCCTGCCCTGCATCTCAGTTGTTATCATCTTATTCAAGCCCTCATTTCCTGGTGCTTGGACCACTGCAGTATCTTCTAGATGGTTGCCTGGCTTCCCGTTGTTCCCCACTTTGTTAATTTCACCCTGCACACAGATTTATCTTCCTTGCACTCTGCTGTGATTGCCTTTCTCTTCTCAGAAATCTTCAGTGTCTTCCCATCACCCACCAGAGTAAAGGCAAATTCGTCAACCTATCATTCTGGTCTTCAGTGATCTGGTCCTTACCTCTCTCTCTCCAGACTGTCTCTTGCTGTCCTCCAGCAGAAACCCGCACTCTACTCCATCTGGATAACTCCCTGCTTCCTCTGCAAGAGTTTTTCTAGCTCTGTGCCTAACAAAACAAATGTCATGCCCCACACGGCCTTTGAAATGTGTTCAAATCCTGGCTCCATTACTTATTAGCTGTGTGATCTCAGTTGAATTACCTAACTTCTCTCTGCCTCAATTTCTCACCTGTGAAATAGGGATAATTGTAGTATTTACATCATAAGATGGTTATGAAGATTAAATAATGTACATAAGGCATAAAGAATGGTACCTGCACATAGTAAATTCCAAGTAAGTATTTTCTCTTGTCACTTCGTTATTATTTTCCCAACCCCTCCAAAGCAAATCTTGTCCATGAATGCTCTCTATGTCACCCTAGCAAAAAATACTCATTTCCTTTTCTGCTTCTTATAGCCATTGGTTATACTTGAATGATAATTTGTCATAATTACTGGGTGTTAGGTACATGTTCAGTTCTTTTATGCACATTATTTGCCCCAGATGCACTCTCCCTCCTTTGTCACCTTGCTTTTTGCCATGGGAGGCTGATCTGTATGTCCGGTGGCTCCTAGTTGGATTTGGCCAACAAGGAACACCGGCGAGAAATAAGCAGGAAAAAGTATGGGTCAGAGTTTTTATTTCTCCAGCTCCTTCTCAGACGTGTCACTGAGGAACAACTTCATCTCTCAACTCAAGGTCATGGCTCCTGCCATGTGGCCCTCTTGACCCTGCCTGCTCTGTCACCTCCTTGTCTCTTTGCACCTGGGATGGTAATAACATGGCCCCAGGGCACTGCACTCTCCCTCGTGGGTCCATGAACCCTGACCATACCTTTGTAAATACAATTGTCCCTCTGTAAACTATCCCCAAATTATCCTAATTCCCATGTGCCACACTGGCTGACACAGTTCTCATGACAACCTTGTGAAGTAGGTACTGTCGTTTTTAGCAAAGATGCCCAAGATCACATCATGTGAGTGGTGGAACCACACCTGCCTGGCTCCAAAGCCCATACTCTGAATTACTCTGAATCACTCTTTTATAATAAGGTGTAAGTAAGGTGGCTACTTCTCTGTGGATTTCCACACCTCTTCGTCGTAATATATTAGTTTGCTTTTGCCACATGAAAAAAAAAACACCCCAAAACTTAAAGGCTTCAAACAACAATCATTTACTAGCTCATCATTCTGGGGGTCGGCAATTTGGACTGGGCTCCGCTAGGAAGTTCTTCTGCTGGATTTGCCCAGGTTTGCTCGTGTGGTGCAGTCAGCTGGAGGATTTTCTGAGGGCTGGGGGTCCCTGGTGGCGTCACATACATGTCTGGCATATGGGGCAGGTCCACAGGGGTGACCAGCTACATGTCCCCAGCATCTAGCAAGTGAGCCTAGACTTCTTCACATGGTGGCTGGGTTCCAAAAGGAGCAAAAGAGAGCGAGCCTCAGGGTGCAAGCACTTTTCAAGCCTCTGCTTGCATCAGGCTGTCTAATGTCCCATGGGTATAACCCAGATTCAAGGCCTGGCAAAATCCACTCCCCTTCTGTGGCGGGAACAGCTGCAAAATACTTCAGCCATTCTTTTTTCAGTCTACCACAAGGGACACACCTTTCTGGAAAGATCTATGCCTTGACAACTTCGTGTCCTGTGTCCTCATACCCCAAGTCGGGAAAGCAACATGGACAGGTTCTGTGTTCAGGGGGTGGGGAGCGTCCACTTTACAGCTTGGTGAACATCTGACACTCTTCCTGCCTGTTACCACCAGACTGAAAATAATTCCCAAAGGGAAGTCTCTTAAAACCTAGCATGAGGGAGTGGAATTTTTTTCTAATTAGGCTTCAGCAGAATTTTTAAAAGAATCTTTCTTTTCTTCAGTTGCCTCTCCCTTGTTATAAATTTTAACTCCACCCAGTGGCATACCACAGCCAGCCCTGCTTCTCCTTCCCAGCCTTCCACGCCACCGTTGGCTTGGCAGCAATCCTCAGCTCACTTTGCCGCAGAAGGCAGAGGGAGAAGTCTTGCTTCCTGCTTTCCTCACTTCCTCTTTTTTTCCCCTCCTTTCCTCTTAGAGCTCATCCTTGTCTGCTCATTCCTGCTCTGCACCCATCTGGTGCCCTCTCAGGATCAGGATTTTAAGAAAGGCTGAAAGGTTAGCCTATAGGGCTACACTGTACAGCCCCCCCAGGTTGGGTACTGCACACAGTAGCCAAGAGACTCAGCCAGAAGCCTGAACCTCCAGGAAGTCCTAAGATAGAATATCAATCTAGAAAGTAGCTGTACGTGAAATTACACTTTGAAATACCTGTGATATCATGAACTTGATATAGTTAGCCATTCATTAATTTATTTCATAAGTATTTATTGAGTACCTACTACATGCCAGGCACTGTGCAGGCCCTGGAAAATAAAACATGGTCCCTGCCCTTGAGAAACTTGTAGTCTGGGGATGGGTGGGAGGGAGACAGACACGTGAAGAGACAATATCAGTTAATGACGTAAGTACTATGTAAGAGGGTGTCATGAGAAGCCAGGAAGCCACTACACCTAGCCTGGGTGATTGGCAAAGTGTTTCTTAAGGAGATGATACCTGATAAGGTCCAGTTCAGTGCTGTCCAGTAGAAGTATACGACCAGCCATGTATGTAATTTAAAATTTTTCCAGTAGCCACATTTAAAAAGTGAAAATAATAGGAGAAAATAATCTTAATATATTTCATTCAAACCAGTATATTCAAGATATTGCTATTTCACTACCCAATCAATATAAAAATCATTAACGAGGTATTTTACATTCTATTTATTGTACAAAGTCTTTGAAATCCAATGTGTATTTTATAATTACAGAATATCTCAATTTGGATACCAACTTCTCAACAGTTAAAGCAAAATGTAGTTCTACCAAAGCAATAAGTTGTGTTTAAAAGAAATGTATTTTATATTGCTCCAATTAAAATTTTTTATTTAAATTAATTTAAATGAAATAAAATTAAAAATTCAATGTTTCACTTCCACTAGCCACATTTCAAGAACTCAATAGCTATGTGTGAGAACCCAGATAAAAAGATAAATAAATGTGGAGCAAAGAGAGTAGAGAGGATTAGGCATTCTTGTCAGGAAAAAAGAAAAAAAACAAAACAATGTCAGCAAAGGCACATAAAATAGTATAGGGTTTGGACTGTACTGTTTAGTGTTCCTGTGACATAATGGGCAAGTCTAGTGGGAAATGAGCCAAACGTGGAGGGACAGGCAGGAGACAGTCAAAATGAGTCTTGAAAGCTCCAAAAGAATCAAGGATCATATCTTTCATAAGGATGTACTTAATATATGAGGGAAGTTGAGTACAGAGAGAAGTCTCAGGTGTAGACCCTGGCTGAGGCCACTAAACTCTAATGTGAAGGAATCCACCCTCCTGGCAGCCTAGGACAGAGGCTCAGCAAGTCCACATCTGATATGATGGAGCTTGGCAAAACAAAGTACGGAGTGGATGAAATATGTATTTCCTACAACCAAG
This sequence comes from Hippopotamus amphibius kiboko, assembly GCF_030028045.1. Lineage (NCBI taxonomy): Eukaryota > Metazoa > Chordata > Mammalia > Artiodactyla > Hippopotamidae > Hippopotamus > Hippopotamus amphibius. The sequence goes on along the minus strand of NC_080201.1, from coordinate 15,868,717 downwards.
AGAAATCAACTCAAACATATTTCAATGAGGGGGCTTACTGGCTCACAGGAAACAATCCAGAGGTAAGGCAGACCATGTGGCTGGTTGGTTCAAGTGCTCAAGAGTGTAATGGAGGGCCAGAGCTCTGCTTCCTTTCCACTCTGTCATCCACAATGTTGACCTCGTTCTAAAGCTTGTTCTCCTTGCAGCCAGGATGCCTGCCAGCCAAGTTTGGAGCCCCGTGTTTCTTCATTTATGTTCAGTGATAGAAAGTGTTTTGTACCATTGTTCCAAGTAGAATTCCTGAAATGTATCTATGGACACTATGCCCACCCCTGACGGAACAACTGTAGCCAGGGGAATGAAAGGTACTGACTGACTCAAGTCATCCAGAGCTCACAGCTAGAACAGCCCACAAAGTCCATAGGCTGCATGGGGGTGCAGTTACCTGGAGGAAAATCCGGATACTATTAAGATGGGAGGAGGGGATGTGAATGCCGGGTAGCAACTGACACATGTCAACTACAGTCCACCCCTTTGGCCACTCAACATCTGTTCATGCCCATCTTCCACAGAAACTCTTTCACTAATGCCCATAAACCACATAAAAGTCCATGTCAGCTCAAATGGAAAGACCCCAAAGGTTCATATAACTACATCCTGTGAAATCTCTTTCCTTGAAATCCAGAGGTAACTCCTTGTGGTTCAGTGACCTGTGGTTAAATGATAAGTTATCTACCCCAAGTACACCCAGTACAGTAGATAAAGAACAGGATGTATCCAATAAAAACTCTGTTTGGAAAAACAGGGAAAAGGGTATAGCATATCCTATAGAACAGAGATAATTAAGACCCTTGGCAATAGAAAGAATTATTGGTATCCAGTATAGACCAAGGAGGATCATCTTTTTCCATTTGTCATCCATGAGAATATCTGAGAAAGGAATTGGAAAGGGGTGCTCTTTGGCAATGATACTGCTTTAGCCATTCACAACCACTTGGTGCAAGTTTGGACACTAGGGATTATCCTAAAGTTTTCCTAAGTTCTGAGCAATTGCAAACTACTGTCCTCCATTCATGGAGTTTCTGTGGCAGTACACACCTCAAGAAAAGTTCATGGGCTTTCCATCTTTTGCTTCTAGTCAACTCCATTAGGTCATCCACAGCCAGAGGTTTTGTTTGGTCATGCATTTCAAACCTGGAAATTTCTGTCTTCTAGCCAAAAACCTCTATGCTTCATCAATACACCTACTACATCCATACGACTACTAGCTTTCAAACTTTTAGGCCATAGGGAATTCCCTGGCAGTCCAGTGGTTAGGACTCTGTGCTTTCATTGCAGAGGGTGCGGGTTCAGTCCCTGGTTGGGGAACTAAGATCCTGCAAGCCGTGTGGCATGGCCAAAATAAAACAAAAACAAAAAAACAACTTTTAGGCCATAACTCATGATAAGAAATGAATTTTACTTCACAACCCAGTATATAACTATGCATGTATGTGTATTAAAATGTATGCATATATAGCCAGATCAAAAGTTTCATGCAATAATATTTACCCTCACTACATGAGATGTTTGCTGATATTCTCTATTCTATTAGAAAAAAATAAGACAGAAGGAAGAAAAGAAAAGCTGGTCACAAAACACCAAATTCATTTTACAACCCGCTAATGGGTCACACCCAGAGTTTGAAAGTACTACCTGAGTTGAGGCCTAGTTTAATGGCCTTCCCCTTCATTGTAGCCTCTGCTTTGAAGGAAATAAAAATAATAGCCTTGGTTAAAGAGATTCTTATCATTTCTTCTAGCCCTTAGACTGCTACCAGATACAACTTCACAAAGCATGTGAGTCTCCCCTTTCTTAGAGACCGTGTACCAGGATGTGCTGGTGGAGTCTAGGATGCGGTGGGTCAGGATTTTTGCCATGTCCCAATCTCATGTCCTGGGAACCCTCTGGCCTCCCTGCTTCTGTGTATGGAAATTGAACCCATCTGTAGGAATCAACACCTCCCATCCGTGTTTGATTCCACTTCCTGTTATCTCTTCTAGAACATTCCTTCCTGTGCACTTGTGGCACTCTCCTCCTTGCCTCGCCCCGGTAGTTCACATAGTGGATGTACGTGATAATAGCCCAAGGGAGTTCTAGCTTAATTGTAATTACTCACATTAAAGCAACGCCTTGGATGATGCCTCATTCTCTAGGCCATAATGTGGATGTGGGCGTGGATAGACGTGGGCCATGTGCACCATGACTGGCCCTGGATTTATACCTTCTGGGAGGCAGCTTTGTGGAAGCTGACAGAAGTTTCCGTACTTCCCCGGGGCTTTTGCTAACACTCAACTAGAATTTGTTCTTTATTTCCCAGCCGGATTTACTGACCTTCAGGATATGGGAAAGTCTTATTCTTATATTCTTGTATATTATTCTTATATATTATTATACATTCCTTCCTAGGAATATAAAACTCCTTTCTTGCTCCCTTCCCTCCCCTTCCCTTCCCTTCTTTCTGCCAGCTTCTCTCCCTCTCTGCTTGTTTCTTATCCTCTCTTTTCCCTGTCATCTTTCCTCTTCTCTTCCGTTGTCCTCCTTCTTCCAGTTTATCTCTTGTCCTAACTGCTTTTCTTTCTCTCTCTGTCTCTGTGTCTCTCTCTCCTTCCCTCACCCTTTCTCCCGTGACTAATTTAGCTGGTTTGCTGCCACACTGTTTAATTTATTTTATCATTTTGCATGGATGCCCAGAGACTTTCCGGCCAACGGCAAACTTTGAAAATCCCTAAGACAGTAACATCCAAGGTGCAGGGCTTCTGTGGGTGGCTGGGCCTGAAGTGTGGAGAATGTTCCCAGGGCATGGAGGGGACCTGCCATACCTGAATCCCGAGGGGCTGCAGACCTCCTTCCTGGTCAGCCAGGCCCCAGGGCAGCATCTGGGGACCCTCCATCAACTCCCCTCAGTGCAGAGGGAAAGTGGGTGGTATCTGGGGCGATTCTCTCCTCTCTGCCCTTCACCAACCTCCCCCTTCCCATCCTATTAGGAAAAGTGTTTATTTTTTTTTTAAATCCTTCCTGCATGGCTTTGTTGTCATCCTTTTAATTCCTGAGACCTAGATTCCCATAGTTTGTTGTATCACAGGTCCAAACCCCTCCCTCCTTCTCTTTGGCTCATTTTCTCTGTCTTCTATTTTATTGACTCCTCTGTGGTCTCCTGCCTCTCTTTCTCTAACTGTTTCACCCTCTCTTCTTCATTGACATTGTTCCTTATTTCTCTCTCTTGAGGTGGGGTACCATGGGCAGATGGGAGCTGAGAAAAACAGGGCACTCTGGAGAGAGGTATGTCAAACATGCCCAGGGCATTACCAAAAGCATGTTCTAGAGCATCCCTAAAACTGGAGGAAAAGGACAAGGGAACACCCAGACCCACGAATTTGAGATCCTGCAGCTGCAAACCTGCTCTCCAGTCATCCTTAAAAGATTCCTTTTTTTATTTTTTAGTTTATTTTTGCGTTGGGTCTTCATTGCTGCATGCTGCGTGTGGGCTTTCTCTAGTTGCAGTGAGTGGGGGGATACTCTTCATTGCAGTGCACAGGCTTCTCATTGCAGTGGCTTCTCGTTGCAGAGCACAGGCTCTAGGTGCATGGGTTTCAGTAGTTGCGGTGCACAGACTCAGTGATTGTGGCTCATGGGCTTAGTTGCTCCGTGGCATGTGGCATCTTCCCGGACCAGGGCTTGAACCAGTGTCTGCTGCATTGGCAGGCAGATTCTTCTTCTTCTTCTTCTTCTTTTTTTTTTTTTTAATTTCCCTTTCACTCACTTGTCTCCAGCCATCCTGGTCTCTTTCCAGTTGCTTGAACATCCAGGCACATTTAAATCTTAGAGTCTCTGAGTTGGTGGCAGGCAGATTCTTAACCACTGCACCACCAGGGAAGTCCTAAGGGATTCTTGAAAGGCAGGGTCAGTGAGCTTTGGGGGTCAGGAAGGACTGAGTCTGAATTACGCTCCATCACCTGCTAGTTGGTGTATCTGAGACTTTGCACAAACATGTTAAACCTTCTGAGCCTTGGTTTTCCCATCTGTATAATGCAGGGATAGTAATACTTTTTGAAGTTCCAGGCACAGGATGAAATAGTAAATAGGACAAGTGTTTGGAAGGTGTTAAGCACACAGTGAATATTCGTTTACTCCTTTCCTCCCAAAGAATATTGAAACTGCTAAGACTTAGGATAAATAATGAAACTTGGTCGTTGAAGCTGATGAGGGCACAGCGTTTCATGTACTGGTTGGTGCTGTTTCCTAGGGATGGTGAGAGTCTACAGGTCAATTTTTATTCTGGATATGCTGTAGTAACTGCATTCAATTCTTTAATGTTTAAATAGTGTCTGCTTTCCCTCAGCTGGCATGATGGTTAGACCTCCCATTAGTGTGCTTATTTATTTATTTTTAATTTCACCAGCAATGCGTGAAAGCATTCTCATGGGGGAAAAATAACAAAATCAAACAAGATAGGATAAAACAAAAATGCCCCTTGGCCATCCCCAGAAATCCTAACTCAGTCCCAGAGGTAATGACAGCATGGCGTGTGTCCGTTCAGACCAAAAGGAAAAGCTTTCATTCACATGCATATGTCTACATAGGGAAATGTCTAGATTTATTTTGTGATTTTTAAACATAAACTGTATCCTTACTGTTACTATTTTGCAACTTGCCTGTTTGTTTCTTTACTAGTTTAAAATGCTCTGGAGATCTTTTCTTGTCATTTTGTAGAGCCCCATTTCATTTTTCCTACCTGCTGCTGTGCATTCCGTAATCCTTCTGCTAGAATATAGGCTCAATAAGAGATGTTGTCTTTTTCATTTCTTTATCCCTTAAACCTCTAACATTACCTGTCACATAATAGGTGTTTTACAACTATGTTAACAATTACAACTATTTCTTAAATGATTCAATGAATTAATATGGATATAACCACATGCATCTTTTAACCATTCCCCTATTGATCGACTTTTAGGTTATTTGTTTTTTTCCTATTACAAATATCACTGCAGTGAACATCCTTACACTTGTTTCATTGCGTACATATCTGTAGATTTCTCTGTTGTAGGTCTTAAGAAGTGGAATTGCTGGGGCAAAAAAGACCTCCTTTTCTAAATATTGATTGCCACAACGTCTTCCAAAGACGGTGGTACCAGACTACAGCCGCACATTAATACCTTTTCTTAGGTATCTTTTTGACACTATGTTTCAGAAGTAATCATATGTCGCCCTTCTCTGTTTTGATTTAGGGAATGAGGAGGTGATGATTAGAATGATTAGAATTAGAATGAAATAAGAGGTGGTACAGAAATTCATTCATTCATTCATTTTTCCAATCATTGATTTCATCCTAGGCCCTGCTCTAAATGCTAGGCATGGAAAGATAATTGAGACCTACTACACACCCCAGAGGATTTCATAGTCTGAACTGAATACTTAAATACTTAATTCTTAAAATGCAGTAGCATAAAGAGACATAAAAACTAAATACAAAGTATGATCCTGGATTTGATCCTGGACCAGGAAAAACAGTGGCCATAAAGAAAAATATTGGGACATATGATGAAATTCAAATGGGGTCAGTGGATTAGATAATGTCATATTGATGTTAAATTTTCTGATTCAGATCATTGTACTGTGGTTGTGTAAAACCATGTTTTTGTTCTTAGGAAGTACACATTGAAGTGTTTTGGGGTAAATATACATGATTTCTCCAACTGACTCTTAAATGACTCAAACATATGCGTTCATATAACTCTTAGCTTTCCAGTGGAGCTTTGCATGATGATGGAAATGTACTATACCTGCTCTGACAATATGGAAGCCGAGAGTGTTACATGGCCACTAAGCACTTGAAATGCGGCTAATGCAACTGAAGAGTTGAACTATTAGTTCTATTCAATTTAAATATAGATAGCTATACATGGCTGGTGGCTACCATATGGATGCACAGATATAAACAGAGACAGAAAAAAATACTAAAATAAATGGGACAAAATGTAAAGAATTGGTGAACTTGTGTAAAGGGTATGTAGAAATTCTTTGGATTATTCTTGTAATTTTTCTTTAGTTTCAAATTACATATTTTTAATTGTATGATAAATGCAATGTCAGGGAAAATCAAATTAAGATATCATTGAGATATATGTTATTACAATTAAATTGTCACAAATAAATAAAATTATACTAACCAGGAGCCACAGAAAGGACACATTTAGACATCACTGTTAGGTATGCAAATAGGCACAATCTTTTATGATATACACTTGCACAAGTACATAAGAAAATGTATAAGAATGTCCTTGTAGCTTTGTTTGTAACACCAAGAAATTGAAGAAGGTTGAAATGTTCAACAACAAGAGAATGGTTAAATGTATTTTGCTTTGTTTTTTGTTTTTTTTTTTTCTTTTCTTTTTATTTTTTTTTCTTTTCTTTATGGGATCTTCCTAGAGCAGGGGTCGAACCCGTGTTCTCTGCATTGGCAGGCGGATTCTTAACCACTGCGCCACCTAGGAAGCCCCTTTTGCTTTGTTTTTATTCTGGATTACTGTAAAGCTTTACATCACTTTGAGGCAAAAAATATTTTTAAATTTATTTTATTGAAGCATAGTTGATTTACAATGTTGTGTTAATTTCTACTGTACAGCAAAGTGATTCAGCTATATATGCATATATATGTTCTTTTTCAGATTCTTTTTGCTTATGGTTTATCATAGGATATTGAATATAGTTCCCTGTGCTATACAGTAGGACCTTGTTGTTTATCTATTCTATATATAATAGTTTGCATCTACTAATCCCAAACTCCCAATCCATCCCTCCCCTACCCCCTCTCCCCTTTGACAACCACAAGTCTGTTCTCTATGTCTATGAGTCTGTTTCTGTTTCATAGATAAGCTCATTTGTGTCATATTTTAGATTCTATGTGTAAGTGATATGGCATTTGCCTTTCTCTTTCTGACTTCACTTAGTATGAGCATCTCTAGGTCCATCCATGTTGCTGCAAATGGCATTACTTCATTCTTTTTTATGGCTGAGGAGTATTCCATTATGTACATAGACCACATCTTCTTTATCCATTCATCTGCTGATGGACATTTAGGTTGCTTCCATGTCTTGACTACTGTCAACAGTGCTACAGTGAACATTGGGGTGTGTGTATCTTTTCGAATTATAGTTTTCTTCAGATATATGCCCAGTTATGGGATTGCAGGATCATATGACAACTCTAAAAATAGTATTTTCCATAGTGGCTGCACCAATTTACATTTCCACCAACAGTGTAGGAGGGTTCCCTTTTCTCCATACCCTCTCCAGCATTTGTTTTTTGTAGACCTTTTAATGGTGGCCATTCTGACTGGTGTGAAGTGGTACCTCATTGTAGTTTTGATTTGCATTTCTCTAACAATTAGTGATGTTCAGCATTCTTTTTGTGTGCCTGTTTGCCATTTGTATGTCTTCTTCGGAGAAGTGTCTATTTAGGTCTTCTGCCCATTTTTTGAGTTGGGGTTTTTGGTGTTGTTAATTGCATTGTACAAGCTGTTTGTATGTTTTGGAAATTAAGCCCTTGTTGGTCGCATCATTTGAGGCAAAACCTTATGCACTGATAGGGAAAGGTGTCCAAGAGAGATTCTTGGGTTAAAAAAAGCAATTTGCCAAACAAAATGTTTAGTATGATTGCATTTTTATAATAAGAACACTAAAACTATACACACACACACACTCACTCATTCACATTTGTATGCATGAAGGAAAAAGTATGGAGAAATACACATGACACAGTTACCAGAGCATTCTCCAGAAATCCCTCAAGTCCTGTGGAAAGACCACCCAGCTCCTGAGTCCTTGGGCTGGCTGTGGAGGGTCCTCTGAGCGCCTTGTGCTGTAACAACAGAGGTGCCAAAAATCTCAAGCTGGTACCCATCAGCTTGTTAGCTGCCCCTCTGCGCCTGTACCACCAAATCTCCAGGAAGCGCCCCCTAGCATGCCTGCCATTTCCAGGCCCACACAGTGCCCCTCCCCACAGCCACCAGGCCTGCAGGGCTGGCAGGGTCATTACTGAGTTCCGAGGAGGGAGTGTTTATTATTGTTGCCGGTTTGATGCCAATCCCAAAAGGACCTAATCAACAGGTAATAAGACCTCATGGGAGTGATTAGAAACCTCAACTTTAACCCCGCTATAACCACAGCAGAGACGACTAGAGTCACTGCAGGACTGTGCCCCTCGCTGAACAGGGCCTGATGGGGAAGAGATGGATGGGGAAGTGGGAGGGAATGCCAGAGATGCACTGGTGGGTATGCTCAGGCATGGGCTGAAAATGGAACCTGGGAGGAGGGGGCACTTCTAAAACTGAGTCTACCCAATAATATACATCTTCATCATCACCATCTTCATGCTTAATTGAAGAGTTGTGCTGGGTATATAAAGTACAAAAATATATAAGCCAGAGTCCTGCCCCCAAGATGCTCACAGACATGGGAATAAAGACTTGCAATATGATAGGAGCTACACTACAGGATAGTTTTATTCAAGGCCCAGGGCTGGTACAGAGGTGGAAATTATCAACCTTGTTGGGTGAGTTAGGAAGGGCAAATGTGCCAGTAAAGTGATATCTCATTGTATGTAGCTGCGACAGCATCCATTGGTTGCCTAAAGGGCTTCCATTTAGATACCCACTTGTAACATGGACCTCCCTGTGTCTTTAAAGCTGCCTTAAATCCTTTTTCTTTCTTTATGAGGTTGGATATAAACAAGTAAAACTAAATAGTAGTTACTTTAAAAACATATACTTAAACACTTGCTTTTTGGTGTTGCAAAAACGCTTGCTTTTTGGTGACTCTACCAGCCAATCAGTGAGATGGAAAGTTAGTCTCATCCATTAGCAAAACTTAATAATGCCTGATAAGATAACAGTGTCATGACCATTTCTCATTACCCACATAGTGACCAAGCATGTTGTTACATACCTGTCACATGAGAACACCCTTGGAATGGAACCGACTGACTACGGCACATCCTTATCGTTGTTGATGGATGATGGATAGTTGATAGATGTTTTAATTACTTAAAGTTTCCAATGAAGGGCCTCTGTAATGAATGATGGAGACAAAGAAACGAAGTCACATCTACAAAGGCCAAATCAGCCCCCAGTTTTTTCCAACTTGCACAGAATTGCAACAGCTTTTCTGGTTATTGTTGCACAAGATTTTGCATCTTGCATAAAATTAGCTGCAAATGTCACATCAGCCATCTTGATTAGGCCCAAGAGTACAATAAAGAGGGTGAAATTGGACAGCAGCATGGCAGCCATCTCACTGCTCAACCTTTCATGGTCCTTAGAGAAGGAGAGTTTGTACATTTGCAACTTGCTTAGTCCTGGACTCTCATTCTGTTAGAACAAAAGTCCTGGAAACCAAAAGCTGACACCATACAAAAACCAGTGTACATTTAAAGTCTTCTCAGAGGTGGTATAGAACTTCAACTTCATTAAACGTAAAATTATACAGATTCTTCTTTCGCAAACATTCATCCTGCCACCTAGCCTCTGGCAGTGGGTGTGGGAAAAAAGAACAAGATCCTTGCCCTTGGAGGGCTTGCACTCTAATTAAAGGAAACAGGAAGAATCAGAGCACGATGAGAAAGATCAGGCAGCAGCAGAAGCTCAGGGAACTAAGAGGAGAGATGCCTAACACGACTTGGGGAATGGGGTCTGGGAAGACTTCAGAGGGACTTTTGAACTGAGTTTTGGATGATGGAGAGGATTCTCCTGGTTCTGGGGCTGGTGTTCTAGGCAGAGGGGACTGTGTATGCAAAAGCACAGAGGTTGGAGATGTTAGGTCAGCGTGTATATGGTGATGTGAGAGAAATGAGGAGGCAGAAGGAAGACTGAATCCAAAGTAATCTCAGTCATAAAGATCTCAAAGTCCACAAGAACAAATTTTGACCTAAAAGACCATGGAGGTGTTTTGTTTTTCTTTTTTGAGAATTAACAAACAGAAATTGTTAAAAAACAAACCAACAAACAAAAAACAGTGGCCAAGGATATATTTATATAAGAATTTGTGTCACCAAGCACAATGAATGACTGGGTATTATAAGCTGATATTTTGTAGTCGTGGTCCCTCTGCAGGACACTTACATCATCTCATGTGCTCTCAGAATGGCCCAGTGACAGACACATTGGACAGGCCCCTGCCTTCAGGGAGCACACAGTCAAGTGAGGGACAGACTCATGTTCAATCCCTTGGCAGTGTAATGATGGAAATGAGCATGAAAGACTATGGGAGCACTTTGGGAGACAGAGGGCAGGGTTGCAGAGGCGGCCAAGGAAGGCTTCCTGAAGTCCGTGAGACTTGAGCTGTGTGTTAAACTTTGACTAGGACTTAGCCGGGTGGAGAGGGTGCAGAGCAGGTCAACACCTCAAGTCAGCTGCAGCCCAGAAGCAGTTGTTCTCTAGACACTATGTTTGTTCCCCCTACTTTTGTATAGCTCAGTCTATGAACTGTAAGTCAACCTGCCTTAATTGATGAGCATTTTTCCAGAGTCCCTCAGAAAGAAAATGTCCTCAGCCCTTCACTGAGAGATTTGCCCAAATGGTCATATTTGAATCCATAGGTAGCACCTAATTGCAAGGTGTGGAGACTAAACACGTCATTTCGCCCCGTTATTTTGGAAATAGTTTCAGTGGTTGTCCTCTGGAAACTCCCCTACTGGTCCAGGTGGAGACAGATGTCTTTCATAATCTCCCCCATCAACTGGCTTTTTCCCAGAGAGACTTTGCCTGTTCTTCCCTTGAGATCACACCACCAAATATTCCATGAGAAGCCATGAGACAAGGGCTTTGACAAGAGACATCAGGAGACCCCCAATTATCTTGGGATTTTGGCCAAATCACTAAACTGCTGGTATTGGTTTCTATGTCTTTCTCACAGTACCTGCCAGAAATGTAGTTTGGTCCACAGATCCAGGAAGATGATCCTATGTAAAAAAAAAAAAAAAAAAAAAAAATTCTGTAAATAAAAGTTATTTCATTCAACCAAGAACACATTCATCAAACTCTTAGAATTTTCCAGATACTGTGATTGGGACAGAAAGAGTCATGACTTGAGGACACAGAGTGGTGGCCGGGCGGTGGGCGGGGGTGTGGGGATGTGAAGGGAAAGCTGGGACGAAGTGAGAGAGTAGCACTGACATATATATACTTTACCAAATGTAAAATAGATAGGTAGTGGGAAGTTGCTGCATAACACAGGGAGATCAACTCAATGATAGGTGATGACTTAGAGGGCTGGGATAGGGAGGGTGGGAGGGAGTCGTGGGAGGGAGGGGATATGGGGATATATGTATAAATACAGCAGATTCACTTTGATGTACAGCAAAAACTGGCACAACAGTGTAAAGCGATTATATTCCAATAAAGAGCTTAAAAAAAAAAGAGTCATGAGATATAATCCCCAGCCCGAGGAGTTCAGATACAAGAACAAATGAACTGTCATACAACATGAGAAGTGCTATCGCAGAAGGAGATTCGAAGTGCTGGGGAAACGTGGGTGAGGAAGAGTCTGCACATGGGGGTCCCTGGGGAGTGGGGAGGGAGCTGCTGTAGGACATGCCGGGGTAGGGGGGGAAGGGGATGAAGGCACAGATCTTGTTGAAGAAAGACGGAGAGGCTGCCCCAGGAGCTTGAGTGTGAGGGCCATAGGACAGTGCCTGGAGGTAGGACTGGAGACCTGAGGTGCTTTAGGCCCTGGAGTTTATTTGTTGTTGTTGTTGTTCGTTGCTGGTTTTTTGTTTGCTTTTGGCTGCGCTGCACAGCTTGCTGGATATTAGGTCCCCGACCAGGGATGGAACCCATGCCCCCTGCAGTGGAACCTCAGAGTCCTAACCACTGGACTGCCAGGGAATTCTCTTGGCCCTGGATTTTAAACCCTTCTCAGTAGAACCAGGAGCCAGTGGAGCCTTTACGGAGGTGTAAATGGAGGGACACCAGAACTCAGTGGCTACCATTTACTGAGCACCTAACATGTACTAGGAACCATGTTAAGCATTTAACATGTATTTTCTCTTTTGACTTTTATAAGCTATCAGATAGGTGCTATTATTACTCCCCTTACATGGAGGCTTAGAGAGGTTAGGAACTTGCCCAAGGTCCCCCATTAAATGACAGAGCTGAGGTTCTGACCTCAAGTCCAGGTCGTGTTTTGTTGTTGTTGTTGTTGTTAATTTCCATCTTAACAAATGCAGATAAATTAAAAGACACAAATACCAAGGAGAGAAACGCTAACTGTGATTATGATTGTGGAAATGCCTTGAAAGGTTGAAAAATCTATATAGGATTTCCCTGGTGGCGCTGTGGTTGAGAATGTGCCTGCCAATGCAGGGGATACGGGTTTGAGCCCTGGTCCAGGAAGGTTCCACATGCTGTGTTCGGAGCAACTAAGCCCTTGCCCCACAACTACTGAGCCTGTGCTCCAGAACCCACAAGCCACAACTACTGAGCCCGTGTGCCTAGAGCCTGTGCTGTGCAACAAGAGAAGCCACCGCAGTGAGAAGCCCACACACCACAATGAAGAGTAGCCTGAAAGCCTGCACCCAGCAACAAAGACCCAACACAGCCAATAAATAAATAGATGCATTTTAAAAAAAATCTGTATAAATATCACCACATGTCAATGGTGGGCCTGTGATTAAAAAATTCACCTGTTCTATTCAATTCAACGAATAATTTTTGGAAGCACCAACACCAGGCAAGGTCCTATGCTATAGAAAAGCAAAGATGACTTCAAGCAAAGAAACTCACCTCTGGGGGGTTTCCCGTCCAATAGAAGAGAGAGATAAGCATACAGAGATAGATTCCCCCACAAATGGACAGAAAATAAGTCCTGGAGAAGAAAAGGAACGTGTACCCTGAATTTAGAGGTTGGAGAGGCAGCATTTGAGATGCTTCTTGAGGGATCTAGTTCTTCATCTAGACGTGCAGGAGTAAGGATGAGAGAATCAGACAGAGGAGGCGGCGCCTGATTGGTAAGGGGTGTGTCGGGAAGGGTGGTCGCCTGGGTGGGGTGACTGAGGGGTGAGGTCTGAGTCTGTGGCCTGCAGAACAATGGTGTCATGAACAAAAATAACGTAGTCATGAAGAAGCCAATCTCAACACGAACTTGAATTCAGCAGAAATGCTAATCACTGTGGCACTGAGTTGGATTTCTCGTAGAGCAGTAGTTCTCAGCCAGGAGCCGTTTTGCCCCTCAGGGGCAATTGTATACTGTCTGGAGACTTATTTTGGTTGTAACAAGTAAGGGAGGGGAAGTGCTACTGGCATCGAGTGGGTAGGATTCAGGGATGCCGCTACAATGCACAGGGGAGCACCGGCAACAAAGAAGTATCTGGCCTAAAATAGTGCCCAGGTTGAGGAACCCTGTCTTAGAGCATCCTCCAAAGTGTGACCTAAGCACCCTTTGAGAAAATGGAGAAACAAGGATAATTCAAAGGCCATTAACAAATGGATTGTTTTCTAAAGTACAGGTTTCTAGCTGTAAAAATCTTAGGAAGGGCAACTGAGAGCTTTGGTCAGGGTTCCAGAATGTCCACTTATGATGGCTATGTTCTAGACCTCCAAAGAGATAACACCACCTTGCCTGGATTCCTTCTTTCTCCTGTCAGCACATTTGGGGTGGGGGCAGTATCGCTTTCAAACCACCCTCCGCCCAATCCTGTGCCCTGCCTATATGCACACGCAGGAAAAGAGTAACCTTACAGAATTCCACTCATCCTCGCTACACAGTAGAGCAACGTCTTATTGTTCATGGCAGTCATATTACTCACACCAAAAGACAATGTCCTCAAGTTTATGAGTGGTTCTAGGGGGTCCAAAGTCCACTGTAGAAAATCCTACTTGGTAGTTCTGAATGGGACCCAGAAATGTGCATACTTGACTAGTACCTCCAGAAATTCTGATAAGGTGGGTCAGGGGCCACAGCTGAGAAAGTCTTGCTATACGGATACAAAAGGGGTGGGTGAAAGAGAGGAGTAGAGTGGGGGAGTTTACATCAACTTGTGCAGGGCAAAGACAGGCACAGCTCTGAGCTGATGGAATATAGACCGTAACAACAGGGAGGTTCTGGGAAACTGATTTTCACTAGAACGACACGGAGGTTCTGGGGAACAGTGATTTTCTGATCTTTTACCCTCAGAATCCTTTCTTTAGAAAACCTTGGGAAGTCTAACCTGTAAACTGAAAAACTGGGATATGTCTTGATTTAAGTGGGGTGAAAGGGCTCTCTTGAACTCTGCACTTCCTGAGACTTCTGAGAGCCAAATTCTACCAAAGATTTGCAAAGTTCATCAAACCCAAGGGACTCCATTTGGCCAGATGAAAGAGGAAAAAAGGCACATCCATTGGTCAGGTCAATCAACTCGAGTATCTGATGATATCAGTGACCGATGTTCATTCATTTAGTAAATTTTTTTTGAGGACTCGCCTTGGGCCAGGGATTGTTCTAGAATATGAATAGTGTGGTAGGGCCATCCATCTGCTGCCCATCTTTTAATGTTTTTTTTCTGCTCATCAGCCTAACTCGCAGAAATTAGGAAAGGGGAGGGAAAGAAACCAAATGAAACTCACAGTTCAGTTACTTGCTAGGGGTTGCAGTGAGCAGTTTGATGGTGAAATCCTGTAAATTACCAACAGTGAAACCAAAGGCTTCTCTCCAAGTGTCCTTTGTCCGAATTCTCCTTACCCCCCACCCCCTATCTCTGGTGCAATGGGCTGATTATTATGGTGAGATGGAGAACACGTAGCTAACATCTCAAGTCCTCGAGACAATGTTTCCAGGAGAAAGGTATTCCACTGATAGCAGAAGCAAAAAGTCCCTTGTGATAATACCAAAGCATGGCAGATGCTAAGGGCAGACAAGGGACACAGATCAGCAAGAGCATGTGACCTGTTCCTGCTCCCTCTCTACCCCCACCCCCACTTCTGTTTCTGCTGAGAACAGGACACACAAAGCTCACCTCTTAATATTTCCAAATAATGCTGTTTTAAGAAACTGGCTGGCTGGTGTGTGATGAAAAATTAAAAAAAAAAAAAAAAAAAAAACCCTGACAACAAAAATTACTATTCAAAGTAAAGTATTATTTTAGGGTGACGTTTTTTAAATTCACATTTTTCATTTGTTATAACATGTAGCAGTTCTGTGAACACATAGATAAGAGGATACAATAGGTATTTGACAGTGTAGTTCTCAGAATATTTGCATATCCAAGAGATTATTTCAGCAAGTATACTTAGACTGACCCTATTAACCATTCACAATATTTTGTCTTGAATCCAATTCACACTCTGTAGACATGTCCAATTCACATTTCAGCTCTTATGCTGTTTTCCCTCTTAGACTTTATATTAGGAAATAAATCCACAACATCAAATTTCATGACAACATCTGCTCTGGCTGACATGATTGAAAGGGAATTTCCCTCATGCCAGGTTTTTCTGTTTCTTAATTTGTTCTTTATCATACCTGAGAAGCAGTGTGTTTTATCAAGTCCAATATAGAGAATGGAAGCTATTGGTGCCAAGTTCACAACTGGCAACAGCCTCAGCGATGCCAGAAGGTGACTACAAGAAGTGTTTTTAGGTGGCAGTGTTGACAGGATGGCTGGAGAGTACTTCCCAGGCATGAATGGCTTTGCCACATGTCCCCAGGCCAGTTCTGCTAAGCCAACAAGCAGAGAGCAGTTTCTTGTACACCAGTGTTCATAGCAGCATGATTTCCAGCAGCCAAAAGCTAGAAACAATGCACATGGCCATGAACAGATGAATGGATAAACAAAATGTGGTATATCCATACAGGGGAATATTATTCAGCCATAAAAAGGAATGAAGTTCCCACGCACGCCACAACATAGATGAACCCTGGAAGTACAATGCTCAGTGAAATAAACCAGACACAAAAGGACAAATATTATATGATCTGCCTATGTGACATATCCAGAATAGGCAACTCCATAGAGACACAAAATAGATTAGAGGTTTCCAGGAGCTGAGGGCAGGAGGGAATGGGGAGTTGATGCCTAATGGGTGCAGAGTCTCTTTTTGGGGTGATGAGAAATTTTGGAAAAGTGGTGAGATATGCAACATTGTAAATGTAATCCAATGATTAACACCATTGAATTGTGCACTAAAAAAAAGAAAATGGTTACAATGGCAAATTTTGTGCTACATATATTTTACCACAATGAAAAATTAAATAATTATACATATAATTATCGTATATAATTAATTAACATATATTTTTAAAAAGTTGATATCCTAATGTCAGGAGGTTGAGGGTTGTGTTCTCAACTTCTAGGTACAGATGGAGAGAAACCAGAAGCCCCACTACAGATGGTCATGGGGCCCCATATGGTTTTTTTTTTTTTTAAGATTTATTTTTTATTTATTTACTTTTGGCTGCATTGGGTCTTCGTTGCTACGCATGGGCTTTCTCTAGTTGTGGCGAGCAGGGGCTACTCTTCATTGCCATGTGCGGGTTTCTCATTGTGGTGGCTTCTCTTGTTGTGGAGCACAGACTCTAGACACATGGGCTTCAGTAGTTGTGGCTCATGGGCTCAGTAGTTGTGGCACACGGGCTTAGTTGCTCTGCATTATGTAGGATCTTCCGGCCCAGGGATAAAACCCGTGTCCCCTTCGTTGTCAGGCGGCTTCTTAACCACTGCGCCACCAGGGAAGCCCCCCCCCCCCCCGCCCCGTATGGTTCTAATGCTTACAATCTCCTGACATTAGGATAGCAGCTTTTTAAAAAATTGTTTAATTAATATATAATTATTTAATTTTTTATTGTGGGGATATGTGTGTATATATATATATCTACAGGTAAAATCTAAAACCTGAAAAAAAATTTAAAAAACCCATGAAAGCTATCCATGAGAAATTAAACAAACTGAACGTAGAAAACATGGTAAGTGGCCATCTCAGAGTTACACAATTCAAACTGTCCCCAAAAGAAATACATCTCTTATCTTGCTCTTGCCTGGGCTTCCCTGTGGATGTGGGTGTTTCTTTACAGCACATACTCGTGGCCACCTTTCCAGACCTCCTCTCCCACATTTGGGGCGATGGCGCCTGTCTTCTCTAGCTGAACGCCCCTCTGCACCAACACACCTGGCGCAAGATGAGGCTCCAGAAGCCAGCTTGCTCCTGAATGTTCTGGAGGAAGAGCTGTAACACAATGCCGTGTCCTCTGCCTGCTCCTGGCCCTACTTCCTTCCCACTCTCAGAACATCAGCTTCAGCTCCTACATACTGGGAATTCTGTGCTTTCACTTGTTGAAGACCTGTGAAGGGATCCCGGGAGAGGGCCTGTGGATGGTGGGGAGGTCCCCTGAGCTCTTGAGCCATGAAAGACCTGCCCACCTCTCAGCCTCCAGCTCCTGCTTGTTGCCAGAAGGAGAAAAAGCTAGTTTCTGGAACCGTTATAGGAGCCCAAATGCAGCGCAGGCAGCAGGAGCGGGCGGGCGGGCAGTAAAGTTTCCAGATCCTGGGGGAATGTAATCACATTCTCCAACCAGGTGCTGGGAGTGAGGCTTGTGGCGTCCAACCTTCTTGGCACGAGGCCAGGGTTTCCAGGCTTCCCTCCACCCTTGAGCTCCTTCCCATCATCTTTCCAACCAGAAGCTTGTTAACTGTTTTCCTGTGCTTTTATCCAGATTTCAAGGCACCCTCTGTGTGTTAAACTTCAAAGAAAGTTTGCTACAGTAAGTGCAACGCTGTAGCAAGGGGAAGCTCCAAACAGCTCTGTTGAAAATGGTTTCGTTCAAATGAATGGGGCTGGGACTCTTTCCTCTCCACCTCCCACCCCACCCCCACCCCCCCCACCCCCCAAACCCTATTTCTTTCAAATGAAATTGCATTTGTGTCTGGATTAAGTTGCCTGGTATCAATCCTGAAATTTTTAAAGAGGAAAAGCAGAACAGCCACACAATATTTAAAATGTGAAATGATTACAAAATGGCACCGGGCCAATGTTTATGAATCATTGAATATGATCATAAAATCATAAAAAATAATCACCAAAAGGTAAATAAATTACCCAGCTTACTGCTTATTTTCACGTAGGGTCTGACACAAAAGCGGCAGCCATGAATGATTTATACCTGTTTTAACAATAATACTCATTTTACTGAAAGATGGTCAGCACTTGGGCTGCTGTGGGCAGCGTGCCAGTTGTCGAAAGGTTAATGTTTCAGCAGCAATACATTAAATTATGAATAATACCGGTCCCAAAATGGAAGGTTATTAGCTCAGTATGCTTAATGAGCCCAGCTAGAACTTTGCCATCAAGTAGCAGTGCCCATTACGGCAGCACTAGCCATGATGGGGGCCGGCAGCTTTGGGATTCTAATACCAGGAGCGGGGGCAGGGAGAGGCGGGAGGGGTGTGGGGCGTGTCCTTTATTTTCTTTTCACTCAGGGCACCATCACGAGAAGCATCTCGGAAGCTGGTTTTCAGGATTTTGAACTCTCCCATGGTTCATCCGTGAAGTCTTCCCAGCAAGAAAGAGCAGAAATTACTGGGGAGGGGCGGGGTACTTAGTGCTGCAGACCTGCCACAATCTGGTTCCACACTGGCTTGTTGCTTCCTCACTTGGGACCTGCCAGTGACACAGGGGACCATTCACAGGCTGGGCCAACCCAACAGCACTCATCCAACATGGGCACTGATTGAACAACTGCTGCCTAGCAGGCAAATGCAACGTGGTTAATGAGACCAACACGTTCTTAGATCTAAGGGAGAGGAGAGCCCTTAAACAACCAACTGTACAATTACTGCCTTGATTACAGCCACGTGACTGCTAGGAAGGGCAGGCTTAGAAGGCCAGCACCTGGGCTGGAGTCAGGGTCGGGGTTTTTAGAGAAGGCTTCCTGAAGGAAATACCATTTGCTCTGATTTCTAGCGGGTGAGTAGAAATTAGCTAGGTGAACCTCCAGGAAAAACTCTTCCAGGCTGGGAACAGCTAAACCATACCAGAGTCTCCAGAAAGGATGCTGCTGGAGAAAGATGCAGGCCTTGCGTAAAAGGATTATTGGCCACGCGTTTGCCTGCCAGGGCCTTAAAAATGCCATTGAGCACCTAGCTTGTGTGGGTGTTTGAGTCTCTGTGTGCGTGTGTGTCTACACCTGGCCCCACAACCGCCCGACTTCCTCGCCCCGTCCTGGCTTTGCCCTGCCAGGTGCTCCAGTTTAAAACTCGACATTTACAGTCAGGGGCAGGGCCAGACTCACCCATGCCCTGCCGGCTACCTCCCCACTGTCTGCACCACCGCCCAGCTCTACTTAGTACTATTAGTAGCTTGTTTTTCTAAGCCCTAAAATTCATTTTCTTTTCCCGCCTCGCTTCCAGAAAAATAAATAAAAGTGAACACATCACTCATTTAAGACGAGGAATGGAATTTAGGTTGCGTTTTTCTTTCTATTTTTATGATTAGTTAGAATTTTCCTGGGAACGCCGCCAGGAGGGCATTATGGTGAGATAATGTCCTGTATTTAATCAGTGCTGCAATGGCGAACTGTGTTCTGTGGGGAGAAGCTGAGTTAACGCATCCTTCTCTGTCCTGTGTGTTTTCAGGATACGACGGGTTTAGCCCAAGATGAAGACAAGGCCGAGAGGTGGCCAGGCTCGAGGCTTGTGTGACAGCCCAAGGGTGGACAGGATGCAGCCGTAACTCTCATGTCAGCCTTGACAGCCCTGAGACCCCCAAAGGAGCAGAGTGAAAGAGGCCTCCAAACTGACCAAAGTGACCGGCCTTGGCCTTGCATCCGGTGGACACTTCCGGCATCCTCCTCTGCAGCCTTCACACAGCCTGTTGGCCTGGACGCACTTCTTGCTTTCACGTGGGCATCGTGCCCCTTTGCAGCCTCAACACCATGTGCGCGGGGGAAGCACAAGGCTTCTAAGTGAACCTGGAAGTCAGCAACAGGTAGGACCAATTGGCTCCTTAACTCCGCATGTGCGTGGCCGTCCAGAGACTCCCAGGCCCCCATGGGAGGCGACAGTGGTGGTTTACAGTTTTCGTAGTTGCTCGTTTTCCGAGATGGTTGATCCATCACCGAGGAGTGAAAGAATCCCTGGAAGTGGTAAAATAGAAACAGATATCTTAGGGAGATGTCTTAGCGAGATGTCTGAAAAGCAGGAAAAAGGAGAACGGATTGAACCTCGAGGAAGGGAGCCCGGAGGTAGGTGGATGGATGCAGATTGACCTTTCTCTGCAGTTAGCACGGGTGGCCAGGAAAACAGGAGCGTGGGGGGCACACAGAGCCTTTCGCATTCACTATTGTCCCTTATTAAATGTGGGGTCTGCGGGAGCCGACTGCTCAGGTAAGGGCAGTGGAGAGAACAGGATGCCCCAAGCAACCCATAAATAGCAGGGTGAAGACAAAGTGTTTATTACTTAGCCTCATGAAGCCCATATAAGTGCTCTCCCAGGGTGCAAGAGAGCAGGAGCATGTGTGAGCCGGCCCGCCTGTGTCCAGGCAATGGGAGTCCCAGACCCGCTGTTCGCGCTTGGCTTGATTCTATGAAGACGTCTGTTTGATGGAACGCACTGGAACAGTTCATAGCTAGCCCAGCAAACCTTGTGTGGAGACAGAGCTTTCTTTTTCTCTTTCCTTTTCCTGTTTGCAGTGAGAATGAGGCCTTTCTCTTCTCGGCCCTTTGCTCTCCCCAAAGTTGTCTCACGAGGTCATTGCCAGCTGACAGGCTGCCTTTCAGTACAAGGTTGGGATGGAAACAATGCCCTGTTTTCTAGGGGGCTGGTGAGGCTCTGGGCCTATTCCTGACCAGGCTGCCCTAAATTTAAATGGGTGATTGTTTTAGCAGAGCTGTCAGTTTCCGTAGACAATTTGGTCTATGTGATGCAAGACTTGCTCCCTCTAGTTTGTGTGTGTGTATATATGTTACCATATGTATGTGTGTGTATATATATTTACGTACCTACACATATGCATACCATCGATATCGAGCAGCAGAAAGGAGGTTTAAGATCATTGTGTTTACTTTCAAGACAGGTTCAGCCACTCATTCACTGTGTGTCCTTGGGCAACTTACTTACCCTCTCCAGCCGGGCGTTAGCATCCTCAGTTCAGACAAGTCTACCTACAAGATCCCTTCTAGTTCAAACATATTTTGACTCTGTGATTGCAAAATATTACATTACCATGTTCAACGACGAGCTTAAAAGCACTTTCTCTGAATAGCTTATCCATCGACAGAACTGATTTCTAAGAGTAGTCAAGGATGTGTGCTGAATGTTCTGTTGAATCTCCTGAATACTGAAGTTAGTGGTTTGCAGAAATGAATGGCAAGGAGTGGAAAGTAGAAGAGACCTGTGTTGTCAAGTTCCGAGATCTTGAAAAATCCTCATAGTTGTACTCAGGGTTGTCAGCTGCAATACTCTCTGTCACCAATGGATAATATTTAGGGGATTAAGAAGCACTTTCAAAATGTATATATTGCGGAATTTCTGAATGAGGACCCAGCTCTGCAAACTCTTTTGTCAGATGAGGAATAGGCAATAGATAAAAGTAAATCACCAAAACTAAGGTTAACTATTTTTCATTATTAGTAATGATCAACTAATGATAATACCACACATCAGAGGCCTCAGAGGAAGCCAGGAGGATGGTGACAGGACTTAGCAAGGCTTGGCCTCTGGGACGCCAGAAGCCCTCTGGCCTAGCCAGTCTAAGGCTGGTGCTGGCTGGCTCTGCAGAAGTGTCGCCAGCACGGAACTGTGCGCTTGCCTTCCAGGAAGGTAAGTGACTAGCTGGGCCAAGAAAGAGGGATTCCCCAGGGTTCTGCCAGTAGCTGCACTGGAAATCACAGCCCTGAAGCCACTGACCGCCGTGGCCCACTCCTTTGGAGATCTCCACAAGGTGGTCTCTCTCAAGCTGGCTGGCCAAAATCCCTTTTGGAAGAGCCTGACACTACTGTCTGCCTGGTCAGAGGTCTTTACTTCTTCCTTAACCTACTTCTTTCCTTCCCCCCACGAGCATTGATTGAACAGATACTACATGTCAGGCACTGGATAAGGCGCACAGTGCTCATGTACTTAAGTGGTTGCTGAGCTCAAAGTACTTTCTGCCTCATGAGAGAGATAATCAGGTAGACAAATAATCATCAATATCATTTTAATAGTTACATACGCTGAACCTGGAGAGCACAGAGTAGGAAGAAAGAATCTCAGCCTAAAGAGGGTGTCAGGGGAGACCTTTCAGGTAGATATTGATAGAGGGAAACAAGGCATTCCCAGCAAAGGAAACATGGCATATTTAGAATCATGGGCAGGTATTTTGTGGGTCACATCCAGGATTTAGGGAAGAATCGAGGCTGGAGGTGAATTTGGAGATTCACAGCCTCTAAACAACCACAGCCTGGTTTCAGGAATATTTCTCCACCCTTATACCCTGCAGACAATTGCCCAGGCCTGGACATTGGTGGGGGAGAATTTCCAGACCTTTCCAATCATCAGTAAAAAACTTGATGACCATTATTAAAGCCTGCAGGTCAGTCAGGGGGATGTCCTGCCTCAGGCTCTGTCTGCAAGGATGGGAGCTCTGCTTGGTGTACTCATCCTATCCAGGAATGAATCTTGAGGCAGAGGACTTCTGAGGCCTGCACCCTGATTCCTAATAGTACAGTCAATCCCGGGTTCATGGAGAGTGTGGGCATCACGTCCATGATTTAATCACAGTGCAGCCCTTGATGTTTCTTGCATTACATGCTTTGTTGGTTTTTTTCAATGTTTAATTTTGTTGGAGTATAGTTGATTTACAATGTTGTATTAGTTTCAGATGTGCAGCAAAGTGATTCAGGTATACATATAAATATACTCATTCTTTTTTAGATTCTTTTCTCATATAGGTTATCAAAGAATATTGGGTAGAGTTCCCTGTGCTATACAGTAGGTCCTTGTTGATTATCTATGTTATATATAGCAGCATGTGTGTGTGTGTGTGTGTGTGTGTGTGTGTGTGTGTGTGTGTTCATCCCAAGCTCCTGATTTATCCCTCTCCTCCCTGTTTCCCCTTTGGTAACCATAAGTTTTTTTTTTTGATATCTGTAAGTCTGTTTCTGGTTTGTAAATAAGTTCATTTGTATCTTTTTTTTTTAAATTAAATTCCATATATCAGTTATATCATATGATATTTATCTTTCTCTGTCTGACTTCACTTAGTATGATAATCTTCAGGTCCATCCATGTTGTTGCAAGTGGCATTATTTCATTCTTTTTTGTGGCTGAGTAATATTCCATTGTATATATGTACCACATCTTCTTTATCCATTCCTCTGTCAATGAACATTTAGGTTGCTTCCATGCCTTGGCTACGTAAATAGAGCAGCAGTGAACATTGGGGTGCCTATATCTTTTCAGATTGTGGTTTTCTCCAGATAAACCCTTTGTTCAATGATATAGTTGATTTCATGTTGACCCAACTCTCTCCTTTTTTATTTCACCTTGGTAAAAAATATGCATTGATTGAAGAGATGCAAGTGTATATGTAAAGATGAAATACCACCTTTGCCTTTGGAA
Organism: Hippopotamus amphibius kiboko; assembly: GCF_030028045.1. NCBI lineage: Eukaryota > Metazoa > Chordata > Mammalia > Artiodactyla > Hippopotamidae > Hippopotamus > Hippopotamus amphibius. The sequence continues at coordinate 15,845,129 of NC_080201.1, read as the reverse complement.
GTAGGTGTATGGCTATGCAGCCTACTGAGATCCAGGCCCAGGGCTGTATTATATCCTTAGGCAGAGGCCCCACCCAACCCTAAGCTTTCCCATGAGCCATGCCCTTCTGCTTCTGGCTCCCTCTGCGGACACCCCACCCTCACAGCCCTACCATGGAGATTAAGTAGAATGGTTGCCCTTTCAGGACCTATGTAGGGCCAAGACTCTCCAACAACTAGCCAACATGGCCAGCAGTGTAGGATTTAGAAGACCAGCCTTCTTGTGATAAGACAAGCTCCTATTAGCAGCTCTGTCTTCTGAAACGGATGTCTCAATATCCCTGATCTCCTGAGCCTATAAATTGGACGGCCTTGAACTTCAAGACCTACTTGTTAATGTTTTAAAATGCATATGATTACCTGGATTCATGGCCCCACAATCTACTATGAGCCCTAATCCTCGTTTGCCCCACTCATTTCTTCTTTGTGCTTCTCCATGCCTACACTTGACACTAAGACTTCATTCAGGTGACTCCTCTTGTGTTCTAGGCTATATGTAATCATGGAGATGGTAAGTACAAGTGTGTGAAATCAAATAAATGAAAGTCTGACTTGGCTGATAAATGTTCTTGTCCCTTACAGTTTAAAATATTTCCTTATCTTTGAACCACATTAAATCTCAGGGTAATAGAATTTGGTGACACTATCCTTTACCACTGGAAAGAGCCCAAAGATTACTTTGACATGAATAAAGTAGTCTTGTCCATGAAAGAAGACATATGAATGCCACTTCCTTTAGAGCCCCGTGGGGTTCTTGTCTGTCATCCTCCATTTTTAATTAGAACTGTAATCATCTCTCAAGAGGCACTTGGAAGCGTCATTAAGTCTACCAGCTTCCCTATGATTATGAAACTGGTGAGGTGTAAAATCTTGGCCATATCAAAAATACTAGGAAGTTGGGGTAAATGTATCTGTCATTTAGGGGCTTCAGGTAAAATGAGTTCCTGTTTCATTCCTATAGGACCAAGACTTTCCTGCAGTCAGCACAAAAACAGCACCCTTTCCCGTTGGTACATTTGTTTCATGTGCACTTCACATTTCTGGAGCCTTGCAGTATCCAGTTTCAGCTTTATTAGCTGTTGTTCATGGCCCTTTTATGACCATGAAAGTGTCTCACTGATGCTTCTTGCATGATTTTACTGAGCCTGCATTCCTCCATCTGCAGAGAAGGAAGTTGCCCTCTGAGTGGAGTTCACCAAGGGTTTTTCCAGTAAGCTACTCTGAGGTCAAACCTATAGCTATCAAGAGCATTCTAGAACCTCTCTACTTCCATTCAGGCTGCCATCTAAACCAGTGCACTAGGTAGGGCTTCCAGCCTTGGTACCCTCACCTCATCATGGAACTGCAAAGTATCTTATAGTGTTTGTCACCTGTGAGTTACTTTACAGACCCACACATATGGTTACATGACCCTTTGAGATGAGCCAATCTTTCCAGATTTGAGGCTAGAAACATAGTACTCTTGATACTTGTTTAATTAAAATTTTTTACTGAGATAATTGCTCTTGGCATTTGAACCAGATAATCTTTGTTGGCAGAGAGGGGCTGTCCTGTGCATTGTGGGATATTCGGCCGCATCCATGGCCTCTACCCACTAGATGCCAGTGGCTCCTGTCCCTCAGTTGTGACAAGCAGAAATGTCTCCAGTTATTGCCAGATGTCCCTGGGGTGGGGAGACAAAGTCACCAGTAGTTGGAAATCTTTGCTCTAGAATGCTGACTTAGGTGTTTCTACTAAGCCAAGGGTTTTCTGAAACGCCCTTTCCTGTGTCTGACTTGGCCATTGCCACAGATTCTAGTAAAGTTGTGATGTTTCAGAAGCTGTGTCATCATTTCACAGTGTTTTCATCACACTTCATTTCAAAGACGGCCTTTATTCTAACAAGCTCATTTAAATGAGCAGTGACTAAGAGAAACAACTGGGCCTGTGGAGATCTGTCCAGGCCCACCACTTCCTTCATGCCCAAGAAGCAGAGTCTCCCAGTATTCACTGCAGAGTCTGCTTTCATCTTGCACGAAAAAGTGAAATTAAATTAGTGTGAATAAAATGTAAAATCCATTCATTTACTCAAAGAAAAGTTACCAAGTAGGACATTGTGCTGGTTACTGTTAGATATTTAGAGACACATAAGGCACAACTTCAAAGTTCTAGAGCTCTTTGTCTAGTAGTAGAGTCAAATGTGGACAAGAACATTCGTAATACAAGTCAAGAGTGCTAGAACCTAAGTGCCACAGGTGTTCAGAACAAGGACATAGGAAAAGAAGGTGGAGGGCTTCCCAGGTGGCGCAGTGGTTAAGAATCTGCCTGCCAATGCAGGGGACACAGATTCGATCCCTGAGCCAGGAAGATCCCACATGCCACGGAGTAAACTAAGCCCATACGCCACAACTACTGAGCCTGCGTTCTAGAGCCCACAAGCCGCAACTGTTGAGCCCATGTGCCACAACTACTAAAGCCTGCGTGCCTAGAGCCTGTGCTCTGCAACAAGAGAAGCCACCTCAATGAGAAGCCCATGCACCACAATGAAGAGTAACACACCCTCACCGCAAATAGAGAAAGCCCATGCGTAGCAACGAAGACCCAACACAGCAAATAAATAAATAAAATAAATTTTAAAAAAAAATTTTTAAAAAAGGTGGATTCTGCACACTGCAGTCCTTTGCCTGGCCACAGATTCTAGAATGCATGTGTAAGTGGCCTGTGAGAATGCTCCAGTTCCCTCTCGGACAGGGTTGGTATAGACCAGTGGATCAGGGAAATGTGGAAGACAAAAAATAGCTGGCTTTACTGAGGCGCTTGGCAAATGACAAGTTGTCCATTTATCTAATGGGAAAGAAGACAAAGCATGAGTGTGTTAGTCATTGGTTGACTGTCATCATTTGTGTCAGTGTTAGGAGAGAGTCCTGGTGCTGTGACTTTCAGGTTTTTCATCTTGATCCATGTGTGGTTGTCATGAAGTCATATGTTGAGGATAAAGAACTCAACATATTTTGATAGGCTGGGGCAATGCACCAGATTGAATAAGGTGAAATATGAAACAAGAAAATGGAAGGGCTTGTCTTGGATCCAAAAATCCATCTGCACAAAGACAGGGACAGGGGGCCAAGCTTGGCAACAGATGTTGAGAAAGCATTTTTTCCCCAGGTTTTGTGTACATTAAGAATGATCTGGCACACTTGTTTAAAATGTGGTTTCCCAGGTGCTACCCTCAGATCCCCCGATTCAACAAGTTTGAGATAGAGCCCAAGAATCTGCATTTTTTAAGGCTCCTGGGCCATTCTGTGGTAAGCCACACTTTGCAAGCAACTATCTTAGAGGTCTGAGTTGACAGGAAGAGAATTCAACAATGGTATTGAGTAAAGTGTGATGAGGAGAACAAAGGAAATAAGAACTCTGCTCCTCTGGGCTAGGCAGAGCAGACATGAATAATTTACATTTCATCTCGGGCCATGACCCTTAAAGAGAATCCGACTAGAAACAGGGAGGCCAGGGACTCAGGACCAGGTCATGCAAAGAATAGTTGAAAGAACGGACAGTGTCTAGAAAGATCAGAGAGAAGAGGACAGAACCAGAGAAAGGTGATCTGCAGAAACTTGCTATGTGTGGCCTCACGGAATGACGCTAGGATCAGTGGGCGGGGGAATCAATTTAGCTGCAAAATAATGACCATCCTTCTCCAACACAGAGGTCCACAGGGCTGGAGGTGTTCAATCGTGGGATGGAGAACATGTTTTTTTTGTTTGGTTTTTTTTTTTTCATTTTATTTATTTATTTTGTTTTTGAGGTACACCAAGTTCAATCATCTGTATTTATACACATATCCCCGTATCCCTCCCTCCCTCAACTCCCCCCCACCCTCCCCGTCCCAGTCCTCTAAGGCATCATCCATCCTCGAGTTGAACTCCCTTTGTTATACAGCAACTTCCCACTGGCTATCTATTTTACAGTTGGTAGTATATATATGTCTATGCTACTCTCTCACTTCATCTCAGCTTCCCCTTCACCCCCTGCCCCCCCAAACCTTGAGTTCTCCAGTCCATTCTCTGCATCTGCGTCTTTGTTCTTGTCTTGTCACTGAGTTCATCAGTGCCATTTTTAGATTCCGTATGGCATATATATACAATGGAATATTACTCAGCTATAAAAAGGAATGAGATGGAGCTATATGTAATGAGGTGGATAGACCTAGAGTCTGTCATACAGAGTGAAGTAAGTCAGCAAGAAAAAGACAAATATTGTATGCTAACTCATATATATGGAGAACATGTTTAAACGATGCTTTTAGGATGTTGGTGGTGAAAGGAAGAGTGGGATGTTGAATAGGTGGTAGGATCAAGGGGATTTTTGTTTGTTTTATTTCATTTTTGATAGAAAGAATAGAGCAAGTGAACACATGTAGGTTTCCAAATAGAAATGAATTGATTAAAGAAAGAGAGGAGTGTGATGGGAGCAGGCACGTGGTGGGGAAGGGAGTAGAGAGAGATAAATACATGAAGAAGCGAGGGACTGGATGGACCTAGAAGGGTTGGGCTCTAGAACCCAGGAAAGACTTGCAGTGGAAGCAAGCAGAATAGAAGAAAGGAGGTAATGATTAAGGATTCAAAGGCATTTTATGGTGGAAAAGAGGGTACCATGCAAGGCACCTTAAGATAATGCAATGGGCAAGTCGAAGTTCATTCCAATTATGTTTCAAGAAACAAGGGGTTGAAATGCGTCGTCCAGAGTTAAGAAAGAGTGGGGTTGGTGAGGGCTTGAGGAACGTGGAAGAAGTGTGGAGGAGCAGGTTTGCGGAATTCGTTGAGGAGTCAACAGCCATCCGTGATTGGCTATTGCATTGTAGAACTTTTAAAAGGGTACATTCATCTCAAGTTCTTTGTGTTCCCAGCAGTGTTGATCAATCCAAAGGCTTAAGACAGCAGGCAGCTGGGGATAACCTGGGCTGGGAATTGGCATGGTAGACCCAAAAAAGGATAAAAAAACTTAAATTTTAGGCTCACAAAGATTGGTAAATACCAAGCTTTGACCTGTCAAGGGCAGTGGGGTTTTCTTCTTCAGAGCCTCTGAACAAGCATCTGTCTCCACAAAACGTAGAAACACCAAATTCTTGAGGTACGTATTCAAAAGTACTCTAGATACCTGAATTTTATTTCAAGAATGTCACCTCTGTGCTCCCATCTTGGTCTTTACAGAACTGGGGCTATTCTGGCTTTGAGATGGTTATCATACAGCATGCATTCTAGAAATGTTGGGCTTTTACTAAGCCCTGAGATTTTAGGAAGTGTGCAGACCCTATGGCCACTGTAATTTATGTTAAGAGGTATAAGGTATGAGGCTTATATGTTTTCTTCTATTTTTCTCATTTACTTCCTAGTGGATTTGCGATATATTTATGGAAAATAATGGCTTTGCCTGAAACTTGCAAGATTGACACCATCTGAAAATTCACCATAGCTGTCTTTGGCCTTGAACCCATGCAATTCAGAAATCTCTTCAGATAATACCTAAATCCATGGGGGAAAACTGGAAACAGGCCTGTCAAAGTAAAGGTCGTAAGCCTTGAACATTTACTTCCTCATTGTTTTTGCATGGTCAACTTTTAAATAGTTTTCTTAAATGCTGGTAGAAATACCTTCTTTTTTTAAAGTAGATTCTTTGCAGGGCAAAAGTTTTTTTATAAGGGAATCTCATTATTGGCTAAAATCATGGGAGAGTAACTTTGTTTTTAACAACTTGGCAGGGCTGAAAAGAAGCAGGATTAATGCCTCTATTTTTAAAAAGCAAAAGGGAAGTTCATAATGTCCCAATCTGGAACTTTACCTGAAAAAAAAAAAATCACCGAATCATTTCTAGAGTAATCTGTAGTGAATACAGTGTCGGGAACCTATATCACTTGACAGAATAAGTCCTGTCAAACTGATTCATTTCCTTCCATGAAAGAGTAACAAGATTTTAGTAGATTGAGGAGAAATGATAAATGTAATCTATATTTTATTTAGCAAGATGTTTGAACCTGTTCCATCCAACATCTTGGTCGATAAATTCAGAAAATTTGGGGATTGGCATTAGATGTCCAGGGGGCAACTAAGCTCCTATCCTGGGGTCTGGATTTAATAGCACATCCTTTTTGAGAGGCTCCGCAACAGGGGAGAAGTTACCTGATCTGCTTTAAGAGGAAGAAATGATGGCAGCTTACTCCAAAAGGATCCTCTGAGTCCTGAAAAATGTAGCTGATGTGTTTGTCATTCATGGTTTTGACTATTTAGATGTGCTCAGAAGATCGGTTATGAATATATATATTTTTATCAAGTAAAGTGGATGCTGGCTGCTCAGTCATTCGTATACCCTGCTTGTACATCCTTCTGAAAATTCCCCAAGAACTTCCTGACAGAACTGGTTCTCAGGCCTCTCTGTCACCAAAGAGGAGGGGGAAAAATAAGAGGAAACAATAACTCTGAAAGCAAGTGAGATGTGTGGAAATAAATCTGCCAGACTCTGTAATTCCAAAAGGGAAAGATACTTCTGGAAATTCTATTCCAGCCCAGGAAAGAGTCTGTTGCTAGAAATGGCGATGATGTTATGCTGACGATTATTCCTCAGATTTACATATCCCCTCTCTACAGGGAGCCTAAGTACCTTCATAACTTGTGTCATTTTTAACCATTAATCTTCACAAGACCCCACCTGAGGAAGTCTGGTGGGTGCTTGCGTTCCTCACATTTCAGTAATTTTATGGCCAGAATTAGGTGTATCAGGTACCTGTGTATGGAGAAAGTTCGTCCTCGATAATATACCTTAATCTCTGTCTCATTTCCCAATACTAACAGACTTAACCTAGAGCCTAATAATACCTGAAAAGAGTAGCTCTGTTGAGGGCCCTCTCTTTTATGCAGCACTTTCACCATCATTTGATCATCATACTCCAACCCAGCAGTGCAGACAGGTAAATAGTATTGGGATAATGTTCACCATTTCTACCAAGTGAACACCTGCCACATGTCAGGCATTGTGCTAGACACCTTACACGTACCATCTCATTTCATCCTCCAACAACCCTGTGGGGTGTGTACTGTGATCCTCATTTCATGAGGAGATAACACACTCTGAGGATTAAGAGACTCACTGGAGGCCGTCCAGCCCTTAGTGGCAGAGCTGGAACTAGGACCCAAGTCTTATGTGATCTTTTCACTCTCTACTGTTTTAAGAAAAGACTTTGATTCTTCCAGGTAGTTAAGGAGTTCTTTCTTATATTTGCTTCCTTTTCCGTATGCTTTTAAACCTGTTTATTGATTTATATGTTGTACATCACAGCAAGGTGCATCCATCTGTAGCTCATGGTCTTTCTTCATGACTTGACCATAAGGCACGTCTGTCCCGAGCTACCAGCATCACCTCTCTGATGTCCTGCCCCGAGCAGATTAGGAGAAAGAGTCTATGGTTTAGGTACCAGCAAAGTACTTTCTGTTCCATGGTTATTTGCCTTAAGAGCGAGAAGTATTAGGTAACTAAATCATGTTTTTAAAAATAGGCTGATGATAAAAAGCGATTGTTCATCCACTTTGTATTATTGTTATGCCATTTTAGCCCAGCCCACAGGCTCAACAGTTGAGATTTTTTCTTTTAATAAGTAATAATAGGGACTTCCCTGGTAGTCCAGTAGTTAAGAATCTACCTTCCAATGCAGGGGACACAGGTTCGATCCCTGGTTGGGGAACTAAGATCCCACATGCCACGAAGCAACTAAGTCCGTGTGCCACAACTACTGAGCCCACGCACTCTGGAGCCTGCGCACCAGAACTAGAGAAGCCTGTGCGCCACAACCAGAGAAGCCTGCATGCCCCAACTAGAGAGAAGCCCACATGCCCCAACTAGAGAGAAACCTGCGTACCACAATGAAGAGCCTGTGTGCCACAATGAAAGATCCTGCATGCCACAACTAAGACCTGGTGCAGCCAAATAAATTAATTAATTACTTTTAAAAGTGTAATAATAGAGTAAATGTTTTTTAAATAAAAATAAAGAACCAGATCTCAGGAAAACACTCATTGGAAGTCTTAAATGTTGTTCATTGATTCTGTCTTTATTAAGCATATCTCTATGCCCAAAACTGTTTTCATCCTGGAATCATTAGCAATCCAGTCATCACCGTCGTCATCATCATCACCAGCATCCTCCTCTTCACCGTGGGCACATCGCTGAGGACCAATTAGCACTGTGGGCATTTATGGACATGTGTACAATGGAAGCTGCATATGGTGCCTACCCTTGGGGGAAGCAGGTGGGGTGACCCATAACAAGAATACAAATCTATTCATAAATGCACGTGCATTTTCACATCATCACTGGTACTGAGTAGTGAAACAAATGGATCTTATTGATGCTATTTTGGTGCCTGTATAAACTAATCCAGGGAGTCTACCCAGAGAGCTGCATGTGAGAAACTAGCTGAAGTCGACTTCAACATTGAGCCAGGGGTCAGGGTCCACATGAGGAGGTGAGCCTGAGCTAGACTCAAGGATGGGGTAAGGACTTCCCACACATCCTTTCCCAGATCCCTCCAAAGTTGAAAGGTGCCATATTGATAGATCAAGAACACGTTTATGTTTTTTGCATACCCATCACCCTCTGTCACCTCTCTCTACCACTTTGCTTCACTTGGGCAGTGCAGAATCCGTGCCACAGGCATCTCAAGCCCACAGCCGGGAACTTGTGCCCCATCTTATTCTTTTGTACTTTTAATTCAGGAAGGGCTCCATAAATATTTGTGGAAATAAGAAGAATGACATTGAGACTCTCAACACCACTTTATGTGGGTTCTAAAACCACAAAAATCATTTAATTGACCAACAGAGCTATCTGCCTAATTGACAACTCAAAACAGCAAGTCCTTGGCCTATAACATTTAGAAGTTTAAAATTAGAACTTCTACAACATATTGAGAACTCGTCGAAAGTTCTGGATTTCTAGCATCTGAAGAGGATTTAGGTCCTGATGTACCTAAAGAGCCACATCTATAACCGGACCTACTGAACCAGACCCTTCTGCCGGCAATGTACATTGATCTGTGACAAAGTCTCCAGAAGGTAACTTCATAATACCTGAAAGTTCTCCTTACTGGCTGCCAGGGACAGTTTAACATACACAGAACTGGAAATGTTTCTCAAGAGATAGGAATGCATCTGAACATTAAAGACCAGTACTATTTTAGTGTTGAAACTCCCTTCACTAGATTTTACTAGGGCCTTCAACAGGATGTTGTATTTCTAATTTTCCATATAACCTGGTGGTAAACTTGCCCATGAAAGCACGTCTTCCCGGTCGAGTCCCACCTTCCTGTGCATTGGGGATTATGAGTTCTCACCTTAAGTAATGATTACTGAATAGTCTCACTTTTACGTGACCGTCCCATTCCCCCTTCTGCCTTGCTGCCCCATCCCAAACTCTAAGGTGTATGAACCCAGGAGAGAACAGCCCGGGGTGTAAGGAGGGAGCAAAAGAGCAAGTGAGAATCTGTGTTCTGCGCCTTGGCTAGGCCGGCCCTTCCCTGTGATGGCCCCGGTTTGAGGCTCTTGTGTCTTTATTAAACATTTCCTCTAAGCTTCATGCTTTGGCTCTGTGCCCACACGAACCAAGAAAGCTTTCTTGGGGCAGCCGAACCCCGAGCCCTGCCGCAAAATTCCTCGTATAAATAGCCCTTTGAACAGGCAGGAGGCACCTGTGCTGATGGCTGCCCTTCCTCCCTGCATCCTGGGTCTTCCGAGCACCCAGGGTCCTGGGCTGGAAGGATACGGAGACGCTTCCTGGGCCCCTGGCAAAATGAGGAGCAGCAGTCTAGAAAAGACCAGGGACCAGCTACACGTGTTCCCTGTGCACAGGCTGCTGGGACCTGTGGTCTGGCTGTGGGGAGGGAAGGGCGCCCCTGCCCACAGCAGCGGTGGAAACACGGGAGAGGAAAGGCCAAGAAGAAATAAATAAATGAGGCCTGTTTGACCAAACCCCCAACACCTAAATCTCCAAGCCCACTGGAGCAGGAAATTGCGTGGCTGGACGCAGCAGGTTTGCTCTGCCCTCCCCCCACCCTTAGTCTGGAAGATTTTCTAGGCCTTACAGCCTTTTTTTTTTTTTAAGAAATCTCCAACATATAGAGAAAGAGGAAGTGTATTTTTAAAACGGAGGGAAGACTCAGTAGCCACAGATCTGAAAGAGAATGAAAGGGGAAGAAAGGCTTGTTGAAGAAGGGAAAGGAAAAGGACACCCTGAACAGTGTGTGTGTGTGTGTGTGTGTGTGTGTGTGTGTGTGTGTGTGTGTGTCCAAGACAGCCTAGGAGACAGCCTACAAGGAAAAAGAAAACAAAGGAAAGTGTGACACGAGAAAGACAGAGAAATAAGTGGGAGCAAGCATGAGTGGTGGGGGAGGAGACCGGGTTGCGGAGAAAGGCGGGGAGGATGGATGCCGGAATGCGGCCGAGCTGGGAGGGAGGGAGGGAGGGAGGCCGCACATGTGTGAGAGAGAGACAGTGATGTCAGCATTTCCTTCTGGATTGGTCACATGGTCCTTGCCAGGTAAACAGACTGGAAATAGACTCCATAAAGGCCGAGCCTGCTGGGGGAGGGCGGGAGGCGCTGCCACTTCACCCTTTCCTCTCTGCGGCGTCCTGAACAAGCCGGTGTTTTTCATGTTTGTGACAAGGTGGTCTCTGAGTGGAACTGCATTTTTACGAGCCAAGGAATATGACTCAGGGAGGGAAAGCTATTTGCTTTTATAATTAGCTCAAGGAGTTAAGAGACATTTTGACTTTAAAAAAGAATGGAGGTGGGGATGAGTGTAAATTTAAGCTCAGATGCTGTGTCTTGGGGGGTGGGTTGCTTATCCTCATTTGTCTCCTTGGGAAGAGGGTCAGATGGGTCTAGATGAAGAATGGATTGGAAGGCTGCCGTTTAGAAGGAAAGGATCAGATGCTGTGATTATCAAGATTAGGAAAAAGAAAATGCTAACAGACTCAAGGTGAATATATTAAAGGGGTTTGATACAGCTCAGTGTGTGACTGTGGTGCCACAGGAGGAACTGAGACCCCACGAAAGAGATTACGTGAAAAAAAAAAAGACATACTGTGACTTTCAAACAGAGTGTTTTTCAAAATGATGTAAAACAGTTCTCAAACAAAACAGGGCAGGGCCTTTTAGAATGGCAAAGGTGTGTCTGGAAACTCTCTGAAAAGCAAAGTAGATGGAACAGGTAACTTTTCCACCTGGAAAGCTCTAGAATCCAAAATGGTGGGGGGTGGGGAGAAATACATGGCTTTTTCTTCAGATTCCTGGAAATAGGGCCTTTGCATCTATGATGGAATAGCTTATGTAGGTCATTCTTTGAATAATTTTTGAATTGAAAGGAACTACCTTATTTTGGTCATAATTTTCTATGTCCTTGTGGAAATTTGGCTAAAGCCTGTGGGAGGGAAGGTGACCAATTGTCTCAGTTTTCTAGGGTTGAGGGCATTCCTGGGATGCAGTTTTAAATCTAGGACAGTCTTGGGCAAAGTGGGACCAGTTAGTCACGCTAGTGGGAGGCCTAGTCTAGTGGACATAGAAATAATAAGATAATTCAATCCCACCCTGCTCCACCAACAAAGAAAACAAAACTCTTTCATTCTTCTTCTTCTCATTTCTTCCTTTATCCCCCATCATTCCTTCCCCTTAACTTTCCTTGATCCTTTCAGAGCAGGTACCACTGCAAGATGAATTTGGGGGTGTGTGACTGTGTACCTGGACTTGGGAACTGGCAGAATATAGCTGAGGTGAACAGTTGGCTTTAGTTGCAGCTGGAAAAAGGAAGGGAGAAAAAAATGTACATCCTTGCTGCTTCTGCCTCCCTCCTGCCTTCCACTTCTTCATTCGCTGGAGGGAGGAAGAGGGGCCCATCAGTGCCACAAGTGTACTTTCAGCCCTTGGGTTGAAAGATCGATATTTGATACCCCTCTCCGTTAACAAAATACGTCACTCTGACAAGACTCCCAGCCCAGAGTTATTTTTGCAGCATTATGTAATTGGATTGCCTGGTCAGGAGGACTTCCTTAACAAGGCTTTCAGCAGCCCCTCTGTGGGGGCCTGGCCAGTCCTGCCCAGTTACACACACATGCTCTTGTGCAGTTTCAGCCCAGGCCAACCCAGTGAAACACAGCACAGAGACATCGGCCCTCGCGGTTGACCTGCGCTTCGCATCCCCTTGCTGCAGAGCCCCGAAAAGGAGTGTTTCAGTGCCTGGTGGCCAGAGTCAGGGGAAGACTCAATACCCACAAAGCAGGCATTCTTGTTGTGAGGGGGCTGCAGGCCAGCTGCTGCACAGACCCTCCCCTGTGCCTACCCCCCCTCCCACCCCACCTGCAAACTGAGCTCCTGGGGCCAGCCCTAGAGGGGCCAGGATACACCCCCTCAGAGGCCTGCCATTTGGATGTTGCTGCCCTCTCTTCTTCCCAGTCTTCTGGATTTCCTCATATTGGTTCATGAGTAATTGGTCATCTGATCATCCCTTCCTGTTAGCCTGCTGACTCACAGAAGTTAGAAATTTGTCTGAGCTTCAGACACGGTAAGAAATTTTACAAAAAAAAAAAAAAAAAAAACACAAAAAACAAAAAAAGGCTGGATATGAACTTCTCCTGGCCTGGTCAATGCAGACCTGCAAATCCAGGGGTAGACTGGGCAGCCGTTTCAGCATGACAGGATGTTGCCGTCATCCTGGGGGCTTGTTCATACTGTTGTGTTTTATTGTCATTTCTGCCTTTTTGCCTTGAGACAACATCCTCCATGACTTTCAGTAGCCTGTCTCCTAGGTTTGGATCCAGTCCGGAATCCTTATCAAAACCAGAGAACCCATCCCAGAGTGTCTTTCTTTCCCTCCCCTCAGCTCATAGCACTGCGTATCTCTCTTTTATTTTCCCTTGGGTCTCTGGTTCTCCTATCTTAACAAGAGGCAGACAGTATAATAGAAATAGCCTTAAAGCCAGATGGAGCTGGGTTCACATTCAAGCTGAGCCCTGAATAGCTGTGTGATCTTACTCTCTGAGTCTGATATTTCTCATCCATAAAATGGGGCTAATAATACCCATTTCCCAAGGCCACTGGGAGAATTGAATATAGTAACCTATAAAGTGCCTTCCAGGGGACCCACATATAGTAGGTGCTCAATAAGTGGCAGGCCTTCAGGGAGGGAGGAGGAGAGAGGAAGAGGAAGGGCCAGTTTGCCAGGTTCCTAGGAACTAATCTCCATGCCCTTTACTACATCATCGATCTCCCATGGGAATGTCCTTTTTAAGGCTGCTAAAATGAGTCTCACAACCCTTTGTTGGGGTCGGGGGCAGGGAAGAGAAGCAAAGAAATTCTCTTGGTCTCAGCTGCTCAGCATACCAGCACTGGGTCCCTGGGATAGAGACCCCTGTGCCTGTTCCTTCTGGGAAATCTTCCCAGCCTGAAAAATCTGCCCCACCCCCTCCCCAGTCCCCCTTATAACCAAGGTCTCCTTGCAGACCTTGCTCCAATGCCCTCCCTCCAATGCTGGGCATTAGGTTCAATGTATTAGCTCTGGTTTTGTCTGCACCAAGCTGCAGGGACCGTCAAGTACCCAGAGCAAAGGGAAAAGGGATGAGCGTGGTTTCTCCCAACGTATCCACTTATGTGTACTAGGTGGAACCAGTAGGTCAGGGATGCTGAGGGCAAACTGAAGTAAAAACAACCACAGGCAAAATAATGGGGAGACTGAGGAAAGAAGATTCCCTGGAGGGGGTGTGGGGGGTGTGATGGGAAGAGCCAGCACCCAGGGGCGCCTCTCCCTGAAGTGCACAAAGGCCAAGAGCTAGTGATTTTGGCTGTACCTGAGTGCAGGCAGGGCAGGGTGGAGGAGAGCCTATGGCAGCCACACTACTGTTCCAGTTGGCAGGAAGCCCTTCCCTGAAGACTGTAAGTTTAACCTTTAGCATTCAAGTGTCGGGGCTTAAGTGTCGTTATGAGCAATTCTTCCTGCTGCAGCGTTCCCAGACTGTGGGAAGAGGGGTCGGCACAAATCCACCCGCTTTCCTTTTTCTTCCCAGACAAAACTAGAGGGAGGGAGATGTGCAGAAGCAAACACACAGACACAGGCACTCCTCGAGTTGGCCCCTCGCTAACCCTAAACATCCAGTCCCACCTCCCTGACCAGCCCGGTTTCTCCAGGCCTGAGTGTCTCCCAGGAGGTCCCCCACTACCAGCTCCCCTGGGGCTGTGAGGTGCAGAACAACGCTCTGGCCCCCCAGGCTTTGGCTGGGAGTGGTGCCTGGCAGCCCCCCTCCTTGCTCTCCTGCAGCTGGATTCAGGGCCCCCCACTGCCCCCACCTTGCTGCCCCACAGTACCTGTGTCCTGAAAGAAGCTGGGAATCCTGGCAAGGGTGGTGGAGAAAGAATGCAACCGCCAGCAGCCGTAGTGGGGAGTGGGATATGATGGGGACAGGTGCTGTGCCTGGGCATCTCAGGCCATGTGTAAGAGATGTGCCTGCCGCGGCGCCCTCTCCTTCCCAGGTGGCTGCAGGGGCCTGGTGTTTTTCTGGGGGGACCCCCGCAGGGTCTCAATGGGGTGCTCCAATTGCTCCGCGGGGGGCCTTTTCCCCACTGAGCCAGCCCCCATGTGTTGCGCGCACCTGTGAGGGTTGCCTAGGTCCCAGGGCAGCGGTTCTACACCGGCTTAAGTTCCCCAGGTGGCCTCTCCAGGGGCCTGAGCGCCCGGGCTTCCTGTCGGGAGCTTGGAGCCGGCAGGAGAATAAAGCTTTCTCGAAATGGGACTGGGTGTGCCAGACAGTAGGGACAGGAGCCCTGGTTCAGTGAACTGTATGGTCAGTGCCTCGGTAAACTGTCAGGATCCGTGAGGTTGTGGTTGATGGGGAGGAGGAAACAGCTCTCAGTCTCTACCGAGCCCCAGGGAAGGAGAGAAGCCGCGAAAAGCGTGCGTCCTGTGCCCGGGCCAGAGGAAGGTAGCGTCGAATGTCCCTGCTGCCCCGCTGGGCCCTAGAATTAAACAGGGAGGCGGCTGCGCCCACAGGGGACCACTGCCCTCCCGCTTCCCCGGCACAAGGCTGGGCCCGCAGGACATCCATGGGGCGAGAGCTAACCAGAGGCCCCCGGGCCTGGCATACACCACACTTCGAAGCCCGTGGGGCTGTGCCCGGTTCTCCGCCCGCCGGCCTTAACCAAGCGCTAGCTCCAAATGTCGTGCCATCCGCGTGCAAGAAGATTGGGTTTGCCTTTTTCTCTGTTTCTAAGAATAGGAAACAAACGAATTGGACAATTTTTGCTTTGGAAAAATATCTGTTCGATGTCGTTTGGTGCTTAAATTGTCCTTGGAATTTTTTTTCAGCTTCATTTGAAAAAGAAAAAGAAAGTTGATGGGCGCTCCAAACCTTGTTTCTCTTTAAACCGTCCCCTTAGACGTGCATTCGGTTGCCGCAGATGTTTTCTGGGGCAAAGAGAGCGAAATGGAATAGGAGGGAGGATGAGGGCTGGAAATGTCTCATTTTAAATCCCATTACTGGCTTTGAGGAGAAGCACAAAAAAATCAGGAAAAGATGGTTCGTCCCCCACTGATTTCCTTCACTTCAAAGATTTCCCTCGCCCCTTAAATCAGAAATATTATGGCGCTAGGTATTTCTCAAGAAAAAAAAAATGCACATGTTTCTTCAGAATATGTACACGGTATAGGTCCCTTTTTACATTTCTCAGCAAAAAAAAAAAAGGGGGGGGGTAATATGAGGCACTCAATTCCCTGGCTATTAAACAAGCCATGCCTGCAAGAAATGCAAGAAATGCAGGCACCGGGGGATTGCTCAGCCGCGCATCCCTCCATTAGCGCACGCCTGCGTGTCTGCGTGTCAACAATGCACGTGCTACCATGGGCACCGACTCCCCACGCCAGCCGTAGCAGGCTCTGGGCAAATGGGCGCCCCGTCTCAGTTACCCGCTCGCCGCCTAGCTCCCCAGCCCGCCGCCCGTGCTTCTCAAGGATCCCTTTTTTCTGTCTCCGGCTGGCAAGTCGGAAGCCTCCATCATTACCCCCCAAGTTATGCCCTTGGAATTCCCTAAAGCGCGTAGCCTGACCGAGGGTCTCTTGTCCTCGAGTTGTTCACTTTATTGCGTGAAGATGAGGTTAGTTCTCTCTCTGCTTCACCCGCCCCAGGCTTCAGATATAGTGCAAACTTCTAGTACCAGGTCACCAAAAGGGGAGCCAGCGCTTGCCGGTGGTGTGGGCGGTGCGGAACCTAGGAGAGCCACCAGCTTCGAGGCGCCTCCTGCCCCAAGGTTGGATTTCAGATTTCCATTGCAAAGGAGCCGAGGAAACTGGGAATCTGACTCAAACCCTGGAACTGACTAACTGCCCTGCATTTTCACAATGCGCCATGTATTCGAAATGAAGGGCAGGCTTTATCATTTGGAACTCTTTCAAGGACCCCGGCGCTCCAAGTTTGGGGCTAATACTTTAAAGGTTTTACTTCTGAGAAATAGGGAAAAAAGAAAAAAAGAATGAAATATACCTACAACCCATGTACTGGGGATGACACTCAAGAGTAGGTTGTGGTCTCTTTTGAATCGGGAGTTCAAAAGGAAAAAAAAAAGTCTGTTCCCTCCCTCTTGCCCCAGGGATGAAACCTCTCTAGATTCTAGCGGCCAATTTGGTTTGATTTCTGCGGTTTGGAGGCTCTGGCGGGGTAAGGGGCGGCAGGGCTCGGAAGACAGACCTCAGCTGCCTTCTGGACCAGCTGGTCCGCTCTTGGCCCTGGAAACAGAAGCTGAAATCGGGGTGATTCGCCCTCGCTCTGGCAGCTGGAGGGAGCGTCTGGGGAGCGCATGGCTAAGCCTCCCCAGTGGTGCCCTTATATGTGGACCTCCTAGCTCCTTCCTCTCCCAATCTACTCTCAGCACCCCCCACCTGCCTCCTCTCCCCCAGGGATCTAGTTCCCCTTTTTTATCATTTCAATCCAGTTCTTTTCCCACCAGAAACTCCTTTTTCTTGGAGTGACTTTCCAAAAGAGCTGTCTTTGTCCTGAAGTCCAACCATGTGGGGGTGGTTTGGGGAAACTCTTTTTCAATTGTCTCCTTTCCTGGGCACCATGTACACGCCCCTACAGTCTCCAGGACATCACCTGGGCATTGAGACCCACAACTTGGCACACCCAGTGCAGCATCAAAACAAAAGGGGACTTCAGTCACTTTGCTCTTTTCCAGGGAAACGCCTCAGAAACAAATCTAAATTTGGTTTTTGGTTATCTTTCAGGCGTGAAAAATATTTTCACAAAAATATTCTCCAGGCTGCCTGAGTTGGGGGAAGAAAGCTTTTGACCAAGAATGTGGGCGCAAAGCAAGAAGCTGCAAGTGATGGACACGACTGTGTACATCCACCCTCGACTGAGAGGAGCACATCCCGAGTCTGAGGGGCTGGTGGCAATATCCAAAGTCCCCCATTCTGCCAAGGGCACCCCTGATTTCTACAGATCGGGAGCATTTTCTCTCCAGACCTAGTTGCTCAATGTCTGGAGCATTAAGAGCAAACTTTCTGATTTGGTGGTTGAGGCTCAGGGCACAGTGATTTAACTGTAGGACAGAGTTGCGGGTGGAGCAATTGTGGACACTCAGAAGCACCTCGCCCTGCACCTCTATGAGAAGGGGGGAACTGTTTGATTTGTCTGGGGGTCAGGAGGTGGGCTGGGGGGTGGGGGGGGGCGGGGTACAGAACGGATGGATGGAGCGCCAAGTGCCGCTCCAGGCTGTCTCTCTCTCCTGTTTCTCCCTCCCTACCTCATCTTCTGCCATTTCCAGAGGCAGGAGAAAGGTGATCTCGGACTTGACCCCTAAATCACAGCTGCTGGTGGCTGCACCTCGCTCCGGGATGAGCGCAGCCCCTTCCCGGGGCTCGGACAGCTTAACCCTTTCGTCCCCGCGCGCTCAGGGGCCGGCGGCAGCGGCGCCTCTGACCTCCGCACTGCCGAGCCGCCTGCCTCCTCCGCGCGGCACCTTGGATCACACCAGGAGACCACAAAAGGGCGAGACTGAGGGGCGCTGCAAGCCTGGGGCACGGGCCGACCGGCCCGGAGCGCTGCCGGGGAGCCAGAGGAAGAGCCGGAGTTAGCGGAACGAAGAGGGATGTTTGGATCGTGTTAACTACCCAGACAGATGCACTTCGGCATGTCTGCATTTATGGAATCCATATGTTGCCGTGGCAAATGAAAGGACAGTAACACGTACCTACAATAGACTTAGAATAACAATACACATTCAAAAAGGGACCGCACATTCTTCACCCTGCCACCCTTCTCTTAGATCTAGCTCAGGAGTTGTACGGAGAGGCTTCCTTTCAACCTCTCCTGCCTCCACACGGGGTTTTCTTTTTTCTTTCTCCTTTTTTTTTGTGTGTGTGTCCCCAACCCCCCAGCAGAAGAGAACCCAGGGCCCAGAAGCTACACCCTTTGGGAGTGAGATCTCCTAAGATGCCGTTCACCTCCCTTCCTCCTTAAAAAAAGATTGGCCCATCGCATCTTTTAGCCCTTGGACCAAATAATAGCTGCTCACATTGCAACCCCAGACTCTGAAAATTGCAGGGGAGTAGATTCTTAATTAAATTTACCATCCACATCTTCATCATTAAACCAACATTTCTATGTTATAGTTGCAAAAAAGTAGCTCCAAACAGATCTGGAAACAGAAACCCCTAGCCTGAGATCACAGCTCTGAACAGTACCTGCATTTATGTACACCTTGTATATTTGTGTGCACAGATATTCATGCGCACAGAGATGCAAAGACATCTGAAGTCATTCAAATGTATATTTATGTACTCATTTATGCATATACCTTTGTGTTTATATATACATCCATTCATTTGAGCGAGAGGCAGGGAAATATACACATCAATGCAATATTTAGCCTACATCCCATTTTCCTTCCCTACTGTAAAACTCTAAAAAACAGATTGGTCTAAAATTTCTGTCCTCTTGACAGCTAAATGAAGGATTTAGATTCTGAATTTCTTGGTTACTATTTTCATTTTGTACGTAAAATAATCCATATAGATGCTGGATTATCGCCTAAACATTATTCAATCATACAAGCTTGGTACCTCTCCTCCTTATAACGAATTCACTCAGTAAAATTAGCATAAGTATTTACCAGATTAAGCTGACATTTTCCTATATGGCAACACGAAATACATTTATATCCAGAATTTCCCTCAAATCGCCTATACCACTGGAGAGACTGATTTCCTCCATGCCGTTTTGTGTAAGAAATAAGCTACAAGTTCGCTTCTAGTACTATTTTACATTTTTAAAAGAAAATAAATACATAGCATTTAAGTGAGATTTCAGCATCTACAAGGAGAAAGTGAATTCTGGTACATCTTTAAAAAATAAACAGATTTATGAAGATTCGTGAAGACAGATAAATAGGAAGTAAATATACTCCTGAGGGTCTGAACAATTTTCCTTACCTGATGTATAATGGAAAAATTCAGAATTTACCAGTCTTCCTTCAGTCAGCTACATTTTACACTGACCTGCACTTTGGACTGAAAGGAGAAAAAAAAAAGATTAACTCTTGCCAATGAAAAATTTAAAATAATAATCAGAAACTGGACAAACTGAAGGTAAAAATATACAATGGCTACAATAAAGATAAATATTTATTTAATCAAAGTAGAAGTTGTGTTTGGACTGTAGGAATGTTTCATCCTTCCCTTAAAAAAAAATCAAGAAAGAAAAAAGCCAGAGTCTTTGCAGACTCCTGGAGAGTTCCCATTGTCCAGGGCTATCGAGAGCCCAGAATGGCATTAACCTCACAAAAGACACATTGTGCAGGGGACAAAAAAAAAGCCCCTTCTTCTACAATAACTTTTAGCTTTTTTATTTTTAGAAAATGACAAAGGTTTTGCAAGCACTGACTGGTGAAACCTGTAGCAAGCCAGGCTGGACTTGGCTTTATTGATCTACTGTCCCGCATGGAAAGCAGCCAGGAAAAGTTTGAATGGCAATCCAGATTTGGCTCATAGAGAGGAAACCCCCGATTTTTCTAAATGTATTTTTTTCCCTAAATAAAACAGCATTATTCCCAGAGTGAATTCAGAAGGATTAGATGAGGTAACCCTGCAAAATCCTAAACCGGTTTTCTCCTCCTAGTCTTGGCTAAGAAGCTGCATGCTCTTAAGAGCATTGGAAAAATCTCTCAAAATGAAGAATTCTCTTCTAATCAAACAGATTTCCCGATTAATTCCCCACTTCCTTCTAAAATAAATAATCCAAATAGGCTGGGACAAAAAATTTTTTTCTCTAAAAAATAAGTTTTAGCATGCGTTCTCTCTCTACCTGATGTTTACAGGGTTCACGAATAATGCCTCCAAAAACATAAATGTTTTTACATTTGTTTGCAGATCACAAAGTGCAAATTGCATTTAATTTTATTCCAGACATTGTAATTTCAACGCTACTAGTTCATATTTAGAACTTACATAAATACATACTTGTCATTAAAAAAAATCTATTGCAGTAGCAGTGACGCTAAGGCTAGGATCTGAAGGAGGGGTGGAGGGGGAGAGAGAGAGAGAGACTGACTGAGACTCCTGTTCCTCCTGCGTTTGTTTGCTTGCTTTTTGGAGGTATCGTACACCCGCCTAAGTGATGGCTTTGATGTACTGGGAATCGGTACAGTAGCAGGGTCCCTGGTTGCTGTCTTTGATTCTAGGGATCTCCTTTGGGCTCTGGTGGGATGTACCGCTCCTAGTCTTTATCTGAAATCCATCCTCTCATTTCAAGCCCTTTGGCTTCGAGACTGTGTTTCAAACTCTTGGAGGTAGCTATAAGACTTTTTTTTTTTTGGCATTTAGGTAAGGGGTATGTAATCTGCTCCCCCCGCCCCCAACACACTCTAGACCTTTCCTTGCTATTTAAATATATTGGCTTTCTTATGAATTTAGTCTGAAATTATTTTTCACTGCCTTTATTACATCCCTGCTTTTGATGGCAAAATAGCTTCCTGTGTTTTGAAAACATCTGCTTTCCAGGTTTTACATGAGAAAATTGATTTTACTTTTCTCTTAAGTCCAGAAAGGTAGAAAGTTGGACTTGTTTCCAAGTGCAACTTTTCCTTTTCTTGTCTTTCCTTAAGTTACCCCCTTTCAGTTCTGATTCACTTTCCCCCTTTTATTTCTTCTAATCATCACTCTCCTCTTCCCGTCTCCTTCTAAAGAACCAGAAAAGATTGATTGCATCTTATTTCAGAAGACAAAATTAACATTATATCTTTTTTTGTCTAGTCTACAGTACGTGTTAAAGTTTTCTCCATATTTTCTTCATTTGTCCTCTGATTTGGGGGGGGAGGTAATTTTCCTCCTTTTAAAAAAATCTCCTATTTGCAATTTAAAGTGGCCTCTATTCTAAGTCTCTGCTGCTTTTCTGCTCTTTCACTTAAATCTTTGCTTTAAGCTGTCCCACTCCATTAATGCCCCCCTTACTCTTCTTTGAAGATGCTCTCTTCCCATTTAATTTAAACATTGCTGTGTTTGCCAGAAAAAGAAAGGAAAAGACAGAGGGAAAGAAAAAACAAGAAAGAAAAGAGAGAAAAAAAAGAAAGAAAAGAAAAAATCTTAAAAAAAAATCTTAACCAGGTTCCTATTGTTGCTTCTCTGCATTTCACTTCTCGGGGTGTGTGTGTGTGTGTGTGTGTGTGCGCGCGCGCGCGCGCGTGTCGTGTGTGTGTGTGTGTGTATGTGTTTTTAATACATGCATAAACTTTTGGTGCCTCTCTCCCTCTTCCTGGGCTCTTCTCCCATCCTCTCTTCCTGCTCTCCTCGCCCTGCTCATCACTTTCCCCCGGTTTTTTTTTTTTTTCCCCCTCCCTTCCTCCCCTCTGCCTCCCTCCACCTCCCCCTTTTCTTTTTTGCTGAATCTTATTGATCCAGAAGGTGGCTAATTAGCCCTTCCCGTCGTGCCTGGGTAATGAAGCACATGCGCACTGAATTAATCACAGCCATTTTTTGCAGGAAACTAATTAGCAGAATAAAGATCCAAAGACTTTTTTTTCTTTTCACTCATCAGCTCCCACTTCCAGCGCGTCCCCTCCGACCGCTGCAGCCGCCGCCGCCGCCGCCTCCTCCTCCTCCTCCTCCCGGCCGCAGCCGCCGCCGCCACCGCCTGCTTTGCATCCCAATTACAGCCTAGAGCCGCTGCCGCCGCCGCCGCCGCTTCTCCTCCGTGGCCCCTGCCCGCTCCGGGGGCTGTAAACTCCCCGCCAACCATGCTGCTCGGCGGCAGCGGCGGCGGCGGCTCCGGCTCCCCGGCTGCGGCCGCCTCCCGCCCCGGGCTCCGCCGAGCGCGCTCCAGCTCCGCCGCCGCCGCCGCCGCCGCCGCCAGCAGCGCGTCCTCCGCCGCCGCCGACCCCCGCCAGCCTCCGCTGCTGCCTTGATGGGCTCCGCGGCCCGAGCGCCTCTTTTCGGGATTAAAAGCGCCGCCAGCTCCCGCCGTCGCCGCCGCCGCCAGCAGCGCCGCTGCAGCCGCCGCCGCCGGAGAAGCAACCGCGTAAGTGGCAACTTTTCCCTCTTTTTTTTTTTTTTTTTTTTTTCCCGCCGCCGCCGCCGCCGCCGCCGCCTGCTCCTCCTCCTCCTCCCGCCGCCACCGCCCGGACGCGGGGCTCCTCGGGGCGCCCGGGCTGCTTTGCATGGGGCTCGTCCTGCCCCCTCCCGGCTCCCGCGCCCGGCCGCCGCCGCCGCCGCCGCCCGTGCTCCCCGCGCCCGCGCCCTGCTCGCTCGCTGCGTCCCGCTCGCCTTCCCCCTGCGCCAAACTTTCTCTTTCTCTTCTTCTTCCTCCTCCTCCCGCCGCCGCCGCCGCCGCCGAGCCCGGGCCGCCCCCTCCTCCCCGGCCCCCGCGCCGCCGCCGGCGACCCCCGGGAGGGTGGAGGCGCCCGGGGCGAGGCCCGCGCGGCGAGTTTGGAGGCGCCGCCGGGCAGGGCCGGCCGGGGCGCGGGGCCGAGGGCGGGAGGGCGGCCGGGGTCCGGGCGCCGAGACAAAGGCGGCGGTCGGCGCGGGGAGCGGGGGAGGGGGGGGTCCGCGGGGCCGAGCGCCCCCGCCCCCGCCGCCCCGGCCCCCCAACTTTGCCCCACCCCGGGAGGCGCCGGGGCCCTGGGCTGAGCCTCGGCGCGGGGCGCGCACCCGGCCCGGAGCCGTCGCCGCTGGCCGGCCGGGCGGGCGCCTTCCGCGCCGGGGCTCCACTTGCCGGGGACGCGGCCGCCTGGCCGGAGCCCCGGGGTCCGGGAGCGGGCGCGGAGGCGAGGCGGCCGCCCGACCCTCTGCCCGCGCACTCTCCGCCCTGCCCCGCTAGCAGCGCCGCGAGCGCCCTGAGGGGCTCTGCCCTGGACACTAGGGGCTCCCGGGGGCTCGGGGCTGCGCCGCCGGCCGGGGCCAGACCTCGCCTGGCCGGCCTCTTCCTTGGCCAGCTGAGTTGAGACATATCAGAGGATTCCTCCTCTTGCTGCTTTTTCTTCTCCTTTTTTTCCCCCCTCTTTTTTTCTCTCTTTTCTTTTTCTTTCTTTTTTTTTTTTTTCCTCACACGATTCTGGGATTGTTTACGTTTCGTTCTCCACTTTTTTCACTCGTCCTGTCCCACTCCTCTTTTCCATGTATTTTCCCCATTAGATGCAAAAACCGTGTTCCTGAATTTTACATTATGCATTTTCATGTACATCATTTTGCATATCTATTGGAGAGGAAAGCTAAATGTATTTTATGCCGGGTATTTAAATTGTGTATGGACTCAGTAGGCTTCTTGTGGAGCTATTAAAAAAATACATTTTACTTTGCAAATTAATCTGTTGCTCAGACTCTGACTTTTGCAAAATGTTGTGCAGTTCCTTCGACTGTGGCAAATTCTTTGATTATAAGTGCTTGCAAAAATCACCCACTCTTAACTTTTCCCCCTTGTTGCTTTGAAGTAGGGTAAATATGACAATTTTTATTGGTCTCAATTATTGAAACTTGATCTAAGGACTATATGGAAGAACGAGGCTGATTGCCTTTTTCTGGCCTCCAGTTCTAGTGACTTTTAAAAGGGGGTTTGTTAAGTACCTTTGAAGAATATGACATACGGTGATCGCTTGGCTGTAATGCAAATTACAGAACATAAATTCACTTTGGAATTAAAAAAAAAAGACTCGAGCCCTTTCAGTGGGGACACCTGAGGATTTATTATGTTTTTTAAAAAATTACTTTTTCTTCCTACTTTGGAAGAATGGCTAGCTCCAGACCAACTTATTCGGAGGTCTATGGAAAGAGGCTTGGGAAATGGGAGAGGGGAGAAGATTGATCACAATCTGCATAATCGATAGGGCAGCGTGCTGCAATCTTGTACCTACATTTACTGTAAATTTCTACAATATCTGCAGCGTGGGTGCTCCAGTGCCTTGCTCGACTTCTTAGAGCAGATTTAGAGGCAGTACAAGCAGAATTTACTGCCAGCTCTCCGGAATAATATAGGGGAAGTCCACTGGATTGTGGCTCTTTTAAAAACTCCTTCATTTTACTGTACATTTTTTTTGGTGTATCTGTTTATGTGTGGGGGTTTCAGATACTGAACTCCCAAAGTGTAGGTATCCTATGGGTTGGGAGTGGAAAGTATTGGGGGGGGTTAGGGGATGGCAATTCACTTATTGAATTACCACTTTGGGGGCCCTCTGCTTATCTTATACTGTGAAATATTTTTAACTAGTGCAGGGAATATAGAGAGAGGAATACAAGAGAGAGTAATACACCAGAGATTGAAGCCGTGTCAAAAGTAAGGATTGCTGTGTGTGTGCATGGGAGAGAGAGAGAGAGAATACAGACACTTATCTTACAGTCAGGCTTGAAAGCTTGGTGGTAGGTGAATCCATATTTGGAGATGATTTTGAAATAGTCTAGCAAATGCTGCATGAACAGGATTTCGTAAAAAGTGTGTATGGAGTCAGTTCTGAAAGGATTGTGGTTTGGGGAGATGAGGTGTGGGCAGGAAAACCCACTCCAGGCCAGCAGCCTTCCTCTGTCTGTGTGTCTCCTCCCTCCCCCCTCCCTGAGTTCTAGTTTTTAATTACTTAATGCTGAAACGCACAGGGCTTATATAAATATTTGCAAATGCTCTTTCCTATTGATTTCTCTGAATAAACTGGCCTGCTCAGGTCCAGAGAGGAGGCAATTCAGATCTGTGGACTTTTTAAACACATAGAGTCTCTGGAGGAGGGTTGGTCTGTGCACGCATGTGTTTATGGGTAGAGCTGTAGAATGAAGATTTTGGGGGGCCACAAGGAGAGTTCAGGCTCCTCTGGGCTGAAGCTGGCCCCAAGACCTGGCAGTTGTGACAGACGTGTGTGTGTGTGTGTGTATGTATATATATACACACACGTGTGTACATGTACGTACTGTGTGGGTGTCTACACTGGGGGACTCTGAATGCACATGCACTTACACTGCTCCCCCTACCCCCCCCATTAAGTATGGAGCAGTTTTCCAGGGTTCGGTGATTGCCTTCTCCTCAGGGTCACATTGAGTTCGAACCTGACCCAAGGTGCAGGAATCCTGCAATGGCGAAATAAAAGAATATACAGAATGGGGTCAGGTCAGCTGCTCAGAGGCCAAAACCCCTACAGCTGCTTTGATTTTATTTTTTTGTGTATATTTTAGGCTCCTCCTGCCATGTTACAAATTGGGCCTCCCCCTCTCAGGTGTTTGCTCTGTAGCTTAAAGGCACCAGAGCCTCTGCCTGCCTAGATGTCTGCTCCCAGCAAGAAATGAAAACCCACCTATACCAAATCCAAAACAAAACAAGGGAGGAGGGGGAGGAAAAAACCCCTATTGAGTTCAGGCAAATAAGGTTGGGTCTCCAGATCCGATTACAAAGCAGCTTTGAATATGCAAGACAGCACACAGGACCAGTTATTCCAGTTACAACAAACTATTAAAAAAAAGAGAGAGAGAAAAGAAAAGGCATGTTTAGGTCGTAATTTGTTAGTACAAGGAAAAGAATCCCACATAAAGCTGCCTCCCCCCGCCCCCCCTTGCTGGCTCCACGTAGAATTCACTCACCCTTTGCCGATTTGTCTACTGTATAGGTTCTTTTATTAAAATCTTTGGGTTTAGGAAGATCGCTGCAAGCAACACATTTTCTGTATTTTTTTTCCTTTATCTTAGAGGAGAGTTGGCAGGGGTTCTGTGGTTTGCAGTTACACAATATGTTATCATGTTTTTAATCACTAAATCATTGCAGTGGTTATAGATTTACAGTCTTGGGGTATTACAGAGAGGAGCAACGGCGGCTGTATATATGCTTTTAAATTACACCAATGTAAACTGAGTACAGCAGCTGTGAATATGGTCGGCAGACTTCCCCCCCCCCCCCCAAGCATCTTAGTTCTTTTTCCCTCTGTGATTTTTTTTTCAAATTGTTCAGTTTGCTTAAAAAAACTATGCCCCCTCCTATATTTCTTTTCTCTTCACCCCCGCCCCCCCAATTTTTTTTTTCATTTCAGACCTCTAATCCCAGATAAGGCAGAATTCAAACTCTTGAAGCATGACTTTGAATCAGGGAGTATAGTAATAATAATTTAAAAAGTGGGTTTCCTAAGCAGTCCGCTTGGTTTTCATACCCACCTCCTGTATAGGGATGGAGGGCGGATTGCAAATCGGGGTGGGGGTGGGAAGAGGGGAGGGAAGACAGGCTTGTGGCGCTTGCCTGCCTGGAACCTCCAGTGTCCTGTCACCGTGAGCCCACTTTCAGCTTCTGTTTTTCATATTATTATGTAACAGAATCCTTGGCAGCATTAAAAATTCAGTATTACAAGCTGATTGTAATGCTGCCTCATTAGACAGCACTGTCTGGCCTTGTATTAAGTGAAACACAGAGCATGGCTTTTAGATTATAAACACCAATAAATATTAAGGATCAGCAGAGGGGGGAAGTAGTCAGCTGGGTTTTTGGCCCCTTCTGGTTTTATATCCCCTCCCATCTTCCCTTCATCCCCCACCCCCACAATGGTAACTGTCATCTGTTTTCTTGGGATGCTGATGTGTCGACCCTGGTGACATTTTAGGAGGGCTTTTTATAGAGTTATCTTGTGTACACAAAAGGTTTGGAAGTTTGTTTTGTTTTGATCTGCAATAAACAGGCCCTTCACTGTGCTGATGTCATTTCCGTTCATATTTGAGTTGTTTATTGTGCTTCTTCGCAGGGCCCTCTCATCCCTCCCCCCACCTCGCTTTTCAGCCAGAGTTTGTGGCTGCCTGGGGAAGGGGGATGCGTTCCTAAGCTGCCAGGTCTGGGTTCAAAGGCTGAGGGTTGCGTGTCATTGCCTCATCCTAGGGTTCGCCTGCTGGGGAAGATCTTTCCAGCTTCGAATCTGGTTAAACACTCCGACATCCACTTGCCCTGGTATTTTCATGGCATGCAGTGATTCACCTCAGCCTCCTTTCTTTGAAGCACCCCCCCCCACACATACACACCTTGTCTGTGTCTTTAGTACATCCTTAATGTCCACATCTCCATGTAACACCCCCCCCCCCCAAAAAAAAAGGAAAAACCCTAATCTGGTAATGATGACTTTGATTCAGCTGCAAATCTGAAGCTGGCTTTAGGGACTTCATGCTGTGACAAAAAGAAAAACGTTTCCAGGCGTTGCCCCACAGTCTCCCCCTGCCCCTCACCTACTTCCCCTGTTCATTTTTTTTTTCTCTTTTTGCGTTTATTTTCCTGTTCCCTGCCTTTTCGTAGACACAAAGGCCTTTCTGGTGTTACTAAATATGACCGCAGTGACCAGTGTCTTTTATTTCCATGTGATCTACAATCGGAATGCCCCCTCCTTAAAAAAAAAAAAAAAAGGTGGGGAGGGGAAGGAAGAAAAACTGAGTGGGTAGGCCCCCAAGGCTTTCCTCTAATAGGATGATGGGTTTTAGGTTAAAAAAAATATTATTGTTTTGTTCTTTTAGGTTTAGAAATAATAGGGAGAGAGGGAAAAGCAGTCATTAGGAAGTTCACTGAGCTGCTTTCCAACTAAGACGGGTGAAAAATGAACCTGCATTGACACTTGGCTCCATGTGAAAGCCCCAGTAACCTCTCCCCCCTTCCGTGGCCCTGGCCTTTTGTTCCTGGAGAACGGAGCTAAGGTGCTTTTTCTCCCAGACCAAAGGCAGCAGGCAAGGAGTCCCCTTGTGTGCGCATCGCCTTTAGATGGCCTTCTCACGGTTATTGTCAATGCAGACTCCCCCAAACAATTGCTCCAGGGAGACACAAAAGCAAAAACATTTGTCCTATTTTTTTAACCTCTTTGTTTTAGATTTTTTTTTTCATCCATTCTTTAAATTTCACAGTTTCTATTTGTCTGCAGAGAGACAAACGAAACAGCATGAAGCAAGCGCATTTTACCGTAGGCCTCACTGGCGATTGGAACGTCCTCAATAGAAATCCAAATTCTCAAAACACTGGCTGACTTGGAGGAGATGTGAAATTTCAGCTTGGGGCTCTTAAGTGAGATTAACACAGATTTCCAACAAAAATGCACTAAAAGGAAAAGATAAGACAATGGGATTCTGGAATCATTTAGGGGAAGTGTGAAAAGGGTCATCTTTTGTTTATCTCTTAGGATCCTGCCCCAAGAAGTGGTTGCTTGATAGCAAGGAATTGCAAATCCAAATGCAATTCTTCATTTAAAAAAGAAACCTGATTCTGGTTATTGTGCTGTTGGTGTATCGTTTCAGTAGTTGTTTTAACGCATGTGTGGGGGGACTGTTGGTACACACTGTGGAATTGATGCTGTGTTGAGGATTTTTTTTTAAACTACAATTTATATAGAGAGGCCACATCCCCTCCCCCTTTTCTTTCCTCTCTCATTTCCTTTTTCCTTTCTTCTCCCTCCAACCTGCTTCCCCTCCAAGAATTCAGTGGTTTGCATCAGGCTGAGTGCAGAGGGATGTGTCAGACCTTGCGGATGGCCTGTGAACAGAATAGGAGTCCACCTCTCCTTCCTGGCCCCAAACAAAGCACCTCTCTCCTGTAATGTATGGACCCTGATTGCGATGCTGTCCTTAAGCATCTGTCTGCCTTTTCATTAAAATTCTCAATTTCAAGGTTTAGAAACACAAATGTAAGAATCCCCCTGGGTAGAAAAGTCTTGCATGGCAGATTCTCTTTGCCCTTTCAGAAATATTTTTGTTTAAAAAAAAAAAAGAAAGAGAGCAAACACTTTACCTAATGTTTTGAAGCTATTTTAAGGCAAGGTCTTTATTTTTGCTTTCTGAAAACTTGGGCTTTGTGACTTAAAATTGAGGACAGCTCTTCTCTATCACAGTTTTTAAAAAATGGTTCCTCATTTGTGTCTTTTTTAGGTGTGTCATTAACAGGTTTAGGGTCTGAGCTGGGGAGGGTGGGTGAGTAAACTAGATAACGTTCCACCTACGATTTGGGGGTAAAAATTAATCTGTGGAATTAGCATTGTAGTGAGAGATGGAGGCCTTGAGGTTTGTGACAGAGAAATGTGAATCAAAACATCTGTTAGGCCTTGGCACACCAGCCTCCAATGGCTCTGAAGGTGAGTGTGGGCTGTTCTGATTAAAGCCTGCATTCTGTACTATACCCAGGAGGGCCTGGCCACCCAGTGGGTACCAGGCTCCTAAAATATAACTGCCTAGATGGGATGGGGTGAATTCAGGGCATGCAGTACAGTTCAGCTCCAAATGATTCCTTGCTTATTTCAGGGACTTTTGTTTTGTGCCCTCTTCTGGCTTTTTCTTTGTTTAAAGCCTCAAGGTTATTTAAGCACTAGTTTTAAAATCAATGTGTATGTATAATTTAAGAAAAATAGGAGGATCTGGAAGAAGACACAAATCCGCCTCAACCCAGTTGTGCTGTGAAAATAGAGCCCAGGTTTAGCTAGAAGTCAGAAGGCTGACATTCACTGTCTCTTAGCTCAGAGATCATGTTTACCTTTGCTGAAGTGAAAGGAGCAGCATTGGAGAGTGAGCCTATATGTGGAAGAGAGAGACAACCAGTTTAGCTCGGATATGGGATCTGTGTAATTTACCAGTCAGCTAAGTAAGCGTTAGTGAGCTGGCCTCTGGCTTGGAGAGTGGCTAAGGGGAGGAGTAGGGAAGGGGTTAGCATTCCCTGATTTATTTTTAAATATTTATCCTTTGGCTGTTGCCAGTTACGCTTTCC
The DNA here is from genome assembly GCF_030028045.1 of Hippopotamus amphibius kiboko. Lineage (NCBI taxonomy): Eukaryota > Metazoa > Chordata > Mammalia > Artiodactyla > Hippopotamidae > Hippopotamus > Hippopotamus amphibius. The sequence continues at coordinate 15,814,870 of NC_080201.1, read as the reverse complement.
AGATGAGACGAGACTAGTTATGGAGAACTGGAAGGAAAGAATTGCCTTTTCTGAGAGTGGGTTTATTTGTCAACAGTGTTCAGGACAGAGAGCTCTGGGCTGTCGCTGCTGGGTAGGCCATGGGTGTCACGTCAGGCAGCTGCCCTGGGAAGAGCTGGGGCCTTTCAGAGCTGGGGGACAGAATTTGTAACATGTGTGTCAGAGGAGCTGCTGACTCCATATGGAAGTGCAAAAGTTGCAAATTCCCTCTGAAGAGGTACTGTTTTGGTTAGTGATGAAAATAAGTTTTGGTAGAGGTAACACACACGCTTTTGTGTGATCCTTTATATTCCTGATGATACTGAGGCCATAGATGACCTGCCTGTGGATTACCTGTGAAATTTGTGCCTGTAACAAAGGCAAGCCTGACCAGGCCTCACTGTGTCTGTGAGCCGGTGCCGGATTAAGATAAAGGAAAGGGACTCAGGGTCACTCTCAGTTCCACGTGTCAGGCCTCTGAGGTACAGGAGGCAGACCCAAGTGTCCGCTGCTTGGGACAGGCAGTTTCAGGACAGACCCCCTCAGGGCCTACTGCCCAGGACCTCCACATCCTTCTAGGTTGCTTTATAGCTGGTTCTTTGGGCTTTCTAGCTTTCATTTTTATTGAAAATATTTGTTGGCCCACCAGGTTCATGATGTCACCAGATTAGGTTTTTCCCCTGTTAATGAAAGTTAAGACAAAGCAGCAAAATTCGATTTTCTGGGAGTATAAACATTTTCATACTGTCATTAATGTATCTGCTGGGCCGTGGGTTGCTTCCAGGTAAGCACGGGGGCTTGGAGTCTTCGTTCCCCTGAAGACACTTCCAGAGCCGTCTGTGAGTCGAAGGTGCCACGTTCCTGGTGTTATTGCCGCCATCGTCATCTGCATGTATTATTCATAGTCACTTTTTCAATTAAATTATTAATTGGTTTTCTTTAAGGTGTTCTCCGCTCATGTGGCTAACATAAATAATAGTGTGTTTTGAAAACACCACCTGTTCTTGGGCCTGAAGTCAGGCGGTCTGGAAACAGCTCTGTAGTGGCCATACTCTGGTTTACAAAATCATCCTCCACTTTCCTTTTTCTATCTCTGCTTCCCCAGTCCCCTTCACTCTCTCATGTGTGACAGAATTTGGCTTGTGTTCTCCTTTGTCCCTAATCGGACATGATTCCCTAGAGGCAGTCTTTTCTTCCTGGGCCCTAGCTGAAAAAAAAATTTTTTTGGAGTCTCTTTTTTGGACTAAAACGTAGAGAGGGGTAGTCCTTCCCCAACAGGTAAGATAGCTATGTTAATTTGAACCCGAAGTATACTGTGCAAAATGTCTTCTAGTTTTCATCACCCCTTTCCTCCTGTATCAGGGTGTGCTTAAATGCTAATACGATTCCCTACATACAGCTCTTCGCCTCGTGAGCTTATTATATTTCTAACACTTGCACGGTTCATTATTGTGCAGTCAGAAAGGACTTTCGAGGCTGTGAGGCCAGCCTGGGTGGGTGGCTTTCAGAAAGGGTAAAAGCAGGTGCCTTTCTGTGCTGAGAATCGGGAGTAAATTCAGACTGAGCATGGGATTCTGCCAGGGAGGACAGGGGACTTCCGGTGAGATTTCTGTGGTGTTGCCTTTGCGTATCAGAATGGAGAAGGTGAACCTGGGGAGATATAAAAGTGTCCAGCAATTGCTTTGACCAACCGGGGTGGCTGCATTAAATCTGACCCGGTGGTAGAATCTCCCTGCGAAGGGCGTGATGTCTCTTATCTATGGCGTCTTAAAGCATCTTGTTAAAGACACTAAGGTTAATTGCAGGCTGCGACTCTTCTTCCTCTCTCATGTCTTTTTTTTCCTTTCTCTCCCATGAAAAACTCTGTCCTTAAGCTCTCAATGGAGAGCTGGGGATGTTTTTTATAAGTTTCTGCAGCTGAAAAACAGAAGTGCTTTGTAAAGCAGTTAATAGGATGGGTGTGTGTTTCAAATAAATTCCTGTCCACATTGGCTAATGTCCCCATGCTAGAGTGGCCTGGCTGTGACGTGGCTGGGGCCCGGAGACGGATGGCTCTGGTTCGGAGGCCCCAGGCTCCTTCTTGTGGCCGAGGGCACGTCCCTTTCTTCTCGCCCGATTGTAGGCCGGGCGGCCCCTGACTTTTGTCGAGCGAGGGGTCAGCGCCTGGGGAGGACCGGGGCTTTGTTCCCCGCGGGCCGGTTCTCCGCGCGGCGCAGGCCGAGCCGCCCGGGGCTCCGGTCCCCGGGAGCGAGGTTGGGCCTGCCCGGAGGCCCGCGCCCGGAGCGCGGCCGAGCGCTCGGGCCTCGCGCGCCCGTGTGTGTCCCCCTGTCCCCGCGGGCGCGGCCGCCGCCGAGCACCCGGCCTGCGCCCGGCACGACTGTAGATGTCAGGCTTTGCCCGGGGAGCCGAGCGGCGGCGGGGCTGTGAGTTTCAAATTAACCTTCCGCTTTGTTGCTGTGTAATGTGGATCCCCGAAGGCCCCCCGCCCCGCCCGCCCCCCTTCCCCGGGTGGTGCGCGCTGCAAACTGCGAGTTGAGCTTCATTTACATAAAGCGATTCCGGGCGGGCGGGCGGCCGAGCCGGCAGCGGGGAGGCCGGGACCGGGACGCCAGCGCCGCGCCCCGTGGGTGAATCCCCGCCGCGCGCGCCCGGGGACCCTCCCTCCCGGGGAGGGGCGGCCGCCTGTGCCGGCCGCCACCATGGGCCCCCCTCCCCTGCCCCGGGCCCCCCCGCACCTAGCCAGAGCCACCTCGGAGTCCCGGGGGCAGCGGGAGGTGGGGAGAAGGCCGCCTGGGGTGGGTATGTTGGGGGCTCGGGTGCTGCTGGAATTTCCCATCGTCGCGCGCGCCGCGGCCCCCGGACCTGCGAGTGCCTCCTCCCTCCGGAGGTGTGCGGAGCCTTTGTGTGCCAGGTGAGTGCAGCCTCCCTCCCCCGCTGGCCCGCCCGCCGGGTCCGCGCAGCCGGCCTGGAGCTGCGGGCAGGTGCTGCGAGTCTTGGCTGAACTTCCCATTCTCTTGGGGCATGTGGGGGAAGGGCAGGCTGGCTGCACCTGAACTACTAGACTCCAGTCGGAGCCTACCTGGGGTGATAGCCTTTGAGTTCTGCTGGGCACAGAGTAAAGCCCTTCCTCTGTCCCTCCCTTCCATCTTCCCTCCTGCCTTCCTTATTTTGCTTTTGGATAAGTTCCTGCCTTCTGAATATTTGCGGTGCTGGTGTCATTTAGAAGTTTGAGTTCCTCCGCCTGAAAATGCACCCTTCTCATCGCGAGAGGAGCCACTGGCCAGTTGGAAACAATGTGAAGAATGGGCTTATTGGGGAGTAATTAAAGGGAGAATCAGAGTTGTGGAGCTGGAAGATTCCTTTGGAGATCGACTTGTCCACCCTCTACTTTGAGTCTGTTGGCACTCCGTGGGGAGGGGTGTGGTGGAGAGAGAACTAAGATGTTTGTCCTGTTAAAAGAAGAGGCGGAAGGCTCAAGTTAGGTCAGTAACAGGGGAAAAAAAAGCAACAACTGAAAACAAAAGTAATCATGGCAGGCTAGAGGGAAAAGAACTTTCTGGAAAGTGATCCTTTCTGCTTTGGACATACCTGTGTTATAATGATGGGAAAATGCTTAGAGGGCAAAGATCACAGCTCATGCCTGCTGTAGTCTAAGAATGCATTGCGTGGCACAGTGGTGCATGGTATATACACTGGTTTAAATGAAACCGGCTAGCAGGTGAATCCAGGAGGGTCTTCCCCCCTCTCCCCGCCCTATATTTGTGTCATTTAACTGGCCTTGAGGACTCTAAAAGCCACTGGAAGGTAACTTTGTAGAGGACAGATGGCCCCACTTGGGCACAGGGAGAAGGCCTCTCCCTCGGGCTAGGGCCTGCATGGTGGAATGCATCAAGGCAAATCAAGGAAAACAACCTTAAGCCTTGAAGGTAGATAGAAAGTTACACGTCATCTTATTTCATCTCATGCTTTGAGATCCTTGGAGAAAGGTCACTAAATAAATAGAGTATAATTTAAAGCTCACGCTAGCTGAGGAACTGAGTTTCTTTGCCATCAAGCAGCAGGTGTGAGTTTGTAGAGTTGGCCCCTGGAGTCCCCTCATGCCGAAATTCAGGAGGTGTCAAACCTTCATGTTCTTTTAATGGCTGTGGTTTCTGGATAGGTTTCAAGGGGAAACCCTAAAAATCATGAGCTCCAGTAGGCTGGGCGGGAGAGGGAAGCATGAGTGAGGGGGCAGAGACTGCATCGGAGAGGAAAACGTACACCTTCCAGGGTAACCTGATCAAGAAGGACCGGGGCCAGGAGCATGGGCCTGTTCCTTGTTATCAGAACAGCCACTGGCGGCCTTAGATTCTGAATCCTTCTTGTTACCCAACCCAAAAAAGCAATTAGGGAGCAGAGGTGGTGGAATGTGAGGGAAGTCAGGAGGCTGGGGTTCTAAATAATTTAATGGTTTCAAGAATGGGGTCATTGGAGAGAGGTACCTGGATGTTTGCACACCTGTATTTGTGTTCATTCTCTTTTGCTGAGATCTGGAAGGCCCCCTTTCAGAGGCATGTGGTGATGAGGCCAAGAGAAACTTTCCCTCTCTCCCTTCCTTAAATTACAGGACTAAGGAGATTGTCTGCATTTAGTTTCCAGCATGTTTTCAGAGAGCGTGTAAGTGCCTCTCAGAATGGACTAGGGTCACACTTTGCTCTTTTATTTAATTACACAAGTGTTATTTAACAACATGGGGCAGATGCAGAAGCAAGCACTTTTACACTTTAAAAACAGTGCTTTTGGAATCACAAGGAATTAAGTGACTTGGAGACCTTCTGTCTTGATGACATGGGTCACCTCCCTTTCCCAGCTCTCTGTTGAAATGGCTGCATTTTCTGTGGGATAGAACTGCTGTTTTCCAGTTCTCCTGAGAACAGTTTTGATTGACAGGGAACTATTGAGAAACACTTGCTAACTCTTCCAAAATAGAAAAAAATCTGAGCTACTTCCCCAGCTACCTGAAACTTTAATTTTGGTTTCTTCCCGTCCATCTTTTATTTGCACAAATGAATGCTCAGGGAGGGTGGAAAGAACCCAAATAAAATAGTATTCTCAGCAGGCCTCTGTTTGGCTCTTCCCAACAGGACAGTGCTGTGCCTGCCTTCTTGCTGCTTTGGGGTTGGTTTTAACTGCCTTGTCAACTCAGTGCCAGTTGGACTGCCCAGTGGCAAGGAGCTAAACTAAGCAAGATTTCAGTTTTCATCATTATGACTTTAAATGCTGATTAGTAGACACTCCCAGGACAGGCCTGGCTCCCTTTGGGTGACCCACAAGTTGTTAGCTCATTAGAATACACCTGTGATTGCAGACTACTAGTGAAGTCTTATCTGGCACCGGGTGATAATTTAGCTTGATTCCTTCAGTTCTAGTCACTCGTGCTATCCAGAGAGCGTGTCCTTATTGTCACTGTGTGCTGTTGTTCCTTTTGGACGTTGGAGCCTGTTTCTTTTTTTTCCTTCTTCTACTTGAACTGTTAGTGGGAGAGCCTAGAGATACTCCAGGGCCCAAAGCAGACCTTTACCTAAGAAATAATTTTTATTGCAGGGTTGCAACAGTCTCATGTTAAAAAGTAAATATTTAAGTGACTAAGCAACATTTTATAAAAGGGTAGGAAATTGCTCTAAGGGAAAGAAAGTGAATTTTCTTGATACCCACTTTTCAGAGTACCTTAGTTTGCTTCTTAACCGGAAGGGTTTGCCTCCTCATCTTATAGCAGAGGCAATGGTGATTCGGGCCTGAAGAAACTTGCAAGCTCCATCTCACACTTTGCCTGTTACAGAGATAATGCACCTGACGTTGAACATTAGTAACCTCAAGAAATACAGTATGTGCTGTGGTTTATACTTGCATTTGTTATTAAAATGGTTGCTTGCTCTTAGCCTGGCCAGCTTCTGTAGGGCTTGGGCCTGTTGGCCTTCTCTGGTTCCCAAGGCTGGTGTAATTAACCAGGACAGGGGTGTTACGGTAAAAACACAACAAGCAGGCAGATTCCATTACAGTGAACTTCATAGGGGTATCGAAATGTTCTGTTATGAGATTTTGGTTGTAATGGTAGTTGTTAGAAATCACAGCACAGCTCAGAACCACCATCCTCTGCCTAGGTTTGAAACTGGTCGGGGAAACAGGGACCTAGTTTTAATAGAATCCAGGTAAGGCAATCCCTTCGCAGGAGCTCATCTCATTCAAATATAAAAAGGTGCCTGTTCTGTCCAAAGCAGTGTCGCGAGTCCTTAGACTGCTCAAACTAAGGAACAAACGCACAGAAGCTAAGTTTGAGTCAGACTGCCCCAAGGGAGAGACCCGGGCAAAAATCTTGGCTCATTGGCAAGCCACTCTCAAAATCCAGATTAAGGAGGAAAACTGCAAAATCAACAACTGTCAGATTTCTTTTCTATATGATTTAAAGTTGGCTGCCAGATTGTTCTCTTTGAACGTGTGCAAACCGACAGTCAGATGTTAGAGGGTTTTTGTTTTGTTTTGTTTTTGGCTAATAAAGTAAATGACTCTTATATGGACAGGAACTGGGGAATTGACAGCAGTATTGTGCTAAAGCTTCAGAAGCAGTGAGATAACTTAAATGCTTTTTTTCTATTTTTTTTTAATTCTTTGGGGCAGGAGACAAGATGGTGAGGACAAGGCAGTGAGTGCTCTAGCAGTGATGGGTGTGTTTCTAGAGCCTTCTTCGCCTAAGGAAGGTGGCTTGGCTTATTTGTCACTTTTAAAGGTGATTTTTCCTTAGATGTTTCACCCTCAATTCCTGGAACTTCTTGATTTTGCAAGGAATAAGGGTGTGAATAAAAATAGAGACAGAGACATAGAAAGTTTGCTAGGTGGCAAATTTGACTTCATTTCAGAATAAGACTTCGCGGCACTGTTGGTTTTAATGCCAGACAGGGCCTCTTAGCAAAATGCCTGGGCTTAATCTGCCTAAGAGTGAGCCCTTCTCATGGCTCACTTTTAGGCAGGAAGGTCACCATGCAGTCTTGTCAAGACGAGGATTAATGCACGGGGGGTTTTGATGTGTGTACCCCTCCAGAGAGGCCTTCGCTGGCCTCCTGCATCCTAGGGGTGGGGGGGTGTCTTAGGTGGTTCAGCTGCTTATTCTTTTAATTTGAGTATTAACGCGTGTGCCGCCTGCAAGATTTTTCTATGCTCTTCCCTCCCTGAGGTCTGTCTGAGGCTTCCAAGGACGGGAGGAGTCGGGTTTGCAAAACACGTGCTCCCCTCCCACCCGCTGCCGCTTCTGCTGCAGGTTTGAGATGGAAGCCGCTGCTCCCTGTGAAGATGGGGAAGCCCCCGGCTCCCTCGCTCCTCCTATTCTGCTAATCACATAATGGCCTTAAAGGCTTTCTTAAATGATTATCTTGTCTTTAATTTTAAGTGGGTCTTTTGGGGCAACAGTTGGGAGTTTACGGAGTATCTTCTGTCATCTGTAGGCAGACTCTGAACTGGGAAAACTGGCTCCATTGGACGCTGTGAAAGAACGGTGGAATTTTCATCTGCTGCCGATTTCACGCACTGTCCTGAAAGTGATTTCGGCCACAAACCTTTGATCTGGGAGTGAAGCTTGCCCCCCCCCACCCCGCCTCTCCCTGTGTGCTTCTGGAGGCAGGAGTTGGTGACTGCTCAGACCCCCTGCTCTTTGTGTGTGTGTGTGTGTGTGTGTTGTGTTGGGGAGGGGTGCTGTAAGCTAAAGAGAAGGGCTGAACTACTTGTTGGTCTTTGAGGGTGGGCAAGAAAGCAGTTTTTCTGGGTTCTTGGTTGCGCCTGATTTTATCCAGGAATGTGACTGGAGAAAATTCTTTTGAGTCTGTTGGTTGAGCTTAGATTTTGAATGAGAACTGTTGCCCGTGCACAATCTCTGTTGTAGGCTCTGCATTTCCGTGTTAAAATTCCAGTTCACAGGCAGTTCCCTGTCGTCTTTGAGTCTCCTTAGTGCAGAGGCCAGAGTCAGATGAGCTGAGTGAAGACGGGGCGGTGGGGGGAGGGGGGGGCTTAATGTGATACTTGATTTCAGGCCTCAGCACCCTCCCTCCCACCCCCCAAGTCATATATAATCCCTGTTCAAATATGGAATTCTTGATTCAGTATGTAAAAAGCTCTTTTCAAAAGAGTTTCAACTCCTGTAAGCCTATAAAAAAAATACATATGTGTAGCCATCAACTCACCTGCTTTCCACACTTACGGTTTCTGAGTGGCCTATTTTGGACAACTTTTTTCTTCCTGACATGTTTGTCCAGTGAAAACATGCTAAAGAACATGTGTGTGCCTTTTTTCTCTTCCTCAGCAACTTTTCCTGGTTTTTTTTTTGTTGTTGTTTTTCTTTTTTTTAAACAGTTTTTCTTAACTGCTCAAGAAACAATGCAAGCCTCTTCCACCATTTCAGGCCCTCTTCCTAAAATGCTCTTTGGCTCAGGGCCTTGGTTCTTAATGTGTGTTTGGCTGGTAGGGGGAGTAGTTTTTGCTTTCCTTGTAACATCGCCGCGTTTCCCAGTGGAACATCTGCGTCGTTGCTAAAGCATCAGGTCAACTCGTGGACGCGTAAAGAAGAGGCCTGTGGATTCAGTGTGTGTTAGAAGGTTGATGTCACTGCAAAAGCAACTGCTTTCAAACTACTTTTAAAATGTAGTTGCAGGTAAAGAATGGCAGGCGTGAAAATACGAGGGGTTCACCCACAGAAGAGGAGGTGAAGCTGGTTTTTCCTGCAACAGGTATGAAACCAGAATTAGAGGTATCTTTGGGGAAAGCAGAGACATTTTACACCTTTGGAGAAAGGACTGTCAGTTTATTTTTCGCTTGCTGAGGAATCTAGCATTTGTCCAGACGTTGGAGATATTGGCTGATAAAGGAAATCCTGGTGCAGGACTCCTAAGTGTCTAATTGGAGGGAGGTGTGGTCTGGCTCATTGGTGAAAGGAATGAGATAATTACGAAATACAACATGGTGGGATCCAGGTCAGGATCAGAGTGCCGCTCAGGAGTCAGCGCTTGAAATGGGAGTGCTGGTGTCCCCACTCTGTTGTCCTGGGAGAAGCACAGATGAATCAGATGAGCCTGCTTTTTGAAAATTCTGTTGTCCGCTCTGCTCTAGCCTGGACCCCTCTGCTGGGGTCGTAGGTTTGGGGTCTGGCTCTGTCCCAGCCCAGTGGTGTGACTGTGGACCCGCCATGCAACCTCTCTGAGCCTTACTGCTTCCTTCCTCTGTAAAATGGGCAGAATGCACACCTCACACTTAGAGTGGGAATGAAATGAAATAGAAAACAAGTCTTCCCGGTGCGTATTCAGTCGCCTCTCCACAACTGTCAGTTCCCATCCGCATATCCTTTCCTTTATGTTTCTTTTGTCCCTGCTCATGGCCCCAGCTCCCTTCTGTTTCCCAGCACCCTGGAAGAAAGAAACTGAAAAGTCCAGTGTTCCTTCTGCTCTTCCCTTCGGGGCTGGGAATAGAGCCAACTCTTTCTGACATGCTGCAACTGCGACCAGGAGTGAAGGGGTCTGAAACTGACGGGACGCAGTGTCCCGTCCTCCCCAGCCCTCCCCTCACGTGCCCCCCACCCAAGCTGGCAGGCGGCCTTCGAAGTGAGCAGCCCACTCAATGACCCACCTAGAGAGGCCTTCCCGGGCTGGCTTGTATATGCTAATAGGCCTGACTTGTCCTGGCTTGTTTGTAGTGATTTGTGGAGGCATTTATATGCAAATACTATCAACTTGCTGAGTTAATTATCATGTGCCCTCCCCCCCCCCCCCGCCACAAACCTCCCAGCCTGGCTCCGAGAAAGGGGCTGTTCACATTCATCTCTGAGCTCTTCCTGCCTTGGCCTCCTCCGTCCGCTGCCCTGTACCCTTCCTGTCCCTGCAGGCCCGCTCGCAGCTCCTCTGCCGCTCTGTCGCCCGGCACAGGAATCTCTGTGGTCTCGGGTGGGGAGCTGGGCACTCCAGTGGCTCGTCCAGTTCGGACTTCCACGAGAGACGGCCCTCTGCGTATAGGAGGGCCTGGCTTACGTCGCCCTGAGCTTCTAAACAGCATTTTCTACCGAATAGCCTGAAAAACAGCGGCCCAGACCTTGCCGCCCTTGAAACTCAGTCCTCAGTCTGGTGAGAAAGTGAATATAGTTTTAACATTATTATTTTTACTTTCATTTTCCCACATTGTGAATACTACTAAAACCTGTTCCCAATTCTGAGTCCTTTGGGAAAGCCCTTTGCAAAGGCATGCCCCCTGCAGCCCCCTGTCCCCCCTGGAAATCTGAGTCTTTGAAAGTGTGATTTCGTGGACCTCAGATCTAGTCCTTGCCCGGTTGTGTGTGGGCACGGTTGACATTTGGGTTTGGATAATTTTTGTTGGGGGGTGGTCCCAACAAAAGATTATCCAATCAGAAATGTCTCCAGGAATGGTCCCTGGCTCCTGGGGAGGCAGCATTGCCCTCCCGTTGAGAAGCCCTTGGAATAGACATGGCATTTGGATAAAAAGAGGGCAGATTCCTGCCACCTCCAAGTTAGACATACGTGTCGAGCTTCCTCTGAGTTAGTGATTTGACCTAGCTGATATCAGATGTTGCCCTTTGCTTAATTGTATGGTCTTTTTAGCATTTAAACATTAAGACTCTTTCCTTTTAGGGCACGGTCACGGGCTGGCGTTTGAGGATGCAACATCCTCACCCCCTGGAGGGCCAGCCCATAGAACCGGAACTCAAGCCCTGTACGTCATTGTACACTTTCTAGGAGTCCCATTAATAACGAGTAAAAAGATACAGGGGGAGTGAAGTTTAAAATGTCTTTTTTTAGCACCACCCACACTATCACCACAACATTGTCATCTCAACAGCACTCAGGAGCAGTACGTGGGCAGTGGCTACCGTATTGGACAGCTCAGCCCTGTCTAGGATGCTTCTGCTGGTGGCCACCGTATTGGACAGCTCAGCAATATCTGGGATGCTTCAGGCCCTTTCCAGCTGTGGAATCAAACCATTTTCTACAGTTCCTGAGTCCGGGAGAAAGTTTTTATTTCTTCTTTCCTTAAAAAAAAAGGCTCTGTGTTTCTTCTCTGCACAGGAGGGCCTTGGCTGCACAGATGCAGCTGCGTAGAGCAGAGGCCTCTAATCTCTGGGGAAGCTCCCCCAGCCTCCGCGGGGGAGCACCCAGGGCCAGGCTTGGGAGGGGGGTAAAGAATTCCGAGGGCTCAGTGTACTCTCTCACACCGCACAGACTAATGGTTCGGGTTAATTTTGTGTACAAGGTCCCTTTTGTCGGAGAAGGGGGTGAAAGTCCGCAGCTGTGACCGGAAACAGGGGACGGGCCTACTGGGATGACCTTGTTTTGGAAAGTCTAAATGGAACACTAATGGCAGAGATCTAAGACGGGTGATGTATGTGTGTGTTTGACTGGGCCTAAAGATAAGGTGAAGAGTATTTTAAAAGTTACTTTAGTGCACCCTCCCAGATAACCGTAGGCCGGGGGCCCGTTACAATTTATGGCAAGCTGGTAGTCAGGCCCCTGTGTTGGCCTCTCATTTTATCTTTTGAGTCCAGGCTCTGTAGCTTAACGGGTGGTGCTGTGTTTGTTTATCTTTTTGTGGAGGGGGAGGTCAGTGGCGGCTGATCAGGTTTTGCAGTGAAGCTCAGCAGCATTATATAATGCAGAGAGCCGTTCATATTTCTGCTCCTGGGTGCTTGGGGATGTGTCACTCCTTGCTGTCCCTAACCATAATGTCCGCTGGGCGTTGCAGTGTAGAGTTTCCAGTAGCCCAGAGTGCAGGCCCACACCTTGCGCGGCGACACAAGCCTGTCAGAAGCTATGACCGGGGGAGGAGGTGTAGAGTCCTTAACATAGCCCTGAGCCCCAGGTTTCTTTCATCTCTGAGGTCAGTCAGCCTTTTCCTGTTGCCTCTCGAGTCATTGAACTGGCGTCGCTGGGCTGGCCAGCACACCCGGCATGCTTTGCTAGTAAACAGGGCAGCTTTGGGTGGCGGGTTCCTGGCCGTTTCTGGACAGCAGACATGCCAGGAGTATCTTCCGACAGCCGATGGGATGGGATCCTTTCCTGCCTGCACTGAGCCATTCCCTCAGCGCTCCCTCTCTTAGAACTTAAAGAGATCCCAAAGTTTACAAAGTCCCCATGACTGGATGCTCTCCTTCCTAGCCCAGTATCCCAAGGAAGGACCTTGCAAGCTACTCCCAAGCTTTGTTCTTGGAAAATGTATGTTCTTGAGATCATGGGGACTGTGCTTCTCATCATACATTTTATCATCGGGTTGCAGCAAAATCTTGCTTATTTCTTGCTTGCCCTTTGACTAGGTACGTGGTTGTTTTGGGGGGGTTCTCTCTTGAGGGATAAGGATAAAATAGGAAGTTCTAAGTTTTGGACCTATCTACAAAAGTAACCTCTTGATTGATAGATTGGAGTAGGTTTGTGGATAGCTTTTCTTTTTTTCTTTTTTTAGAGTGGGGGATGTGGTCTGAGGTTCCTTCAGACTTTTCATGCTACCTATCCTGTAAGCCACTGCCATCTGCTTTAAAATTTTTATTTTTTCATTTTAAATCCTCAAAGACAAAGGGACCTGGAAGCTCAGACCTGTCCTGCCACATTCCTGAGTAATTTGGTTTTGATTAACCCAAGGAGAAAAGTTGGTTTCTCCTAGCGACCGAGGGGATCAAAGCACCAGGAGGGGCAGTTCCAATACACGCGGTGCCCGCCCCTCCACTCCTCCTCCCCGGTCTTTTCAACTTCCCCCCTCTTTAGAAAGCCTGAGCAGGAGTTATTTCCACTTTCTGACTCTCAGAGCAGTGGAAGTGTATCATAGAGCTTTGGATGGACAGACTGGGGAGAAATAGCACCCCCCCCATTCCTTTCTTCCTAAACTCCTTTTCCCCCCACAAAGCTGCAAAGCACATTCCTGTGCTAATCCTGCTGCTGGAGGAATGCAAATGGCTGTAATTGTGTGCCCCGGGATGGGCCTTCCGCATCTGTGCAGCTTTTCTTCTTTGAGGAGGTGGCTAAAAAGTTCATTTACATGGAGAAATGAGACTGGCCTGTGATCCGTCCTGGTAGGACGGACACTGTCTAATAGGAAAGGGGCCATGTCTGTGTTCTCTGGCCCTTCCTCCCTTCCCTTCCCACTTTACAGTGTGTGTATGTGGGGGTGGGGTGGGATGGGGGGTGGGTACCAGCCTCCTGCTGGGCATATATTACGGGAAGGGCAGTTAGAGTACTCTGCTCTCAATAGTGAGAAATCCAGCTGGAGGAGGAGTCAAGCCTTGTAATGGGCAGTCCTTGTCCTAAACCACAGTAAACAACTTTTTATTATTTTTCAAAGCAAATGATTGGTCTCAGACGTAATTGATAACGTTTTGAAAAAGAGCTTGTCACTCCACTGACTTTGTCCAGCTTCTGATGCACATCTGACCTTCTGCCCGCCCCCCGGGCCCCCCCACCCTGTTAACCCATTGCCAAATTGCAAGTACAAGTGATTTGGATACTAAGATTTTTCAGCACAATTAGAAGTATCATTTGGGAGCCGGTACGTTGTAGCTTTAGGAGGGATATTTAGAATCAACGTCAAAATTCTGTCTCAGTCCTATTCAAAAACACTTAACTCCTGGCTGAGTCTGAAGTTGAAAGACAGACGGAGGTTCAAGAACAGCACTGTCCAATAGAAAAACAGTACAGGAGTCACATATATAATTTAAAATTTTCTAGTATCCACATTAAAAATATTAAAAAGAAAGCAGTGAAATGAATTTTAATTGTTTTCTGTAGCCCAGTATATCTGAAATGGTATCATTTTAACACGTAATCAATATAAAGAAAACTATGAATGAGACCTTTTGCATCCTTAAAGAAATTCCCATGTGTATTTTATACTTAAAACATATCTCGTTTCGGATGAGCCCCCTTTCATTGGCTTAGTAGCCCTGAGGGGCTAGTGGCTGCCTATGGACAGGGCAGGGCTGGCATTGCAGGATGCTGCCCTGGGCTCTCTTGCGGCATCTGATTGATGGAGCTGGTCATCGTCTCTTATGACCAGCTGCGTCCTTTACTGGGGTTCAGGGATACAGGCTGCATCTGCACACAGTTTCTTCTGTAAAAGTCGCCCAGGTCCGCTGACATCCTCATGGGATTGTCAGGAGGCCAAAAATGTGATACTGCTGTGCGAATGTTTTGTAAACAGTTTCTTGGCACGCAGGTGGGAGGTGGAGGTATCCACCTGGCTTTGGAGGCCATTCCAAACAAAGAACAGCCGCAGTAGGAGCAAGGTGGTCCCCACCCTGGGGGAGAGGGCAGGACAGCCTTCATTTGTGTGAGTTCTGGTGTGTTTGTTCCAACCGTCTTCTTGCTTTATGCGTCACCCCCTCTTTATTTGTGCCCTGAGGGTGGCAGGGCTGCAGGGAGCTCCTGGAAACCATCCGTTTCACCCGGCCCCGGGTGGCTTGCTAGTCTTTGGCGGGACGGGGGACCTTGGACGCGTGGGTGATGAGTGCACCCTCCTCTCTGACATCACACAGGCTTCCCTGGTGGCGTGGCCGGGGCCGCTGGGCTGTGTTGCTCGCGGCGCCCTGTCTCTTGGAGACCCCTGTGCGGCCCAGGTGCGGATGCTGCTGGTCCCCAATCCCAGCAAGAGACCCCTTCCCTCTATCCCTTAGCGTTTCGTCGAATTTCTGATTTCTCACATGATCTTCATGCCCCACAGTGGAGCCCTCTTTCGCTGTCCAGGGCCAGTGGGCTTCTCTGGTGGGAGGCAGAGAAAAGCAGAGGCAGGGGTTGATAAGGAAAAACCAGAAACCGCTTTGCACCTGAGGATAAGGGAAGGGACGCGGTAGAGGCTAGAAGTCCTAGCCTAGACTCTTTTTTCAAGGCCATTCATGTTTCTGTTGTTTGCTCCTGAAAGGACTCCTTCTCCAAGTTAGATGGTTTAAGTCCTGCTAACATCGTAGCCCTGGAGAGTAAAATAGCAAGGATGGCTGTCGCCTGGCTCCTGCTGGCAGAGAGAGCGGCTGTAAACTGTGTCCCACGGAGGATGCGCCTTCTTGCCGAGCGGCGGCTGAGTCCTGGGATTTTCTCACCAGGGGTCTCAGCATTCCTGAGTGGACGCACGTGATAAGAACAGTCTCCCTTCGCCGTCGCTGTGCCCAGGGCATGCAGCCAGCCTCGGCCGACCCGAGGGCCTCCCCTGGGAGGACGGTGGCATCCGTGCCCCTGGTAAGCGGAGAGGCGGGTGTGGGTTTGGGGTTTTAGGGAGGGAGGTATCTCATTCCTTCAACGGCCGGCCTCCTGTGCAGGCAGGAAAAAAACTGTGAAAGTGTGAGGTTGAGTGGCCCCGGCGCCGGCCTCTGCTGGGGCTGGAGCAGCACAGCTGTCTGACCCCGGGTGAAAAGTTCAAATCTGCATGTAAAAGGAGTGCCAGGACCCCCCGCCCCCCCCCCCTTTCTTTTCCCCTCAGTCAAGTTGAAACTGTTCCTGTTGTAGAGGATACGGTCAGGCATTGCGCTGGGACATCAGACAGCTCCTAGCTCCCTTCTGCCGTAACCCGATGGTGCGGGCATCCTGTGTGTGGGGGGGGTTCTCGTCTAAGACGCCCTTCCTGGGTAACAGTGATTGTTGAGGCCCCGCCACCCGCAGGCGCCTGGAGGAGAGGGACGCTTCTTCCTTGGTCTGAGGCTGGGTGTTTAACCCCTTTCCCCACGTGCTCTTGGCAAGGCCTTACTTTTTCTGACCTCCTCCCTCCAGGGCCACCGTGGGTGGTGTGCAGGCCTGGCGGAGAGGGGGAGGCAAGGGGACGTCTGGGAGCCATTGTCCCCTCTTCAGGGAGGGGCTGCTCCCTGTCTTGGGCGTGGGGTTCAAAATGCTCCGCTGGCCTCGACTGCAGCACGTCTGCCTGCCCCTCCGCCTCTGTGCCCACCAGCGTTCCTGAGCAAGGGGGCGCCTTGTGATTTTCTGGAAGCGTCTGTGGCCTCTAGGGGTGGAATCAAGATGGGCCGCGTAGGGTCTAGGAGGGTACGGGCTCGGGGGTGGGGAGAAGCAGAGGTGGAGTGGGAAGAGGAGCCCGGCCTCCAATGGTCTTCGGTCCCTGAGAAGTGACAGACGTGACAGTGGCACTGCCCCCTCCCCCCTCCCCTGCAGCCCCACACAGAAGGGGGTCTGGCCACAGCCCTGCCCGGAAACCCCTCCGCTCAGGCCCTGATTTGTTTACTTGAGCATTAGGTGAATGTAAACAGTGCAGCCTCTCCGATTTTATACCCCTAAAGGGTCTGAGTGTGAATACAAATGGGTATGAGGCCCCTGCGGTCTCAGTGACTGTCCCCACCCCCTCCCCTGCTAAGCAGCAGGTCTTTAACCTGCCTGAAGGAAGATAAGGCCCTCTGCAAGCCCCAGGGCTCCGGGCAACTCCTTTGTCTTTTCTTTTTGGTTTTGAATGCTGAGATTTAAAAAGTGGTGGTGGGAGGCCTCCCTCTGTAGGACTGAATGTTGAGGAGAGCAGGGAGGAAGGCTTCTGTTAGGAGAAGTCTAGTCATTTTCATCTCTTGCTTGGGGAGGAAGAGACGTTTTCTGTGTTCCTGTTAACTTTGTGAATGTTTTCTGTGTTCCTGCACTTGTAAATGTTGACTATTTGGTTAAACTAATACGTTTGCACCAATCAGGTGGGATCGTATATCTTTGTTTCATCCTTTCTGAATCTTTTTTCTTTTTTAAAGCATAGTTGGGAACTTAGGCTTTTGGACAGTCCTCCTGGTAAGAAGGGTGGTCTTCAGGGAAGGATCTCTCCGGCCAGTTTAACACATCCTCTTTTAATTTCACCCCTGCTAGGGTGGGACACATACATTTTTTTTTTTTCCTTCAGGAGATCATGGGAACTCAGAGTGTTGAGGGTCATACCAGGTCACTTAACCCATAAGGTTCTAGAATATACAGTCTGTTAGGGAGGTGGCATTCCCTCTGAAGTCCCAGCACCCTCATTCCCACACTCCTGAATGCTCCCACTCTACTCCCCCCGCCTTTGCCCCCCCCCCCACCATGTTCCAGTAAGGGGCTCCCTTCTTTGCAACCAGAGGGCCATTGTGACCTGCAGAGGAAGGAGCAGAACGTCACTCCCACCCCATACGTTTGTGTTCTGGTTCATGCGTTCAAGGCCCAGGCATTTCTGTTCCTGTGGAGGCTCTGAGTCCAGTCACGCCATCACAGGGGCATTTTAATTAGCAGTGCCTTAGTCATTAGTGAGTTATTGTTTTTGTCTGGAAACACTTAAGTACTGTTTACTCGATGTCTCAACGAAATGCAAAACAGCAATTAAGCAGAAATTTGTTGTATGAGGCAGGAACCAAAATGGGTCTTCAAAAGCAGGTCGTGGGTCCTCCGAACCAAGTAAAATCGCTCTTCCCTTCGGCCTCCTGATAGCTGGAATGCTCCAAGTCCTCTCTTTCTTCAGGACCTGCTCCCAGAGTTATCTGATAGAAGTACTCCAGAACTTCGTGTCTTCCTGTGTCCTGCCTTCATTGGTGTGGACGGTTAGGTTTGGTGAAGTGTTAATGTTTACTTTTTTCTTCCCTGGCCTTTTGGTCTACTAACTGGGATCTTCAAAACCCTTTCCAGTGAAGATTAATTATTCATGAAAACTTGCATATCCTTGTGTGGTGGTGGATGGGACTTGAGTCTGTTTTCTTTATGCTTCTTGAGACCAGGTGCCATTGTTAGTCTGATAGTTTGTGACCCTTTGAGAGGGATTGGGATGCTGGGATAGCTATCCCTTTTACTTAAGAAAGTTTTTTTTATGGATTGGTGAAAAAAAAGCTAGAATGAAGAATTCTGGCTAAGGTGGAGCTGGAGAAGCACTAGAATGAAAGGAAAACAGGGGTACATGTGAATTGCCTGCAACTTGGACAAGAATCATTGACCCCCAAAGGGAGGAGTAGCTTCTTGCCGAGACTAACAAATAAACAAATGGCCTCTGCTTTGGTAGGAATTCCACCCCCCAGAATCTAAGGTACAAGGAAAGTGGAATCATGGGAGAAGGCTGAGGGGGCCAAATCGAGCGTCAAGTTAACTCTGAATCATATCATACTGGCTTCCATTTCAGGAGACAGGTTGATGTAAAAACTCTTGGTACCAAGTTCATCACTGGGGACCTCAGTTTCTAACTGCTTGGGCTCTTGTCTTGTTGCTCCCTCTCTCTTTCTTCTTTTCCCTTCAAACAATATCTTCTGACTTCCAGATTTCTGATAAATTGATAAGAGGCATTGCGTGAGTCAATAGAGCTGTAGACACTTTGCCAATATAACCCCGGCTCTATTGATCTGCCAGTAAATTAAAGTCTTACTTAGAGGCTGCCGATATTTCTAATCTCCTGCCTCACCAATTACATCCTCCCAGCTACCTGGAAAGGGGACTCGAGCCTTTGAACCTTTATTTGTTGTTGTTGTGAGTGGGCCGCTGCCCTTCCTTGGGCCTGGGGGCGCTTGCCTGCCCATCCGGTGGGAGAAGGGGGAGCTTGGAGGAAAACGAGCCAGCTTAACTCCTTGCCTGGGATCGGTTTTCATGCTACAAGGTTCATTAGTAAAAATTTCTGGAAAACAAATTCCATCACGGTGGTCATGAACATTTTATTGCAGGTCTGCAGGTCTCTCTTACCCTTGACTTTGCCCCAAGTTTGAAAGTAGAGAAACTTGAGAGTAACTGCTTTTGGGGGTCTCCCTGGCATGTTTCATGGCTCTCTCTCACTTGAAAAAAACGCTGACAGCTTTTCTCTTGCGCTGGGAGAGAAGGAGAGTTAGGGTCAAAAGCTGGATTATTAGTGTTTATCACTTTAAAAAAAATGCCCAAGAGTTTGGAAAAAGAGAACAGAGGAGGGGTGCCCAAAATAGGAATGGCTGGAGGCTTGTGTATGTGCTTGCTGCTTTTTTGGGTTTTGTTCTGTAGCTGTTTTGCGTTCTCATTGGAGCAGAGGCCTGGGGGAGAGAGAATTCCCTTCTTTGTCCATTGTCACTTTTCCCCATGGTGTCCCCTCTGTCACCCCCCTCTCTGCCTTCTTGCCCACTCGTTTGAAGTCAAGTAACAATAACAACTGCCTCAAGATGTCTCCCTGGAACAGCGGGGCTGGTAGAGCGGCCTGCTGGGTGCCCACTTTCTGCAGTGGCAGTGGGAGCAGATCATTTGTCTGATAAGCTCTTTCAGATCCTGTTTATGTGGTTGACTTTGGGAAGAAATCTCCAGATAAATGCTGTGTTCTCTCTAATACTCCAGAGCGAAAAATCGATGGGAGGGATAATTCCTCCTTGTCCGACACACACTTCTCATGTGTTTCTTCTCCGAGCGGCGCTCAAAAAATTTTTAATGACAAATCCAGTCCCAGAGTCCCACCCCTTCCCAAGCATTCTGCGGGAGGATGCGTTAGGTGGTGCCTGGGTCCCCTTTAGGAGAAGGAACAGCTCAGACCCTGGGACCTGGGGGTCTTCTCTCAGTGTGTTCTTCCTCTGGGTACCTCTCACGTAGGGGAGCCGAGTGCTGAGCTAGGGTCAGGTAGCGTGGGAATCTGGCTGAGTTAGGGACGGATGGAAGGTGCACCGGGGGTCCTGGGGGCCCAGGACTGGGTGTGAGGCATTAGTGGCCTCCCCTACTGCCAGAGAGTGCCTAGGCTGGTGGCCTGCTTCAGGGCTGGTTAGGTCTCCTTGCCCATGCTGGAGACAGCCTCTCCACGTGTTCACTTGGCTCCCTTGGGCTGAGTGAGTGAAGAAGATGTTAGACAAGGAGAAACCCCAGGAGGTTGGGATTGACTTTCCCCTTTGTTTGGATTGCATTGTATTGTAGGAGGTGTTTAAATCTTGTTCACACCTGTCGAGGCTGAGGCCTGGCTTTGAGAGCGGTTTGTAACAAGACTTCTGTTGTTGTTGCCGAAAAGGTTTCTCTCTCACAACAGAGGAACTTTATTGTAGCAACTTGTTAATGTTCAATTAGGCAAATTCTGGGTGCCCCAGGGCAGTGGAAGGGCCTGCTGGCTCTCCCTGGCTGCCCACGGCCCCTGTGGGCGGGGATGGGGCGGGAGATGCAAAGGCTCGTCCCTGGGCTCCTCCGGGGGCGACAGGTGGGGTCTTGGCTGAGGCTGCGCGCTCTCTGGAGGCATTTGAGGTTGGTGGTGGGGAGGGGAGCAGGCAGATGCCAGCTCTGCAGTGTGACAGTCCTCTCCCGTCTGCTGGCAGTTGCTGGCTCTCCCGCCCTTGGAGGTGGCGCTGGCTCTGCCTCCTGCCCAGTCCGCCTGTGGGTTGGGAGGAGGAAGGGGGTGCCCCAGACCTGGTGTATGGCGGCTCTGGCATCATGCTGTCCTGGGCCATGGAACCCCGTTATCTTTCAGAACCTGACCTGCCGGGCCACCCCTGGGTATGCTCTCTGGCTTTGGTCCTGCCGTGGTTCCTCTTGAATGACTGTCCCACACCTCGACGGGCAGTGTTTTCCGGCTCCTGGTAGACTGAGGTCTTGACTGTGGAAAGAGAAAAACAGGGATCTCGTTTCTCTGATGGGAGGTTTTACTCGGGGGTGCTTCCATTCTGCCTCGTGAGCATGGTGGGCTGACCATTTTCACAGTGAAGGAAAAGAAGCTGGAGCTTGAAGGGATTGGAGTTGTGCTTTAAAAAAATAAACAAAGTGAAAAAAGAGCCGCTCAGAGGGTCCCTGCCGCATCCTGCCCTCCCCTGGCCCACTGTCACGGTGTGCCTGGGACCTGGCGGCCGGGACTGAGGTGGGAGGTTGGGTGTGCTCTCCCCACTGTGGTGGGGATTCTTCTGTGCTGGCAAGGCCTGGCTGTAAAATATTGGCCCCCGTGGCAGCCTCGCACTGCGGTGTTGAGCGAGGAGGAGTGCGGGGCAGCCAGCAGTGTATTAAACACTAGTTGAGCACAGGAGGGGCAGTATATCACAGGCGAGAGATAAGCAAAGTTCTCTGATAGTGGATCAATAAAGGTTAGTGACATCATATCTCAAAGTGAGGGAACCTGCTTTCTGCACAGCCATTTATCAGATCACAGCCTGGAAGGGACTTAACCCCTTTCTGGCCAGATTTCTTCTTACTGAACACAGAGACACCAAAACTCCTTCTGGGGTAGGGGGTGGTCTCTCACCCCAACACTGTGAAAATACATGTGAGCTGGTTTTGGATATAAATGCTTTCTGCAGTTAGTATATTACCCCAGCAATGGCTCGGGCGTGCCCTGTGTGTTTATGGAAAGTGTCTTAACTTTGAAATTTGTGCCGAAATTCCCATTAAAAGGCAATGCTGCTGCAGAAGTCCTAAGACCTGGCCAGCCTGTTATGGGGGCACAGCTGTATTGATGTTGGACACTTGGGGCTGGAGTTTGTGTTTGGTGTCGGATGGTCAAGCAGTTTCACTAGACGAGGTTATTACAATTGTAATGAGCCTGAGAATGATTTTGTCCTTTTTGCCTGTGGTGTTCTAGATATTTACAAATCCCCCAGTGGGCTGGGATTGGCAAACTGTAAGGCTGCACGCCAGATCTGGCCCAGTGCCTGTTTTTGATGGTCTTTGAGCTAGGAATGTTTTTTACCTTTTTAAATGGTGGGGGAAGTCCAAAGAAGAATGTTATTTCGTGACGTGAAATTATGCAAAAGTCATACTTATGTCTGTAAATAACATTTTACTGGAAAACAGCCAAGCTTGTTCGTCTGCGTGTTGTCTGTGGTGGCTTTCATGCTACAGTGATAGAGCTGAGCAGTTGCAACAGAGACTGAATGGCCCACAAAGACAAAAATATTTACCTAGTTCTTTACAGAAGAAAGTGTGCCAACTTCTAATCTAGCCTCTAATATCAAATCCACTGCTGACTAGCTGTGTGACCTCAGATAAGTCACCTAACGTCTCTGTTTCATTGGTCTCTGTAATAAAATGTTGTCTCTTGCCCACTCCAGGATGTTCTGAAAGCCAAATGAAAGTTGGTGAGAGATGGATTTGAAAAATAGCTTGTGTTTGCACGGTATTTATTATTAAGTTAGCAGACCCTTCAGCATGTAAATCTAAGACTGCTAGGATGTGGGGACTTGCCTTGTGGAAACCAGCGCCTGGTGTGATAATCAGAGCTTGTCTCATTCCTGTGTTGTGTGGGGTGAAGTTTGAGTTTCTTTGTCTCTCCGAAAACTTGAAGACATGCATCTTCCCAGAGTGAACATCTTTTGCTTTGCAAGGGAACATCAATTTTCCTCAGCGACTGCTGAGATTTTTATCCTTGAAGAGTTGGATCACTTTTCTTTCCTTCCCACCGGTGATTTATAGATGGAGAGAGCAGGCCTTTTCCTGTAGGTCTCTGGCTGTTTATCTTTTAGGTTGGGCCCTGACAATACACTCGCCGGGATGTTCACATTGACTGGGGCGTTTGGGGGCGAGGTGCCAGTTCCAGGGCCCGGGGTGGTTGGGGGAGGGGGAGGCGGGAGATTCCAGCCCAAAGCTAATGGGCTGATGTCCAAGTGGAAAGTGTATTTTCATTGAGGAAGTGTAGGTATTAGTGGAGCCTGGATTACTGTGTGATTGTGCTGTCAATACTGCCGTATTGAGTCCGTGAGAGCCCGCACAATATGGGGAAACACTTAGCTCACTACTGCTGCTTATTGAGAAGCCAATAGCAATTTACTTGCTGACACGTGACATCAAATCCATTCCCAGAGGTGGAGCTCCCGCAGACGACCATGGAGCTCCCTCCCTTTCCCAGGGCCCTCCTGCATTGGGGGGTCCACCAGTGTGCTGCCTCCTGGCTAGGGGAGGAGGTGGGGTGGGGGAGCGTTGGGGGATGATGTTCCTGTTTAACTTTCAGAGCTGACGACGTTTTCCCCTCCTCCTAATTGTTCTTGTATGCATCTTCCCTCAGCAAGTGCTCAATGACCCCCTCTTCGTTCCTCCCCTGGGGTGTGAGTTTTCTACATGTGGGAACTTTCTCCTCTTCTTCACAAAAATGTTGCTTCCTTAAAATGGATACATGAGGAAATCATATGTGGGAGAGCGCGGAGCAGTGTCTCCAGGAGATGGGCAGGCGTCTGCATTGGGGAGCAGAGAGACCCCGTGGTACCCAGGGCAGGGGGCTGGGCCTCCCTGTGTCCATGGGCTGGTTGGGGGGGGGGTGTGACTCCAGAGCTGCTGGGATTGGGCGCCACTGAACACCCTGTTCCCTCTGTAACTAGTCATGTGGAGTCTGTCTGCAAAGTGTGCGGCTGCTTGATTTACAGTGTTTTCACACTGCCAAGTCGCTTAGATGCCTTCAGACTCTGGATTCTTCTCCCAATAATCAGCTCACAAATCAGAGTAGCTAGAATCTGGGAGGCATTTGGGGGTGACCAGCCCATGGATCCCAGCAGCTGTTCTGGCCTCACCGAATGCTGGTTCCACTGAGTTTTGCCTCTGCGTCCCCATGCCTCAGGGCCCAGTCCAAGGATTTTTTTTTTTTTTCTAGTGTGTCTTATATGGGTTTCTTTGCAGCCACTTCTTGCTGGTTGGGCGAAGGGAGAAGGAAGTTTGCGTTGTAATGGCTGGAGAATCTCAAACCCCATCACCATCACTGGGGATGGTGCTGTTGCCTGTGGGCTGTGGGCCGGGAAGGGAAGGCAGGGGGAGGACGCCCGTGCCTGTGGGATATCGTGAGGCTCTGTGGAGACCGGCCAACAGTTCCCTGGAGTCTGCTGCCTTCACCTGGAAGGTATTGCCCGTGGGAGATTGTCCTGCCTCACTCTTTCCTTGTCCCTCCCTTCTCCTGCCTTCTCCTGCTCACCCAGCCTCTTCCTTCCTCTGCCAAAGGCTCAGTTATTTCATTCACATCCAGCAAAGCAGCGCAGCCTGGAAGTGAGATTAGGGGCCTCTGACTGTTTTGCCTTCTCTCCAGTGACCTTGATCGGACCCAGCCTCTGAGGCTGATCAAGGCCGCCTGTGCCTCTGCTCTTGATGACGCACCATGCCAGGGATGATGTTACTTAATTATGATAATGTTTTGTTGTAGGATAACTCTCTCTGAGAAGATGACAGCACTTAAAGGAGGTCATTCTACCCCGTTTACAGATCGGGAAGCGAAAGCTGATGTTGTCCCCCCCCCCGTCCTGAGCCTGTCCAGAAATGGACGTGCCACTCAGAGCTCTTTTGCTTTCTGTCACTGTATAGCAGAGATGAAGTCACATTGCCTTTGGACTGACACCGCGGTGTGTGTTGTCAGAGCGACCTTCTCCTGGTTGCTCTTGTCTCTGGGATCAGTGTGGGTGGTGGCAGAGCAACATGAAATGCGCCTTGTGGTTTTAAGGTTGTGGACCTGAGGTGTGATTCCACCAGACTTCACAGATTGCTCACTTTAACCCTTGCTTGAGCCTTGTTTTCCTTAACACAAAGAGACCATCTTGAAGGATGGCCTAGCGGTCCTTCTCGGTCCAGATTATCATGGGAGGGAATCTGGAAGGTGCCTGGACCTGGTTGAGGCGGCAGGAAGTGTTTGCATCAGCACGGTGAGGTTTCCCCAGTTCCTGGCCGAGGTTGATCTCAATCTGGCTGTTCCTTGGCTGGTGCTCTGGGTGGATTGAATGGCAGGGGAAGGTCCATGCAGGTGGCCAGGCTGGTTCCTGAGCAGTGTGAAGATGGGGAGGCCTTGGCTCTGTCCAGGATGGGTTTAAGGCTTGGGATCATGTAGGCGCAGGCTCACACGCCTTCAAGAATTAAGGGTGGGACTTCCTGCGTTCATTTTCCTCTTCAAGAGACTCTCCAAAGTCTGCACCTGTCACTCTGACACTTGCAGCGAAAACCCGTGTTTTAGGAACATCTGGGAGGTTGTCCTGGTGTGCTTATCTCATTTCAGCTTAGGTTTTGGGGACTTGGCCCTCATTCTCACAGACCTCGTCTGGGCCCCGTCCCTTTGTGGCTCAATTCCTGCAGGTTCTAAGGAATCTCCAGTCCGCCCATCTTCTGCCTCCAGGCATCCTCTGTGCCGGAGATTTCAAAGTCTTGGCCTGTGGGCAAAACCTGGCCTAGAGATGAGTTTTGTTCAGCCTATATGGTGTTTTTAAAATAGACATATTTCAACATAAAAATCTGGTTTGAAACCCCCTCCTGGAAAAAAAAATGGGGGAGTTTTGGCACTTCTTGGGCCTTCAGGGCAAAAGCCTGCTAGAGCAATGACTGCCCCTCTTAGAAGGGGCATGTACTTTTTAGGTCACCAGGGTGGGTCCCTGTCACAGATGTACCTTACACCTGGCCAGCTTGCTCATCTGTGTTCCCTGATGGTCCTTGAAGTATGTGCTTTCTGGGGTCATTCTGTGTACACACCACCTCTGAAACGCCATTGCAGGGGGTTCTTAAAGGGGTCCATGTTGCCTTCCCCTCGTCCCAGGGGGACATGTGACAATGTCCGGAGACACTTGTGACTGTCATAACGTGGGGGGAGATGCTCCTGGGATCTGGCGGGTGGAGGCCAGGGATGTGGCTCAGCCTCCTGCAGTGCCCGGGACAGCCCCCACCCCTAGAAAGAGCTGTTCAGCCCGAAGTGTCAGGCATGCCAAGGACAAGAGACCCTGCCCTCTTTTCTTCCTGTCGTTCTGCTGATTAGGGCCTGCAGTGGCTCCTTGATGCCTGGCATTTTCCGCCTGCCTGCAAGGACTTGGGAGCTCTGTGGCCACGAGGCCGGCCCCTCCCACTCGACCTGCTTGCCCCACTGAAGCTCCCGGTGTCGAGGCCGCGCGCCACACGGCTGCCGCCTCTGGCCTTAGGCCCCTTCCTGCCCTTGACCTTTTGGTCACTTTTTCATTGGGTGTTTTGAGGACGTCTCGTGTGCTGAGCACTGTTCTAGGTGCTGGCACGACTGCAGGGTCTTCATGGAGCTTGTATCCCCTCTGCTCCCTCAATATATGTGATTAGTAAGAGAAAGGCCGTGTTTTAAAAGAGGGTAAATACTACGGAGAAAGAGCTGAGCAGGGGAAGAGGGGGTGCCGTGGAGGACAGTGGTTTGCAGGTGAAGAGGTGACATGAGAGCAGAGGCCGGAGGGAGTAAGTGATGGAGAGAGTTCTGGCTGGTGGGGGGTGGGGTGGGCGGGGAAGCTCCTTCAGAAATCCTCTGTGGAGTGCACCTGGCCTGTCTGAGGAGCAGCAGGAGGCCTGCGTGGCTGGAGTGGGTGTGGGAAGGGCACAGGGCACATCCTGTAGGGCCCTGGAGGCCGCTGTGAGGCTTCCTCCTCTGCTCTGAGCCAGGTGGCCGTGTCGGGGGGATTCGTCTGCAGGAGTGATGTGACCAGGCTGGCACTGGACGGGCTCCCTCTGGCAGCTGTGCTGGGCAGAGGGCGGGCGCTCAGAGACCAGGGGCAGATGACTGCAGCCCGCCAGGCAAGAGGTGGCCAGGGCCCTCGCGGCCCAGGGGTGAGACGTGGCGTGTTAGTGTCCTGTGGCTGCCAGAGCAAAGTATCGTAAGCCGAGTGGCTTACAGCAACAGAAATTTATTCTCTCGTAGTTCTGGAGGCTCTGAGTCTGAGATCAAGGTGTTAGCAGGGCCGTGGTCCCTCTGAAGGCTTAGCCAAGGGTCCTTTCTAGCTTCCATTGGGTGCCGGCGGCCCTTGGCATTCCTTGGCGTTCCTTGGCTTGTAGCTGAATCCCTCTGATTTCTGCCACAGTCTTCACATGACTTTCTTCCCTGCGCGTCCTCTCCCATTCTGAGGGCACCAGTCATTGGGTTTGGGACCCACCCTCCTCCAGTATGACCTCTACTTAATCATACCTGCAAAGACCCGACTTCCAAATAAGGACACGTTCTGAGGTTCTGGGTGGACATGAAATTTTGGGAGACGCTATAAGCCGTCACCCTCTAAATGTATTCTGAAGGTGGGGTGTGGGGCAGGAGGGAAAGCGGAGTCAGGGATGCCTTGAGTGACTGGAACGATGACTGTGAACTTGGCGGGGTTCCCCTCAGCGGCCCCTCTCCCCTCACCCCAGAGCCGCAAGCTCCACCCGTGGGGTTTCATCTTTCCTTGCAGCTCTAAGCCCCATCGATGTTTTATTGAGCTACTACATGTGTACTTGGTATCACTGTTTAGGCCCCTGAGTTAGCCACCTAGATATTTAACTTTAATTCTAAGTAGAAGGGAGAGGTACCACATCTGTCTGAGGAAAACTGGAAAGGAATTTAAGAGGCTTCAATTTTCAAAGCCCTGGAGCCCATGTCCATTCCACTAATCCTCGCAGTTCTATAAGGTATGCAGGGTGGGGACACGTCATCTTTTTTGGAAAAGCTGAGAGGCTAAGTGTCTTAAGAGGATCGCCTAGCAGTTGGTTCACATCTGACTTTGAACTCCAATGGGCAGGTGGGGCATCAAGTGGAAGAGGGTTCGGGGAAAGGAATGGGGGTGGATCTTAGAGAGATGGTCTCTGCTCCCCCCCCAGGATGGCTCAGAATCCAGACGCAGGGAGGCCTTGGAACCACCTGAGTGTATGGTGCGGACTCAGCCCCTGAGGGCTGTATGAGAGAGGGAGCAATGGACTGTACTCCTTTTGAGATGAGCAGACTTTTCCATAGTTTGCATGCAGAGTGTGTAGAGAAGAAGGACAAATTGAAGTGAGCTTCTAGCCAGAAACTATGTCGTGTATGAACCAGACATTCTGCAGACAACGCTCATGATTGGTTTGTTGGCTGGTATACGGGTGACCCTACTGGGAGGATATCTTGTGCTCTCAGAGGCTCTAGTGTTTGAGAAACCAGGGACTGGATTCTTGCTCTGCTTTTACCTAGCTGTGTGACCTTGGGAAAGTTACTTGAACTCCCTGTGCCTCAGTTTCCTGGTGGGCAAAATAGAATCAGTGCTAGTACCCATCTCGCAGGTCGGTCGTCAGGAGAATGAAATACAGTGTGCAGGTAGAATGTTTACCGTAGTTCCTGGTGTATAATGCAACAGGTGTTAATCGTGTAGTTGCACTTAATGCTTTGTAATGTTGTCCCCACTGTAGCTAGATAGAATAAGAAAGAAAAGGACCAATGACCATGCCTGTGACTCCCTAACCTTACCCTTAAACTAGTCAGTATTTGAATGGAAAAATATCTGGCACACATAGGACATTGAAGAATCGTTGCGTTGAATCCAGCACTAGGGGTCTAAACTGATCAGTTCCACTTGATTTCAGTTTCGATAACTTTATTGCCGATTCCTGGTTGACGAGCGCTGCTGAAGTCAACACGGTGGGGCTGGCCCGGGCGGCCCTGCAGTGGTTCATCCCGTGTATCCTGTGTTTCCCACTTACTGTATATTTCAGAAGCCGTCCCATATGGTGAGGCCATTCCTGGGCCTTCTTTTAAAGCCCTTGCACCAGAGCTCTGACTCCAGTAATTTCCTCTTCTTCTATACGAATGTCCATTTACAGCCACTCTGTAACCTCTACGTGAACCAAGAATGTTCTCTGTGTTTTTCTTTCAGAATTTAAGATGGAGACCTTTTGTTTTGAAATTCCTTGTAAGAAATCAGAACTATATCTTTATTTTTTGATACAGTGATAGCAACGTCAGGCCTCTTTATGGTTTCCCTGAGCACATCTCCCTTTGATCTACTCTGAAATTTGGTCTTGATCACCAAGGAAATGGTCTTCCCATGTAAAATTTTTGTATGTGGGTCATGAAATTTATGTAAACACATTTTAAAGTATCCTGACATCTCTGTAGAGTAATCGGGGTGTTGGTGTCTCTTGGACTGGCGACGGTGGCCTTTCCCACGTTTCTGGGGTGTCCTCTCTCTCTCTTACATGCTCAGCTCCCAGACCAAGAATGTGAAGGGTCCGTGAGAGATGTTGCAGGGTAAAGTGGATTCTGTCTTTCAGCAACAATAAGGAGTGGCGATAGTCAATTCCTGTGGGATGTCTGCGGCTCTTTTGAAAGGTGAAAGGGCTCGGTTTTGGACCCAAGCGGAGCTGGAACATACATTTTTGAAAAAAAGAAAAGTGTTTATGCCCTTTCAGGAATGGCAGACAGCTCTCTCATTTTTCTTACCAGTGACCTAAACAAATAAACAATCCCAGTTGTTGGTAGGTGGAAGGAGAGATCCTGAAAAGGCTGTAGAGAGAGGGGATGGGTTGGGTGAGCCCGAGTGTGTTATGAGAGCTGGGGTGCGGGGAACAGGGGGTGGGGGCAGAGAAGTCTCTCTAGGAACTGGGTCAAGCCTTGGACTGAGCAGTTGCTTCCTGCGAGTAGCGATGACTCACGCTCTGCAGGTTCATGCCCTTCAGAGCCGGAAGGTCTACACAAGGAAAATGCTAATCTGAGGGTGCAGATGCAGGCCGTGTGGAGCAATCGCCCGGGGTCTGTTTAGGTTTGCACAGGAAAGTGCTGTTTGCTCTGTGCTGCAGTGGGGCTGGGGTGGGGGCGGGGGCTGGGCAGAGGCCTCAGGTGGGCACATTGGTGGGGACGTGTGGGTGTGTGTTCGGATGCGGTGAGAGGGTGGCGGTGGCCTGTCAACCCCCCGGCTCATGTACACACACACACAGACACACATGCTGGTTCTGGTGGAAGGTTCCAGGGCCCCGCTGGGGCTTAGTGTTGTGCCTGAGGGCCGCGTTCCTGGGTACATAAAGACCTAATGGGAGTGAGGCAGACATTCGCCGGCCGCATTGGGCCACTTCCCAAGATGAACTGGCCATAAGATCCTTGCCTCATAAGGATCGCTTTGCAAAGTCACACGCGTGTTGAATCCCAGCTCCGACTGGAGGCACAATGAGAAGGTGCCTGATGTGTTTCTGTTTTGCTCTCTCATCCGGTGATGGTGCTCAGGACTCCTAGGTGATGCATCTAAAGAAACGTAGTTACGAGAGCGAGATGGAGTGGAGCGTTAGGTCTCCGGGTGTGTGTTCCTGGAAAGCTGGCCAGAGTTTTTGTGGGGCTGGAAACTAGGGCACAAACAAAGCTTGGATGCTGAGTTAGGTTGGGGTTGTCTTGAGGAAGATAACCATTGAATGAGAAGAATTGTAGCTATGAGGGTTGGGGAGTTCAGTGCTTAGAATTTACGGAGACTGGCTTCTGTCTTCAGGGGAAAGAGCAGCTTCAAATTTCCAAGGTGAGGAGAATGTGACCGCACACACCAAGCGTGGGTTGACTTAGTTCAGGAGCCCCTAGAAATTTCAATGGAAGAAAATCCTTGTCATTTATTGCCTGAAGTCAATTTTTAAAATAAGATTAAAACTCATGGAAACATAGGTCTTCCCTCCTCAACCTCCTTAAAAAAGAAAAAAACAATTGTTTTTGCTAAAATGAGGAAATCCTTCCCAGGAAAGAAGAAAGTAAAAGTAGGGGGAGAAGGAAGGTCTGAAGAACTGGATGGGAGTTTTGTGCGGCAGCAGGCAACTTGGCCTGTTGGGCTCATGGCTCACGCCATCCTCTGCCCATAGGACAGTCCCTGGTACACTGGAGCCGCATGGATACTTGAGTGCACCGGTGGGCCATTTCCTAGACAGGCTCTGCCTGTGGGATGCTAAGCTGGAAAGGCTCTTTGTGTGGGACCACAATTTCTAGCACCCTGGAATCGGAAAAGTCAGCTACAGACTGGAGAGCTTCAGGGCAGCGTGTTGAACAGAAGAGAAGGCAGTGTTGAGACGTGAGGGCCGCCGAGCCATGGGTGGGGAGCCCAGGGAGGTGCAGTGGAGAACAGTACCGGCAAAGCTTTGGTGGCTTCGCAAGGGAACCGTTTGGAATGCGGGCTGGAAACAGTTCGGAGCACTGTCAGATATTCCTTCTAAGTATTCCTCCTCCTATGGCCAATGGAGGATATTTTCTGGGACATCTTCTCATACCTGCCTCCCTGAATAAAAACAAAATCAAGACCCTCCCCCTGACTCCTTTAATCTGAGTGTAAAAAAAAAAAACCCACATCATGTCTTGAGATCACACGCTAGCTGTCCACCCAGCCTTTGGTATTCCTTTGTCGTTTTTAAAGACTCTTTAAAGCAAAAGAAGTATTCATCCGACTCTCTGGGGAGCTGAACTTGGGTAGGGTCCCAAGTGAGCTCACACTGTAGTGGAGAAATTCCGCCCCAGAGCCACCCTGCCCTCCCCGGGGCGTGGTCCAACATCCGTGGGAGGCACAGAGAACATTCTCGGTTCACGTAGAGGTTACCACGTGGCTGTACATGGACATTCATATAGAAGAAGAGGAAATTACTGGAGTCAGAGCTCTGGTGCAGGGGCTTTAAAAGAAGGCCGTAAATTAGTCGTAAGAGCTAAGGAAGGTGGGATTCTATTTCTAGGGCTGGTTTATCTTGAGCGGGGCATCAGAAGAAGTAGGTAAAGAAAGAGAAACTGGTCAAGTATCATAAAAGTTTTGAATCTTGGGCAAATTAGATACCAGTTTTGCCAGAATTCACCTTCTCTTGGACTCTGCTTTTGTTAAGCAGAGGCTGAATGAGAATCCTCTGTGGAAGGTGGGTGAGTTTTTTGTTTTTTTTTTGACTCCACCTTGTTTCAAGTAGCACCTTGTGCACGTGCACTGAAATCGCATGTTTAAATCCCACTGAGGAGGCCTAGTTACCCTGACCCTGAGCATCATAACACAATACTTTGTTACTTGTTAAACAAAAAGGAAGTGGCCTAGACTGGGAGAGTGTACACAAGTTGGAAGATTGGGAGAATTGAGTAGTATACGGGCGTGGAGGGTTAACTGGAAAGGAGGTCTGACTTGTGATTGAAAGAAAGCCCAGGTAGACTGGAGTAGGAAGACCTGGATGGGATCCTGCTTTGCAGAGTTAGTGAGAAGAATGTTCCTTGCACAGAGGCCAGGGTAAAGTACAGGCACATTTCATTGCTCTGCAGCAGGACAGCCTCCACTGTCCACGCGTGGCTGGTCTTTGTGTGGCATGTTCTTCAAGGAGCCATGCCTCGATTTGGTCCACAGTGGCCTGTACCTGTGTGGTGTGTAAAAACCCAGTCCTGGAAAGCTGGCTCCTGCAGAGGTGTTGGGCAACTGGGGCCGGCCGGCAGCCAGCTTCTGATGTGGTTGGCTGCCCGGCTCACACCTCTCAGGTGCTGGCGGGCTGGTGAGATCCAATGGCCCCAGGCTACCACTGAGGTGGGCAGGATGCCACCACCTTCCAGAGCCTTCCTCCTTTCTTTGTCTTCAGGAGCCCAGTGGGCATGGGCTTTCCAGGGCTTCAGGCTGGCTGCCTGGTATTGAGGCGGAACTTCAGGCCATCCCACCTGTGGGATCCATTGGGCGAGCTTGGCTTGGCTCGGCTTCTGTCCGGTTGATAAAAGGACCCTTGGATCTGGGGATCCTTCCCCGTAGATTTTTTTTTTTTTTTAAGCCCAGTATCTTCTATTAGATACAATAACAATATCGTACACATATATTCTTGTTTTAACTACTGTTTTCCCCTTGTTCTCGTGGTTTATTGTGGATATTTGTGAACCTCAAATGCAGTGGGCTAGGATGGGAGTTTTTTCTGTCTAACGCTAAGATCCTTCACCAAGCATTACCTGCAGGTCATAACCCTTGTTTATGGCATCGGGGGCCTTTGGTTCTCGTTTTTGGTGATGGAGAAAGAGAGGATTCAGCTGGCTCTTCAAGTCCAGAGAGGAAGGTTGTGTGGATCCCATTGAGGATGACTCATCCTTGAAGTTCAAGGGCATTTCTGGTTCTGTGCTTTTATTGTCACAGTCCCCTTTCTCCAGAAGGGTCATGTTCGTTTCTTATTGGTGTCATTACAAATTATTGATACTACAAACTTCATGGCTTAAAGTGACATCAGTTGATCGTCTTACTGTCCTGGGGTCCAGAGTCCAAAATCAGTTTCAGTGAACTAAAGTCAAGGTGTTGGCAAGGCTGGTTCCCTCTGGAGGCTCTAAGTAGAGAACTGTTTCTTGTATTTGCTAGATTCTGGAGGCTGCCCCTGTCCTTGGCTCACAACCCTTTCCTCATATCATATCACCTGTTGCTTTCATCATCACATCTACTTCTATCTGACTCTGAACTTCTCCTGCATCCTTGTTATAGGGACCTCCGTTATTACATCAGGCCACCCTGGCCCGGTCATCCAGGATAATCTTAATCCCATCTGCAGAGTCTCATTTGTTATTTAGGGTAGCACGTTCACAGGCTCCAGGTATGAGGACATGGACATCTTGGGGGGCTGTTAGGCAGCCCACCACAGGGGTCCTTGAAGGAATCAGTGGAGTCAGGAAAGAAGAATAGGCCCTCATGGACTCGGATGCAGTTAGATGGCAAAGCTCAACCAAGTATCCCCGTGGAAACTGAAGCAAAGGATGCCTGTCCTGGCAAAGGTGGTTTCCTGGGGACTGAGGGGGCGGCTTTGTGGTGAAATTTGTTAACTTCTCTCCTCCCCAAATAATATGATATTGTTTTGTTAGATTGCGATGAGGCACCAAGAGTAGTGCTGGAGAGAGCGTTTATAGAGGGTTCTTGAGGAGGAATCCTAGAGTTGTATGATCAAAAGCAGAGGTTCCGGGGAGCCCGACAGCACTGAGAGGTCAGTCGTAGGGTGCAGGAGGCAGCGGGGGTGGGTGGGATGGAGGACTCCTGCCTGTGTTTCTTGCACAGCTTCTCAGGCTGGGTGCGTCCCCTACGTGAGTGCACGTTGTTCCTGTGTGCCCGGGTGTGTGCCCAGTCACCGGACCGTGGCTTTTTTGGCAACCTCAGAGGAAAGCATGTTCATAGAATGGGGACACGTTTCTAGAACTGTCGTGGATACATTTTCTACTAGAAGTGATAGTGCAAATGGCATTTCAGCCCTTGGCCAGCCAGCCCTTGGTGGTATTAGTTTGAACTATGTGGAATTGCTCTTTTTGGTATTATATTAGGGTAATTAAATATCACTGTGGAGGGATGTATTAGGTTCTAGGTAAGGATCTTAAAGGTGCAATTTTGGAACAAGTGTAGGTAATTTGGTGCCCAGATCATGTCAGGATCTCAAAAACTTGAGGTCAAAATGATTCCTATCACATTTCTTCTTTTTAAAATCGGGTTGCCGAGATTAAGAAATAAGTGGCTTCAACCTAGTTCCAAGGAGGACTTACAGGATGGAGGCCAGTTGCCGCTGTGGCACGTGGCCACTGGGGCTTGGGCCTCAACCCCGTGCAGAGGTGGGTGGAGCTGAAATGGTGACACCAGTGCGTGGTGAGGTTGAATGGGCGTTCAGGGCTCTCCACCTACTGTTGGTTGTACCTGTTCCGCCAGATGGGTGGTGTTGGAGGACTGAGATCAAATTCTCAGTCAGCGGCGGCTTCAAAGCGTAGTTGAGAAGATTGCTTCTTCAGGAGCCTCTTGTTTTAAGTGGCGGTGACGTTTGATTGTAGCTTGAAAGTGCTTGATGAGCTAATAGCATGCCTCTCTCTAAAGATGGTATCTCAGTCTTGGTGAAAGAGGCATCATCCTCGGGCCTGGACAGCAGCAGCCGGCTTCCACTCCTTGATAGAATCATACCCGGTGCTGCCAGAACTCATGTGAAACACCCAAGGAACACCCAAAAAGGGCATCCCACCAAACTGAGTTGAAGGACATCTTCTCCTTGCATCATCCCAGCATTATTTTAGGGGGTTAGCTGAAATCTTCAAACTCTAGCAGAGAGACTTCTGACATTGAAATGTTGTGTGTCAGCCAGAGAGTGTATGACTTGATTTGAATGACTCCTTCCTTAGCGGGGAGCCCGTGTGCGCTAGATGGCCTGCCCGTGGAGGGAATGGTTTCCAAAGACGGACGCAGAGTGTTCGGCCGAGTTGAGACTTCTGGCTGCCAGCTCCGTCCTTTTATGAGGTGTCTAGAGTCAGCTCCCTTGAGAGAAGGAGGCTGAGATGAGGTCACCTGGTCCCGCAGGTCAGCAGGGGAGGTTCCGCCTTGGGGCGATGTCCGGGCGCTCTGATAATGCAGCATTTTCACTTTAATGCATCTTAAATGTGGATTATACTCTTAATTACTGCTGGACGAAAAGGGATTAGTGCAGCTGGCCTGCTTTCCCCCCCGTGCACTTTTACACTTCCCCTGTGCTCAGAACGGCCAAAGGGCAGTAGGTCTTCCTGTCATCTGTCTTTTGTTTTAGCAGCAGTGGCTCACGAACCTCCTGTGCTCACCAAGTCAAAGGGGAATGAGTGGGGCACAGTGCAGTCTTGAACTCTGTTTGGTACTTGGGCAATCGATGGAGGTGGGGCTGTTTCCTTCCTCGGAGCTGGGCATTCTTCACAGGCCTATCTGGGTGGCCTGACCTCAGCAGGGAGAGCCTCTGATTAGCTTTCAGAGGGCCTTGCTCAGTGCTCCCTCCCCACAGGGCCACGCCTCCATGGGTGCTGTCAATGGAAGCCCCAAGGTGCTGTGTCCCTTTATGAGTTTCTTAAATGTTCCAGGAAAGTACAGACCATGGCTGTGACTTCGGCTGCTGGCCTCCTCTAGTCCCGCTGTCAGGGTGGAGATCTTAGTCGCCGGCAATGAGCTCATACCTTGTAATTTGAGACATTCTGAATTCCTAAGTTTTGGTCGTACCATCTTCTGCTTGTATAAACGGGTATAGGTTTTAAGTGATCTATGATTACATTTTATTTTTTCCCCATATTTGGGCTAGTATACTCATTTTTCATCCATTTGGAATGAATTTTTTGTTTAAATAGATGAGGCATTAAATAACAACATCTCAGTAATAGTACTCCCAGGAGTACATAACGTGGTAGTGTTTGCAATTACACACAGTGTAATCTGTTGTGTGTTCAGGCGTGTGGGCTTTCTGTTTACTGGCATCCTTCATTATATGGTAACATAATATGCAGAATTTCCCAGTTGCAGAAATTAGAACGTGGAAAACAGATTTCTTCAACATAAATTGGAAAACTGATTTACAGAGTTGGTTTTTTCTTTTTTTCTTTCTTCCTTTTTTTTTTAACTTGATATTGCAGAGTTTGTGGGAAACGAGTTGACAGTGGCATAATGCTTAAAATCACCACTTAATTGAATTACTTTGGGATTTAAATTCATTGTAAGTAATAATGGAGAAGACTGCAACAACCGAGATGCACAATATGGAGCACTCCTGAAGTGGGAAAGCTGTGGTGAGGAGGTGGAGGAAACTGGGAAGTCTGTTATCTTCTCGGCTGCACATTCCGGAATTTCAGGTTTCAAAATGGTAGCCTGATTGAAACCTGACTAAACTTTTCTTTTTTTTTTTTTTTGGTACTCTTTGCCTTGAAGCTCTTAATTCTTCTGAACTTGGAGATTTCAGAATCAGAGATCATTTTTTTCCCTTCCCTCTTCTAGCCCCAGATGTTTATCATCCTGGAGCCAAGTCTTGCCTAATAAAACCAATCTCTAAATTTCATCAAAGAAAGTATGGAAATTTACTTGGTTATGTACTTAGTATATCTGAGATGGTTTCATTCCATTTATTGAGAGATGACTTTGCTTCTTAAATTAATTTTTAAAGAGGCAGTACATACCCATAATAAAATTTTCAGAAGGTACAGGAGAGAGTTCCTTTTCCCTCTCTTCCTGTGCTGCCTGCCCCTCAGTCAGTCAGTTCTCCAGAATCACCTGCTGTTATATCCCTTCTATAAAGCATATACTTGGATACAGCCATCACAGCATTATATAAATAGTTTTGGTTTTTTTTGACTAAGCATTAAGTAGTGTTTTCTGCTTAAAAGGTTTCCTTTCCCCTTGCCAGAGTTTCTTCATCTTCTTTCAGAAATGTTTTTATCCTCTATAGAATACTTAATATTAAAAATATTAATGAAATCCAGTTACTTGAAAATTAAAAAATATTCTCCTAAATCACTTGAGTCAAAGCGGAAGTGAGATTATTGTTACCGAATTGTTAGGAAATACTGAGAACTCTGTGTATCCAAATGTATGGGTTATTACCAAAGTTTTATTCAGGGGTGCACTCATAGCTTTAAATCCTTTCATTATGAAATAAGAGAAAGTGAAAATAAATGAATTAAGTATTCAACTTAAAGTTGGAAAGAATAAAACAAGCCTAATAAGATGCAAGTGATATTAATGAATTAGAAAACAGACAGAAACATTGAAGTGATCAATCTAAGAGCTATTTGTTTTGGGGAAAAGTCAAGGAAATAGACTAAACCACTATCACGTCTAAGAAGAGAGAAAACCCAAATAAAACTAAAAATGAGTTGATGTGATAGAAAAAAGGAGTTACAAATTAAAAGTTATATTTGAAATGACTATTTTATAATATGAAAATAAGATACAGTAACTTAAAATACAGCAGCTTCGAAAATCTCAGTTGCCGTGTCTGTTCTAGGTGACTCAGAAGTCGGAGTCTTTAAACTAGGAACTGGGGAGGGAACTAAGTATTAAAAAAAAAAATTAATGCTTCCAAAGAGGGCTCTGGATACAAGCAATTTAATGGATGAATTCTTTTTAACTTTGGGGGACAAAATAATTAATTGCTCAATAAACTGTCTCGGAGCATAGAACAAGAGATAAAGCATCCCAGTTGATTTTACAAAGTTAGCACAACTCTGGGAACCAATATCATTACAAAATTTACACACACAAAAGGCTGAAGATTGAGCTCAGGCATGAGTATAGATGCAAAAATGCCAAATAAAATAGTCGCAGATTGAATTCAGCAGTATTTTAAAAGAATCATGACCGCATAAGGTTTATCCTAGAAATGTAAGTGGGGCTTAAGATTAAAATGTCTATTCTCCAAATATGTCGTGTAAGTAGAACAAAGAAGAAAAACATAAAGATATCCAAAAAGGCATTTGGTAGTTCTCTGTTCTTATTCCTAGTTTGCCTAGAATTTTTTTTTTAAAAAACTTCACTACAAAGAAATTACATTAATTTGTTGAAGAAACCAGCAACTCCAACAGCTGGAGACTTAATGGTGAACCAAAAGAGGCAGCATAGTGAAATTGGGAATAAAACAAAGATTGCCCATTGTACTCATTTCTTTTTCCTGCCTTATTGAATTGGCCAGGATATACAAACTAAAGTCAAATAATGGTTAAAAAGAAACAATGAAAATTATTTGCAGATGTTACTGTATTACTGTCTTCCTAAAATACCCAAAACACATTTATATGGAATTAAGTACAGAGTTCAGTTACAAAGTAAAATTTCAAAAATGATTAGCTTTCTCGTATACCAGGAAAACTCGATTGGAAAATATTATAGAGACCACTCAGCGGAATGGAATCAAATAGAAATGTGTCTGGGAAAGGTAGCATTTCAAATAAGTGAGAGGAATTAAAATAATAACAGCTCACATTTTCTAGTAGTTCTAAGTACCAGGCATTATGTTAAACTTTTACACGAACTCATCTCGTGTAATCTTCGCAAGAATTGTATGAGGTGGACACTACATATAGTTCCTTTTTGTAGATGAGGAAACTGAGGTTCAGAGAATTGAAGTAACTTATCCAAAGTCACACAGACTTAAACACTGATCTGATTGGTAACAAAACCAGTGGCCTCCATAACTGTGCTTTACTGTCTCTAGTATTATGCAATTATGCAGTAAGTAATTATAGGACAGTTAGATAAACAAGTAGGGAAAACTAAAGTTGGAGCCATTCTTCGTAGTGTATATTACCACACATTCTACATGAATTAGAGAGGTAGAAGTAAAGTAAAAACATAAATCACAAAAGAGCTGGAAGAAAGTATAGGTGAATATTAATCTGAATATGTGGCAGGGAGGGATATTAGGCCTGAGTCTTCTGGTGAAGAAATCATAATGGAAAAGGCTGATTTACTACATTAAAAAAGTTCTTTATACTGGTCACTGATACCAATATTTAAAGGCATATGACAAACTGGGAAAAGATATTGACAACACATATAATTGACAAAGTTTGTCCTAAATATCCTTAATATATAAAGAGCTCTTAAAATCAATGATGGAAAAAGATAAGAGAAAAATGAGCAAAGAATACAAATGGACAACTTACGTGAAGAATAAATTCAGATTGCCCATTTGAAGAGCCAAGTGATAGCTCATTGTTTTAACTTGTTTGTTAACTAGCAAGATTGAGCTTTCTTCTTTTTTTTTTTAACCAAGATTTTAAAAAAATGTGTTTATTTAATTTATTTATTGACTGCGTTGGGTCTTGCTGAGCGTGGGCTTTCTCTCTAGTTGTGGTGAGCGGGCGCTACTCTTCGCTGTGGTGCGCAGGCTTCTCATTGTGTGGCTTCTCTTGTCGTGGAGCATGAGCTCTAAGCACATGGGCTTCGGTAGTTGTGGCATGCTGACTCAGTAGTTGTGGCTTGTGGGCTCTAGAGCACAGGCTCAGTAGTTGTGGCTCATGGGCTTAGTTGCTCCACAGCATGTGGCATCTTCCCGGACCAGGGATGGAACCTGTGTCCCCTGCCTTGGCAGGTGGATTCTTAACCACTGTGCTACCAGGGAAGTCCCTCAGCCAAGGTGTTTTTATAGAGCAAATACCCTGTTATGGCAAGGGAGTAGAAAAATCAGTGCACTCTTTCTGGAGGGTAGTTTGGCATTGTATGTCAAGAAACTTTAAAAAAAGATTTATTTACATTTGTAGCTTGTCTCACTACGAATTCCTGATTCTCCTTACTCTGTCCGATCTTTTCTACCATAGCCTATTTTGCCTAATAAAATACTAGATAGTACTATTTAGTATTATTAAAATATTTTTTAATTAAACTTAATTTTTAAAACTTAAAATAATTTTTGAGTTTATTACTCTTGATTGTCTCCCATGCTAGAATATGAGCTTCACAGGGAGCAGAGATCTTTGTCTTTTCACAAATTTATCCCTAATATCTAGAATAGGACCGGTGATCCAGTACCTTCTTGGGTAATAAAGAAACCACCAATTATACAGGAGAAATTTATAAATAAAGATTTTCATTACAGACATTTATAACAGTGAAAAATGGCAACCATCTAAATCTCTCAGAGGGGATTGATTTAAACTCTAGTGCAGTCATGTGGCAGATTCTTACGTGCTTATTTAAAACTCTAGTCTCATGGTTAGGAATGTGGGGAAACAGTGATGTTAAATTACATGAAAGGGGGCTGTGTGTACTGTAGGACTTCAGTTTAATCTTAAAAATGGGCATAAGGGAGAGATTGAAGGATACCTATAACACAGTATTAACTTGAGTGGTTACTTCCAGGTGGTAGAAGTACAGGCTACTTTTAATACTTGGTTTTC
This sequence comes from Hippopotamus amphibius kiboko, assembly GCF_030028045.1. Taxonomy (NCBI): domain Eukaryota; kingdom Metazoa; phylum Chordata; class Mammalia; order Artiodactyla; family Hippopotamidae; genus Hippopotamus; species Hippopotamus amphibius. The sequence goes on along the minus strand of NC_080201.1, from coordinate 15,774,700 downwards.
TGAACCTGAATAGTGAAGATCTGTTACTTTCATAATAAGAAGTGCATATGTCTAAAAATTAGTGAGAATGTAGGATCAGTTGAATTCTACTGGTCTTTGGCTATGTCTAGAAATATTTTGGAGAGTATTCAATCTTGTGAATTAGCAAGAGCCTAATTTTTAAAAAGTCAGCAAAAATGCTTCACAAAATGTCCTTAAACTCCTTCATCTTAATTATTTATGGTCTTTACTGTAACTGTCTAGAGTATGTGTGTAAAAATAGTGGAAGTCTTAGTCAGTGATGTGCAAGCTTGTGGAGTCCTCCTGGAGATGCATGAAAATCTCTGCCTGGCTTAGTTTTCCTGATGGAAATGTTGTGTTGTCTTCCTGATGTGTCATAGAGTTTCAAAGTACGCTTAGGCTGCCCTTCAGCGTGAGCTGAGGGTGAGGATTTTCAACTCCCACGTTAACCAAGAGGCAGACGGTCTGTCTGTTTTGACCCATCACTGTGTGGAAGGACTTTGGAGGAAAGGTATAGGAGAAGCTTCCAGGTTAGAGGGGAAGTGTCAAGGGGGGACCAGCCGCCACAGAATGTTAACAGTGGGGCCAAAAAGAGAAGACCAGGGTTCCTGATGGAATTCTCCTAGCCAGAAAATCAGAAGTATGTTCGGCATATTTGGGCTGAAGTTTCCCAGATCCTTAAAGAGTCACATGTCATCTTGGCCAGCATTCGAGTTCCATCTCTGCTGGTTTATGACTGTGAGTCTCAGTTTCTTTATTTGTAAAAGGAGGTTAGACTAGCTCCTTTCTTCACTCTACTTTCAGATCTGCATTCGGAAGGAATCCTGTGCCTTTTTCTATCAAAGCATGTATTTTAGGTATGTCTGTGTCATCTGTGGTGATGGAAAGGCCCAGTGGGTATTGTCACTTCCTAGCTGCATGGGCTCAAAAGTGAGCTTGATAGCTGACATTGCATGGTGAGGGGAAAGCACCTATGAAGGATCAGTCTACCCTAAGTGAGAATCCCAACCCTGCCACATGCTGGCCAAAACTTTCTCTTTTACATTTGTAAGGAGGAGGATGTATCCATCATCTACTGCTGTGTAACAAATTACCCCTGCACTTACTGGCTTTAAAACAACAAACAGTTACTATCTCACAGTTTCTATAGGTCTGAAACCCAGGTGTGGCTTAGCTGGACCCTCTGCCTCCAGATCTTTCATGAGGCTGCTGTGAAAATGTTGACCAGGGCTACACTCTCATCTGAAGGCTTGGCTGGGGAAGGACATGTGTCCAAGCTCATTCACATGCTTGTTGACAGAATTCAGTTCCTCATGGGCTGTTGGATTGGGGGCCTCTGTTCTTTGTTGGCTGGGGGCTGCCCTCCGTTTCTGGCCACATGTGCCTCTCCTGAGAGTAGCACACAACCTGGCACTTGGCTTCCATTAGGGAGAGCAAGGAGTGTGCAGAAGATGGAAGCTACAGTGTCTTTGTAACCTCATCTCAGAGGTGACCTCTTTATAGCCCATTGGTTAGAGGTAGGTCACTGTGCACAGCCCGCACTGAAGGGGAGGGGCTGTGCAAGGCTGTGAATTCCAGGAGGTGGAGTCAGAGGGGCCTGCCCACCAGGAGTTGTAAGGACTGAGAGTGGAAGTGGTTTTTTAAAGTGTCTCAGATGCTCAGAATTAGCTCCTACCGTCATCCCTATCCCTGGTTTAAGACCTGCTTTTCTTAAGGATAATCTATAGGGTTGAGGGGAGTATGTTAAGATGGGGAGGGGGGTGTCGTCTCCTCGCACGATCTAATGTCCATTCACTGTCTTCTTACACTGAAGCCTTGAAGTATCTGTTGGCTGGTCTGTTAGACCCATGACTCCTCGCCCTGTGTCTGCTGGGTGTGGCATGTCTAGCGTAATTTGAGAGGGAAATGGGTGTTTGGCCGATGAAAATGTCCAGTGTGTGTTTCCATGGGTTAGGGAGCTATTCTGGGGAACGCCCGGGAGCTCTCTGGGAGCCTGCAGGTTGGAACAGAGCAGCCCTCCCAGGCTACCCCTTTTTCTGTCTGAATGCCACCACCTCTGGAGTCGAGGAGGTCTGCCTGGCACAGCCACTGGGGAAGGGACACTCCAGTGGGTTGAGCTGGGTGCCAGACATTGCCATAGCCCTCGGAAATGAGTAAGAAAAAAATCTAAAGCAGAAACCTCCCCCTAGAACAAGCTGAGCTTTGTGCAGAACAGGCTTCAAATATGAAAAGACCATTGTTCCCGGATGGCTTTTTAATTAATGCGCCCCACTCACACCCATCAGCTCGCCAAGAAGAGCCGCCTCCTTCCTTCCTCTCTCTGCGTGCTTGTCCCCTGCTCCTCTCCCCAGGACCTTGGGGACAGGTTGAGGGACCCTCGGGAGTGGGAGGATGTAAAGAGCAGTGTTGACAGAGAGCGTTCCCCTTTTTCCTTCTGCCTGGCGTACATAGAGGGGGAGCCCTCCACCTGTTGGAGAGCAGCCCTCTGCATTTCCAGGTTCAGGAGCCAGGCCTATCCCCTGGGGGCTCCTGGAACAGGTCCCTGCCTCGGCCTGTTCCAGTCCTTCCTCCCAAGCTCCACGTGCACCTTCTCTTGCCTGAAGCCAGAGCAACGAGCCAGAAGTGAACTGTTTTCTGTGTGTTTCAGTTTTCCCCGGGTTATCCTGCTCTTAGAGCTGAGTCTGGATGGATGAGCTTGCAAAAAGTCTTTAGCTTTCTAGTAGTGCTTTCTAGATCAAACTGTCTACTCCTCTGGATAGGGCAGATGTAAATGGAGGGAAAGGGGCTGATTTGGGAGTTGCTGTGGGGGCAATGTGGCTGGTGGCTCCGTGCGACCCCCTCTTCCCCCCACCCCCACTCCTGCCCTGGCACTGGGAGGCCTGCTGTCCCGGACCTGACTTGCACTGTGCTGAGTATCCATGCAGGCTGGGGGCCCTGTCGGGGTGCAGCGCCCAGGACAGAGGCGTCATCTCTGAGCTATTGTACTTAAAGCAGCTCTGTGCCACTCCTTCACAGATCCGGACTGAACTTAGCAAGTTTTCTGGTTAACAGTTGCTGAGAACGTGGCCTCGACATTTTATCTCCTGTGGAAAATCTTCCTTCTGTTTACAGGCAATTCCCAAACCTGTGGATTTGTCCTGTGCCTATTTATTATGCCTTAGGATTCTGCAGACGTGACCTCAATTATTCTGCGTAATTTTGTATATATCGTGTCTACACATCTTGTGCGACCAGGGCAGAAATAATTCAGCGTGATCTTGAGTTAGAAGTGGGGTCTGTCCTGGTGGAGAACATATCACCAAGGAGCCATTGGTGTGGGCACCAAAGAGTTAAATACACATCGCTGGGAAGATGGTGCATTTTTCAAGTTACAGGGTTATGAGGATTTTAAGTTAAGAACCCCCCGGGGTTTGCTTGAATGGTGGACAAGCCCCGGAGAGAAGATCTGATTGACCAGATAAGTTGTACACGATTCCTTGAAAATCTGTTCACTCCAGCCCCAGCCAGCTTAACTTCTTGACATGTCACCGAAATGTAATTGTAAATGCCGTGGGAAAGAATCTTGAGTAGGGTTGAGTTCTGTGAAGTCTGTGAGTGGGAAAAACAAGCATGAATTATTACAGTGAGGCAAGATTAGAGTTCTGTTTTAGGTTCTCATCGGCAGAGGAAGGCAGTGCTTTTGAGATTCCTGAAATATGGTAGCCACCAGCCACGTGTGGCTACTGGGCACTTGAGATGTGGCCGGTCTGTGTTGAGCTGTGCTGTAAGTAAACACACACAGATTCACAAGGCTTATTAGTATGAGAACAAGGGGGGAGATAGCTTAATAGCATTCAGATGGATTGCACTGGAAATAATATTTTAGGCATACCGGTATTTAATAAGATATATATATAAACTCGTTTTTTTGGGCTGCACCGCACGGCATGCAAGATCTTAGTTCCCCGACCGGGGTCAAACCTGTGCCTCCTGCAGGGGAAGTGTTGAGTCTTAACCACCAGACTGCCAGGGAAGTCCCAAGATATATTTCAATTAATTTTACCTGTTTGTTTTTTCCCCTTTTCTAACATGGCTACTAGAAAATTTAAAATCATATATGTGGCTCCCATTTTAGATGAAGGATTTAGAGTAAGGATGGCTAACCAAGGGAGACCCAGAGATGGGCTGGTTTTGGTTCTTGATCAGTGAACTTTGGGGAAAGTCGAGGCTGGCTGCAGTTGGGAGCGCTGTGAATAATGCCACGTGAGACGACCTGTGTTTGCTTTTGGGGTGAACCCATCGTAGTCAGAAATTCGTTTAGATTGCATCCTCCTGGCTGTGGTTGGACTGTGAAGGGGTAAGACAGACACTGTGGCTGGGGGAACGAGTTGCCCCAAGTACCTGTGGAGGCCTGAGTGCTGTGAGATGCGCAGAGGCTGTGGGCCTTAACCGTGGCAGGCACTCGGGGAGGCGGGAGGGGGGATTACTCAAGAGCTGGAGCGGCCCTGCAGGGTACAGAGCTCTTGCTCAATGACGAGACCTTTAAGGGAAGACAGCTATTGCTCAAATGGACCTCTGGACCCTTTGAATCCAGTCGTTCCAGTTACACAGGCCCAGGGGCAAGACAGCACCGATTAATTCTTCGGCAGGGTTAAGATCTTACCCCACAGTCATGGCCGGGAGTCCCAGAGCAGTTCCACGTAGAGCGTGTTTGTGAAGTTGTGAGTTTATGTAAAGCAAAGCTAGATTCCTGTTGGTGATTTCCTTTCTCAGCATGGTTGGGGACAGTGTCTCTTGGAGCAGGGCCCAACGTTTCTCTTTCTGGAGCACCAAATCTTGTCTTCCTTCGTGGCGGGAGCCCTGGAGGCTTTCTCACTGACATGGAATGTCCAGCCTTGCTGTTGGCTTTTACCAGCCAAGGGGTCAAGGGTTCACCATACCAGTTGTCAGTAGTAATATCTAGAGGGCTAGCAAAACGAGATTGACCTTAAGCTGCTTTTAAGTTTGTCTTTCTTGTGATCCTGCATCCAGAGTACTGGTCAAACCAGTCTGTATCTGGCTGATTATTATCAACAAAGTAAACTTAACTCTGTGGCCAGAAACAGTTTCTAGCATCCGGCAGCTTAGAATTACCCGGTGAAGCTTCCACAGTGCCTGAGGTTTGCATTTCACGGAGGGCAGTGCCTCTAAATGTGAGAAGTTGGGGCCATTTCTGCACAGAGAGGGGGGACCCAAACCCCTACTACCCCTCTTGTAGACTCACAGCCAGTTCGGAGTCTTTCACAAGGTTGGTCTCTTTTCATAGAGGGTTGGCAGACCGTTGTTAGCATATTGGTGCTTGAGAATGAATGGGTAACCGTGTGGGCTGTCGATTCCAGCCCTTTATTGAGAATCTACGTTGTGCTGGCTGGTAGTCTGCACACGCTGGTTTACAGAAGGTAAAAAGCCACAGTTCCTGCTGGCCAGGAAACCATGCCGAGTTGGACTAATAATTATCCACGCAAATAATTATGTACATTTAAGGGCATAGGAGAAGCAGACGAACCTGTGACTAAATATGCATAGTGAAGAGGAAGGCAAGGATAACACAGTGCCTCTTGAACAGAAAATTGAGAAATTCCACAGCCTAAGGGCTTTGGTGTCCGGAATTAAATCAATATTTATTTGCTTTTTCAGTTTGCACTGTTCTCAGATGTGCCCATTGACCCTCTTAACAATCTTGGAGGTCGTTTGGTCAGACCAAGACATTCCTGGTATTTGCTGGTGAGCTGCCGAGGCCCCTGTGAAGTTGTGTGATTCGCCCGAGGTGGTGCAGTTCAGGAGTGGCAGGACTCCCCGTGGGGCTCGGGCTGACTCTTGTGTTTTTGCTGCACACCACGCTACATCCCTCACCTACAGTTTCTGCAGAAGCTTGGAGAGCTCTGAAGGCTGACTGGGAGCCTCAGTGTGTTGCACATGAGAGGATTTTGGGGGCTGGCCTTGGGGAGAAGAATATGACAGCTGTAGATGTGAGTGTGATTGGAGGGACAAAAAAGGTGTCCATCAAAGAGGTTTGTGCCAGCGGTTTAATTTCCTTTATTTCAGGACTGGAAGTTATTTAAATTACTTTATAGACTTCCTGTTTCCTTGCAAGAGCTCATTAAGGCCAGGCTGAACTGCGGCCTTGCTGTAATGGAGCGACTGGACCCGCAGTTCCCATTCCGTCCTCTAGGGCCCCCACGTTGGCGAGGCTGTGCTGAGGATGGAGGAGAGGCCGGGCAGCGCGACCGTTTTACTAGACATCCAGTTATGACTTGACATTGGTGGTCTTCCTCAAGGAAGAATTACCTGGTACTCTGGACTCTATAGACTACTTTCTGGACTTGTCCACTTCACTATTATGTTATGGAGAAGAAGCAGGCCCATCTCATCTGGCCATAGGACTGTGACCCTTGCCTACATTTTTGGTGATTAGATGCGGCGTTAGAAGCTGTGCGTGTGCAGTAGGGCTGAGGATTTCCCTGGTGATCAGGACCACGAGGCAGCGTAAGTGTGGATTACCTTAGCCTTCCCTCTGTTACGCGATGGGAAAGGGTCTCCGACAGGGATTGCAGAATTGCACTGCAGCTTCTGGACCCTGCTCAAAGGCAGCTCTTGAAGGGATGTGTATTTAACTAGATGATTTACCTTTAAACTTGTCAAGAAAATAATTTAAGGTGACCGGGAAGCACCCCTCCCCTTGCGCATCTGCAACTGTTCCATCATGGGGAAACCTGCCCCCGTGTTCAGGGCTGAGTTTGCGGGCAGAGTGCTAATTAGGAATAATTGCAGCAACAGACAGGTGTTAGGTGGGAGCATAAATGGTGTCAACATCTAGACGCTGTCGCCGGCTCCCCGTGTGGACCAGCTGTGATGCAGGGAACCGTGCTGCCTACCTCCGCCCACCCGGGGAAAGGTAGGGGAGGTGGAGATGGCATGGGCTGCCGTATCCAGGCCTTCTTTGACTCCGTGCATTTTATTCCTTGGTTGGAAGTTGTGTCCTGCACCATGTGTCCCTTTGGTACTCAAAACGAACTCCGTTTCGGCTGGTCCAGAAAGTCTTGGGGGAATCCCACACCTGGAAGTTGGGGAGGGGCATTGTTCCTTACTAACAGCCAGACAAGACTCTTTCTAAAGAGGGAAGTGATAGAGCCACTTAAATGTAACCCGAGTCAGACTTACGTGCCTAAGTGAATGCTGAGTCTTAAATATTCATTTACAATGTTAAGGTCTGTAATTTCTTCATAAAGGATTCTAAAATAATAAAGATGACCTGGTAGGCAAAATTCACTGGTATTTTCTAAAAGCTTTTGATAAGGTCCCTCATAAAAGATTAAGAGAGAACAAAACCACAGTGTGACGAAAAGTCCTTGTTGTGGATTAAAAAATGATTAAGTGATAGGGAACAGAAGATTTCTGGTGGAGACCCACTGCGTGGCCCGGGGAGAGGTTAATAGAGGGGTGTCTGAGTCTGTCGCTGGGGCCAGAGTTATTAAGTGTATTAATTGTTTGGAGAAGGAAACGGAGGGTGAATTGGTGCAGTCGGGTGGTGCTACCCTGGTTTTTGTCACCGGTTTCAACCCAGAGTCTATACTGCCTCAAATCTACGGGGGGGTGGGGTGGTGCAGGGACAGAGGAAATGAAGTTTGTGGAAGTCTGTGGTGTAACTTGGATTGGCAGAACATCTAGTCCACCCGGAAGACTAAATCAGCTGCAGTTACCCCTGAGCTCCTGAGGAAAGCGGTCCGGGAGTTATGGGCAGTAGTTCAGCGAAGTGGCTTTTTAGGTACAGAGCAGATAGAGGGGATGGGGATGGGGTGGGGTTGAAAAACAGTTTCCTCAGGAAGGACGAAACATACCCTTGTGCTGTTGGGTGTCTTACTGTCCTGCTGTATAGGAAGACGGGACACTTTTTCAGTCTTTCAGACCATATTATCTTTTGTGCAGTTGGTTTATTTTTAGAGTCACGATGAGGGCAGTTCGCTGTCCACGGACATGCTGCCTCTTGAGTTCTCGGTGGGGACTTTGCACGCTCCTCTGAAACACATTACATACATGTGTGGGCTGCTGGTGGGGGTGGCCTGTTGGGCGGGTCTGGTTGAGTTACCAGATCCTAGCAGATGATCATGCAGAACCCTTAGGGTAGGCTACTGGCCTGGCATCTTGAATTTGCTAAGTTCGAGGTGGGGCAGCTACGCTGTTTGGGGAGGGGAATGATTTTGAGTTGAGCAGGCCAGGGAGGGTGAGCTTGTGGGAGTGAGCGCACGCACGCACGCCAGCTGTGGAGCTGCCCTTGTGCGTCCTGCCTTTTTGCATTTCTTTCTGCTGCCTCTTTAAGGCTACTTGCTGTGTTCCTTCTGTGGCTGAAATGAAAGATTCTTGTGCAGGGCCATCTGCCTCCAGAGCTGGTGCTTTCCTGAATGGGGTCTTCCAGGCGGGCCATGGCTTTCTTTCTTCGCCCCTCTTCTTTATGTAGTGATTTCCTTTGGCAGCTGTCTGTCTCCTTACTCAGGTCCCACTTTTAATTAAAACCTGGAAAAGTGCTGGCCTCCCTCAGAAATGTTGCAGAGTTCCTCCTTTTGGCTGTGAGCAGATGCCTCTGTGTGGGTTGGGGTCCCCAGAAGCTCCCCACCCCATCCCCTGGGGGAGTTTTTGCAATCTTGGTCCAGCCTAGTTAGAAGCTGCAATTACTACTTGGTCGCTAATTACCCGGCCTCACATTAGATCAGTTTCCAGAGGGAGCTTGGAGCCTGTCAGCAAAGGTCAGCCTGAGGTCCTCTCACTAAACAGCCCTCTTGTGATAGCTGTACAAGGAAAAAGGCATTAAGGGGGAAGACTGGGGGCCAGCTCCAGGCTGCAGGGTCCTTGCTGGGGGGATGGGAGAGGGAGAAGAGCCATGGCTGACTAAAGGGGTCACGGAGGCTGATAACCCTTCTCATAACCTTCCTCAGAGAGCCTGGAGGAAGGTGCAGCCCTTTCATTGAGAGGCTGTGCTTCAGGGAGGACGAGGTAGATACACAGCGGAAACCAGGACGTGCCCGCTGCTGACTTTTAATGCTTGACTCTATTAGATCACTTCAGCCACAGCCTCTGAGAGGGGAGGTAGGGCCTGGGAACTCCCCAAATGTGGGGTGTCCTTTTTGTTACGTCTTTTTCCCTCCTGTATTATATTATTTGCTTGAAATTTTTCTGTTCATGGATTCCCCTATTAAAACCATAAATCCCTGCTCTAGCGTCATCCCAAGCAGTGACATCAGAGGAATCACAGGTTTGGGCTAGTCGTATTGGCTCAAACCTTAAATAGGTAATGATTTGAATTTAAAATGTTCACCCACACATCACCTAGCCTATGGACAGTGGTGCCTGTAGGACACGCTAGAAAATAATGGTGTAAAAGACACCAGTCCGGAAGTGTGAGTGCCAGTTTTCCTGGTCAGCATTGCTCTCATGAGATGTGAGACTAGTCTCCCTGCTTCTCTGAGCCTTAAAAATGAGGATGCGGTCTCCATTAGATTTTATGCACACTCTCTCTCCGTATGTGTATGTGTGTATAAAGATTAATAACTAACACGTATTAAGCATTTTCTGTGCTAAATATTTCAGTGTCTTATTAACACTTACAACCATATGGGGCACATATGATCTCTACACCCATTATAGACATGATGAACCCAAAGTAGGCTAAGAATTTGCAGCTTTTCAATGGCCTCTGTGCTGGAATGCCAGCCCAGGGCATATGCTTGTAGCCTGTTCTATACTATACTGTACTATACCATACTATACTACACTATACTATGTGTAGGGTTTTGTTTTGTTTTTTGTCGTTGACCCACTTCAAGGTGTTAGTTTAGAGCCTCTCTGATAGCCGCTTGTGGGGCATGTTAGATAAAAATCGTTTGAAGTGAGACGTGGAAAGAATAGTGCTCAGCTCCTCATGGGTGGATCTTTCTAAATTGCCTCAGCAGCTGCGGCACAGTCCTGAGTGCTCAGTTCCAGTCGTTCATTCAGCCCTTCCCTGGTTGGGACAGGCCTGGACTTCACTGTAGCTCCCCCGCTTCAAATCAGGGCCAGATCAGTACGCAGTCAGTGGGGGACCGGCAGGCAGGGATATGGTGCATTATGTTGATAAAGGGCTTGCAGCCTGGGCCCTGGGCTTCGGAGCAGTTTCAGAACTCCGTGTTCAGTCTCACTGCAGGTACAAGGCGTTGCCCCAGCATCAGAGGCTCTGGCACTGCCAGGACCCAGGAGGACACTGTGCCATCCTGACCCTCCCAAATAGTCGAAGGATGGTGGGTGCTGGGAGGTGTCACATGGGCCCCTCCATCACCTGGCATGGCAGCACTGCCCCCCCCCCCCCCATGGCCCCTCCCTCCACGCACTATTGTGGTCAGAGCTGTGTGCCCCTCTTTGGATTGGCTGAGTATGAAATGAGCCCCCAGCACATTCTGATTTGTATAACAAATGCGCAGAAACGAAAAGCACCCTCCGGGGTATTTTGTAAGTTAGGAGAGTTCGGCTGGGGGTGGGAAGGGGGTTACTGAATGAGCTCTGGAAGCTCTGGCAGCAGAAAGTTGGGAGGTAGAACCGGGCCTTCGCTTCGTGATTCCTCTTCCTTTCCAGAGCCCAGGGAGCCCCGGGCCTGCGTGTGAAACATGCCTTACAAAACCATTTTACCGAACTCCCACCCCCGGGTGCTGACTAACACCGCTTCCCCTCATATAACTTCTCATTCGTATAATTAACATATAATTTGATACCTGGAAATTCATGCTGGGTGGAGCTGGAAAGGATTACTCAGCTTTTAGCAATTCAGACTCTTGGCTTATAGGGTGCCGTGTGCTGCGTCCTGGTTCTCCTGTTACTGCTAACTTGTTTTGCCAGTATCCTTGCTACTTATTTCTTCCTTCTGTCCTGTGAAGATGAGGGAAAGTGATGATATAGTATTTTTTTTTTTTTTAAATCATTTTAACAACTGAAGGGTTGTGGACTGCCTGCCTTTCTAGTAAACGTGTTCTTAACTTTCTTCTTCCATGGGCTGGTGGAACGCAGTGGTGCTATAGTTTATTTCACTTCCTGTCTCTTCATCAAGGCAGTGCCATCAGTGTTAAAAAATGCAGTAAGTAATTATCAGGGAAGAATCAGGATGAAACATTAGGATGATTTTGCAATTTAAATTTAGAGTGTATGTTGATGTTTATAAGTTTTGTTGGAAAAATTACTTATTGTGTTGACACATGTATTCATGTGGGGGGAACACAGTTCTTAATATATATGATACCTGCCTATTGAAAGATAAACAGGCTGGGTGAACTCTCACCCAGAGCTGAGAATCAGCATAGCTGAAAGCCAATCAGGATATCTTGAAAATAATCTAAATATTCACATGCTTTGAAAGAGGACATTTAGCGCAGTACAGATAGAAAATCGTATCTGATGTGAACTCAGATGAAGGAAAAGAGTGAATCCCTTAGACATCGGTAGTCACAGCTTTCTGATCCATTGGGTCAAGAAGGATCCAGAGTCCTGGTCCCAGGTGAGCATGCCGTAGTCAGTGAGCTACAGGGGAGGTAGGAGTGGGGAGAGTAGGCTGGAGGCTGGCCATTTGTTCCCCACCACGGATTGTGCTTGTAAGCCTCTCAGGGTTTGCGAACTTGACTTTGGAAAGCTTCTAAATTTGTTCCTAGTAGGTTGATTTATTTTGTTGAGGTCAAATTAGAGCTAATGGCCCTAATGGTTTACAATGCTCCTAAATGGTTCTTAGCACTTAGGCGGGCTTGGCTGGCCATTGTGGGCGGGTTTCCAAGTGTGGACCATATCATTCCGAGGGTATGTTTTTTGTTGAAGTTATTGTTGAGAGTACAACTTATATGTGTGAATGAGGTTAAACGGTAACAGCAGAATTAGTCACACTTAATATTCAGCTTTCTCTTGGTATCAAATCCAGGGATGTGTCTGTGAACACGGGCCCCGTGGGCATATGGTGCGTGAGCAGGGCATCCAGCTGGGAGTTTAGTAGTTGATGGTTGTTTGTCCTCCGCCACTTTGCCTAGGAGTGTATTGTTCACGGAACGCAGTAACAGGGAAGCCTCAGATTTCCTCCTGCCGTTCCTGGTTGCCAGGTAGTTCCTGTAAGAGCGGGTAACCAGGTTAAACTAATCTCGGTGTGTCCCTTCCAGCCATGCTGTGCTATCTGTGAGTTCATGGCAAGGTCTTTGGCAAGGGGATTATACTCTGCATAAAACTGGCTCCAGTCTCCTTATTTCTGTGTGATTGTGAGTAGGGCGGAGCAGACAGGTGTCTACAAAGGAGCTGCATGTCTCTACTGGCCCACAGAGTTAGACCGTGCATGTGTGCATGCCATAGGCAGGCTCGGTGGGCAGTGATCTCCCAGGGCTGCGGGGGGCAGCTGACTCGGGAGAGGATCTGGAGGGTCAGGACTTCGGTCCCTAAGCTGAGGTTGTGGTGCAGGGTCAAGACAAGAGCGTTGGTTAACGATTTCTCCATGCTTTGGTTGAAAAGAAAGAAGCTGCCTCCAAATCATCTTTCTTTGGCTCGTCAGCTCTGAGAGTAGTGCCCCTAAGTTGCAAACGTGGTTTTGAAGGCCAAGTCCAGTTGAATTCTGTTATGGGTAAAATTCTGCTGGTCACTACGGACTGAGCCACCGCTCTTGAGGGTTGAGTGAGGAATGGGGGCTTTGCCTTCTCATTGCTAATGGAACGGCTACTGGCTTCTTCTCAAAACTTGAGTTCCTTTTCTTCTTCTTGAACACTCTGAAAACACACTTTTGTATCTTTTCAAGCTTTGCATCCTGAAGCGACCATACTTATTCTCCGGAGCCAGTGAATTTTCCCTGAAACAGTTCGAAGAGCATGAATGCACCCTGTGAGATGCTTACTTCTGTTGAGAAACATTTCCACATTCATCCAGTTCATCTTAAAAATACTATCACAGACATCATTCACAGTGCCATTAATCCAGAGACTTGGGTCTCAAGGCACATGGCTGTGTTTATAAACCAAGGAGTTAATTGGGCTGTTAATAAAATGAAGCTGTTGCGTTGGACGTAATAGAATTCGAGACATGAGTCCAGTGTAGCAGCCAGAGTCGCCCGTGAATTGTGTCTGCAGAAATGCATTCTAGAATCAGCATTTGACCGTGTTCAGTTAGTTCCATGGCCACCAAGTTCTCCAGAGAAGTTTTAATTACAAACCAAGGTGATGTGGTTTCTTAAATGTGCTGTAACAAATGGATGTTAGCTCAAGTAGCCCTGAGCAGCCCCCTCCGTCAATAAAACCCCATAATTATCACGTGGCGGGCTCTGAGGAGGAAATCTTAACGCCCTGAGTGTCTAGTCGGCTGTGCTTCCGGCCTCCCTTTCCTGAAGTTGGGGGCAGGGCAAGAGTGTGGAAGGTGAGCCCTTTCCTCAGAGGCCGCTGAGAGTCATGACACACCCGGGACAGGCCCTGGTGCTGTCCCAGGGAAGAACATGTTCATAGCCCTGGGGGCGAGGTCTGCTTTTTGGTGGTGGGCCAGGGGTGAGATTTTGGGGGAGGAAGGGTGGTTGAAATGGAAGACCTTGAAATGGCAAATCTTTATTAGTTTTGTAAACAGCTTTAGGAAGCACTGGGAGCATCTTGCAGGGACCCTGCAATTATCATAATAAACAGTTTTATCATCTGCTTGGCAATCAATATTGTGGCTTATGCTGCTTTAGTATCTCAGTGGTATTGATTACCTTAACAACTGTGCTGCGGTCAGCTTCCATTAACCCCTGCTCTGCTGGCAGGGCCTGTGCCTTCCCTGGTTGGATGGAAGACTGCTCAGGTCCCAGCCCAGACAAGTGCCAGCCAGAGAGTCACACACAAGGTGCCCAACAGAAGGAAGCGTTTTTAAACAGGGAAGCTAAATGCAACTTTTTAAAGGCATCTTGTGTGTGTGTGTGTGTGTGTGTGAAGACAGCGTATAAAACAATGATAGCGGTGAGGTTTCAGCTGTGACTCGGGAATTTGAATGTTAAGGGCAAACATCCTGGTTCTTCCCTGCCTTGGCTCTGCCCAGTGGTCCTCTCCACCCCACCCCACCCTCCCCATGTTGGAACTGAGGACTGCAGTGCTGACGCCCTTATGTAACGGGCATTCCTGGGACGCGTTGAGCATTTTGCTTTGCAATCCACGTTGTACTTTTAGAGAGAAACCACTTAACTTGGGGGCATCTAGTTCTAGGATTCAGGTTCCTCTGGGCTAGTGAGTGTCTGAAGTGACATGGTCAATCATAAGATGACAGAAAGCTGGAGATGGATTTTGGTGCCACTTTAGGTTATATCACTCTCACTGGCTGTCCCCTGTCTCTGGTCTGGTTCCTGTTTACAACACCCTTTTCTCTGGATGAAACAAAGGCACCAAGGATACTTAGCTCTAGAGAGCAACTGGGATGGAGTTCCCAGACCCAGCGGGTAGTTAAGGATTAGGTCGTGGTAAGTGACAGTCATCCAGAAACTTTCAGGACAAGATCTTGCTAGCAGCAGTGGGGGTGATGGTGGTGTGTGTGTGTGTGTTGACTTTTTATGTTGCTTTTATGCTGCTCTATTTTGTTTTGTTTTAAATGAGAAATATGTATACATGTGTACACGTGTGTGTGTGTGTGTGTGTGTATGTATGTATTCATCTATAAAATGAGTATAAATGAAGTTGGGTGGGTGAGGTTGCACACCATATTCAGCACCTTAACCTCTTTAGGCCAGTTTTAGTGCAAACTGTCATGGGGGTCTTTTTAAAATAATTATTTATTTATTCATTTATTTATTGGCTGCGTTGGGTCTTTGTTGCTGCGCATGGGCTTTCTCTAGTTGCGGTGAGTGGGGGCTAGTCCTCATTGCGGTGCGCAGGCTTCTCATTGCAGTGGCTTCTCTTGTTGCGGAGCACAGGCTCTAGGCGTGAGGGCTTCAGTAGTTGCAGCACGTGGGCTCAGTAGTTGTGGCTTGCGGGCTCTAGAGCGCAGGCTCAGTCGTTGTGGTGCATGGGCTTTGTTGTTCTGCGGCATGTGGGATCTTCCCGGAGCAGAGATCGAACTCGTGTCCCCTGCATTGGCAGGCGGATTCTTAACCACTGCGCCACCAGGGAAGTCCCCATAGGGGTCTTTATCATTATAGACCACACATAGGTGCTGTTCAGCCTGAGTGACATTGACCTCTAGTGAGAAGCCAGCTACTACATCTAGGAATCAGTTTTTAAAGTTGGTGAGTTTCATGGAGTTGTTGGGGAGTGCAGGAAGAGGAGGAGGTGGCAATAGTTGGGCTAGGGGGAGGGTGAACTGCTTTGGCAGCTGTCACCTTCCTGCCCTTCTTGCCAGGCTGTTGCCTCTGGCTTCCTTATTCCTCATGGCTGCCCAGGAGGATCCAGGAATGGAAATTTATAACATGGGGAAGAGGCCAGTTGGTATGCGATGAAGGCAAGGGCTGTGGACTGAGCTTGGAGAAATGTAGGTAGGTACAGGCAAGGGGGTTGCAGGTGTATGGGATTCCAGGTCATGGGACTCAAGTCCCAAGCAGATAAGGGTCCATATAAGAGATGGTGAGGAAGCCAGGCCATAAAGTCTGGGTAGCAAGATGTAGGGCTGTAGGCTCTGTCTGGTGAGGCCCAGGGTAGCAATAGCAGACGTGACTGTAGTATCCAGCCACAGGCTTGACGATCAGGGCTGAGCCCACAGATGGCAGTGAGTAGACAGACCTGTGTAGGTGAGGGAACGGCCCCAGGGAGTAATGGTGAGACGTTGGTGGGCGTGGTCCTCTAGATGCGGTTGGAGAGTCTACCCAGGGCCATAGCCTAAGCAGGCGTTCCCTTCTGACCCCACTCTGTCAGGTCACCCTCTCTCTGACTGGGATGTCAAGGGATGCCCATCACGGTCTTGTATTCTGGATCCACCCACGTCTGTCCTCAATGTCCCTTTGTCACTTTGGTTCCAAAAGTTGGAAAGTTTTACTTTAAGCATAATGTTCTTCCTAAAATGTTGGTTAGATCAGTCAGTTAGGCTTAGAGGGTAGGCAGCGGTTAAGTTGACCAAAGTTCCATTACTTTCCATCATGATAGGGATTGTAGCTCAAAAGGCTTCCACCGTGATGGCAGAGGGTAGACCAGATGGCCCTTACCTGTAGAATAAGCAACATTCATGATGGGGATGAAACCCCCATATTTAGTTTTATGTAGATTTGTGCACTTTGGATTAAAATGCAGTACTACTGTGGCCCAAATCACCCTTTGCGTTACCCCACTGGTTTTAACTTGAACTCTGTGTTGATACTAGCTCTTCTGAGTTTGACCTCATTCACAAGGAGCCTCCTAGATGTTGACAGCTTTGCTCTTTTCACAAATAGGTTTTTGAGCCATGTGGTCAGACTTTCGGGCAGTAGTATTGTCCATGTGGTAGAGGATGTTTTAGAGGGAGACACATTCTGTGTAAAATTTTAAGACTTAATGTCTTGCATCAAAGTTCTTGGCTGTGTGGAGCAACACGGTATTTGGTGTTATTTATAACTCTGCTTTTTAGGTGTGAGCAGTGCAGTGAAATATCTTTTTTTGGGTCTTTGGTATACTCAGATTTTTTTCTTATTTAAAAGATGAAATGTGAACTTTGAAGGGTTTGGAAAGATGATTCTTTTTCAGGAAGTGATGTCTTCATAGAGAAAAGAACACTGGAGTAGAAACTGGAGAATGGGTCCTGGTTCCTGATTTG
Organism: Hippopotamus amphibius kiboko; assembly: GCF_030028045.1. Classification (NCBI taxonomy): domain Eukaryota; kingdom Metazoa; phylum Chordata; class Mammalia; order Artiodactyla; family Hippopotamidae; genus Hippopotamus; species Hippopotamus amphibius. Next base: position 15,757,975 of record NC_080201.1, on the reverse strand, counting down.
CTGCTAACCAGCTGGTGACTTTGGGAAAGAATGACTCATAGTAGTCACTCTAATGTTTTAGAAACTTTTTAAACCTATCAAGTCTGAATTATAGTTCCTATTCTCTCTACTTAACAAGACAAGGTTGTTGGTGGCCAAATGAGAAATGAATATAAGAGTGTTTGAAAATGTATAAACCACCGTATAAATCGAAGGAGCATTGTTGTCTGTTCCTGGGGAAGTTGGTACTGGGTGTGACTGTTTTCTTGGTCAAATACTAATGCTACTGTGAAAAAGTTATTTGCAAAGAGTATTTCCCAGGAAGCGGCAGGATGGTGATGGGCAGGTGTGAGCCCACATATGGCAAGAAGCCCGCTTATCGTTGGGTCATCCTACTTGAAGCACAAGAGGACCAGCCCAGTGGGAACCAGTTCAGTTCAGACTTTACAGAGCAATTAAGGTGACTTATAAAACATTCATACTGAGATGAAAAACAGTGAGCTCAAAAACAATGGTTGGTAAACATTGCCTTCTTTTGTAAATTCACTGGAAGTGTTTAAAATTATTTTGTAACCCACTAAATCCACCAGTGGAGGCTTTTCACTTATCAATGGATGTGTTTTCCTTAATCAGAGTTTGACTCCATGCTCTAAATCAAGCTCTTACATGATCTTAGGTTGTTACATGGGGCCCATTTTTGCTCAGTAATGATAGTGATAGTTGCCATGTGTGAACCTGTCAGGGACTGTGCCCAGAGCGTGATGCATGTTACCTCTTCCTGTATTAGTGACAGGGTGGTGCCCCGTACCTTCTAAGGGTAGGAGTAAGGGTGGGGTCAGCAAATGGTGAGTTTTGAACAAGATTTACAGGCATCTGGGGCCTAAGGTACTTCTTTGGAGTCCTTTAGCGCTTCTAAAGAAAGAAGAATCCATATTTCCTTGAAAAAAGGCTTAGCTTGCCATGAATATGTCAACTCAAGGCTGAGAAGCTTGGCTCTGGCCAGTGCTGTTCTTTTTTCAGAAGATACTCCTGAACCTGGTAAAGACAGAGCTTTCTTCTGTAAAAGAAAAAAAAATGTGTTCTATGTAAAAAAGAAAATAATATGATGAACCCCATCACCTAGCCTGGACAACAATTCACTTTTTGTTGGATTTGTTTAATCTTTTTGTTCATTGGCTTTGATTTTAGAGCTAATCGAAGATATGATGCTTCATCATTTTCTTAGGTGATAATAATATGTCGACATTAACACCTTCTTAACACCATCAGATCCCAAATTGCTATTCAGACTTATCTGATTGTTCCCAGAATGAGGCAGTTCATTTTTTAGAATGGGCATCCAAATGAGGTCTACCTAGTACATTTCGTTGTTTGGTTCTTAGGTCTCTTAATGTAGATCCGCCTCCTTGCCTCCACATGTGTCCCCCCAGCCAGCACATGGATTTTGAAGGATGATGGGGAGTAGCTATGTGAGGTAGAAGGGCACTGTCAGTGTGGTGTGAAATTACCCAGGTCCTCTTTCCAGCCCTGCCATTGACCAGCTATCTGACCTTGGACAAACCACCAACACCCTCTGGGGTCATGATTCTAGTCCATCAAAGGAGGCAGTGAGACTGAATGGCCTCAAACTCAAGCCTTCTTATTATGACCTCCTCGAAGGTACTGCTTGCTACCTAATCCTTATCCCAACTTTTGTAATTGAGAAATTATTGGTGCTAAATAATCCTGAGCGATTGGCTTGTTCTTTTTCTCTTGGACATTGTGAATAGTGTACTTTAAACAGGGTTATTATGTTTTCCTTCTGGACTTTCGGAAAGCTTAGAGCCAGATTTATGCCTCCAGGTGTTGGTTGTTCTTGTATGAGTCTTAAGTCTCATTTTTGGCTCACATTTTCCCTCCACGGTTGTTTATTCTTTCTTCTTTTGCCCTGGCCTCAATTTGTGCTATCCTGTTGTGTATTCCTGTAAGCAGTGTGAATAAATGACCACGTGCTGGGTGTTCTCATGTGACTCTGACCTCATCTGCAAGCTCATTCACCCAGGGTCCCTGTCTCGATGTGTTCTCTGTTCTGTTGTGCCACAGATTAGGTGCTCAACAAAAATGTACTGATAGATTTTGATTTGACGTATAGTCATCATTTATGCATTTCCAATTTTTTTTTTCCATTTTAGTGGTGAAGAGTTGTTTGGAACAGTATTAATTCTGTGAGTGTAGCCTGGTCCTTCTCTGATTCACGTTTCATATGGCAAAACAGCCAAAGGAGGTCTGGTGAGCCACCTCGCTGATGGGTTTTTTGTTTTTTTTTTTTGGTAGAACTTGTCTTTTTGAGTAGCTCCTCGCTGTTTTTTCCCCTAGGCCTTTGGTGAGTGAAACGATATTTGCTGGGCAAACAGTTGGGGGACGGGGTCTTAACTGCTAAAACAGTTGCCATTCTATGCATTCTGAAGAGTCCACCTCTGGTTCCAGCCTTGGACACAAGGAGCGCTGTTGTTGAGATGTGTAGGGTGATGGAGGTGGATGTATCAGTCAGTCATCTGCTGTACCTGGATCAAAGCAGACTAGGCAGTCAGACATGCTTTATGCTAAGACTCACGCGTGAGTGAGCGAGTCCTCGCGTCAGCTCTCACGCAGCCTGCCTTTGCTGTCTGGGAGGCAGTGCTAACTCTCAGGAAGGCACTGGTCCCAACTGGCTATCTCCCTTACCTCTCAGGACCTCTGCTTCCTTGACTGTCCAGGAGAGAGAAGGATGTCTCTCCTGCAGCGTTAGAGGAGGATCTGAGTCTGTGCTCGTTGAGCCCCGGTATACAGTAGGCGCTCAATAAAGACATGGTAGGTGCCCTCAGGAGCATCTCTGAGTGGTTGGGAGACGTATTTACAACCATTCCTAGTGGCCTCCTCTTTTCTCGTTTGTGGCACTTGGAAAGGGATCCTTTAAAGCATTGGTTTTGAGGGTCTGTGGGGCGTGGTTTTGAGGACTCCTGTTGTGGATCCCTGGGTGACTTCTCTCTCATCCGCAGAGAACTGAGGTGCCCTTGTTGGTTGAAGGAGTCCTGCTGATGTTCCTCTCCCAGCCAGACACCCTCCCAGGCCAGCAGCGAGGTCTTGATCCTTTCACCCTCCTGTTGAGGTGCATCTGAGCCTCTGCTGCGTGCAGACTTAGTTCAGAGGAAGATGAGACCCCTGGGGGGTCCTGGGTGTGGCGAGGAAGTTGAGGCTCATGGCTTGCAAGTTTTCTTCTAATGGAATTTCCCATCACTTACTGCCCTGCTGATTTCTGATCAATGAAAATGAAATTGCATCACCTCCTCAGAGGCTCCACGTATGCCTGCTGCTTCCCGCTGTGTCAGTTCCGGTAAAATAATCTCATCAGGCGTGCGAGAGGGTAATAGGAAATAAAAATAAAAACCTACAATTAGCAAGAGGGCTTGCAGCTGAGTAACACTTTCCATCCCAGAGGCAGAAAGGCTGGGGAGTGAATGCTTAGGAAAGATTCCCTTCAAAAGAAAAAGAAGAAAGAAAAGAATAGAAGATTCCCTTTTTCCTCTCCCTTCTTTTTCCTTTCTTGCCCTGAGCTCTTTCTCCCCCACCCTTTGTGTGTAGATGGTTTAAAATTGTGTGCAGGTTTTTCCTGCTGTCCGTGTGAGGTCAGTAGAATTGCTGTGTGATAGGCACACACAAGGGTGGTTTTCGCTTTTTTCTCTCCCCAGTGCCCCGGTCCCCCCTGACAGACACCAAGTGAATTACAGAAATTTCAGCTTCTGCCGCTGACCTGTGACAGGAAACCAGATGGTTGGGGGTGGGGTGGGGGGGGGTGGACCACTTGAAGCCAAGTTAAGGTTGGTGAATAGGCTTCTCAGAGCTGGTTCATTTTAATTCCTAGACTTCATGCTTCAATTATCAGTCCATTAAGAACCAGGCTCCCCCCTCTGTGTTATTCCCCGAAACTCCCAGGACCATGTTGTGACCATGAGGAGGTTCTGTTGAAGAGCATTGTTTGGTCACGTGGAAGCTGGAGCGTGGGGACAGCCCTGCCCAGTGCCTCCGGATAAGACGTGGGGAGGGTGGACTGCCTCCCAGACGTTCTGCTGCTGCTGCGTGTGTGCAGAGCCTCTCAGGTCGCTGGCTCCAGCCTAAAGAGGAACCGAGGCTGGAGAAACAGGGTGGAGGATGCACAGGGCAGGTGAGGATGAGAGAGAACCTGTTGGATCCCCTGAGGGGAGCCAGTAGAAATGAAATCGTATCATCTCTTGTCAATTCGACAACGTCCAAGGAGAAGATGTGCTTACCTGAAGGCCGGTTCAGTGGTTCTGGCAGTTTTTCATACGTTATTTGGGGGACAGCACGCTTTCCTCCTGGGTCATCAGGAAATTGTCCATCTCAAACATCCCTAAGGTTCCTTTAACCACTGACTCCCGTGCAGGTTGAGGGTGAGACCCTTGAGAGGGATGAGCACGGCTGGGGGTCGTGGTAGGGGTGGACCCAGGTCTGGGGGGCTTTGGTGTCCCCAGCACATAGGCACTCAGGGCAGTTGCACAACTTGCCAAACCATACGTTGCAAGAGTCGAGCCATGTTTTTAAATGCGGTGGATGTCAGAGGTCATCACTGGCCACATCTGCTTAATAAAAGGACAGATGCTGGCCTTAGAGCAGGAAGGCTCTGGGATGCGGGCAGTGGTAACCTGGATAACTGTGTTGATACCCTGAATCCAGCAGCACGTGAAGTTCTCTGTCTCTCCCTGCTCGCGCTCTGCCTGGAGGGTCACCGCCATCCATTTTGCATATCTGGCCTCTAATGAGGGTAAGCTAGTAGGAGTCTGTATTGATGGGAGGGATGCTGTGTATATTGTAGGCACTCAATAAATGTGTTGTGTGAATGAATAAAAATCATTAGAGCAGCCAGTGAATTTTGGGCCAAGCATGACTCACAGGAGTTTAAAGCTAAGACCGAGGGGGTCAGAACTCCAGTCGCCTCTTTATTATTGTGGCCTAAGAACCTGGCCCTGTTAACGGGCCAGGTTGGATCCCCCAGTCTCAGTGTGGCTTCACACTGGGGTCTTTCAGAGCTGCGGGAACAGTTTCTACCAACTTGCTCTTGCTCTGGCGCTGTCCAGGGTTAGGGCTGCTGGCTGGAAGTTTTGGTGGGACGAGCTGAGCTCTAGGGGTGAGAGGAGAGAGGGTGCCGCTTCAGAAGCCGAGGTTCTTGATGTTAACATGCATTTTTCATGTGTTTGTGTGTTTGCACAGATAGGTTTCTCTTCTCTCATCTTAGACACTTAGCACAGGGTCTTGATCTACATTGATCACTTTTTATTACTTGAACTGGCAATTCCCCCCCAGGGATCAGCCCTAACCAGGGTATTCAGGAAGCCATTAAGGAAAAATATGTAACCACACTCATTCCCAAGCTCAATGGTTCAGTCTTAGCAGTGCCTTGGATAGGAGACTTTCAAGCATAATTAATCCAAGTCCTATTTAACATGGCCTTAGTGGTTCTTCACAGCAGCTGTTGACCCAAAAGCAGCATTTGGAGCAGCAAGAGGAGAAAGACCACCTGGGTCCTTTGTGCTGAGTTTGTGAGGATGTCATTGTTACCCACAGTCACTTGGTTCTTCTGGTGGCTTCTGGAGGGTTAAGGAAGTGCGAACTCTCAGATTCTTACACTTGAAGAAGAAATTTTCCTTTGTTGTTTTGCCTGATTCCCAGGGCCACTCTTTGAAGTGGCCAGTGGTAAATATGTCTCAATCTGTTTTTCTTGATTAAAAGTATCGGTGCAAATAATTGGCTTCCTGATTACCATGTGGGAGGGAGAAGGGGCTGTGAGGAGCAGGAGACATAATAGTTAAGTTCCACTACCCCCACCCTGCAACCACCACACCCACCCATCACCCAACACCTAGTTGGGTTTTAAGCTTTGGAATTTGGAAGTCCTTCAAGCACACCCAGAGGGCGAACAGGATCTGTACCCTCTTTAATCCATCTTGAAGTCCTCCAAGATCACCATGACTTCTGTTCCACTTTACCATAAGGAAGGGAATTGAAATGAAAAATAACTCCTTAGGCCTCTAGGATTTAAAGACGACCCAGTAGGAAATGTGCGTCTCAAACCTTTGGTTGAGTAAAAGGAAGCTGTCGAGGAGGAAATTCTGTGATGGGATTGCCGTCTGCAGTGTGCTTTCCGCATGGGGAGTTGGGGGGGAGGCTGGCTACACACCGCCTGGAGGATGTCAACCAAGGTGCCCCCTTGCTGAGGCCTGGGGAGGACCCCGTGCATTTGTTTTCCCTCCCCTCTTGGTGCCCGTGCCAGTGGCTGGGCCGCACAGCCTCCACTCCTGCTTTATTTAGTGGTACCTCTTGCTCCCTGCTGCTTGAAAAGCTGTTTATGCGAACGAGCCAGGGAAGATCTGAGGACCTCGCTGTGCCTGCACTGGTGAGAGGCCCTGTGTGTGTGTGTGTTGCCCCATTAATGAGCCTTCGAAGGGCAACCCTTGTTTGTTTTGTCATGATGCCAACTCCGGAGCCTCGTGCCAGAGCGTGCTGCCGATGGCGAGCCCGCCATGTGGCTTTCTTCCTGCTGAGCGGAAAACACACTCCTTTTTCAGAGAGTCATGTTGGAGATGAGCGTTAAGGGAGACTTTCCTTCCGTAAGGCCGCCTCTCACCTCACCCTTCCCAGGCTTCCCGCTCATCCCTGAACAACAGGTGGCAGATTTAGCAGAGAGCAGGAGTTCCTCTGTCCAGGAAGGTTGCGTGGGGCTTCCCAGGTGTGCTGCAGGACCAGAGAAAAGCAGCTAATAGATGATTCATTTGTTCTCACATAGATCAGATCCGTGTAAAAGAAAGCTTAAGGTCCATGGCTGCTTCTACCTGCATTCCAGAAACAGAAAGTGTGAACAAAGAATCTGCCCAGCTCAGTGTCTCAAGGTCTGTGCAGCCTCGGACCCCCCCCCCCCCCCCCGCAGTGTCTCCTGCTATTCAAATTAAATGTTCTGCTGACCACGAACTACTTCATTCGAACCTCTTATGCTAGTGAGCATACCTTGGATAGCTCTTTCCATGAGGCAGAAACCTTGTGTGTAGTTCATACCTGATTTCCCTCACTCTCCCCGCAAAACCCAGAATGACGTTTAGGGATTTGCTTGGCTTCCTGGATTTCCGTTTCACTGACCATCTATTTAGGATGGCTGGAACGAGGGCTGCCTCTGTAGACGTCACACCTTCTGGATGTCTGGAATAGGAAATCACAAAACAGCAAAATACTCAGGTGTCATACCTGAGCCCCAGAATTAGGATGAGTGGGTCTTTGGTGATCAGTTATATGTTGTGTTGTGATCAGCACGCTCCCACTGCTGTTATTTAAGACGCTTCCTAGGAAGAGAGTGCTCTTAAACCAAGGCTTTTGTCCATTCTTCATGCTTAGCACTGTGCTATGGGACGAACAGAATGATAAGCTGATTTTTGCCTTCAAGCAGCTTATAGTCCAGTTGTAGAGACGAAAGTAACCAAGGTGAAACAAGGAGAGATTGTGTTAGTGTCTGTGTGGTGGTGATTACTGTCAGCGTTCAGAGAGGAGAGAGAGTTTTGTGGGTTTGAGTGATAGGAGGGGAGTTTGTTGCCTCCGTGGAAGTGGAGCTTGTGCTTCTTAAAGGACGTCCAAGGTTTGGGTAAATGGTGAGGAAGAGAGAGGACATCCGCAGGGCTTGGGGCTGGCAGAAACAGAGGCAAGAATGTGATGATGGAGTGGAAGACCCCTGCTGTTGTAGAAGTGAGAGAGCTGATTGATGAATAGTGTGGGGGTCAGTTTTAGAGTGTTTTTAAAACCAGTCTGGAGAGCATCAGTTTGAATATTTTGGCAGTTGTCTCTTGCATAGGAAAGGCACTGGGTGAACATGACAGCAGGAAGGCTAGAATGATCTTTCCTTTCTGTTTTCTGGAATCAAGGATGGTCCCAAGAGTTCCATCTGGAGAGCCCAGGGTGGTCAGTGAGGGGCATTTCCACTGGGACCTGTCGAGCCACGCTGAATGTGGAGTGATGGAAGGCTAGTCGCTTGCAGACATCTTGTGGTCTGCTGCAAGTATAAGACGCATATTCAAGCGATGTCAGGAATGGAAATTTTTGTTTTGGAAGTCAGCTCATAATTTCAGTAATTGAAACCACAGAAGTAGTTAAGGTAGTTGAAGTACAGAGATAAGAGCAAAGTGCCAAGGGGAAAAAGTATGATGGTGGTTAAATACTATAGAACAGAGAGGAGAGATTTTTGTGGGTTAACGTAATAGGGAATTTTATTGAATAACTGGAAAAGCGTATCCACAGAGAGCTGAAGGGATGGCAAGAGGAGCAGGCAGGGTAGAGGTTGGAGAGGTAGGAGGAGAGCCAGAAAACCATGTCAGAGAAGCGGAGGGGGAGGATGATTTCAAGGGGAGAGTCCGCAGTTTTGAATGCAGGGGAGATTGAAAAAGATGAGAGGCAAAGAGGAATAGCCATTGGCTACCCTAAGAAGGGCATTGGTGATCTTGGAGAGAGGGCCGAATCTTGGAGGGCCTTCCAACCCCCCCGGAGCAGTGTCCAGCGCCCCCTCCAGAGAGCCTGAGCCTGTATTCTGGGGTGGGCCCAGCGTTTCTGTGTAACTTCATTAAGCTCTGCGGTTGGGTCTGCTGCACAGCAAAGCTTGAGAACCGTCAATGTGATGCTGTCTAGCTCCCCATAAGCGTGCAGAGCTGGAGGAGTCACCTGGCTTTAGAAGACTGGTGTTGGGGAAGTGCAGCTGTGAGCACAGTCCACTTGTTTAAAGCAATTGAGATCTGAGGGAAGGATGGAGCAGCCTCGTATGTCCAGCGATCTGAGCGGTCAGGCTCCCATTTAGGAGCTCAGGCAGGAGTGGAATATGGTAGCCAGTCCAGTGGGAGGGTTGGCCAGTAAAACCCTATGAAGCCCTCTTATTAATCATCATGGAAAGGACAACACACCCCTGCCGTAGAAATAACAGGCAATTCAAAAAAGAAATAGAAATTGCCAGTAACTATCTGCAAATGGGTTCTGTATTACAAGCAAAGAATGTGAGTTAAAATGAGATGCCATTTCTTGCCTGCCAAATTGACAACTTTTTTTTTTTTTAAACAAAATAATAGCCACTATTGATGAGGGTGCAGGAAAATTGAGGCTCTTGTGCCAATGAGTATGAGTTGGAAAGACTTTCCTAGAGGGCCATTTGGCCTATGCCAGGGAGCCTGAAATATTCCTGGTGTTCAAGCCAGCAGTTACACTTCCAGAAATATGTCCTAAGGAAGTAGAGGTGCAATGTTATAGGTGAAAGCTTAGGTTTTAAAGGAAGGAAGGCTTACTTGGTTTCGAAGGCTGACTTAGCTAGTATGTGATTTGTATAAAGTATTTAACTCTCTAAGCCTCAATTTCCTCATCTGTAAAATGGGCTGTTGAAAGAATCAAATGAAGTAATGTCTATTTTAAAAGTGCTTAGAACCACGCCTGGCCCTACTAAGCGGGTAGTAATAGGGCTGCTACTTATTTTTATTATTTTGTTATTACATATGCACAAAGATTTATAAGAGTTTATTGCAGTGTTAACAGCAAAATATGAGAGATTGCCTAAATGTGCAGCAGTAGAGTTTAGTGAAATTTTGCTATGTCCATAGGATGCAGTATTTGTGCACCCATTAATTTTAACTTTACAAAGAATATTTCACGTCATGGCAACACTTTAATGCCTAAATTAAGTTAAAAGGGCAGTCCACTTAAGGAGCAGTCTGATCTGAGGTTCGTAAAAATCTGTAACTATAGACATGCAGAAGGAAAAAACCTAAAAACTTTCTACCTCCCAGAAGTGGGATTATAGTGATTTTTATTTCAGCTCTTGAGCTTTTCTGCACATACCCCAAATTTTTTAAAATAATGAATTCATATTGCTTTAGTCAGAAGACATTATTTAAAATAATTCTAACATCGTGAGATGCCAGATTGAAACTGTAACAGGCCAGATGATACATTTTACATCATTTCCTAACTTTTGCTCCACAGCCCAATAGGAAAAAATGGAGAGATCAGAAATGGAATCTTTTGAGAGGGGTTTTTAGGAAATTGGAGATGAAAAGTTATGGGTGCTGGCAAAGAAGGCATTGAAGTAGTTGGTTACACTTGGTGGGGGGGAGGTATCCAGTTCAGTGGGGAAAGCACCGAGGAATGGCTAAGGTACCTACCTGCCAGGGAGGAGGGGCAGTTGATGCAAGAGGGAGTTAAAGGGACTGCATTTGGTGGAAGGAGGGGCTGCTTCATGTCTGGGAGGAGGATCCATGCATTATGGTGAATAAAGCCAGGTCAGGAGAGATGGACAAAGGATGTTGATCTGTTGTCCTCAGGATATAGTGGAGAGATCTCAGGGTAGACACTGAAGGAAGTATTTAAGCTTAAGTTGAGATAGCTGGTTAAATTGCCCCAGAGCCTTTTTTTTTTTTTTTTTTAAAGAAAAGTGCAGAGAATAAGTAATAGCTGGGTGGTTTCACTTTTTATTACTGTATTCAAGGGTTTGGTCATTTTTGAACTGTGGGTGTGTCTGCATATACAAAAACAAATTCTGTTCCCCTTCATACCAGCTCATCTCTCCCAGCACCCACAGCCTGGGCTCCTAGACTTGGCTCTGCTTCTGATCTCACGACTCCCTCCTCTTCCCCTCCATGACTCTACCAGAGTCCAGAGCCAGAATATCGCGGTAGTTGTAGATTTCCTGCAGGATGGACTGAGCTAGCAGTTTTCAATTCCAGGTTGATTTATGTTCATGCTGGAAAGAGCACAGATACACTTATTAGCACACACGAAGCCCAGGGCCTGGACGATTCTCTGGGCCTTCCAGGCAGTGGTCCTCCTGCAACACAAGAGACACAGTCCAGCATGTGTGTGTTCTCTGACCTCACCATAGTTACAGAATAATTCTTAGGGCTACTGGGAAATTGCTACCAAGAGGATGGAATCTCACCTATTTATAGTTTAACACTTATTGACTTACACTCAGCAGCAATATACAAATACAGTTATTGTATAAAGCACAGAATGGAATTGGATATGGTTCTTCAGTGGATTCCAAGCTAAACAGATGAGGGTATTATTTCTTTGCCCCTTGAAAAAGGTTTCTGCTTATCTCAGAATTTAGGTTGCCCTTGGCTTTTTTTTTTTTTTTTTTTTGAGACCATGGGTTAGTTTGTCCGTTGCTGTATATTTCGCTAATAATTTTAGTCTAGGTTAAGCAATGCCCATTCTGTAGGTTGCTGGGATTCTTCTTTTCCATGGTGGCTGCCCTTGCCATTATATTTAGAATTGCTTTTCACCAAGTTAGAGAAATCTGTCCTGAATCAGGATCATGAATGTCTTGGTAAATATCTTCTGGCGTGTGTTACTTGAAATTCTGCCTGACTTAGAATGGCCATTTGTCTTCTCCAACCAGGGGGCTCTATCTAAGTTAGGACCTCTGGGCTGAAGGAAGGGAAGACCACTTTTCTCTTTCTCTCTGTCTGCACCTGCCTGCCCAGCCTCACAGCCTCCCTCCTTTCGTGAAGCTGTGCCAGATACGAGTAGGGGATCAGGCTGGGTCGGCTGTCCATAGGTATTTTGGGAGGTTCAACATGTGGAATTCCTGCACTGGACAATTTCTTGCTTATTTTTCTTTTTATATAATTTCAGATGTATAAGAAAGTTGTAATAATAGAACAAAAAATTCTCACATAGCTTTCATCCAGACCCCCCATGTTAGCATCTTCTCAGTTCGACTTGTATGTTTGGATTTATGCATGTCTGTATACACACATGCTCTCACACACGTTTTTTCTAAGCAGTTTGAAAACCCAGACATCGTGCCCCTTCACCTCTAGATGTATCAGTGTCAGTGTCTTAAAAACAAAGATATTCTCTTATATGACCACACTGCAGTTATCAAAATGAGGAAATTAACATTCATCTACCACTATTACCCAATCTACAGACCTTAATCAGATTTTGCAAGTTGTCCCAATTATAGGAAGTTGTGCTCTTTATAGGAAAAGAAAGTCCAGATTCTGTGTTATGTTCATTGGTTGTGTTTCTTTAGTCCCCTTTAATCTGAAACAGTATGTCTTTCTGCCCCCTGACACTGACATTTCTGAAGAGCTTAGGACATTTTTGTAGTCCCCAGTTTTTTGTTTTTTGTTTTTTTTAAAGAGAACATTAAAAAAAATATTTATTTTATTTTTATTTATTTATTTTGGCTGCACCAGGTCTTAGCTGCGGCACTCGGACTTCTTACTTGCGGCATGCGGACTCCTTAATGGTGGCATGTGAACCGTCAGTTGCGGCATGCACGCGGGATCTAGTTCCCTGACCAGGGATCGCACGCGGGATCTAGTTCCCTGACCAGGGATCGAACGCGGGCCCCCTGCATTGGGAACTCAGAGTCTTCGCACTGTAGACTGTCCCCAGTTTGGATTTGCCTGATGCTCCCTCATGAGTAGACTCAGGTTTTGCATTTTTGGCGGGCATGTCGGGGAAGGGATGTTGTGGTGGTCTCGGTGTATCCTGGAGGCACAGGACGGCTGTTTGTCTCATTCCTGGTGATCCTAACTTTGACCACGTGGTGAAGGAAGGTGGTGTCTGCCAGGTTTCTCCACTGTAAAGTTACTGTTTTTACTTCTGTAATTAATAAGTGTCTTGTGGGGAGATACTTTGAGACGGTGTAAATATTCTGTAACTACTCAGATTTTCATCCACCGGCTTTAGTATCCATTGATTCTTTCCTGAGTGCGTAATTATGATGATGGCTACCAAATGGTGTTTTTCTAACTCCGAGCGTAATTCCCTCTGCATTTGTTAGTTGGATTTCCACCCTAAGCAAGAACTCTTTCTCCCACACGTTCAAAAAAATGTATAGACGTATGGAATCAGGGATTCTTATTTTATATATTGGGTTATAATCCTTTACTCTCATTAACTTTCTTCCTCAAATTGTCCCAGGTTTGGGCATTGGGAACCCCTGCAGCCTGCTCCTGGGTCCTCTGGTCACACTCTCTTCATTCTTAGAGGACTTCCTTATGTTCTGGCTCAGAAAGATGCTCCACACTCGTCTTGCACTCTCCCTGCCCCAGCCCAAGAATTGGCCGGTTCTCCAAGGAGACCTGGTTCCATGTAGAGGAGAATGGTTACACCAGACATTTCTTCAACTAAGAGAAAGAGAAAGAATGTGTCCAGGGATCATCTTTTTTTTTTTTTTTCCCCTCCCAAAGTGTTATCATTTCTCCCAATACCTTAATTTTCCCTGTGGTTTTATTAAGCATCTGTTACATCTTGGATGTGGATGATAAAGAGATGAATGAGGCATGGAACCTGCTCTCAAGCTGCTCACAGCCTAGTGGCAGAAACAGACCAGTCAACATATAATTACAGCAGTGCGATAACCCCAGAATTGCAATGTGTCACCATATGCAAAACACTATGGGCTCACAGAGGAGGAGGTTAAAGCTGATAAAGCTGACAGAGCAACCCAGTGGGTCACCAGGAATGAACAGAATCTTCACCTTTCAAAGGACCCACGAGGCTGCCTGATGGAACCTCCGGGCCATAGCAAAATGCCCTTCTTCTCCATTCATGAAACCAGAGTCAACATTCCATTTGGAAACTTTGATAATATAGAGAAAGATTTTCATTTATACTGAATTGAACTCTAATGTTTTATAAATTCCCTCTCATTACTCCCTGTTAAACCCTGAAGCTAGGTAGTGGACGAGTAGCTGATCCTCATTGTATGTGGTAGGCAGGCCTTCGTGCGGTTGAGAGTTGTCTCGCCCTGCAGTGGGGACCTCTCTTTTCTTTACTCTTGAGCTGATCCTGGTCAGCCATTCCTTCGTCAGCACCTGTCTTATGAGCTTCTCCCATGTGGCTCATAACATTCTTCCTGCAGAGAGAGAAAATGATGGTGCTGTGATCCTGCTGTGTTTGAACAGGTAGAGGTAACCCCTGTAGCTCAGAGGCCACAATTACGTCTGTGGCCACCGTGTCAGCCTTGGGCTGCCACTGAATTTGTAGTGAAGGGACACCTCCAGGTATTTTTTGCATGAACGCCTGTCAATCCAAGCCCCTTCCACTCTCTGTGGGTTTCACTGCTTGCCTGAAGTTAAATACAAGGCTTCCTATTTATCCTTTCAAAATTTCATCTTGTTTGTTTCAGCCTGTTGTTCCAACGTATCGAGAATTTTTTTTTTAACAGTCTCGATCCCACCATTTAGCATATTAGTTAGTCCTCTCAGCTCTGTGTACTTTGCAGATTGGTGTATGGGCTTGGTCTCGTCCACCCCTCAAGTTGTTGATTTAAGTGAAGGGAACCAGGGGTAAGGCAGGACTTTGAGGCACATTGACCCTTCAGTGGGTACCTTAGGTAACGGCATCCTCCAGCGATAAAATCCGGCAGACTTTATTATCTGAAAGACATTTTGCTACCATAGACACAAAGAAATGATAAACTTTGGGATACATTATTAAAATCAAAAAGTACCCTCTGCTGCATTCCTCAGATCATTGAATCTGAGGGAAGCTATTTTTCAGTTTATTTTATGTGAATTTTCTTACTGAACCTACAGCTAACTGCTAATTCCTCAGGACCCTTTCTCCCCCTAGATGCTATTCAGCAACTGTTGACTGTTCTAAAACTGTGAGGAACTTGCGGTATATAATGTATAACCTATCCTTTTAAATCTAATATAGATATATATTTATACGGATATATTTATAGAAATATATATATATACTTTATCCAAAATGATGATACACGTCACTCCTTCCCCTTGTTTTATATCACTTCTGAGTGCTTTGTCACTGTTGAACATTATATTTATTTACTTGCGGTCTTTCCCCCACTAGAATGTAAGCTGAGATCTGTCTATTGTTGATTCCCTAACATCTGACACATAATAGGTGCGCAGTAAATGTTGAGTGAATGAATGACTGAATGAATACATTTCTAGATTTATAGTTTCTGGAATCAGCCTTTTTTTTTTTTTCCTTGAAAGAAGTCAGGATAATGGGCCTACCATACAGTTCTTTGCCTTTTATCCCCTCTCTCCTGTGTCAAGATATACAAGTAAGAGAGTCCATTCTCCTCCCCCCGCCTCTCCCAAGCCAAAAAAAACAAAAGGTCGTGTGTACGAACTGTCAGTGTTCCATAACATAGCAGTCCCGATAGCCCATGATCTTAGAACCGCCCCTGGTGCCTTAAAGATTGAATGAGAATGTCAGATGATCTGAAGTTCTCTTTGAGAAATAGACACTAAAGAAAAACATAGTAGAGTGGCGAAGAACAAAGACTCCCCAGCCAGACTACGGTTTTGTCATTTAGGCTGCATAACTTGAGTGACCTCAGTTTTCCCATCTTCAAAATGGGGATGAAAATAGCACCCATTCCATGGAATGTTATGAGCATCAAGATGGTGTTGGACGCACAGACTTTACCATGATGCCACGCTCAAGAAGTGATGGCTTCCCTTAGAATGGTTTTCATTTTAAAAAGCTTTGGGAAATAAAGGCGCAGAAGAGGAAATGAAGTCTCCCATAACCTTGTCCCCTAGCAATTACCACTGTAAAAATTTTGTGATACGAATCTCATGTATTTCCATATACAAACCTGTTAGGCTTTGTTCACTCAGCATCCTGTGTGATCATTTTCCCACGCCTGTAAATAGTTTCTTTTAAAAATGATATTTTATAACATCCTATGGAATGCTATGCACTGTAATTTATTTAGAGAGTACCTTGTTTTGCCAGATTATTTCCATCTCTTTTTTTTCTGTTATTAACATTGTGATGAATAATCTTGTATCTCTGTGCATATCTTGGATTGTTTCCTGGAATGGGGGAATTGCTGAGTCAAAGGGCACGTGCATTTTTGAGGCTTTTGATACCCACCGCCAGATTACCTTCAGGAAGACGGTGTTCACTGAGTCCTCCTCCAGCCGACCAGGGAGTCCCTGGGAGCCTGTCGGTTCCCTTCTCTCTGGCAGTGCTGCATGGGTTATTCATGGAGGCAACAGTTTCTCGCTGTCTCTGCTCTCTCTTTGTTTTTCTTTTCTTCCCCTTTGTTTCCTTTCTTGGTTTTCTGCCAAACAGCCTCTTGTGAAAGGACCGCCTAATTAACCCTGTGCTAATTAACAATTTAAAATTACACAGTGCGACTGTTCATGTTTAATTCTCCAGGAGCTGGAGCCCCTCCCCTTCCTAATTACTGCACCCCCACCCCAGCTTCCCTGCAACTGTTGCATGGAGCCCACTCCCGTCTCCTTAAGGGAATGTGATAAAGCTGTCACTTTACATCTTCTTAGCTGAAAGAGGGAGATGGGGGGCGGGGGGCAGGATAATAGGATGGAGTTTTATCATTTTAAACCATCTCTGAAAAATAAAGACTGATATTGGCAAAGATGCAGGGGCTTTACAGGTAGGTTCCAGGGAAGCTGTAACTTGTGAGAGGAGCGAGAGTGGGGGGCTGTTGATGAAGATGTTAGACCTTTTCTGTACAGGATGACTTCTCACATAGCAGATGGAGGCACTCAGCAGAGAGCATGTGAGATCGCTAGGTCACTCCTGTGTCTTCCCTTTAACTTTCTTACGGGAGGGATGTGCTCTATTGAAATCTAGCTGAATCCTTAAAACCACACACACACACTCCCCCTAAAACAACAACAACAACGAAAGCAAACACAGCCCTTGCTGAGTACCACATTGGTGGTCATGAGTAGACTGCATCTTTGTTTAAAGGAGATTTTGGGGTATAAATGGCTAGAGAGAAGCAGGCTGCAGGAAGGGTTGCTCAGGGTGTGTGGTGTGTGAGCTGGCCCTGGTGGTACTGAAGGATGAGGAAGGGGTGCACAGCCGGGGGTGGGGGCCTGTCTGCGAGAGCACAGGGACCTGCTGGGTTCCCAGGCTGCCCTCTGTAACGGATGATCATTGATTTTACGGGAAACCGTGTTTACAGACAGAGTGCTGATCGACCTGCCGAGTTGACTTCTGCCTCCTTAAGTAAGAACTACCTTTTTCTTATTGACTGGTTGATAAACAGAGTGAGAGGAACTGCCGGCCGGGTGGGAGAGTGGTAGAGGGCCTGGGGTCCCGGAGTTGAAGGATGGGGCAGGGTCAAGAGACTTCTTCATCTCTGTGCTCTGGTCCTCTCTCGTCCATCCCCATCCCTGCACCTCCCAGTGACTGGTGGGTGAGCCCAAGACTGACCCTCCCTGGTTAACTAGCAGTGCAGGCACCAAGCCCAGGGGGGCTGGTGGTCTGTTGAAGATGTTGTAAAACAGTGTCTCACTCAAGCTTTAATAATGCACATGCCCTGGGGGTTGTGTTAAAATGCAGATTCTGATCTGGGGTAGGACTGAGAATCTGCATTTCTCACAGGCTCATGGGCGAAGACTTGCTACTCGGTCCTGAATCACACGTGGCTTAGCAAGGTTGTAAGAGCTTCTTCTTGTCCTTGCCAGCAAACACTGAAAGGAAGCCCAGAGCAGGTGCCTGAGATCCCAGGTGGGTTCCTTCTTTCCCAGCAGCATCTCAGTGGGCTGTTGCCCGCTGTGAATGAGTGGCCCCCATGTGTCCCCTTTCACGGGGCTCGGGTCACCACGATGGGGCCATCTGTCTTTGCCCACAAGGTCATCTTTTCTTGACACCTTTTGCTGAGGAATAGAAAACAAAGTTAGGTGAGTTTTTAAAAGTCCCAGTTCCTTAGCTGGATGATTTGTGGAGGAGGAAGAGAGCAGAGCAAGAAAAGCCCACCAATTAATTGGTAAACGCTTGCAGGTTTCTCGGCCCAGTCCAGGCTGGAGAGGAGATTGGCTTTGCTGTCGATACACAAGTCCCTGGTGAAGCATCAAAGCTGTTCTCCTTTATCAATCGTGGCCTCCCCTTCCCGCATGTTCCTGTAACTTACCAAGCATTTATGACATTGATTTTACAATCGGGCTGTTAACCCTCCCACCCCTTCAGGCCTGCCAACCTTTTTGGCATGAGCTGTCCGTCAGATGTCATCCAGCCAATCATGTGCGTCCTTAGGAAGAGCCACCCTGGATTCTCACCTGTATCCCAGCCGAGCCTTGTGAGGAAGTCTCATTGCATGTGCTGTTTGGTTTGGTTTAGTGTAGTCATCGTTGTTTAAAATCAATATGTCTCTTCTAAGGCACATGGAACTTTGTTGTAATGGAGTTTGAGGTTATAAGCTGAGAGGTGGGGTGGATGTGTGTGTGTTTTAAACAAAACATGATACGTTCTTCCAAAAAGTTATTTCTCCTGAGACTTCTGATAAACCTGCCTTCCCTGTCTTTTCCCGAGGGGGAGCTATTGTCTCACCGTGCAGTCGAGGATCAAGCAATGAAGAAAGAATGGGAAGATGGAGGTGGTGGTGGGGAGACCAAACCCAGCCAAAACCTTCATCTACTGTGTGTGGATGAGGTGGTGGGTGGAGAAGCAGCCAAGTGTTCTCCAGGAAGGAGGCGTGGCGGGGAGGGTGGCCTGGGATTTGCAGCGAACATTCAGGGCCATGTGAGGCGCTGAGTTGCCTGTAGGAGCGGTGCCGGATGGAAGAAATACTCCTGTGATGGTGTTGCCACAGGAGCAGAGAGATGGCGGGTGATCTGGTGCCTCCCTCCCCAGGGACGCAGGGTCTCCGAGGGCAGATCCAGCTCAGTGGCACTTTGGAGTCGGAAACGGAAAAGCCCCAGGGCTGAAGGACAGCTGCTTGGGTAACGACTAGTAACTAAGAGGCAGGTGTGGAACGGAGGCTGGCGGAGCCCAGCTGCCATCTCGGCTCGCCGCGAAGATCCTTGACAGCAGAAACCCCCCAGCCCGTGGTGAACGGGCTCCATCCAGACAGGGCGAGATCCTCTCTGCTGGCAAGGGGAGTCGGCCCATTGACAGGCTGGGTGGTTCTTCCTAGAAACATCAAGCTCACCGTTTGCACCTACGTGTTTTGAGCCTAAAGCGAGCTGAGTCACAAGCATGGGTGTCCTGTGGGTTCTGGGGAGGGAACGGGAATTGGGAGATCCACGCTTCTCCCTGCCCGGGTGGCAGTGGGCGCGTTGTTTAGATTTAGGCCCTCAGTTTTACTGCTTATAAAGTGGGATGATGTTTCTCAGACTTGGCAAGGATGAATGCAGCCGTGGGCCCTCTTGGGGGCTTCGCAGAGCTTGTCCAGGCCTGTGTGCTTGCCCTTGAGCCCTGGAGTCCTCAGGTACTTTTCTGTGAACGTCTCAAACTAGAAATGTGGTCGGTAAGAGCAACAGCACAACTTCGCCTCTAAATGAAACGGCGTGTTCCCGCCCCGGGTTCATCATCTTTTCTTTAGGGCTGCAGTCTTCCTCCTCCCGTCTGTCTGTCCCTGGTGGGCGGCCGGGGCGGCGGCGTGCTCCCAGCTGCACGCGGCAGGGCCGCCGTTCTGTGTCCTCGGCAGGGCCCGGAGAGTTGACGCAGTCCTCCTCGCCCACCCGGGGCTTGTCGCCAGCCCCTAACTCTGACTCCGTGCTTGTGAAGAACACAACTTCGAGCTCGTCTCCAGGGGCAGAGCCGTCGACAGTCTGAAGACAAAGAGGGATTCTCCCGATGCCCCTTTCCCCACGCCCCCACCCCTCGCTCCTGCCACGCGCCCCGCCTGGGACACCCAGGGGCGCCGCCCGCCCTCGGCACCTGGACGGGGTGGGGCCACGGCCGGGGTCCCCGCTGTCCTGTGGTCCCCGTTGTGGGTGTGGACAGAAGCCTGTTAGAGCGCTCTGTGCGGGACCTTAGCCTCGGCCCTCCTAACCTCTTTCCTTTCTCTCTCTCTTCCCCCTCTCTCCCTCTTCTCCCCCTTGCCTCCGCCCTTCAGGTCCGATCCGTACTGGGTGCAATGAAAGCTCCACGCAGGCCTTACCATGGAAGGCTGTGACTCGCCCGTCGTCTCGGGGAAGGACCATGGGTGCGGTATCCCTCAGCACCAGCAATGGACTGAACTCAACAGCACCCACCTCCCCGACAAACCCAGTAGCATGGAGCCGTCCACAGGCGAGAGCCACGGGCCCCTGGACGGCCTGAGGGCCCCCTTCAATGAGCGCCTCGCGGAGAGCACCGCCCCGGCCGGCCCCGCCGCCACCGCCGCCGAGCCCGCCGGCAAGGAGGTCAGCTGCAACGCGTGCTCGGCCTCCTTCGCCAGCCTCCAGACCTACATGGAGCACCACTGCCCCGGCGCGCGGCCCCCGGCGCCCCTGAGGGCGGAGAGCGGGAGCGACAGCAGCGAGGAGGGGGACGAGGACAGTGACGTGGAGAACCTGGCTGGGGAGATCGTGTACCAGCCGGACGGCTCGGCGTACATCGTCGAGAGCCTGAGCCAGCTGACCCAGGGCGGGGGCGCGGGCGCGGGCGGCAGCGGGCCTCTCCCGTCGCTCTTCCTGAACTCCCTCCCCGCCGCGGGGGGCAAGCAAGGGGACCCTTCCTGTGCTGCACCCGTCTACCCACAGATCATCAACACTTTCCACATAGCCTCATCCTTCGGGAAATGGTTTGAGGGCCCAGACCAGGCTTTCCCGAATACCTCAGCCCTGGCGGGGCTCAGCCCCGTCCTGCACAGCTTCCGCGTATTCGACGTGCGACACAAAAGCAACAAGGATTACCTGAACAGCGACGGCTCTGCCAAAAGCTCCTGCGTATCCAAAGATGTCCCCAACAATGTGGACCTGTCCAAATTTGATGGCTTCGTGCTCTACGGCAAGAGGAAGCCCATCCTGATGTGTTTCTTGTGCAAACTCTCCTTCGGGTACGTCCGTTCGTTTGTGACCCACGCGGTGCACGACCATCGAATGACCCTCAGTGAAGATGAGCGGAAAATTCTTAGCAATAAGAACATCTCCGCTATCATCCAAGGGATCGGCAAAGACAAGGAACCCCTTGTAAGTTTCCTGGAACCAAAAAACAAAAACTTTCAACTCCCTTTAGTTTCCACGGCTAACCTCATAGGCCCCGGACACAGTTTTTATGGTAAATTTAGTGGCATTCGAATGGAAGGGGAGGAGGCTCTCCCAGCCGGCCCTGCCGCCGGCCCCGAGCAGCCCCAGGCTGGCATCTTGACCCCCAGCACCCTCTTGAACCTCGGCGGGCTCACCAGCTCGGTCCTGAAGACCCCCATTACCTCAGTCCCCCTGGGGCCTCTGGCCTCCAGTCCTACCAAATCCTCAGAGGGCAAGGACTCTGGGGCAGCAGAAGGAGAGAAGCAAGAAGTGGGCGATCCAGATTGCTTCTCCGAGAAAGCAGAGCCAGCCGAGGAGGAGGCGGAGGAGGAAGAAGAGGAAGAAGAGGTGGAGGAGGAGGAAGAGGAGGAAGAGGAGGAGGAGGAGGAGGAGGAGGAGGAAGACGAGGGTTGCAAAGGACTCTTTCCAGGCGAGTTGGATGGCGAGCTGGAGGACAGGCCCCCCGAGGAGTCTGGGGCCGCGGCAGGTAGTAGCAACAAAAAGGACCTTGCTCTCTCAAACCAAAGCATTTCTAACTCCCCCTTAATGCCTAATGTGCTCCAGACCCTGTCGAGGGGCGCAGCTTCTACTAGCTCTAATTCCGCTTCTTCCTTTGTTGTCTTTGATGGTGCGAACAGGAGGAATCGTTTAAGCTTTAACAGTGAGGGCGTCAGGGCCAACGTGGCAGAGGGCGGCAGGAGGCTGGACTTTGCTGATGAAAGTGCCAATAAAGACAATGCCACAGCACCAGAACCAAATGAAAGCACAGAGGGGGACGATGGGGGCTTCGTCCCCCATCACCAGCACGCTGGCTCCCTCTGCGAGCTTGGGGTGGGGGAGTGCCCCTCGGGGAGTGGCGTGGAGTGCCCCAAATGCGACACGGTCCTGGGCTCCTCCCGCTCGCTGGGCGGCCACATGACCATGATGCATTCTCGCAACTCGTGCAAGACACTCAAGTGCCCCAAGTGCAACTGGCACTACAAGTACCAGCAGACGCTGGAGGCACACATGAAGGAGAAGCACCCGGAGCCCGGGGGCTCCTGTGTCTACTGCAAGAGCGGGCAGCCCCACCCTCGGCTGGCTCGAGGCGAGAGCTACACGTGTGGTTACAAGCCTTTCCGCTGTGAGGTGTGTAACTACTCCACAACTACCAAAGGCAACCTCAGTATTCACATGCAGTCCGACAAGCATCTCAACAACATGCAGAACCTGCAGAACGGAGGGGGCGAGCAGGTCTTCAGCCACACGGCGGGGGCGGCGGCGGCGGCCGCCGCGGCCGCGGCGGCCGCGGCCAACATCGGCAGCTCCTGCGGGGCCCCCTCGCCCACCAAACCAAAAACCAAACCCACCTGGCGGTGCGAGGTGTGCGATTACGAGACCAACGTGGCCAGGAACCTCCGCATCCACATGACAAGCGAGAAGCACATGCACAACATGATGCTGCTGCAGCAGAACATGACGCAGATGCAGCACAGCCGCCACCTGGGCCTCGGCGGCCTGCCTTCGCCCGCCGAGGCCGAGCTCTACCAGTACTACCTGGCCCAGAACATGAGCCTGCCCAGCCTGAAGGTGGACAGCGCGGCCCCGGACGCCCCGTTCGTGATGAGCGGATTCCAGCTGGAGCCTGCCGGGCCCATGGCCGCCATGACGCCCGCTCTAGGTGAGGCTGCCTCCGTGTGTGTCTGTGCTGATGACGGGAGTTAAGCCCGGGGAAGCCGCGCGTGCGCCGAGGTCCTGTGGCCCCGGGGGATCCTGTCGCGTCCTGTGGACTCGGGGGGTCTTTACTTTCTTGAGAGTTGTTTTGTGCTCCACTTGAGCGTCCAGCCATCACGTCTTTTTCTCAGGAATCCCTTGAACTCTGCGTGAGCCCGTGGAAGATGGTTTGCATTCAGCGGAGACACACTTACACTCTGGCTCCACGGACCGGGATTAGAATTTAAGTGTTTCCTCTAGTTTTTGGCTTCAGGTCAACTTACCTCTCTGTTCCCATTCCCCCTTTCTCTGTCCCTTTCTTGGTTTGAAAAATCGCCTCGATTCCCCTCAACTTTTGGGTTCCGTTAGGTATTTATTGCAACGTAGAGGAAACGGTAGCTGGAGTTTAAAATAGGGACAGTCATCTCCGGAAGAGGAACTGGAAACCATAGTGTATCTTATTTAAACAAGCCAAGGCTGGTTCTGAGCTGACCGGGAGCCACCCAGGTACATTGCTTAAAGTTCTCCAGTGTTTTCACCAGGATCTTGATGAAAGAGACGGGTTCTCTCTTTCTTACTTTGCATGCGTTGCTGGTGATTAGTATAGTTGGGAATTAAATGACCCTGGGGCACCGCAAGGAGTGGTGTGATAGATGAGAAATGAATAAATTCTAAAATTTACATTAAAGAAAAGAAAGCCCGGTTTTAATATCGGATCCTGGTTAATGGCGCCTTTGTTGCTATGGAAAACAAGGCTTCATGTTAGAAGAGATGAGTTGGCTGTCTTACCAATTGGCTTAATAGAGCTAGAATGGGACCAAGAGCATAGGATTTGGATGCGAAAAGCCATGATTTTTTTTTTTAATTAAAGAAAAATGTTTTTTTTTATTGGAGTACAGTTGATTTACAATGTTGTGTTTGTTTCAGGTGTATGGCAAAGCGAATCACTTACACATACATCCACTTCTTTTGTTTTTTTTAGATTCTTTTCCCATAGAGGCCATTGTAAAGTACTGAGTAGAGTTCCCTGTGCTGTACAGCAGGTTCTTATTTTGTATATAGCAGTGTGTGTATGTCGATCCTAATCTCCCAATTTATCCCTCCCCACCTCCCGCCGCCCCCCTCCATCCTCTGGTAACCCTAAGTTTGTTTTCTACATCTGTAACTCTATTTTTGTTTTGTAAATAAGTTCACTTATACCTTTTTTATTTTAGATTCCACATATAAGTAGTATCATATGATATTTGTCTTTGTATGTCCGATTCATTCAGTATGACAACCTCTAGGTCCATCCATGTTGCTGCGAAAGCCATGACTCATTATGTAAAAAGAATCATGACCACTTCTGGGGGAAGAAAATGTACAAACCAGTTTCACGAGGACCAGTGTGATGGTTGGGCCCCTCCTGCCGCAGCTGCACGTGCCTTGGACACAGACTCCCTGGTCTCCATTCCCTGACCCCGCTAACCTGAGACTAGCAGTGAGGTCCTGAATGAAACAGGATCCCCTTACTGACACGGGAGTAAGCTGTTCTCAGCAACAAATGGAGAGCAAGTACCTTGATCCTGGAATGGCTTAGGTTTATGCCAGAGGGTTGAACCTCCTCAGTTGGCACATCTTTATTTATGTGGTGTTTCAGTGCTAATTGCTGCTGATGAGTTATATTTCACAGCATTTAATTTGTTTTTCCTGCCATGCATTTAAATTTGAATCCTTGCTACTTTAATCTTGTTTTCTGTTTTGGAACATTGACCTGTTGATCCTTTCTTACCAAACAATATGAAGTTGTTTTAGCCACTGGTAATCACATGCATAGAGATCAGTCATCTTATTTGTCCCCAGAGTGAACCACAGGGGATGTACACCTGGGAATGGCATCAGCATTCTAAGACTTTTCATTTTTTAAAGCCCTTGGGAATTGGGGTTTTCTTGTCTGGAGATTTAAAATCTCGGGGAGGCAGATCTTGGAGTAAATCAAATATAATGTGAGTGGAATGAAGACATGGAAAATGGATGGGTTTGTGCTGGGTCAAAGTGAAGACTTTTTAATTACCTTGAAAACCAGTAATTCTGACTAAGGCTTGAATTGAGTGGTAGAGAAATATTTTGCTTTTAACACCCACTGTCTGTGAGTCTGTGAGGCATCATGCATTACGGGCAGATGCAAACGAAATAGAAGAAAGAATCCTTGTGTTCTGCACATACTAGAAGATCTGGACTTTATTTCTTAAGGAGAATAGAGTTCTTCCTTCTAAAGATCTTATCCAGGTAGCCAAGGAGGGCCCTTGAATTTCCAGTGTCGCTGCTTGTCAGCCGAGGTGAGTCCCTGGAAACCTCTTGTGCCTGCCTTAAGCCATGAGAGCTGCTGAGATGGAGTCAGAGTGACAAATACTTTATGCTGGAAGCCTGCGTGGGTGTGGGTATGATAGGATGTGTCCACTCAGACCCACAATTTAAGTCGTATGACCTCAGTGGAAGCCAACGTATGCAAATGAAAAAAGCGTAACTTTCAGTTCTATCTGCAGCTCGACTGATTTTCTCTTAGGCCGTTTATGAGAAGGCTTTGGGCGTTATTAGGTATCTTGGGGCTCTACAGGGGGAAAATAGTGTTTGTGAACTTCACTCCTGCTTGCAAAGTTAATGTTCTCATTCTTCCTTTGACAGAAACTTCTCCTTCCTATCAACAAAGATGCTGATCTTGGGGATGCTTTCTTTCTAGAGGCCTTTAGGGAAAAGTTCTGCACCCTTGGTCTGGTCTGGTTGAATTTGCCTCCATTTATAGACAAGATATTAGGCTTGAGGCCAGATGAACATCCTTCCAGGCATTCCTTTGGACCATAGTTTAGCACAGCGCCGAGAAATGGGTAGCTTGCCAACGCATGTATGTGTTTCCCGAGTAGCCAGCTGGCCGCAGGACACCTGCATGAGGTTTAAGGGCTCCTTTTATTCTGCTTTTGATTGTAGAAGGTGTCTTTTAATCCCTGTGCCTCTCTGAAGATGTGCTCATGGGCGGAACTCATGTGCCAGTTAGTTTCCAGCCTTAAAGTTAGGTGTGTGGGGAGATGGAGCCCACTCCTCTCCAAGACTGTCTGGCTGGCATGACTCAAGAGTAGGCACCCACTTAGTTCTCTATGTGAGTGTTCTCCTCCTACCTGCCTGTGCGTTGGGTGAGGCTCCTCTACTTCTTGGGGTCTTAATTAGTTCCTTCCAGACCTGTGGATTTGTAGGATTCCAAGCCCTGGGTGTGTTTCTCCAGGGTATAGTTCTCGGAGTTTTGACTTGCCTGTTGCCCGCATTTCACTGCTTCTCTGCTTCTGTCTTTGATTTGCGTTTCATTTGAAGAGCTTGGGATGGCAATGGGAACCTATTTCCTCTGCGTGTTCCAAGGACTTCTCATTTTCACTCAGACACCCAGCAAGTGACAGCTGAATTTCTCTTCAGAGCGATATTGATGTGCTGAGGTTAAATTTAAAAAGTGAAGAAGGTTTGATGCTTCAGGTGGTTGGCATCAGAAACAAATATATGTTTGCTCCTTGTCTTACCCTCCGGGCAGTTTCTGCTTTCACTGAACACTGCCTGTGCTTCCTGGATGCTGCCTGGCCCTCGTCCGCATTAAGGAATGGAGCTTTTAGGCTTTCTTTTCCTCCCCACCTCTTTCTCTCTTGTCCTAAAAAGAATGTCACAGTTATGACTCCTCTCACTGGGGAAGATGGCAAGAGAGAAGACAAGCAGAAAGCTTCCCGAGTCTTCTGGCATGCATGTGCAAAAGATTTCTGTGGCTTGCTAGACTGTCCACAGGCTTCAAATGCAGCCACTCTGCTCAGTCAAGCCTGTACCAAGCTCCTCACTCAAAGTGCCTCATGTAGGATAAATAAGAAAATTTAAAAAAAAATAATAACATCTTTTCTTTGATGAGCCACTAAGTTGGATTCTAATCAGTCATTAAAAAAAAATAACCTCAGCCCAACCACGGGTAAAAGGTCAAGTTTACATATCAGTTGGGGAGTGGCAGGGGCAGACATAATAGCTCGAGTGTGCGTGTGTTTGGGGGGGAGAGGCAAAAAACAGAAGCCAGCGTTCAGCATTCTGCTAGACTGCATGCTTCTAGGTAATGGAGGGAAGGCTGCTCTTTCCAAGCCTTTCTCATGATATAAATAAGAGCTCAAAGTATTAATTTACCTCTGGTGAATGAGAGCCGGTCCCTGGTTTATGCAGGGCAGTGATGGACTGAAAAAGAGCAGGGGTGGAGAGGGAGGAGCAGAGCTTTCTCAGACCCTTTTATTGGGGGGGGGGGGGGCGGCGGTGGGTGATGTCTGTGAGCTGACCTTTGCAATTCACTGTCCATCTCTTGATCCAGCTTCCCAAATCTGTAACGTTTTGGCTGCTTTTTACCCTGGTCCAGCACAGCGGACAGTTGAGCCTCTGTGCAGGGGCCTGGGTACCCTCTAGAGGTTCAGCAAGCAGAAGATTGGACCATTGCCCTAAAGAGGCTGCGCCCTGACGGGAACACCAGCCAGCATGTGGCTCTGTGTGCGGCTGAAATAACACCAGAGGAGAACGTGACGTGTCCCATAGTAGCCCTGCATCCATGCAGTGTGGAGGCTTATGGAAAGGAGATGATTGTACTTTTGGGGAGATGTGGGAGGAGCCAGCACCACTGACAGGCAGGTAGGATCCTGACTGGCGGGGTGTGATGAGGAATAGGAAGATCTTTCCCGAAATCTCAGGTTCAGAGCTGTGCTGTCCCGTATGGTAGCCACTAACCTACGTGTAAATGAATTAAAAATAAAACTAGAAATTTAGTTCTTCAGTTGTATCTGAGCCATATTTCAAGTGTCCAGTAGCCACACGTGACTAGAGACTTCCATGCAAAACGTTTCTATCTTCACAGAAAGTTCTGTTGGGCAGCGCTGCTTGAGGTAAATTCTGGGCCCAATCCTGATTTGCCATGAAGGCTTGGTATCTTAGAATGCAGCTATAACTCATTTCCAACATTTCGGGGATTGGAGTTTCAGATTCTGTTATGTCCAGTGAATGATGCTTTTACTTCTATATTTTCTTGGGTCTGAGCGAGGAGCTAAATTGAAATATTCAAGAGATGATGTGGTTCCTAACTTCTTCTACGTGTTCTTTTCCAAAAGAGGGAAAACAAAAACATACAGCCTTCCACAAATTTCAGAATGTCCATAGGAAAGATGTGACCACATCGTGTTGATTTTTTTTTTTCCTTAAGTTTTTGGCCGTACCCCACAGCATGTGGGATCCTAGTTCCCCGACTAGGGACCGAACCCACCCCTCCTGCACTGGAAGGTAGAGTCTTAACCACTGGACTGCCAGGGAATTCCCACACATGAAGTTGATTTTTGTTCTAGTTTTTCCCAGTTGGTAGCACCTTGCAGTGCTTCAAATGGGATCCTTTTCCTGCTGGAACCTGGGCTGAAGGTGGGGCAGGGCCGGTGGTGCCTCTGTTAGGGCCGTCGCTGTGAGCCTGGCCTCTGATTCTCTCCCCCTCTCCTTCCCCACAGTGGGCGGTGAGATCCCCCTAGACATGCGGCTCGGGGGCGGGCAGCTGGTGTCAGAGGAGCTGATGAACCTGGGCGAGAGCTTCATCCAGACCAACGACCCGTCGCTGAAGCTCTTCCAGTGCGCCGTCTGCAACAAGTTCACCACGGACACGCTGGACCTGCTGGGGCTGCACATGAACGTGGAGCGCAGCCTCCCCGAGGACGAGTGGAAGGCCGTGATGGGGGACTCGTACCAGTGCAAGCTCTGCCGCTACAACACCCAGCTCAAGGCCAACTTCCAGCTGCACTGCAAGACGGACAAGCACGTGCAGAAGTACCAGCTGGTGGCCCACATCAAGGAGGGCGGCAAAGCCAATGAGTGGCGGCTCAAGTGCGTGGCCATCGGCAACCCTGTCCACCTCAAGTGCAATGCCTGCGACTATTACACCAACAGCTTGGAGAAGCTGCGGTTGCACACGGTCAATTCCAGGCACGAGGCCAGCCTGAAGTTGTACAAGGTAGGACCTGGGCTGTCTCTGGAAGGGAGTGGATTGGATCCCTGGGTGATGAGGAGGGCTGGGGGTAGACGAACACTTCGTGCCGTTGCCCAGAGGGGCTGGTGGCTGACTGGTGCCCTGGCTCTGGGAGCGGAGCAGGCAACATGGTGGCAGGCTTCAGCTGGGAACCGAAGGTTCTCTTCGTGGGGTGCCTCGTTTAGGGGGCAGGTTTTGTTTGTAGCAGCATGATACTGTACGTCCTTCCCCTAACTCTCCCACTGTGTGTAGAACTGACTTTTTTTTCCTAACTCATAGTTGCTGTTTCCCTAGTTCTGGCTTTGCCTTTGTTCTCCTGTGTTTCCCCTCTCTCCTGCAAGCTTTCTGTTCTCCTTTACCATCTGGTTAATTCCCCCCATTTTTAGTCTCTTCTCCCCGGATGTCCCCTTGGGTGCTTTATTTGTTCATTCATTCATTCAACAGATACACATCGAGCCGCTACTGTTTACCAGGCCCTGCTCTGGGCCTACGTCCATGCACAAGATAGACAAAAAGTCCCTGCCCTCCCGGAGCTTCCGTTCTGTTTTGGGCGGGGGGGACGGGCGATAAGCACAGTGGCTACGTTATATGGAAGGCCAGGAGGTAGTACGTGCTACGGGGGGAGGTACCGTTAGGTGAGGGGTCCCTTTGTTCTTTTTCCCTCCACTTCCCACGTTCTGCGCCTCCTTTTCCTCTTCCTCATATTTGTATTTTCCCTCTTTCTGCTGGGCTTCTCCCATCCTGCTCTTCGTCCTCCGTCCTCTCTGCCTCTCCTTCCTTCCCGTCCCTCCTTCCTCACCCCGTTCGTCCTTCCTCACCCCTCCCCGCCCCTCATTCTTCTCCTCGGTCCGTAGACGGTAACGAGGAGGAGGTGCTCGGATACTGTCCATAGTCCTTTCGCGTGCGCGGCAGGATTGCCCCAGACATTTCTACTGATTTTCACTGGACTTAAAGCCTCACCTTCTTCTCTGATCATCCCATAATGGCTTTAATATGAACGATCAGGTACACATCGCCATAAATCTGCCCAGCCTCCCTCTACGTCCCTTCCACGCCCTCTCCCTCTCTTTCCATTTCCCTCCCTTTTATATCAGTCTCTCCTCTTTACTTTCACACCGGTTCCCACACCTTGGGGCCAGCGGGCGCCGGGGTTCTCCTGACCCTGAGCTCTGTTCTTCCCCTTTCTGCTTATGGTGATTTTAAATGGAGACTCCAGATAAGGAAGACTCGCATCCTCTCCCCGTATGGGCCCGTGCTGAGATTGATAAGTGTGATTCCTGTTACAGTTGCTCATTCTCGGCTTGTTGAGAGGTCTGTGTAACATGGATGAGAAACCATTTTAGGGAAAGGAGGGGAAAGCAGGCGTGCGGTCGTAGGAATAGAATGTTCTGGAATTGACTGCCGACTCCGGCATGGATGGGCTCGAGCGGTGCGGGGGAGGGGTCTGGACACCAAACAGCCACCCCCGCTCCTTGTCCTCTGCGAGCAGGACCCTCGTGGAATGGGTACACCGCGTGCCACGATTGGAAGGAGAGGCTCCTTGCCCTCGGTTTAAATCACAGGTTTTCGCTGGCCACAGGGTGGTGCCGGTGTGGTCATGAAAACTCGATGGAGAAACCGGTGGACAAAGGAGTTTCTAAAGGACCCAACTGAGCAAAATTTGTACAGAGGACTCGGTGTGGCCCTGGAAAGTTGTATGCAGCTGTGATGGAGGTCGTTTAGAGGTGGCATGAAGCTGGCCTCTTCCGTCTAGGAGAAACATCGCCTTTTAGATGATAAAATGCATGGGGTGGCAATTAACTCTTCATGCTATGGCCTCCAGTAAGAGCGGACCAGCCCTTGGCTTTGCTTCCGTAGGGCCTGGTACTTGGATGATTCACTGTGTAAATCCCTTTTTGGTCGCCAGACCTCGTCCACTGGTCACACCTAGAGAGCTGGGTTGCGGTGGTTTCCAGGGAGGATGTGAGGGAAGCAATTTGAGTGTTTCCGTTTGTGCTTTGCTGAACTAGCTCTAGATGCGCATCTTCCCCTGACTCAGTTTTCTCTCTCTCTCTCTCTCTCTCTCTCTCTTTGTTGGTTAAAGATAGAGGAAACGCCTGCTCCAAAAAGGGCAGCGTAGCAGAAGCGTAAGTGTTGGGATGCAGGGTAGAATGTGGGCACCAGTGCTCAGAAGAGAGGTGCCCAGACAGTGTGTTCGGCTGGCACATCCCAGGGGTGACCTCCACCCACATTCAGGGCAGAATTCCCCGCCTCAGGAGCTGAAGGTTGTTAGCCTGGTCTCATTAGTCCCTGGGTAACGAGTGTCCCCGGGACTCTGCTCTGGGGGTGGGGAGCTCACCCACCTATTCCCGGGTGTGACCCAGAAACTTACCATTTTAGTGCCTGCCCCGAGTCTTTCTGTCCTACAGTGTGACTAAGATAAACTTCTCTTTTGTCTCCAAGGGGGTTCCCTCTCGCAGGGTCTTGTAAGTCCTCGGATTTGGGGTGGGGCTTGGCGGTGGTTTGAGAGTCAGTTTTTCTCTAGGCCCTGGTGTGGCCTGTGGTAAATGGAGATTGATTGCATGTTATTTTTCCTCTTGCTAATGTAATCCATTAGCCCAGCACATGCATAATCAGTTTAGAGCACAGTTAACTGGATATAATCGAGTTCTTTACTGTCTGCTAGAGAAACAGCTCCAGACACTGCTGACCTGGGGAGGGCACCCGGCTTCTCACACACAGCCCTCCTCAGTCCCCCTCCCCGCGGCCCGCGCAGCCCCTGCCCCGCCCCCACCCCACCCCACCTTGGTTTCCTGGCAGATTAACTCAAGATCGGTCGGGGTCGGGGAGATACCCACACTTGCTTTCTGCTGCATCTACCCAAGTGGCCAGGATGCACTTCCTCGTGGGTCTCCCACCCTCTCTTTCCCCTCCTCTTCCTTTTCCATGCTGGAAGGGACAGAGCAGCGGTCTCGGGAGATGCAAGCAAAAGTGTAGCTTTCCGGTCTGTCTTTGGAGCTCCCACTGGTCCAGAGTCACTTCTCTTCGTGTCATAAATCCTGGCACATACGTTGCTGGATTAGGACGGAGCTGTCTGAAAGCGTGAGATAACTTCTGATTTGGACACGAGAGGGTTGGGCTAATCTGCAAAAGGGAAAAACTGGTGATACTATCTCTTTTGCCTGGAATTGTCTAGTGTGGATTATTGTGTGAGAGCAATTTTTAAGTTGAGATTAATGTTCATCGAGTTCTTCCTCCCTGCCTCCTGGAAGTGAAGGAAAGCGGGGGTCGGCTGGAGAGCCCCAGGCACCAGATGGAAGCTGTTTCCTTTTTTCTTGGCTCCCGGAAGTGCCCGTGATTGAATTCCTTGAGTCTTTTTTTGGAGTCTTAAATAATGGTGGCTCTCATCCAGCCCCCAGTGGTCGTATGTCCAGACCCTCACCGCTGCCATAATGGGCACTGTGATTGATCAGCACAGTGACACAGTGGGAATGCCAGGGGCCCCAGTCAGGCTTAGAGGCTGAGCTCTTGTGGTTTTGTCTATAGTGATTCACCTGAGCCAGAATGGAAGCGTGCTGTGGGAAAGGTACTTGTTTCTCCTTAGGGCTTGAGCTCCAGAACAGGAATTCCGCACCTTACTGCTTTCCCACGTAAATATTTCCCTCTTCTTCTAGAGGACCTGCTCCCAGGCCCCTCAGAGATGCGCGGTGGCGGGGGGTGTGTGTGGGGGGGTGCTTTTGCTTGTCTTCAGTAGGGGGGCAGCAGACAGTGATAACGCCTGCCCTCCGTTCTCCTCCGTGCTAGCACAGATCCTGAGTCCAGCGTGTGGGTTCAGAGCTAGGGGGTGCTCTCCTGTGTTTGTCTGGACTTCCCTGTTGTGTGGCATCCCTGGTGAGCTCTCTGAAATTTGTGGTGTTTTCTGCTTGGGGGAGGAGGGTGTGGAAAGGGCCATTGGCGATCAGTGCACACCTGCCAGCCATTAGAATCTGGTTTTCACGTTGATGTTTTTCTTCACCTGAGAGTCATTCAAATGGAAATCCATCAACTTGAGCAGATAGATTAAGACCCCACCAGAATCTATTACTCAGACAGTTCCCAGCTGAGTTTCCTTTGATTGGGCCCAGCCCAAAGGTTTCATATTAATCTTAAATTATACACGAAGAAGATTGTCTACACAGGGTTGAGTCTGGGCCCCATGTGAGCTGCGTCGGGACAGCCAGGCAAACCGACAGGGAGACGCCAAATCTACTCGGCTTAAAGTAGGACGTAGAGTATGACCAATTGACTGAAACATACTCACCCAAATTCTCCACGTTGTAAACTTTGATGCTTGCCATCCTATTGGGATTATTCAAGGTAGAAAGAAGGAAGAAACCCTCTGTCAGACTCTGCGTCACTTTAGAATCCGTCTTCTCAGATCTTTCCCTGACGGGGTTCACTCTCCCAGCAGGGCAGTAAATTCACCATAGGATGGATGGACAGATCGGAAGATGTGCAACCAAGTCAGACAGAGGTTTGGTTTGCAGTTTGCCTCCTTCATGCTCCTTTCTGGGTGCATGGGGCGGGGGTCTTAGGTACACAGCTGCACACTTCATGCCCACAGATGGTGACAGGCAGCCTTTGTCTTGCTTGGAAAGCAAAAGGCTGCCCCTCCGTCCTCCCTCCTTGTCCTCTCCGCCCTGATGTGGCTCCCTGTTTGAAGCCCTGGTACAGGTGTGATCTGGTTTACATCGTCACCCTGGAACCAGTTTCCTCAAACCTTGTTTTCTCATTAGGTTGACTAATTTTTTTAAGTGCATACTTCTGCGTTCTTCTCGCCATACTTTGGTGCCTTCAACCAAAAATGAAAGGCTAGGAATGTTTTCCTGTGGTTGATTTAGAAGGTGTGAAAGGCCAGATGTTTTGGTAAATTTTAGCACATTTCCCCTTCATGCCCTCCATCTCCTGGAGCAGCTGGGGGTCTGAAGTTCATTTCCCTCACTTGAGGGCTAAGGCTCGCGGGATCGGGGGCTCCTGGGGTTGGGCTGGGAGACTGCATGCACATCGCCCCATGGTCACCACTGAAGAGCCCGGGTGGGCTCTAGCAGTATTTCTGGCCACCGGTTAATTTCAAGGGGACTCTGGGAAGGTTGAAAGATCAAATCTTTTTCAGAGGCAGGGCTCGTGTTGGGATAGATTTAATCCTTCACTGTTGTAGGAACTATGGCCAACATGTGATATAGGAATATATGGCCAGCATATGGCCGGTGGGTGCAGTGTGAAAGGTCGGCACGTCCTGCAGTCTTGCCCTCCCTCCAAAACCATCCCACCCACCTTCATCTGAATCCCTCCAATGGGTATCATTTCATTCAACACATTCATTAAGCTGATTGGCTTTAAGCACAAGCTTTTCGGGATCTCTCTGGTTACTGTGTTTTGCAAACTTTCATGTCAAGAAGCTTGAGTCATTGTTACCTTTTGGCTCCATGCTTTAGATACCAAATAATGGAATTGAAATCTTAGTAGATGTGCCTATTTTTTAAAAGTCCAGTACTAAATATGCTATCTGTTGAAAAACCACTTTCATAACCATTAACCGTTAACACTTTCCCCTTTTTTCGAAATGCTTTCAGTATTTTTGTTTTCTCTCTTTTTTTCCCTGAATCCTTTTTGTGAATGGTTAAAGAACTGAGACCCCTTTAGAATATTATTGTGTTCTTAATTATTTCTTCAAGACTAGCATTCCATGTTTACCTCAAGTGTAAGCTAATGATAAAATGTGGATTTCTTATTTTTATGGTAAAAATTGTTAGTATGAGTAATGTGTGTTCACTATATAAAATTTGAAAAATCCAGGGAAGTGTAAGAGAACATCATCATCAGTCTAATCCCACCATACGACAACATATTTTCATTTTTTTCTTTTTGCATATAACAAGATGCATAAGGCATCTTACACAATTGGAATTATGTTGTGAGTATACAGTATTATACCTCAGCTCTTTCTCATATCTTTAAGTATTTTTCAATACTTTTTAAAATGGAAGTCCTTTTTCTACTCTCCAACGCTGCTCTCCAGAAGCAAATCACTGTTATTTAGATTATCTCCTTTTGTTTTTTTTTTCTATGCTTATACTGATAGAAATATGTGTGTATGTGTGTACACTGTACATACTGTTCACTTAAGAAATCTTTATAGATACATGCTATGCTTTTGGCTTGCTTTTCTCATATAATTTTTTATCCTGAAAATCATTTCAGGTTATTACATACTGAGCTAGTTCAATCTTTTTAGTGGCTACATAGTTTTCCATTTATTGACCAGGCCCTCACGAATGGGCGTTTATGTTATCTGCAGTTCTGATCTCATAGGCAGCGAGGTAGGGAACAGCTGTGTCCATACATCTCTGTACTCTCTATGCTTGAGCTGTTCCAGAAAGACGGCAAACTGGGTTCCAGGGTGTCATGCCCGTAGATAGAGTACTTTCTAATGGCCCTTCAGAAAGAAGACCCTTTCAGAATATTATTAACATTCCTAAGAACATTTTAAATAGTATTAAATTTTAAGTATTTTAACTATTTTAAATGTTCCAAGTTTTACGAAGATCATTTTATCCCCTCTCTATATTAGCTGGTGTTCAAACCTCCACATGGTGACCAGCACAGTGTTATTTTTCTGTTTTCTTCAGATTGGTGAATTTATTCTGATGTGGGTCTCTTTAATTGTTAGATAAGGTGAAGGTTTTTTCATGCATTTATTGGCTGTTTGAATTTCTTAAGCAGCTTTCTTTTTCATAGCCTTTGCCCTGTATTCATTCATTCATTCATTCATTTTGGGGGGTTGGTCTTTTATTCTGATTGATTTGCAAGAGATCTTGGTTTATCATGGCCAGTGGTCCCTCCTGTGCTGTGGGTGTTGCAGTAGTTTCTCTGAGTCTTTTATTCATCATTCACTTAGCTTACCATGAGCTTCGACTTACGGAAACTTTTTGTTTGTATGTTGTCCAATCTGCACATCTATTTCTTTACGCTTCTAACTTCTAACTCTTCTCTTTTCCCAGGAAGGCTCTCTCTTGCTGCTAATATTATAAAATAATAAAAGTAATAGCTAGATCCTCTGTGACACTTATCACAAGCAGCTACTGTCATAGCCGCTTTACAGGTATTAATTGATTTACTCTTCTTTTAACCCATCTGTTTTCAAATGGGGGAAACCGAGGCAGAGGGCATTACAAGTCTCTCCAGCTAATGAGTGCTGCTGGAGTCGGTCTTCAAACCCAGGTAGCTTGGCACTGCTTGCTTGATGGTTTCTTCAATAACTTTCTCCTCCCTTTAAGACTTTAATCCGTGAGGAATGTATTTTGTGTATGGTACATTGTAGGACTTTGTTTTTGTGTGTTGTGTGCTTTACGATTGTGTTTTCTTTCAAGTTGGATGGTTGGTTGTCCAACAGCTTCTTAACTAGCCATTCTTTCCTTGCTGATGTGAAAAGCCCTGTTCATCGTCCCCCTCTGTAGATCTTACAGAGCACCTCCCTAATACTCCACAGATTTGGGTCACTCCAGGCATGTTTATGGACTATTGCTTGTAGGAAGCACTGAGGTGCAAGAAGAGGGAACAGAGACAGACAGTTCTCTTTTCCAGGCATGTAAAGCCCTGTGGATGATTTCTTCCTCTCTCCTTTTCCGCTTCCTCTCCAGCGTGCTCCCTCGGGTAAAATTTCTTGGATTAATTACCTTCATCAAATTCAGGACGAGGGAGTCTCCAGGAGAGAAGGGGACTTGAGAGGGGGTCGAATTTTTTATCGTTTCTTAACGAAGACTGTGGGTCTCACCATTTATTTTAAAAAAAAAAAAAAAAGAGCAAATACTGAAAGTGTAAGAAGTTCCCTTTTCTGAAGTTCTCATTGGGACAGCATGGAGGTAGCAAGGCTGTGAGGCGTGCCAGGGCCCTGACTCAGGTTGAGGAGCCCGGTGGTATCATTTCAGAAAATCTAGTAACTACCACTTTGTTGAAATACTTGAAACCCTCCCACCTCCCCTCTCCCCTGCCCCACAAATCTTTAAGCTCAAAGCCCTAGACCGTCTTGGGAAAGACAAATCTCAATCTGTCCATCCCCTCCAGCCCACCCCCGTGTAGAGGAAGGAGCCATACTCCTTGTGGAATTCTTTGCACAAATGCCATCTGCCGTCGTCGGGGTGGTCTCTAACCCTTAGGAGAATTATTTCACTGCAGGTACTCCATTGCCTCCGCATTCCTGAGTAACTCCGCCTGCTGCAGTTGCTCCAGGTAAGCCCAGTCTGGAGGGAAGCCCCAGTCTGGAGGGAAGCAGTGCCAGCTATCGGGAGCGAGGGCGGGCAAAGATGTGAACCCAATTTTGAGTCCTTTCAACTTGCTCAGGACTTGGACGAAAAGGGCAAATTTGAATACATTTAGTCCCAACAGGTGTTTCTGGTTTTTGTTTTGAAAGGGAAATTGTAAGGGAACAATTAAGCATTGTCAGGAACCTTGTCAGGAACCTTGTCAGGAGGCAAGAGTCTTTAAATAATTACATAATACACCTGAACCGTAGTCTTTATTCCTTTTCAACATAGCTTGAAACTATAAATACTATTTAAGTGTAGGGTGGGAAAGGCTGTTGTTATGAAGACCATTTTGGTAGCAATGAGTCATTTTATACTTTAATATTGAATAAAATTACATTTCCAGCACTTTTTTTTTTAAGCAACCAGGTTGTAGGGTGAAAGTTAAAAATGTTAAAGCCAAAAAAAAAAAAAAAACAAAAACAAAAAAAAAAAACCCCATTGCTCACAGAGATGCTGGAGGTTATTGAAACCAGCAACATCAGACTGGTCAGGGTCAGGTTGCCAAATTTACCAAATAAAAATATGAAATACCCAGTTAAATGTAAATTTCAGACAAATAGCAAATAATTTTTTATTATGTGTGCACCGTAAAATATAATTATATTTACTTATCTGAAATTCGTGTTTACCTGCCCATCCTGTATTTTCTCTGGCCACCCTTCCTCTGGGTGGTGAAGAAATTCTTTCATAGCGTCCTACCAACTGGCCCGACGATAGGGTAGAGATAAGTGGCTTCCTTGTTGGTAAAGCTTCTTTTTCTTTTCTTTCTTTCTTTCTTTTTTTCAAATGGGTCCCAACAAAAGAGGAAAATTACAAAGGCCTCTAATGATGATTTCCAATTTTTGTTATTTATAGAAAACTGTCATATCAGATTTTCACATTTTCTACATTAAATAAAGTGCTTCTCCTATAATGAAATCTGAAATTTTCTCCAGAGCTATTTGTTAAGATTTGCTTTCCAATAATTTTTTCATTATTTCCTTTTATTTGAAGTGCTTTCACGTCACACAGCGAGACAGACGGCAGGATGCCCAGTTCAGTCCGTTGCAGCTTTGCCAGATGCTTCCACTGTCCTTGCTCACGCCTGGCTCCTTGGGCCTCTTTCTGCAGTTGTTATTTGTATGTAGGTGATAGACATTCACAGCCCTTGAGCGCTGACTGTTGTACATGTGCCTCCCACGTGCAGGACGCTCATAGGAGATGCCGGAAGTGTGTTTGAATTGGGACTAATCATCAAGAATGATTAGGGAAACTTCTCTAGGGTCTATATCCTCATTCTGTAAAAGGCAAACTAGTTAGAAGGTTAGAAATGTTTATCTATTGATAGTATTTGATTTGTAACCTGTTAATTAGCGGGGCAGGTTCCCAGACCCAGGACGAGGGCCTCCAAAGCATATCTGGTCTCTTAGGTCAACAGTTTTAACCACCGTTTCATTTGCTGGGTTGGCCTGTGCATTGGAATTGCGGGGAGAATTTCTCACCTCCTTGCTGTCCCTGTTGAGTCTCTCTCTCTCTCTTTCTGACCACAGGCTCCTTCTTGAGGCTTGTTGGGCTTTTATAACCACTTCTGAGCTGACCTCTGGACTTCCCTGGGTCGCACCAGGTTGTCTTTGTTTTCCTTCAGAAGACAGGGCCCTGGGGCCCCTGGTTCTGGAATGGGAGTGTCCCTGCACCTGTCACCTTGATTTGCTTCCCTGCTGCTGGTTTGGACCCCAGCACTTAGGACACCACTCCCTGGTTTGGTCTGTGGGGCACCAATAAATGGGAAGGGGATTTCTCCCTCTGGGTCAACAGCATGTATTGGGTCTGATTTTGTGCTGAGCCCTGAAGTGGGATCTTTAACTCGGGCTGATAAATCCTACAAGGTGTTATGTCAAAACCTCTCTTGTGTAGGGAGCTCGTAGGGAGCGGCACACACTGGGAGTGTGTTTTGCCTCGCGTGTCCGTGCTCTGTGGTGGGGGCCCCGGGCCCCACATCTGTCTGTCTGCCTGTCACGTTGCTCTTGCCTCTGAGCCTTCGTCCTGTTGGAAGAGTGCCCAGGGGGACGTGAGCAGACACCACCTGTAGTTCGGAGTTAGGAGAGGATCCTTTTTCCAAAAACTTGGGGCACACAAGTCATGCCTGTGTGGGGCTGGAACTTTTTTTCTGGTGTACCCTTACTTCCTTTCTATCTTCTTCCAGCCAAAAAGCTAGAAAGATCCTGCAACCAACCGCAGCCTTGCTGATACCTGTGCTTCTCTCACAAGTAGGGAGGACAGAATCCTGAATGACCTCAAGGCTTTTCCCACAGGATTCTGTCCCCCTTCACTGTGGGAGGAGCACGGGCGTCCCTAGGCTGGGGGCTGGTCGCGAGGGCTTGTGCACACACATAGATTGTCTTCAGTTCCTTTTTTTGGCTCTTATGTTAATGTAGCTTAGGGCCTTTGGGACAGTGGGAATGATAACGTGGGGGTTTGGTGTTTGCTCCCAGGGTCCCTTTGGCCCTTTTGGAAGAGGGCCAGGTCACTGCGGAGAGCCTGTGGATGAGATGTGGATGTCGTGCTCCTGGAAATCTAGGAAAGGCTTTGATTTTATTTACGGCAGAGACTGTCCTGGTGGGATGAGCCCATCTATCTTTAGAACACGTTTTGCTGATTTAAAATAGGGCCCATTTGAGTTCCCAACTCTCTGTGAACCTTTGACTATCGCGGGCCAGGAAGTTTCTGCTGCATTCTCGGTGTATTTACAGAAAATCAAGGATCATCCCAAATGCTCACTCCTGCACCAGGTGGTTTTTAGGGTAATCTTCCCACTGTTGCTGGGCCTTCACGTTTCTGTATTTCCCTTCTGCTACCAGCTCTCTCGTTTTCTACAGTCATTAAAGATGGAGCCTGGGAGCATTCCTAGGTTCTTCCAGTCGGCCCAGCCAGGAGGCGTGGGTCCCGGGACTGTGATTTCCTCAGTGTCCTAGACATGAGTCCGTGAGGGTGACTCTGCAGCCAGCTGTGGGTTAGGAAGTCCTGTGGGGAGCGATTTGGCTGCAGTGTGTGTTTCTTCCATTTCTGGTTCTCGGGTTAGGATCCAACCATTTTAATTATTATTATTTTTTTGCGCAGTCTGGGTTCCTGTTAGTGATGGCCGCAGCTGCCAGCGTGGGAAGACTGAACCGTTTCTGCAGGGACAAGAGTTCTGTAACTTTGTCCGGTCTCGTCGTGTCCACCTTTGAATCCATATTCCTCCCTCTCCATCTCCATCTTCTTGCTTCGATCATTTGCATCTCTGGGCCTTGGATGCTTTGAATTTATCCAAAGTTCAGGCTCGGGACATCTGTGGGTTTATTATGAGGTAATGGGCTGGGGGTTTTTGTTTGTTTGTTTTTAATTAATTAATTAATTGGCTGCATTGGGTATTCATTGTTGTGTGCGGGCTTTCTCTCGTTGCAGCAAGAAGGGGCTACTCTTGGTTGTGGTGCACGGGTTTCTCATTGCGGTGGCTTCTCTTGTTGCAGAGCACAGGCTCTAGGCGTGCGAGTTTCAGTAGTTGTGGCACACAGGCTCGGGAGTTGTGGCTCACGGGCTCTAGAGCACGGGCTCAGCAGTTGTGGCACCTGGGCTTAGTTGCTCTGCGGCATGTGGTATCTTCCCGGACCAGGGATTGAACCCGTGTCCCCTGTATTAACAGGTGGATTCTTAACCACTGTGCCACCAGGAAAGTCCCGAGGTAGTGAGTTTTTGAGTTATTCTTCCTCTCTGACTTTTCCTGTCTGATGTTCTGGCACCCAGAGGACTCCAGACGTCCATGAGACACTCCTTCCTGCGTTCTCACTGCTTCCCATAAACACTGTCACGTGCTTTTCTCCTTTGCCTGGCCTGCTCTTTATTCTTCTTGGTACGTGGCATTTGGAATAAAATCTCACCTGGGGAAGTCTCAGACAGCAGCGACAAAGCCCAGCTCCACCGAGGGGGGACTAATTACACAGCTAATTAATACAACAGATGTCACTGTAAATGCTTGCTTCTTTGTAATTTGGATCTACATCGCCAAGATAGGCTTTGGGCCCTGTTGGAAGTGTCTTTTTTTTTTTTATCAGACTTTAAGGAATAGCACATTTTCGGACCCACCTTTATGTTCTGGTGACACATCCCTGGTTTTCCAGAAAGCTCTCCCCTGCTACTGCAGCCACAGATGGTATCTCTGCCCTGAGTACATGTCACACCATTTGGCACCAGGCTTGTTTCTGTGTCATGTGTTAGTTTGTTTCTCCAACTGGTTTTTAAAGCTCTTCAGAATATGAGCTGCCTTAAACAGTGTGTATCTCTTGAGAATGCAACACAACACAGGACAAGCAGACACCCACAGATGGCCACCAATTTCTTTTCCTTTGCTTCCTGTCTTTCCTGAAAGCAAGTTTGTGATGAATGTAGCCGAAGAGTGTTTTGAAAGGGGCCATTTTGATACCAGATAGTGAAAAAGTATAGAACACCTGTGATTTGGTTAGTGAAATTGAAAAACTTACAGATGGGACAAAAAAAAAAAGAGGTTCTTGGAGGTGGGGGAGGGGTGTCAGGAAACAGGAGGGAGGAGGTTTTTTTTTTTTCCCTCACCCCTCAGTGATAGGAATGGAACAGACAGGATGCAAGGCTCCATTTTCTGCAGGTGACCTGGGGGCGCTGTGGGCAGTCGCTGGTGGTCCTGGACCACAGGTTGGCAGCCCGTGCCTGCAGAGGCTGACTAGTTCCTAGTGGGGGTATTGCCACCTACCCAAGGCCATGATGACTGCGCTGTCTTTGCTGACGTCCCCTGGCCCCCCCTTAGTCATGCCCACCTGTGAGGGAAATCACACTGTCCCCTCCTGGCTTCTGTGACACCAGTCTTCTGGTTTTTCTGGTCTCTCTCTGGCCCATCTCTTTGCTCTGCTTGCTGGCTTTTCTTTTGTTATTTACGGTAAATGCTAGAGTCCCCAGGGCTTGGCTCAGGCCCCCTTCTCTTTTCTCTCTGTAATTCTCTGTAAATGACTTGTTCAGCTTTTAAACAACATCTCCCTTATGGTGACGCGGGAGTCTCTGTCTCGAGCCCTGGGTTCCCCTTTTATCCATCTCTGTTTGGGGCCTTTCTGGTTGAACGTCTGATAGTTGACTTCTCAGGCTTAGCATGGCCTGAATAGAAGTCTTGTTGACCATGTAACTCCCAAGCCCCTTTCTCCCCTGGGCTCCCCAGCCTGCCAGTCTACCATTTGCTCAAGCCTGAAAGCTAGGAATTATCGTGGCCACCTGTCTCTTTCACTCCCCTATAGCCAGATCATCGCTAAGTCCTCTTGGCTCCACCTTCAGAATAGGTTTCCACCATCTTTCCCGCTGTCTCTCACTGTGTCAGCCCTCTCCCTGCTGCTGCTCTTGTCCCTTAGTGTTCACTCTCCATGCAGTAATCTCATGAAGGGGAAAATCAGGTCATATCCCTCCCCTGCAAAGACCCGACAGTAGCTTTCCATCCCACTTGCAATAGAAGCCAGCCTTTCTACTCTGGCTTACAAACCTCTTTGCGACCTGGATTCCACCCACCGTGCCAGCCTCATCTTGTAACACCCCTCCCCCTTCCCCTTCCCCTTCAGCTGCACCGGCCTTCTTACTGTTCCTTCAACTGGCCAAGCTTGCGCCTCCTGCCGGGCCTTTGCACTTGGGGTTCCACTGCCTGGAATATGCTTCCTTGACCTCGACATCCAGCTCTAGTCCTCAGAGAGGCTTCCCCTGACTGCCCGCTCTCAAGTAGTCACTGAGAGTAGCTCCATCTGAGTTTACTTCTCTGCATTGGCCGTTACTATTTTTCTTATTCGTTCACTTATTTATGTCTGCCAGAAGATCATTGACCTTGGTTGTCTTATTAATGGCTATATCCCTAGCATCTAGAACAGTGTCTGACACCAGCTCACTAAATACTTGTTGAATGACAAAAGTCGTAGCAGAATATGCTCATGGTTTCTCCTCTGCTCTATGATCTAGTATAGCAGCCTGGTCTGAACACTTGGCTTTACATAATTGACAGTCCAGAAGCCTATGTCAGAGTAATCTGGATGTCCTTTGTGGACCAGAGCTTTCTAGAGCTGTTTATAACCATGTTATCTACCATCAGTTTTGTGCAGCTTTTTTCTGTATTGACCCACTGAGAAACAGTCCCGGGACAGTTGTACAGCTTGTGTCCAAGTATTTTTTTTTTTAATATAAATTTATTTATTTATTTATTTATTTAATTTATTTATTTATTTAATTAATTTATTTATTTAATTTTATTTATTTTATTGGCTGTGTTGGATCTTCATTGCTGCACACGGGCTTTCTCTAGTTGCGGTGAGTGGGGGCTACTCTTCCTTGTGGGGCGCAGGCTTCTCATTGCTGCGGCCCCTCTTGTTGCAGAGCACGGGCTCTAGGCGCGTGGGCTTCAGTAGTTGCAGCACAGGGGCTCAATAGTTGTGGCTCACTGGCTCTAGAGCACAGGCTCAATAGTTGTGGCGCGCGGGCTTAGTTGCTCCGCGGCATGTGGTATCTTCCTGGGGCAGGGATCGAACCTGTGTTTCCTGCATTGGCAGGCGGATTCTTACCCACTGCGCCACCTAGGAAG
The DNA here is from genome assembly GCF_030028045.1 of Hippopotamus amphibius kiboko. Lineage (NCBI taxonomy): Eukaryota > Metazoa > Chordata > Mammalia > Artiodactyla > Hippopotamidae > Hippopotamus > Hippopotamus amphibius. Next base: position 15,714,373 of record NC_080201.1, on the reverse strand, counting down.
TCCCATGTCCAAGTATTTTGAAAATTCCCACATGCAGCTGGCCTTGGCTTTGTGTTCCCAAGTTCTGCCAGCCAAAATCACAACTCTTTTTACTCAGCAATCAAAGAGATTGATGTTGAGGTAGAAAAAGTGATGCCACTTTCCTCCTACTTCATATTATAGTCTATTTTTAAAGTGGTCATTTTCCTCTAGTCAGTTACAAGACCCTTTATAGCAGGATCTGTTTATTTTTATGCAACTTTGTATCCTTTCCAGTCCTGCAGGTATCAGATAGTGATTGTCAACTGAAGATTTGATACCCAAAGACAAAAATATTAAATATAGAAACTTAAAGATTAGGTTCATTCCTGAAAAGCCTCCTCCTTCTGTTTCCTTTGAGTCTGCTCTGTTCACTCTCCAACTCTTTGTGTTTAAAATGATGCTGGTTTGGCCCGTATCTGGTTGTCCCCAGGGGAACCACATTCCTGGTGGCAAACTATATTCCCAGTAAGAGAGGAACTCTAGTCTCCTTCTCTACTCCTGCCCCTGCTCAAGCTGCACATCTTTGAGTACCTCTAAGGAGCAGGATAATGTACTAACTTCTTTAGGTCTGTGGTCCTAAACTTTGTAAACTTTGTTGACAAGGATCCAAAAAGAGATACATTTTATATTGGTGACCCAGCACATACATAAAGAGAGATATTTTGTACATATAATTGAAACAAAAGTTTTACAGGATAATTTTGTCCTTACTACTTGTGCTACATTTTGATACTTTCTTTTCTATCCTACTCTGTTGTTTTACACAAATACTGGTTGTATTCAGGGCTTAGATTTTATGATCCACTAGTGCAATGACTCTCTACCCTTGGTATCTTAAAAAAAAAAAGTAGGGAGTAGGGGGCTGCTTGGCTCAACCCTCAGAGATTCTGATTTTGTAGACTGTGAGTTTCTAATATATAGCTCCAGGTTTGGAACCACTGCATTTGAAGGATTAGGACCCGCATTTTGAAAAAACATTGTCATGCAGGATGCAAAGAAGAGTTGATCGGTGCTGGCAGATGTGTACACAAGAGTTATCCACGTCTGGAAGGAGAGGAGGGAGAGAGAAATCACATACAGTTCGTTAGATCAGAATAGACCTCCTGGAAGGAGGGAAGCTGGAGTTTGGGGCGAGCTTTGAAGAAGGAGTGATCACATAGACGGGCAAGCTGGACAGAGGAAAAAGGCAGATTCATTTCTTCTACATACTAAACCTGAGGCCGTAATTCTAAACTGATTTTACTAACTAGTGCTTCCTTGCATGCACTTGTGGTTACTGTAACTTCTCAAAAAAAAAAAAAAAATTAGTTGTGAGCCAGACATTTCATACTAGTAACACACTGGAATTGGGGCCTTTTTGGTATTTTATTAGTAAGGAAGTCTGTTCAAACAATCTGTTAAAATAATAAAAAAATATCTTTAAAAAGTACCCCGTAAACAAATATTGAACTATAGTTAACACCATGTGTGCTGAAGTATGGGGGAGGGGCGGGGAGTAAAGTGTATTCATGTCTGCAGTTGATTTTGAAATGCATGCAAAATGGAAGTTTCATTGATGGATGGATAAAAGGATGGAGACGTGTGTGTGTGTGTGTGTGTATTATATATATATATATATATATATATAGTATATATATATGTTTGTGTGTATGTAACAAAGTATTAGTTTTAGCATCTGGGTGATAGGTGTACACTATGATATTTTTTCAACTCTTCTCTGTTATTGAAAACTTTTGTAATATAACATGAGTTTAGAATACTAAAACCTGATGGTTAGGTGATGTCCACTCTGAAGTCCACACCTGGAAGCTGCAGGTTCACAGTGAGGTCTCTTCTCCACCCACACTGTCCTCCCGTCCGCTTTCCCACGTGGATGTTCTGTTGTGTCTCTGAAGATAGGGCTCAGATATTTCTGTCTTTCAGAAGGAGAGAAACACAAGGCAGAAACACACTGAACCAAGAGGTCTCAAACCACGCAGGAAAGGCAGTGGGAGTCGAACAGGCTCTTGGTCATTCCACAAGTTTCAGACACTCACTTGATGCCAGGCGCTAGGAAACTTCATGATGGGATGCCCACGTGTCTTAGGGAAAGGCCAGGTAGCTCTTAGGGTTCTAAAGAGAGTGAGGCTCCATGGTGTCAGGATGCCTGGATTTGAATCTCAGCTCCTACCCTTCACAAACGTGTGGCTTTGGACGTGGAACTTAATCCCTCTATGTTCTTGTGCTGTGAAACGGGCTTCTGAAATGACCTGTCTGGTAGGGCTATTGAGCGAGGTAAATGTGATCCTACCTGGCTCGTGCCTGCAGTGCAGTCAGCGCACCGTGCAAACCAATGTGCTCTCCTCTAAGAATGCCACCTTCCTGCGTTAGGGTTTCTGTTGTCTTATGTAGACCACGTAATTGAAGTTATTTTATAATTTGGTTTTCATTAGTTTTAAACTTGGCATGCTTTTTGTTTGGGGGACAGAAAGGCTGGTGGGTTTTTTTGGTTTGCAGGAGGGAGAGAGAATTTTCCTTAAGATATGTGACTTTGTAGCGAAATGTGTAGTGAAGACTTTGGGCAAGTAATTTAACCTCGGTCAGTCAGCCTTAGTCCCATCCGAAGGATGAGGGGCTGGGAGGGACCACTGAGTTCCCTTTCAGCGCTACGAGTGTGTGTTTGCAGGACTTTTTTTTTTTTAAAAGGACTACTTCAGTCTCTTCTGCTACATAATGGAGCAAGAAGTGATCTAGTGAAGTACTTAGGGAAGTTAGAAAGTGATCCAAGTCCGGGTTTATTTTTGCTACTGCTTCTTTGACTCCTCTGAGATGTGCCTAACAGGTCTTCAGCTGGGAGAGGAATGAGCGGTGAAGTTACTTTTATAATATTGTTCTGCCTGACCTGTGGGACCTGGGGGACTTCAGAATTTGATTTTTTAAAGCAGGGCTACCCTGCAAACCCCAATACACCCGTATTTCCCTTACATGACCAAAATTAAGTGCAAGTAAGAACTGAGGCTTGGAAACTGGTTCACAGTACATGGCACACCCAGAGCTGTAGGCTCTGTTTTTCCCATTCCCTTATATACATTATTTTCTGATAAAAGCTAGTGCAAATTCACTCTAAAGAAATTGTAATCCAGAAATGCACAGCACGGAGGGCAAAGATTGAAAACGAAAGTTACATTCTAGTTAAACGGGAGTGTAGTTGGCGTTGGCATCTCTTTAATGACTCGTATTTGTGTCTGTTTGTGTTTTGTAACCTTGGCGATACCACAGGCTATCATAAAGGGGGAACAGCCTCTGAACACAAATGAAGTGTTAGCCAGAGCTGCAAAGCTGCCTTCCCCAGCTTGCCTAGGTGACTTCGTTTATATTGAAGACCGCAGTGTTGGTGGTATGGATGGCTCAACATTGCCTCAGGACTCTTCGTTCAGTATTTACATTTGTGTCCCTGCTTGTGGCCGTACCATCCCAGTCTCCATTCCCTGTAGCGAACACCTGCCGTCAAGTACACAAAACGTTTCCATGGCAACGGTTTGTTATCCATTAATTTACAATATTCCAAAATTTTTCTTCAGCTGAAACTTTTTTTTTTAAGCTGTGCATTCCTTCTCTTCCCTTATTTGTACATGGGAAGTTAATCTCCTTAGCTACTCAAGTTATGGATGTTTTCTCCCTACCCCACCACTTCCGAAAGCTGATATTTATTTATTTATTTATTTATTTATTTATTTATTTATTTATTTATTTATTTATTTATATTTTTTGGTTTAATGAACTTAAATGGCTAAACCTGGGATCCCTGATTACAGCTCTGAGTCAGTAAGTGGGAGGAGAGGCCTCCCTCCTTGATTTGAAAGAAACAAGACAACGTGAAACAATCTTTAACATCTGAAACGATGTGCAAAGTATGTGCAACAGAAAAATCTCCCCAAATTCATTGCCTGCCTGATGATTAGATCAGCATGAGTGGGTCTGGCAAGTATACTTGAGAAACAGAGCAGCTCTCTGTCATTTGAATGGTGGATTTAATGGCTACTCTTGAGGACTGTGTTTGGGCCACGTAAGTTTCATGCTGGAGTCCAGAGGCGAGTACGGGACGTGTCCATGGCCGATGTTTGGAAACACCTACGAGATGAAATGCAAATCAACGGCAGTAACATGCTAAGATTGCAAATTTGGACACAAATGGGGACATGCAAAAGGAAGTTTTGCATAGCAACACTCATTTCATATGTGGTGATTATTACTGCCAAAGAGGATATTCTAATACGCGGGATGTGGGCATTGTTATGCCCAACGATTATTACTCCTCGGGTGAAATTTTACATTTTATGACTATCGTATGTGAGTCTTTTGCATTTCTTACACACTCAGATGTGGGTAACGATTCTGTTATTTATCTTCAGTATAATCATAGTCTTCCTTATTTTGGAAACGTACAGGCATTATCTTTGTTTTCTTCCCTAGTAGGTTTTATGGGTATTTCTAAATGGTATCGACCCTGAGCTGTGTTTCACAGTTGGCAATGGCAGGTGAAAGCAAACGTTAGTTTGGTTTTGTTGCTGGAGAGCTTGAATTGCTGTTGTCTTCCTAGCTATTTCAGTTTTGAAGCATTCTTACTATTTCTCATGCAGCTTGTGTCCTAGTCATTTGGGGTGTTAGGACTTTTGGTGGCTTCCAGATACTTTGGACTTAGAAAGCCTCTCTGTAAGAGTAGATCATACAGAGTTCGTTACCCACCCACCTACCCACCCCCAGTAAAAAAATAAATTTGTTTTTCTTTGTTTTCCTCCAATTCTAAATAGTTTGGCAAAAATTTTTAAGAAGAATCTTTTAAAAAAATTATTTAGGCTGTGTTGGGTCTTCATTGCTGCTCATGGGCTTCCTCTAGTTGCGGCGAGCGGGGGCTACTCTTTGTGGTGGTGCACGGGCTCCTCATTGCGGAGGCTTCTCTTGTTGCAGAGCATGGGATCTAGGCGTGCGGGCTTCAGTGGTTGCAGCGTGTGGGCTCAGTAGTTGTGGCACACAGGCTCTAGAGCACAGGCTCAGTAGTTGTGGCACTCGGGCTTAGTTGCTCTGTGGCATGTGGGATTTTCCCCGACCAGGGCTCAAACCCGTGTCCCTGCATTAGCAGGTGGATTCTTAACCACTGTGCCACCAGGGGAGTCCTGAGAAGAATCTTAAAGGAGTACTTTATCAGAGACCACTCCTCTCTCATGGGAAAATATAAAGAATGGTCAGGAAGCTGTGCTTGTAAAGGGGAGTAGGTGTGAAGTATGTTATATAATATATATATATTTTTTTAAGTGACAGTTCCTTTTGCTCTTGTCCCCCTTTTCACGTTGGGGGTCTCGGAGCCCAGGGCATCCCTGTGACTGTAGTTGATTCAGCATAATTGATGTGGTCTCATTTCCCACAGCTGATGAGGATTATATCAGCTTGGTTTAACAGTCTCATTTTCTGCTCCCAGTGCGCACTTGTTTTAATGTGTTTCAGTTAATGAGGTAGAAGAGAGAACGAGGTGTTACTGTTTATACACAGACAGTGAGCTTGTGCCGAGAGCCCTGCCACAGCCCACGTGGCCCCGGGCATCCTCGGGGGCGGGTCCCACAGAGCGAAGCCACCTGTGCGGAACATGTTTTTTCTGTGGCTGATGCAGATAGTGGTCATTAGCTGTAAGCTTTGCCACATAGTCCTCTTGATACTGCGCCTCTCTCGGTGTGTCTCTCACGTGTCACGATGAGAAGTTATAACTCGTCTCAGAGCTTGGGGTGCCGTCGAGGGCATTGATCAGACCTCACCCCCCACCGAAAAGCTTTGTTAAACTCCAGATTCCGTCCACCAGCCCCACGCCCCTAGGTGGACCCCTCCCCAGGTAACAGTCCGTTCACTTGAAGTAACTCAAGTGAAACCATTTTCAGAAGTCCCAGAGCAACCACAGCTCTGGGCAGGGAATACTGAGAGTCTGAAACAGGCACTGAGCATTTGTATTTTATGAGCTATGGGTCAGAACCGTGCTGTTGGTTGTAGGGATGGTCGAAGAGGTGGAAGAAACTTCCGGGGTGATTTTCCACAAATGGGAGTCTGGTTTGGGTCACGACTTTGGTTCTGCTCCTTCGGGAGGTGGGGCCCTGGAGGTTGGAGGCCTGCATAATCGAGGTGCAGACACTGTCACCCCTGCCCCGCCCTGCCCCGCCCCCCACCTTCCAGCTGCTTGGTGAGCAGGCTGCCTCAGGGCAGCCAGGAAACCAAGGCTGGGAGGCCTTTTGCCTGTGTTCCAATCTCCAGCTTCTCAACACGTGGGAAATAAAGGGAGTGCAGGGGCACAGCAGGGGGGACCTTTCCCTCTTTGGGGCCACCCTGAGCCATTTTGTCCAAAGACGCACTCTTGTGCCTCCCACGCCCTCTCCTGCTGTCTCCCTGAAGCCCTTTCCTTCCCTCCCCCCACCTCTCTCTCCGTGTGGATTGCCCTAAATAGTTAAACCTGTCCCCTGGCCTTGGCGTGGTGCCAGCCCCATGGGGCGCTGCGCCGGCTGGAGGCCCCCAGCACATCCCGGCTTCCCGAAGGCACAGCGGCCGTGGGTTTCAGCAGGAATTAAACAATTACGACGTCTTAGTCCTCCCCACCTTCCGTGGACTGACTCTATAAATTGTCAGCCTGTTGACATTTTAATGCGAATTATGTCATGTGGTATCCCCTTTGATTTCGACATGCCTCAGTTTGTAAATACATGAGCCACTGAAAGGCCTGTGGTTAGTGTACACTCCGGAGGCCTCGGGGTTTTTGGTGGGGCAGAGAGCGCTGCAGCGTGTACAGTGCTGGGAGCATGCCCGGCGCGGAAAGCCTTCCACAGCTGCCCCGGGTGGCTGGGAGGGCGGGCAGGCCGTGCAGGGGCCCTGCTGGGAGCCCCAGTGCCATGCTGCGCACCTTCCAGGGCACCAGGAAGGCCACCACTGCCTTTGGTACCAAGTCACAGGGTATCTTTATTGGATGCATTGATGTCTCCCCAAAGGTCCTGTGCAGCCCTGCTCCTCCTTTTGTGAAGCATGTGTCCTCCCCCCATCCCAGCACCTGGAGAAGAACTGACTCATTCTAGATAACAGAGCAAACCAGGAGGGTAAGGGAGTATTATCCGGAGCAGGTATTGCCCAGGAAAGGGCTCTGCCGCCCTCTTCTTAAAGAAATGATTGATGGAGATTGAGAAATTGAGGCAGAAAAAAGGTGTAGGGTAAGGATTACTAAGATGGAAAGAGGAAGACTCACCATTTGCGCATTTGTGTGGGAAAGGAATGGAAGGTTCTGAATGTTCAGATCCCAAAAGTGAAACTAAGGGAGGAAATATTGAAACAGATTTTTTAAGAGGCAATTTTCTGGTGAGAACAGTCCAGAAACCCTGCATTAGTACTCTGCTCCAGCTCACTGTTCTTAACACCCTGTTTTCCAGCTTCTGATCTCTCCTTATTTGAGACTTTCTTTGAAAATTAATAACCCCAGAGGAGCTGACTTCTTGGCGATGCTTTGTATGTAGAATGTCAGTGCTCAAAAAAGGTAGAATTAGCCATTTTGAGATTGGATGCGTTGTGCCTGGTGGAGGTTGGCCAGGATGACATCATCGATAGACCCTAAGGATGGACCAGAAGTAGGAACGTTGGTTTCTGCTTTGTCCAGAAGGGGCATGAAATCATTCCTTCTCTGAATCCAGCAACTGCTGGGCCTGCTGTCTGTTTTGCAGTCTGGCTGACTTACAGAAATGTCATGGGATCCTTAATGGCCATGGGTGGTCAGGACCTATTTCCCACGTGCTGAGTAATTCCAGTTTCATGTGTGAATAATGCCCATATTAAAGCAATTTGAGCTACACATAGTCTGAAAAGGAAGAAGGGACCCAAATTCCTGTTGATCACAGACACTTGCAGCTCATTGATTTCTTTGGTAACTTCCGTGAGCACTGGGAAACTTTTTTTTTTTTTTTGATAGATTCTAGATCTTAATTCATTTTTCAAAAGTTGTAACACAAACAAGCATTTGGAAAGTGGAGTTGCTGCCGAGATCTATTCTTTTGCCTCCTCCATGGATTTATCTGGCTTTTATTACTTGGGGAAGGAAGTGAGTAAGAGGGTGGGATGAAGTGAGAGAGACAGGAAGAGGGAGTGCGTTTGTGTGTGTGAGAGAGAGAGACTGCTTAGGAATGTTTAGTTGGTTATCATGAGAAATTATACTTGGTCCCCCTCCAACAAGGAGTTATTTTAGAGTTTAGCTGTACGAGTATATGTGAAATAAAATGACAAGACATTATAATCATCATGGCCCATAAGAACATTAGTCTTTGCTAATTAAAAAAAAAAGTTCCAGTTGATGTTTTCTCCAAATTAAAAACAAAAAAAACAGTGGCTTCCAGCCTTCAAAGTGAGCCCTGTGCTTTGTAAAAAGATCATAAAATGTTGTCTGCCACAGGTACATAGGTCTCGGTTACCTGCTCCCTCTATATTATAGTCAACTGTTTATATGGTAACTGTTGGAAACATGCTTTCAGACATGAATTTAGGGGCCCTTTTCAGTAAGCTGACACGTATTCTGTAGCTTGCTTTGGAGAAGGGAGTGGGAGCCTGTGTCTCTTTTCATTTCATTCTTGTCTTCTAGAAGATGTAAAACATACGATCCCTGCCTGCCTTTGGCTGGTACCCATTCCAGCCCCTAGAAAACTGGTCTGGGAAGGATTAGGCCACAAAGTGACCGTTGGTTTCTCATTCAGTTGTGAATGAGAAGAATTCTGGGTGATTTGTAGGGTTGCCGATGAGGGTATCAGTGAATTTGCTTTTGTTCCTTTCTCCCTTCTTCCTCAGTCTTATTAGTTCTTCAAAAATCAAGGCAACTCAAGGTGTCTTGGAAGGTCGTGGAAGGACCCAGGAATGGGGTGAGAGTCGGCGGCTGTATTTTCGCGCTGCCAGGAGCTGGCGTCCTCAGACCCGCCTGTCCCTCACCGGTGCTGTGTGTCCTCAACATTGCCCCTGCGGTTGGGGGCTGTTCAGTCTGACCTGCAACATGTTCACACCCCGTGGAATTTTCTGACACCCCTGGGCTGTAGCGTTCTCTTGCCCTTTATAGAGTTAGGGGCCCTGAAATTCTTTTTATTGGACTTTTTCTTTTCTTTTTTTTCCTAAGTCTGGCTAGCTCGCTGATGAAATAATTGGTGAGTAAAAATGCATCAGACGCGCGATGACCAGGCTGAACTTGGAGCTGCACGGATGGTGGCCGAGGCTTGCTCAGAAGGAAGAAGCAGGCCCGCCTCTGGGCAGCCAGGGAAAATGGGCAGCAGCTGACCCATTTCTATAGCACAGCACTGGCTTTGTGTTCACTCCACATTCCAGCTTGTTCCAGCCCCACAGGTTATTTGCATAGCATACAAACAGTGGATTGTACAATGCATACAGGTATCGCCGGCATTGGCAGTGGACCATGAACATGAATGGGATCTGTGTGTCCCTGTTGTAAGACCTTCCCAAACCACCCCGGTGACTGCCTGGACAGAGTTCCGACTTGTTGGGGGGTGGGGGTGCCCGGCCCATCTGCGTTCTCACTTCTGAACATGCGTTTATAGAAAGGGTGGGAGGAGATGGGATTAAAATCCCGCAGGAAAGTAGTGCCCCGAGGAAGAAAGCCCAGGAGCTAAGTTTAATAAGAAGAGAAAAAAAGAGGGACGTTTGAGGGAGGTGGGGGACGAGTGAGAGAGTGAATGAGAAGGGTTTCTGACAATTAACTAATTCTCCTTGCTCTAACCCATGACAGAATTAATCACACATTAACACACTGACAGCAAAATTAATGTCATATGCAAATTAATAGTGCGGGCTTGGCGTTCAACAGCCTGTTGGCTTTTTAAGGCTGGCGTTGTAGTTACACCCTCCGGTCTCAGCCCACAGGCTGCTGCCTTGGTGCCCCCCCCACCCGCACCCCCATTCTGCCTGAGGATGCCCAGCGTGACTTTGAATACCCCTCCACTGACTTAAAACAACTTATGGCAAAACCCATCAGCCGTTGCAACTGTTTGCTTCTTATGGAGGGAGCAAAGTCAGGAATAAAACAAGCATTGGTGAGGAACCCTTTGGTTCTTACCTCCACCATAGTTTTCCCAGCAGTGACTACCCTTGTAGGAAAGCAGGGGTAATTTTCTTGAAACACTCCTAGGAAGCTACTGTGTTGCTTCGGAGAGATGCCTTCATAAGAGACGCCTTGGGCTGGAGAGTTGAGTGTAGAAGCACAGTCAAATCTAAAGTCATTCCACCAATAGTTTTGGTTATGAGCTACCGAGTGAAAATCGTCTTATGTGGCTTCAAAGAGGTTGAACCTGTTGAAACCAACTCTAAAAGAGAAAATGGGAGTCTCTCCTTGATGTTAAAAAAATAACTAACCAGAAGAAGGAACAGCCTGTTTCAGAACATTCTGATGGCTGAACTTGAGTGCCCGGGGCAAGTACGAGCCAGCCCTGTTAGCACCCATGACTAACCCACTTGTGAATTCGCCATCTGGGATAATTATTATTTTGACATTTAATGAGTAATAGCATTGTGAAGCCGGTGTTATACGGAACAGTAAAGACATGATCCCGCCCAGGAGGCACTCCAGGAAGGACGAGGCAATTCAAAGTAGGGTAAAAATGGTCAGCTGTTTATGTTGATTTTGAATGAGTGTTGGCATTTTCTTAGTGGTGCTGATTTCCTTAGCTCCCACTTCATCTACTACCAAGGAGAAGGGACTTGAGGTTGATGAGGTCAGGACAGAGATCTGGGGAGCAGCGTTGCTGGCTGTAGAATAATGTTAATTCCTAGGTGTGATGGTGCTTCTTTTCATTGCATGTCTAAAACAGCCCAGAGACTGATGGCCTGGCCTAAATCAGGGCCATAGAAATGATCCTGGAAAATCATTAATGGACTGGTTGATTTTATAAGTGAAGTGAGGAGTTTGCCCGTATCGGGGACATAAGTATATCCCTTCTATCCTTGATATGTAGATGGATGGACAGATAATGCCAGTTTGTATGTGTATGTAACATATAAATACATACACATATAAATACACACATACACGTGTGTGTATATTTGTTGTATTTTTTGTGTATGATATGGTGCCTTAGATACTCCCAATTTCATCAGTCCTTATAGTGTCTTTACCATATATGGGCTTAATACTCATAACCAAGGGACTTGGTATAGACAGAGCAGGAAGCTAGATTGGGGAGTGGGATTCTGTTTTGTTCCTGGCTATGAGATATACCAGCCTCAGACCCTGCACAGGTGCCTTAATAGCATCTGTAAAATGGACCCGTTTGCCTCCCAGAGTTACTAGGATTGGGTATCCTAATAGATGTGAAAGAGCTCCAAAAACTGTGCAGCACGTAGCAATTGAAAGCAAACTTCTTATGATTAATAATATCTGATCCAGTTTCACAGGCAAATACCAGGTGCTGGGAAAGCACCTGGAGCAGCAGCGCTCTGGGGCTGTCTGTGCCGTAGACTGTGCTCCGCCGCACCCGTGCTCACCTGGCGCTCGCTTCTGCTCCCGTCCCTGTGTCGAAGCTGGCGGCCCGATGGACCTTCTTGCTGCGACTCCAAGGCTGGCCTGGATGTTGGCCCTTTCCTGTATGTGCTGTAGAGTTAGCGTGAGTCCTCATCTCAGTCGTCGGCATAATGGGTTAAGTAGAATGTGGTGAACTTAGGCTGATAGAGAAGGAGCGATGGACAGTGGCCGAAGGGGAGGTTCTTTGTCTGGAACAGGTGGGCCCGAGCTGGTGCCGTGGTTGGGAGATGATGGGGAGCTAAGCCCGTTTAGCAGAGGGTGATGCCAAGGGGAGCAGGCTTGTCGAAGTCACTGCAGAGGGAAGAATTGGGGTGCAAAGAGAAGAGTCAAGACATGGGTGCCTTGGGTATCACTGCCTGGGATTAAAGTTCTCAGGACAGGACAGTCAGGTGTGTACTTCTGGTTATCATGCCCCTGAAATGTGGAAAGGAAGTCTGCTGTTTCTGTTCCACAGTGGCAGGGTGTGACGTCACGTGTGTGGCTGTGTGCTGCAGATGTGGCAGGGTGGAGGAGGAGTTGAGACCGCCTCTGTAGCTGGGACCCCAGATGCCTCTTGGTGGAGCTTGGTTTGAGGGCCGGTTGCTGGGGGCGCTGGCTCCCGCCATGCCTGACTGGGAGCTGGGCTTGCTTCAGTTTTGCACGGGTGCCTGTGGCCATCTTCATTTCTCCCTGGATGCTTCCTGCTGCCTGCACGGGTTGCTAGGAAACTGGCAGAGGCCTGTCTTCTTCCTAAGGCCCTAGCCAGCTTCCCAGGGCACGGAACCAGCATGCGTCCCAGGCACACAAGAGCCAATCTAGGTACATTGGCCCCTCTCTGCCCTGGCCCTTTTCTTCAAGAAAGCTTGCCTCCTTTCTGCACGTGGTGGCCATTTGCAGCACGAAGCACTCGGGGGAAGTCAGGCCAAGTCAGTCATGCCCGTCACCTTGGCATTCAGATGCCTTTATCAGGGAGTGAAGGTAGCCCTAAATCCAAATGACGGTGAGATCCCCTCTAATGATTTTTCTAAGGCCTTTCTCAGGTCACACCTGAGCAGCTCAAACCCCCTCAGCTCTCTGTCCCCCTCTCTCTACTGCCCCATGGTCTCTTGGAAGAGTCCCCTGTATCTCCGGCTGTTCCAGCAATGCCTTGTGCCTTCTGAAGGAAAGAGAAGCTGGATGTATTTGGGCCATGACTCCTGGGGGAAAGTAACCAGTCTCATTTCTGTGAATGGCTCTTCCAAGTCCCTAGAAGCCGCATCTCCTGGAAGCGCTGTTGGTTGCTGCCCTGTTACCTTCCTGTGTCGGAGCCCAGTGCTGGGCGTGGGGCGAGGAGGAGAGGGCTGGGTCTGTAATTGAGTTCTGGGCTCCGAGTTAAGAGGCAAAGAATGCCGGTGCGTTCTGCAAGGAGGTTTCCTTATGATCTTTCTTGGATTTGCTTTAAAGCTTAATTAAGAAAGTTGTCTCCTTCCATTTGGGGGAACTGCTCTGCCCGTTCCACACAGACTGGCAGTTTTCCCCCTAAATGTTTATTATCTTCCTAATTGTGAGGGAATCCAGGGGCTGCTGTGTTTTGTTGGTGAGCATGTAGATTAGTGTGATTTTTCTGCCGATGTGTATCCAAATGTAAAGTGGCCTTAGTCTCTCAGGAGGCACTCTGACTTCTGGTCGTTGATGTTTGAAATGCTCCTCATTACAGTGTTGCTTATTTCAGGGTTTTGTTTGTTTGTTTTTTGGTTTTTTGTTTAAGTTGGTAAACGGGTCATTTGGTCACTGCATAAAGTCATTACTGCAAGTCCTTGTTGTGGGTTACTATGCAGCTGTTAACAACGGTGCATGTGTATCTTCTAGTTGGAGAGATGGTCTCAACGTAGTACAAAAATGTTACACACATAGATTATTCCATTTATGTGAAATTGTGATATATTCTGCATATAGATTAGAGATGTCAAGATGGACGTTGGCCAGAAATGTTCATCTTAGTGATTCAATTTGCTGATTTTTACTTTTTTGTGTGTTTTGTTTCCTTCTCTATGGCCCTTAAAAAAACAACAGATATTTCTTAAAAACCTATTAAAGATTTCACTTTTTCAAGGGTTTCCGAACCAGATTGTACATCAGAATGAGCTGGTGAATCCTTTAAAGTAGAAAAACAGTTTCTAGAGTTTTGCCCGTGAGTTTGATCCTGTGAGTCTGGGCTGGGGAAACACAGGGATCTGTGTTTCTGACCAGTTGCTGGTCCTTGAAGGGCACTTAGGAAGTACTGACCCTATATCCTATAGAAGTACCTCTAACCAATGGTCATCGAGTTCTCTGCATGTTTCCACTTTCCTTAAATACAGGAGTCTAGGGGCACCTCTAATTGTTAGAATCCTTTCTGTTGAAATACTGTCTACTTCTGTTACCCGCAAGGGTAGAGGCAGTTGTTTCCTGTTCCTCTCCCCAAAGAGCATCTTCTTGCTGATGTTATTTATTGTAGAACGTAAATGATACTGTGTGCATTTCATAACGGGCTGCTTTAAACTTTGCCGTATGTGCTTTTTTGATACCACTGAATATTCTCTGTCACTTGAATTTTCGTAGCTGCACAGGGCACCCCGGCATGACGTTGCCATAGTTGTTTTAGCTTCGTGCTCCCACCTCTTTTTGTCACTTGTCCCTGTGCGGGTCCCTTCTCCATTCCAGTGAGTACACAACTCTGGTGTTTCTAATTTTTTCCTGTGAAGTGGTTTCCAAGCTCCTTATCATTCCTGTCACCTGCCTCTGACGTGCTTGCCTGTGGGTGCATCTCCTGGGTGACGATGCTTACTGTGGGATGTGGTCTTCTTGGTGAAACCTCACTGGTTGGCTACAGAGTCTTTCTTCTTCCTTGATAAAGACAAGGAATCATTAATTTTCTGTTCTTTTATTAGGAGTCAAGTCAAACCCTTGGCTTCTGTGGAACTTGTGGTCCCCTGAAATGAGCGGGGTTTTAGTGTTGTTTTTGTTTTCATGGAGTTGACCATTAAATCAGGCCCCCCTGTCCCCTAAACCTGAGGACAGGACTTGACGTTTATTGCTGTTTTGCTTCATCCTGCTGCTTCTGTTGTCTCAGTGCTGGCCGCCTTCCCACGTGTGTAATATCTGGAAATGTGACTGTAAAGTTTTCCTCTTTCTATATACGTATATATATTTTTTTCATTTATTTATTTATTTTTTATTTCAGTTCAACAGTATTTCTTGTCTATTGTTTAGGGGAAAAAACCCCCAAACTTCTAGAAATGCAGAGAAGCACAGAAGAGAAAATCATCCCTTATCTCACCACCCAAAGGTGGTTTTAATTTTAAACATTTTGGTTTATGTAATTTTAGCCTCTTCTCTATAGATGGGATATTATTATTTTGTAGAATTTGAATGATAGTATATCTTGTAACTGGCTTTTAACTTTACGATGTTTGATTTTTTTTTTTGATGTCACTCTGCATGTTTATACGGCATGATTTTTAATAGTGCACCACTATGAAGATGCCACCCCTCTACTTAACATGCATATTGTTTCCAGGATTTTACTATTGTAAATAATATTTTGGTAAATGTATCATGTAAATAAACAAATTAGAAGAGCTCTTTCTGTATAAAAACTGCTAAACATGTGTTTGTTCTCTGTTATAGTTTCTTCTCCCCATTTATCATTATCTTTTACTGTTTACATGTTTTGAGATTGCCAAGTTACAGATTTTCATATAGTGAAGTCTTTTCCTTTCTGCTTCCTTCCCCTTTGTTAAGCTTAGAAATCCCTATCCCCTGCCAAGGTCATGTTCACTTATATTCGCTGTTAGTTCGTCTGTGGTTTCATGTTTTGACACTAAACTCCGTAATCCATCTGGAGTTTATTTTGGTATATGTCGTGGGGCAAGGATCCCTGCATGTTTATTTTTTTCTCAATTAGTTATCCGTCCCAGCCCCACTTACTAAACAACCCACCCATCCTTTCCTGCAGTGCTTACACATGCCACCATGTCACACACTACATTCTTATTTGGATCCGTTCCTATACTTTCTCCTGGTTCATTAATTTGCCTTGACTTGGGCCCATACAGAACTGTTTCAATTACTTTAGTTTTGTACTGCCTGGTATTAAAGTATTATAATTCTCGTCTGTCATCTTTTTAAAGTGTTTTACATTTCACCTGTTTATTGTTCTCTATGACTTTTAGACTCTTTGTTGATAGGCAGGACTTCACATCTTACTGGAAATGTTATACAGGAGAGGTCCGGTGAGATCACTGTGGTCTCCTGTAGACGTGTTCCTCCAGGGGGACTTCGATTCGGGACCAGTGTCCTTTCAGCCACATTCCACATTCATGTCCTTTCAGTATGGGGAGGGACACCCTACCAGACTAGAATCAGACCCTCCTGTTCCCAGATTTTTCCCAAGGATGTCACGGGAGACAAAATCAGATGTTATTAATTAACGTCTAATAATTTGCTGATCCACCAGTTCAGCGTTAGTAATAAGAGCAGTATTGAGGGGACTTCCCTGGTGGCACAGTGGTTACGAATTGGCCTGCCAGTGCGGGGGACACGGGTTCAAGCCTGGGTCCAGGAAGATCCCACATGCTGTAGAGCAACTAAGGCCGTGAGCCACAACTACTGAGTTGTGTGCCGCAACTACTGAAGCCTGTGCGCCTAGAGCCCATGTTCCGCAACAAGAGAAGTCATCACAATAAGAAGCCCTCGCACCGCAGCAAAGAGTAGCCCCAGTTCGCTGCAACTAGAGAAAGCCCACGTGCAGCAATGAAGACCCAATGCAGCCAAAAAAAAAAAAAAAAAAAAGCAGTAATGAGACTGTTTGGGGGGAGAATGAAGGGGAGCGTTAATGAAAGAAAGACATTGGCCTCTTGTTCTGTACTTGATAAATGTATGTTTAATCCTTCTAGCAATTCATTACTTTTCTAAGTGCTTACAAACACCTGCTTAAATGATTTTAGATTTTTGCCACACATCATGCTCCAGTCCATAAGTGTGAGGGTTTGGCAACATTAAAAATCAGGAAATGTGCCCCTCTGAATACTAGTTATTTATTATTTTTTTTAATTTTTAATTAAAAAAATTTTTTTTCATCTTTATTGAAGTATAATTGCGTTACACTGTTGTGCCAGTTTCTGCTGTACAACAAAGTGAATCAGTTCTGTGTATACATATATCCCCATATCCCCTCCCTCTTGAGCTTCCCTCACACCTTCCCTATCCCTCCCCTCTAGGTCATCACCCATCATCGAGTTGATCTCCCTGTGTTATGCAGCAGCTTCCCACTAGCTGTCTATTTTACATTTGGTGGTGTATATATGTTGATGCTACTCTCTCACTTCATCCCCGCGTCCTCTCCCCGCCCTGTGTCCTCAAGTCCGTTCTCTATTTGATTTTTCCCGACTGAGGTAAAACATTGAAATGCACGAGAAAGAATACATTGAAATGTTCCACAGTTACCTCTAGGGTGGTTGGTGATAGATCGGCTTTTTTTTTTTTTTTTTAAAAGAACAGCCCTGAGAACCATGTCTGGCACATAGTGAGCACTTAGATATCCACTGTTAACACTGCTCAGCATTTAATAAAATGTGAATGTATGCTTTTAAAATTCACACTGAGACTCCTCGAGAGAAAGTGTTACTGTTTTCCTCTTAAGAGCTAGCTTGATGGATGTGTTTATTTTTTTATTCTTTATTTTGGCTGTGTTGGGTCTTCGTTGTGTCACGAGGGTTCCAGAGCACGTGGGCTCTGTAGTTGTTGCACACAGGGCTCTCCAGCTGCGGTGCACGGGCTCAGTAGTTGAGGCGTGCGGGCTTAGTAGCCCCATGGCATGTGGGATCTTAGTTCCCTGACCAAGGATTGGACCCACATCCCCTGCATTGCAGGACGGATTCTTTACCACTGGACCACAAGGGAAGTCCCTGGATGTGTTTCAACAGACCGACCATGCTGATCTGGGAAACTTACATGGAGACAAGTGCCAGAGGCCGTCTGTTCCATTCTGTTCCCTGTTCTGTGATTCTAGGTATTGATGGAAGATCTGCTCTCCGTCCACTTGTGAGGTGGGATCAGGGTGCTGTTAGAAGAATTGACGTGGTTCTATATTAGTGTAATTTTAAAGGCAAATTTTAGCAGGTGAAACAGTTGGAGAAGAGTGCAAGCGAGAATTAGACGGAAGAGAAATGAACGGGATACTTAGAGAAGACAGTGGTGGGGTGGGGGGAGGCACCCAGGAAAGGGGCATTTATTGCTCCCTGCTCACACCATCATTTTCCTTTGAGTGAAGGGTAATGGTAAAGGTCGGTGTGGGACTGAGTAGCGTGGGCTAGTAGGGAAAAGAGGCAGCTGTCCACACGTTCCTGGTTTCTCAGTTGTTTTTCTAGAAGCAGCTCTTTTCCTTGCTTCCTTTTGATGTCAGAAAATCAAAGAGTTAATGGTTGGGATTAAACGAGCGGGGCATGGGCCAGGTGTCCCCCGCTGTCTGGGTGCTTGGTCTCTTTCTGTCTTGGCATCCTCTCTGTCCCCAGCCAGACAGACTTGCTCCAGCCTTGACCTCTGTGCTCTGCTGCTGACTCCAGAAGTGTCCTCTGAGGGTGTTCCAGTGAACCCTCAGAAGAGTAGGAAAAGTAAATGTTATTGGGGGAGACAGTTCCAAGCTGGCCTCTGTGACAAATGGGCTGGGATATCAGTGAGCATTGTGGTCCATGGATTTGAGCATCTTCTGTGCCTGTGGATATCAGTGAGCATTGTGGTCCATGGATTTGAGCATCTTCTATGCCTGTGGTTATCAGTGAGCATTGTGGTCCATGGATTTGAGCATCTTCTATGCCTGTGGACAGAGAGGTCCTTTGACCAGCTCAAGTGTTCTGTATTCCTTGCCTCACTCTAACAGTAAAGGGGGACTGTCTTCTGTTGCAACCCACCCCCCCTGCCCCGAGCATCTTGGTTTTGTTGGGGCTACTTAGCCCTTCACTGTTGATCCCTGGAATGCCACCGCAGGTGTGCTTATCTCCAGAGAAGCCTCTGTCCCATTTGGCTCTTGCCATCTTGCCCCAGGTCTCCCTTCTCCATGAGTTATACTTTGCTGCTCCATTTGACTGTCCTGAAATGTTGGAGTTGTATATCGAGAAGCAGGATCCCAGAGAGCTCTCTAGACAGCGTGATCTCTAGAGCCAGGAGCTGAGTTCGAATCCTGACCCACCATTTAATAACTGTGTTAACACAGGCAGGCGATTGACCCTGTTTGTGCCACCTTTCCCTGTTTGTAATTTGGAGTCGATCAACATAATGTCGCAGCCTCACTTTCATCAGGCTGTTCTGAGGATTAAATGAGTGAATATATCTAGTGGGCAGGACGCCACCTGGCATAGAGCAAGGGCTCTGCAGCTGAGGGCATTTATTCATCTGTGTTGTTGAGAATCCAAGGATTCAAAGTGAAGACAACAACTCTGATTTTCTAGACAGACATCTTCCTTAGATACTTGTGTTTGCATGAAGGGAAGGCTATCTCTTTTAGAAGATGTTTTAATTTTATTTAACAACATAGTAACCAGGAGGTAGAGCTTCACTCCCCTCCTCTTGCCTGTGGGCTGGACTTAGTGACTCACTTCTGATGAGTCAAGTATGGAAAGGGAAAGCGAGTAGCTTGCCAGGGAGGAGCCTGGCAGGACCATCTTCCCTTGAGTGATGAAGGTTAACCTGACCAGTGATTAGTCATGTTGATGTCATGTTCCCCTGATGCGATGCAGTAACCTCAGTCAAATCGTGAGAAAGCCCCTGACAGATCAGAATTGAGGTATGCTCCACAGACACCTGACCAGCACTCTTCAAAAGTGATGCGGTCACCAGAGACCGGGGAACTGGCGCAGGTTGGAGGTGTACCATCTAAAGGCTGTGTGGGATCCTGCCCTGGATCCTGGCACAGAAAAAGGGCAGGAGTGGAAGAGCGGTACAAATACATCAAGTCTGTTCTCAGTAACGGTATTCTACCGACGTCGATTTCTTGGTTTTGACAAATGTCCCAGATGTTGAGACGCCACATGTTAACAGCAGGGGAAGCTGGGTGAGTACATGTGGGAAGTCCGTCCTATCTTTGCTGCTCTTCTGTACATCTAACATGATTGCAGACTTTTCAAAGTTTTTTTTAAACCAAACAAAACAACTAAAAAATGTATCATACGTGCATTTGAAACATGTCATCAATTTTAAAGAACATGAAGTAAAAGTGGAAGGCCCTTCCCTGCCTCCTGTCCTCTGTGGCCACGCGTCTCAAGGACAGCGACCGTGAATAGTCGGTGTTCCTCCCAGACCTCCTCCTGTAGGGCACGTAAATGTTTGGATTAAAAATCGTAAAATGCCTTTTTTACTCCCATTCTGCTTATATGCCTTTAGACATTGCAAACCTTTTTTTATTTTAGTGGAGTTATTTTCCAGATTCCTTTTTGGGCACGTTTTGGCTCTTCCGTAAGACTTATTTAAAGCGGTGTTTGTTTAGCCAGCGCTTAATTTTATTTTCCACTCAGACGTCTAACCCACCCAGGTCCCATTTAGATTGCTTCTGCCCTTGCCAGTCTTGCGAAAGCCTCCCAAATTAGCATCATCTGAGAATTTAATTAACTTGCTGTTTACTAACCCTCTCCTTTCAAGATAATTAATGAGGATGTGAAGGGACACTGGGCCTGCCCCTGCTCCCCATGGCACCTGAGCGGGCACCTACCCGGGCGGGCCCTGCAGGGTTGCCAGCTCCCTCTTGTTTACCTTCAGCTGCGTGGCCACACTGGGTGCAGGTACAGATGGCAACTGTTTGCTTAAAACCAGGTTTTCCTGCTTCACCTTTTATCCACCTGTTTTCTGCCGTGTTAATTAAAAAGCCTCATTTGACTTAGAATGGAATGCTTATTTTTGTGTGTTATTCCCTAGACAGAGTCTGCATTACTGGGCTTGAAATGAAACTCGCTGAGAGAGTCAAGTGTTACAGTTCTCTTTTGTTTCTGCGAAAGTGGCAGCATAGTATTTCCCTGCCCCCAACTTTCTACTTAATCCAGGAAGTAAGAGGTTATCCTCAACTTACAATTCAGTGCTGTCACTGGAACTTTCCATGAGGATGGAAGCGTTCTGCATCTGTACTCACATGGTAGCGACTAGCCACGTGGCAATGAGCACTTGAAACGTGGCCTGTGTGACTGAGGAGTGGAACTTTAAATTTTATTGGAATTAATTCAAATGTATGTCATCACAAGAGGCTCATGGCTAACCATCTTGGACCACCCCTTTTGTTTATCTGCCTTGGGTTATATGTGGCAGGTCTGAAATTCCTGGCAGTTTCTGTTCCCTCCCCAACAGCTTTCTTTTCTGGCAGAGCAGGTAAACTGACTTCTCCATCACATTCAGCCAGCTGTAATTAGGAAGGTAAGTTTTCCAAGGGAAAAAGATGTTACTTTCGAAATCCAAATGTAAATGACTTGGATTATCCGTGTCACTGAGCGCTTCATTCATGCAGATAATTGAGAATTGACAGTGTCCTTTTCCCTCAATTACTTCCTGATAGTTCCATGTGTTACAATGGGAGGAACATGGAGCTGTTTTTAAATAGCTATGTTAATGTCCTCATTAATTTTACCTTTTCCTACCAATTAACAAATATTAACTCCTGTGGCAGAATGAAGTTGGCTTCCCTCATGAAGCCACATTCATCCTGAACACCCTTAGCCGCCTGAGCGTGGCGTCGCTCAGCGTTTCGCCTTTGGTTTTGCCGTCTGCCGCTGCAGCAGAGGCGCTGGTTTTCAGGGGAATCTTTGCACTGGGTTATTGCCAGCGTAGCACAAGGTGGCGTCACTTACGCCCATCTAGGACGAGAAGACCGGGGGTCGACGGGTGCGGTCCCCACTCACAAGCCCCTTTCACTTTTACACATGGCACAGCCCAGCAGAGACAAAGCCAAGTGCCTACGGGGACCATGCAGGCATCATACGTGGATGCCAGTGCTGGCTGGAGGGTGCCTGCCCCATCTTATCCAGATAATTGTAAAACAGAGTCTGAAAATCTCGGTTGCATGGGAAAGTCACAGATTTTAAAGTGTTAGTCATGAATTAAGAATTTTTTTAAACGCCGAGAGTTTTGCAGCTCGTACCCACAGTCTCCCCAGTTGCTGCCAGTGTGTCCGCTTCGATTTTAACTCTCTCCTCTGTCCGCGAGACAGCGAAGAAAGGCATCTCTGTTCCCTTCATTTCACAAGGTAGTTGTGAGAATCAGTTGAACTAGTGAAGGACCAAACCCTTTGAAGTCTATACAGGGCTTCATAAACATAGATGGTGTTATTAAGAGAATGTTTAAATATTTTATTTCTCTAAATCCAGACTTCCTGATAGCTCATTGTTGGATGTCAAGGTCATTGCTGGCATTCTCCTTTTAAGAGATGCTTAGGAAATAGAAGCGTGGTGTGCAGGAAGATACACAGGGACGATCGTGACCTAATTTTTCACCTTTTCATTTTGCTCCCTGGCTCTTCAAACACGGATTATTTTCAGCTGCTAGAGGGCACAAAGGGTGCCTACTTTTTTTTTTATTGTCGTTAGTAATTCCATCATTATGTTGGTTAAAATTTGAATTAGTTACAGGTATTGTTTACTTCTGAATAAATGTATAACCTTAACTCTCACTCATGCAGCCTTCTGCTGCATGGTGGTTATAAACTGAGATGTGGAACTTGAGAATGGTACTGAGCACATTTGCATGCACATTCTTACGTTCAGACGCCCGAAAACAGGGATGATGCTTAATTGTTCCGGAGTGATTTCATAATTCCAAGTTAAATGGTACTTGAATTACTGTTGACCTTGAATTTGAAACAGCCTACTTTTATAACAGGTTTGCATGTCTGTCTCTTACTGAGTTTTGACAAGTTGAAAGGAACTTATTTTGCGTAACAAAGTGTGTGGGTGTGTGTGTGTTCTCCCTTCTTCATTGATATTCTGAACGATTGGGTAAATTTTTCTCAAAGTTTTGCGTCAGGGGTTAACACATGGCAACTAAACGGAAAAATCCAGCCAGTTCAGTTTTTATAAATAAAGTTTTATCAGAACCCAGTCAATTGCTGCTTTTGTGCTCTGGTGGCAGGGTTAGGCAGTGGTGACAGAGACCGGATGGCCCTCAGCCTGACATATTTACTGTCCGGATATTTAGAGAAAAAGTTGGCTGACAGCTGGTCCAGATGATAGAAATATGTCTTTTTAGAGGTTGTATTTTTAGGAATTCTGGGGCAATTGTGGACTAAGAAATTATTCTATCCATTCCATCCTTAAAAATGCAGTTGTCAGCTCGGTCAGCTCTGATGTGTTTCTGTGATGTTAAGAAGATGCTTTTCAGATGTTGGATGCAATGACCCTGGTTTTATGGTAACTAAACCTGCATCAGCTTCTTGCTAATGTCCTGCTAGTCATTTTATTCCGTAGACTGAGTAGCTCTCAGTGTTTTTATGGGGAGGACACTGCTCATTAGCGGATATGTTCAGCCTTCAGTTTAGCTAAAATCTGAATGCTTTCTCAACCTGAAACAGTGGGTAGTATTCTACATGTTAAGTAATACAGCTCTCCACAAAGACTGAGTGCTTCCCAGTCATTACAAGCTGTGCGCCGTTGTCATTCCTCACCGTAATATCATGAAGTCGGCTCTTCGTGTTGCCATCCAGATTTTATCACTGAAGCGGGAAAGGGTGACTTGCTGAAGGTCACATCATAACAAAGCCCACTAGCGATTTGTGTCATCTCATGAGTCATGTTGGTGCTGGGGAATGCAGCTGGCACCAGTGGGACTCACACCTGCGGGCTAGCCAGTCCTCCTTACCGGTGCCTCCCCGGCTGAACTGATGATTTCATTAGCGAGGTAAGGGAACAGGTGATCCAGTAATTAATTCGTCTGTGTCTAGACTTAGGACCCCGATAAAACCAGATGGGTGGGAAGGCTTCCTGAGTCTTCAGGTGCCCCCTCCAACCTATTCTCGTCACCCAACAATGTTTTGTTTTGTTTTGTTTTTTTCAATTTTGCCTGACCATGTATGAAGTACATTCACATCAATTTACTCTGGATCCTTACGGCCCCGCATCATGTGGCGACTTTATTCCATGTTATAATTGAGGAGCGCGCTCGGTGTCAGAGCCCGCTCTCCCCTGCATGGCGCCCAACTCCCAAGCCTGTGTTCTTGCTGCGGACTGACCTGATTGCTGTGCGTCCAGTAGGAGGGCACGTGGTCCCTGCCTTCAGGAGCTTTCCGGTATCGTGGGGGGATATGCCACAAACATAAAGCTGATAATCAGTGCTCAGGGATTCAGATGTACTGTGAGACGGAGGCTTTGAGTTCAGAGGAGAAAGCATCACTGTGGACAGAAATAGGGGCCGAGATGTGATGCTCAGGAAGGGGCGCAGGATTTGGCTGAGCTGGGAGGGAAGTATGCACAGGAGGGAGTGGCGTCTCTGTCTCTTCGTCACACACACACACACGCACACACACACACGTGCACACACACACACACACACACACAGGAGGCCACTCATACACACACACGAGGCCACTGAGGGACTGAATCAGTAGACAGCAGAGCTGGCCGGAGACGGGTGCAGTGCGGTGGAGGAGAGGGTGAGAAGACGCGCTAGTGGAGGACCTTTCTCATGAACAGAGAAGGATGGAAACAATGTTTAGAGAAGATTGATAACATCTTTCATTGTTGTGTGAGGAAACAGGAAGCAGAAAGGTGGATAGACAAATGGGGAATGAATGAGTCCAAAGCTGGAAGAAAGATTGCCATTAAAAATGTGTCACCAGAAAACGGACTGGCTGTTGGTTCCTCTGGCCTCACGTTATTACAGAGCAATCTGGAAAGCTCATTGAAAACTTGTATTTTAATACTTAGCCTTTAAAATACCTACTAAAAAAGCGTCTATAGTCTGTATTAATACAGAGCCGCTTCCTGGATTTGAGAGTCCACAAAGATGCCACCTAACAAATTGAGATGTGGTGAGTGACTGACCACATCCTAATACGACAGCCCCAGGAAGCAACTGCAGGTCGGTTTGTGTCCACATGTCACCCTGCCCCAGTCACACAGTCCCTGCTAACATTCATAGCACCTGCGGGAGCATCCTGGTGCCCCAGGGCTGATAGGATCTCAGCCATCCTCTCCCTAGTCCTGCCTTTCTCCAGCATCCTCTAGACCCCTTTTAAACCCCCTCGTTTTGCTCGAAGAAATTTCCCCAGTTGCCAGTTTTATAGATGCAGTTTTCTGAAATATGGATTTCACTGAAGAAGATCCCTCACAGTTCTCCAGCAGGCTTTGTAAACCATCAGTCTTTCCAGGATGAAACTGTGCCTCCAGCAGATCTTCTGCTGTGGGTCCTTCCTGCCTCACACTGGTTCTTGGACCTACTGGACAGGAGTGAACTTGGTTGAAAATGAGGAAAGGATGTTTTGGTCAAAGTGGGCTGGTTGATGAAAACCTTCCCTGTATTTCACCATTTGAAAATATGTTTAAATATATATATATGTATCTCACTGCCATATTCTGTTCGGAGGTTGAGAGCAGAACTGGGAGACAGTATGTCGGGTCCAAGTCGCTTGGAAGACCCTGGGGAGGCACTGTCGTAAGTGGGACCGGCCAGTCGGAGGCCTGGTGAGCCTGGAGTTTGGGCATAAACTGGAAAGGGAGGGGGCACAGCTCAGTTTTCAGCTTCTGAGCCCGTGTGGAGAATGGTCCCCTCCTCGCCAGTCCCAGAACTTGAAAACTGATGAAAGTGTAAGATGTAACCAGTTCTGGGGTCCGGATAGCAAGAGTTCTTAGCATATAGGAGGACTAAAACTCAGAAGGAAAATAAAGATGTATGTGTGTTTATGTTTAAAAAAAAAAAAAGTCATCCCAATCTTCAAGTCTGGAGACAGTCCAGTTGCTCTGTCGTGCGTTCTGGGGGTACCCCCTTGGCCACCTCCTTCCAGGTGTCTGAGCACTGTCACATCACTCCGTTGTCTCTGGTAGACATTTTATGTTTGCAACTAAACCATGTCCTAAGTTGTTTTTATCTACAGAGGTGCGGTGGACGCTGAAATCACCCTCAGAATTGTCACGGCCGAGTTACTCACCCTGAGAGGCTCTGCGCTGTGTGCTCTCTACCCCTGTCTTCTGTGATCGTCTAGATGTTCTGGCTGTTTCTCAGTATCTCCAAGTCTTGCAGCTGTTTGTCAGTTTAATGGTAAAAGAGCTCTCGTAAAAGAGGGTAGCGGTAAACCATGTAAATACAGCAAGGGGTGTAGACGAAACGGAGAGTAGAATGACAGTGACCGACTAAGCTGGCCTCTGGCTGGGGGACATTTGGTTGATTCGGAGGAAGGACAGCACTTTTGTGCTCCATATACTGAAATAATGAAGTCACTAAATACAGCCATTTATGGTGATTATCTCCTGCCAAAAAAATCTTATTTAAGCGAGCAGTGTATCTGAGCAAACATACTCATTCCCTCAGCTCCATCAGGGTCATCAAGGACTGCGGAGCCCTGCGTGGAAGTTCAGGGAAGCATTTGCTGAAAAGAATGACTCGTGGGATCACCTGTGCTCTGACATGCCAGAGGCGAGGAGACGGGGGTTCTGGCTCAGGTGTGATGGGGAAAGACTTCAGGCCAAGAAGCCATCTGCCTGTTCTGGTTACTCTGAAGCCTTTTAGCAGGTGGAGAGGGTGTCAGGGAGGGCTTCCAAGCGGGAGAGGCACCGAGACCAGAAAGACGAGGGTTAGTGGCTAAGGTGGCAACTGCCAGGCGACTAGTTGTGTGGGGGGGGGGGGGGGGGGGGCGCGTGGAGTGGAAGATTTGAAATCTGAGATGGAGGAAGGGAATTGGACTTGATTAGATAGGTCTTGAGTGGCCAGCTGAAGACCGAGAGCAGCAGTGGGGCGTTAGAGGAGTTTCTTTGTTTGTTCAGACTTCCAGCCAGCCATCTTTCAGTACCTGCCGTGGGTCAGGAGCTGTGCCCAGTACTGGGATAGAACGTTCTCCCTGCCAGTGAGATACTGTTGACCGTGTGGCAGAGGAGCAGGGGCTGATTTGAAACAGTGAGATGAGTCCTGTGTAGATGCTTCTTCTGGCGGTTTGTGGGCTCAGAGTGGAGAGAGGTGGAGCTGGGAAAGGCTTTGGAGAAGGAGTGGCCTGTGAGCTGGGCCTTTGCCCAAAGGAGAGATCTGGTCTCTCTAGCTGTATGTTTATTTTATTTTGTTCTGCTCATGTCCCATGCCTTTAAAAAGACCGTTATTGTCATTTTACTTCATTCACAATATGAAACTGTTAGCTTTGAAACTCAGTAGTGCAATCCACTCTTTGATCTTTTCCAGCTAATAAAATGGAGTTTTCACGTGGGTCTCCTCGTTTCTTTGGTTTCATTATTCCCAGAGGTCTTGCATTCTGGAGCAGGTGGGTAGTGGGCCCTGATCCAAACCTCAGGGAAAATAGAGATTTCATAGATATATCTTGGGCACTGAACTGTTTTTGATCCAGAAAGGACCCACTTGCCAACTTACTCGTCCTTTCAGATGCTGGTGGTCAAATGAGTTTGCATTGGAATCATCAGTGAGCGTGGGTTGCACCTTCAGGATTCCTGGAGGCCTGGACGGGGTCTGAAGGGTTCCTAGGAAGTGCTGATGCTGTTGGTCCCGGGGCCACACTTTGGGAACCCCTGCTGTATCTAAGCCGTGCAGCCACTGGGAAAGGGCATTGCTGTATTCTTGGTGGAATGTTCCTTTACGTGGCCCTTTCTTAAAGGGCTTCCCTGGCAGGTTGTCTTCCTAGCCAGTCACAGCAGGAACAAGTGTGCAGAAGCACAGTGGCCTCCGAGGAAGAAAAGATGGCTCTCCAGACTCCCCAGGAGCCCTCCAGGTTATCCTTGCGGGAGTTCAGACCCCTGCCATGCCTGTGCAAACTGCAAAGATGCTGAGACGGGTGCAGCGGGATCCTAGACTTTTGACGTTCCTCTTCCTCGTCCGTGAGGGCTCACCCATTCTTAGGACCAGGACTCGATCTCAAAAACCATCGTCACCCGTGAAGAGTAGCAGATTTGTTCTTGTCCGGCTTCAGTCCACGGGCCCCCAGTGTAGCTGTCAGACATCAAGATTCAGCCTGGTCTTCCTTCTCTCCCTCTGCGAGAGGCCCCTCCTGTAGTCTGGAAATGGGGTGGAGGGGACGAGGGCACGCATAGTGACAGCCCTCAGGAGGCCAGCAGACACCCAGCGATCCTCCGGCTCAACGGGTGCTCCTGATCTTTGAGCTCACGCCCATTGGAATGATTAATTGATGTCCTCCACTCTGCTGGACAATTAAGGAAAGCGGGAGAAGGAGGGAAAAGTCTTCAGTTGGACCTAATTTGGCACCATATTGTTTTCTGTTAATCTATTTTGTTTTCTGTCCGTCTGTCCCCAGGGACGGGTGCCTTGCTGCTTGCTGGAGCATGCATAACTAATGTCCTCATTAAGGGCTGATCTGTTTATCAGGACCATGCGAGGAAGCCAGCCTGCCAAACCTGGGCGCGAGCTGGGGGCCCTTACCTCCCTCTGGGCCTTAGCCCCACCTCATTAAGCTGGTCCAGGCTATTGATTGGGAGCCTGTGTTTGGAAGAGCCTTACTTACTCCATGCATTATCTTGACAGATTGATCAGACCTGATTGAGAACCTCTTAAAGGAGCGAACAGCCGTAATGGGAAAGTTGGACTCTGTCATCCGTTAGGATGATTCTGGGAGCAAGAAGAACACGTCTGACATCTTGGAGCAATTGTATTTACAATTAACATGGCTGAAAACGATTGCCTCTATTGATCCCCCCTTCCTGCAATTACAGCCCCATTGTTTACATTCCAGCACTTCAGTTATAAAAAGGAAATTCAATAATTATTGCATTATTTAAAGTTAAAGTGCCACAGAGTTTGCTGGCTACGCTTGCTGGTTGATTTAACATTCAGTAAAATCCATGCTGAGCTCTCCATCTTGAGGCCGAACAATATCGGCTTTTAATGAGACTTAAAAAGGGGGGGAATGAGAGCAAAACCTAGTGCATAAGGGTGTTTGTCTGGGTTATTTATTGGGGGGGGGGACCTGAAAGCAGGGCAGAGAAACTAGCCGTGTTGTCTTTTGCAAAACTGTGTTCCTCTCATCACGTGGCTGTCCGCTCTGCAGCCAGCCATCCCCTGGCCTCTGGGCTCCGCTTCCTCAAAGAAGCACCTTTCTCTTTCCACTCTCTCTGTCCCTTGGCCCCCTCCCACACGTGTAACTTATCTTCCTCAACCTTCAACAGAATCCACGTAATTTAAGGAGAAAGGGTGAAATGTCTTAGCAGCCAGAATGAGCGACATCAAAGTCATTTGTTTAGAGGGACTTCTTCTCTCCTGCCTGGTCACTTTCCCATTTTCTGTTTCAAGGGAAAAAATGAAGTAGAAATTAAGCCCCTCTTACAAGCAAGAAATCAGCCCCGCGCGTACTCACTGCCCCCTGCCCGTCTCACGCTGGAGGCCCGTGTTCTTCTCTCATAATGAAGGTGATGAGGGTATTTGTCAGCAGATCGTGGGAGCCCAAGAGAAGCCTCCAGGTTTGAGCACCAAATTCATGCTCTCAGCAGCAGCAGCCAGAAAGTTCAAGAGCATGGGAGGAATTTTAAAGACCATTTTATTTTTCTCACATTTGGTGGAAACTCTGCCGTGGGCTCGGTTCCAGCAAGACATCTGGACAGGTGCGCTCAGCGGGAGGCAGGGCTGGGAGGAAAAAGTGATGTCTCATGCCTCCCCAATCAAGAGTCACGCTTTCAGCCACAGACCCGAGAAAGTTCAGACTGCAGGTGTGAGAGGGGAGAGGAAGATGGGTGGAGCCAATTCCGACTTTTATGAAGTATCTGGAGCCGGCCAGTAGCAGGCAGCTGCTTCCGTGTGACTTTTTCATTAAAGAGGTGAATTCTTGTGTGCAGGCATTGCGTGATTTATGGAATGCTGTTTGCTCGAATCTGAAATACTCTTTGGGAAAAGGCGGGTGGTGCGGCGACGTGAGGCCTTGGAAATTTTCCTTCTTATAGGGGAATGTCTCCAGGCATTCTGACTTAGGTCTCTGTTCCGTGGCAGTTGCTGCCCAAAGCAGTTGTTCTCAGAGTGTGATCCTGGAGCAGCAGCACCCCCCAGGGAGATTGATAGATGTGTACATTCTCCATCCCTACCCCGGGCCAGGTGAATCAGAAACTGCGGGGGTGGGCCTGACACTCTGCAGAATGACGTGCCCCCCAGGTGCTTCTCACGCATGCTCGAGTTAGAGGACCGTTGAGCTAGAACACATCTGCATCCATCAGGCATACCTGCCAATCCGAGGCCAGGAAGCAAAATCTGGGCTCAAGGTGGAAAGACGATAACCTGTGCCAAATATTTGGGTAGTCCTTCACATCTTCTGAATGATTTTCACATTTGTTTGGTCATGTGGTTTTTAGAATTGCCTCCAAGGAAGACAGGGCAAGTATACATGCCTGTGTTTTACAGATGAAGTAGCACACCTGTGTTGACCACCAGACAGGTATTTTTTTTTCCTGCTGTGTTGACTGTCATGCGATTGAAGATAAAAATAAACAAATCCTTCAGAGCGGATTTGGGGAATCAGGGACGTGTCTACAACCTTTTCAGCTAAGTTCTCCTTTCCTGGTTCTCACCTGGGATGTTGGCAGATGTGTTAAACAACAAGGTTTCTGATTTTCACTATCTGGGAACCTGATGGGCAGAGAGAACCAGTAAACAGATGTGGTTCTGTGGCAAGGATGTGGGCCTGGGGTGTGGATCCTTGCTGTGCCCGCACCAGCTGCACGCTGTCGGGCCACTGACTTAAAAATTAAGCACCTCTTCTAAGGACGAAGTCGGTCCCGTGTGCGTGCAATTTCCCCTCTATTTTATAATTTCTGTACATCACAGTTTCTTTATTGTCAACAACGGATTCTTCTTTGGCTCCAGGGGGTGGTGTGGGGTGGCAGTTCCTAGGGAGGGGGCGGGATAGATTGGTCATAAGGAAGGAAATGTCAAATAGGTAAATTTAATAGGCATTCATTTCTTTTCCTAATCCCCAAAGCTTAACTACTTTGAAAAATGATGATAATATTAATAACAGCCTTGTTGATTACGAAGGCGAACCATATATCAGGTGCTGTATTAAGCACTTTGTAGGAATTATCCCATTGCCCTCTCCCAGTGGTGCTGTGAGGAGGTTCTGTTATTGTCCCAACATGGCCAGTGAGGAAACTGAGGCCAAGCCAGTGTGTATAACTTGCCCAAGGTAGCACAGAGGGAGGGTTTTCCCTGGCCTGCCTTAATCTAGCGTGCACTTTAAACCACCATTCTGGCAACAGCGTGACATGGAGTTGAATGAGGACCAGCTTGAGTAGCACGTATGTGGCGGCCTTTGTTTTGTGTGGGGACTTAGACCTGTGAGAGCTGGAAAGTAGCTCAAGGGAAGAAGCACATCTTAATGAACTCACTGGCCCCAGTGTCCTGTCCTAGGGAAGGGCTGATCTTCAGCCCCAAGGACCTTTGAGTAGTTCCTAGAGGATAGTCAGTTTGCTGTTAGCCTTGTGGGACCCACTTGGTTGTTTTCCCCGCCACGTACCTCCCTTGGCTTCCGAGCTTATGTAGATGCTCATTTGACCATCGTGGAAACTAGTCCTTATTTTGTTTGAGACCTCGTGCTCTGATGAGCCCTTTCCTAAGGGAGGACTCCTGCACACCTTATCAGCTTCCTCTCTGAGTGTAGTCATGCCACACTCCTTTCTGGAGTTTTCCCAGCAAAGGGAAATGAAATCTGTTAGGGACGGCACCAACATTCCACAAGAGTCCATGTTTGGATCTTTTCTAGAAAAGATTCAAAGGCTGGTACAACCTGTAGATGGTTGCAGATTTATGCTTCTTTTTCTTCTAGAATTTACTATACTTCTCTCAAGGAACATTCATCTTGAGACTTTTGAATGAAGAAATGTCATTCGTGCAAGAGAAGAGATGCAGGGTTGGAAAGTCTTGACTCTGGCCTTGGAGCTCAGATGCTGAGAGCGAACAGTCATGGCTTGTTCCAGGGCGTGAGGAGTCTGGCCTAGAAACCAGAAAATAGGTCAGAGCAACGCAGATGGATTGATCTAAGGGAACATTTTTACTTCCTTTCACTTTCTCTTGTAAATTGTGGTTGGCGCTTATATCTTACGCTGTCTGCTGGGCTCCTGCAGTGAACTGGGACTAAATTAACATGTGCCAAGGATGAGGGCATGAGTGGGTGAAAAGCCAACATGAAACAGAAAATACGTATATATTTAGGTTGACCTTCCGGAAGCTTTCCTAAGAATGTGACACTAAATTTGGAACTGTAACACAACCCCTGATTAAAAAAAATTAACCGCCCCCATTCCGGGTTGCATTACACCTGAAACAATTTCTCTCTTAGGCATGCAAGGTGAATACCGGGGTCTGGGGAGTCTCGTGTTCCGGAACGCCACCCGCAGGCAGTGCAGCGTAGCTGGACGGCTTTGGACCTGGCCTCCAGCCCCAGGTTCCAGTCCTGTTTCTTCCACGCTCTGTGGGACCTTCGGGGGAGGGAGTCACATGACCTTCTGGAACTTTGGGTGTCTCCAAGGACAGGAGCCAAACGCTGCCCACCTCGGGCTGTGATGAGAAGATTAAGTGTGTGAAGGTGCTTCCTCAGCAGTAAATGCCGTGCCCGGGCATGGTGGTGCATTAACACCCACTTACTTCTTCCTTATTTCATCTTACTGAGTAATTAGCAGACTCACTCTGGACCCTCATCTTCCTCTTCCTTCTCACTGGAAGCATTGGTGAGACTTTCACAGTCCTCGCCCTGAGCCCTCGGCTTGCTGTGGTTAACAGTCTTTTCCCTCCAGAGGCCTGATGTGACAGCAGCCTCATCCCCTGGGAACCTCCGTTTCATGGATTGAGAGACCTTTCTACCTGTCTGTGCCGGGATGCACTTCTGAGCCTGACACGTGTGCCGGGGCCCTTTCTGGACGCCCGCCGTGGGGCTGCTTCTCTGCGATGCAGGAGGTGTCCGGTCTCACCCGAGGTAGCCCACTTGCCCAGAGGGATGCCATCAGGGAGCTTCACTGTTTGCTTTGCTCTCCGAATAGAGTTGTGTTGTATCCGCGGGGGAATGTGGTGCGCCAGGCAGGCGTTCGTGTGTTCATCATAACAGGTATTATTCCCCGAGGAAGCTTCATTTATGAATCCTGTGTGTTTTCATTTGTGAGAGTGTGTGTGTGTGTCAGAGTGAACTTTGTCCATTTCTACTTTAAAGGGGAGGCTTCGACAAAACCTGATCAATATTTTGCATTCCATGCATGAAGAAGCAGATGTTAGAAGTTTCCTATTGTTGGGGAGGAGGAGGGAGCCGGGGCCCCTCCAGATTTATAGAAATCGATGTTCTCTGACAGACGTTGGTTAGTTTTCCTGGGAAACAAGTAACAGGAACACATTTTTTTGATTTTCGCGATGAGTTATTTTCTAACAAGAGCCCTCCTTTTGTCTCTGACTTTCAGTCGTTGGCCAGGGTGGACGAGCCCACCATGTTAATGGGGTGGAATCCCACAAATAATGCCGGCTGGCTCCTTTCCCTTCTTTTCTTTCTTAATTATTAATTTGCTTTTTGCACTCGACCTTACTTGCCAGGCTCTTTATCTGAGGTGCCTTTTACTGTATCGAGGTCTTTTCTTTTCCACGTTCTTCCCTCAGAACCAGACACAGAAGGGAGGATGTGGGGCATTGGATGTTTCCGTGTCAGGCACACAGGAGTGTCACCTGCCAGCTAAACCAGGACGGGATGAGCATTTTGAAATATAAATGCTCCAACAGGATCAGACAGATGGACAGGAAAGGGTCTCTGACCAGCTGGAGGGAGCCGCGCTTGCTCATTTCCAGCACAGGTGCTGCCCACCTAGTGTGTGAGTCCGGTTCCTACCTGCTTGTGGTGAGGACAGTCTGTTTTCTGCTGCACAGTGGTCAGTTGAAGAAGTTGGAGTTTGTTGGGCTCTTTCCCGGCTTCCATGTATGAGTCAAACTGTGGGTCCTTGTACTCCTTCTTGTGGCTCCTTGTACTCCTTTGAGCTTTCAGGAAGTAAAACTTGCCAAGTGTAGAAGTTTCTTTTGGTGGAAACGACTGTACACTTGCAGTTCTTATAACCCAGTGTTTTGTAGGTACTTTTACAACCGGCCGGTGAGGTTGGGGGATATCAAGGAAACCCTGGGTGGTTCAAGGTTATAGGAGAGGCTGGCTGGACTGAGTGAGTTTGTTTGGACCTCAGTTACCACTCCTCTTTAGCTGGGTAGATCTCCCTTTCTTGATTTACTAGTCATTCCTGCTTCTTCATTATTCATTGGTGGGTAGATGTTGATTCTTCTTGACTGAGCCAGTGATTTTCACCTGTCCCACTGGAGGGTGCATTCTCACTATGGCATTCACGCCAGAGGGATGCTCTCCTCATATCGCTTGGCTTGTCTGCTAAGTCACCACCATGACTGCCTTACCACCTGCAGGGTCAGGCCCTAGGGTAGGGCATAGTGTGTGTGCATGTCTGTGTTGTGTTTACATATAGTGTCTCATGTATTGTAGACACTTAGAATCGAACCAAAACCAAACCCTGCCCCGATGGGCTTAGTGGCCAGTTTTCTTTGGGTCCACATGTAGCACACATGCCTTACAACACATTAACCACAGCTGAAGTTACTGTTCTGTTTTCTTTTTCCAGCTGCACACCTGACCCGATAGAGGTGAGCGGTTAAGAATCTTGAGCACAGAGTAAAGAAATAAATGGAAAAAGGCACACAAGACCTGGGTCCTCCTCCCTGAGGATGGGCGAGCTCTGTGATGGAGGGGGAGAGGGTTGGGGGAGTCCAGTGTCTGTGTGGG
Source organism: Hippopotamus amphibius kiboko (assembly GCF_030028045.1). Classification (NCBI taxonomy): domain Eukaryota; kingdom Metazoa; phylum Chordata; class Mammalia; order Artiodactyla; family Hippopotamidae; genus Hippopotamus; species Hippopotamus amphibius. Next base: position 15,679,871 of record NC_080201.1, on the reverse strand, counting down.
AGAAGAATTTCCTGCCTGCGGAGGAGAGCAAGAACTCTGAAAGGAGGCAGCTCCTCCGTTGAATGTTCCACTGGGATTTGTGCCTTGGTGGATTCTTCGTATATTACAGTGAATTTAATTAAATACATCGTGATCCCAATTGAGGGTATTCTAATTAGCCGGGTCAGGAACAAATCATTCTCCATCCTTCTCCAAATGAAAACATCTACTCTCTTCTGCAGGGAAAGCATGTCCTTGGCTGACTGGCTTGCCCCCTGGACTCCTCATTGGCCTCTCCAGCCCCACCCCATCCTGCTGCTTCTTATTAGGCAGGTTCCAAGGGTGAAATTCTGGGAATGGGCCAGTGCCTCTTGGGGAGGAGAGGGTGCCTGGCCAAGAAGGTCAGGACATTGACCCACCCAAGGCCTGGGAAATGACCAGCTGGTGCAGAGAAGGTCCCAGAAGTCAGGACCCTGCTTTGGGCCCCACTTTGCTCCAGGCTGGACAGCCTGAGAATTACTGAGTGAGAGCTTACAAGATGTGGTGAGAACAGGAGCTGTCACATGCAGGTAGACCTCAGGAGACTCCAGTTGCGAGTAGAAGTTTGGGTGTGGGGTATAACCTGTATAAGCACATGTTTCCTGGGAACGGAGAAGTAGTTTATTCTGGATTTGTGTGTGTGTGTGTGTGTCTTGGAGAATGAACTTGGAGTGCAAAAGCAAGCTTGGAATTTTGAATTAAGCTTCTGTGCAAGTCTCTAAAAGAGGGTTCTAAATGTTCCCTACCCCAGGATCAGTGGAAGAGGCCATGGCTCCGTTTTCCACATTTCGTTTTATTCTTTTCTCTACCGTTTGTAGTGCGTACCCATTTCCCTTCCAAAATGTTTCTCACGGGGCAGACAGAAGAATTCCTGGTGAGTGAAGAGACTGCCGCTGACCACCACGAGTCAGGTGTGGTGGTTGTGGGATGTCATCATTATATCAGTTATTTTTTGAAGCACAAGTCCACGGTATGGTGCTTATTTCAATTCAGGATTTATACAGCCCTGTCACCCAAGAACCCATGGATCTGAGGACAAAAGACATCTGACATCTCAACTCACATCCAGTTCTTTTTGGCTGTGTTATCCAGAGGCTGGAAACCCCAGCCGTTTCGAAAAGAACCCTCACATCCTAATTAAAATTTTTTGTTTAAGATTCAGAGCCTTATGGCAAGGAAACCCTGTTTCATGGGAAGGTAATGGGAATTTGGGGGTAAGGCTTTAGCGATCCTTGCTCTGATTTCATAGTTTACGATACCACCAAAATCCCTCGACAGAACTTATTGCTTGGGATGCTGTGGTTTTCTTCCCTGTTATCTTTCATTCAGTCACTTTCTGTTGAAACTTTAATAAATGTAATTCTTTTGGTCTTAGTGATCCAAGATAGCAGTTTCTGGCTCCTGTACACGTTTCCTGTTCCTCAATCCCAAGCCAAACCCTTGCTCCCAGGAATATCCTGGTTCAGTTCTTTGCTTTTGGGAGTCCCTGTGGAGAAGTCGGGGAGAAGGAGCGTGGACAGGCTCACCCTTTTCCTTTCCATCTAGCCCATCAGACTCTCCCTCTCCTCAGGGCTGCAGCCTCCCGAAAACATTGCTCTGGTGCTTTCCATCCTCCCGAAATCCTCTGTAAGGAGCCTTATGTCAGAGGAGGCAAACCGAAGATAAACCATTAAAAAAAAAAAATCAACTCAAATTTATTTCGAGGAAAGTAGCTTCATATTTCCAGGTGTTACAATTTGACAGCTAACACTGAGCTCGCTAGTTCTTCAAACTCCTGGTTGTGATTGCTCTAGGACAGCTATTCCTGGAGCAGCGGCGGGGAGGTGGGGCTAGGTATTGCTTTGTTCCAAGGATCTGCACTTGGGTGTATGTTAAATCGCCTATTTCTGGGAAAGAAGGGATTGTTCTCTATTGCAGTGGCCCCCAACATTTTTGGCACTAGGGGCTGGTTTTGTGGAAGACGGTTTTTCCCGTAGACCAGGGCTGGGGTGGGAGGATGGTTCAGGCGGCCATGTGAGCGGTGGGGAGGAGCAGATGAAGCTTCACCCGCTGGCCTGCAGCGCACTTCCTGCTGTGCCGCCCAGGGTTTGGGGACCCCTGCCCTGTTGGTACCTGTGAAGCCCTTCCGTTTGCTACCTGCAGGTTGGCCCCAGAGCAAAAGTTCTTGTGGGGCAGTGCAGCCAGTTTACATAGTCGAGGGCCTGGGCCCCCCTCCTCTTCCCCACACTGGTTTTCCTACAGCGCTCCTTTGATGCATTCATATTCCCTCTTCCAGTGAGGTCCAGACGTGCTTCCGGAACGTTCACACTTTCTCAGTGAACATAGCATTTGTGCACGTGAGCACGTGAGCCTCAGAGCCGTGTCAGCCAACAGGAGGCACTGCTAGGGCTACTCTGGTATTTTCAGTATCAGGCAGAGTGCGGGACCTTCTGACTGCTGTGCTCTCTGTCTCACCATATAACCTGGACAAGAAAGATATCCAGGCAGGACCAGAAACAGTTATCAGGCATGTGCATCAAATAGAAGTGCAGTCAGAAAGAAGGGGCAGCACAAAGCAGTCCTGAGGCGTTGCTTGTGTCCTCTATATAGCTCCTTGGGCCAGGCTCTGGGGACTGGCGGTGGGGTGAGGGCGGGGAGAAAGAAGGAAGGACAGGTGGTAATACGAGCCCAAAAAAGCACTTATATGATCTGAATTTCCTCCTCCAGAAGGATGCTGGGGGATGTGAGACCCGGGTTCTAGATCTCTCTCTCCCACTAACTGACTGGGTTACCTCGGGTCAACCACTTAAACCTTTTGCAATTGTTTCTCCTGCTTTATGTGCACCCAATAGAAAAATTCCCTCTTCCCCTAGAATAAGTCATTTGAAATGAAGGAGGCGGCCTTCCTATACCAGGAGCATGTCAGTTCCCTAATTGTTAATGAAAAGGGTCCATAGCTTTCAGCATATTCTCAAAGAGGCCCCGAAAGGAGGTGAACGTTGTGCTTGGGGTAATCTTTAAGTCTTCTCCTAGATGCAGAAGTCTGGGGTCTGCTAACGGTTTCCGTGGCCTCCACGGTCTTATTCCCCGAACGTCACTCCTGTGTGTGCCTGCTTCCTGCCTGCTCTCAGGATTCCGTGTTCTGGAATCAGAGTACTGTGTCGACACATATACAACACAGAGTGTAATTCTGACCATCTGAGCACTAAGCCAAATGACCTTGAGATGTTGACAGAAAGATAGCCTGGAGAAATTTATTTTTCTTTTCTTTCTTTTTTTTTTTTTTTTTTTTAAATCCAGGGGAAAACCTAATTTTGGGTTCTCCTAAGAGTCTGTAGTTCTAAATACAAAAACTTGAGTCATCTGTCTTGTGAAATAGCCAGACAGCAGCTTTGTCTCTGTGTTACTGACCCAAAATTCTGTACAGGTGAGGTGACCACACGGACCATCCCGTAAAGCGGGGGCTGGTCCCTTTTTCCGCAAAGGGCCAGTGAATAAGATTTTAGGCTTTGCAGACCAAACAGTGTCTGTTGCAAGTATTGAACTCTTGTGTTTAGAAAGCAGCCATAGACAGTACACAAATTAACAGACATGGCTGTGTTCCCATAACACCCTGTTTACAGAAATAGGCGGCAGGGTGGATTTGGCCTGCGGGTCATAGCTTGCCGACCCCCGTTCTAAATAAAGTAGGATACTTCGGTGAGTGGAAGGAGGAACCTTTAATTATTGTGCCAGGAAGACCAGTTTTATACGGGGAGAGTCCGATCCGTCAGCGTTTTCAGTGCTCCAACATGTTTGGGGGAGACGGGAGTGAGAGCCAGCTTGCTACCTGTGCTCACAGAGCTGCTAGAGAAGGGCCTATTGGGAACACCAGGCAACCCCTGTAAGGGATGGTGGGGTGCTGCCGGGGGCGGGGTAGGCTCACGGCGGCGGTGGGCTTGGTGGTGGGCTTCGAGCAGCTCACCCAAGGCATGTCCCTCGTTTTCGCCCCTGTAGCACCTGCAGCAGCACGAGAGTGGCGTGGAGGGCGAGAGCTGCTACTACCACTGCGTCCTGTGCAACTACTCCACCAAGGCCAAGCTCAACCTCATCCAGCACGTGCGCTCCATGAAGCACCAGCGCAGCGAGAGCCTGCGCAAGCTGCAGCGACTGCAGAAGGGCCTTCCGGAGGAGGACGAGGACCTGGGGCAGATCTTCACCATCCGCAGGTGCCCCTCCACCGACCCCGGTGAGTGGTCTCGTGAGCTCAGGAGGCCTCCCGAGGGCTTCGGCTCTGTGCTCACGTCCTCACGGCCATTACCGGCCTCACAGGTGACCGTTGTGTTCTGGAAGGAACACGCAGGGATTGTTCTTTTCTCTCTTTTTTTTTTTCAAAGGAGCTTAGCGCCGCTTTTCTTCAGACGTTACACGCCACTGCCCAGGAGCACGCCAACAGATGACATGTCTCCTCTCCCCAGATTCCGCCGGTGTGCACTGTAGATTCAGTTTTTTGGTTCAGGTCAACATAAAGCAAATGCTAAATTATATCTTGTTCAGTGTCGAGATTGGGCAGTGTGTGACCTTGAGCCTGGTCTGTAAGAGTGAACTTCAGAGAAGATTGAAACAACAGGTGCTTGTTACAAACACTGCGATTGTGTTCGGGAGCGATGGTCCTCCCGGACTCAGTGTTGCCTGTTACTTCACAAAGAGGGTGGAGACCTTCCAGGGGAGCTCGCCCTGCTTCCACCTCCCACCCTGTCCTCTCACCCACCATCCCCTTCTCCGTACCTCCCTTCCTCCCCTGTGTGACTCTCACTCCCACGGGGACCTCACTCAGTAGAATCTCCCCGCTCTCTTATTTTCTCAGCCTCCCAGTCCCTTTCTTGAGAGCACAGGACAGTCACCTGCCTCTTTAAAAACAGAAAGCAAAAGCTCTCCCTAAATCCTGTGTTCCACTTTCTCTCTACAACCGCATCTTCAGATTCTTGAAAGAGCACTCTGTGTTGGGCCATCTCCAGGTCACGCGTCAGCCTGTCATAGCCCGTTCCTCCCGTCATCAAACCATCCTTGAGAAGGTCACCATTGACCTTGGATTCACCTCGCCCAGTGGCTGTGTGCTGGGCCTTTTTCTTTCTGTGAGCTTTGGAATGGCTGCACAGTCCCCTCCGGAAGTGCCCTTCCCTGGGTGTTGTTTCTCTCTTGTCCGCCGGCTGCTCCGGACCATGCTCCAGGCCCCTCTCTAGCTCACGGCCCTCAGGCTGCCCCGCGTGCTGGCATCATGCTAGGCCTGGCCCTCGGCTCCCAGCCTCTTGAAGCTTTGATCTCCTGGTGTTGGCACGTGCCCTTCAGGCAGCTTCCTGGATCCCTCACTGATGCCACCTCCTACTCACTGGGCTCACGACTTCCCCTGCCGACCTCTTTCTCCGTTTGATGGCCTGCGGTCGAATGACTGGCCAGGCTGCAGACTCGGGCCTTTTGGTCTCTCCATCGCCCGCGGTACCCTCTCAGCCTTTGAGCTCTCGTGGCTGTGTGGAGATTTTAATCCTAATGTTATCAAATTTCACATTTTTATAGTTTTTAAAGGCAAAAAGTTCTACGAGCCTTAGTGTGGAAAATGGCATGGCCCACGCCAGCCCCATGCCCCAGAGCACCGGCTTTCGAGTGTAATTGTTCCTTTTGTTACTTACTTCCATATTTCTTAACGTGCTGCTAGTACGATTTCTTGATTTAAAAAAATGTGGGGGGAGGTAAGTTTTAGACATTGTCTATTGGCTTTCTACTCTGGAAGGTGAGTATTTTACTAGTATGCTATCCTGCAAGCCCGCACGCTCACACACACGCATCGCGCACCCCCCAGACTCCATACACGCTCTCTCACGCACGTACACGGTACCCACACACCCCGGCCCCCCTGCAGACTCGGTCTTCCCTTCCCTCCACCTTCCATTACGATGAATAATTTGGGGGCATATTAATATTCAGTGTTTTCATTATTCTAACTCTATAAATATTAATCACAGCTGAGCCATGTAGAGTTTTATAATTTCATTTACCTTCTTGTACAACTTTTTGTTTTCGCTGGTTTTCTAGGTACCTATAATTAATTCATGGCTGACTCTCTGCCAGGGTAGACATCTTCTCATCTCTGAAGGCTCTGCTGTATCCGTTTACCTGTCAGCTTCATTTCCTCCTGGAGGCATCCATCCCGAGCCCTTACGGAGCCCTCTGCCCACGGCTCTTGTCTCCATCACCCAGCTGCAACTTTGCTCCCTTTTCCGTATCAATGAAACCAGATTCCCCAATGATGGGATATACCAGAATTCGAGAATGCGTCCTCCCTGCTAGAAAAGGATCATCGCAGAGGAGGGGCCAGTCCTCCCCTGCAGTCATTCTGAATTTTTGCTTTGGGAACGTACTGCGTGGGTACCAGGATGCTTTTTGTCACCTCCAGATCCCTGCAAGGCTGACTGTGCCGTCCCACGTGTATTACAGATGCCTCTTTTGGTTAACGTTCAGTCTTCATCTCTGGGGCTTGTGCTTTGCGTCTGACCCCATGGCTCTCTGCGTGGGGCCCAGCACCCACAGACATGCCAGTTTCCCAAGACTGAGACCACTGTGCCATCTGGCTGTGAGGGTCCCTACTCCGCACTGGGGCATGTTGGCCTGTTTGATCCCACCGCTCCCCATTATTCTGCTGTGAAGTCATTTCACAGGATTCTCCTTCCTCTACCAGTATACGGAGACCTATTTATTTCAGGGTTTAAAAAAATTTTTTTTTTCTTTTTTGCCAGCTCTGCATACGTCCTTGTTTTAATCTTCCGCGAAAAGCTGGTCCCTTTCGCCCTTCAATTCTTTCTTTCACTCTGCTCAGATTTCCCTTTTTATTAATGAGGTGCCCCAAACTAAATAGTGTACAGCTGTCATTTCACCCCGGGTCTATGGACGGGAACAAACAGTTCCCTGTTTTATAATGTAATACTTCTATTTATGCAGTTGCTCTGGAATTGCTTTCTTACACCATTGCCTTCTGGGTTTCTCTCATTTAATGAGTATCAGGGTCCCCTCCCCCCGAAGTGTATGAGCCACTTTAGTCTAGATGATAGACTTCCTTTCTGTATTTCAGAATCCTTTTGTATTGTCTTTGGCCTGGAGTCATGTTTTTCCTCCCCACCCACCTCCCTCCCCACCCTGCACCCCCCCCCCCCCCACTCATGCGCTCTAGCTAAGTTTATGCTCTTTACCAATGACGAAAGGGACACATTATTAGGTAATATTCATATTAACAGTAACTCGGTTCTGTTCTAGAAACTCCTTTGAGAAAACTCGTATTAAAATATATCCTCCTCCCTCCCGCCGGGAACTGACTCTTAAAAACTTCTTGGAAGGATGTCTTCAAGAAAAGGGACATTGTGGGCCTAGGAGAATTAAGACACTGAAGGTCATCAGCTTCAAGTTTTGTAAACACAGACTTTACAAAATATACGCATACCCTGTTTCACCGTGCTCCGCAGATACTGCATTCTTTTACAGATTGAGGGTTTGTGGCCGCCCTGTGTGGAGCACGTCTGTGGGTACCATTTTTCCGATAGCCATTTGCTCACTTCGTGTCTCTGTGTCACATTTTGGTAATTCTCGCAATATTTCAAACCCCCCACCAGCCAAAAAATATTACAACCCCCTGAAGGCTCAGATGATGGTTCACAGTTTTTAGCAATGAAGTATTTTTTAATTAAGGTGTGTAAATTTTTTAGGCATAATACTATTGTACACTTGCTAGACTACAGTGTGGTGTAAATGTAACTTTTATACACACTGGGAAACCACAGAATCACATGCTCTGTGTATCACAGTGGTCTGGAACCGAACCTGCGTTATCTCCCAGCTGTGCCCGTGTTCCCAGTGTTCTCCTCTGGAGCGTAAGGATTGGGGTACTGATCTTCAGGGGGCCACGTCGTTCATGTAGCATAAGGTGGCCTCAGGGAATCTCTGGGCACCTTCCGGGAGCCCTGCCTGTTCTGACTCGAAGCCGTGTGTAAACGGTGGTGCTGTCTAGGGTTTCATTCCTGGCATTGCCATCATCTGGTTAAATGATGGTGTTCTCTCTCCTCTCCTTCCTTTCCTCTCCTCCTCTCTTGTCCACATACCAAAAAGTTTTGCACAAAAGCCATTGGCAATAACTTCCTTTCCTTCTCTGAGCCTAGGACCTCAGACCCCCGTCTCCTGTCACCTTCTCCAGGTGGCACAGCTTCCCTGGCTGAGGCTGGTGGAGTGGACTCCTCCATGGTTTCTTCCCTGTGGGTGACAGAAGTGTCACTTCTTCAAATCTTACCTGTTAAGCCCATGTGTTTTCCAGTCAGTCAGGTTCACCACGTAGCCTGCCAACCCATGTGGAAGTGTGGAGGAGGAGAACTTGTGAAGGTCTCCTCTGCCCTTCAGAACTTTGTGGCAGTGGCTGGGATTTACACTCACCACGAGCCTGTAACCCCCAAGAGGCCTGGACCAGACTTAAAGCATCTAGGTCCTGCCTGGCCGCACCAGAGGACTGAGTCTTGGTTGCTGACTGTGTGGTAATAACTAGTCCACCATCCCCTACATGGTCCTGCTTGTAGTCAAGTTTCACCCTTACATCAGTGCACAGGCTGAGTCCTGTATCATATTGTCTTTAACCGAGTGTGATGGTCTTTGTCCGTGTTAAACACACACACACACACACACACACACACACACACTCTCTCTCAATCTCTCTCTCTCTCTCTCTCTCTTTCTCTCTCTCTGGGCCTTCCCATTGAAAGGAATGTCTTGGCAATTATACATCTCACAGAAAAGAAAGTAACCAAACTAGATGAGGTTCTCCCCATCCCAGCATTTTGGTGTGTGTGACCTGGTCTTTCCGTTTTGGGCTTGCGTGTGTTTTCTGCAAGACCACGTGTCCTCTTGACTTTGTCGAGACTTGGCCTCTCCGCTTCCTCCCCACACACGGAGGGAGGTGGGAAAGCCCGCTGTTGTGACGACACTCTGGGTTACACCTCCCGCTTGCCGGCTTTGCTGTTTGCCTCCCCTTAGTTGACCAGAAGCTCTTGAGAGATGGAACGCTCTCGTAGGTGGATTGTGTGTAGCATCAGCTTCCCTGTTTGCTTATTAAAAAGGCATTTTTGGCTCCCGGGTGAAACTGTAGTTAATTTCACTCTATCAGTGCCCCAGGGCTTCCAGCAGACAGGAGACGCTTTGTGCTTCTGCCCTCAGCCTTCCTCTCCTTTTCCTCCCCCTGTTTCTCTTCCCCTCGCCTTAACTCCTTCTTTCGTGGAGACGTCGACCTCCAAACATTGCACGAGAAGTGATTTAATGATTCTTCATTGAGCATCTACTGTGTGCAAGACTTCTTGAGCTGGGGGCACAGCCGACGCCTCCTCTCAGCTCTTGGTGTGGATACGCTGCCTCATATGGCAGCCCAGGCGTCCGAGGCACCCGGACGGTGGCTCAGTTTACAGCGGGGCTGCTCATTCAGAGGTTAGGGGACTATTTTGCTTGGAGAGGAAGACGGCAGGCTCCTTCACTGACACATCTTTGGCGCTCAAGGTAGTGAATTCCTGGGGTCAGAGAGGCAGGTGCAGGTGGCCAAGTGATGATGTGGTTTTGGTGACAACCTTTACTGAAACACTCACCGGCTTCACTTGATGGGTTATTTTTTTGAACCAAGTTCCAGGGAGTTACGCTTAACCCGTACAGTTTAAGAGAATAAGAAAATGTACTGTTTTCCCACTTTCTCATTTGTTTTTGTTTTGATTTTTCAAAGTTGGCATAAGGCTGCCCTCTGAATATGAAGTGCATTGTTGTTGTTTTTTTGGGTTTTTTTTTTTTTTTTTTTTGGTAAATGACTAAATTATATGCAATTTCAGTGTAATTTTTCTTATAGCACTAAAATATGTTGTGGCCAGTTCTGCAGTTCTGAAGCATCGCTTTCATAAAACCAGCACAGCTACGCTCTTTCCTTTTTCCTTTTGACTATATGTCTTGTCTGTGGGGCTTGGGGAAGCATAGGGATAAAGTGTTCCTAACTAGAAAAGTTAAATGTAAAAAGGGCATCAGAACAAGTTGGGGTGACTGAAAATTTAAGCACTCATAGAGGAATAGAGAAAATATGACTTTATCGTTTTAAATCCATTCCCTGATGAAGGACTGTTGGGACAAGGATTGTGAACTTCAGTGTGCTTTTTTAGAAAGCTGCTTTTCAGCGCTAGGATAAAGAGACATCATTATGTATCGACATGAAAAGAGAGAATGTAATATTTTTAAATGAAAAATGGAGTTTACAGAATAGCTTATAGGTTGATTCTATTTTTTTTAAAGCTTTTAAAATAACCATTCTAAGCGAAGTTTGTAATTGACATTTCTGGATGTTTCATGGGTGGGATCTATTTATATGGAATCTAATAGAGTGTCAGGCACATGGCAAGAGCTCAAATAGTGGTGGAGCTTGTTGACAGAGATATTAGCAGAATTGCTCACAGGATTCCAACGGGTGAGTCTTGGTTGTCTTTTGTTCATGGAGGTAGTTTTCTGTTTGTCAGTGTAAAGCATATGTAGTCTGATTACTGTCTGATTTGCTTGCATTTTGCATCTACATGAAGAGGACAGGAGTACTTCTTAGGGTGTGTACTGTCTTGTTTCTTGTTGGAACAGAGTTCCTGATTTGCCTTAATTAGTCCTCTAACAATCTACAAAGGTCAGTGCCAATTGCCTGTTCATTTACATTTGTAATTGTGATGGCTTCTGATTACATATTCTGTGTCTTAGTCCTTCCTCTAAGTGTATGCTAGTGTGTTCTCCCCTCCTCCCCACACATGTGTGTGCACACCTGGGCGTACATGTGCTAAAACACACGCAGACACCTACACCCCAGACCAGTGTGGAAGCTAAGGACCCATCTCTTCATACAAGACAGTTTTGTAGTGATGGCTCTGTCTTCTTGGAGCGTCAGAGCCTGTTATGAAGAGGCATCTTGGAGAGGCTGTTGCTTCTAAGTTAGGAATATAATGAAGCCAGAGTCAGGGAAATTATATGGATACCAGGCAAGAAGTCCAAGAGCCATTATCTAGGAGCGTTCTTGAACTGGGTAATTAAGGGCAATTAAACTTTTCTTTTTGCCCTCTGCAAAGTATGCTAATGATCTGGTGTGTTGGAAGGTGGACACGTGCAGAGCGCTGATGCACTGCGCTCCCGCACTCCTGGTCTGGAGGGGTCCCTCTGGAGAGGACATGACATCCCCAGGCTAGTCCTTGGGCCATGGGTCCAGAGTCCACAACCTCCCACCTAGTCTGTTTCCTCTCTGTCTTCTCCGGAAGAGATGAGCATTTGTACCAAAATAGTCCACCTTTTAGAAATGACCTGCGATCTGGCTGCAGTAGCCTGAGTTGCAGTGATTATTGTGCCGTCGCCCTTTCACGTTCGGCGCCCGCCATTCACGAGTTGCTTCATTTTTATGGGAGGTTCAAAGCTGTTGGGTTTTTTTTTGGTTTTATTTCCATGTGTAACCCCGGAGCGCACGCTGCCCTGTGTACTGGGCTGTGTGTAGGGCCGTGCATTGCTTGCCGGGTTAGCCCCGTCCTCGGCTGGGGGCTCTGGCTGTCTTGCTTGCTGTCCCCTTGGGTAGTAGTGGTGGGGGCCCTCATGGCCACCCCCCGCACTGCCCATCTGAGAGGCAGCAACCCCGCAGCTGCTCCCTTCCAGGGAGGGTGATACGACGTGTCACAGCAAAAAGAGAACAGAGAAAAAGGCACCTGCTGGTCATTACTGGAATTAGGAGAGACTGTGGGCCTTTTACCGGGCATGGTGGGTGGGGTTGGGGGGAGGTTGAGGGTGAGCATTAGGGGTCTCCTGTTTAGGGCTGTGAACATGCCAGAGAGCCCAGAGGCTCAGGGATCCCCAAGGGACATAGCTAATGTCATGTCACACCAAGGGTTATTTCAGTGAAACCTGTATGCCACGTCACCTTTGAAAGGGGTATCCAAGGAGCTTGGAAGTGTGAAGCTTGACCCTCAGGTGAACGTGGGTCGCCCACCAGTGCGTGGGTGTTGGTGCTGGGTCGGGGTTGGAGTTGTGCACCTGGATCTCATGTGGGTTGGGGAGGGCTGTCGCAGGATGGAGTAGTCATCGTCTACCGCCCTCCGTCACGTGGGCACACCCTCACCCCAGCCTCTGCACTTCACACCTCCTGTGTTGCCCAAATGTAATTTTTCAAGAGGAATAAAGACGTGCACTTGTTTTGCCGTTAGGAATGTCCGAAGAATCCATTTCTTGGGCTAGTGACAGCCTATATTAAACTTGTTCCTGACCTTGGTAGGGGGCCAGGGAAATAGAACATGTATCTGTCTCTTTGCTTACAGAAATAGCTCAAAGCCTCCTTCTCAGAGGTACAGATGTTAAGGAACCCCCTTCAAACGGTGACCCAATTAGGAGAATGATAGTCCCACATGGTTTTTTTTTTTTTCCAAACACTGACAAGCTGTGGAAAGTGTTCTGGCCTCCCAAATCCGAATAAGCGCTGTCCAGAGTCCCGTCGTTCTTGGGTTTCTAGATCCCTGGAGCGAAGCAAAGAAGCTTCTCCAGGTTCTCTGCCCGTTCTGCACGGCAGCCACAAGCCCCCTGTGGCTATTTAAGTTTAAATCAGGTAAGGTTAAATTAAAATGTAAAATTCAGCCTCTCTGTCATACTAGCCAAATTTCAAGTGCTTTTTAATCACATGTGGTTCCTGGCTACCTTGGTGGACAGAACAGATGTATAGAACAGTTCAGAAGGTTCTAACGGACAGCTCTGGCCAGCTGTGAGGGGGCACAACACAATTTCCCTGGCGCTGGGATCTCACAGGTCCAGGCTGGGTTTGGGCTGCCCTTTCCATAAAACGATTTGGCTTCCGCTTTAAAGAATATGGTACCCACCCGTCGCCTGCTTTTTGCCAGGCTGTGTAGGCTGTATTCTCTGTTGCTTTCCCATCTCTCTTTCTCCTTTTATTCCCGTTCAGTTTTTCTCAGGGTGGGAGAAATCTGTGTTCAAGTAGGCATTTACTTTTGATTTTGCCACTTAAGCCTAATGCATTAGCAGTTTTGAGGGAGTTCGAAAGGACTTTGTAAAGATGTATCCTTCAGAGTGGTTGGAACGTCTTTTTATAGTTTTATACCTCAAGACTGTATCTTGAGACCTTTTGTGTGTTTGTTAATAAAAAGAGCTATTTATTCCTTTTAAAAGATCCTTGACTTCTGCTCTAATTAGAATATTAAACAATGGACAGTATGTGATTTTTCTCAGTACAGGCCTGCCTGTTGTTTTAACTCAGTTTTATCCAGATCTGTCGTCATCTCATGAAGGCAGAAAAAGAATCTCTGTGCTTTTCTCTCACCCTTTTCCTTGGCTTAAAATCCTCTGCTTAGAACAGAGTTTTTCCTTTCAGAATGCCTTAGTTTGCTCAGAGCTGCCATGACAAAATACCATAGGCCGAGTGCCTTAAACAGCAGAAGTTAATTTTCTCACGGTTCGAGAGGCTGGAAGTCCAGGATCAAGGTGTTGGCAGGTTTCGTTTCTCCTGAGGCTACTCTCCTTGGAGTATAGATGGCTGCTTCTCTTCTTCTCATGGCCTTCACTCAGTGCTCAGCCCCATGCCTCTCTGCATGTCATAATCTCCTCTTCTTACCAGGACATCAGTCCGGGTGAGCGCTAATCCGGTCTAACACTCATTTTTAACTTAATCACTGCCTTAAAGGCCTTTCTTCAAATACAGTCACATCTGAGATATTGGGGGCTAAAAGCTTCAACATATGAATTTGGGAAACTCATTTCAGGCCATAACATCGACTTTCTGACATCTGAGGAGAGTGTCTTGTTTCTTTTTCCTTTTGGATATGGAAGGAGGGCAGGAGGTGGAGGTGGGCGCAGAGGTGGCAGGCAATGGGGAGACCCTGGATGCAGCCTTCCTGCAGCCTGCCGGTCCCTCCATCGCTTCCTGCTCCCAGCTCTTGGTCCTCGATGAGGGCCTTGGCCTGGGAAGAAACCCAGCAAGCTCCTAGGCAGGGGACTCCAGAGGAAGTCCCCTTGTTAGGTCAGGAAAGGGGTCAGAGCACTGTGCCTACTGAGCTCATTGAACCAGGAGTCTTTTCTCACCTGTCCCGACGCAGCCTCTGCTCAAACCTTCCACGGATGAGCCCTGAGGGCACAGCCAGCCCCGTGTAGGGATATTCTCGTGCCTGCGGAACTTGGCAGTGTACACCTCAGGACAGCTTGCCCTTGTCAGTGGTTCTCCAGTAGGCTGTCATGTGTGAGAGTCCTGTGGGAGGATTTGTAGAAGCAGTGAATCCTCCCTGTTACCCATTGGCGCTTTCAAGGACAAGCAAGACTCCTGTGTGGATTTGGGGATGGTGTTTAGTGGTCCTGTTTGGGTTTTGGTCTGGTTGGTATAAATGCACATTCCCCTCCCCCCCCCCTCCCCCCCCAAACCTTGCCACCTTTCTATGACCTGCTTTGGTAGCGAATTCTACATGGTGTCCATGGGTTGGGCTTCCATCCAAAGAATTTTTTCGGTTGCCAGCACTACCTGAAGGACTCTGACTCCTTGTGGCTTTTACCTTATCTGTGTTGAATTCTCCAGGCTTGACACTTTATTATAAAGGCCCCAGTGTGTAGGTTTTCACCCTTTTCATTTAGGGCCCGCCTCGCACGTGTGCGCATAGGGCAGGTACATCCTTTTGCCCCCAACCCTCATCTTTCCCAGATGCGAACCGAGATGCAGGTTTCACGGCCGACCTCCAAAAGAGCCTTCCTCTGCGAGAGTGTGAAGCAAGGGCACGTTCACGCCTTTCCAGCCATCGTAGGTCTCTAGTCTCCAGGTTTCCACTGTTTCAGACCGTGCGTTCAGTGCCATGTGTGGCCAGTGGCTGCTGTACTAGACAGTGCAGACAGAGGACGTTTCTTTCCCTGCAGGAAGTTCTCGTGGACGGTGTGGCTCTAGACAATGCCCTTTCCGCTGTGTCTTGCCTCCTTCCTGTGGGCTGAGCAGCTCCTCCAGAGGGCAGGCAGCACTTTGCCCTGGGGACGGGGTTCTTCACATTTAGAACAGGATATAACCCGTTGCCGGGTCATCTCAGGGTAGAAATGAAGAAACACATAAGACAGGCGAGAGAAGGGGCAGCAGTTATTTGTGACTCTCGAGCCAGCAGAGTGTAAGCTGCAGTCTTCTCTGAGAACTGGAATTGGTTTGCCTGGCTTTCCTAATATTGCAAACCCTTTGGTGATTTTCTTATGTGAGTCCATCCCAGAAACATCGAGAAACCCCACAGAGTGGGAAGGACAGCTCTGCGCTCGCGGGCTCGGGCAGGAGTGGTTCCTGGCCCGTCCCCGGGAACCATGGGAGACACTTAGGAGATGAGGATGCGGCCCATCCGTCAGCCACATGAGCTGTGTCTGCCCCAGGCATTTTCATGCTGGTTTTGTAGTAGCCGTGAGCTGGAATTTGGATTGGTGGGTCTTGAATTATTAACAAAACAACAAAGTCTGTGTAGGCAGTTAAATTTAGAACAAAATCAAAATTGGGGCCATGATTTTTGCAAAAGGGAGGGACAGAAGGTATAAGGAGGATGGGCAAGTGCTGAAGAGTTTGGAAATGAAGAGGCGAAGATAAGGCTCAGGTAGGGGACAGACAGTATTTGACTTTCCTTGCTTCTTTTAGAAGAGAACCACGGCTGGGAAAGAGGTGACTGGTTTGAGTCCAGAAGTGGAGTTCTTTAATCCTGCAAACATGGTCGTGTCCTTAGTATGGCCACACACCGCTCTAGGCTCTGGGAAACCTGCCAGCAGAGAGAGAATGCAAAGTCTGGACTTTTCTCTCTAGTAAGGGGGAGAGAGACACCAGACAAACAAATAGAGAACGTCAGGTGTGCGGAGTGCTGTAAATACAGAGCCAGGTGGGGCAGGGTGAAATGGGAGGGCTGTGTGATGTAAGGTACTCTGAAAACATCTCTCTGGGGAGATGACATTGGAGGGGCCCCGGCAGAGGGCCCAGTGCGTACACAGCCCCTTGGCTGGTTGGAGGAGCAGCGGGGAGGTGGGCAGAGGGCTGGCGAGGAGGGAGCTGTGGTCCGAGCAGCCCGGTCCTGTGGACCCTGGCAAGATGCAGGGGGATTTGGATTTTGCTCCCATCAAGATGGGAGAGGGCAGAGCAGGGGAGTGGCAGTGTGACTTCCACTGTTCAGGTTAGCATGGAAACTTGACTTGCACATCCACTGTCGTACCGATGTGAGTCGTCTCCCTCTCCATCACCCCCAAGTAAAGGAGCTCCTCAGGCGGGGCGGGGGGGCGGTACCACAGGGGGCAGGCTCTGCAGGATGCTTGTGAGCCGAGATGACTGCAAGTACAAGGGGCTGCGCTGACCCTGAACGGCTCAGAAGCCACTTTCTGGGATCAGCGTAGCTCTTTTGAGTTCTCTGGTTTCGCCCAGGGGTCAGCGGTTTTTCCATAAAACAAAATCCGTTTCTGGCGACTCATCACACAAGTGTGAAGCACAGAACAGACTCGCGTCCTTTAGACGCGAGGATGAGTTGCCTCTACGACAGCATCAACACCAAATGTGAAGAATGAGAAACTGGCTCTGGTGAGGGTGTGTGTTAGGTTGACTAGAGTGAAGTAAGAACCTTCCATCTCCGCCTGCCCTCCACCTTCTGATGGGCATTCACAGTCCACGCAGCAACTTGGTGTGTCAGAGGGCGGTGTGTATTTCCTGGGCAAGAATTCCATCTCACTACTTAATATCGTAATCCAGAAAGTGCTCAGTGCCCTAACACCTGTGTTCTCTTGGCGTCGTCCCTGGTGCTGTGTGTCCAGAGGTCATTATCCCATTCTGGGAGGGCTGATGACCTCGCTCTGACTTGCGTGTCTAGCCAGCCATTGACAGACAGGCCTGATCTAATTCTGCAGCCCTTTTTTTCCCTCTGTGGACATGTGCCCAGACCCCAGGCAGATCTGAAGACTTCCTTAGAACACATAAGACCACAAGATTTGTGCCCTACTGTACTGTTTTCTCTGGGCTTTGCTTTAATCAGGAATGCAGACTGGGGGTTGTGTGTATGCGTGTGTGCGTGTGTGTATTTCCAGTAGATGGTGTGCAGGCACAGGGCCTTCATTCCCTTCTGTGAGTCAGTATTACATGGCTAATTGGGAAATAATGATTCTTTTTCAATAACTGGGGCCACTCCTGCCCCCTCGGGGTCCTGGTCCCCTTGGGATTGTTAGGCTCGCATTGAAAGGGCCCTGGAGGGAAGGATGTTGGTATATAACATGGGTATTTGGAAAGGATGTTTCAGCCACACCTGGCTGCCGTGTGTGAGGACAAATCTAATTTATTTAAAAAATTTGGCCGCAGGGAGCCTTTTCTGTCTGTTTCTTTGGGGCGGGGAGGTGGGTGGGGGTTATTGAAGAGCGGCAGCAAGCTGTGGTTTGCATTTGTTTTCTTCCAGATTCGACCAGGCAGCAGAAGAGAGATTATCTCTAACGGATATGAAAGGTTTAATCATTTTAATTTTGTTTTTATTAAAGTTTATCATAACTTTTTCCCCCAACGTGCCCTGGTAGAACAGAAGGGAGAGAAGAGGAGGTAATATAAATATACACAAACCCCCAAGCACTTGGTTAATAAACTCTCTAAGGGGCGGGCCCACGCGGGCAGGAAGGGGCTGGATGGCTGGGGACAGCGGGCTGACCGGGGCATGCCGTGACAACCCTGAAACGTGGCCGGCGTCGCCTAAGCTTCCCGGCCCCCTCCAGCAGACACTTGCCGTGGGGAGCTCATGGCTTTCATTAAACAGAGAGGAAGCTTCAACTCTTATCTTATTCTATCATGGTCCTCAGATGGACTGGATCCGCAAGCCATTTCTAACCTTAAAGAAGCCTAAATTTTTAGAGAATAATAGAATTTGCTTCTGTTAGGGTCTTCTACCCCTTATCATAAAATA
Source organism: Hippopotamus amphibius kiboko (assembly GCF_030028045.1). Classification (NCBI taxonomy): domain Eukaryota; kingdom Metazoa; phylum Chordata; class Mammalia; order Artiodactyla; family Hippopotamidae; genus Hippopotamus; species Hippopotamus amphibius. The sequence goes on along the minus strand of NC_080201.1, from coordinate 15,661,905 downwards.
TATGAACCTGGATATTCTGAAGATTTACTTTAGGTTAAAACCCCTGAGATGTTGTATGTGTGTGTTTTATGAGACAGCAAAGTTGGGATAAAAATAGTCTTCAGTTTCGGGGGGTAGGAAGACTGTCCTGTACAAGGTGGTGAAACAGGTAGGATCCTGGAGGGACCGGACTGTTGGCTCGTTTTCCGTTCAGGGCAGTAAAATAAGCTTGTTTCAGGGTTAATTGTCCCAAATAACCTGGGGGTTGGCTGGAGTCTCCCGGCCTCGGCGCAGCCTTCCGTCTCCTCTGTGGCTGGAAAACGCCGTGGAGGCATGACTGTTTGGAACTCCAGCGCCTAGACAGGGCGGGATGTTGTGTGGCCTGAGGATGAGGAAGTTGTGTTCACACCTGTGTTCTCATCAAGGCTGGAAATCGGACTTGCACACATGTAGCCATTGTTAAAAGCACTAGGATGAAAGCGTTGTCATCTCCTTAAACCTGACTTAAGCAGGTAGCTCACTTAACCCTTGCACATACCAGTCTTGACGTTCCGGGCTGTGTTCAAACTTTATAGTACTTTCTCTGCCAACGTTATTGGGGCGAGGCGGGGTGGGGGTGGTGGTGGTGGTTCATCCGTAGAGAAGCAGCCTTTCTAGTGGCGGCTGCGACTCAAGTTCCTTGAACCAAGTAGAAACCGCACTGAGGAGGCTTCAACCCAGCCGCTTGTGTGAGTGAATGACCTGGCCCCTGGCAGGTCGTGTGGGCGGTGACATGCTCCATCCAGGTTCCCTTGGGGTCTGGGGGCTTCCATGAAGAGCTGTGATGGGTGGAAGGCTTCCCAAACCAAGTCTCTCTTCTGAGAAAGAAACTCAAGAGCCCAGAGGCTGCCCCAGGTTTGCAGGCATCTGCTGGGCCCAGCTGGCTGTGTCCAGGTAGGAGAGAGTGCCAACAGCCCAGCAGCCTGTCATTTCGGAATCCTTTTATGGCAATTACTTGAACCAGTGAGGGGCAGCTTTCTTGGTCAGTGTCGGCTGGGGTTGCATGAGCAGTAGAAACGTTCAAACGCAGGCCCATATCATTCCCTGCAGGCTCTTGCCCACGGGATAGGCAACCCTCCACGAGAGGAGGAGAGATCCGGCGACTCCCCGGGCTGGACGTCTGTCTCAGGTTGGACTGGATGGCCACAGAATTTCTAGTTTGTACATGAGGTCTTAGTGCCATATTTTCAAAGCTGTATAGACTATGAAGACAGTAGAAGGTGGGGAAACAAAAAATATGTGTATTCTTTTATCTCCCAGCGTTCAGCTGTGAGTTGCAGAGGCTCCCCCAGGAGCTTAAATGGATTAGGGGTTTCATTTTCCCTCACCTAAGCAGATGTGGGAGGAGAGCAGCCAGGGGCAGGAGTGAAGGCCCCACAGGGTCAGCAGGAACCCAGCTTCCTTCCACCGTCCCACAGAGCCGTCCCTGTGGCCTCAGGACTGCTGCTCCGTCTGTGCTGCGGGCGGGAGGAAGCAGGAAGGGGAAAGTACAGGCACCCCCTGAGTTCTCCTCTTCCAACAGCTTTCCCCAGAACCTCACCCAATTACTTCCTCTTGCATCTCATTGGCTGGACTTTGGTCACGTGACTCTCCCTGGGCACAAGAGAAACTGGGAGATGCAGGTTTTAACTGGGGGTGTTGCTGCCCTCAAAAAAAAAATGAGTGCTCTGCTCACAAGGAAGAGCAGTTATTAGGAAGGCAATTAGGTGCCTCTGCCACACATCTTTTAAAAGATGAGGAGGGGATTAAGTAAGCTGTGTTACGAAAATGTGGTGGAAATCTGGGTAGCCATTAGGAATGATGTTCTTGATTAATATTTAAGGATATGGAAGAAAGCTCAATAGACAGGGAAGCAAGACCCAAAATCATATATAATTATCTTAGTTTCCTTTAAAGTATATATAAATATATTGAGATGTTCTCACTGATTATGGGCGATTTTTACTTTCTTCGCACGTTTTTGTATTTTCAAGATTTTCAACAATAGGCACTTATTGCTTTTATGATCGGGGGAAAAAAAGGCAAACTTTAAGTGTAAGGAATAGAGAACTTGGTAATTACTATCTCGTATATGAAATATACTTGATGGAAAAAATAAAATGAGTAATAAAGGGGAAAATCTATAAACCTGTAGTGATAATGGAATGATGATGAGTAACTGTAATGCTATGGATTCATCCAGAACAAATCCCATCACACTAATAAGATAAGAGGAAATAATGTGCGTCAGTTCTCATTGCAAAGGGAAGTTGTATTGTGCAAATGCAAACTTATATTCTGGAGGCTTCAGAAACATTCACCATCCTCTCCAAGCACCCTTTCAAGGTGACTCAGGGGCCATTCTTTCCCCCATTTTTACTCTGGAAATACTGGGCTGTATTGAGCTTTGCAGCTGTTTAAGCCCCTGTTAATGTAAACACTAGTTTCTGTGGAAGAGTGTAAAAAAACAAGAGAAATGACCCCTGCCTATTGTCTTTTCGGAGGATTTCACATGCGCACATACGTATGCACCGTACACACGTGTACACACACGCATACGGTAACGCAGTTCAAGATGATCCACGGGAATCCCAGATAGTGGGGCAGGGCAGTAAAAGTCATGGGCCTTCTGAGGTGTGAGGAGTTCCTGAGTTGAACGACTAGGGAAGCTCCAAGGGGCAAGTGAACCTGTTCCTGGTAGTGGCAGGTAGAGTAAGATTTTTGGGGGTTCTGAGCAAGTTCAGGAGTTTGGCCGGGGGCCAGGGAACAGGCCATTCAGCTAGGCAGAGGACCCTGGATAAGGACCACCAGCCGCGGACCTGTTTTCTTCCATCATTTGTGTCTAGTTTCCTCCGCCTTCCCCTCTACCATACCAGTCTATCCCTTTGAGAGGCAGATAGGTTTGCAGGTGTCGATATTATAAGTGTATTCAAAACACATACATCAAAACTACCATCTTTTCCATAACCTCCTAATCAAATTCTGAGCCTAAAGAGAAATTTTTACATGCGTTAAACCCTGACTAAAACACTAATAAGCAGGGATAATATATAGATTTCTGGGCTGTTTGTGTTGAGGGGGAACTGTAAATGCTAGTGAGAGTTTTGTTTTTATTTAACATTTTCATTAGTGACTTGAAAACAAATAGTAAATGAAATTTGCATACAATCTAAAATATTTATGCAGTAATGCATGTAATTGCCAACACTTAAGAATACAAAAATATATAATTGGACTAGAGATGTTAGGAAGCTTACTTATTTTATTTTCAATTCGTACTTTTTTTTTGTCCATGGTTGTTCAGCAGTTCGTTGTGCTTTTGGTGTTATCGTGAGAGGGAGTGAGCTCACTCATGTCCTTGTTCTCCGCCACCTTGTCTCCACCTCTCAATTTGTACGTTTAAAATTTTTTTGATGTAATTGCAGACTTACAGGAAAGTAAAGAATAAAAAAAAATCCCATATATCTTTACCCAGATTCCCCAAATGTTAACATTTTAGCACATTTGCTTTATCAGGCTCTCTGGCTCTCACGCACACACACTGCACGCACTCTACACACACATGCATGCCAGTATATACATTGTCATTTTTCCCACCCATTTCAGAGTAAATTTCAGACATGGTGCCACTTGATCTCTAAGTATGTTACTGTATATTTCCTAAGAACAAGGACATTGTCTTACGTGACCACAGGAAAATGATCAAAATCAAAAAATTAACATTGATACAAAAATACTGGGTAATCTATAGATCTTCTTCAAATTTTCCCAATTATACCATTCATATGAAAAAAAAACCCCCGATCACAAGTTGTATTTGGATGTCCATCTCTTTTAAAGTCCTGTAACCTAGAACAGTTTCTCATTCTTTCCTTTGTCTTTTACAGCATCAACATGTTTGATGAGTACAGGTTAGTTAATTTGCAGAGTTTGCACAGTGTCCTTCAATTTGAGTGTGTCTGATTTTTCCTTGTGATTAGAGTCAGGCTTTTCATTTTGGTAGAAATTCCCCAAAAGTAATGTTGTTCTTGCCAGTACGTTGTGTCAGGAGGGACACGGTATTGATTTGTCTCTTTATTGGTGATGTCAGCTTTGATCAGTTAGATATGGTGACAGATATTGATTAGTTATGTTAGTGAAGAGTTAGTAGTTACAGTGATAGTTATCCATTGTAAAGTCACTCTTTTCCCCTTTGTAACTGAGAAGCTAGTGGAAGGATACATTGAGTATATTTGATAAGGAATTGAATTTTTAAAAGGGATTATTTGGGAAAATGTATGCTAATAAAAATCAGTAGGTAGAAATATTTGGCAAAAAGGAAGTAGTATAGTCATTAAAGTTGATTTTTAAAGCTTATGTATTATTTACCAGTTTCTAGATGATTAAGTAATTCAACAGTCCAGAATATTGAAAGGGTGAAAAAAATTTCAGAAATGCCACTGATGGTGGAAGCGAATGAGGAACACTGAAAGTAACCAAAGAAGTGATTCTAGTATACGAAGGAAGATAAAGCGTTAGCCTGGTCAGAGCCTGAAGAGCAGGGTCTTAGGAATATGAAAATTGGGACCATGATAAATCTTAATTCATTTCTAGTTCCATTATTTAAAGAAAACAAGCACCTCTGGATCTCATCGGTGTGCTCGGATGTAAGTGGGCCCCTGGGTGATGGGAGGTTCCGGCAGGATGGGGTCGGTGGTCACGTGCAGAATGCAGGAGGGAAAGTGGAGGCTCCGGCGTCTGCCCTGCTGCTCAGTGATTCTGGTTCCCTCTGGTCCCGCAGTACTTTAAGGTAAGCCCCAGTAAAGGCATTTGATGAGCTTTCCTTTTCTCTCCACTAAATCTAATAAAATTCGCGGTCCTCATTCTCCTACGCTCCGTCTCCTCCCCTGTCTCTGAGGGGCGCAGGGGAGAAGGCTCCCCTTTGCCCTGGGGTGGCTCGGAAGGCACAGCCTCCTGTTCACCTTCCACTCCTTCCTCTGACTGGCTCTGGTGGAAATACAGCCTCCTCATTTTTCTTCTTCTTGCATCAAATCATCGTCAGCTTTTTCTCCTGTCCATTCTTAGAATTCTTGCCCCATTCTTACCTGCCTTCCTTTCTGGAGTTGATTATTCCTTCTTTCATCTTCAAGGCTGTACACACAGGAGGGCCCTGTCTCTTGACTCCTTCTGTGAACAGAGGTCTGCTGAGCCCTTGGTGAAGCGATGGAGACGTGGAGACGGAGAAGCCGCAGGCAAACGGAACATGCTCAGTGCCTGAGGTGGCTCATTGTCTAACAGGAAGAGGTTCCTAAAAAGACCAGTGACGTGGACTCAGAACACTGCTGATATGCCAGTGTGTAGAGGGCATGGGATGTTCTCTGTGGCCAGCGTAGCGCGTGTGCGCAGGTGGAGAGGGTAGAAGTAGTTCCGCAGTGGGACGAGGATGAGCCACGTTCTCCGTGAGAAATGGAGCTTGGACTTCCCTCTCGGAACCGGGAACCAGGAACTGCTCATACTTAGCAGAGTCCTGTGACCTCACCCTGTCTTAGGCAAGTCATACTGGCTCCTGGGTGGAAGATGGAAGGGTTTGAAGGTGAAGCTCATGTGAGCTGACAGACGAGGATCTGTGCTGGTGGAACTGGGGAGGGAGGATGGTGGTACGAGCGAGAGACTTAGTGCTGCGTAGGGGGTTCCATCTGGGAGAAATGGAGAGAGAGCAGCTAAGGATGGTCGTACGATGTCTGGTGTGGGTCCCTTGGTGGGTGCCGGTGCTCTAAGTGGGAGAGAGCAAGTCAGGATGGAGGCGTGGGTGAGAAAGGAAGTTGGTGTTGAGAGCACTTCATCTGCCTCACCTCCCAGTTTTCTTGGTGAACGTAATGAGTCTAATACTTAATCTGCGCCACAGAGTCTCACACGTCGTCACATTCAGGTACTGTGTATTTATCTCAGATCGTTCCAAAAAGATTGGGCAGCCTTGTCTGGCTGATTATTTAATATCTGCTTCCTGTTCATCCCTAAGGTTGTGAACCTCTGTGGAGCAGGGACCGTGTCTTAGGCTGCCTGTGGGGAGCCTGGTCCAGCATCCGTCCCGCTGACAGGCAGCTCAGCCAGTGTCCTCCTGCTGGATTCCTTTGGGTCCCGCGGTCGGCCGTGAGCCTGCGCTGCCCCCCCCACGTACCCTGCTGCTGTCCTTTCCCCGCGTCTCTGAACGTTCACCCCCTCTTGACGATTCGTGAGAACTCACCAGAAGAACCACCTGAGCAGCTTTGTGCACTGACCGGGGGCACCATCAGAAGAGGAAAGCTGCCACCTTGAGAAAGAAGTGCCTGGTCATTTACAGTATCACTTCTCTTCCATTTCTGTGAAAGAGCATACTCTCCCTGGGTCCGCTGCTTTTCACTTTGGCTAGAAATTTGACAGGAAATGACTACATGAGCAAAAACAGATGACCCATCAGAACAAACATGGATTACAGCTTTAAACTGCTGTCAGCAACAAATGGAAGACGAGTTGGGCTGCTCATTGGCTCCAGGGGGCAGTAGCTCACAGCAGCGTTACAGGGTTGTCTTTGTGTGTCTCTTCATCCTCTGGATGGAAGGGGGACACACGTGAGAAACAGTACTTGTCTTCCACGCAGGGTGACCCAGAACACACCTCTCTAATTTGATCAAGTGCACATTTCCATTGTTCTCTTATCTGGGTGATGCCATTCTCGACTTTCCCCGACCGTGCTTAACAAGTGCTGGTTTTTCTAAATTTAGTGAAGCTACTCAGAGTTACCACATAACATGCTACCCTGCTGTCATTCGCTGTGTGGAGGAGAACTAAGGGTGTGCTTCTCTCAGCAGAGTCACAGATGACAGGTTTCCGGAACATTTAGGGCTGGGGCTAAGGACACCGTTTGGACAGTCTTGTGCTGGGTTAGTGAGACTTGACACTGGACTCTCCAGGTCATTTTTGCTCAGCCTGTAGCTGGGAAGCATTCATGTCATGAGATGCATTCTTGGTGTATAGCAGCTCCCCCTCCAAACTAAGGAAAGCAAGACATGCTTATTATTTTTAAAATTGCAATGTGTATGTGAGGGGTTGGGAAATCCCACAGCCTGTAGGGATGAGACCTCCTCCTCCCCGAAGACAATGACTATTCATATTTTGCAGAACTTCCTTCCAGAAAGACTATAATTTAGGGAGTCTGGATATTTAATGTTTGTTCTGTCATTCCCAGGTCATTTTCTTACTTCAGGTAGAGCTGGGCTGCAGATGGGTGGATCTGTGCCTGTGTTGATGATAGAGATGCGGAGAGGGGGAATGGGGGTGGGTTCCTCGAAGAAAGGTCGTTCTTTGTACACACCGTTTTCAAAGAGCTGAAATCAGTTTGAAGAGCCTTTGGGTTAGAGTGGAAAGGCCCCCTAAATGTGCTCAGATGTTCTGCCTGTGACCCAGCGCCTACCTCCTATCCGTCTGCATCCCTTCAGCTCCGAGGAAACTCCCAGGGCTCTTCCTTTCTCTCATGGTGAACATTGGGGGACTTTCGGATCAGACCTGGTTCTGAGACCTTTTAAGAGTCACGTGGTAGTTTAGATCCCAGTTTCTCTGAGCTGGCTGACTTTGGTCAAGTTACATAATCCGGGGATTCTGGACCTTTCCAGGTAATCTGATGCACGAAATGGTCCTTCACCCCAGAAAAATGCATGGATACAAAAAATTCTGCGTGTTTACCTCAGGGGCTCCCAACAGCACACCTCTAAAGCATCAGTTCTTTTATCTGTAAAAGGGGACCTTCGTGCACAATGTAGGGTTTGTCTCAGTAATTCTCATATGACAGTTAAGTGAGAGAAGATACGTAAAAGTTTCATTCTTAACATGAAGTCTGGCACAGAGCTGATGTATATTCTTTCTGTCCCTCATTCACTCTCACTCTCCTTCTCTCTCCCCAAATTAGCTGTGCCTTGACCTACAGTACATTGCCAAGGGAGAAAAGTTAGTGTCATTTCATTTTTGGATTATTTGTTAGGATAGAGCCCTGCCAGATTTTCATTTTTTTCTGTCCACAGTGATTTCTTTGTTCCTTTTTTTCCCCCCTTCTCTCTCCTGTTAGGGCATCTCATGGCCGGAAGCATCACGTTATCTTTTTGGTCTGCAGCTCTCACACACCCATTTCTTTCCTGTAGGCAGGGGTTGAGCTCAGAGAAGCTCCACATCTGCCTCTTCCACTCACGCTGTCCTGGAGTCGTGCAGAATCTTCATGGGGGCATTTCTTCTACCCTCGAGGGCCCTGGAAGCCCTGCTCCAGATTTCATGCTTCAAGCAAGCATGAATGGCATAACCATGACCTTGGCCCGCAGGGCACTCGGCTCCACCAAGGGATGGAGATACCGGGGTCATTGGTGGAAGTGGGAAAGGCCAGCCCTGGTGGTGGGAACACTCATTTGTTATGGGTTGAAGGTGACCCCAGCCTCAACTGTAGTGTCTGGGTATTTGCAAAAAGCTTGCCGTGTGGATGATCGATGGCTTTCATTCTTGGTTCCGAATCTGATTTAGGCCACAGTTGTTGGAACTACGCGTAGTAGTCCTAATGGGCACTGCCACTGTAACTTGGCAACGTTGGAGCCATTTGTGAGGTCAGTCATCACCTGACAAGGTCAGACTTCCCCATGGGCTGCCTAGTATACAATTTGTCACACATTCCTGTCCTCGCAGAGCTTACCGTTTCAGGGAGTGGAAGACAGAAAATTAAACAGAACGGTTACATCTATTCTTGCGCCAAATTTCCATACATGGATTTTCATGTTCATGTTACATCTTTTGCCTCTTGGTGACTTCACGTTTTCAGATGGGATTTTCCTGTGATGTGATCTTCCAGTCCCAGACTTTGGTTTGCAGGGAAGCATTTGAGGCTCCCTCACGGGTGTAAGGTTGTTCTCTTGCTTTTGTGAGACTAAAATTCCTAAAGTGTAAGGATTCATTGGTGTAAGGAAATGTGTATGTGAGTGGGGAATGGTCTCATTTTACAGACTTGGAGGACTGACCTGAGATCCCACCTGGGACCCGTTCTTGAGTTTGGGGCTGCAGGGGTGCCCGCGTGGCCAGGCGCGTGCTGCTCAGCCACACCAGGGGGCTCCTCTGCGTCCTGAGTTGCTGTCTGCCCTCGTCCTGGGGGTTATGTTCACTTTGCTCAATTACTGACATGAATGTTTCCACCACATGCTTAGAGGGAAGACCTAATGTCCCTTTATCTTTGCTGCTATTATTTTTATGGAGAGATTTGAATATGCAGAAGGGGGACATGCTGCATGACAAACAGTCTGTGACAAGACAGCCCGGTGGCTGTAGGGACCAGTAGGGACCAAGGCCCTTCCAGAAGAGTGATGTAGATGCTCACACGACTGGGGATGTATGTGGGTTGGAGTCATCTGAATGGGGGAGGGAAGGGATGGGAGAAAGGCATGCACTGGCTGGTTACTGCTGACCAGGTAAGGGCAGAAGGTGGGATGAAAGTGGCAAAAGTGGTGTGTATAACTTGGGAAAACCCTGCGAGGCTGTAAAGGCAACTTGAGAGGTGTCAGAGGCACAGCCAGGCTTGGGTAAAGATCTGGAAAGGAAAGGGTGATTGAGGGTTTAGTGACAGCCTGTCCTGTGGAGGGAGGGAGATCCACAGGGTGGCAGCTCCATAGGTGACTTAAAAGTTTGTAAATTATGAAGGATTCAGAAAGGGACAAGTTTTTCATATTGGTTATGTGATGAAAAGGGGAAACAAGACTGAACTTTGAAAGTTTTTTTTAGCTGTTAAATGTGCGGACTTGCAGCTTCTCACAGGAAAATGGAGACATTCAAACGAATACCTGGTGAATCAGAAAGTGCTGTCTGAGCACCACTCCAGACCCACTCCCTCCGGGTGCCCCGCTTGGACAGGCTCCATGTCTCCCTCGGCTCTAGACAGAAGGTAGATTTTCTGGATGGTAATCTGAATCTCTTAAACATAATGGACAACGAGCCCAGTATTATTTATCTGAGTAGGAAAGGTGGAGAGGGAGGACTCGGTCTGGAAAGAAGAGGAATGCTGCTGGAGAACGGAGTTCTTCCTCCCCTACAAGGAGTCGCAAACCCCCATCACGTGGGAAAGGGGGGCAAGTAAAACCTTTCAGCTGTCAGAGCCCCCAGGTTAGGTCCTTTAAAATAAGCTTCTCTCCTCCTTGTTTGTGTTGTTACTTGTCACCCATTTCTGTACACCGGTCTCTGAGCCTCTTGCCTGGGGGTCAGTACCACCACTGGGGTTGGGTCCTCCCTATATAAACTCTCCTAACTTCATGAATATGAACAAGCAGCAGCCAGACAGGTGTGTTCTCATGTCCCTGACCGGAAGTGGTCATAATCAAACTGTCCCGTTTCGTCTGACCAGTGTCCTGCATGTTCTTGTGTGACCAGGCAACTCTTTGTAGACTGAAGAATGGTGACGGTAAAACTCACCCCTGCCCCAGGCTCTGCCTGTGTTCTCGTGAAGAGGGTGAGCTTCTGCCTATGGATTTGTCTGCTGTTAATTCACGTGAAGTTAAAGTTGTATTTTAAATTCCCTCTGTGTCTATATTTCCCTCTATGGGAGACAGAAGAAAGTGGGGCCTTGTTGATGGACCAGTAGATTTTCAGAGGTTTTTCACCACAACTCTGTGAGGAAAGTTACAGGAAGAAAGCTGAGGTGGTGATGGGCGGTGGGCTTTCGTCTCATGCCCCCATGTGGCCTCACCCAGACGATCATGGTTGTCATGGAAACCCACACCCACAGACAGGCCTTTGCCCCATTTCCACCCACAAGGAATGGAATGCAGAGAACTCTCCTGCCTTCTGGACATGGCAAGAATGGCTGAGTTGGTGAGAGAGAGAAATAAAGAGGACTGGTCCAACAGTGTATTCATCTAAGTTGGATATTTCTGGAGAGAGTAAGTCAGCATCATCTTGGATAGAAATGCCTTTCTGTGGATTGCCTTTTTTTTTTTTTTTTTTTTCCCCTTTTTTAAAGCAACTTCAAGGTGCAAGTTAATTCTCTTTGGAAACATGAAGTTATAGTGCCTGGTTGGAGGCGTCCAGTCATTGTGGGGAGGGCTTGCAGATAGACGCCATCGAGGAGAGCACGTGGGGGTAGTCTGGGAATGTCCCCGTGTGGCCAGCCCCGCCTGTCTGCCAGCAAGGTGGCCTCGGGAGCTGAGTGTGAGAAGCAGGCAGAGGCTGAAATTGAGCTGGGCAGAGCTTTCCAGATGAGCTCCCTGAAACTGCCCTGTTTGGATTGGCCTGGAGCTGAGCAGGAGGCCGGCCGGGCAGGCTTTCTGGAAGGGGAGCCAGCCCTGCTGGCTGGACGGGGATGGCGCTGCCTGTCCCTCTGCCCTCCACCGTGCCCAGGTTGCAGCAGCTGGTGCGTAAACGGGGCAGTGTGTCCATGTCTCTCCTTTCCTCTGCACAAATTGGAAACGACTAACCTTGCCATATTTAGTGCAGCGCTAACGGCCACTTGCCTCTAAGGGGTAATCATGCGGGCATAAATTCGGAAAGTTGCTAAGCTGTGAGCAGTCTTATGAGCATTAAAAGTGTCCTCTTTGCCAGAAAGGTCATTCATAACTTGGCTACCCTGCTGATGTACAGTCAGTGATATTGATTGATTAATGTATAAAAGCACCAGAACCATTTGCTTCTATGAAAGAGAATAAAGTGCAGTCGACTCTCTATTTTCACCTCATCCTTTTGTTTGAAGGACATTTTTTTCCCCTTCTTTTTGTTTTGCCGGCTAGGTTTAAGGGGGTTACAGAAAGCCAGTTTCTCCCAAGTAACGTGTTCACAAAGGGAACACTGATTCACATCAGTGTCGCTTGAATTACCCTTAAAGGTTTGCCAAGGAGTTGCTCTTATATTAACCTTCTGTTCGCAAAGGAAGAAATAAATAAATAAGTCATAAAGTCAGCTTCGTTGCTTTGGGTTTAGTTTTGGACCTGATCTGAAATAATTTCTTCTGTGGCTGGTTGGATTGAAGGGCATTTCCCAGAAGGTTCCCTGTTCATTTTGGGGGTATAGGCTGGGGAGGGAATAAAGGGAATTGACCCCGCCTCCCACCGCCTGAGCCCTCCTGGGCACCAGATCAGGGAACAGACGCTGAGAATTTACTTCCAGAGCAGAGATTAGTTCTGATTGGCTGCCTTGCATTCAGGCTGAGGCGCTGTGGTCCCCTTCCTTGCTCTCCTAGGCAGTTCACACAATCAGGTGATGGAAGCAGCAAGAAAGACCTTCCTTTGTCTGGAAGATGAAGGATTCTGGAAGGCAACCTGGCTTCTCAGCTTGGATGGAATGAGTTAGTTACCCAGTCTTGAGAGTCATCCTAAATTTCCCAGTGCTTTACAAACCCTAGCAGGGCAGTAGCCTGAAGCTGGGGAAAAAGAACTCCTCGGCTTTTTGTTTTAACCTCCGATTAAGTGTGTTTAGTTATAGTTGTTTTAATTTTTCTATTATTCAGGTAGTCTGGAGAATTTCCTGTTCTTGAAAAACCAAAATGGTGTTGGTGGACTCTGAAACCTAGAGTATATTGATTCTGCTCTAATTTGGTGAGCTTTAGGTATTATATGAGGTAGAGCATTTTGCTAGCTAATGAGCTCTGTAACTAAAGCTTCTTTCAGTCAGTGACTTGATGAGAAATGCCTGGAAGGTAGCCTCGCACTGGGCACATCTGAGGACGTCCGTCAGTGTCAGCTGACTGGCTATCTCGGATTCTTCAGCATTTGACATGACCATTTTCAGAGCTGGAAGCATTTCCAGACAGTGTTTCAAGGAGGCTGGGAAGCCAGGGGAAGGTGGAATTCTGGAACATAGGCTGCACTGAGCTCCCCGGGAGGTGCGGTCTGAGGCTTGGCCTGCAGGTGCCAGTGTGGAGCTCCCGTATGGGCTGCCCTGTGCCTGTCGGTTCTTCTAAGCCAGGCCGCGTGCACTTGGTGAAATCTGCCTTCCCAGGCCCAAGCTGTTCATTCACAGGGCCTGGCAGAAGGTGGCCACCTTCTTTCTCTCAAGGCTCCTGCAGACGCTGAAAGAACCAGTTTTAGGTCAGTTCGCAGCTCTTGGGCTTGGAGAGTGTTGATGGCTGGAAGCCACAGAGGAGTTTTCTCTGGCTTAGGGAGCATCGACACCTTCGTCTTCCCTGGGAATCTGGGCCTTGGGACCCACATGCACCCTCCCTCTACCCTGGGCAGCCACCACCCAGTGGTGTAAAAGCTGCAGGTGAAAAAGTAGATTGCTTTTTTCCCCTCCCAGAGGTGATTTCAGAGTTTGAAGGTTTCTAAGCTCCTGAGAATCCCTCCTAGTTAAAAGAAGCCTCCTGCTGAGCCAGCTGTACCTAGCCTGTGCTTTGGCAGAGAGGCACTTCTTCCCCTGGGGGCATGGGAAGCCCCCCCATGACTCACCCCCCCCCCCCCCCAACACTTTGAGTGATCTCACCTGCTCAGCCTTGGGTCATCCAGGCTGCTGAGGGCTCGTGGTCTGCCCAGTGCAGGTGCTCGTGTCAGTCTCACCAGCTTCATTCTAGAGCGAGGCAGGGCACCTCAGGCGGACGGGTCCAGGGTCTAGCGTTATAGTTACATGAATGCTGTCATGAGTTTCTTCCCCTACACAGCAGCCGGAGCTCTAAATGTTCGTTGCCAAGCTAACCCCAAGACACTGGGGAAGTGTCGGCCCATATGGGGAGCCGCGCTAACTTTGTGTAATTGTTTAATTAAAACCTTGGTTTTCTGATTGCAGTCTAAACACAGCCGCCTTTTGTTAATGAAAGGCAGCCTCTGCGCTTGGTGCTCTCGTGCACAGCGCTTTTCTTCCCCCTTTTTTTCCCTCCAACCTGAAAATCGCCACGTAAGTTCTCACCGTGTGGAGCTGGCAGGTGGCGTTTCTCGCCAACGGGGGAGATGTTCCACGGTTCCTTTTGTCAGTCCTTGTCAGCATCTTATCTCGGCCGCGGTTGCCTTTCTGATTTCATATTGCAATGAATCACATCTGTAAGCCCCTTCACCTGCTGGAATCATCAGAAAGCCAGAGAGAAACCCCCCCCCCCCAAGTTTCTTTGGCGTAAGCATTATTTTCCTTATTCCTGGTGCAGGAGTTGAAACAGATACATTTTCATGTTTGCTTTTTAAAGGAGAAACCCTCCCTGGATTTCCAGATGAATCTTGGCACCTTCCCCCAACCCCCCCGCTGAGGTGGTAGGAGCTGGCTCAGAGGATACACTGAGAATGAATCCATTTGCTTTCCTCTGTCTCTGCAGAATAAATTAGAATTTGCCTGATTTAATAAAATGGCTTCATCTCCCTGCCATCTTCCCCGTCTCCAGAGTATTCCTTCCGTAGTGGCCTGTTCTTCTATAATGGATCTCAGCGCCGTATCTCCTTATTACAGGATAGTGGTTTCACATGTAATGCATTCCCGTGGACTCTCACACAGACACCGTGCCACACGTTGTGTGCACACACCAGCTTTAGGGGATCCTGATGGCTAAAGGTGCAGAAATTTGTCACCAGACCTCATTTTCCCCATTGTCAGGAGGCGTGATGGTTATAATTGATGTAGAGGTCAGTGCAATTTGTCGTCCGTCTGCCATTAACCCAGCCTCCTGGAGTGGATGTGACCACAATGTAGAATATATTTTGGGGGGAAGAGAGGGAGGTTGAAGATGGAGGTTTGCAGCATAAATCACTCGGCCCCAGCCCTTTCTCTGTTTAATTGGAACATGTTTACCTCTGTGTATGGTGGAATACTTTGCTATCTCCCTGTTGCTCTCAGATGGACTCATGGAAGTTTGTTGTTGAAATTGGGAGTGGTTTTTCCATTTGGACCTCCCCCTACTCCTTAAATTTGTATTTTAATTTCTATTTCCTAGGTTGATTTTTTTTTTTTTCTTTCCTTTCCATTCTGACGCTAATTATGCCAGCCGCATTGGGAGCCCTCACTGCTGGGAGGTACCCAGCTAAGTGTTAAGAAGGGTTTTAAAAACAGGCTGAACTCTTTCTTAATGAGGCTCAGTCGGGCTCTCCTCCGGGTGGTTTTGTTTTGCTGATCTGTCAGTTTTTCAAGGATTTAATTGCACTTTTTTTCGTATTAGTCTTTGAAATTGGCCTATACAATCTTGCTATAAAATAACATTTTTTTTAAAGCAAAAAGTTAGTAGCTTTGGTTTCCCCCCATTTTATTGTTGCTGGGAATTTTATTTTTCATGTTAGTCTCTCAGAACCATCTTCTGCCAGTCACTCTTGGGAGCCAGCAGTAGTGAAGAGCCCAGAATGGAGTGGCAGGAGGGGACCCCAGAGAGCCTGATTGCCAGGCCTCACAGGCAGTTTCCCCATCTCTTCAGCCTTCCGTCTTTGGGACCTCGATAATGCATCTCGGCTTATGTCTCCGCTTCTGGGTCTGCTCCGGGTCAGGGGCTGGGAGAGGCACAGCCACTGTTTCTTTAGGCCTGGAAGGGACAGATTCCAGCCAGTGGTGCCAGGCCAGCTAACCAGCACCTTGAGTCCTCAGCCATGGGAGGTGAAGGGAAGAAGGAGTCCGAAGGAGAGAAGGCAGAAGTTGCCAGGCAAGGGAGGGAGAGAGAAGCAAGGCCATATCCTTTATGCTGTTATCTTTATGGCATAGAAAAACATGCTTGAAGCCATCAGCATGAAATTCTTAATTGCTTCGCTTACTTCTGCTCTCCTCATGGGACAGATTGTGCAAATGCCGGAGCTGCCAGGACCCTCATGTTAGCACACTGTCCCTGCTGCACACACTATTTTTAACTAGTGCTTTGTTTTGCAAAGATGCACAAAGCTTTTTCTTTCTTTTTCTTTTTCTTTATTTTTTTTTTTTTCCTTCCCAAGGATGCTAGTAAACAGCAGAGGCAATAAGGAGCTGCTCCAGCCACCCTGACAGCAGCTACACACTTACTAGGCTGTGTGCCTGGCTCTCTCCCCCTGCCACCCTGCCTTCTGCTTCCTCTCTCTGGATTTCTGCATTCCCTCCCATTTGGCATGAATTTTGGCTTAAAAAAAAATTTTTTTTTTTTAATTTTTGCTTCTGAATTTATCCTGTGAACAAACCAACTTCCCCTTCCCCCTTCCCACTCTCCTGAATCTGATTTGCAGCCCTCTGCTCCTCTCTTCTGCTGTCTGTCTTCCTCTTTGAGATTTCCAGTCCCCTCTCATGAGGATGTAAAATCCAAGAACCAGATCTCAGAGATTTCAAAATAAAATAAAAGTAAACTCTGCTTAAAAAACACTTTAGCGGGAAATCCAGGCTAATTGTAAATCAATGGGTCTTAAAATGCAGCATCGATCTCCAGTTAGAAGTTTGAAGGGGAAAGCAGTAATTACTGCACCAGAAGGTAGTTTTTCCTCTTAGTAAGTTCTGGGCAGAACGAAGGCTCATTAGGGCAGCACTTCGGAATCTGAGTAATTAGTTTAAAAAGTACTTTTGTGGTGTTATTCCCTTGGCTAGAAATTATTGGAGTCTTCACAGATTTATAGCTCAATTCTGATAAGATTTGATTTATTCTTGTGTTTGGTGTGGAAGAACCTTGATACAAAATCACCCAGGTAAAGATTCAGGAAAGCGTGGCTCAGAGGTTTGGGAATGAAGAGCCTTATTGGAGTAGGTGGGGTTTGATCCTTTCAAGATGCCTGCTGTTCACTGAGAGGATTGAATATGGCCAAGTTGGGACCCTAACACGGGAGCCCAGTTAGACCAGTCTTGGCCAACCTTGTCCCTCAGGTGAGCAAGCAGAAACCTGAGTAAGAGAGGTGATTTTCTTGTCCAAATGCATGTTGACATGAAGTGTCAGTGACCAGATTGGGGGTCACACAGCCATCCTGGGTCACCCAAGGCAGGCCTGCTGGACTGTAGGTTCCATGAGGGCGGGAACGTCTCCTTGTCCAGTTGGATCCGCAGTGTCTGGAACGTAGTAGGTGCAAACTAATGGATATAAGTTTCACGACTTGGTGAGTAAATAAATGAACAGACAGGTCTTCTTTTCTGTCTTAGAGCTTCTAAGCTCTTGTCTTTGGGGGAGAGAACCACCACGGAAGCTTTCTGTCTAGTTAGATTATCAGCTGCCTCTCCAAGCATTCGCTCTTGCAGACGAAGCAAGCGGCCCTTTCTTGAAGGGAAAAATACTGGGTTTTTTGCCTCCACAGAAGGTCATCAAGAGGTCATTCTGCTCCTTTATTTTTTTATTGTAAAGAAAATACACAACACGAAACAGTACTTTCACGTCAACTATAATCTTAGAGGTGCAGCTCGCTCCATTCTGCTGCAGTCTCTTTCTCTTGCAAGGCTGGTATGACTAGCAGGGTGAACGTACATCAGAATGCCTTGTCCACTCAGAGCTGTGAGTTCAATTTTTTTTTTTTTATTATTTTTTTGGGGGTACACCAAGTTCAATCATCTGTTTTTATACACTTATCCCCATATTCCCTCCCTCCCTCAACTCCCCCCCCCCGACCCTCCCTCGAGTCCCCCCCACCCTCCCTGCCCCAGTCCTCTAAGGCATCTTCCATCCTCAAGTTGGACTCCCTTTGTTATACAACAACTTCCCACTGGCTATTTTACAGTTGGTAGTATATATATGTCTGTGCTGCTCTCTCGCTTCGTCTCAGCTTCCCCTTCACCCCCCGCCCCCCCCAAACCTCGAGTTCTCCAGTCCATTCTCTGCATCTGCGTCCTTGTTCTTGTCTTGTCACTGAGTTCATCAGTACCATTTTTAGATTCCGTATATGTGAGTTACAGAGCTGAGTTCTTAAATTCTTGCTAGAAACTTCAAGTTTTCCACGTTGTTTCCAGAGAGGTTCTCTGAAGAGTGCCCTCCACTGTTGATCTAGAATTATATATCAGATGGAGCAGTGGTTTGTCAACTTTTATAAGTGGAGCCTCCTTTCTTAAAAAATGAAAACTAATTTGAACCCACTAAATGATGTTTTTTTTAAAAGCTTTATGACAATAGTTATTTTAGGAGTTTAGATTTGTAATATTTGTGTATCAAAAAAAAACCAAGAATAAAGCAGAGCTGATCAGCATCCTGATCAAAATTAAGAGTTATGGAAGGTAGTTAAATAATCTGGACTAAGCTTCTGTTTTGTTTACATATTTTGTTTGGTTGCATTATTTTACAGATCCTCATTCATGCAGAGGAGGAGTAGTTCCAAATGGTGACAGTTTTCAGCTGTGTGTCTTGTAATCTAAATGGCAGAAAGTGTTTTCCTCAGAGATCTATACAAAAACTCGTTAACTGAGCCATGCAAGTTAATGCCCTGGCCTCCAGTGTGTTACATTTTGGCGTATGTCACATTTGAGTATGTTTATTATTACAGCATTTAATAATAACCAGTAATTTAATAACCAGCACAATGAAACTAGAGTCAGAATTTGCAGAACCCCTGCAGCATCACAGGGTTCCCTGGAGAACAGCTCAGACACCATCGCACTGCAGGAAATCCACCCTAGAAGTTCACTAGGACTCTTGCCGTTGGAAGAACCTAAGGCTGTTCTTGCTGGAAAAATCACTGTGGTGTTGAATGGGTGACGAAGGGCCCCTCGTCTGGGCATCTCCCTGTCCCTTGAGTCGGATGACCGCTGCCACGTAGAATGCAGCCTTCTGTTCCATGTGAGGAGTGGCCTCACAGGTGGACGAGATCTCGGCCTTTGCTCTGTGGCTTCTTGCCCCTCCTCTCTCTGCTGCCTGTCAGTCTCCCTCCTGAGAGGGTGTCACCTGGCTGGGACATCTCTCTCTGGCCTCAGTCTGTTCAGGACTCACTTCTGTCCTGTGAATACGGAAGAACTGATGGCCCACGTGGAAAAATGTCACCTTCTATTTATAAATGAGAGGAAATATTTCTACTGTTTATGCTAGAAGCCCCGAGCCGTGCTTTCAAACTCTGAGAATTATGTCCCTCAGCCGTGGCCTCGTTGGCCTCCTGTGCTCTGTCACCGCTCTACCCAAAGCTGCTTTCTTCCCCACCCCTACCCCCTGCTTTTCACCACTTCTTGTAGCTTGTACCCTCTCTCCTTGAGTTAAATGTTTGTGCTTGCAAAGTTTATTAATAGCACTAGCACTGCTGAGTGGAGTAGTGATTTGCTTCCCGTTTTTAATTTAATTTATTTTTGGCTTTTAGAAACAAATCTGGAAGAAAATTTCAAGCTGCTCCCTTTTGAGGCGAACTCCAGTTAATCCTTTTGTTTTTTTTTATTTTTTATTTTTTTTAAAATTTATTTATTTATTTATTTATTTATTTATTTATTTATTTTGTTTTGTTGGCTGTGTTGGGTCTTCGTTGCTGCACACGGGCTTTCTCTAGTTGCGGCGAGGGGGGTTACTCTTCGTTGTGATGCGTGGGCTTCTTATTGCAGTGGCCTCTCTTGTTGCAGAGCACGGGCTCTAGGCGCATAGGCTTCAGTAGTTGTGGCACATGGGCTCAACAGTTGTGGCTCACGGGCTCCAGAGCGCAGGCTCAGTAGTTGTGACGCATGGGCTCAGTTGCTCCGCGGCATGTGGGATCCTCCGGGGGCAGGGATCGAACCCACGTCCCCTGCATTGGCAGGCGGATTCCCACCCACTGCGCCACCTAGGAAGCCCCCAGTTAAATCTTTTAAAGCACATCTTGGGGGTCAGGCATGCCCCATGTACTCTCCCAAAGCCATAGGCCTATCAGCTCATCCACTTTGCAGTGACGTAAATGCCCCAGGGGTCGCTCGTCATTGGTGCGGTCCAGCTCTAAATCTGTGGTTCTGTGGATCCACCCCACACCCCTATCCCTGAGCCTTTTCTAAAACAACCTACCTAAAGACGCTACGGTTCAGGGAAATTTTTTTCCCAGCTGTGACTTGACAATGATATTAGTGCTATTAAACGATTTATTGTGTGCATTTCAGCAAACATTAGAATGCCACTCGTGCATAAATTTACTGGTGGTGATGGTGGGGTGGTGGTTCCTATATGACACATCCTTTCCATACTGGAGCTTGGGATTTGAGGTGGGCAGGCAGCGATTTCATATAGAGCCAGTCTGTTGGAGGCACTGAGTGAGGTGGATGCCATTAGGTGTGGTCGGCAGGCGTGATTGTGGGTTGCGGGGTCTGGGGGGTTTGGGGAGGCTTCCCCAGGTGCGCAAAGGGCCGTTGACGGTGGTTTGTGTGTTCAGGCTGGTCCCATCATTGCCTGGAGTATTGTCCAGTTTGGAGACCTAATCACTTCTATCAGTGCCTACTCTAGAAACTTCTGATGCTGGCCGTCCTCCTGTTTGCTGTAACAGTCTCCAGCCCCTCATACCTTTCCTTCTAGCGTATGTATCCTAACAGAGGGCAGCACTTTTGTCACCTTAGAACGTGGAAAGGTGATTTTCAAATGAACGCGAAGGCGGGGGTAGGTGTGATTTTTTGTTTGTTTGGTCGTGATAGTTGAGCCCAAGTGGCAGAGAGACCACCCGGAGGGGAGTTGAGAACCAGGAACTCTGAGTGAAGGGGTGCTTGACGTGGCTCTGTCTCCTACCTCCAAACAGCCAGGAGAGCGAACGGCAGCCACCGGCCAGGAATTGATTGCATTAATTGATATGCCAATAAGAGGGCTTGTTACATCCGCCATTGGTTAGGAGGCCAGCTAACAAGTCTGCTGATCAATGGCACCAATAAAGATTTCACCCATTAATGAGCAACATGGTAATTAATGTGGTCCATAAACCAGTTAGCCTGGCTAGCTAACGCGCCGGTTTGCACCGTGAGTGGCGGTACCGAAAGTGGCCCGGCAACCACCCCGTTCGGTGTGGAGTTGGGCCTTCAAGCAGGGTCACGGGCTGTGAGCAAGCCTGAGACTCCGGAAGGTTTATTCCAAATGGATCAAGGAAGGAAAACCTGGAGCGTTCAGAGCCCTGGCTGAGAAGGGAAGGCAGATGGAGTGCTTGCTGGGCCCCAGGCCGGAGCGCAGCTGTGCCCGCCTCGTCCTCGATACCTGCTGGGAGGAGAGCGGGACGCACTTTTCTCTTCCAGCTCCTTTGGCCGCAAAGCTTTCCCACGCAAGTCTCTCAGGGGCTGTTAGGGGCGTAATGGAATGACTGAGTTCCAGGGTCACTCCAGTCCCAGCTGGGCACGCTGTCCCCAGGGACAGCCCCCGTCAGTGGCTCACACGCACTGCCCTGCGCTCCTGGAGGGCGGGCCGTGGCCTCTTCTGGGAACCGTGAATGAGTGGTGAAGTAATTAACGTCCCCCCAGCCCCTGCCTCCGTGTTTCACTAGGAAGAAACATTTTGCTAGAAGCAAGAAAGGAGAAACAGATGATGTGAAGCTGTGCCTTTTTCCTTCCCCCCTGGTTTTTTTGAAATGACATCAGTGGGTTGTTTGCCAAGCATAACCTGGCAGCCCGGCGGCTCTGCCTGACTGCCTGAGATTTCTGGGGACCGTGGAGCTCGCCAGCTCCAGCCGTGGCAGCGTGCCAAGGTGACGTTCCGTGACTAAGCAGAAACGAGGGAGAGGGAGAGAGGGAGGAAGAAGGTATGTGTGGTTGGGGAGCTGGGGGAAAGAGTGGTCCCGGGGCTGGGTGTGGCGTGGGGAGATGTGGACGCGTGTTCCAGGGCATCCGATCCAGAGGGCGGGTGTCGGGGGGAACGCACTGGCAGGCCAGGGGGTGTCTCTGTGGCACCGGGTGGGGGTGGGGAGGGGGGTTGTACCAGGGCAGCAGCCACAGATTCAGCCTGGGTGGTGGCCAAAGGGGTCTGACTTGGGAGGGAAGTGAATGAGCCAAAGCGAAGGTGACAGCCCTGAGGGCCTGGAACCGTTGAGAAGGAGGCTCAGGGAAGCTTTTATCAGCATCAGGCCCGATACTCTTCAGCAGAGTTTCCTTTGCATTGTTAGGTATTGACCCTCAGAGACCCCTTGTGGATTCCCTAATTGAAAATTAATACTAGATCAATGCCATGGGCAATTTGCATATTGATCATAAACAACTTTGAAGGCACCGAGTGTGCGGCAGATCAATAGGGCTCCTGAATAGGCTGCAGAGGGAGCACCTCCCAGGACAGCGCACTCCGGGAAAGGTTAATGATTTGGGAAGCTCCTAACTGCTCAGCGCAGGGAAGGGCCCCCACACCACCCGGCGTCAGCGAGAGCCATTCGTGCGGGCCTGAGCTGCCTCCGCCCAGCCACCCCCGTCCCCAGCAGAGGGGAGGATGGCTGAGCTGCGGTGAGAGAAGGGCTGGCCATGAGTGTTTTTATAGTTGCCTTTTTTGGTGGTGGATGAAGTCTTGGGGCAGTTTATTCTGGGAAGTGTACTGTAGAAGGCAGCAGCCAACTTAAGGCTCCAGTCATTATTCTGGCCCCTTCCCCAAAACACAGTTCTCCCGATGACGTGAATGGGAAGAAACGAGGACGGGGCGACAGCTCCCTTTATCCAGCCTCCTCCTCAGGCTTCCCATCACTGGAAACCCGAGTTAGTGTTCACTTTAAGCCATGATGGGCTTGGCCCTGTTTTGCATCCTGTTCCATTCACCTCCCAGTTCCTGGCTTTGGGCTCCTCGCCCAGCACTCACCCTCCCGGGCTTTGTGCCTTATTGTCCTGCTCTGGCATCAGGTCTTGCCTTCCTGGTCCATTCCTGGGTGTCCCCGCAGGTCTCCAGCAGGCCTGGAAGGTGCTCCTCCGGCGGCCCCCTTCACCCGCCCCCTGTTCACCTCTTTTGTTTTCCTCCCTTTCTCCCTCTTGCCCAGGTCCGCTCCTGCTGTCTCCTGGCTGTAAAAGCAGTGTGTGGACCAGCTACCCTGTAGCTGCTCTGGTTTCCCCCACGGATGTTTATTACCACAAAGCCCAGAACGCTTGTGAGCCTGACCACTGATTCTGTCTTCATGCTCCCAGGGTACTTTGGGATGCCTGGTCTGAGGATCGGGTCCAAAGGCAGCCTGAAGAGATGGGTGATGCCTGTCCACCTGTACCTGGCTACCTGGCTCCAGCCCCAAGACAGCGGAGGGTGGTGGCGCTGGTGGTGGTCACTAGGGGAGACACCTCTTATGTAGTGGTGAGCGGAGCAGACTTTCTTCCCCAACAGCACCACTCCCACCCCCCACCCCCAAATTCATCTTGTACTAAGAAGAGCTAGCATTATAATAGCAGCCCTGTCACGTAGCTTTAGATGGTTATTACGTTTGCAGAGTGCGTTGAGATTCATCTATGTGAAAGGGCAGTACAGTTTCAGAGAAGGGACATGCAGAATAGTTGGTGAAGAGTTTCTGGGTTGGAGCTGCAGCCCTTTTGCACCTGAGTCCGTCACCCCCTCCTGGCACTGTCCCTTGACCTTTGCAGGGAGGTACTTTGGATCATGGTGGTCTGGTGGATACTTCTGGTGTGTGGCTGTCAAGCCTGTCCACGTGCTACCACATCCAAGGATGGTCAGTGTTCCCTTTCTCCTCTTGGCGTTTCCTCACCTCAAGGTCAGCTCCTTCCCCCAGCCCCCCAGGTAAAGGGAGAGGCTCAAGGAGATCTTATCTGTATCTGTATTTATATATTACACGTACACATGCTTGGAGAAATACGGTAGCCTTTCCACTGGGAAGCCCTCCCGGGGCAGCCGTGCAGGCTGTTTAGGCTGTCCCCACATGCACAGCCCTCTGCTTTGCTAAAGGGAATGAGCGAGGACCCAGGCCATCCCAGATCTGACCTAACAAGCAGGGCGGTGAGTCTGGGGCTATATCTGCCCAGGGCAGGGGTTTGGAAGGGGAGCCCTTGTTCTGATTTTCACACAGGTACCTTACGTGTTAGCAGTGCCTCTGACTCAAGGAGGGCCGAAAGGCCTACGGGAACTTGCTCATCTCTGAGTCCCCCCGCCTCACTGCAATTGCTGTTCTTCCAGCAGCCCAGCCCGCCCCCTCCTTGAGCCTTTGCACTTGCTGGTCCTCTTAGCCTGGAAGGCCTCTCGCGCTCACACCCTCACTTCTTCATGGCCTGGGTTCGAATGTCGCCCTCCCTGAGCTTCTCCTATGAAATAACCCCTGGGATTCCTTTTATCGCCGTCCCTGCTTTATCAGCATCTCGTGATACACCCACTTGTCTTGCTGCTTTTTGTCTGTCTTGTCCCCCACCTCCTTCCTACCCCTGCCCCCGGAGAGCAGGGGCTCTTCCTGTCGTGTTCACAGCTGTATTCAGTGCCCAGAACAGGTGCTCCATGGACATGCAGTGGGTGGGTGGGCAGGTGGACAGACGGACGGCACAAGCAGAAGTGTCGCTTCTCCCGGGGAGCCCACGGTGGTGGCTCTAAAGGGAGCCAGTTAAGAGCACGGGCCTGGGCATCCGCTCCGTGGCCTTTGCCGGTACTTTACCCTCGCTGAGCCTCAGTTTCCTCGCCTGTGAATGGAGAGTGGTAATAGTATCTGCTTCATTGGAGTGATGACTGTACTACTACCATTATGATTATTATTAGATAATAATGACAGGCAGATGGAGGCTTTCAAGGGGCCGGTTGCTGGTTTTCACCAGCAGGCTCTTTGCAGGGAAGGATCTTACCCAGGCAGGAAAAGAGAAGGGTGGCCGGCATGTTGTGCTGACCAGTCCCACTTGGCTAGTCCCCCCCCCCCCCCTTCTCTTTCCAATCAGGGCACTTGCGATTATGTCAAAGAAAATGTCACGCAGGCCGAAGGCTCCTGGGGCAGGGTGGGGGCGACCTGATGTGGAGCGTGGGAGCGCACGGGGGTGGGGTGGAGGGTGGAGGGAGACTGGAGAGCCCATGTCAGTTTGATTCTGGGCCAGGTGTGGCTGCCGCCCTGCCAGCCCAGCAGGCAGGTGCTGGGCTGTCCCTGTGCATGTGATTACTTCATTACAGAGCCTTTCATTGACTTGGCTGCACTGTGCTGATGAACTGAGACTGGGGACAAGAGCACATAATTGAGGGAAGTACATTCCCATCACAGGCCTGGCTGCAGCCAGAAGTGAGTGTCCACCTCTGCGTGCGTGCGTGCATGTGCGCGCGTGTGTGTGTACGGGGGTGGGTGGGGGCTGTTCACGTTCTTCCCTGGGTGCACCTTCCCTGTCTCCCTTCCCTCCCAGAACCTCCTGGGCAGTGGCTGCATCCAGTGATCACTGCAGGCCCAGTGATCAGCATCCTTCCAGACCTGCCTGTTTGCTCTGTTTGGAGCTGCTTGCATTCTGCACCACAGTCTTCTCATCGCCCTGAGGGACGGGCACCTGCCGGGAGGGGCCCCCACTTGTTCGCACACCTGTTCTATCTCTCGTTCAGTCCATCTCCCTTCGTCCGTTTGTTTGTTCACCTTCGGTCCTGTCTGCGCTCTCTGCTTTAGATCTCCGTGAAGACGGAGAAGGGGACGCTCTGGTGCTGCCCTTCTTAATTGAAATTGCATTTCATTCATCTGGGAAGTGAGGCGGGGTGGGGGGGGGGGCGGTTTTCCACCAGCAGCTGATTCGACAGGAGGCCAGGCTTGAAGATACCAGCGCCAGGCATGCATAGCATGATCTTAAGAAAGAATTTAGGAACCAGAGCTACTTGCATAAAACTAAACTGAAAACCACATAACCAGCCACATGGTTTTAACCACCACACACACAAAAATCCTACTGTAACGCATTTTCTCAAAACCAGGAAATTAGTGGCTCAGGTCACCAGAGCATCTGAGGCTGGTCCTTACTAATCAGTTGTTTATAGCAAAGAGATTTTTTTTCTTCTTCTCCCTCAGTGTTTTCTGGGCCTTAAAATACATTTCCCGGAATCCTGACTGAAGTCGGTGTGTGCCGTGGCTGGGGATTTGCCTAATGGCTGGGCTGGGGTGGCGGGTTGCCTCCGTTACAAAGAAGCACGGGTGGCGTGGAGGCAGAGCAGAGGGAAATGGAGAGCCCTCACTTGACACTCTGTGACCTCAGCCGGTGGCGCTGAATGCTGGAGAGCCAGGACTGGAATTGCAGTCACTTTAGATTATTTGGAGCGAGGAGAGGCAGGGAAAAAAGGTTCTGTTGACTACAGGAAGCTGAATTCTTCCTCTGCTGAAAAGCTTATTAGTGGAAGGGGAAAAAGCAATGACTTGGCTTTTGCTAGTTCTCTGCGGCAGGGATTCGGGGCTGCGAATCCTTGGAGCTCACCCTGCGTCCGGAGTGTCTCTGACGGGCTCCACCCCAAGCTCTTTGGGGGGCAGTATTTCTGGGATCCCCCTCTTCCAGAAAGAGCGTGAAGGGGTGGGGGCGGGGGTGAGAGAGAGAGAATGAATGAGAATGAGAGCAAGAGAGGCGGGCTCGTTCTGTCTTCAACGTGATGGTTTTCCTTTGGGTACCACGTTGCCACTGGCGAGAAGTTAACAGGGTAGTATTTGCTTAGAAATATGCGTATCTGTGTTCTTAGGGGCTGGTTTTTGGTTTAGTTTGGTTTGGGTGAGGCCATTTTTAGCCATGCTGTGCCTTTTGTCTCAAAATATAAAGGAAAGCTAGATGTTGCTTTGAACAACTGTGGTACCACTATTAGAATCCATTCGCCTCAATACCACAGCTTTAATTGAGGAAGATTCCCAAGGAGCCAGTGTCCGGGCAGCAGGGTGCCAGGCCTCCCCTCTCAGGCTGCTCACTCCTTTCCGTGCTCGTCTGGCTGCATGAGTGTCGCCGTGACCACTTGTTCCCTCCATGGCCGGTGCCCCTGGGCCGCCTTTGGAGACCCTCCTTTGGGCTACCTCCCTGTGTGGTCTTGGGCCCTTCCCTTCTCCAGGCCCTAGTTTGTAGAATTGAGGGGCTTCAGCTCCCCCAGATCCTTCAAAACAAAGGCAGATCCCTGTGTTGATGAGGTTGCTACAAACAGCCATTATTTCTCTTTCCTAATTCTGTTTGTTGCACTTGTGTTCACACTTTTATGGCTTCTCCTTGTTTGGACTACCCTACCTATTTTATAGTTTACATATGTACATTTATATCATTTTAGAATTTCTTAAACACACAAATTTTTTATTTCGCCACCTTAATTATATCAAGCTAAATTTTATATACCTTGATTTTTTAGTCTGTTGACCCATTCATCTTTCTTGCTTTTGTCTCCGTTCTTCAGCCTGTTTTTCTTGAAGACCCAGTTTCTGTCATTTCCCTTCTCCTAGAACAATTCCTATTCTTTCTAGCCTGTCACCAAAGGTTTTTAGGAGTTGAGTCCGTTCATAGACTAACTCTTTTCAGAAATCGATTTTTTTTCCTGCCATATATGTATTTAATTTTAAGATACACTCTTACCTAGTTTTTTTTGTTGTTGTTTTTAAGTTTCTCACTGGTTACTGTCTAAATCCTCCTCTATTCCTCCTCCTCTTCCTCCTTTTTATGTTAGGAGATGTTGCTCCGTACGTGAGGAATCATTCACTTTTTCTTCCTAATCATTGGACCATCTAATCTTTAATATTGCTTTGCTCTTGGACTGCTTTTCATTCACACCTTTGGCTTGTTTTACTGCTTTTCTTGCCGTGAATATTGGCCTCAGAAAATGAAGCAAAAAGTTTAACTTGGTGAGGATTCCTCTCCTTATTTGCGCTGCTTTAGGGTCCATATTCACTGAGAAAAAATTGCCCACCTTTGAAAGTTTGGGGAGGGTTAATTCTCACTTAAGGATTTCCTTGTGAGAGGTTTCTAGTACTTTCTTCAGTTGCAGTGTGCACACAGAAGAACTTAAACCTCTAAAATTGTTTCTTTAAAATGTAAATATGGGCTACAAACTTGTATAGCTCCCTTATTCCTAACCGTCCTGAGAACCAAGTCTTTGTCACAAAATCGCGCTTTCTGCCCAGATCCTCGGTGACTTTCTCATTTCATGGTAACATTTTCTTTCTCTTTGGTTTCATGTTTTAGTTGTTTACAGATGTTCCCACCATTAAAGAGAATGGGTGTGAGTCTAGAATTTAAGTTCTTTGTTTGTCTTGATGATTGTGACAGTGTGTTTTTGTGCCTTGAGATATACCGCAGTATAAATTTGGGGGTATAATGGATACCTTGCTTTTCAGAGGATACCAGCCTGTTCTTAGGTCTGAGAAACACCTTATAGGAGGTAAAGCTGAACAGATGCTCACAGGGTCCTAAGGCTGAGACTAAAATACAGTTAGTAGCTCTGGCAGGTTTGAGGATGAGCTGCTATAGCTAAAATAATTGTGAGAGGGCAGGTTTGGTTGAGGAGGGTGGCATCATTTTGTTAAACCGTAGAAGAGGACCATGTCGTTGTACAGGCTCCAGATTTTTAAAAGAGTCTTTATATTCAACCATTGGCATAACTTTGGAAGTTTCTAAAAAGAAGGAAGAAGATCCAAGAATTTTCTTTCTCCCTTTGGGCACAAAAGAGCCGTACAAGGTGCATGTTAAAAATGACCAGAATTGAGCAATTCCATCTGCTTTTTCTCCCATTAATGCAGGGAAGCTCTTGAACATAAACCTCTGGATTTTCTCTTTACCTCAGCTTCCTGCTTCACTTTCTTTTCAGTTTCCTAGGAAATGTCAGCTAAAACATGTTGCTTCTGCTGCCCAGTTGTTTCAGACTGAAGCACATTTGTGGACTTGATGGTTTGGGGCACTGGCCCAGTTTTTGACTCTCCAGGTGGAGACGCATCCTTAAATGTCTCGGGTGTGACCGTAAATGCTCCAGGCAGAGGCAGGCTCTTTGTCGCTTGCAGCAGGCAGTGAACACGTGGTAGGCACCCGAGGACTCCCCAGCGTGCTTGGATGTGTACTGGGTCACCTCCAGGTTCACGTGCATTTCTAGCGCTGCATTCTGGGACATGCGAGGGTTATGTATGCGGTGACCTTTGTGCAGCTTGGGTCTGGCCAAGGGAGGGCAGGGTTAGCCATTGCTTTTCTGGGTACAGCGTCGCCTGAAGTTGGCCTGATGTCTGTTTCCCACATTTGGTTTGGAAGGTATAAGGCTTTTGTTTGTGCTTTGTTTTTATACTGGCTGTGCCTATAAGTGGCTTATGATCACACAAAATGAAGCTCATTAACTGTCAGCCCCTCACACTGGGGTCCACAGATGGGAGTAGACTCATATTTCTGCACACATCCTGTGCTTCACAGGGCAAAGCTCTTTTCTTCGTAGGCTGGAGACCCTTTGGATGGTGTGGGCATCAGTGTGAGGCCGCAAAGGGGCTGGAGACTCGAGTCCTTCATTTATGTGTCGTCACGTGACTCAAACCCCTGGCGTCATGATTTTATTTCTTGGTTGAGTGCTATTTGTTTTGATGACCAGAAACAAAATGTTTACCTGTTTGTCTTTCAGTTTGCTTTTTTGCACGTCCTGTCCCCAAATATTCCATCTTTCCCTTCGGCGTTGTCAGATTGTGTCTCCCCTACATTGTGACGCCTCGGGTCTGCACAGCCACCCCCCACCCCTCTGCTATCATTCCCGTATAGACTGCGTCCAGCAGTGTTGGTGTTCCCGTCACAAGAGCCCTCCCACAAGGTTTCACTTATACCCATTAGGTTCGAATCACCGTCATCTAATATCTGGTACATCCTGTTCATTTCCCATATACCTTCATTTGTATATAGATGCTTAAGGACATTTCTAGGCCAGCCTTGACTTTTTTTTTTCCATCTATGCATTTCCAACATTTTCCAAGTAAAAATAAATTAGGAACCACATCATAGATTCTTTTTGTTTCCTTTTTTTGCATTAAGCATAAGATCGCTCTCTGACAAGCCCAGTTTTGACTTAAAAGGTGATACCAGCCTTCTTTAATGGAAGCTGTTAATTTTTTTTTATTTACACTCTATCACTCATGTATGTTTATCTGTCTTGTCTTCTCCCCTCCAACCATGGAAGCCTGGCAGTGTTTATTTCAAACAGGGTGTTATTGAAAGACAGATGCTTGTAGGGACGGCTCAGGCCTCACACCTGGAATGTTAAAAAGCTTTCAGGCAGATCTCTTGGGTTGAAAAACATCCCATTTCATAGA
The DNA here is from genome assembly GCF_030028045.1 of Hippopotamus amphibius kiboko. NCBI lineage: Eukaryota > Metazoa > Chordata > Mammalia > Artiodactyla > Hippopotamidae > Hippopotamus > Hippopotamus amphibius. Next base: position 15,632,011 of record NC_080201.1, on the reverse strand, counting down.
GAAGGGGGTCGAGCGGGGAAGTGGTACCCCACCAGAGAGGCTTCCCTTCCTCACCCCCCCCAGTGCGGTCATGACCACCCCTCTCCCCCAGTTCTGACTGTACATGCAGACACCTCAGATGATGCTTTTAAATCCACAAAATGGTTTATTCTGATGAGCAAGCTTATGAGGCCCTTCTTCCTCCATCAAGACCCCCTTCTTCTGCTCACCCGGGCTTTTCTTGCCTTTGCCTATCAAGTATTCCGCCGTGAAGACGTTACCATTTACTCTCTGCCCTCCTCCTCTCTTTCTCAGTAGCACACTGAGTTAGAAATATTATTTTCCTCCACGACTTTGTTTTTAACGGGATGGGGGTGGGGGGAACCACCCTTCTTGGTTTCAAGGACCTTCTATTTTGCTCCCCTCTTCTTTCCAGAACATTCCAGTTTGGTGTGAGGTTAAACTGTGCAAAGTACTGTTTGAAAGAAAGGAGAAAAAGAGAAAAGGACTTGTCAAAATGCATTTGTTAGATCACGTTTTAAATGAAGTACACTTGAAGGTAGTTTTTGTCCAAAGAAAGGAAAAACCCCTGCAAATCCGCTGAGCTCCCCGAGAGCGCGCCTCCTTTGTCGTCGCCCTGACATTGAAGTGTAATTTTTCATGGTTATTTGGACTGGAAAATGGGGGGGAAGGGGAGAGATGGGCCTGCGATTATTTCCCATAAATGACAACACAATCACATCACGCTCCGCTACAAACACGCTCGGGGAATTTGCCTTTTTTACATTTCGCGTGTGGAAGTAGCAGCAGCAGTGGCGGCTCTGTAGAAATCCAAGGGAATTAATCCCTGCTGGACCCAGTGTTCCTCAGAGTCCCGGGACAGAGTTGGATTTCTGGTTTAGCGTGGATTCCGAAACCGTTTCAGGGCTAGGTTTGTATTTTACAAACTGGAACTCACATCTTCCAGTTATTAAAAAAAAAAATCTTCTTGGGAATAGCCACCAGGCGAGTCAGAGACACATTTTGTTCTGTTGTGCTTTGTCACCGCACATGGGCTTTCATCCTTTCTGCGTTTCTGCAGGGGGCAACCCAGGTGCTTTTGCTGAGAACACAGATAAATGGAACTGGTTGCAATACTGGCTCTAGGCGTTTCCTCCCTTTTTCTCCTCTTGTGACCCCCACCCACCCCCTTAATTCTAGTGCAGTTTTGACAAACTGTTCAAATGACCGAGTGGCCTTGCCCAGAAGAGGAAGAATGGCAGGACCCTCGCCACGCGATGGGAAGACAGCTCAGAGCATGGCGGGTTCCTCCAGGAGGCCTGGGCAGGCCGTGGCCGCTTTGGACCCATAAAACGCTCTCCCGTGTCCACGCTCACGTTAGAGCGGAAGCTGACCGTCAGGCAGATGTGGAGGCTCCCCAAGGCGTGTCTTCTGGTCCTCACTTTCCTCGGCAGGGGCTGCACACACAGGCTGCAGCTTCCCAGGCTCCCTCAGGCCGCACAAGCCCCATTTTTCTTGTTTCTATCAACAGTGGCAAGATCTTCAAATATACAAAAGCATAAATGGTCTCTATTCTCCAATTAGTCATTTTAATAATACCCGGCCTTGCCTTCAGAGTGTTGATTCTTGTAGCCTGGTGCCAAAGCCAGGGGCGCGATGGGGTGGGGGCGAGAGAGAGGGGCAGGGCGGGCACGGGGGTGCTGCTTCCTTCCCCGCCAGATTTCCCCGGTTTGCTGGGTTTCTCTGCAGAGCCTTCCCCGAGACCCCGTGCAGGGCTGGCGGGCCTCCACCACCTGGCAAGCTCTGTCCAGAAACTACAGGCACAGCAGCCCGGGTGTGTCCAGTAAATGAACACCTAGTGTTGAAAAGAATTCTTGTGGTAAAATGATCACAGAAAGGACCCACATGAAAAAGAACGTGTCACTGGAGGGCGGGGAGTAGGTCTGATCTTTCCTGTGTCCTCCGTTCCTCTCCCACTCACGTCCTCACCTCTCGGAGGACTGCAGTTCTTCTCTGTAAACATCTTCAAGGGGGCAGTTGTGTTTAAGACAGCTGGTTAGCACTTCGGTCACATTTTTTTTTTTAAACCCCCAGGGTGGCCCCCATGGGGCCACCAGGCTGACCCCTGACCGTTCACTGTAGCTGATGGAGAAGGGTCCCCAGCAAGGTGGCCTGGCCTGGTGGAGAGCTTAGACGGGTGAGGAAATGGGGAACGCCGAAGACAGGGGTGACCTGGAGAGGGAGGCTGGCGTGCCTGTCATCCGGGCATACTTTTCAGTGAATGCCTTGGGCTTTGTTAGTGCACTGGAGTTCTCATGTCTGCTGGAGAAGAGATGGCATCTTATCCTGAGAAGGTGGGAAAATATTACACTTCTGATGCAGGAGCCCCTGCCTGCTCTACCTTCCTACCCTCATCCTTCACCCCGTAAGGATTCCTGCCCAGACTGTGATCGCTCTCTCTCATGTTTTGCTCACTAGTGTTGATTTGGATCCTGGGCCCTTCATCTTGTGACTTGACTTTTTCCTCAATTGGTCTATACGCTGCTAAGATATAGGAAACAGAATGGACAAAGTTTGCCAGCAATTAAAAATAGTATTCAGAGGATTACCCACAAGGGACTTCCAGGCAGATGTGTAAGTTCCCTGTTTTATGTGCGTGGTGAGGACATGCAGTCACCTCCACCAAGATGCCAAGTCTAAGGACGTGTGTGTTAAAAGAACAGTTTGCATTTGTGGGGGGTAAAAAGTACCTTGATTTAAGGGAAAATTTCTGGGCCTGTGGTGTTGTCACTCAGACAACTCATGGCTTGACGCTACCTCTCAGGCAGTTTCCAGCCACATCATCAGGGCTGGAAGGACACCATGGAGCAAAACCGTGGCATCGACATTTGAGAGCATGTTTGGGAATGTTGCGGAGTAGGTTACTGTGTCTTGAGTCTGGGAGTCACTGTGTGTTTGTGGTATAGCCCAGGGCACATGGAGTGTCACCTGCGGATAGGACCTGCAGTCACCATTCCGTGAGATCACACTTGCCGAAGTGTCACGAGGGAGAACAGCATAGTTAGCTGCCCACCCCTGTGGGTGCGGCCACAAGCACCCCCGCCATGCGCCTCTCCCTCCACGTCCTGGAGAGGGAAGGAGGACTAGGGTGACGAGCTGGGGCAGCAGAGCCGTCTGTCCGTCAGCATTGCAGATCACATCCTGTTACAAGTTATTCTTGGAGCAGAATTTTAAGGCACTGAATCTTATTTGAAATAAGCAGTCTAGACCTTAGCCATCATCTTTCATATAGTAGGATTTGATTTGGCCTCTGTTTGCAAAATAAAGCATGCACACTTTGTAGAATACGCCCAGCCATTAGAGGGTTTCCTGTGGATAGTGAGAGGCCAGGAGGGTTGGACAAGCTGGAGTGTTTGGCCCTCGTTCTCCAGTTGTTCCAGTCAGTACTGCAAGAGGACGGCCGATAGGCCCAGGTGTCCTCCAGTGAATCTGTAGGTACAGGAACAAGGGGACAACACACGATTGTGGAATCCCTCCACCACTCACCACAGAGGCTCCAGCAAAAGCGGCCGACACCCTCTATGTCCCTCCTGCTGGTGTCAGAGTGTCCCGGCCTTTCCCGCCCACTTCGGTGGTTGTCCTGGATTAATTAGGTTGAAAGCAGGGAAAGGGAAAGCTTTAACCCTATCTTCAAAGTAAGCAGATTGGTTATTTTGTTTTTCGAAGAAGAGGTCCAATATACAATTAAACTTGTTTCTGGTAAACCTCATTCCAGGAAAGATGAGCTTTTAACAAAAGGCTTTTGACAGCTGCAGGCTATTTCATTTTTTTTAATGCCGAATGAAAAATCAATACATTTTTCTGGGTTATACATATTCAGAACAGGCCTGATATTTCCATTATAATGGAAAGTGGGTGTCTGTGCACATCTCGCCTGTCAGAGCTGCACTGCTGCATTTTCCAAGCCACTGCTAAATATTTCAAACCTGATTTGATTGTGGTTCATGACAGCTAATGTTTCTCAGCTCTTGAGCCTGCCGACAGGCAAACGCACTTTAGTTCACCCCCCACCCTCAAATGTCGCTCCCCCCAAAGAAAAAGGAAAGAACAATTTCATTCTACAGGGATCCCAGATTGGTGTATTATTTAAGTAACACGATCGCCTGAAACCTGGGTACAGGCGCTGTGGTTCCTAGGAGAATTTCCAAATTTCTATCATCGAGGCCCGATGTGGGGGCGGGGTTTGTCAGGTTTGGGGGAAGGTTTGACTTGGTCCACATTATCCTGTTAAGAGTTAGGAATAGTTAGGACTCGTCTCAGTCACTAAGGGAATCCCCTTCCTTCAAGTCTGTAAGCGATTTGTAAAATACGCCCAGTGGACATGGCCCTCGGCCCTAGTTATTTGGTGAACGGTATCTGTTTTTTTTTAGCGACTGGCACGTTTTCTTGGGTGACACACTCGGGGTGTGTGGTGGTGGCAGGTGCTGACCTCGTGCTGATGCCACCTCTGTTTTTGCTTCTGCCTTACGCTCCTTGCACAAACCAGTTTCCAGGTTGTTCATAAAATTGTTGCAAATCCCCATGGGGTTGCCAGTTGGCACACGCACCTCCTTCGGGAGCAGATGTCCCCACAGATTGGGAAATCATGCAGTCACCTTCCCCAATGTGATAAGGGTAAGGTATGTTAAGAGAACAATTTGCATTTGTGGTAAGCAAAACCACCTTGACTGAAGGGAGATTTTCTGGAGCTCTGGTATCATCACTCCCAAAACCTAAGCTGCCCTAGGAATCCTTCCCTTTCAGAATGTATTATCTGCAGAAATTCTTACACCTGAGGGCTCTGCCCTTAACCAGGAGACACTGCTAGTGAGTGCTGTCTGGGAGAAGCAGTTGCAAAAAAGAGGTGCTGATGGAAATAGACTTTTTAAAGGCCCTCAGCCAGTGTTTTACATGGAAGTGGAAGGCAGAAAGGACACCGGGAGACCTCACAACTATTCAAGATTTTCTTTTATTTTCCTAACCCTTTAAAATGAAAATACACCCAAATGTGAGGGGTACCCTAGCTTGAGGGCTGCTGTGAGGTGTGTCCACGAAGTAGGTGTCTGGGGGGTGGTTTAGAGGCTCCTCCTGTGGAGTCTTGTGAAGAACAGACCTTCTGTCTGAGATGTACTGTGTCTGCTGCCTCCTGCTAGAACCGGCCGGGCAGGGGGAGCAGGATGGCCCTGGCTGCGCCCTGAGAAAACATTCCTGGTGTGTTCTGGTTGGGTTCTGAAATAGTGTTCAGCTCTTTGGGGAGAAGATAGTTTTGATTTTTTTTTTTCCCTTAAAAATGGCGTGGTGGCTGTTGTATGTCTTAGGGGAAGGAAAGTAACTGTCTTCTGAGGGCAAGACAGGATTTTCCATATACAACCGGATTGTCATCCGTCAGGTCTTCACTCGTTCCCACCATCTGTCAGTAGCTGATATTATAGGGAAAAAATGGACTTCTGTAATGACCCCGGCCAGTTGCCACTGACTTCATGGCGGGGAATGCGTTCTGTGATCTGTGGGGGGAAAACCTGCCCTCTGCTCTGTGCTCTATGAGCACATGGGTGTCAAACAGACATTCCTAAAGGGAATGTGGGTACCTAACCAGCCCCAGAGTGTTTCAGAGCTGGATGCCATCCTGCCCCTGGTTCCCACGTGTTTCCAGTGTAGGGAGCCCCGAGCCCTGTCCAGGGGTGCCCAAGGCCCAGGTCTTAGTGAGGTTGCTTTGGGGACCAATAAAACGTACCCCGCCTGCAAAGCACTGCAGAGCCTGAGCTGTCCAGACAAATTCATAGTTTATATCTCTGTTTGTTAATCATATCTCTACCTTTATTGGTATTCAGAGCTCACAGTTTTCTGGTTACTGTCAGCCTGGGCTTTCATCCATTTTAAAGAGCTATTTTTCCCTCTTGCTGTTGATGATGATGGTATAAAGACAGATGGCGTAACTGCTTATGAATGTCCTATTTTGTTTCCCCAGGACCAGACAGTTCACTTGAAGATGTATATTATTTCCACATGCTCAGGTTAGGCGGCCCAGCCGGTGTCTGCCTCCTGCAGCTAGCTGCCCTTCCGGGGCTCGCCATGCAGAGGGCGACACCTGTAGGTCATATGTGGAACTGCAGGGAAGCGCCTGCTGGGCTGAGTGGGACCTGGTTTTCTAGCTGGGGGTGAGGACACTGATCTGCTTGTAAAGGAAGCTGGCTTGTCTAGGAGTTTCTTAATCATTTCTTCTTCCACCAAGCATATAACAGCTTTTTGGTGTTTAATATATCAGAAATGATAATATTAAATCTAAAAACGCAAAGAGAGGAGGACTTGATTTTTAAATCTTTAAGAAAAAAAGGAGAAAGGAGAGAAGCAAAAGCAGTTCCTGAGTTAACCTCTATCATCTGCTCTCTCACTGAAGCTCAGCTGCCGTCACTTTTCTGCACGTAGCAGGGCAGGGAGGGAAGAAAGCAAAGACCCAACCAGGCTCATAGAACGAGGGCTCTGGGAATAGTCACAAAACACCATACGGTTTCCTTACTCACTGCATGAATGATATGCTTATTCTTTGGTTTCCGTCTCTGGATAGAATGGTTTTGGAAGGTTCAAAGAACTGGGATCAGTGCCAGAGTGACCATGAGTTCTTAACTCTCTGGTTGGATGGCTGCAGCCCACGTAATACACAGGAAAGAAGCGCTGGCCTTGATGGCCTCCCAGTAGGTAAATCCCTTCCCTCCTCTGCAGAGCAGCACCTTAAGACACTGTTCATCACATCGGGGAGTTCCCTGTTTTGAAGGTGAGAGACTGTCTCCACCTAGGGTGATGATGTGTGTCTCCTGGGGAGGAGGGGCCGTTGAGCCATCTCTTTGCATAATCACATTTGATTAATGTGTGGGTACTTACAGGTATTTTGTATCATAGGATATGTTGGGGCAAATGAATATGTTTTAAGAGACCTAGCTACTTTGGGTAGACCCAGCTTAATAATACTGATTAGCTGAATGCTGGTATCACCTTTCAAAGATGGATTTTATAGTTACATGTTGAACATTTTTATCAAAAGCCTAAAAATGTGCATCGAACATCCTGCCTGGACATAATTAAGATGGTACATATCACATACTGTGCAACTTGCTTATTATTGCTTAACTAACACTTTGTACATTTTTTTTTTTCTCCACTAAGGGCTGTGCCGTGTTAATGTGGTGCTATGTATCTGACTGACTTCAAACCATGGTTGCCTGATTTTTTCTCTGTTTGAACTAGGGGTGGGCAGGGGGAGACCTGATGTTAACTTGACTGTGCACTGAGACAGAAAGGTGACAAATTATTTGTGGAAGCCTCTTAATTGGAGAAGAAGATAAGCAGTATCTTCTCTCATCCTTGTTCCCCATGACCGCTTTATGCATCCCCTGTTGGTGGTAATCAAGACATGTTCCCTAACCCCTAGTTCAGTTTTCCAGCTCTTGGTCTTCCATTGTCTTTTGGGGAAGAGTTAGGAAAATCTGGCTCTAAATAGATAATTTCTTCCTCATTTTAAACATCGTCTGAGGTCAATTTTCTTTGAACTCTTTTTACTTCCTTTGTGAGACGAAACTTAGAAGCTGTTTTCTAGAGGGTTGGAGGGTATTACACCTTGAAATGTTGAAAACTAGAGTTAGGGCAAGAGGGACCTAGGGTGACGTTGGAATAACCCTAAGTCCATGGACTTAGATTGGACCATCACCCCTGGTCCCATGGATCTGGTCTAGCGCAGGCCTCAGGTGACAGACACGGGTGGCTGGGTTTCAGCGTCTCTACATCCAGGAAGTTGTGCTCTTCAAAGTCTCCTAATAATTTCATCATCAGGTTTGCCTGCCTTATTCATTCATTTAGCCTATTCATAGTAAACATTTTAGATAATGAACAAAAGGGCCAGAGAGCAAGGGAGAAGTGCCTCACTTCCTTTCCCTCAGCATCCGGGGAATCTTATCCTCTTCACCCCCACTTTGGCAGGCAAGTGGCATTTTATTTCCTGATTAACCTAGTGTTAGAAATGACCATTCTTCTCCCTTTACTAAAGCAGTGTGTGTTGAGCTGGGGAGAATTTCCTTGGTTCATTTTAAGCAAGTGGTGGGTAAAGAATGGAGTGTCTTCAAAAGGGAGGTGTATAATTCTAATATAAAAAATTTTCCCTTTCTCTACAAATCTAGCTTCTTGCCACTGATGCCTGGCGTGCCCACAGATGTTTATTTTCTAGACCTCTTCACGTTGATGAAATCATATCACTGATATTCTGTGACTCTTCAGAATATGAATGACTGTAAAACCCTCTCGCCATGGTCTGGCAGGTACACAGGCACCAAGAGGCCTTGTGCGGGGTGAAAGATCGGGTCTAGTCCAGTTCAATGCCAGTTCGCAGTGTGTTTGGAGCTAGGCAAGAAGCAAACCTGTGGCTCCCTTTTTTTTTGCATTTGCAAGTATAAAAGACTTGTATGCGATTTCAGGAACTCAGATGGAGTTATTTCCTCAACAGGATTGCCTTTTCAATGAGAAAAGCTCAAATGAGGCATTCAGAATCCATCTGGAAATACCTAGTGTCTGCATGTCTAGAGCAAGTTGCGGTCTCATGCCAATGAGCGGGGAAGGAAAGCCCCCAGTGCTTACCCAGAGCTCGCGTGTCCATAGTGCGGTTGGCCTCTCGGGGGCCACTGGGAGGGGAGGAGGGACAGTTGTTGGAGGCCTGTGTTGTGCGGTTGGTACTTCTTTGGAGTAGGAGCCAAGACTCCTTCATCTTCTGTCTACTTTTAATCCTTGACATTTTGTTTTTCTTCTTTTTCAGAAGAAGCCATTGAAGATGTTGAAGGGCCCAGTGAAGTGGCTGCGGATCCCGAGGAGCTTGCTAAAGACCAGGAGAGTGGAGGCGAGAAGGACCAGAGCAAGTGGACAGGTAGAAAGTGTGGCTGCCCTCCAGCCCCTAGTGTTTCTCCCGGAGGAGTGAGGCCAGCAGGTCAGGGGGCGGACACATCCTTAATCCACCCAGAACAGCTAGGCTGGTTCTGTGTGGGTGGGAGACGGATTTTATCTTTTGCTTGTTTTCAGTGGTCACCTTCCTTCTCCTGTTATGTTATGTTAAGGAATTTTTTAAGTTGTTTGAAATGGCCCCCAAGCCAGCTCGTTTATCGAGTGAGCGTCCAGGTGTCTGGCTCTGTCCTAGGGGCTGCTGTGTTGTTTGCTTTTGATGTGATTCTTCCTCCGTGGAAGGTCCAGGGCCCTGTCCCGCCTGCTCCCAAGCCCAGTGGAGGGATTTGCCGTGTGGAACTTGATCAGTGTCGCCCCTGAATCTCTAAGGAGTCAGCAGTGGAGGGTGGGCTTCATCCTGCATTTGGGGGCCTGGGCAGCTCTGCGTATTCTTGGTGTCCTACCTTGGCCCCAAAGGGGAGGTAGGCAGGGCAGCCAGGCAGGAGGATGTCTTACCAAAAGCAGAAGAAATTGAAGAAGTCAGGAAAGGAAGTGCTATTTCTGGAAAAGGTGGTGTTGAGAGAAGGGGGAAATGGCCTTCTCTCAAGATGATAGGATTTCTGTATTGAGGGAAAGAATTGCTGAGACTAAGAAAAACTTAGATCTTTTTTGAGGAGAGGCAAAGTCGTTTCTGAGAAGGCTTATCAGGACAGAGAAGTCTCCCAGAAACCACCACTATGATTGGAGGAAATGGCATGACAAGCAACAGAAATTATTTTATTTGGTCAACCTAATTCTTACTGCCTTCCATTATTAATACTGTAATACTTTGATTTTTTTTTTTTTTTTTTGAGAAAATATTTACCTTCTGTAGTCCATGTTGGTTGGGCCTTTGTTACTTTTCCAGGCATGACTGTTCTTAAACCATCTTCACTGTTGGCCTTTACTGTTTAAACAAGATACAGAATCTTGGAGGGAGGCCAGGGCGGAGCAATGAAAATGACTGAAGGCAGAGAAATATTGCCTCTTAGAAGAGGCTGGGAGAAATTGGGGCTCTTCAGCCTAGAAAAGAGATATGTGAGCATAACAGCTTCTAGATATCGGTAGGGATCCGGCCCCACAGTACGTCGCTGTCCCGCATTTTCTGGGCATCCCGGCAGCTGAGAGGCTGGATGGGCACACTGGGCAAATTTTACCAGCCGTGCTGCTCAGCATCCCCTTTTGAACTGGGCTCTGTGGTGTCCAGAGGCCTGTGCTTGAGCTAATGCTGAGGGCCACAGTGAGCCCCCTAGGAAGATCTGGAAGGTGGGGCCGGGGAGCAGGAGGTGGACGTCCGCACTTGAAGGCCCTGAGTCTGTGGGGAGGATTGTCCTGTGTTGCTTCTCATGGGTCAGGATCCCAGACTCTGCTGTAATATTAAGAGGAGATCTAAACAGACTTTGCAGACAGCAGTGTTTAATACACATCTGCCCGGAGGAGGTGAGCTAGGCAGGAGGATTTCACAGACACAGTTTGAAGGCCAATCCATCCTTTGTTTTCACAGTTTGGGTGCCTTGTTTCTAATCCTGTCTCTGCCGTGTACCAGCTCTGTGACCTCCCTCCAGGTACCTTTCTGTGCCTCAGTTTTCTCCCATGAGATGGACATTAAGAAATGCCCCTACTTCCATGGCATTGCTGTGAGGGTTATTTGAACATGGGAAGCTTGGAATAGTGCCTGGCATACATGGTAACTCTGTATCAGGAGGGGTTTTTTTGATTTAGTTTTTGTTTAGTTGAATAAGATGAGGAAACCTAGTGGCAGTTTCTCTTCGGGTCCCCCCATTTGAATGTAAAACTGTTGCCAGGCAGGTTTTTTGAGAAGCTGAGGGGAACAACATAGCAGGATGTAATGGGATTGTGCAAATGGCACGTGGTGCATGTTTCCTGCATGCTGTGCGCTAGGGACACTGAGAAAACAACAAAAAGCAGCCGCCATCTAGAAAGCTCCTACTGTGTGCCAGGCTCTGTTTGGGGCACTTTGTATGTGCTTCTCTAATCCTTATACCAGGTTAGGGCAAGCTTTGTTGAGGGCGGTTCAGTTAAGTCTCATTCACAGTGTTTGTATTTCAGTGGGAGTGTGTCTTCATAGCACTGGCGGACATGCCAGGCAGTCAGGAGCCTACGTGAAGACTTAAAATGAGCACCGAAAAGATCCAGTGTCTCTAGGAAGACTCCACATTCTCATTCAGTCATTCAAGCAACAGGCCATAGTTAGTCTTTATCTCTACGAGAGAGAGAGAGAGAATATGAATAACTCAGAGATGCATCTTGCCAGTTGCACAGCAGTAAAGAGAGAAGGGAAGATTCTTCCCTGACTCCTGCAAATGATCCTCTTTTGACCTGAAGCATAATTTTGTCTGTATTGTTTGAGTGTGTAATGACAGGCTTTATTAAGGTACTTGGGCCGATTTGATCTTGGAATCGATATAGGTGCCAGCAACCTCTCCTGAGCCTTCTTTGGGATCCTTAGTATTTTATAAAAAATGTCTGCGTTTGTTCCACGTACTCCCTAAATTGAGCTGTTCCTATCTGATTAAATGGGATGAGGAGTGCTTCCTCCTGGCAAGTAAGTAAATAGTGATTTCACAATTTGTCCTGTTGATGAGTGGCTGCTCAGGATGCAGATGAATAATATTTCAGATGGACCTGGGTAATTGGCATTTTCTCAGCTATTGATTATGTAGTTTGGGATTTTGTATAGGAATGGATAATCTTTACTAAAATTTTTTTGTTATTTATTTTTACATCGGAATGGGACTCCTGATTTCCTTTCTGATGTGTGTCGTTAATGGACCCTCTTTGGGATTCTTTCATTTAGGAGTGAGGCCTTTTCCCTTGAGTGGCAGCAAGACAAGCAGGATAGTGATTTGGATCACGAGAGCATCAAGCCCATAGTCAGTGGTTGGGTCCCTACCACGTGCAGGGCACTGGGCAGAGTTCCACTGATCACAAGTTCCTTGAGATGACTGGCCTTGCCTTCAGGGAGTGTAACACTCAACTGGGGATTTCAGGAACGCCCACAGTCATCAAACAGTATTACTGTAGGTCAGTGCTGTGTCGATAAAAATGTTCTGCATCTACACTGTACATTACAGCAGCCACTAGCCACATATGGCTGTTCAGTACTTGACATGTAGCTAGTACCACTGAGGAGCTCAATGTTAAATTTTACTTAATTTCAATGAATTTAAATTTCAATAGCCTGTGGCTAGCAGCTACCGTATTGGCCAGGGCAGCTGGAGAGACTCAGAAGGAGCAAAACCAACTCTGAAAGAATGTGCCTGCAGTTCTCATTGTACTTTCCAGTTATTATTCAGGCTACGTTAAGCTGTAACTGTGTGCCAGGCACTGGTCTAGAGCATCACACCTGTCCTGCCCAGCAGGCGTACTGTGAATGGTCACAGGTACCGATCTCTACAGCCCTTGGGTTGGCCTGTGGGGGCTGGGGGCTGCTTAGGCCAGGGGCAGGTGCAGCGTCATCTGTTGATACTAATTAGCTATGGTTTTCTGTGTGTGCTGCCACGTAAAGAAGAGTTGGGCAGCACTGCTTTATATGCATAATGTCATTTGATTCTCACCCCCAACGCCGTGAAATAGATACTGGAAGGAACCCCCACTCCCACCCCCACCCCTTTTGCAGATAAGTAAACAGAGCCCAGGAGAGCTCAAGCAAGTTGCCAAAAGGCATATATAGACGGGTTCAGATTTGCATACTGGCTCTTCCACTTACTCGTAGGACAGAGCCCAAGCTCTTATCAGTACGCCATCCATCTCTCCAAGAATGGAATTGTTCAGTCTAACCATTTGATCCCGTTTTCACCCCGTTCTAGTGTAGAGAGCAACACTAGAATGGGGGTGAAATGCTGTGGAAAACAGTAACACAACCGCCAACTATATGTTGGAAATGAGTGGGATCCTCAGCTATGCCCGTGCCTCGTGGTGAGGCAGTGTCGTGCTCAGCCCGAGCGCAGGCTGGTGAAGTGGAAAGAACGCTCTAGACGTGGAGTCAGGATGCCCACCAGTTAGCAAATGACCTTGGCCTCTGGGAGCCTTGGGTGCCTCCCCTTGAAAACAGACAAGTGGCACCCACCAACCACATCCTGGGTTCCACGATGGGACATGGCGGCACACGGCAAGCCCTTGGTAGACACCTTGGGTCACGTCTCCTCCAGGCAAGCGGAAAGCGCTCCTGTGGGCCCCTGGAGGGTGCGGGAAGGGTCTGTGATTCAAAGCCTCTTCCCTAATGCACAGCCATTTCCACCGTCCAACTTTGTGGTTTTCTCTTTTAAAATGTGAAAGCAATCGCGTGTTCTCTTTTAGCAGTGTGGATGTGAAAGTGTGTGTTGTAGATTGAAGAGCCCCCAGTGTCAGCAACTGAACAATAATTAATGCAGTGATTATCCAATCAATCATTAATTGCTATAAATTAAGTGATATACAATTAATGTGATGCTTTATCACCAATAATTAGGGGAAAAAATTGAACTCTTGGCAAAGAATCATAGCAAGATGGTTATTTAAATCCTGTAGCCACCATGGTTTCCAGCCACGGAGCACTAGGCTGGGTCGAGTGAAGCTAATTTGAGACAAGATGACCTGGGGGTATTGGCACTTTAAACAGACAAACAAACAAACAAACAAAGATGGGGCAACAATCCAACTTAAAATGACAGCATAATAATGCTTCAGAGATCCCTAACTGAGGTCCATGTTTGCATTTTTGTAAAATTTTGAGTTAGAATTGTAGTTTGAGCATTGCTTTTCAAGGGGAATGGCCTGAAGGGATTTTATTTTATTAATTTTTTTAAACCCATGATGCTCACCTAACACATAGCAATTAGTGCAGTGGAGCGTCCCTGATTTGAATCTGTGGAAGACTGCTATTAAAGGAGGTATGAATGGGCTGGCAGGGTCTGGGCGACTGTTGGGGAAAAGTGTGTTTATGGAATATGGCCCTGGCAGGCATGATTTCAATCGGATTTGACATGTTTAACATAAATGTATAGTGTATGGCTCTTGCTGCGTATGAATAATTCCTGCAGACCCACTGCCTTTCTAATTACTGAGGTTGAAAAAAAGCAGGTCAGGCACATCCTGGTGGAAATCTATTACCAGCCCTCCCTCTCTTCTCCCTGTTGTTTACAGCTTTGTATAAATAGGGATGCCATTGTATGGGGAACTGAGAGCCTGAAATGTAATCTGTGGCAGAGAAAGGAAAGGAGGGGGTGAAACAATGCTTTTTTGAAAAAATTGAGTCCATAAAGACAAGAGAAGGTATGCGAGGAGAGGAAGCATTCTGCGCTAGAAGGAGGCAGAAGCCCGGGGCTCAAGGTTCTGGTTCTGCCACTGAGATAAGCTACGTGACCGTAGGTCTTTGGACCTCAGTTTCACAGTCTGTAAAGTGGCAGGTGTGGACTAAATGGGTTCTTGCAGTTCTGGAACTTCTTGAAAATGTGATTGGAGGAGGGACAGTTAGTGTAGAATCTCGGAGAATATTAATTTCTAAGGTCAGAATGCTCGTAACTTGCAAGGATGTTCCTGGTCTCTGGCTTAGTGGAGAGAGCGTGGATCAGGAGCCTGGAGAGAGTTCACTTGGGCCCCTTAGGCTTCTTCCGTGAAGGTTAGGCAGTAGCACGTGGCCTTTCTTGGCAGGGCATCAGAATACTGAAGCTCTCGCCTGGTCCAGTGTTCCTGAGGCCCCTCACACCGCGTCATCAGAGCCCGGTGATGAGGATATCAATGGAGGAATCTCTGGGGACTTGCGTGGGTGCCTTTGAGTGGCTCCCCATGTCCCAGCCCTGTTGTTGGCTGGAAACCAGGCCATTCACCGCCTCTACAGAAATCATTTTGGCTTAATTCCGTGTCCTTCCGGACTCGGTTCCATCTGTCCACCTCACCCAGAAGTAAATCTGTCTTTGCGGTGGGGTACGTATGAGGGAATGCTGGGCGCCTGGCTTGCATGGCCCCTTTGTGGTTCCCATTCTTGCCAACGGGATCCATTTTTGGTTTTACGTTTTCACCCAGAGATGGGAATTGTGGGGCTAAGTCAGCTTTTCCAGAGTCCACTTGTTCCCTTCCCCTGCTCCACTCCCCACCCTCTTTTTTTTCCAGGCCACTTTCAGTGTAGCTTGGCTGCTTAAGTCACTGCGGGCAGAATTCTGTCTCACAGTTGAAAACAAACCATCTGAACTATCTTTATGATGAGAAGCAAAAATAGGCACAGGGTATGGCGTATATCTGGACTTGCCTGAGTTCCAGTAATTCAAAGGTCTTGGCTTTGAGAATTTATATTTAAGTCATAAGAGAGATAGGCACCACATCAGTTGAGCAGACATCTAATGCAGATATGACACATACAAAAAAAGGAATTGGAACTCACTTTCTAGAAGGGACGTCATATGCAATCATATAACTATGGTAACAGTGTAATAAGAATTATCAAGGTATAGATAGAGAGCAGTGAAAATGTAGATTAAGGAGCGACTTGTTTCTCATCGCTGTAGAAAATACCTTATAGATTTGCATATTATTCTTGCAACTCGGCCATGTTAATCTTCTTGCTTTGTTTCAGTTTTAGCTTTTGTGCTGATGGGGGAAGCACCTCTGCTGTTAGAATCATGATCATCATTCTGAAAAAAACACTGCGGTACCTTTCTCATGGGCTATCAGAGCACTTTCGTTGGGCCCTCACATTCTTCCTGAGTCCAACATTACCTGTATTTAGCAGCTAGAGAACTGAAACTCATGGATGGGGAACTCCCAGGTGTCAGATTTGTGATCAAACCGCAATTTGCCTTCTGGGTCAGGGATATATTCCCCCCAATTGTAGAGCTGAAGAACACATGACATAGTAGCTTTCTTTTTACTATCAAAGGATTGGAGCAGACTTGAAAATCCTGTTTCTCTAGTTGTCAACCAGAATTGTCAGCTCTTTATGGTCAGGGCCATGTGGCATTCATTCATTATTGTTTTTGTTTTTTTTAAAGACTGTTTTTTTTTAAGAGCTGTTTTATGTTTACAGCAAAATTAGAGAGAGGTACAGAACTTTCCCATATACCCTCTGCCATGTGCCCCCCCCCAAACATGCATAGCTGCCCCCATTATCAACATCACTCACCAGGATGGAATTTTTTTTTTTTTAACCAATGATGCACCTAGATTGATCCATCCTAATCATCCAAAGTCCACAGTTTACCTTACGATTCACTCTTGATGTACATTCTGTGGGTTTGGACAAATGTATAATGACATATAACCTTCATTATAATATCATACAGAGTATTTTTATCACCCTAAAAATCTTCTGTGCTGTGCTTATTTGCCTCTCCCCAACCCGATATTCATGCATTTTTGTAATCTCCTAGCAAGTGCCTAATACTGTTTGAATGTTTCATTAACAATCAGTTGTTGAAACAGCATAACCATAAACACTTTCAAGTGCAAGTTATTCTTTCTGCTTTTTAGATATCAAATCCGTGGGGTGAGGAGAACTCTTCTGTGTTGATTTACAGAAAAGGTGAATTTAGGATGTCTGTGCTTGTCCTTAAAACCAAATATTTCCCCTCGCTCTGTGGTTCTACAACTGCACATCCACCTGTAGTAGTTCGCAGAGATAGTTGTAAAAATGAAACCATAGCAACAAATGTGTGAGCTCTAACCATGCACTTGACTCTGCTGGGCTCCACATGCCTGATCTCTCTTGCTGGCCCCCCAGAAGCCCTGTGGGTAGACACTGTCCTCTCACCAACAGACACAGAAGCTGAGAGTCCAGTGTCGTCGATTGAAACGCTCAAGATCACACAGCCAGGGCCTGAGCCGGGTTGTGGCAGCCCTGCACACCATGTGCTCTGTTCCTTAGCATGGGGATGCCAGTGTCTTCGTGCAAAGAGAACTTGGCCAGGGGAAGACAAGAGTTCTCGAGGAGTCCCGGCAGGTGCCCCCAAGCTGCCTCCCCCGCACCCCTTCACAGACATTGTCCATCCTGGGCCTGTGGAGGCTGTGAGCAAACTGAGCGAAGTGGTGAGAGAGAAACGTTGATGTAAGTATTACTCAGTGTGGGCCTCCCCTCTCTGTGCTGCACAGACTCCAAGAGGAGGCATTTCCAGTCCGCTTGGTACTTGAAACCTACAGGGGAAAGTGAAGAGGTATTCCCATTTTCCAGCCCTCCCGGGGACCTGGGTGATGTCTTTCGCCCCCAGCACAGGTTCTCACGCTCCTGCCAAACCTGGACGAGCGAAGAGAAATCCTCGGCAGGTCCCGGGGAAGGCTGATTTGTAAGGGTGCGGAGCCGTGACGTGCAGGACTCTTTGTGTCTGTCTCCACGCTGGACCCAGATTTTATGTGTTTATTGTCACAAGTTCCGTTTCACCTTTAATATTTAGTTAAGTATTTCACGAAGACTGGTTTGAATTGGAGGAAAAACTGGAAGAGTATCCTTCTAGTCTAGTCTCTGGGAGTCTGTGCGGTGTTGGGGCTCAGAGGCCCTAACTAACCTAATTAATGTTTGATTTGATGGGGGCTGGATGAGCTGCTGTTAATTAACTGTGGCCTGGTCTCAGCATGACCCACATCGCCTCTTGTTTTGACCTACATCTTGCACCTCTGGACTTTTTCCTGTTAGTTCAGGTGTCTCTCTGAGGTTCTTTCTCTCAGTTGTAGTTTTTTCCAAGTCCACGGCTGTCACAATCCTGTAATGAAGCCAGAGGGCAGAGTGACTGTTGCAGACCCCAGTGTGCCTGCCGACCGTGCCCTGTCCGCACCGGGCACCGCGACCACAGCTGCAGATGGCATCTGTGCACAGCTCAGGGGGCTCTTCCAGGGGAAGACAGGACACTTGAGGAGCTGAGAAGAGGCCAAAGACAGGCAGGCTGATTCGATACCTCAAAGTGAGGAATTGGGGTTGGCCCCTTTGGTCCCTGGCTTCTGGCACAAGCTGGGCTCAGGGTGGCAGCACAAAGTTTAGAAGTTATTAAATACACGGGTAGCTGCTGTTGGTCTAAACGAGGTGGTGGCTGGTGGCTCTGTTTTGACAGTGGTTCATTCATAAACCTGACACAGAGGGAACAAGGTATCTTGAAAATGAATTGCGGGATGGCCTTTTGGGAGCACAAATCAGTGTAGTTTAAGCAGCCTTATGCATATTTCAACAAGGAATTAGTACAACAAATGGCTGCCTCTGATGTGGGACTTAGCACCGTTTTCTCCCCAAAGATGCAGACAAGCAGCAGCAGCCAGCACTCAGCACGGGCCCGCGTTGCACCTTGGCTACTCACTGGGCAAGCACGTCCTGATCCCCCCATTCCCAGAGTGCTGACTCGTGGACACAGGGGCCGGTGTGGGTCTCTGCATCCTTCCCAGGGCCGAAGCAAAGCGGGGCTCGGGCTGGTGTGGCTTGCAGGTGCCAAGACCTGGGAAGCCAGCACCAAAAAGACGCTTCCTCCTCCTGCGAAGTGGAAAGAGCCCAGAGGTATTTGCCCTTTTCACAGAAGTTCTCGAGGACCTTGGAAAGACCGCGACTTTCATAAGCAGGGCAGTCTATCGTTATTCTGGATTACACTGTTAACAGAACACGTGGAGGTTATTCCTTCTGAATTTCTGGCTTTGAAAATGTGTCTGTGTTGGTTTAGAGCAGGCAGATTCCCTGAGGGACAGCCATATTTAATCTTTCACCCTTGGCCTGAGGGGGAAGACGTCAAGCTTTGAGACCAGGCCTGGCTTTCGTCCCTGAGTGTAGATGATGAGAGTATCATTTTCAGCAAGGGTCATTTGAAAGTGGACGGCCGGGTCTTCCCACACCTGCCAGGCCCCCTTATTTAATTCTAGTCCAGCCGCAAAGCAGTGTGGTTCCTACCAATTACAGAAAGCTTTGGCTCTGACGGTGATTCTCAGAGTGTGATTGGACCATCAGCATCAACTGGGAACTCACTGGAAATGCAAATTCTCTGAATCAGACCTATTCTAGGGTGTGGGGGCTGCCTTCTGTGTTTTAGCAAGCCTTCCAGGGGATTTCTGACTCACACTCGAGCTTGAGAATGTTGGGGCTCTGATCTCTGTGACATGTGAGACGTTTGAGACCTTTCTCCTTTAACCGGATGGTAAGGCCATGAGCCCCCGCCGCGTGAGAGAGTTACTGCGCTTTTCTAAAAGACAGAAGTGTGTAGAAGAGGCACAAGTCCTGGTCTTGGCCGATGGAATTCCAGATCACAGGAGTGGGAGGGGGAGACTTGTGGTCATGATGAAGAGTGATCAGAGACCTAGTGATCTTCATCTAAACTCTGGTTAAAAAGTGACACCTGGGTGAAGGGGAAACAGACCTCTCTGTACTATTCTTGCAACTTCCTGTGAATCTGTACTTCCAAATAAAAAACAAAATAACAACTACAGCAACTCCAAAGAGCTTCTGGATTTTCAATGTGTTGACCTATCTGGTTCATCTTTGAGTTGGAGAAGAAAAATAATGAACCATTCCCCGAGTAGCAGTTATACCCATCTGTAGTATAACTCAACTTTTCTTTGAAATCCTTCATGGAAGCAGAAAGACATATCTGGTAAGTGTTGAGGCCTGTGTGTCTCGCTCTACCTACCTAGGCATGTTCTTCTCTGTTTTGAGTAGGTGGTTGTACTTCTCTAAAATGCTTTCTAGAGACTTGCAGGAGCAGTGTAGCTTGCAGTTACTGAAAATGGGAGTGTGTTTTGAATAGAAGGTTCTTACCCTCACTGCGCTGGACTCTGAGACAGATTCCACACCTCTGGGTGGGGAAGGGCATTAGCCATGGCATGAAGGCCCCCGCTGGGTATGTCGGTGCGCACCTTCACTTCACAGACTCCCCGATTCCTCTTTGAAACATCTTTAAGTGCTTGATTGGAGGCAGAATGAGAACCATGCATGTTTAACGACCAAGTTGGCAGCAAAGCAGACCCTTTAAAGGAACTGTTGTTCACTGTATTAGGGGAGGGAGAGAATTTAGCCAGATCTCTGGCTACTTGTCAAGTGCAGTAGCTCTGCAGAAGATGTGAGTAAGAAATTCTAGCCTCTCCTCTGGGGAGGGAATTGCAAGCAGACACCAGGAGCAGCTCCGCATCCAACGACAGTCTGAGGATCACAAAGCCCAGAGCACAGATGACCTTCTGGAACCCATGCATTTCTGCTTTCTAGAGGGGAGTGTGGGGCCTCTGAGAAGCTGAGGGAAAGGGGCTATGGAGAGAGAGCGCTCACTGACCCTTTCATTTTCATTATGAGCCGAATGACCATTTTTACATCTGTGAAGTTTCTGTGACTAGCGTGCTGGGGTCATTATCCCAACTCAAGCACTGGGTATGGAACTGTATGAATGCCTTTTTTTTCCCCCTCCTTAGTCAATGGAGATAGATAAAAGATTGCTGTAAATTTCTGGGGCAGGTGGCAAGCTGGTTTACGGAACACAAGGCAATGAGAACCTCTGGCTTACGGAAAGTAGCATGAATTAATAATCATTTAATTGGCTCCTCCATTATGTTGCTGGTTTGGGAGATGGAAGTTTAGATGGAGGGGCTGTCAGTGGTACTTTAGCTCAGAGTCTGATGGTTGAGAAGTGGGGGTGGCGGGTACCTTTGGCCTCTCCACAAGGATGACGTGTCAGGCAGCATCCCAGACCTTCGGTGGGCTCACCTTGGGGTACCCAGAAGGAAGAGGGTCAGCACTTTGGTGAACATGGCTTCCAGGTGCCACTGTGCCATAAAGAAAGGAAACTGCAGAAGAAACTTCCCAGCAGTGTGGACAGCTCAGCGCACACCCAGGATCTCCCCAAGGGAGGACTCTGGCCAAAGGCTGGCCTGTGGCAGAGAATGTCTGCCACAGCAACAGTTGCCATTGGTGTCTTGAGTAATGAGAAGGTGAATTTTGCTTATGAAACTGAAACTTGCTGTACTTTTGACTGTCTTGGAGGGCAAGCTGATGTCTTGGTGAATGATTAGGAAAAGCCAAAAACTGGGTACCTTAAGATTCCATTTCTACTTCATTTCCAGTTGTTCTTCAGGTTTCTTTTCCAGGAGGCAGCAACTCCCTGCCTTCTCTGGCTTCAGAGTTGTACGACCACATCACTAGGTGAGAAAGGAGGCACGCATTGGCCTTAAGTCTGCTGGCAGTCCATGGTATTGTGAGTACAACTCTCAAGCTTTCTGTCACCAAATTTTCAGTGACTCGGATTTTAGTTTATTAGGATTGGAATTGGGTGAGAATTTGTTCTAGGAAAAGTGGTTTCATCAGGTGAAGTTAAAGGGACTGTGTTTCTACCATACTTGACCACTTGAAGCCCCCTAATTTGTATTGTTCTTACCTACTCTTTACAATTAGTCACCTCCTACCTGAAGCCTTACTAGGCTTGTTTAAATTATTCTATACGCTTAGAACATAATAAAGCCACTTCTTGAAAACTGTAAATAGAACTTGCATGAATTCGTATCAGCTCTCTTTTCTTCCCTGTTCCCTCTAATTAATCTGACAAGAGGGGTAAGCTTTTAAGTAATTGGTTTTAGAGGTTAAATTCTCCCCAAGCAAATATGTTAAAAACAAAGGATACCTGGAAGTTGATGTCACATAAATGATTTTTGTTTTTCTTGAGGAAGCCGTGCACTGACTACTGTGTCTTTCCGTTTGAAATGAAATTCTTTTGCCTGGAATGTAGAGGAGCCTAAGAGAATGAAATGGAGAGTCGTGAATCAGGTCTGCCTCTCTCGGTACTTGCCTTCATCAGATACAGTGGCCAGCCCATCACAGTTTAAGGGGGAATGGTGGCGTTCAGCCCAGAATGTTGATTTTGAATGTTCTATACTCCATAACCAGGACATGCCAGTCCTTTTTGTGCCTCACCAGTGAGTTGGGTGGGGCAACCTTAACTCCTAACAAGTTGAGCAAGTGTTTATCCACTCCTCAGAAAGTATGTGTGGCGAGGAATCCACAGCTCACATCCTATCAGGCTGTGGTTGGGGTTTGACCCTGCATTTCGTTGTCCCAGCATCCCTCTTGCCCCACTGTATAGAGTATGTAATCAACGGCACTCGCATGTTCCTTGCCATGTTTTTAAACCCTTTGAAGCGCCAGGAGCCCAGCATGTTGCCTGTGGAAGATTCATTGAGATTTAACACATATTTTCATATGACGTAGCTGCCAAAATGAGGAAAAACTGCTTTAACCAGCAAAGAAAAAAATACCACCTGATGTTTTGCACAGCATGGATCCAAATATCAACCTTTTCGTGGACAGGTGAATTTAAATGCTAAACTCTTCAATTATTTTATTGAAAATAATATAACTACATGACAAACTTAGAAAATGGGGAAATGGTCCATGATGCCACCACCAAAATACAGCTGTCATTTTCTTCTAGTCTTTTTTTTCTAATACCTATTTTTACAAAGCTGTACCATGTTATAATGCATACTTTATCTTATTTCTTTTCTAATTAACATTCTCAAGGACTTTTCCATATTGCTTCATAGCTATCATGTGTAATGTCATCTAATACTCAATAGAGTGGCTACACCATGCCCTGTTGTTGTGAAAGATCTAGATTGTTTCCAATTCATTTTGTCATTGTAAAAGCCACTACAGGTAGGAACCCTTCAAGTTGTTACCAGTATGGACGAGCGGTTCCAGGCACTGTTTAAACTGCGGTTTGTCTCTGGAGTGCATCTATTTGCCTTTCACTATTGTGATGTCATAACGGCCTTAAAGTGACCAGTAATTAATTTTTTTAAAAAATAACGTTTTCTAGACTGTAACGTCGCTTTTAGAATTTAAGTTAGAGTTTAGAAAAGTCTTCAAAAAAGAAAAGCACAGTACTTTCCCTCTTGGTATTTGTACAACCTCATTTACTTAAGCCTACAATGTATGCTAGTGACAGAACTAAAGTAGAAATTGATTTTGGGACTCTGGCCCTTTTGAAGTTGTTCAGAGAGAAGCAGCTTGAGAAAAGTTAGACTGTCGTGGCCAGTAGTAAATCCTCTTCCAGCCTGCTGATGGAGAACTTGCACAACTATTTACCCGTCTACAGAAATTTTATAAAGGCTTTGGTACCATGTTTTGATAGGGATTGACATTTTAATGTCTGGGCTCAAGCTGGGAGGGGCCCTGTCAGCCTCGTTAACCTAACTCTTTGGAGAAGTCCCCACATCACCCAGGGAAGCACAATGGGATTGTAGCTGGGTGTTAACAGACTCTGATGTAAGAAAGGCACGGCTTTATCTTTAGAGAGGAAGCGTAGGGAGCTGCAGGTGGCTGCTGTCCAGTTCCAGACAGATCTGGTCTACTAAAAATGCAGGCTGCCCCAGATAGAAGGGAGATGAGCCCTGGGAGTTTTTACATCAGGGGATGCAGTATTTCATATTATAGCAGGGCCGTTGTGTTACTCCAGAGAAAGAGGAATGAGTAAGCAAGTGCTGATTTTATTTTTTAAAACACTTTAGAAGGACTCCTTAGCTCGCAAGGGAAGCTTTAGAATTCCAGAGCAATTTGAGAGTATGAAAAAAAAAAAGGTGATAAAGTTTCCCCTCTCCATGCATGGGGAAATAATAGTGGCTTCTGAAACCAGAATTCTCACCTCCGCAACCTCGTCGCCATCCATCACGCGTTCAGCATGGAAGGAAGAGGGTGGACCCTTTGGTCCTACGGGGAGGCACTGGTTACACTGCATTTGTTTTCCAGTGAGTGAGATGCGTTGGGTGGTCTCAGCCTCCATGCTCATTCATCCACACTGCCTGCCGAGCAACTGCAGACCATCGTGCTGAAGGAGGGTAGCAGGCAGACTGAGGGCACTGACAAGGTAGGGTCATGGTCCTGTTTCAGGTCAGGCCAACTAACAAAAAGACATGGGTGGGTGGTTAGAATAGAATCTGTATCTTGGCTTGCCCCTAGGGGAGGGAGGAGCAGAGAGCAGCTCTTTCCCGGCTGTAAGCCCTGAGCCTAACCTAATCCTGCAGGTGGAAACGGGGAAGGTGGAGCATGGCTCTAACAAATCAGCATCTGAAGTATCATCTACTGCTTCCACCTGCCCCATCTTTCGATTGTATTTGAAGAGCTAACACAGAGAAGACAACCAGTAAGCAACAATGAAAATTGATAGAGAATAAGGAACCTTCTGGGGGCAGGAAGATCTTATGTCCCGAAACGTTAATTAAAGACTTCTATTGTGGGAGTGTTCGGGCAGGGGCCCATCACACTCTGAGGTCTAAACCCTGCGACATGAGGTTTCCCGGGACCAGGTCTGCAGGGGGCTGGGAGATGGGAAGTGGGCCATGGGGGAACCAGACTAGAATGTTACAGCACCTAGTTAATCAGCAGCCAGTCCATCACATTAAATATCCAGCCGTCATGTATTACCTTTCAAGTGAAAATGAATAACTCCCATTAAGAGGAAAATGGGTTTGAAGTCGATTCGAGACAGATTAAAGTACTGTTATGAATGTGTGTGTTGGGAGGAGGAGGGGTCTGTGTGTAATATGCTTGTCCTTGTACTTTTTAAATAATAGATGTTCTACAAACTTACATAGGCCAGGTTACCAAGATACTGGGGTTAAAGGTCACAAGATGTGCATTCTGGGAAGAGCATCAACTTCCTGGAAAATTTCTTGCATTTTGCATTTTTTTTTTTCAAAATTATTGTGTGGCCTTATAATTTTAATGAATAAAATTGATTTTTTACAGTTTATTAAAGCACACATCTGTAATGATAGCATCTTGGATATCCACATAAGAACACATTTCAAAGCTAGAAACACTTACTAGGTAACTAGACTGGATGAGACAGGAAACAGTTTGACCAAAGAGTAAAAACAAGGCTTTCTAAACTGGTGACCTTAATGCTGAGTCAAATGCTTTTTCAGTGAGGGAGGGCGGGGAGTGGGATGTATTGTCTCACTACCACTTTCAGGATTTTTCTTCTTACCACTTGTAGCAAAATGCCAAAAAGTGGAGTTCCCCGTCCAAAACAAGTGAGAGAGGAGAGCTAGCCTTGAGATATTGACCAGGTTTTGGAATGACCACATCTGGCCATTTGGGGATTTGTGTTTATACTGGAGGATCCCTGCTTATTTATCCTGGTTAAACCCTTTTAGCCCAGCTGTTTTCTCATCAAAATCTTCCAGATCCCTTTCCATGCTTCAGAGAACTCCTTCTGCCAACACTTCCATACCCACCGTTTGCTACTTAAGTCTCATGTGACTCTCCTCCTTCGTTAGTGTTTTGTTTGTTTGCTGGAGTGGGGTGCAGAGGGCATGGCTTGTGCAAGCAGATGGGAAGCTTTCCCTCTTAACCACCCACTCTGAATAAACTCTCGTGTCTGGAGCACTCGATTATAAGTTGGATTCATGCCCTGTCTAGTTCTACTCTTCAATTACTTCTTCCCCCAAAGCAAGTTGCTGAACCCAAACTTGGTTTTTTTTGCATGTGTTTGTATGCAGATGCCCATGTGAACCTTTCTCAGGTCACATTTATCATGTCTCCTGTGCTGTGCTGTGCTGTGATTTTTAAGAGCTGCTTAGTTGGGAGCGCATAGTTTATTACATCTATGAAAGAGTGTGTCTGGTACTCGGATACCAGACTCGTGGTTGGCAAAGCAGTTGGTGAGACTTTCCCACCCACCCTCATAAGCCAGCAGATTGTGTCTTGATTGGGGGAGGTCGGAATAGACTGAATGTAGCTTATTCCAACTCAGAGACTTCTAGTCCATTTCTTTACCTTTTTCTCATAGTGTTCAGTTGTTAAAGTTGTACAGTGATAGAAATTCATGGGGGATAAAAAGAAACACTTGCTTCTTTTCCAGTGTGCCTGATAAATCAGTCCGGATGCTCATCCTACTTTAATTTTGGTGTTTTAAGAAAATCCCGTGCTATAAATGAATTCTGACTTTCACCCAACACAAACCCTCTGGGAGCTGGCCTGGTCTGGCTGCTGTATTACATCTTCTGCTTTTTCTTCCAGCATCGTCAAGCCAAGCAGAGAAGGAGCTGACAGATTCTCCTGCAACCTCCTGCAACTCCAAACGCATCTCCTTCCCAGGTAGCTTGGAGTCTCCTCTCTCTTCAAAGCGACCAAAAACATCAGAGGAGACCAAACCGGAGCAGGTGAGGCCTGAAGGGGCTGTGCTGGTGGGGGAGTGTTTCAGATACCTGCGGGGCAGTGGGAGTGGGGGGAGTGAAGTCTCGGGTGGGCAGGCTTGGGGCGGACTCAGTTGCCAGTGGGAACTGAAGATTCAGCAGGAGGGGTGGCTGTGTTCCCCACAGATGTACCAGTGTCCCTACTGCAAGTACAGCAACGCCGATGTCAACCGGCTGCGGGTGCACGCCATGACACAGCACTCGGTGCAGCCCATGCTCCGCTGCCCCCTGTGCCAGGACATGCTCAACAACAAGATCCACCTCCAGCTGCACCTCACCCACCTCCACAGCGTGGCGCCCGACTGCGTGGAGAAGCTCATCATGACGGTAAGGCAGCTGGGAGCAGGACCTTGGGGCTTTTCCTTCCCCAGCGGTTGGAAAGGTGATGCAGTTACATGGACAGGACACTATTTGCCAGACGTGAGAGCCAGTGCAGAGTTAGAAATGTCAAAGATGGTCCTGTGACCTTTGTAGAGTTGTGACCAACTGTAGAGTTGGCATCATCGTGGCCCAAAGGGCTGCGTACATAAGCGTTTCTCAACATCCCTGATCATCCTCTCTCTTCTCGGGATGCAGAGGCCTAGAGTAGCTAACCATTTACATGAAGGGGTTGTTATTCAGCTTCTCCAAACCTTTACTGAGCAGGTCATCTTCTCGGTTGCTCTTAGATTCATTATGTCTCATTTCATCCTCACAAGCACCCTGTTTAAAAAAAGCTTGACATGTTTACATTAACGGCTGAGGAAACTGAGGCTCAGAAAGGCTGACTGACTTGATGCCACTTGCAGGTGGCAAAGTTGAGATCTGTGCCCACGTTCTCCAACTCTAGGAATGTGATGTGGGAGTTTCTCAAGTGGATGCTTTCATTCTCAAAGCAGGCAGGTGTTCAGTGGGGCGGCACGTGGCTATGCATGAATGAGAGCTTTGCATTAGGACCATGATGCGGCCACACCTGTGGGGCGTGGCTCTGAGTGGCCACCGTAGACACAGCCCAGAAGCTCGCCGTTAAGGATTTAAATCTAATGTTACACGAGAACTTTTCAGAATTCTACAGGTGTTACTAAGTATCCTGTGTTCTGTGTGTGCTTGGGCAGCTGTAAAGCCCTTTCCTGATCATTAGAGGAAACACCACCAAAGAGTAAAATTCTCACCTCTAACTTCTTCAGCAGTGGAGCAATAAGTTGATTTGATTGCCTTTTCCTGTGAAGATTCCCATGCAGGTCACAGGCCTGTAACCTCTAGGCATTTCCCATTCTGCTTGGTTACGCAGAGTTAATGGGTAACGTTGTAAGTGATGCTCCGTCGTGAGGAGTGTGCGTGTGATGAGGCATCAGGAGAACCTCAGCAGCCAGTGGGGGGCTCTGCGGTGACCTGGCACGAGTTTCACTTCAAGTGTAAATTCACTTTCCATGGGTATTTTCAAATAGACAGACTGGTGAACACTGGCGACAGATTCTCTGTAAGTGGAAACTCCCTGTGTGGATGGGTGGGTTTCTATGTTACAGGTATGCTTGGAATTCTCTCCAACCTTGGAAATAACTCAACAAGGGGGATTGTTCTCAGGCCTCATCATACTTCCCACAGATGGACTGGAACCATGGGAGCCGGAAGAAACAGGGAGGGATGTGGAGAGGGTGACATTTTCAGTACATTGTTCTTTTGCTCTGGTGGATATTTTTCCTGTTGAATATCAACCTGGTCTAGGAAATGTGAGCCTGTAGTAATCTGTATGATTGGTTTACATTAGATGGTAAGTTTTATTTATACATTCCCTAGGGTCTAGTATATAAATTATATTTCAAATATCCATTGTTTGTCATACTTTTATAACAGCAACAGTATGGTACATTCAAAGTAGCAAGTCCAGTGGTCATTATGGATCTTCATTTATCAGCAGAGTCTTCGAGGGCAAGATGTTCCTGCTGTGTTTGCTTGGGTTCCAATCCCTAAGATATTTTTGGATGTTACCCACTCAAACAGTGATTTTCAATCTTATTTTGTTGGAGACTCTGGTGAAAACGATTCAGTAGCCTTACTGGTTATTCTATGCACACAACTACTATTAAGAACTCTTTCAAGTATTCTGCATGTACAAAAGTGTGTGTACAATGCCAGGGAGCATAAGGACACCCTAAAATTCACCCATGGAACCAGGGTTTATTAACCTAAGACTCCCTAAGACCATAATTATGTAGGAGAAGCGTACTCCCTAAAGGGGCCGTGCTTGGCACCTTGTATAGAAACCCCTGTGTACCTACCTCATTTTCCCATAGCAGACAATGGAGATGTTTTCTAGACAGTTCTGAAAAAAATGTGTAAATTGTGGGAAGTGTGCTGACTAGAGGGAGTTCATTTGCTAGCAACAAGAGAAAGTTAATGGACTCAGAAATAAAGTTGAAAGCTGTGGGAAATGTAACCATGTAATGGTTTTACACTTGACTTAAAGGTGTATGTAAGGATGATTTGGTACCTCTCTTTGCATGAGAAGATGGGAGTTACTGCATGGCTGTCAGTATTGAATTGGTTTCTCAAGTCATGAGGATGGTTTGCATTGAGTTAAATGAAACAGTTCCACCTTGATCCTTTAGCAGGATCAGCAGGAAAAGATGAGCAGCCAGAGTTAGAGGGGAGTTTGTGACCATTCCTTGGGGTGAACCCAGCGTCTGTTTGAGGACTGGTCTCTACCCTGACAAATTAAATAGTTGTCACTGTCCTTCCTCTCAAAAGTTTGGTATTGAAGTGAAATTTGCAATTGTTTTACAACCAAGTGTTTATAATGAACCTATGGTTAATGTCATGCCCCTGGAGGATATTTTACGGCAGTTTTATTAGAAAATTGGCCAAGAGAAAGTATTGGGTAGGCTTTCTGACGATATATCTGTTTGTTCCAGGCCAGCTAGAGCAGGAAACTCTGAAAACAGCATGATGAGAAATGCCTCTCAAATCAGAGCTCCATTTTCTAAACCGTATCATTAAGGAATGGTCAGTGTTCATTCATTCATCTGCCAAGAGGAGAAGGTTATGTCTGCTTCATCCTTGGGTGGCTAGGATGAATGGCAGTGAGAGGAATGAATCTTCTTCCTTGCCAGATGGTTTGACTGAGTTCACTGCCTTTGGCTGCAAACTAGGAAAGCCTGGCAAAATACACCAAATAGACAACTCCTGGCAGACATGGGGTGTGCAAGGTACCTAAAGCTGTAAATTCTGGTAAATGTTTTTTGTTGTCTGGGTCCAAGGTCCCAGGATCTGGCTTGAATTGGGTTTCAGTCTCTCTAAAAGTAAATTCCACCCTGATAAATGGAAATAGATTACTTTCTACACAATGTCTTTCCGTTCAGTTGTAAATGGAGAGTGTTTTGAGGAGGCTTCATTTAATAATACCTTATCAGACAGCTTTCAGGAACCTGCAGTGTCTAATATGTCTGTTGCTATGGTAACAGCTGCTTGCTTATGCTCTGCATCTCATATCTGTGTCTTCCATGGGCCCCCTTCTTTTTACCAATGAAGGGGCTTGAAAAATATTCTCCACTGGGAACAATTGCAGCTCTGGCCCTCCGCTATGGAAACTACACCCACAGCACTTCATTCTGCGTGGCCTATTGGAAACAGAGCTCCAAAGGGTGTCTTTACACACGTCATATGAAAGAAGGAAATCTATAAAGCCTAAGGCGGTGAGACAAGTGCCCCTCCAGACCCAACTGAGTGGCCTGCCCCCGATGTCAGTTCCATAGAACTCTCACCAGAGAAGTTCGAGATTCTGAATTTGGTGATGGGGAGATAGGAGCTGCTACTTGTGCCCTCCTTTTTTCACTGTTTTAGGGGAGGAGGGCTGAGGGCATGGGGGCAGGTTTCTGGCCCCTAAATGAGAATGAGAAAGACCACCTACAGTGCATTTCAGTAGTCTTGAATTATTCTAATTGATCACTGTCCTTCTAAGTGGCAGGATACACCACTGGGATCCTGGAGCGTTAATACGGGGAAACTGTCTTTGTTCCTCAATCACTTAACAAAGTATGACCTCATGGTGGAGAAGGGGGTTGGCTCTGGAGCAGCCCCTTTTTTTCTAGACCTTCATCTTCACTCCCTTTGGTAGCTCTTAGTTATTCTGTGTGTTTTGTACATGCACAGATTCCCCTTCGCTGCTCCTAGACCTGCATCGCCGGCAATTCTCTCTCTCTGCCACCCCCACCTCCCCGTTCCCGGGGCTGTCTGTCTCCTGTGATGTTTTTGGTCAGCGTCGGTCTCTCTGCTCCTCGTGTGCCTGTGTATCTGAGTCCCCAGATCAGGCTGGCCACTTGCCCCCCCGCACTGGGACTCTCAGGTGGCCACCGGCCCTGAGGCTGTGGCACCCACTTGGGTACCAGCTCTCACTTTGTCTCCATCTCAGAGGAAGGTAATGAAAATAATCGAGCTTCATTAATTCCAAGCCCTGTGAGATGATAGCCATTTGGAGCCTGTTTGCCAATTAGATGGTCTAAATTAGAAGTGACCTTGGTATACTGCCACTGCTTGCCTCTCTGAGTCTAATGAAGCTTTTCTCTCCAATTCAGTCTCCTTCTCAGCTCTTTCCTCTCTCTCTCTCTCTGTCTGTGTGTGTGTGTGTATGTATGTGTGTGTGAACTGTTCATGTGTTTCCCGTTCTCCCACCTACCTCCTTTTTCATTCTTTCTCATTCTTAGATTTTAAAATCTGGTTCAGGGCTACATTTGTTTCTGGCCCATATGAATGTTAACATGGCTCTACAATTTTTCCTCATGGGTTTCAGGTTAAAAAAGAAAAAAAAAAGGATAGACAACTACATAGAAGACATTTTAGAAGGGAAACGAGACAGAGAAACAGCCCCGTGGATCCCATGGTCCAGCACCCAGCCTGGCACAGCTGGAAGGTACTAAAGGGAAGGAGGAGAAGCCTCTGAGACTCTGCTGCCGAGAGGTGCCTGGCTTGCTGGCTGCAGATGTGCTGAGACCAGCTCGCACGTCCTGGCGGCCGTCGAGGTCAGGGGAGGAAGTGAGCAGATGGACCCTCACTGGCGCTGTCGACTTTGGATCCCCTACTAGCCAGAATGCTCAGTTCTGGAAGCAGCTGGCTTTTAACTTCTTGCTTAAATGTTTTGAACAGGACCAGTACCTCATTCACAAGGAGCACAGACTGGCCAGGCCTGTGCCAGGGAGGCCTGTGTCTGAGGCTTCCCCTCTTTTTTTTCCCTCCATCTGAGGTTCTTCATTCTATTGATTTTTTTTTTACTGAAATGTGAAGGATGTGAGTCTCCTTGGGAGTCTAGGTTTTGGCAAATCTATACTTTCACTTGGAATAGAGAGCCTTTCAGAAAGAAGCTCTGCTCAGGCAGGCAGTGCCAAGGCTGTGGGAATGAGGGTCTCAGAGAAACCAAGTTCAATACTTGCTCTATGTAAATACCTTGGCTTTCCAGCGTGTGGAACTTGTTGGTTGCGTCGATCTAACCTCAGACAGGGTGGCCTTGAGAGATGAATTTGCATGAACAGTCCTGTTAAGAATTTAGTGACGTGTATATACCCCTTGGCTGTTCAAGGTATTATATTTGGCCATTTGACATCCATGACCCAGAGAAAGCAAGGAGTGGGAAGGCCTCCTTGTAATTCCATTTTCTTCTTTCGAGAAATAGTAAACATCAGCGGCCCCTCCTAGATGTCACAGTGGGGACCAGACCCACATCTAAGACTCTGGATTTTATAAGGTGTGACCTGGGGCCTTCAGGCCCACTCACCTCATAGAAACTTGAGAAGCATTAAATCATAAGCCAAAATAATGATGAAATGAACAGGAGGTAGGAACTAGGTATTTACGAATTCACGCCATCTTGCCTAGTAGTTCAAGGGCAATTAACTTGAGTTCAGGAATTTCCCTCCAAGGAGCCTGTGATTTCCTGAAATTATCTGCAATAGTCTGAAAGTATTTTGCTAGGAGCCTGTAACTTTCATCAGATTTTCTAATGAGTTTATGATCTCTAAAAGGTTACTTATTCTGGATGTGAGCATCTTGGGCACAGGCACCTGGTCTTGCTCTGTGTCACAAGCGTGCAGCACAGGGACCTTGTACAAAGTTTAGTAAATGATGGTCAGAAGAATGGATGAGCAGTCACTTGAGGCCCCTCCTTCTCATCAGCTAAGTTGTTCTGGAATTGCATCAGTGTGAAGACGCTTAGTACCAATGTGGAGCTCTTCTGTTTCTGTTGTCACATATGAGAATTGCTTAAACTTGAAGATTTTCCGCATTAGAGCAGAACTCCACTTGTTATATGTGAGACTTGTTTACTTGTTAGGAAGGTACTACCCCGGCTCAGATGATATTTTCTTCCTACATTCCTGTCAACTCTGCATACTTGACGTGGCTCAGAGGGGTGGGGAGAGCGAGTGTGGTACCCACATCATCACCATGGAGCTGCCTTTGCATGGCCACCACCACCAATCTTGAGAGACTCAAATTCTGAGGAAGTAATGGCTAAGCAATTGAATTTTCTTACCAGAAAAACTTTGACTTTTGATTAAAAGTCTGTTTAATAGTCTCAGGTCCCCTCTATACATTAATGAGTAGAGTATGGGGGGACGTAATGTAACATAAGCAGTGTTTATGGGTGTAAGATCACTGGAAGACTCGACCTACATGGATGTCAGTGTAGGAAGTGTAGGTGTTTGGACTGATGTGGCCAAACCTAAAACTTTTTGTTTGGATTTTGAGTTTGTGGATGGGGTTCTGCGGCAGAGAGAGTGAATGTGTAATGCTGAGTATGCTGTCTGTGCAGGGGAGCTGCTGGTGGCATCCAGTCCTTCGAGGGTCTCTGCGGTCTGGGCACATTTAGGGTGGCTCTGGTTATGCTGGGGCCGGTTTTTGTCCCCTCACACACTGGCATGCTCCGATGCTCCTAGCAAAAGAGAAGGTCTTTACAGAACTGTGCTCAGCCCTATTGAGTGACTGCCTTTCCCGTGGACTCTCAGCCGCCCATCAGAGACTGGCTGGGATGGATTGAACCTTCCACATTGTGTGGCAGCCAGATGTGACTGGGAGACAAGGGGTGCCAAGGCACGTGTTGAAAGAACTCAGCCTTTAGTCAACTCTCATTTTCTTCCGTGAGCAGAATTCCTCAGTGAGCCATTGGCAGGACTGTATTTTTGGCTCTTTACAAAAAAGCATGGTAACTTTAAGTGATGAGCTTGAGAAGCTGGTAGGAGAGGGAGGAGTGGACAGAGACACAGGAACATTAGTGTGCAAGAGGTGACATGCGGGGCCCTCCATTGTCCTGCACAGCAAAGAGGCTTCCGCTGCAACCTCTCTGTTCAGACACATGTGTAGATAGACCCACCAGAATTTCTAGATCCTTAGGATTCCATTTAGGGGTCTTCCTCTTTGCCTTCTGGGAATTTCTTGCCCATTAAGATTTTATATACCAAAGCTTTTTTGTTTGTTTTCAGGAAGAGGTTGGGTACACTATAGATGAGAAGGTGCAGGTAGATAAAAGTAATTACTTAAACACATATGGAGCAAGACTTACAGGTTTGGAGGCCTAGATTAAGATGCAGAGGAGCATGTGAGGTTGATGATTATATTTCGGGGAGAGTTAATTGATGGAAGGTGAAGGCAGACAAAGAACCGCTGCTTACTGCCTTCTTGAATCCCAATCAGGAATTATGATTAAAGTCGCGGCGAGACAACAGAGGGCTGATGAATTGGTGTCTTTTTTTTTTTTCTTTTTTGCCGTCATTCACACTTGATTGACTTCAACCTTTCAAGTGCAAAAGTCTCTCTTTTCCATTATTATTCATAGCCATCTGAGTTTTTCTAATTAAAGTGTATGAAAACAATTACTGATCCGTCGTACTGAGTCTGTTAGAGGGGATGTCTGCCTTACTGTAATGCGTATAAAAAGCCCAGTTTTCTATAATGATGTGCAGCTGAGGTGTTAGATAATTTTATTCTTTTTTACTCTGTAGGGCTTTTTTTTTTTTTTTTAACTTCTCATGATTCATTTTTCATAATTCCTAAAGATCCCAGGAAAGGACTGATCCTGCAGCTACAACCGAGAAAGGAGGTGGGGGGGAGTCTTTTTTCCTTTCCCTTTCTCCCCCTCTTGCCCCCAACCTCGTGCTCCCCCTCGGTTGAGGACTATAAATTAATAGGTGACCTTTCACTTCTTGGATTCCCGCTGGACTCCCCAACCACACTGGTCAGAAATGCTTTCTATTAAGAAGAAAATAGATGGAATGAGTTTGGCAGTCTCTGCTCCATTCCTAACGATTCATCAACAGCTAGACTTAACCAGCTGCCAGCGAGCTTTGTGTGAGGGTGCAGATGTCTGTGAGAGCAGGGAGTCTGTGTCACCCACATTCACCTGCCGTGCACCTGCTCTTCATAAACGCAGGGTTTCTCAGAGCCCTTCTCCATGGTGCCTGTTGCTTAATTTTTGCACCTACAGGCATCTGGGTTGCTGAGATTATCCTGATATCCCGAAACATATTAGGGAGTTACCTTTTTGGTATTTATGGGGACAGCTGTCTGAGTTTCCTCTAGGAGTGGAACCTACCACTGATGATTCTAGTGATGTGCCAGCAGTGATTTTGAGCAAGGCCAGGATCCTCAAACCATTAAAAACTGGTAGTAATTTATTTTAAATATTTAATTTCGAACAGTAATCTAGGTGTTCCAATCTTTGCAACAGCAAGTGATGATATCTCAGTAGTCGTGTTTGATGGGAAAATAATGCCTCCAGGTGGGCCTGGATGCCATGTAGAAAGGCCAGTGGTGACTGTAAGTTTCTGTAACCTCAGGGTCAGTTTACTTCTCAGGCTGTCATCAAACCGGGGATGATTTCTAATTCATTTGGGAATATCATCGCCAACTACCTTCCCATCCTATAGTAGGCGAAGGAATACTGTTTCTTTTTAAATAAAAAAACTGTTTAGCCTTACGTTGGGTATTGAGGGCCTCATGTCACATTAATGGAGGGCAAATAACTTGTTTGGACAAGCTTCTGGCCAGATGGCAGGAAAGCTTGGAGAAATAAATGCCTAAAGATCTGACCTTAAATTGTAGCTCTTTTGACTCAGGCTAATCCTGGAATTGCTGTATTGGGAAACAACAGCCGTGGCCAAGGTGGGGCTGCTCTGTTGTAGAATGTGGGGTGTGAGGCACCCTCTGTGGCTGCGACACGGGCCAGACGTTCCTTCTGATGATGTGTACCTCAGGCAAAGACCCCAGGAGAAATCCTGGCTGAAGTGAGTCATAAGAAATGCTCATTTGCACTTGATCTCAGCTTGTAAAGGGTTACAAAGTCTTGTTTCCTGGAAAATAGGCGAGTGTGTCTGTGCGTCCTTAGCCTTCCCTTTGTTCCCTTCTCTTCTTCTTCCCCTTTCCTTTGCTCTTATTCCCCTCCTCTTCTCGCCTGAATACATTTTGAAAACAGTACTACAATGCTCCCTGCTTCAAGATTACAGTGTACTTTACTAGGTATGATTTAATTAGGGCCCTTATTATGTTTTCAGCAGCTTAAGGTGGGCCTTTCAACTTATCTACCTAATTGGTTGCACAAGAAGTTTCACAGCCCATGACAAAACATTGTCAGTGATCAAAGTCAAAATTCTGCATAAAGGAAAAATATTAATAATAAGATTATTCTTCAAGTGTGCACTGCTAATTATGTCCAGAATGTAACCGTAGAAACACTTTTGACTGATGTGAGCTTTGTCTAATAAACATGAATCTTCAGTGAGCTATGAAAAGTGACACCTCCAGCTTTACACTGGTGGAGGCTAATTTTGCTTATTAAATAATTTCTACACATTTCTCTGCTTTGTGTCTTTTTCCTCTCCATTTGACTCTCCTCGTTTCTCTGCCGCTTGCTCTTCAGGTGACCACCCCTGAGATGGTGATGCCCAGCAGCATGTTCCTCCCAGCGGCTGTTCCAGATCGAGACGGGAACTCCGGTTTGGAGGAGGCAGGAAAGCAGCCTGGTTAGTGTCATCATTCTTGACCCCTGAGAATAGTAAAAAAAGAAATGAAAACCCGGGGCCAGAATTTGCATGCAGCAAGAGTGCCAAGAATTCTTTACTATACTCCTAAGCTGAATGTAACCTTTTAAGGGATGAGGGGCACTGTTGTCAGCTACTGGATACTCTGGTTCTTGGTATGTATTTGTGTATTCTTCATATGGTTTGAAGTGAGAAAAAAATGAGGTGAGAACCAGTGGGGTTTTGGTGGACACATGTCCCCTTAGACTATATAGTGAGAAACTAAATAACCAGAGAGTCAGTAGACCCATGACTTATCATCCGAAGTTGTTATATGCTCCCTCTCTGAGGACTTATTAGGGACTTGTGGAGCACACGGGTGATCTCAGGGCTCTGGATTAGTTATCGTTCTAGGCACTGTCTCAGCACGGAGCTCTTCTCTGAGATTCCAGGACTGCCTTATAGGAGGCAGCAGAGGGGTGCACTTGGAAAGAACACTGTTGTAGACATGGACGCAGGTGCTGGTGGTGCCCTGAGGTGGGTGCTAGCACCCATCTGTTTATGAGTCCCTCCTACATCTTTGACATCTTGTTGGCAGCTAAGATTTAAGTTGGGAAGACTTAAACCACCCTACTGTCCCACCTCCTCCCTTGTGATTTTTCCATATTAGGCAGTGTACAGCTGACCTAAAAAAGGGTCAGAATATTTATGGGTGTGATGATCTCACCGTAGAAAAAAATTTTAATGTATTTTCATAATTGGCCACTTGAATGTTCACTGCTTATTGAACAGAGAGGACAGTTGAGTCACATTATAACAAGAAGTTTAATGCCTCAAAATATATACATTCCAAAATTTCTCACATTAATTACAGTGGATAGCAGTTCTTGCAAATTGCCCACAGCCTAGGACGGCAGTAATTCACATATTCTACAGTTCAGATCTATGTAAAGGGGGAGATCCTTCAAACCAGTTTTATGGTTTAAAAGACAGATCTGTGCTATGGTATAGGCCTACTAGGAGCTGAGACTTTCTTGTGTTTCCTTTTCTTCCTCTCTCTTCCTGTGTACCTGCTTACATAACATGTGCTCTCGGGGCAGACACGCGGCTCTGTGGATGGAGAGTGTGTGTCTGAGGTTGGGCACTTCCCTCGTCATCAGACTCTGTGTTCATGAGGCCTTGCTGGGTAGACAACTCTAAGTCTTCGTCATCATTGGGCTTGATTTTTTTCTTTTCCAGAAACCTCAGATGATCTGGGAAAGAACATCTTGCCCTCTGCGAGCACAGAACACAGTGGAGATCTGAAACCCTCTCCTGCTGACCCAGGCTCTGTGAGAGAGGATTCAGGCTTCCTGTGCTGGAAGAAGGGGTGCAACCAGGTTTTCAAAACTTCCGCCACTCTCCAGACGCACTTCAACGAGGTTCATGCCAAGAGGCCTCAGCTGCCCGTGTCGGATCGCCATGTGTACAAGTACCGCTGCAACCAGTGCAGCTTGGCTTTCAAGACCGTGGAAAAGCTGCAGCTCCACTCTCAGTACCACGTGATCAGAGCTGCCACCATGTGCTGTCTCTGTCAGCGCAGTTTCCGAACTTTTCAGGCTCTGAAAAAACACCTTGAGACGAGCCACCTGGAGTTGAGTGAGGCCGACATCCAGCAGCTTTATGGTGGCCTTCTGGCCAATGGGGACCTCCTGGCAATGGGAGACCCCACCCTGGCTGAGGACCACACCATAATCGTTGAGGAAGACAAGGAGGAAGAGAGTGACTTGGAGGATAAACAGAGCCCAACGGGCAGCGACTCTGGGTCGGTACAAGAAGACTCGGGCTCAGAGCCAAAGAGAGCGCTACCTTTCAGAAAAGGCCCCAACTTCACCATGGAAAAATTTTTAGACCCTTCTCGCCCTTACAAGTGTACTGTCTGCAAGGAATCTTTTACTCAAAAGAACATCCTGCTAGTGCACTACAATTCTGTCTCCCACCTGCATAAGTTAAAGAGAGCCCTTCAAGAATCGGCAACTGGTCAGCCAGAACCCACCAGCAGCCCTGACAACAAACCTTTTAAGTGTAACACTTGTAACGTGGCCTATAGCCAGAGTTCCACTCTGGAGATCCACATGCGGTCTGTGTTGCATCAAACCAAGGCCCGGGCAGCCAAGCTCGAGGCTGCAAGTGGCAGTAGCAATAGCACTGGGAACAGCAGCAGTGTCTCCCTGAGCTCCTCCACCCCAAGTCCTGTGAGCACCAGTGGCAGTAACACCTTTACCACCACCAATCCAAGCAGTGCTGGCATCACTCCGAGCACCAACCTGCTGAGCCAAGTGCCCGCAGAAAGTGTAGGAATGCCACCCCTGGGGAATCCCATCAGTGCCAACATTGCTTCCCCTTCAGAGCCCAAGGAGGCCAATCGGAAGAAGCTGGCAGATATGATCGCATCCAGGCAGCAACAGCAGCAGCAGCAGCAACAGCAGCAGCAGCAGCAACAAGCACAGACACTGGCCCAGGCCCAGGCTCAAGTTCAAGCTCACCTGCAGCAGGAGCTGCAGCAGCAGGCAGCCCTGATCCAGTCCCAGCTGTTTAACCCAACTCTCCTTCCTCACTTCCCCATGACCACCGAGACCCTGCTACAGCTGCAGCAGCAGCAGCACCTCCTCTTCCCCTTCTACATCCCCAGCGCCGAGTTCCAGCTCAACCCTGAGGTGAGCTTGCCGGTGACTAGTGGGGCTCTGACGTTGACGGGGACAGGCCCAGGCCTGCTGGAAGATCTGAAGGCCCAGGTTCAGATCCCACAGCAGGGCCATCAGCAGATCCTTCAGCAGCAGCAAAGCCAGCTCTCTCTGTCCCAAAGTCACTCAACCCTCCTACAGCCCAGCCAGCACATCGAAAAGAAAAACAAACTGGTCATGAAAGAGAAGGAAAAAGAAAGCCTGAGAGAGAGGGATGGTGCCGAGGGGGGAGAGGGCAACTCCGGACCAAAGGAATCACTGCCAGATGCCTTGAAGGCCAAAGAGAAGAAAGAATTGGCCCCAGGGGGTAGTTCTGAGCCTTCTATGCTCCCTCCACGCATCGCCTCGGATGCCAGAGGGAACGCCACCAAGGCCTTGCTGGAGAACTTTGGCTTTGAGCTGGTCATTCAGTATAATGAGAACAAGCAGAAGGTGCAGAAGAAGAATGGGAAGACCGAGCAGGGGGAGAATCCAGAAAAGCTCGAGTGTGACTCCTGCGGCAAGTTGTTTTCTAACATCTTGATTTTAAAGAGTCATCAAGAGCATGTTCATCAAAATTACTTTCCCTTTAAACAGCTAGAGAGATTTGCCAAACAGTACCGAGAGCACTACGACAAACTCTACCCCCTGAGGCCTCAGACCCCTGAGCCGCCGCCCCCACCCCCACCCCCTCCTCCACCCCCGCTTCCGGCAGCGCCACCCCAGCCGGCCTCCACACCAGCCATCCCCGTGTCGGCCCCACCCATCACTTCACCCACGATCGCACCGGCCCAGCCATCCGTGCCACTTACCCAGCTCTCCATGCCCATGGAGCTGCCCATCTTCTCGCCATTGATGATGCAGACAATGCCGCTGCAGACCTTGCCGGCTCAGCTGCCGCCTCAGCTCGGACCTGTGGAACCTCTGCCTGCGGACCTGGCCCAGCTGTACCAGCATCAGCTCAATCCAGGTCTGCTCCAGCAGCAGAACAAGAGGCCTCGCACCAGGATCACGGATGACCAGCTCCGAGTCCTGCGGCAATATTTTGACATTAACAACTCCCCCAGTGAAGAGCAGATCAAAGAGATGGCAGACAAGTCCGGGTTGCCCCAGAAAGTGATCAAGCACTGGTTCAGAAACACTCTCTTCAAAGAGCGGCAGCGTAACAAGGACTCCCCTTACAACTTCAGCAATCCTCCTATCACCAGCCTGGAAGAGCTCAAGATTGACTCTCGGCCTCCTTCGCCGGAACCTCAGAAGCAGGAGTACTGGGGGAGCAAGAGGTCTTCAAGAACAAGGTTTACTGACTACCAGCTGAGGGTCCTACAGGACTTCTTTGATGCCAATGCTTACCCAAAGGACGATGAATTTGAGCAACTCTCTAATCTACTG
Organism: Hippopotamus amphibius kiboko; assembly: GCF_030028045.1. Taxonomy (NCBI): domain Eukaryota; kingdom Metazoa; phylum Chordata; class Mammalia; order Artiodactyla; family Hippopotamidae; genus Hippopotamus; species Hippopotamus amphibius. The sequence continues at coordinate 15,591,837 of NC_080201.1, read as the reverse complement.
AACCTTCCCACCCGAGTCATAGTGGTCTGGTTTCAAAACGCCCGACAGAAGGCCAGGAAAAATTATGAGAATCAGGGAGAGGGCAAAGATGGAGAGCGGCGTGAGCTTACAAATGATAGGTATATTCGAACGAGCAACTTGAACTACCAGTGCAAAAAATGTAGCCTGGTGTTTCAGCGCATCTTTGATCTCATCAAGCACCAGAAGAAGCTGTGTTACAAGGATGAGGATGAGGAGGGGCAGGATGACAGCCAAAATGAGGACTCCATGGATGCCATGGAGATCCTGACGCCCACCAGCTCCTCCTGCAGCACCCCAATGCCCTCCCAGGCTTATAGCGCCCCAGCGCCCACAGCCAGTACAGCTTCCTCTGCTTTCTTGCAGCTTACCTCAGAGGCTGACGAACTGGCCGCCTTCAGTTCAAAACCAGAGGCGAGTGATGAGAAACCAAAGCAGGCTGAACCTCCCAGTGCACAGCCAAACCAAACTCAAGAGAAGCAAGGACAACCAAAGGCAGAGCTGCAGCAGCAAGACCAGCCCGAGCAGAAGACAAATGCAGCCCAGCAAAAGCTCCCGCAGCTGACGCCCCCCGCTTCGTTACCACAGGCGCCCCCCCCTCAGTGCCCCTTACCCCAGTCGAGCCCCAGTCCCTCTCAGCTCTCCCACCTGCCCCTCAAGCCTCTCCACACGTCCACTCCTCAGCAGCTGGCCAACCTACCTCCTCAGCTAATCCCCTACCAGTGTGACCAGTGCAAGCTGGCGTTCCCATCGTTTGAGCACTGGCAGGAGCATCAGCAGCTCCACTTCTTGAGCGCACAGAACCAGTTCATCCACCCCCAGTTTTTAGACAGGTCACTGGATATGCCTTTCATGCTGTTTGACCCTAGTAACCCACTGCTGGCAAGCCAGCTGCTCTCTGGGGCCATACCTCAGATTCCGGCAAGCTCGGCCACTTCCCCTTCAACTCCCACCTCCACGATGAACACTTTGAAGAGGAAGCTGGAGGAAAAGGCCAGTGCGAGCCCTGGAGAAAATGACAGTGGGACGGGAGGAGAAGAACCTCAGAGAGACAAGCGTTTGAGGACAACTATTACACCAGAACAGCTAGAAATTCTCTACCAAAAGTATCTCTTGGACTCCAATCCAACTCGAAAGATGTTGGATCACATTGCGCATGAGGTGGGTTTGAAGAAACGCGTGGTACAAGTCTGGTTTCAGAACACCCGAGCCCGGGAAAGGAAAGGACAGTTCCGGGCTGTGGGCCCAGCGCAGGCCCACAGGCGATGCCCTTTTTGCAGAGCACTCTTCAAAGCCAAGACTGCCCTGGAGGCTCATATCCGATCCCGTCACTGGCATGAAGCCAAGAGAGCTGGCTACAACCTAACTCTGTCTGCAATGCTCTTAGACTGCGATGGGGGACTCCAGATGAAAGGAGATATTTTTGATGGAACTAGCTTTTCCCACCTACCCCCAAGCAGCAGTGATGGCCAAGGTGTTCCCCTCTCACCTGTGAGCAAAACCATGGAGTTGTCTCCCAGAACTCTTCTTAGCCCTTCTTCCATCAAGGTGGAAGGGATTGAAGATTTTGAAAGCCCTTCCATGTCCTCAGTTAATCTAAACTTTGACCAGACTAAGCTGGACAACGACGACTGTTCCTCGGTCAACACAGCGATCACAGATACCACTACTGGAGACGAGGGCAACGCAGATAACGACAGTGCGACGGGAGTAGCGACTGAAACCAAATCCTCTTCTGCGCCCAGTGAAGGGTTGACCAAAGCGGCCATGATGGCAATGTCCGAGTATGAAGATCGGTTGTCATCCGGTCTGGTCAGCCCAGCCCCGAGCTTTTATAGCAAGGAGTATGACAATGAAGGTACAGTGGACTACAGCGAAACCTCCAGCCTTGCAGACCCTTGCTCCCCAAGCCCTGGTGCAAGTGGGTCAGCAGGCAAATCTGGAGACAGCGGGGATCGGCCCGGGCAGAAACGTTTTCGCACTCAAATGACCAATCTGCAGCTGAAGGTCCTCAAGTCATGCTTTAATGACTATAGGACACCCACCATGCTAGAGTGTGAAGTCCTGGGCAATGACATTGGACTGCCAAAGAGAGTTGTTCAGGTCTGGTTCCAGAATGCCCGGGCAAAAGAAAAGAAGTCCAAATTAAGCATGGCCAAGCATTTTGGTATAAACCAAACAAGTTACGAGGGACCCAAAACAGAGTGCACTTTGTGTGGCATCAAGTACAGCGCTCGGCTGTCTGTACGTGACCATATCTTTTCCCAACAGCATATCTCCAAAGTTAAAGACACCATTGGAAGCCAGCTGGACAAGGAAAAAGAGTACTTTGACCCAGCCACTGTACGTCAGTTGATGGCTCAACAAGAGTTGGACCGGATTAAAAAGGCCAATGAGGTCCTCGGACTGGCAGCTCAGCAGCAAGGGATGTTTGACAACGCCCCTCTTCAGGCTCTCAACCTTCCTACAGCATATCCGGCGCTCCAGGGCATTCCTCCCGTGTTGCTCCCTGGCCTCAACAGCCCCTCCTTGCCGGGCTTTACGCCATCCAACACAGGTGGGTTCTTCTCTCGGTGATTCTCCCAGTATTAAACAGCCGCTCAATCAGTGCTTGTTCTGTGGCTACCACACAAAATCTCTGAGTGTTGGGCAGACAGGAAGCTCCCCTTTTCTAGTCCTCTAACAGCAATAAAACTTCATGTCCCTTCCACTGAGTCTTGCTAGCGCTCTGGTGTCCATGACTCTTGACTTTCCCGGTTCAAGGATGGGGACCTTGTGGCTGGAACAATCTCCTGGAACCATTTTCATGCCTGGTGTTCAGCAGCACCACCAGGGTGTGTGCTACAGGCGTGAACTTGCGGGTCCTGGCGTATTAGACCCTGGGGTATTTTTGAGACAGCAGTTTCCATCATAGACCCTTCCATTCAGTCCATGTGGAAATGCAGATGCCATCTCAATATCTGTTGAAAGTATAAAACTTTTGAATATTCTAGCTAATTCTGGATTGTGCCCTCTGGAAATAGGTTCAAGAGAATTTAAACCAACTTTTTGCCTTCCCCTGGGGTCCCACTGCCTTTTTTAGAGATCTGCTCTGGCAGGAGAGATGCTACCAGGAAGAAGCTCTCATATGGTGGAGCCTCACTCCTGAGGTTCTCTTTGAGTCAGAAACACAGTGCTATGTTAGGTTGGTTTGGTTTGGTTTGCTTTTTGCTGCACCCTGCAGCATGTGGGATCTTAGCTCTCCGACCAGGTATTGAGCCCGTGCCCTCTGCAGTGGAAGCACGTAGCCTTAACCACTGGACTGTCAGGGAAGTCCCTGGTTTCTAATTAGACAGCCTTTGTATTGGAATGCACGGACCAGGAACTTGTATTGGGCAATGTGGTTCTGAATTATGACATGTTTTAGTCCTCTAGCAGACAAAAAAATGTTAATGGTCATTTTTAGGGGTGTTCAGTCACCCCTTCATTGTCTTCTGCCCATTTCCCTTTCTAATTCAGAGTCACATACTTCGTACTTATTTTTACACTTCATAGGGAGTTATACAGTTCTTCCTGTGTAACCTCTCTTGTTCCTCTTCCTCTGTCCTCACCCGTCTTCTCTAGATCCAGCTGTCCTTCCTAAACTGGACCTTCACCTCCAGAATCCTGTGAGATTTAGGTACAAGTTAACGAGTCCCTCCACAGCCTGTATTGACCAGTGCACAGTCACCAAAGGAGAGCCTCCTTACCTTCAAAACATGTCCCTGTTCACAGGGGTTGAAGCGGTTCTGCTGCTTTCCAGAGCAGCCCTGGCTTCTGGTTGAATTAAATCCAAGTTTTATAACTTTGGCAGTGTTTTACAAAACGTGAGGCTACCTCATTCCTGATCCCAGTTTCTTAACCAAAGAGAAGACAAGAAAAGAAAGCATTAAGATGTAGAAGTCGTTGCTTACATGTGTTGGCAAGTAATGTCACAGAATGATGTTAAAAGTGGGCTAGACATAAGCCAGGAAACAGGCTATGGAAAATGGCTGGGCACTGAACTATCCTTGCAGCCTGGGACCTTGGCAGAGGGGCTTGGGAAGCTCCAATACTTCATAATGATGTGAAAAAATTAGAATCAGAATGTCTGATCTATCCCCCTTGTTTTACAGATTAGAAAACTGAGGCCCAGAGAGGTCAAAACCATTCGGCAAGCTAGGGTAGGAGCCAGTGCTCCCACCCAGGCCTCTGGGCTCCCAGTACTGTGCACTCCTTCCACAGCACCCGGTATGAGCCAGTCAGTCAACAGGTATATGTTTAGTGCTACTCAGGTTCTGACCACTTAGAGTGGACTCCAGGTAGGAAATATGCTCTTAGGCATTCAAGGCAGCCAGGCATTGTCCCAGCTACCACCATCTGACTGTACCACAGCTCCCAGGAGCACTGGAATTAGGAAAGAAAGGACTTGTTTAATATGTCAGGCCCAATGGTAAGCTCTTTCTGTATAACCTTCCATTTACTCTCTACATCCACCTACTGTGGAAAGCTGAGGTTCCAAGCAGTCAACTTATAGGCCCAATATCACATGGCAGATGTGTGTCAGCCATACCATGTCAGCCTGACTCAGCCTCAGGGGGATGAAGTGGCTTGTTTGGTTCTGATCTTACAGATGAAAAAACCAAGGCCACAGAATTACTGTGAGAATGTACTGAGCTACTTTATCTAACATGGCTGGTGCAGAGGCTGGTAAATAGCAGAGGTTGAGTACATGTTTCTTAAAATTGAATCTCTTTTGTGCACTGTCAGTTCAAGATAGAGTCAGGCCTTCTCTGGAAGCCTGAGGCCAGAGGGATGGGGAGATCAATAGGCATTCTTTCTCTGCCCCACTGATTGTTTGGCTCTGGCTGCAGCTCCAGCCTAAAACATGGAGCAAGCCTGTTGCCCAGAAGTAGACAGAGCCATGTCCCAAGTATGGAATTCATAATCTGGTCTGTCTCTGCCTCATTTGTGCCACTTTAACCAACAAGTCTTTACTGAGTTTTTCTAAGTCACACACATCTTCTCCTCTGATTTCGGTCCCTTAAGTGCATTCAGGGAATTGGATGATTTAATCTCAGTGGTCCCTTTCTGCCATTTTGGAAGAGTAAATTAATAATGTTATGTGATGCTGCGGGAAACATCCTCCTTGGCTATCCAAAAGTTAATGCATATTTTTCCTGGGATTGGCAACTTGAGGCAACCTTCTTCTCTTCACCTGAAATTTGAGGGTTTTGTAATGCAGTGTGATAGCCCAGGGAATACTACACCACTGGAGCCAGAAAGCAACATTGTCTTCACCTCGGTTGGGCTTCAGTGTTTTTTTCTCATGAAGGTGGTCTAGATGAAATAGTGAAGGTCTGTGGGATGTCTGATTTTACATTTTGGTGTCCTCTGAAGAGAAGGGATGCATACTGTCTAGTGTCTTGGATGTGGTCAGTGCTGTCCTTCGCGGCAACCTTGCTAGTCTTCATGAACCAGCAATAGCCTTCCAACACCCTGGAACAAAAGTTTCAACCCAGGAGATAGCTGTGGGTCAGGGAGGAGGTTGGGCTCTGGGCTGGGTGAAGGCTTTACAGGTAATGTGACTGAGGATGGGGCTGTGCCCCACGTGGGCCTGTTGACATAGTCTGCCGCCCATAAGCAGTGGTGCCTGGGGTAGGTTGTGATGTCCTAGGAATTGCTGGTGCCAGCACTTTGGGCTGTTCCATTTCTGACCTTGCTTTTCTCCTCTTCCTGTGGCTGGTTTCTCAAGCATCTGTAGTCCTAACCCTCCTGTCTGTCATTCAAATAGGGGCAGGAAAAGAAAACGGTCGTTTTCCCAGTGGACTCCAGAATCCTATTCCTAGATCGTTACATTTTTCAACAGACTTGTTAAAGCAGATCAGCTGAGCCAAAGCAGTGCCACTGTTTACCTTGAATGGACTGTTTTCATTTCTTCCCATTCCTCCTCCTCTCTCTGCCCTCCTAACACGTCCGTTCAGCTGCAGCAGTGGAGGTCAGAGAGGCACACATGTAGTGCCTGTTGTGTTTGTTCATATGGTCTTGGTGCCTGGCTGGGTTTCTTGCTTTTGCTCTCTTCTCCAGACAGCTTATGGTGGGGCCTCTTGACGGCACTATTTCTGTAGGGCTTTTGATGAAGGCCATTGGTTCAAATGGATCCCAGCTGGCAACAGCTAGTCTGGGGGCCTCCAGACTAAGTGCCTTGGGCAGACTGAATGGTAGCTGGGAGTCTGGCAAAGAATATGACTGAGTGGGATGGGTGTGGCACATTGGGCAGGAAGGTGTTGGGAGTTGTTTAGCTGATAGGGGAAGCATAGGAGCTGACCCAGGGATGGGTCGGAGTAGAATACGGACTTTCCTGCCAGGCTCTCCAACCCTGGGCCTGGCGGGAAAGCTCTGTTGAAAAGGTTGGATCAGCAGAGAGGCTCCTTCAAGTCCAAACCTTGAGCTCTTAGACCTTGTGCTAGTGACACAGGCAAAACCCCTTGAGCGTCAGCCTCACCACCCCAGACTGAAATGTTATTTCTCTCTCCATTCCTTTTAGCTTTAACGTCTCCTAAACCGAACCTGATGGGTCTGCCCAGCACAACAGTTCCTTCCCCTGGCCTCCCCACATCTGGATTACCAAATAAACCGTCCTCAGCATCGCTGAGCTCCCCGACCCCAGCACAAGCCACCATGGCGATGGCCCCTCAGCAACCCCCCCAACCCCAGCAGCAGCAGCAGCCACAGGTGCAGCCGCCGCCGCCAGCAGCCCAGCCGCCACCCGCGCCACAGCTCCCGCCGCAACAGCAGCAGCAGCAACGCAAGGACAAAGATGGTGAGAAGATAAAGGAGAAGGAAAAGGCACACAAAGCAAAAGGGGAACCCCTGCCTGTCCCCAAGAAGGAGAAAGGAGAGGCCCCCGCGGCAGCTGCAGCCACGATCTCAGCACCGCTGCCTGCCATGGAGTATGCAGTGGACCCCGCGCAGCTGCAGGCCCTGCAGGCAGCCTTGACTTCGGACCCCACAGCGTTGCTCACGAGCCAGTTTCTCCCGTACTTTGTACCAGGCTTCTCTCCTTATTACACCCCCCAGATCCCTGGCGCCCTGCAGAGCGGGTACCTGCAGCCTATGTACGGCATGGAAGGCCTGTTCCCCTACAGCCCTGCGCTGTCGCAGGCCCTGATGGGGCTGTCCCCGGGCTCCCTACTGCAGCAGTACCAGCAATACCAGCAGAGTCTGCAGGAGGCGATCCAGCAGCAGCAGCAGCGGCAACTACAACAGCAGCAGCAGCAGCAGCAGCAGCAAAAAGTGCAGCAGCAGCAGCCCAAAGCAAGCCAAACCCCAGTCCCCCAGGGGGCTGCTTCCCCAGACAAAGACCCTGCCAAAGAATCCCCCAAACCAGAAGAGCAGAAAAACGCACCCCGTGAGGTGTCCCCCCTCCTGCCGAAACCCCCCGAAGAGCCAGAAGCAGAAAGCAAAAGTGCAGACTCCCTCTACGACCCCTTCATTGTTCCAAAGGTGCAGTACAAGTTGGTCTGCCGCAAGTGCCAGGCGGGCTTCGGTGATGAGGAGGCGGCGAGGAGCCACCTGAAGTCCCTCTGCTTCTTCGGCCAGTCTGTGGTGAACCTGCAAGAGATGGTGCTTCACGTCCCCACGGGCGGCGGCGGTGGCGGCGGCGGTGGCGGCGGCGGCGGTGGCTCGTACCACTGCCTGGCGTGCGAGAGCGCGCTCTGTGGGGAGGAAGCTCTGAGTCAACATCTCGAGTCGGCCTTGCACAAACACAGAACAATCACGAGAGCAGCAAGAAACGCCAAAGAGCACCCTAGTTTATTACCTCACTCTGCCTGCTTCCCCGATCCTAGCACCGCATCTACCTCGCAGTCTGCCGCTCACTCAAACGACAGCCCCCCTCCCCCGTCGGCCGCCGCCCCCTCCTCGTCCTCCGCTTCCCCCCACGCCTCCAGGAAGTCTTGGCCGCAAGTGGTCTCCCGGGCTTTGGCCGCGAAGCCCCCTTCTTTTCCTCCTCTCTCCTCATCTTCAACGGTTACCTCAAGTTCATGCAGCACCTCAGGGGTTCAGCCCTCGATGCCAACAGACGACTATTCGGAGGAGTCTGACACGGATCTCAGCCAAAAGTCCGACGGACCGGCGAGCCCGGTGGAGGGTCCCAAAGACCCCAGCTGCCCCAAGGACAGTGGTCTGACCAGTGTAGGAACGGACACCTTCAGATTGTAAGCTTTGAAGATGAACAATACAAATGAATTTAAATAAAAAAATTAATAACAAACCAATTTCAAAAATAGACTAACTGCAATTCCAAAGCTTCTAACCAAAAAAAAAAAAAAAAAAAAAAAAAGGAAAAAAAACAAAAAGCGTGGGTTGTTTTCCCATATACCTATCTATGCCGGTGATTTTACATTCTTGTCTTTTCTTTTCTCTTTTAATATTAAAAAAAAAAAAAAAAAAAAACCTTAACCCTGTTACATTGTGTCCTTTTGAAGGTACTATTGGTCTGGGAAACAGAAGTCCACAGGGCCTCCCTATGTCTTTGGAGCTTAAACCCCTTGTATATTTGCCCCTTTTCAATAAATGCCCCACGTTGATAGCACAGAGGAGCCCGGCATGCACTGTATGGGAAAGCAGTCCACCTTGTTACAGTTTTAAATTTCTTGCTATCTTAGCATTCAGATACCAATGGCTTGCTAAAAGAAAAAAAGAAATGTAATGTCTTTTTATTCTCAGGTCAATCACTCACACTTTGTTCTGTTTTCAGAATCATTGTTTTAAATATATTATTTTTTTGGGTTTTGGGGGTTTTTTTGTTTGTTTTGGGTTTTTTTTTTTTTTTTTGGTTTTGTTTGTTTGTTTGTTTTGGTTCGTTTTTGTTTTTGTTCCAGAAAAGATTTTTTTGTTTTGTTAATTTAAAAACGGGCAGAAAGTATTTGAGAAAAACAATGTGAACTGCTTTAGCTTTCTGGGGATTTTAAGGATAGCTTTTCTGCTGAAGCCAATTTCAAGGGGAAAAAGTTAAGCACTCCCACTTTCAGAAAAAAAAAAACCCACACAGAGTGTTGAGGACTTGTAGCTTAAAAAAAATAAGTTTTAAAAACTGACTTTCTGTATTTATGATAGATATGACCATTTTTGGTGTTGAGTAGATTGTTGCATTGGAAATGAACTGAAGCAGTATGGTAGATTTAAAAGGAAAAAAAAATCTTTTGTGTACATTTAGCTTTTTGTATGGTCCAGCTGACAGCTCCTCATTTGATGTTGTCTTGTTCATTCCTAGCAGATAGATTGCAATCCGTTGATTCGCCTAAGCTTTTCTCCCCTTTGTCCCTTAATTCCACTTTCTCTTTCCTCCTCCCACCCTATGATCTCCCACGTAAGGTAGCTGCCTTCATTTCTTAGAGGGTAGCTGCAGAATTATTTTATAAAACTAAAGAAAGAACTTCAAAGGGTTCTAGGGGTCATTAGGATCCTCGCAGATTATTTTTGGTTGGGGAGTTGAAACTTTTTAAAGGCATATAATTCTAGTTACCTATGTCTGTTAGCCTTGTACATTTATTTTTTATTTATCCCTCCTTTGGTTTTTCTTTTCACCCTTTTTTTCCCCTCCTTGTTTGGTAGGTGCTTCAAATATTCTTTTTCCTAAACTTAAAGCATTTGTTTCGGTTTGTGTAATTGGGCTGTGTGCTTTTCTTTTCTAAAAAAGTTTTTGGTTAGGGGTTTGGTTTCTGTGTTTTTGTTTTGTTTTCTTTCCTCTCTCAGAAAAAGAAATTTCATGCTTTAAATAAAATCCAAAGACACACCCTTTCACTGCTGAGGCAGAAAAAAGGGAAAGGGTTCTTGTTACTTGAGAATTTGTTTCTGATTTAAACAAACAAGACTTAGTTTAATAAAAGAGTAAAAACAAAAGATTCCCAGGTTGTTATGTGCTTCTTCTGCAAGCAGAGAGGCAACTGTTAATGACAATTCCATATACCAAAAGACACATTTTTTACTTCAAAGTTTTGTCCTTGTGTTAGGCAGTCTGAGCGGCGGGCGAGTGGTCCAGAGCGCAGCCAACAGAGAAGCAGCTAGCGGTGCGCGTACCAAGAGCAAACAGGAGCCGAGTGTGAGGCACTCGCGTTTATGTGCATACCCGTATTCCTGTAACACAACACAACGCAACATACACCCTTTCTCATCTTAAAAAGCAGTCTGAACTTTGAAAGGAAACTTTGTGCTGCTATAACTTAGATTTTGGAGACAAATAGATGCTTTGCTATTTCACTTTCATAGCCAAACATCAACAGAAAAAAAATCTCCCCTTACCCCGAAAGTGTGAAATCCTTCTCCCCTTCATTCTCTTCCTTATGTTTCAAAAGGGAACTTTGAAGACTGTGAATGCAGGTTCCATCTGGTCACCTTTCGGGCTTCTTTCCCCAGTGCTGAAGCCACTCATCGACTGTGCAAAAAGACTGGAGCATTCCAAGAGCTGAAAATGGATTTCTTTTTTTTTTTTCTCTTTTTCTTTTTTAGCCGGGACTATTTTATTTTTATGAATTTGTTTTTAGTTTAATGAAAGAGTAGATCCTGAACTGTTGTATATATTTCTAACTAGGCTGATTGATGCACAGTGCAAACTCCTTTTTTTAATTGTTTTTTTTTAAGTAGAAATACTAAAGAATACCATCTAACTATTCATACCAGTATCCAGTCGTAGCATAAGGTGTCAAAAACAAGTACGCAAAACATTTGCTGTTTTAACAAGCTATTTCTTTTAACAAGAATTCTTGTATTTCTCCCTGTGTTTGAGATGAACATTTTTAAATTCTGAAGTTGTACAGTTTTTTGTTTTCCATTATTTTATCTTGTTTGTAACTCTATGAAATATATATATATTTTTTGCCATTTAACTGTTGTATGTTACTCTGTGTCTGTATCATATAGAAAAAAATTGTTTTTGTTTTTGGTTCTCTATGTGATACCAATTAACAGTTTAACACTAACTTTACCTGTCAAATTCTGCTAGGTCTTTTCTGAAAACTTTGTTTTTTAAAAATGATAATTGCTTGGTAATAGTGCAATTTCTATCCCTTTCCCTCCCCTCCTCAACTTTAAGTTCATTTCCTTATCCTTTTGCCACCCCCTCCCCAATTTTTTTTCTTTTTTCTTTTTTGAGCTACCATGCCATCCTCCCTCTGTGAGGCAGAGTGACTGTCAGTGTTTTGTTATGCCATGCCTCGACCTGTGGGTGTGTTCAGTGACAGCAAGGTGGGTGGGTAGACTGGCTAAGCATGCTTCCACCCACCAGTATTCCTCAAAAGGGTTATGTGAGTGTTTCAACCTGGAGTGGGTTGCACACTTAATGCTTTCCTCTACAACTATACCACCCACCTATATGTTCATTCAAAAAAGGAAAAATTCTTCTCAACATTAACCCAGAAGTAGCAAAGCAGTCAGTGATGGTGAAGCTTAGAGGTCAAACATGAGCTAGTTAGGTGTCTATGGGCTGACATCCGCCAGGGCTGTGACCAGTATCATTTACAGAGCATGAATTCACTACAATGCTCAACTGTCTATATAAGTCTCACTTGGAGAATTTATTCCTGCCTGCTGCAAAGCAGGTAGCTGAATAGGATATCTCAACTCACTTTTTAAATTAGTTCTTCACCTCCATTGACACTTCATATTTTGGTTGATTGTTTTTTTTTCTGAATCTCCACAGTGTGGGTTGGTGCTAGACACCATTCACTCATAGCGCCAAAAGGGCCCACAAAACAGGACTTATTTCCTCCATCCTCCAAAAAGAAACTTAATAAGGAAACACACACACACACAAATACACACACACACACACACACACGGAAAAGTTTAATAAATCTAGGAAGTTTTTTTTTAATTAAAAGATATTTAAAGAGATGAATGTGGCCAAAGTTTTACACAATTGAAAATAGAGTAAAACAGACGGCATGTGTTTAAACCTGAGTTTATCAGGCATGGCAGGAAGTTGCAGGAGAGAGAGGCAGTGACCCAAGCCAGTGCACTTGATGTTCATGGACATATATTTTTTTTAAATAATAAATTAAATTAAAACACTTTAAATAGAAACATAAATTGAGTTGGTTGTTTGTTGGCGCTGAGATACTGCCCACTGTGAAACAAAGCTTTGACTAGTTTTTTTTTGTTTGTTTACTTTCTTCGGGGGGGGGAGGGGGGCAAGTTTGGGTAGGAAAGAAAGCATACACGAACGTGACCCTGAGGTGAAGAGGTATATGAACAGCCTTTGCAATGTACAAAAACAAACAAAAAAAAAAAAACAAGAAAAAAAACAACAAAAAAACAACAAAAAAATACAAAAAAAAAAAAATAGAGCAAGTGAAACCAAAAATGATGTTCTTGGTGTTTTTCTATAATGTAGTCTTGTTAGCTTTTTTGTTACTGTAACAATGCTGATCTCGAACTGTACCAAAATACATGGAGATTAACAGAACCACATGGAACTTTCAAACTGAAAAAATTTGTCACAAAAACTTTGTTGTCATAGTTAAGTTGATTGTAGATGGTAATTGAATATACTCCTTTGAAAATATTTCATCAAGTATGTTTCCTGCTCATTGTGATACATTAAAAAAAATATGAGCAAAACTTCTTGTCTCTGTCACCAGATTTTGTGTGTGCACGTGTGAGAAAGGTTGATGGCTGGCAAGGTGTAAGTCTGAACAGTATCCTGAGGTTGTGTGGGTAGGGATACTTATTCTGATTCTTTGGTGATTCTAAGTGTACTTGTCTCTCGTGGCACTCATGAAAGTGCAGGAAGTTTCGGTGATGGTGCTGACTAGCTTATTTCCTTGAGTAAGTCTGACAGCTTGGATGATATTTGGCCCCAAAGAGCCCTAATGGCATTTATACTTTTAATTCAAATGTTTCTATGAGAATTTTAGGTACCTGAGACAACCAAAAGCAAGGAATTTTTGCTGACGGCGAAGAAAGAGGTAAGTTTAACGTCTCTGAAACGGGAATTAGATCCAGTGTTGATGACGGAAGGGTATGAAAGGTAAGCTGGATTAAATGGATGATTGACTACATTTACCTTTCCTAGTAAAGGGCTTTTTAAACCCCTATTAGAGCAGAATTTGAGTTAAGAACAGTCTTCAAAACAGTAATAGCATTAGTAATTCCTATGTACAAGAGGAAACTCTGTCCTCTTATCAAAAACCTTCCCTTAAAGCAGAAAATGTGTGAAATTCATTAGTAAGGCATACATCCAAGATCAGGCCCAAAGGCCTTCCATTCATCTCTAATTTATAGCCAAAGCCCATAAATAATTTACACAACTCTAGCGGTGGGCCTGGATGGCACCGCAAGCTAGCTGTGTCCTTGTAAGGTCTGCAGCATCTTTCCTCAGCCAACAGGGGTCTTTTCTACCCCAGGAGTTGAGCTATGAAACCCTCTTCTATTGGCTTAGACAGCCATTGTCCACCAAGTCTTTTTTCTTAGTTCCTGCAGCAGGCATTCAAGAAGCAGCAGTGACCCTATTAACTCAACATTTCAAAAGAATTCTACAGCTGGTAGAGGCATTACTAGTGCTCAGAAAGGAAAAGCTGGTTCCCTCACTGGTAGCTGGAACCTCTATGCTAAACAAGTAGTGTCACTGTCCCTAATGAAACCCTGCTCTTTCCCCAGGCATTGTACCTTTCCTTCGGGTGTTCCTGCAGAAGCAGATGGCTTCTATCTCAGTATGTTTTCTTGGCACACAGTTATGTCACTGATCTTTCTTTTGACCCCATGAAAAGGTACAGTATGATAAAAATTGTTCAGACCCAAAGCCAAGTCTGCCTTTCTAGGCTATAATTATTTTAGGATCTGGCAGGATCACATTGAAATGTTTTAAATGGAACTAGTTTTGCAGCAAAGTTTTGCTGCTTCAGCTCTTTGGAGGAAGGTGACTGCAATTCAAATTCTTCTTGAGATAAATTTTTAACAAGAAAATAAGACAAAACCTTAGTGATGATTGAGGCCTTTGTATCAGAAAATCTCTCTAAGCACCTGAATTACACTGAGAGAGGGGAGGGTAAGGGACTCTTTCCATTACTGGAAAAGCTTTATACTAAAGGGAAAAGAAGTCTTCCAATCTGGCTTCAATATCATGCTCATGTGGATATTAATCTCCTTGGAATTAATAGTTTTCCCCCCTGGAAAATGTGAAACAGCAAAATCTTAGAATGGCTGATATGTGTTAGTCGGGTAGCTGTTTCTAATTTTTCTTTAAAGAAATATCTGTAGTGCCTAGCTCCTGTTATAGACTAATGACCTTACAAATCTCACTTTTAACAAGTTTAGACTTCAAGTTACAGGAGCACAAGCAGTTTAAGAGTCAAGCTGAAGGATGAGAAGTTTGCACCTGCTGCTCTGCTCTCCAGCCTTAATTACAGCAGGACAGATGTGCTCGCTCAGTCTCTGTACATTACTGCTGGGGGTGGACCAGCCAAGGCTCTGGCAAAACTTGCAAATTTAGTGCTCTCGGGGCCATTAAAATAGACAAAGCTTTCCATTACTTTTATTTCATAGCAAAGATGATGGGTATTTCCCTTCCTTCCTTCCATCCTCCCTTTCTTCTTCCTTTCTTTCCTCTCCTCCTTCCCTCTCACTTTTTTTTTTAACTAGAGGCATGTTTTTTAAATGTCTCACCAATTAGCTTAGACTCTTCTCAAGCTATCTTCTCGAGTTTTTAAATTCCAGATGCAAAAATAAATTTGTTCTTTATACTTTATGATTGCTTCATTTCTTATCTATATGGAACAAAGAGACTGTTTAATCCAATTTAGGGACCCCTTATTAATGTCAGAATGAAAGCTTTCAGATGAACTGTTTCACTCTTGGAGCAAGATCCTTTGGCCTGAGAAATGAGTGCTAAGAAAAAACAAAGAGTAGCAAGTGAGAAAGGCATCAGTAGACATTCTCTGTCCCTGTAACACCAAAGCTGCTTTGGACACTCACTCCACCTTCCTTGCCTTCCTACGCTCAATAGGCTGTTCTTCCCAAAAGCCCCCTTACGCATTGCTGCTGTCTTTTAGACCCCACTCTGTGATGCCTTCTATTGGCATGACACTCAAAATATTTTGTGAAGTTTTGTAAAATTACTTCTTGCTTGTTCCTCAAAATGATCTATAATATAGGCAGAGCGGGTGACATTGATCCCAGGTGTTCAGATAGTGAGGTAACAAGTGAGGGGAGAAGGCACTGACCGAACATTTAGCCTCTGTCCAGTGTTCCTTCTCCCCCCATAGTGTTAAGAGAGTGGTTGAGAGAGGGGGTCAGGAGTCAGACTGATGGGGCTCCACCACTGTGACTTGGATTGCATGACTTACTCCCACTGTAACATGAGGATAAGGGTATCTACTTCATAGGTTTCTTGTAAAAATTAAATAAGTTAATATCTGTAAAATGTTTCAGGCATTGCCTGGTACATACTAAGTGCTAAATATCTGTTGGAATCGCAGCTTTCTAATCCTTGCTTTACTTCACAGAGGGTTTGGGGACTGCAGTTATATAAGTCAGTCCCATCAAGCCTTTGCCATATGTTTATAGCTGATGTTTCCCTGTCTATACATATATCTCAGAGGGTATAGACATTTTTCAGGGTGTTGCTGCTCATGAGTTGTACAGGAGGACTGTACTGAGTCTGTGCTTCAGTCTTTCCATGTCCAACTTCTAGTGATTAATTTGGTCAGAGGAAAGGATGGCTTGTAGTTTGCTTTTGTTTGCAAGAATAGACATTCCTGCCTCACCATGCCTTGGCGAGCGAGCAGCTTAAATGTCTGGGCTTACAGAATAGAGGAAATGGAATGGGTTGTGACAGTTTGCCCACTGCCATCACCTGTTTTGAGGTGGTTTGGATACACAGGTTGGGAGCAGCAGTATCTAAAATGAGACTGGGGGACTTCCCTGGTGGTGCAGTGGTTAAGAAGACTCTGAGTTCCCAATGCAGGGGGCCTGGATTCGATCCCTGCTCAGGGAACTAGATCCACATACATGCCGCAACCAAGAGTTCACGTGCCACAACTAAGGAGCTGGTGAGCCGCGACTAAGAGGTCTGCCTGCCACAACTAAGGAGCCCACATGCCACAACTAAGGAGCCAACGAGCTGCAACTAAGGAGCCCGTGAGCCATAACTAAGACCCTAGGCAACCAAATAAATATAAAATTAAAAAAAATGAGACTGTAAGAGTGAATGAACTGTACATGAAACAAAACTGAAAGAGGAAAACACCAACGGAATGCAGCAAAAGGATCCTTCCACCCCCAAAACACAGGAAGAGTTTTTAAAAACACTATTATCCTAGTAACCTGCAAAACAAACATCAGGAAGAGGCATGGGAACAGCTGAGTAAAACCTACATTAGCAAAGAGAAAGGGCTTGAGTAGAGAATTTCCATTACAGCCTCTGCATATATGAACTCATCAGTGACACAGGCCCTAGGAGGCTATGGCTCTGTGAATGCTCTCCATTTTTAATCAGAAACAGTGACGGTACTGGAAATAAGATTGCTGATGTTGGTATGAGAGGGCTGGTAAAGGCTATGGAGTATAACTGGTGAGTCATTTTTCCTTTTTTCTGAGGATAATAACACATAAATGAAGCTTTGGCATATTGCCTGTAGATAGGATATTATCATACAATATCTGCCTTTGATTTGTTATATGGTTCTAAGTTTGATGTTGTTCGAATAGTTTTCGAGGTCTGATCTGTATTCAGCTGAACTTCTTTGTTTCTTTCAATAGTGTAAAGATGTTGCTCCACTGTTGTCTCATTTGAACTGTTTCCAATAAGAAGTCTGCTGCCATCCTTATTTTTTAATATATCTTTTCCTCCAGTTTCTTTTAGGCTTTTTCTCATCACGAGCTTTGTCACATCATGTTATGATGTGCCTTGCTGTAGTTGTATTATGTGCGTGGAATTTGTGGTGCTTCATGCATCTGTGAGGTACTACTTTTCGTCAAAATTGGAAACTCTTCAACCATTGTTTCTACAAATCTTTTTTTTTTTTTTTTTCCTGTCTCCTTCCCTCCTTCTCCCCTTCACTTTCAGGGATTCCAATCATATACATTAGGCCATTTGAAGTTAACTCATAGCTTACTGATGCTCTGGTTTGGTGAGATTTCTTTTTCGGTGGTGGGGCGGGGTGGGGTACCTTTTTTTTTTCTTCTTTTTTTGGTAGCCTGTATGGGGAATAAATGTGCTTCATTTTTTATCTTCCATGTCTCTACTTAACTTCTGAACATATCAAAGACAGTTATAATAATTGCTTTACTGTCATCCTCTGCTAATCCTAAGATCTATGTAAGTTCTAAGTTGGCTTGATTATTTTCCTCATTATGAACTGTGTTTTCTTGCTTTTTTACAAGTCTAGTAATCTTTGATTGGATACCAGTTATTGTGAATTTTACCTTGTTGTGTGCTGGATATTTTTGTATTCCTATAAATTGCCAGTTTGTTCTGGAATGCTCTTATGCCACTTAAAAACAGTTTGATCCCTTCATATCTTATTTTTAAGTTTTGTTGGGCAGGACCAGAACACTAATCAGGGGCTGATTATTCCCCATTACTGAAGAAGGAACCTTCTGAGAACTTGACTCAAATGTTCATGAAATTTCCCCCACCCTATATGTGCATCAGGTGCTGTTCCCTCTTACCTTTTGGGATGGCTCTTTCCCAGCCTCGGCAGTTTCCTAACATGCATGCCCTGGTCAGCACTTTTCTGGATACTCATGGAGGACCCTATGAAGATCTCCAGAGGTCACTCTTCTCTGGTACTCTGTCCTGCAAATTCTAACTGTCTTAGTTTCCCCAGACTCACCTTTATCTCCTCAGCTCAGGGAGTCTACTGAGTTCCACTAAGGTTCTTCATCCTATTTTGTATCCTGGAAACTCTCTTTACCACAGTAGGGTGGGATAATCAAAGGGCTTACCTTATTTGTTTCTCATCTCTCAGTGATCACTGTTCTTCACTGTGTGGTGTCCAGTGTCTCAAGAGCCATTCTTTAATATAGTTTGTCTTTTTTAGTTGTTTCAGCTGGGAAAGGTACATCTGGTCTCTATTGCTCCATCTCAGCTGAAAGCAGAAGTCAAATTTAGTTTTTAGATATATATGGTAAGAGTCCTGTATGCCTTTCTAAATTGCTACCTATGCTTATGGAATTTCCCAAAAGGTTTGAACTAATTTGGGAGTCTGATTTCCCCAACAGACTTCTCTGAACATGATAGATGCTGACTCATTCTTAGAATCAAAGGTTGCAACTACTTCATCCTTTTGCTTAATCACAGTGATGAGAGGTGGAAGAAAGGTAAGTAAGTGCATAATTCTGGTCACTTTTTGCTTTGCCATAATGCCACATAGAGTGGAAAAGCCACTTGTTAACCTTGTGAAGTTGTAAGTCAGCCCATGGAGCAGAGGTATGGCTGATGATAAAACACTGTTTCAGCTCCCCCTTGATATAAGGGTTATCACTATTCATAAAGGTAATTCAAGTTAAAAAAAAGACACTTCATTTCAATGACGTCCTTCACACAGATCATTTTTCAGGCTAACTAAATGTGACTCAAGGAAGTCCATTAATTTGGAAGTGTGGTTCTTACTCTGAGATGAATTCATTGCACTGAGTAATACAGAAGAATAATAAAAAATCAGGCCTCAGCAAACACTAGTCATTTTTTGCTAAAGCCAAGTTATATTTGTGTGTTCATTATTTTGGCAGAAATTTGATCCTACTTAAATTAGTAATATAATAATACATCCATGATAAGTGAAAAATTTCAAGTGTTAACTCATTACCTGCTTTCAAAACTCTCAAGATTTGTTCCAGGGTACCTTTCCTACTATACTTACCTGCAGATAATCTGCTCCATTAAAACCAGTCTACCTTCCAAAACACCCTGTATTTTTCCCTCTATATTAATGTCATTTGCTCCATGACATCTATCTCATCACATCTGTCCAGTCCCTATTCTGACCCCTTATAGAGCACGTGCCTTGTGTGGCAGTGATTCATGTATGTGTCCTATCCCTAGATAGCCTGCTATCCTACATTTACATTTAATGTTTGAATGACCAACTAAATGAATTAAACAATGAATGAAAGGGTATTCATCCTCATTTTTATGTGCATTATGGGAGGCGAGGTCTTAAATGGGTGAGTACAGATAGAATTGAATAAAATCAGGATGGAACACTTTAAAACTTTTTCAGTCCCCAAACCTTCTGCAAAGTAAAGGGAGAGGGACATTTTTCAGCAGAGAGAAATGGAGAATAGATATCAATAAAAGAAATTAAATTGGATAGGATAAAAACTATACTAGGCAAATGTTTTCTTTTTTAGGAGAGAAGATAATTGCAATTCAAAAAACAGTCTACTAAGAAAGAGATTCACTTAAGTAAATATATGCTCCATTGTATATTGGGCAACAGATGTTAAATAATAATAATATTATTTTAATCTCCACAATAACTCTCTGAGGTAAGGGGATAATAATGTCCCCATTGAAAATAATGAAAATAAGAATCAGAAAGGTTAAGTCACTTGCACAATGTTGTACAATCATGAATTACTCAAGCCATGATTCAGCAGGCCTGACTCCAGTAGGCCTGACTCCAAAGCCCAATTCTTTCCAGAGTAGCAGGGCTCCATATGTACTGTAAAGGAGTATCTGACCTGGAGTTCCAAGCAATGGGTGCAATCACTGCCCTGGTGCCCTATTTGACTTTATCTGTTTGGGTATGAGACCATGTATACTTTTATATACATTATTCAGTAAAAACGTCACAATATCAGTGCATTATTACTCCTGTTTTTAAGATGAGACACCTAGAACTTGAACAGGTTCAAGCAATTTGCTTAGGGTCAGACAGTAAGAGTCAGATCCAAATACCAAACTTCACTCCTCCCACTGGAAGTTCTTTGTTTTGCTATTTAACTCCATGTATGTGTATGTGTGTGTGCACATGCACACCTGTTTTGTTTGCTTAATTAGACTGTTACCTATTATAACATAAGGATTATATTTTATATTAGTTTATATGTTACATTGTACCTTGTACATGGTTCTTAAGAAATGGAACTATATCTTTATCATCAGTATGAAAATGATTTAACAGAAATGCCAAATAAAATGTATTTCTAATACTATCTGGAGAAATGACATAAGCTAAAAAAAAAAACAAAAAACAAAACAGTCTGGGAATTTGGAAGTACCAGTTGAAACTCTGTAGCTTTGTTTCCAAACTGAAGGGTGGTATTAAGTAGTTGTTTGAAAGGAGGTACAAGGTTTTGTTTTTCAAATTAAATGCAAATGTTTATAGAATATATGAAAGCTAGGCCTCACTCCAAACCTAGAAAGAACATCAGAATATAATCCTAATAGAGTTAGAATATTATGAAGTTTCAAATTTGCCTTGAAATTATTTGCTGGTTTCTTTCATTGACTCATTAGAAAAAAAGAGACTCATTAGAAAAAAAGATGCATAGAATATTTTAATGATTTGCCAAAATCTCATACCAATACAGATATTTCCAGGTGTCATTCACATATAAATGAAACAGAAATAAGTTGAATACAGAAGAAAGAAATGCAGACTTCTAGAGCTCCTTTTAATGAGCTGACCTATAGGACATCCCATCTAACTGTGAAAAATATTTTGTTATCAGAGAGCTATATATAGAAGTAAACATTCCCCTTTCTCTCCAAGAAAAGGAGCATGCCCAAAATGTTTCATGGATAGTTTTTACCAAATCTTTAAGGCCAGTGTGGAGGCAATTTCAAAGCCACTAGAGAGGGATAGGGGAGTATAAAAAAAAAAATTAGGGGGAAAAAAACCTTCCACTTAAGCCCCAAAATTAAAATTCCAAATCACATGTAAAAAAATTACCAAGATAACCAACAACTTAATAATCAGGATTGTAGGTCATTTACTTCTAATGGCCTACAATCTTAACAACTACTGTTTGGGAAACAAAAGCAGACGGATATGACTGAAAAAAATAATCAAAATAAAAATCCTACATATTACAAATAGAGTAACCAAACTAAATTCAATAATAAGTGATAATCAGTGAGATGATGATATGGCCATTTTCCAGAATGGAAAAATATTGTCAAATTGAAGGTACACATGACATACCAAGAAGGATAAATGAACTAAGTTGACACTGAGACACACCTCAGTGAAATTACAGGTAATCTGTAAGCTATTTTTCTCCCTGATGTCTTTTAAGATTTTATCCTCACATTTGGCAAAGATACAACAATTAGACTATGAGCAGATTTTTTATCAGCAAGAATAGATACAGGAGACAACAGAGTAATAGCCACAACGTACTGAGAGAAAACAACTAACGATGTAGGTTTCTGTATCCTGCTAAACTATCATTCAAGAGTGAGGATAAAGAAATTCTGGAAAAATGTTAATGGAAGATAACTTAACATCTCTCATAATCACTCCATGAAAACAGCGTGACTACAATAACAAAACCAAAATCCACAAACAAGGTATCTTCACAAACCCCAAAATATGAGTAGTAAGGGACAAACCACCAAAGCTACATGTTCTGCACAGCATCAAGTATCTGAGAAGAAGAGGAATCAGATTAGCTTGAGAAAAGGGAAACCCTAAAATAGCCAACTGTACTCATGAGAACAGCTAAAACTAGGAGAGGTTTTGCATGTTCTAATTACGGGGTCAGGGAGCTGGGGAGCAAGGCAAGGTAAGATCTGAAAGGGCTCAAATTAAAGTTCCCTTTTGGGACAAAATGCCACAATGAGAAGAAACTAATCAAGAGGATTCAAGTTGAGCAAGATATGGATAATAGGGAGTGGAAGGAGAAAGAGAAAAGTGGAGAGAGAAAGCACATGGGAGAGAGCTGTCAGGAGAGCAATTGAGCATACCCATTTAAAACTGAAGGAGTGGTGTAATTGATTCAGCAGCACATATACTAAAATTAGAAAGATACAGAGGATGCCTACTCTCACCACTTCTAGTCAGCATAATATTGGAAGTACTAGTAACAGCAATAAGACAAGAAAATGGAAGAAAAGGTATCCAAATTGGAAGGGAAGAGGTAAAACTGTCATTATGTGCAGATGACATGATAATCTATGTAGAAAACCCTAAAGACTCCACACAAAAACAATTAGAACTGATAAATGAATTCAGCAAGGCAGAAGGATATAAGATTAATGTACAGAAACCTGTTGGATTTCTTCATACGGATCATGAAATATCAGAAAGAGAAAGTAAAAAAAAAAAAAATCCCATTTAAAGTCACATCAAAAACCCCCAAAATACCAAGGAATAAACCTAACCAAGCAGGTGAAATACCTATACACTGAGACCTAGACAACATTGATAAAGGAAACTGAAGATGATTCAAAGAAATGAAAAGATATTCTATGCTCTTGGAATGGAGGAATTAATATTGTTAAAATGGCCATACTACCCAAAGCAATACAATTTAATGCGATCCATATCAAATTACCCATGACATTTTTTACAGAGCTAGAACAAATCATTCTAAAATTTATATGGGACCACAAAAGATCCAGAATTACATACAGAGGGCCAAAAAACAAATGAAAAGATGCTTAACACCACTAATTATTAGAGAAATGCAAATCAAAACTATGTTGAGACATCACCTCACCCTGGTCAGAATGGCCATCATCAGAAAGTCTACAAATAAAAAAGCCTGGAGAGGAACCTTCCTATGCTGTTGGTAGGAATGTAAATTGGTGTAGCCACTGTGGAGAACATTATGAGATTCCTCAGAAACTTAAAATAGAACTACCATATGATCCAGCAATCCTACTCCTGGGCATATATCCAGAGAAAACCATAATTCGAAAAGATACATGCACCCTAATGTTCATTGCAGCACTATTTACAACAGCCAAGACATGGAAGCAATCTAAATGTTCAACAGATGACTAGATAAAGAAGATGTGGGGGGTATGTGTGTGTGTGTGTGTGTGTGTGTGTGTATATATATATGGAATATTACTCAGCCATGAAAAAGAATGAAATAATGCCATTTGAAGCAACATGGATGGACCTGGAGGTTATGATACTAAGTGAAGTAAGCCAGATAAAGACAAATATCATATGTTATTGCTTATATGCGGAATCTTTAAAAAAATGATACACATGAACTTATATACAAAACAGAAACAGACCCACAGATACAGAAAACAAATTTATGATTACCAAAGGGGAAAGGGGTGGGAAGGGATAAATTAGGAGTTTGAGATTAACACAAACACACTACTATATATAAAATAGATAACCAACAAGGAACTACTGCATAGCACACAGAACTATACTCAGTATTTTGTAATAACCTATAAGGGAAAAGAATCTGAAATAGAATATGTATATTATATATAATATACACATTTTATATTACATGTATGTATAACTGAATTACTTTGCTATATACTTGAAAGTAACACACAGCATTGTAAATCAACTATAGTTCAATTAAAAAGATTTGTAAAAAAAAAAAAAAAAAATCCAGAATTGCCAAAGCAATCATGAGGAAAAAGAACAAAGCTGGAGGCTTAACTCTTCCAAACCTCAGATAATACTACAAAGCTGCAGTAATCAAACCAGCATGGTATTGGCACAAACCAGACATACAGATAAACAAAGCAGAATAGAGAGCCCAGAAATAAACCCAAATATCTATGGTCAATTAATATTTGACAAAGGAAGTAAGAAAATACAATGGAGAAAAGACAGTCTTTTCTGTGACTGGTGTTGGGAAAGCTGGGCAGGTGCATGTAAATAAATGAAATTAGAACACTCCCTCACACTATACACAAAAATAAACTCAAAATGGCTTAAAGACTTAAATATAAGATATGACACCATAAAAATCAAGAAGACAATATTTGCAAAACACTCTCTGACATAAATTGTAGCAAAGTTTTCTTAGGTCATTCTCCCAAGGCAAAAGAAATAAAAGCAAAAATAAACAAATGGCACCTAATCAAACTTATAAGCTTTTCATACAGCAAAGGAAACCATTAAAAAATGAAAAGACAACCTATGGACTTGAAGAAAATATTTACAAATGATGTGGCAGACAAGAGCTTAATTTCCAAAATATTCAAACAGCTCATACAACTCACTATAAAATAAACAACCCAATCAAAAAATGGGCAGAAGACCTAAATTGAATTTCTCCAAAGAAGACATACAGATGGCTAACAGGCACATGAAAAGATATTCCACATCACTAATTATTAGAGCAATGCAAATCAAAACTACGATGAGGTATCACCTCACACCAGTCAGAATGACCATCATCAAAAAGTCTACAAGTAATAAATACTGGAGAGAGTGTGGAGAAAAGGGAACCCTCCTACACTGTTGGTGGGAATGTAAATTGGTGCAGCCACTATGAAACAGTATGGAGGTCCCTTAAAAAACTAAAAATTGAGTTACCATACGATCCCGTAATCCCACCCCTGGACACATGTCCAGAAAACACAAAAACTCTAATTCAAAAAGATACGTGCATCCTAATGTTTATAGCTGCACTATTTACAATAGCCAAGACATAGAAGCAACCTAAATGTTCATCAACAGAAGAATGGATAAAGATGATGTGGTTTATATATACAATGGAATATTACTCAGCCATAAAAAAGAATGAAAAAATGCCATTTGCAGCAACATGGCTGGACCTAGAGATTATCATAGTAAGTGACATAAGCCAGACAGAGAAAGACAAGTATTATTTGATGGAATCAAAAAATGATACAAATGAACTTATACACAAAACAGAAATAGACAAAACAAACTTATGGTTACCAAAGGGGAAAAGGGGGAGGGATAAATTAGGAGTATGAAATTAAGAGATACACACTACAATATATAAAATAAACTAAGGATTTACTGTATAGCACAGGGGACTATATTCAATATCTTTAATAACCTATAATGGAAAAGAATTTGAAAAAGAAAAAAAAACACATATGTATAACAGTCACTTTGCTGTACACCTGAAACTAACACAATATTGTAAATCAACTATAGTTCAATTTAAAAAATAGAAAAGGACAGTGTTTATAGGGCTTCTGGGTCGGTAAGCACATGGGGATGCAAGGGGAATGGCACCCCAAAGGGGGCACTGAAGCTCCGAACCCTTTCCCCGTACTTTGCCCTATGCATCTCTGTCATCTGTCTGTTCCTGAGTTATATCCTTTATAATAAACCAGTAATCTAGTAAGTAAAAAAAAAAAAAAATTGAGGGAGTGGAACAGACCAAGAATTCTCAGCATATGAGACATTTTTGAAGACTTCATGAAAACAACATAAGAGGAGTCACTAAAAGCAGGAAGCTGAAAAGTTATCCCAACTCATTCATTCCTCCTAAAAATTCAGGAAAATTAATTTCACATAACAACAATCAATAGAAAAGGACTGCGGTTGAATCTCATAGAAAGCTAATATAAGAAAAAAACAGTAATGAGCAGAATAACATTCCTACAGTGAAAGAAAAGACATGCCCACAAAATGGATGAACATTATATAGCCTAATATTTCAAAAGGAGCCACAAGAAATTTTTTCAAATATAAGAGAACAATATTAAGGTTTAGAATAATCAGAATTGAGGTAATAACTTGGAATAAAATTAGAAACAAAAGTTAATTTTAGATATAAACAGAAGAACGAACAGTGACAAAAATCCTCTAAGAAAAGTGGAAACTAAAAAATAAGAAATTTTAAGATTCAAAAGAAAATGAAGTTTTTTTCTTTGCTTTTAGCTAGGATGTAGAAAGCTGCAGACTCTCAACTCCACCCCAAAAAACAAACAAAAGGTTAATCTATGAACTTATCATTTTATTGGATTCACAAGACAGTTGAGATTAGATAACAATGAAGTAACCTGAGTTCCAAAGAGGAAGAAGCCCTTCTAAGCAAAGAGGGTGCCCATGACTGTCTCACCTTTCTTTATCAGAGCATGGAGAAAGAGGCGGCCACTATAAAAGCCTGTAAGAAGAAATATGCTGCAAATTTAACAGAATCTTAATGGCCAAGTGAGGGCATTCACTTGCAATTCTTCCACAGGCCTCCAGCAGGTGCTCTGAAAAGACTAGTATAGGCCTGTGGGAGGTGATCAGTTGTTTCCAGAAAACAGGCATTAAGCACTGCCTGCTTCTCCAGATGCTTCTCTCCTCCAAAGCATCAAAGAGGGAGAGAAAGCTAACCCTTTTGCCCCAGGTCACAAGCGAAAAACACTTTGTGCCCGGGGGAGGATGTAGAAGGGGAAAAAGCCCTATACCCCTGGGGCAGGGGCAGGAAAAGCTCTTAGACCCAGGATGCTACACCAATGCCAAACAAATGTCTGCAACCACTGAGGGAGAAGCAGAAAACTCCTGCCCAGGAACAACTACATAGGACAAGGTAGAGTTTGGTTGCCAAGGGGAGGAAGAACAAGAGCGCTGAGAGAGCCCCTTCTAAGGTGTACAGGGCCACCCTAAAACTGAGGCTGGACATAGATAACAGAGAACCCGTCCCTAGTCCCACTGCGAGCCTATCACCGAGTGATGAGCATATAGCCAGAGTGCAAAGGAAGACTCCCTTCGTGGTGCCGGCAGGCAGTAGCGGCTGAAAGACTAAGGGGAGAACAAAAGTACTGAGAGCAAAAAAAACCCCCCAAAATACCCTCATATCCAAGCCCAAAACCTAAACACAGGGCAACAGAAGCCTATGATTTGGTGAATGTGAAGTCTGTAGTGTACTGTAGTCAACTTGTGACAATACTGACTCAATCCCCTAACAAAGGGCAAGTTAATTTCTAGGCATAAACTTTATTTAACTTACTCCCTACTATTCTACACATAATGTCACAAAAAAGAACCAACAAAACATTATGTGACTACTTACAGAAGAATATAACATTATTTATGAAATTACCTTGACCAAAAAATGGAACTGATCGAGTCTCTAGATGTAACTACCGATGCCAAAGGCGATACGGGCTGAATCATGTCCTCCCAAAATTCGTATCTCTAACCTCTAGCACCTCAGAATGTAACTATATTTGGATATAAAACCTTTAAAGAGGTAATTAAAGTTAAACAAGTCGTTAGGGTGAGCCCTATTCCAATATGACTGGTGTCCTTATAAGAAAAGGATATTAAGACACAGACATATACACCGCCAGAGGAATGACCATCTGAAGACAGTAGAAGATGAGGGCCATCTACAACCCAAAGAAAGAGGCCCTTAGAAGAAACCAGTCCTGCCAATATCGTGATCTTGGACTTACAGCTTCTGGAACTGTGAAAAATTGGTTTTCTGTTGTCTAAGCTCCCAAGTCTGTGGTAACTTTTATAGCAACCTGAGCACATTAATACACAAGTTATATGAAGAACGGAGGAGAATATTAAAACTATGGCATAGAGATGCAATAAAGAAACAGTAAGCTGTGGAAAACTCTCCAAGTTAAACAGATTTCTTTATCAAATAAATTGCAAGGGGAGTGAAGGAGCTGGAAAGAAAAATACCTATGCATTAAAGGACACCTAAAAACCATATTTAGAACACAGTGATAATGTGAATGCATTTGGGTCCAGATTCAAATCATAATTTTTTTTAAGTTATGCTATTTGAGATAATTAGAAATTTAATCATGGCTAATAATTTCATAATGTTAAGAAACCCTTATTAAGGGAGAAGGGATTATGTAAACTAAAGCACAGTGCCCTACAAAAGAGGATTCTAACAGAAGATATCTTACAGAATAAGCTAAAACCAAAGATGCTATAATGTGAGGGATGGGGTAACCCGTAAGTAGAACAAGCCCCACAAAGACTTACAATGTGGGTTCAAATTCTCTAGGAAGTCTATGGAATCTCAAAAATTATACTTGGTTTTCTGGACTTACATAAGTCATAGTAACCTGGCACAGCAAACATAAAGCTTCTCTAAAAGAAGGTATGTTAATCATATGCTTAAATTATCTTTACGTATACTTTTCAAATAAAGTA
The DNA here is from genome assembly GCF_030028045.1 of Hippopotamus amphibius kiboko. Lineage (NCBI taxonomy): Eukaryota > Metazoa > Chordata > Mammalia > Artiodactyla > Hippopotamidae > Hippopotamus > Hippopotamus amphibius. Next base: position 15,563,794 of record NC_080201.1, on the reverse strand, counting down.
TTCAGCTCACAAAGACAACCAAGGACACAAAGAAATTAGGCTCCATGAGTAACAACAGAAAATAAAAATAGAACCTCAGAGGTATTATGCTTAATGAAATATGTCAGAAACACAAATATCACTTATATGATATCACTAATATGTGGAAACTAGTGAATATAACAAAAAGGAAAAAGACTCCCACATATAGAGAACAAACTAGTGGCTACCAGTGGGGAGAGGGGAGAGATAAGATAAGGTAGAGGATTAAGAGGTACAAACTACTATGTATAAAATAAATAAGCAGGACTTCCCTGGTGGCAAAGTGGTTAAGAATTCGCCTGCCAATGCAGGGAACACGGTTCGATCCCTGGTTTGGGAAGATCCCACATGCTGCAGAGCAACTAAGCCCATGTGCCACAACTACTGAGTCCGTGTGCCAACAACTACTGAAGCCCACATGCCTAGAGCCCATGCTCAGCAACAAGAGAAGCCACCGCAATGAGAAGCCCACACACTGCAATGAAGAGTAGCCCCTGCTCACCAAAACTAGAGGAAGCCTGTGTGCAGCAACAAAGATCCAACACAGCCAAAAGTAAACAAACAAACAAATAAATAAAAATAAAATAAATAAGCTACAAGGATATGTTGTACAGCACAGGGAATATAGCCAATATTTTATAATAACTATAGAAGGAGGGGATAAAAAAGGTACTTCATGCAAATGGAAATCAAAAGAAAGCTGGAGTAATAATACTCATATCAGAAAAAACAGACTTTAAAGACTGTTACAAAAGACAAAGAAGGACACTACATAATGATCAAGGGATAAATTGAAGAAGATATAACAATTGTAAATATATACACACCCAACATATGAGCACCTCAATATATAAGGGAAATTCTAATAGCCATAAAAAGAGGAACTGACAGTAAAACAATAACAGTGGGGGACTTTAATACCCCACTAACATCAATGGACAGGTCATCCACAGAGAAAATCAGTAAAGAAACACAGGCCTTAAATGACACATTAGACCAGATGAACTTAATTGATATTTATAGACAATTCCATCTGAAAGTGGCATTCTTCTCAAGTACATAGATTCCACATATTAGTGATATCTTGCACTGTTGGTGGGAATGTAAATTAATATAGCCACTATGGAGAACAGTATGGAGGTTCCTTGAAAAACTAAGAATAGAGTTACCATATGACCCAGCAATCCCACTACTGGGCATATACCCAGAGAAAACCATAATTCAAAAAGACACATGCACTCCAATGTTCACTGCAGCACTATTTACAATAGCCAGGTCATGGAAGCAACCTAAATGTCCATCAACAGATGAATGGGTAAAGAAGATGTGGTACATATACACAATGAAATTGCATATATATTCAGCCGTAAAAAGGAACGAAATTGGGACATCTGTAGAGACAATGATGGACCTAGAGACTGTTATACAGAGTGAAGTGAGCTGGAAAGAGAAAAACAAATATCGTATATTAACTCATATATGCGGAATATAGAAAAATGGTACAAACCAACCGGTTTGCAAGGCAGAAATAGAGACACAGATGTAGAGAACAAACATATGGACACCAAGTGTGGAAAGTGGGGGCAGCGGGGTTGGGGTGGGATGAATTGGGAGACTGGGATTGGCATACATACATTACTAATAAGAAAAAAATATCAAATTGTACACTTTAAATATATGCATGTATGTCAATTGTATCCCAATAAAAGTTCTTAAAAAATGCAAAAGTATCAAAATTACAAACATAGAACATCTTAAAAAAAAGAGAATTACAGGCCAACATCACTGATGAACATACACAGAAAAATCCTCAACAAAATACCAGCAAACCAAATCCAACAATACATTAAAATGATCATACACCGTGATGAAGTGGAATTTACTCCAGGGATGCAAAGATTCCTCAATATCTTCAAATCAATCAGTGTGATATGTCACATTAACAAATTGAAGAAGAAAAACCATATGATCATCTCAATAGATGCAGAAAAAGCTTCTGACAAAATTCAACACACATTTATGATAATAACTTACCAGAAAGTGGGCACAGAGGGAACCTACTTCAACATAGCCATATATGACAAACCACAGCTAATATCATACTCAATGGTGAAAAGTTGAAAGCATTTCCTCAATGATGAGGAACAAGACAGGAATGTCCACTCTAGCCACTTTCATTCAACATAGTTTTCGAAGTCCTTGCCATGGCGATCAGAGAAGAAAATGAAATAAAAGAAATCCAAAATTGGAAAAGAAGAAGTAAAACTGTCAAGGTCTATAGAAGACATGATACTATAGTATACAGAAATTCCTAAAGATGCTACCAGAAAACTTCTAGAGTTCATCCATGAATTCAGTAAGGTTGCAGGATACAAAATTAATACACAGAAATCTCTTGCATTACTATACACTATCAATGAAAGATCAGAGAGAGAAATTAAGGAAACAATTCCATTTACCATCACATCAAAAATAATAAAATAACTAGGAATAAACCTACCTAAGGAGGCAAAAGACCTGTACTTTGAAAACTGTATTATGCTGATGAAAGAAATCAATGACACCAACTGATGAAGAGATATACCATCTTCTTGAACTGCAAGAATCAATACTGTCAAAAGGACTATACTACTCAAGGCAATCTGCAGATTCAATGTAATCCTTATTAAATTACCAATGGCATTTTTCACAGAACTAGAACAAAAAAATTTTTAAATTTGTACGGAAACAAAATATCTTGAATAGCCAAAGCAATTTTGAGAAAGAAAAAGAGAGCTTGAGGAATCAGGCTCCTTGACTTCAGACTATGCTACAAAGCTACAGTCATCAAAAGATAGGGTACTGGCACAAAAACAGAAATATAGATCAATGGAACAGGATAAAAAGCCCAGAAATAAACCCATGCACCTATGGTCAATTAATCTATTATAAAGGAGGCAAGAATATACAGTGGAGAAAAGACAGTCTCTTCAATAAGTGACTCAGGGAAAACTGGACAGCTATACGTAAAAGAATAAAACTAGAACATTCTCTAACATCATACACAAAAATAAACTCAAAGTGGATTAAACACCTAAATGTAAATTGGACACTATAAAACTCTTAGAGGAGAACATAGATAGAACACTCTTTGACATAAATTGTGGCAATATCTTTTTGGATCCACCTCCTAGAATAATGAAAATGAAAACAAAAATAAATAGGATCTAATTAAACTTAAAAGCTTCTGCCCAGCAAAGGAATCCATAAGCAAACAAAAAGATGAGCCACAGAATGGGAGAAAATATTTGTCGGACCTTGTGACTGATAAGGGATTTATTTCCAAAATATACAAACAGTTCTATGTCATGGAGCTCTATGTCAAAAAATAAAAGAATAAAAAACCAAAAACAACCCAATCAGAAAATGGGCAGAAGATCAAAATAGACATTTCTCCAAAGAAATAATACAGATGGCCAAATATCAAATGAAAAGATGCTCAACATCACTGATTATCAGAGAAATGCAAATCAAAACTACAATGAGGGATCACCTCATACCAGTCAGAATGGTCATCATCAAAAAGTCTACAAACAATAAAAGCTGGAGACGGTGCAGAGAAAAGGGAACCCTCCTAAATCGTTGGTAGGAATGCAAATTGGTACAACCATTATGGAGAACAGTATCGAAGTTTCTTAAAAAACTAAAAATAGAACTACCATATGATCCAACAACCCCACTCCTGGGCATATATCCAGAGAAAACCATAATTTGACAAGATGCATGCACTCCAGTCTTCATGGCAGCACTATTTATAATAGCCAAGACATGGAGGCAACCTAAATGTCCATCAACAGAGGACTGGATAAAGAAGACGTGGTACTTATATACAATAAAATATCACTCAGCCATAAAAAGGATGAAATAATGCCATTTGCAGCAACACTGATGGACCTAGGGATTATCATACTAAGTGAAATAAGACAAAGACAAATATCATATGATATCACTTATATGCAGAATAAAAAAAAAATGATACAAATGAACTTATCTACAAAACAGAACAGACTCACAGACTTTGAAAACAAACCTATGGTTACCAAAGGGGAAAGATGGTGGGGAGGGATAAATTAGGAGTTTTGGATTAACATATACACACTACTATATGTAAGATAGATAATCAACAAGGATCTACTGTATAGTGCAGAGAATTCTACTCAATATTCTCTAATAACCTGTATGTGAAAAGAATATGAAAAAGAATGAATATATGTATATGTATAACTGAATCACTTTGCATCACACTTGAAAGTAACACAACATTGTAAATCAACTAAACTCTAATATAAATAAAAAATTAAACTATAAATGGAGTATGACCTTTAAAAATTGTGAATTACTATGTTATACAACTGAAAATTATACAACACTGTAAGTCAACTATACCTCAATTTAAAGAAGGCTGAAATTTTTTTTTAATTTTAAGAAAGAATTATTAAAAAGAGCCTCAATGGCTTATATATTGAATCTATCAAATGCAGATCATAAACTGACTACATTGATTATATCTGATGAAATAAAACCTTAAAGATATCTTCACTGTACAGGAAAATAACATTAAAATGACAAAAGTAAATGAAATTAAGGACACAACTGATGAATTTAAGAGCAAATGGGACATAACTGAAATAATCAGAGACAAATCAGAAGAATTTATCAAAAATGCATAATGGAGAGAAACATTTGAAAAAAATGATAGGGTAAGAGATATAAATCAGATATTGATAAGACCTGACATATATTCAGTCAGTGTCCCAGAACACGCAGAGAAAGAGGTGGCAATAATTGAAGAGATGATGGCTGAGAATTTTCTAGAAATAATCAAAGACAAAAATTCAGATATTTTAAGTCCAACAGAAAGTAAAGGAAAAGAAAAGAAAAAAGAACTATACATAGCCCTATCATAGAGAAAGTACAGAAAACTAATGCCAAAGTAGGCACAGAAAGCAGACTTGTTCCTTTCAAAAGAATATACTTTTTAATCCTCTAAGATGGCGGCGAAGTAGAGGGACGTGGAATGCATCCCTCTCCACAGATGCATTGGGAATGCACCGAAGGACGCAATAATTCCCACAGAGAACCAGCTGAACACCAGCAGACAGCCTCGGACACCAGAAAGGACTGCAAGGAGCCCGACATAACCAGTAGGGAGGCATCTATGACGGCTCAAAGAGGGTGAAGCGGCAGAGCTGTGACAGACGGGAGGGAGTGAGAAACATACGGAGGGTCCGCAGCGCAGCTTAGCGTTCCCGGACTGAGACATTGATCCACAGCTGAACAGAGGGTCCAGGAGCAGGAGCGTGGGAACCGGAGAGCCAGTTCAGGGTGAGAAACATTGTTGCTAGTAAGGTGACAGACTGACAAGACAGGAGGCAAGAGGTCCGCGGTAAGGAGTGCCTGCCCCTGAGAGCTGCCCGGCCATGATGGCTGCTTGAGGCTGCAGGCTCACGGGCGGGGGGGAGGAGCCGTGGGCATAGCCTCTCTCTCTCTTTCCGCGCCTCTGCAAGAGACAGTGGCAAGACGACCCATGGGCCACCTACGGCGCGCAGGGATAACAAGTACCCTCAGGCACTCGGGCGGGGCTAGATTAAAACCCCTTGGATCGAGGGCAGCAGGGAGGCTGCCGAGAAAAAACAACAACAACAACAACAACAACAACAACAACAACAACAACAACAAAACACGAGGGAGGCCCAAATCTAAGACTTTCTGTTTACTCCTGAGCCACCGGCATCCCTCTGCAACAGGCACCTCCAAGCCCGACTGAAACAAGAGTGCACCACTGCTCACTCACTCCCAGGGGAAGGAGCCACTACTTTACCCTCTGCTTCCCCACACACGGACGCTTACAGACGAACAATAAAGGAACCTTTGCTGGTCACAGAATAATGCAAAAAAACCCAAGGCAAGGAGAAGGACACTTACAGCTGAGATGCTAAGGAAACAGCAATATTAGTATCAATTCCTATTAAACTGGTCCATTCTGGGATCAGTTCTGGATTTATTTTTTTTGTTTATTTATTTTTTATTTTTCCCTCTCTTTTCTTCTTTCTTTTTCTTACTTTATTAAATACGATCTTAATCCTAAGGGATCTACAAGTTTTATAATATAATTTTTTAATAATATTTTTTATTTTTATTTTTTTTTTTTTGCCTTTTGAAATACTTCTATATCTAGCTAAGTTTTTGGTAGTATGGACAATATCTCTCTCATACTTTCCTTTCATCCCTATCTTTTATACATTTCTATTCCTTTCTTTTTATTTGCATATTTCAAACCACATTACGCTCTTCTGCTCCCCTTTCTTCCAGCCTTTTAAAGTTTATTTTATCTTAACATACTTATAAGCAACACTATGGGTCTGCTCAGACTCCTTGCTCTATTCTCCAGAGGACGCACTGCCTTGGTATATAATATTAGGCTTCTGTCTTTATCTTAGTTCTTAGTACAGTTGTCTAATTACATTCTGAGAATCTCCATTCTCTCTGGTGGTACTCTGGCTCTTTTCTATATACGATCATGGCTCACAAAATCTCCCTGGATTAATGTTTGTATGTGTAAGGTGTTATTTGTTTGTTTGTTTGTTTGCTTTTGTCTCCGATTTCTTCTGTTTCAGTTGCCAATTTCTGTTGGGTTTCTCATTGAATAACTGATAGCACACTGGGGTTGTGTCAGGTCTTTCTAGAGCCTTATGTCCTAGTGGATTCAGTACTTGTGTGTCTTATACATGTATATGTTTCCTAGACTTAGTATTTGTTTAATCCAATACTTGGACATTAGTCTGAGGCTTGGACAGTCTTCTGTAAACACCTCTATCGCCAGGACAAGCAACCCCAAAAGTTTGGACAACCATGAGGAAACAAAGAAACACCATGCAGGCAAAGGAGCAGGAAAAAAACCCACAAGACCACATAAATGAGGAGGAAATAGGAAAAATGCCTGAAAAAGAATTTAGAGTAATGATAGTAAAAATGATACAAAACCTCAATAACAAAATAGAGAAAGTACAAGAAACAGTTCATAAGAACGCAGAAAAACAAACAGCAATGGATAACAAAATAACTGAAATGAAAAATACTCTAGATGCTATAACCAGCAGAATGACTGAGGCAGAAGAACGAATAAGTGAGTTGGAAGAGAGAATGGGGGAAATAAACGCCACAGAGCAGGAAAAAGAAAAAAGAATAAAAAAGAATAGAAGACAGTCTCAGAGACCTCAGTGATAACCCTAAGCGTACCAACGTTCGAATTATAGGCATCCCAGAAGAAGAAGAAAACAAGAAAGGGTCTGAGAAAATATTTGAAGAGGTTCTAGTGGAAAACTTCCCCAACATGGGAAAGGAAATAATTCACCAAATCCAAGAAGCACAGAGAGTCCCATACAGAATAAACCCAAGCAGAAATACACCAAGACACATATTAATCAAACTAACAACAATTAAACACAAAGAAAATATATTAAAAGCAGCAAGAGAAAAGCAACAAACAACATATAAGGGAAAACCCATAAGGATAACAGCTGACCTTTCTACAGAAACTCTGCAGGCCAGAAGGGAATGGCAGGATATACTGAAAGTCCTGAAAGAGAGAAACCTACAGCCAAGAATACTCTACCCAGCAAGAATCTCATTCAGATTTGAAGGAGAAATCAAAAGCTTCCCAGACAAACAAAAGTTAAGAGAATTCAGCACCACCAAACCAGCTTTACAACAAATGCTAAAGGAACTTCTCTAAGTAGGAAACACAAGAAAAGGAAAACACCTACAAATACAAACCCAAAACAATGAAGAAAATGGTAATTGGAACACACATGTCAATAATCACCTCAAATGTAAATGGATTAAATGCTCCAACCAAAAGACACAGACTGGCTGAATGGATACAAAAACAAGACCCTTCTATATGCTGCCTACAAGAAACCCACTTCAGACCAAGGGATACATATAGACTGAAAGTAAAGGGATGGAAAAAGATATTCCATGCAAATGGAAGTCAAAAGAAAGCTGGAGTAGCAATACTCATATCAGACACATTAGACTTGAAAGTAAAGACTATTCAAAGAGACAAGGAAGGACACTACATAATGATCAAGGGATCCATTCAAGAAGAACGTATCACAATAGTAAATATCTATGCCCCCAATATAGGAGCACCTCAATACATAAGGCAAATGCTAACAGCTATAAAAGGGGACATTGACAGTAACACAATAATAGTGGGAGACTTGAACACCCCACTTACATCAATGGACAGATCAACCAAACAGAAAATAAACAAAGACACACAAGCTTGAAATGACACATTAGACCATCTCGACTTAATTGATATTTATAGGACTTTCCATCCAAAAACGACAGACTACACTTTCTTCTCAAGTGCACACGGAACATTTTCCAGGATAGATCACATCTTGGGTCACAAATCAAACCTCAGCAAATTCAAGAAAACTGAAATCATATCAAGCATCTTCTCAGCACACAATGCCATGAGACTAGATATCAATGACAGGGAAAAAACTGCAAGAAATACAAACACATGGAGGCTAAACAATTCACTCTTAAACAACCAAGGAATCACTAAAGAAATCAAAGAGGAAATCAAAAAATATCTAGAAACAAACGACAATGAAGACACAACAACCCAAAACCTATGGGACGCAGCAAAAGCAGTTCTAAGAGGGAAGTTTATAGCAATACAGTCCTACCTTAAGAAACAAGAAAATGATCGAATAAACAACCTAACCTTACACCTAAAACAACTAGAGAAAGAAGAACAAAGAAACCCCAAAGTGAGCAGAAGGAAAGAAATCGTAAAGATCAGAGCAGAAATAAATGAAAAAGAAAGGAAGGAAACCATAGCAAAACTTAACAAAACTACAAGCTGGTTCTTTGAGAAGATTAACAAAATTGATAAACCATTAGCCAGACTCATCAAGAAAAAAAGGGAGAAGATGCAAATCAACAGAATTAGAAATGAAAAAGGAGAAGTAACAACGGACACCTCCGAAATACAAAAGATCATGAGAGACTACTACAAGCAACTATATGCCAATCAATTGGATAACCTGGAAGAAATGGATACATTCTTAGAAAAATACAATCTTCCAAGACTGAACCAGGAAGAAATAGAAACCATGAACAGACCAATCACAAGTACGGAAATTGAGGCAGTGATTAAAAATCTCCCAGCACACAAAAGGCCAGGACCAGATGGTTCATGGGCAAATTCTACCAAACATTTCGAGAAGAGCTAACACCTATCCTTCTCAAACTCTTCCAAAATATTGCAGAAGGTGGAACACTCCCAAACTCATTCTACGAGGCCACCATCACCCTGATACCAAAATCAGGAAAAGATGTCACAAAAAAAGAAAACTACAGACCAATATCACTGATGAATATAGATGCAAAAATCCTCAACAAAATACTAGCTAACAGACTCCAACAGCACATTAAAAAAATCATACACCATGATCAAGTGGGGTTTATCCGTGGGATGCAAGGATTCTGCAATATACGCAAATCAATCAACGTGATACATCATATCAACAACTTGAAGGATAAAAACCATATGATCATCTCAATAGATGCAGAAAAAGCTTTTGACAAAGTTCAACATCCATTTATGATAAAAGCTCTCCAGAAAATGGGCATAGAAGGAAATTACCTCAACATAATCAAAGCCACATATGAAAAACCAAAAGCCAACATCGTTCTCAATGGGGAAAAACTGGAAGAATTCCCTCTAAGAACAGGAACAAGACAAGGGTGTCCACTCTCACCACTATTATTCAACATAGTTTTGGAAGTGTTAGCCACAACAATCAGAGAAGAAAAAGAAATCAAAGGAATCCAAATTGGAAAAGAAGAAGTAAAATTGTCACTCTTTGCAGATGAAATGATATTATACATAGAAAACCCCAAAAGACTCTACCAGAAAACTGCTAGCACTAATTGATGAGTTTAGTAAAGTAGCAGGATACAAAATTAATGCACAGAAATCTCTTGCATTCCTATACACTAACAATGGAAGAGCAGAAAGAGAAATTAAGGAAACTCTTCCATTCACCACTGCATCAAAAAGAATAAAATACCTAGGAATAAACCTGCCTAAGGAGACAAAAGATCTGTATGCAGAAAACTTTAAGACATTGATCAAAGAAATCAAAGACGACACAAACAGATGGAGGGACATACCATGTTCCTGGATTGGAAGAATCAACATCGTGAAAATGACTGTACTACCCAAAGCAATTTACAGATTCTATGCAATCCCGATCAACTCAGCAATGGCATTTTTCACAGAACTAGAGCAAGAAATCTTATGATTTGTATGGAAATGCAAAAGACCCCGAATAGCCAAAGCAATCTTGAGAAGGAAAAATGGAGTTGGTGGAATTAGCCTTCCTGACTTCAAACTATACTACAAGGCCATAGTGATCAAGACAGTATGGTACTGGCACAAAAATAGAAAGGACGATCAATGGAATAGAATAGAGAACTCAGAAGTAAGCCCAAACACATATGGGCACCTTATCTTTGACAAAGGAGGCACGAGTATGCAATGGAAAAAACACAGCCTCTTCAATAAGTGGTGCTGGGAAAATTGGACAGCATCATGCAAAGGAATGAAATTAGAACACTTCCTAATACCATACACAAAAATAAACTCCAAATGGATTAAAGACCTACATGTAAGGCCAGACACTATAAAACTCCTAGAGGAAAACATAGGCAGAACACTCTATGACATCCATCAAAGCAACATCCTTTTGGACCCACCTCCTAGAATCATGGAAATAAAATCAAGAATAAACGAATGGGACCTCAAGAAACTTAAAAGCTTTTGCACAGTGAAAGAAACCATAAACAAGACTAAAAGGCAACCCTCAGAATGGGATAAAATAATTGCCTATGAAACAATGGACAAAGGATTAACCTCCAAAATATACAAGCAGCTCATGCAGCTTAATACCAAAAAAGCAAATAACCCAATCCACAAATGGGCAGAAGACCTAAAGAGACATTTCTCCAAAGAAGACATACAGATGGCCAACAAACACATGAAAAGATGCTCAACATCACTCATCATCAGAGAAATGCAAGTCAAAGCCACAATGAGCTATCACCTCACACCGATCAGAATGGCCATCATCACAAAATCTGGAAACAACAAATGTTGGAGAGGGTGTGGAGAAAAGGGAACTCTGCTGCACTGTTGGTGGGACTGTAAGTTGGTACAGCCACTATGGAAAACAATTTGGAGGTTCCTTACAAAACTACAAATAGAACTACCATCTGATCCAGTAATCCCACTACTGGGCATATACCCAAAGAAAACCATAATCCCAAAAGAAACTTGTACCATAATGTTTATGGCAGCACTCTTTACAATAGCCAGGACATGGAAGCAACCGAAATGCCCATCAACAAATGAATGGATAAAGAAGATGTGGCATATATACACAATGGAATATTACTCAGCTATAAAAAGGGATGAGATAGAGCTATATGTAATGAGGTGGTTAGAACTACAGTCTGTCATACAGAGTGAAGTAATTCAGAAAGAGAAAGACAAATATTGTATGCTAACTCACATATACGGAATCTAAAAATGGTACTGATGAACTCAGTGACAAGAACAGGGAAGCAGATACAGAGAATGGACTGGAGAACTTGAGGTTTTGGAGGGGGCAGGGGGTGAAGGGGAAGCTGAGACGAGGCGAGAGAGTAGCACAGACATATGTATACTACCAACTGTAGGACAGACAGTTGTATAACAACTGGGAAGTTGTTGTATAACAAAGGGAGTCCAACTCAAGGATGGAAGATGCCTTGGAGGACTGGGGCGGGAAGGGTGTGGGGGACTCGGGGGGGGGGAGCCAAGGAAGGGAGGGAATACAGGGATATGTGTATAAAAACAGTTGATTGAACTTGGTGTACCCCCCAAAAAAAAATTCAATGGCCATAGATTCTTAGATATGACTCGAAAACCATTCATGCCAAAAAAAAAAAAAAATAGATGATTGGACTTCGTTAAAAAAACAAAACATAACAAGGCTAGGTCTGGCAGGCAAGATGGTGATTCACCTAGAAGTAGGAGACTAAGAGAGTGTTGTTTTCATTGTTGAGATACCTCTAAAGAGCTACACGTGCAATTCAGGCTAAAGGAGCCTAGAAGACAGACATTCTAGTTTGAGAAAAGTTATAAAGTGTAAAATGTTTGCAGGAGGGATGGGTTAGTTTTTGTTTGTTTTTTGTTTTGTTTTGTTTTTAAGGATTTTATTGAAATATAATTGACATAGAATAAACTGCATATATTTAAAGTGTAAAAATATATATATATATTTTAGTCAAATGATAATGCAACAGCAACAATGGAAGCCAGAATTTAGCAGAATGATATCTTGAACTGGCTCAAAGAAAGTAACTGCAAATAAAGAACCCTATACTCAGGAAAATTAATTTCAGAATGAAGGCAAAATAAAGACATTTTCAAATAAACACACAGAGTTTGACACCTGTATACTGACTAAAGGATCTACTTTAGTGAGAAAGAAAATGAACCCAGATGGAAGATCTGATGCAAAAATACATGAATATTTTTAAAATACTGAATTGTATGTAGGCAAATCTAAATGAAAACTGATCTCCAGCAGAAAAACTCTTAGAACAGAAAAACAAATTCAGTAAATTTGCAGGATAAAAAATCAACATACAAAAGTCCTTGCATTTCTATACACTAATAACAAAATATTAGGAAGAGAAGTATAGAAAACAATCCCATTTACAATTTTATCAAAAAGATAAAAATACCTAGGAATAAATTTAATCATGAAGGTGAAAGACTTGTACCCTGAAAACAATAGATATTGATGTAAGAGACTGAACAAGAAACAAATAAAGGGAGATATTCTGTGCTCATAAATTTGAAGTCTTCACATTGTTAAAATGTCCATTCTACCCAAAGAAATCTACATATTCAATGTAATCACTATCAAAATTACAACAGCATTTTTTACCGCAATAGATTAAAATTTTTATGAAACTGCAAAAGACCCCAAATAGCCAAAGCAATCTTGAGAAAGAAAAACAAAGCTGGACGCATCACATGTCCTGATTTCAAACTATATTACAAAGCTATAGTAATCAGAACAGTATGGTGTTGGCATAAAAACAGATATATAGATCAATGGACCAGAATAGAGAGTCAAGAAATAAATCCACACATATATCATCAATTAATGTACATCAAAGGAGCCAAGAATATACAATGGGGAAAGAATAATGTTTTCAATAAATTGTTTTGGGAAAACTGGACAACCACATGCAAAAGAATAAAACTGGACCACTATCTTACAACATACACAAAAAACAACACAAAAATGTATTAAAGGTCTGAACATAAGATATGGAAATATGAAATTCCTATTAGAAAATATAGAAGGTAGCTCCCTTCTTGACATCAGTATTGGCAATAATTTTCTGGACTTGACATCGAAACCAAAGGCAACAAAAGAAAAATAAACAAGTGGGAAAACATTAAACTAAAACACTTCTGTACAGCAAGGAAAACCATGAACAAAATTAAAAGGCAACCTACAGAACAGGCAAAAATATTTGCAAATCATATATTTGACAAGGGGTTAATATTCAAAATATATAAAGAATCCATACAACTCAATAGAAAAAAATACAATTAAAAAGTGGACAGAGGAACTCAATAGACATTTTACCAAATAAGACAAAAATGGCAAACAGGTACATGAAAAGGTGCTAAATATCACTAATTAGGGACATGCAAATCAAAACTGTAATGAGATATCAACTCATACCTGTTAGAATGTGTATCATCAAAAAGACAAGAATAACAGGTGCTGGTGAGGATATGAAGGAAAGGGACCCTGTGCACTGTTTGTAAGAATTTAAATTGGTGTAGCCATGGGAAGGGATCAAGATGGTGGAGTAGTAGGACCTAGAGTGCACCTTTTCCTACAAAAACATTAAAGATACATCTACAAGTGGAACAATTCACACAGAACACCTACCGAACACTGACAGAAGACCTCAGGCTTCTGAAAGGCCAAGAAAACCTCCATGTAACTGCATAGGACAAAAGAAACACAAAAACAATGAATCAGGATGGGGCCTATGCCCCAGGGTGGGAGCTATGAAGGAGGAAAGGCTCCCATATCCTGGGAAGTCTCCTCACTGGTGAGGACATCAATCTAGATGGAGGGAGAGCTTCAGTGCCTAGGAGGAGAGCATAGCAACTGGTTTGTGGAAGGCAAAAAGGAAAGTAACCTGCACAGAAGGTAGGCTCCATCACCCTACACTCCCTGGACTGAGATGCTCATCTCTCAGTGTAGGTAGGGGCTAAGTGCTGAAGCTCAGGCTTCAGAGGTTAAACCAAGGGAGAGGACTGGGGTTGGCTACGTGGAAATAGCCTGAAGAGGCTGGACTGTGGCAACTGAAGGTGTACTTGGAAGAAGCCTGGGCCTGCCAGAGAGGCAAGGCAGCATTACTGGGGGGCACACAAGGAGAGGGATGGAACAACCATAATAGCTTCTTTCCCTGTGAGCTCTCCCAGGCAACAGGACACCACCTATAGGAGCTATGGGAGCAGGCATGAGTTGCCACTGCCATCATCGGCTCCAGAAGTGTGCACAGGCTGTGGCTACAAGACCCACAAGTAGGTGCCAAGTGCTTCCCTCACTGTCCCAGGAATTCACAGATAGCAGCCACTCCTAGGAGACCTGTGAGCAAACACCAAGCCCTGTCCCCGCTGTTCCAGGAGGATGCAGACAGCAGCTGCCCATAGGAAACCTACTCACAGGAGCTAAACTGTTACCCTGCCATCCCAGGAATGCACAAGGACAGCCATACCTGCACACCCCATATAAAGGAGATAATGGCCCGCACATGCTGAGGAAAGAGGCAGCAAGCATCCAAACTAAAACCAGCCCTTCCATTCCCAAGAAGATGGCAAAGTAGAAGGACTAAAGCTCACCTCCACTTGAGAGAACACCAAAATCACAACTAACTGCTGAACAACCATCGACAAAAAAGACTGGAACCTACCAAAAAAGATGCGTTACATTCAAAGACAAAGAAGAAGCCACAACAAGATGAGAGGAGGGGTGCTTTTGTGACATAATCAAATCCCACACCTACTGGGCAGGCCACCCACAAGTGGAAAAGAATTATATTGCAGACGTCCCCCTCAAGAGTAAGAGTCCAGAGCCCCATGTCAGGCTGCCCAGCCTGAAGGTCTGGCATCAGGAAGAGGAACACCCAGAGCATTTGGCTTTGAAGGCCAGGAGGGTATAAGTGCAGGAGCTCCACACTTGGAGGGCGCACACAGGCTTCATGTACACAGGGACCTATAACAAAGCAGTAACTCCATAAGACGGGGGCTGGACCTACCTATGAGTCTTGGAAAGTCTCCTGGGGATGTGAGGGTCAGCTGTGGCTCACAGTGGGGGTAAGGACACTGGTGGCAGAGGCCCCAGAGAATGCTGATTGGTATGAGCTCTGCTCGAGGCTCACCATTTTGGCATCAAGACCTGGCCCTACCCAACAATCTATAGGGTCCAGTGTTGGAACACTGCAAGCCAAACAATAGGCAGGATAGGAACACAGCCCCATCCATCAGGAGAAAGACGGTCTAAAGCCATCTATAAACACATCCCATGACACAGCCCTGCACACCAGAGGGACAAGATCTAGACCCACCCAACAGTGGGCAGGCACCAGCCCCTCCCACCAGGGAGGCTACACAAACCTCAGTACCAACCTGACCCACCAGGTGGCAGACATCAAAAGCATAAGGAACTACATAGCCAGAGGAAAGGAGACACAAACACAGAAAGTTAGAAAAAAAATGAGATGGCAGAGATATAGGTTTCAGATGAAGGAACAAGATAAAACCCCACTGGAACAATTAAATGAAGTAGATAGGCAACATATCTGAAAAAGAACTTAGAGTAATGATAGTAAAGATGATCCAAGATCTTGGAAAAAGAATGTAGACACACATCAAGAAAATACAAGAGATATTTAACAAAGAGCTAGAAGATTTAGAAAACAAACAGAGGTGGACAACACAATAACTGGAATGAAAAAATACTCTAAAATGAATCAACAGAATAGTTGAGGCAGAAGAACAATAAGTGAGCTGGAAGACAGTATAGTGGAAATCACTGCCATGGAACATAATAAAGAAAAAAAGAATGAAAAGAAATGAGGACAGTCTCAGGCACCTCTGGGACAACATTAAATGCACCAACATTTGCATAACAGGGATTCCAGAAGGAGAAGTAAGAGAGAAAGGACCTGAGAAAATATTTGAATATATAATAGCCAAAAAATTCCCTAACATGAGAAAGAAAACACTAACTCAAGTCCAGGAAGCAAAGAGGGTCCCATACAAGATAAAACCAAGGAGGAACATGCCAAGATACATATTAATCAAACTGATAAAAACTAAAGACACAGGAAAAATATTAAAGTAAACAACAGAAAAGCAACAAATAACATACAAGCGAATCCCCATAAGATTATCAGATGATTTTTCAGCTGAAACTCTGCAAGCCAGAAGGGAGTAGCAGGATATATTTAAAGTGATGAAAGGGAAAAACCTACAACCAAGAATCCTCTACCCATCAAGGTTCTTGTTCAGATTCAGTTGATAAATCAAAACTTTTACAGACAAGCACAAGTTAAGAGACTTCAGCACCACAAAACCAGCTTTAAAACATATGCTAAAGGAACTTCTCTAGGAGGAAAAGAAAAGGCCACACTAGAATCAACAAAATTAAGAATGGGAAAGCTCACCAGTAAAGGCAAACATAAAGTAAAGGTAGGAAATCATCCATACACAAATATAATATTGAAACCAGCAATTGTGAGGAGAATACAAATGCAGGATATTGGAAATGCAGTTAAAATTAAGACAACAGCAACTTAAAGCCTTCTTTACATATATAGCCTGCAATATCAAAACCTCATGGGAACCACAAACCAAAAATTAACTATAGAAATACACACACAAAAGAAAAAGCAATTCAAACACAACACTAAAGCTGGTCATCAAATCACAGGAGAAGAGAACAAATGAGGAAGGGGAAAAAAAAAGACCTACAAAAACACATCCAAAACAATTAACAACATGTAAGAATATACATACTGATAATCACCTTAACTGTAAGTGTATTAAATGCTCCAACCAAAAGATATAAAATGGCTGAATGAATACAAAAACAAGTCCAGTATATATGCTATGTACAAGAGATCCACTTCAAATCTAGGGACATATACAGACTAAAAGTGATAGGGTGTAAAAAGGTATTCCATGCAAATGGAAATCAGAAGAAAGCTAGAGTAGCAATACTCATATCAGACAAAACAGACTTTAAAATAAAGACTACTATAAGACACAAAGGACACTACATAATGATCAAGGGGTGAATGCAAGAAGAAGATATAACAATTTTAAATCTATATACACACAACATAGGAGCACATAAACATATAAGGTAAAGGCTAATAGCCAAAAAAGGAGAAATTGACAGTCACACAATAATACTGGTGGACTTTAACACCAACTCTCATCAATTGAGAGATCATCCAGACAGAAAACCAATAAGGAAACACAAGCCTTAAATGACACATTAGACCAGATGGACTTAATTGGTATTTATAGACAATTCCATCTGAATGCAGCAGAGTAAACATTCTTCTCAAGTGCACATGGAATACTCTCCAGGATAGGTCACATCTTAGGCCACAAATCAAGCCTCGGTAAATGTCAGAAAACTGAAATCACATCAAGCATCTCTTCCGACAACAACACTATGAGATTAGAAATCAATTACAGGAAAAAAACCCTGTAAAAAACACAAACACGCAGAGGCTAAACAACATGTTGCTAACCAACCAATGGATCACTGAACAAATGAAAGAGGAAATCAAAAAATACCTAGACTCAAGTGACAACAAAAACACAATGGTCCAAAATCTATGGGACAGGGACTTCCCTGGTGGTCAAGTGGCCAACACTGCACATGCAATACAGGGGGCCTGGGTTCCTAGTCAGGGAACTAGATACCACATACTGAGACTAAAGATCCCACATGCAGCAACAAAGATGCCATGTGCTGCAACTAATACCCGGCATAAATAAATAAATAAAGAAAGGATAAGGGGATATATGTATAAACACAGCTGATTCACTTTGTTGAACAGCAGAAAATGGCACAACAGTGTAAAGCAATTATACTCCAATAAAGAGCTTAAAAAAAAGGACAAGATGTAAATAAATAAACATTAAAACCAAAAAAGACCTATGGGATACAGCAAAAGCAGTTCAAAGAAGGAAGTTTACCGTAATACAATCTTATCTCAGGAAACAAGAATAATCTCAAATAAACAACCTAACCTTACACCTAAAGCAACTAGAGAAAGAACAACAACAACAACAACAAAAAACCCAAAGTTAGTAGAAGAAGTCATAAAGATAAGAGCAGAAATAAACAAAATAGAGATGAAGAAAACACTAGAAAAGATCAATGACACTAAAACTTGGTTCTTTGAAAAGATAAACAAAATTCATAAACTCTTAGCCACACTCATCAAGGAAAAAAAACGGGAGAGGACACAAATAAATAAAGTTAGAAATGAAAAAAGAGAACTTACAACCGACACCACAGAAATACAAAGGATCGTAAGAGACTACTACAAGCAACTATACACCAATAAAATGGACAACCTTGAAGAAATGGACAAATTCTTAGGTATAATCTTCCAAGACTGAACCAGGAAGAAAGAGAAAATATGAACAGATCATTCACAAGAACTAAAATTGAAACTGTGATTAAAATATTCCCAACAAATGAAAGTCTAGGACCAAATGGCTTCACAGGAAACTTCTATCAAACATTTAGAGAAGAGCTATCACCTATCCTTCTGAATCTCTTCCAAAAAATTGTACAGGAAGGAACACTCCCAAACTCACTCTGTGAGGCTACCATCACCCTGATACCAAAAGCACACACAGATAACACACAAAAAAGAAAATTATAGGCCAATATCACTGATGAACATACACACAAAAATCCTCAACAAAATACTAGCAAACCAAATCCAACAATACATTAAAATGATGATACACCATGATCAAGTGGTATTTACCCCAAGGATTCAAGGATTCCTCAATATCTGCAAATCAATCAGTGTGACACACCACATTAACAAACTGAAGAAAACCATATGATCATCTCAATAGATGCAGAAAAAGCTTTTGACAAAATTCAACACCCATTTATAAAAATACTCCAGAAACTGTGCATAGAGGGATCCTACCTCAACATAATAAAGGCCATGTATGACAAACCAACAACTAACATCATATTCAATAGTGAAAAGCTGAAAGCATTTCTTCAATGATGAGGAACAAGACAGGGGATGTCTACTCTCATCACTTTCATTCAACATAGTTTTGGAAGACCTAGCTATAGAAATCAAAGAAGAAGAAAAAAAAATAAAAGGAATCCAAATTGGAAAGTAAGAAGTAAAACTGTCACTGTTTGCAGATGACATACTATACACAGAAAATCCTAAAGATGCTACTAGAAAATTACCAGAGCTCATCAATGAATTCAGTAAGGTTGCATGATACAAAATTAATACACAGAAATCTCTTGCATTACTATACACTAACAATGAAAGATCAGAAAGAGAAATTAAGGAACAACCCCATTTACCATCACATCAAAAAGAATAAAATGCCTAGCAATAAACCTACCTAAGAAGGCAAAAGACCTGTACTCTGAAAACTATAAGACACTGATGAAAGAAATGAAAGATGACACAAACAGATGCAAGGATATATCATGTTCTTGGAATGGAAGAATCAATAGTGTCAAAATCAATATACTACCCAAGGCAATCTATAGCTTCAAGGCAATCCAGATCAAATTACCAATGGCATTTCTGACAGAACTAGAAGAGAAAAAAATTTTTGAATTTGTATAGGAACATGAAAGATCCTGAATAGCCAAAGCAATCTTGAGAAAGAAAAACAGAAGTGAAGGAATCAGACTTCCTGCCTTCAGATTTCAAAGCTACAGTCATCAAAACAGTATGGTACAGGCACAAAAGCAAAAATATAGATCAATGGAACAGTAAAAAAGCCCAGAAATAAATCCACACACCTATGGTCAATTAATCTATTTCAAAGAGAGTCAAAAATATACAATGGAGAACAGACAGTGTCTTCAATAATTGGTACTGGGAAATCTGGACAGCTAAGTGTAAAAGAACAAAATTAGAAAACTCTCTAACACCATACACAAAAATAAACTGACAATTGAGAAAAGACTTAAATGTAAATCAGACACTATAAAACTGCTAGAGGAAAACATAGGTACAACACTCTTTGACATAAAACCTGGAAATATTTTTTTGGATCCACCTCCTAGAATAATGAAAATAAAAACAAAAATAAAAAATGAGAACTAACTAAACTTAAAAGGTTCTGCACAGTGAAGGAAACCATAAGCAAATGAAAAGACAAGCCACAGAATGCTAGAAAATATTTGCAAATGAAGTGACTGAGAAGGGATTTCTTTCCAGAATATACAAACAGCTCATGCAGCTCAATGTCAAAAAACAAAATAAAACAAACAACAAAAAAACCCAACCAGAAAATGGGCAGAAGATCTAAACAGACATTCCTCCAAAGAAGACACAGAGATGGCCAAAAAGCACGTGAAAAGATGCTCAACATTACTAATTATCAGAGAAATGCAAATCAAAACTTCAATGAGGTAACACCTCATACTGGTCAGAATGGCTATCAAGATGTCTACAAACAATAAATGCTGGAGAGGGTGTGGAGAAAAGGGAACCTTCCTATATGGTTGGTGGGAATGTAAATTGGTACAACCATTATGGAGAACAGTATGGAGGTTCCTTAAAATACTAAAAACAGAATTACCATATGATCCAGCAATCCCACTCCCGGGCATATATCTGGAGAAAACCATAATTAGAAATGATACATGCACCTCAATGCTTACTGCAGCATTATTAATAATAGCCAAGACATGGAAACAACCTAAATGTCCATTGACAGAGGAATGGATAAAGAAGAGGTGGTACATATATACAATGGAATATTACTCAGCCATAAAAAGGTACAAAACTTGGACATTTGTAGAGACATAGATAGACCTAGAGACTCTCATACAGAGTGAAATAATTAAGAAAGAGAAAAGCAAATATCGTATATGAAAGCATATATGCAGAATCTAGAAAAATGGTACAGGTCAACCGGTTGGCAAGGCAAAAATAGAGACTGATAGAGAGAACAAACATATGGACACCAAGGGCGGAAGCACATTGTGGGGGGGGGGGGTTGGGGTGGGATGAATTGGAAGATTGGGACTGCCATACATATACTACTAATAAGAAAAAGAATATAAAATTGTACACTTAAAAATATATGCAGTTTATTGTAAAAAATGATACAAATGGGGAAGAATCAAGATGGAGGAGTAGGAGGATGTGCACTCACTCCCTCTTGCAAGAGCACCGGAATTACAACTAACTGCTGAACAACCATCGACAGAAAGACACTGGAACTCAACAAAAAAATAGCATCCCACATCCAGAGACAAAGGAGAAGCCTCAATGAGATAGTAGGAGGGGTGCAATCGTGTTAAAATTAAATCCCATAAATGCTGGGTGGGTGACTCACAAGCTGGAGAACAGTTATACCGCAGAAGTCCTGAGGGTTCTGAGCCCCACGTCAGGCTTCCTAACCTGGTGGTCCAGCAACGGGAGGAGGAATTCTCAGAGAATCAGACTTTGAAAGCCAGCAGGATTTGATTGCAGGACCTCCACAGGACTGGGGGAAATGGAGACTCCACTCTTGGAGGGCACACAAAAAAGTGTGCTCACCAGGACCCAGGGGGAAGGAGCAGTGACCCCATAGGAGATTGAACCAGACCTACCTGATGGTGTTGGAGGGTTGCCTGCAGAAGTGGGGGGCAGCTGTGGCTCACCGAGGAGACGGGGCAATGGCAGCAGGGGTTCTGAGAAGTGCTCATTAGCGTGAGCCCTCCCAAAGTCCACCATTAGCTCCACCAAAGAGCCTGTAAGACACAGTGCTAGGTCGCCTCAGGCCAAACAACCACCAGGATGGGAACACAGCCCTACCCACTGGCAGACAAGCAGATGAAAGTGTCACTGAGCTCCACCCACCAAATCAGATTAAAGTTTTACTGAGCTCCACCCACCCAGCCCAACTCACCATCAGTCCCATCAGGAAGCACCCACGAGCCTTCTAGACAGCTTCCTCCACAAGAAGGCAGACAGCAGAATCAAGCAGTATCAGCACTATTTCATCTGGTGGAAATGAAAATCACAGCCACAGAAAGACAGAGAAAATGAAAAGGCAAAAGACTTTGTACCAGATGAAGGGACAAGATAAAAAACCAGAAAAACAACTAAATGAAGAGATAGGCACCCCTACAGAAAAAGAATTCAGAATAATGATGGTGAAGATGATCCAGGACTTTGAAAAAAGATTGGATGCAAAGATCGAAAAGTTGCAAGAAAAGTTTACCAAAGACCTAGAAGAATTAAAGAACAAACAAAAAGAGATATGTAACACAATAACTGAAATGAAAAACACACTGGAAGGAACCAAGAGCAGATTAACTGAGGCAGAAGGGCGAATAAGTGAGCTGGAAGACAGAATGGTGATCATCACTGATGTGGAAAAAAATAAAGAAAAAAGAATGAAAAGAATTGAAGATAGCCTAAGAGACCTCAGGGACAATGTTAAATGCACCAACATTCGCATTATAGGGGTTCCAGAAGGAGAAGAGAGAGAGCAAGGACCTGAGAAAATATTGGAAGAGATTATAGTTGAAAACTTCCTTCACATGGGAAAGGAAATAGCTACCCAAGTCCAGGAAGCGCAGAGTCCCAGGCAGGATAAACCCAAGGAGAAACATGCCAAGCAATATAGTAGTCAAATTGACAAAAATTCAAGACAGAGAAAAGTTATTAAAAGCAACAAGGGAAAAACGACAAATAACATACAAGGGAACTCCCATAAGGTTAACAGCTGATTTCTCAGCAGAAACTCTGCAAGCCAGAAGGGAGTAGCATGATATATTTCAAGTGATGAAAGGGAAGAATCTACAACCAAGAATACTCTACCCAGCAAGGATCTCATTCAGATTGGAGGGAGAAATCAAAACCTTTACAAACAAGCAACAGCTAAGAGAATTCAGCACCACCAAACCAGCCCTACAACAAATGCTAAAGGAACTTCTCTAAGTGGGAAACATAAGAAAAGGACCTAGAGAAACAAAAACAAAACAATTAAGAAAATGGTAATAGGAACATACATATCGATAATTACCTTAAATGTAAATGGGCTAAATGCACCAACCAAAAGACACAGACTGGCTGAATGGATACAAAAACAAGACCCATTTATATGCTGTCTACAAGAGACCCACTTCAGACCTAGGGACACACAGAGACTGAAAGTGAGGGGATGGAAAAATATATTCCATGCAAATGGAAATCAAAAGAAAGCTGGAGTAGTGATACTCATATCAGATAAAATAGACTTTAAAATAAAAAATGTTAAAAGAGACAAGAAAGGACACTACATAAAGATTGATGGATCCATCCAAGAAGAAGAGATAACAATTATAAATATAGATACACCCAATATAGGAGTACCTCAATACATAAGGCAAACGCTAACAACTATGAAAGAGGAAATCAACAGTAACATAATCATAGTGGGGGACTTTAACACACCACTTACACCAATGGACAGATCATCCACACAGAAAACTAATAAAGAAACATAAGCTTTAAATGACACAATAAATCAGATGGATTTAATAGATATCTATAGGACTTTACTTGCAAAAACAGCAGATTTTTTTTTTGACGGTACAACAAGTTCAATCATCTGTTTTTATACACATACCCCCGTATTCCATCCCTTCCTTCACTCCCCCCCCCGAGTCCCCCCCCACCTTCCCCGCCCCAGTCCTCTAAGGCATCTTCCATCCTCGAGTTGGACTCCCTTTGTTATACAACTTTCCACTGGCTATCTATTTTACAGTTGGTAGTATATATATGTCTGTGCTACTCTCTCACTTCGTCTCAGATTCCCCTTCACCCCCACCCCCTCCCATACCTCGAGTTCTCCAGTCCATTCTCTGTATCTGCGTCCTTGTTCTTGTCACTGAGTTCATCAGTACCATTTTTAGATTCCGTATATGTGAGTTAGCATACAATATTTGTCCTTCTTTTCCTGAATTACTTCACTCTGTATGACAGATTGTAGTTCTAAACACCTCATTACATATAGCTCCATCTCATCCCTTTTTATAGCTGAGTAATATTCCATTGTGTATATATGCCACATCTTCTTTATCCATTCATTTCTTGATGGGCATTTCGGTTGCTTCCATGTCCTGGCTATTGTAAAGAGTGCTGCAATAAACATTATGGTACAAGTTTCTTTTGGGATTATGGTTTTCTTTGGGTATATGCCCAGTAGTGGGATTACTGGATCAGATGGTAGTTCTATTTGTAGTTTTGTAAGGAACCTCCAAATTGTTTTCCATAGTGGCTGTACCAACTTACATTCCCACCAACAGTGCAGCAGAGCTCCCTTTTCTCCACACCCTCTCCAACATTTGTTGTTTCCAGATTTTGTGATGATGGCCATTCTGATCGGTGTGAGGTGATACCTCATTGTGGCTTTGACTTGCATTTCTCTGATGATGAGTGATGCTGAGCATCTTTTCATGTGTTTGTTGGCCATCTGTATGTCTTCTTTGGAGAAATGTCTCCTTAGGTCTTCTGCCCATGTGTGGATTGGGTTATTTGCTTTTTTGGTATTAAGCTGCATGAGCTGCTTGTATATTTTGGAGGTTAATCCTTTGTCCCTTGTTTCATAGGCAATTATTTTTTCCCATTCTGAGGGTTGCCTTTTAGTCTTGTTTATGGTTTCTTTCACTGTGCAAAAGCTTTTAAGTTTCATGAGGTCCCATTTGTTTATTCTTGATTTTATTTCCATGATTCTAGGAGGTGGGTCCAAAAGGATCTTGCTTTGATGGATGTCATAGAGTGTTCTACCTATGTTTTCCTCTAGGAGTTTTATAGTGTCTGGCCTTACATGTAGGTCTTTAATCCATTTTGAGCTTATTTTTGTGTATGGGATTAGAAGTGTTCTAATTTCATTCTTTTGCATGTAGCTGTCCAATTTTCCCAGCACCACTTATTGAAGAGGCTGTCCTTATTCCATTGTATATTCGTGTTTCCTTTGTCAAACATAAGGTGCCCATATGCGTTTGGGCTTACTTCTGAGTTCTCTATTCTATTCCATTGATCGTCCTTTCTATTTTTGTGCCAGTACCATACTGTCTTGATCACTATGGCCTTGTAGTATAGTTTGAAGTCAGGAAGCCTGATTCCACCAACTCCATTTTTCCTTCTCAAGATTGCTTTGGTTATTCAGGGTCTTTGGCATTTCCATACAAATCGTAAGATTTCTTGCTCTAGTTCTGTGAAAAATGCCATTGCTGAGTTGATCGGGATTGCATGGAATCTGTAAATTGCTTTGGGTAGTACAGTCATTTTCACGATGTTGATTCTTCCAATCCAGGAACATGGTATGTCCCTCCATCTGTTTGTGTCGTCTTTGATTTCTTTCATCAATGTCTTAAAGTTTTCTGCATACAGATCTTTTGTCTCCTTAGGCAGGTTTATTCCTAGGTATTTTATTCTTTTTGTTGCAATGGTGAATGGGAGAGTTTCCTTAATTTCTCTTCCTGCTCTTCCGTTGCTAGTGTATAGGAATGCAAGAGATTTCTGTGCATTAATTTTGTATCCTGCTACTTTACTAAACTCATCAATGAGTGCTAGCAGTTTTCTGGTAGAGTCTTTAGGGTTTTCTATGTATAATATCATGTCATCTGCAAAGAGTGACAATTTTACTTCTTCTTTTCCAATTTGGATTCCTTTGATTTCTTTTTCTTCTCTGATTGCTGTGGCTAACACTTCCAAAACTATGTTGAATAATAGTGGTGAGAGTGGACACCCTTGTCTTGTTCCTGTTCTTAGAGGGAATTCTTCCAGTTTTTCCCCATTGAGAACGATGTTGGCTTTTGGTTTTTCATATGTGGCTTTGATTGTGTTGAGGTAATTTCCTTCTATGCCCATTTTCTGGAGAGCTTTTATCATAAATAGATGTTGAACTTTGTCAAAAGCTTTTTCTGCATCTATTGAAATGATCATATGGTTTTTATCCTTCAAGTTGTTGATATGATGTATCACGTTGATTGATTTGCGTATATTGCAGAATCCTTGCATCCCACGGATAAACCCCACTTGATCATGGTGTATGATTTTTTTAATGTGCTGTTGGAGTCTGTTAGCTAGTATTTTGTTGAGGATTTTTGCATCTATATTCATCAGTGATATTGGTCTGTAGTTTTCTTTTTTTGTGACATCTTTTCCTGATTTTAGTATCAGGGTGATGGTGGTTTCGTAGAATGAGTTTGGGAGTGTTCCACCTTCTGCAATATTTTGGAAGAGTTTGAGAAGGATAGGTGTTAGCTCTTCTCGAAATGTTTGGTAGAATTTGCCCATGAACCCATCTGGTCCTGGCCTTTTGTGTGCTGGGAGATTTTTAATCACTGCCTCAATTTCCGTACTTGTGATTGGTCTGTTCATGGTTTCTATTTCTTCCTGGTTCAGTCTTGGAAGATTGTATTTTTCTAAGAATGTATCCATTTCTTCCAGGTTATCCAATTGATTGGCATATAGTTGCTTGTAGTAGTCTCTCATGATCTTTTGTATTTCGGAGGTGTCCGTTGTTACTTCTCCTTTTTCATTTCTAATTCTGTTGATTTGCATCTTCTCCCTTTTTTTCTTGATGAGTCTGGCTAATGGTTTATCAATTTTGTTAATCTTCTCAAAGAACCAGCTTGTAGTTTTGTTAAGTTTTGCTATGGTTTCCTTCCTTTCTTTTTCATTTATTTCTGCTCTGATCTTTATGATTTCTTTCCTTCTGCTCACTTTGGGGTTTCTTTGTTCTTCTTTCTCTAGTTGTTTTAGGTGTAAGGTTAGGTTGTTTATTCGATCATTTTCTTGTTTCTTAAGGTAGGACTGTATTGCTATAAACTTCCCTCTTAGAACTGCTTTTGCTGCGTCCCATAGGTTTTGGGTTGTTGTGTCTTCATTGTCGTTTGTTTCTAGATATTTTTTGATTTCCTCTTTGATTTCTTTAGTGATTCCTTGGTTGTTTAAGAGTGAATTGTTAAGCCTCCATGTGTTTGTATTTCTTGCAGTTTTTTCCCTGTCATTGATATCTAGTCTCATGGCATTGTGTGCTGAGAAGATGCTTGATATGATTTCAGTTTTCTTGAATTTGCTGAGGTTTGATTTGTGACCCAAGATGTGATCTATCCTGGAAAATGTTCCGTGTGCACTTGAGAAGAAAGTGTAGTCTGTCGTTTTTGGATGGAAAGTCCTATAAATATCAATTAAGTCGAGATGGTCTAATGTGTCATTTCAAGCTTGTGTGTCTTTGTTTATTTTCTGTTTGGTTGATCTGTCCATTGATGTAAGTGGGGTGTTCAAGTCTCCCACTATTATTGTGTTACTGTCAATGTCCCCTTTTATAGCTGTTAGCATTTGCCTTATGTATTGAGGTGCTCCTATATTGGGGGCATAGATATTTACCATTGTGATATGTTCTTCTTGAATGGATCCCTTGATCATTATGTAGTGTCCTTCCTTGTCTCTTTGAATAGTCTTTACTTTCAAGTCTAATGTGTCTGATATGAGTATTGCTACTCCAGCTTTCTTTTGACTTCCATTTGCATGGAATATCTTTTTCCATCCCTTTACTTTCAGTCTATATGTATCCCTTGGTCTGAAGTGGGTTTCTTGTAGGCAGCATATAGAAGGGTCTTGTTTTTGTATCCATTCAGCCAGTCTGTGTCTTTTGGTTGGAGCATTTAATCCATTTACATTTAAGGTGATTATTGACATGTGTGTTCCAATTACCATTTTCTTCATTGTTTTGGGTTTGTATTTGTAGGTGTTTTCCTTTTCTTGTGTTTCCTACTTAGAGAAGTTCCTTTAGCACTTGTTGTAAAGCTGGTTTGGTGGTGCTGAATTCTCTTAAATTTTGCTTGTCTGGAAAGCTTTTGATTTCTCCTTCAAATCTGAATGAGATTCTTGCTGGGTAGAGTATCCTTGGCTGTAGGTTTCTCTCTTTCAGGACTTTCAGTATATCCTGCCATTCCCTTCTGGCCTGCAGAGTTTCTGTAGAAAGGTCAGCTGTTATCCTTATGGGTTTTCCCTTATATGTTGTTTGTTGCTTTTCTCTTGCTGCTTTTAATATTTTTTCTTTGTGTTTAATTGTCGTTAGTTTGGTTAATATGTGTCTCGGTGTATTTCTCCTTGGGTTTATTCTGTATGGGACTCTCTGTGCTTCTTGGATTTGGTGAATTATTTCCTTTCCCATGTTGGGGAAGTTTTCCACTAGAACCTCTTCAAATATTTTCTCAGACCCTTTCTTGTTTTCTTCTTCTTCTGGGATGCCTATAATTCGAACGTTGGTATGCTTAGGGTTATCACTGAGGTCTCTGAGACTGTCTTCTATTCTTTTTTATTCTTTTTTCTTTTTCCTGCTCTGTGGCGTTTATTTCCCCCATTCTCTCTTCCAACTCACTTATTCGTTCTTCTGCCTCAGTCATTCTGCTGGTTATAGCATCTAGAGTATTTTTCATTTCAGTTATTTTGTTATCCATTGCTGTTTGTTTTTCTGCGTTCTTATGAACTGTTTCTTGTACTTTCTCTATTTTGTTATTGAGGTTTTGTATCATTTTTACTATCATTACTCTAAATTCTTTTTCAGGCATTTTTCCTATTTCCTCCTCATTTATTTGGTCTTGTGGGTTTTTTTCCTGCTCCTTTGCCTGCATGGTGTTTCTTTGTTTCCTCATGGTTGTCCAAACTTTTGGGGTTGCTTGTCCTGGCGATAGAGGTGTTTACAGAAGACTGTCCAAGCCTCAGACTAATGTCCAAGTATTGGATTAAACAAATACTAAGTCTAGGAAACACATACATGTATAAGACACACAAGTACTGAATCCACTAGGACATAAGGCTCTAGAAAGACCTGACAGAACCCCAGTGTGCTATCAGATATTCAAAGAGAAACCCAACAGAAATTGACAACTGAAACAGAACACATCAGAGACAAAAGCCAAAGCAAACAAACAAACAAATAACACCTTACACATACAAACATTAAGCAGGGAGATTTTGTAAGCTAGGATCAAATATAGAAAAGAGCCAGAGTACCACTAGAGAGAATGGAGATTCTCAGAATGTAATTAGACAACTGTACTAAGAACTAAGATAAAGACAAAAGCCTAATATTATATACCAAGGCAGTGCGTCCTCTGGAGAATAGAGCAAGGAGTCTGAGCAGACCCATAGTGTTGCTTATAAGTATGTTAAGATAAAATACACTTAAAATGGCTGGAAGAAAGGGGAACAGAAGAGCGTAATGTGGTTGGAAATATGCAAATAAAAAGAAAGGAATAGAAATGTATAAAAGATAGGGATGAAAGGAAAGTATGAGAGATATATTGTCTGTACTACCAAAAACTTAGCTAGATGTAGAAGTATATAAAAAGGCCAAAAAAAAAAAGAATAAAAAATATTAAAATATTATGTTATAAAACTTGTAGATCCCTTAGGGCTAAGATCGTATTTAATAAAGAAAAAAAAGAAAAAAAAAGAGAGAAAATGAAAAAAAAAATCCAGAACTGATCCCAGAATGGACCAGTTCAATAGGGATTGATACTACTATTTCTGTTTCCTTAGCGTCTCAGCTGTAAGTGTCCTTCTCCTTACCTTGGGTTTTTTTGCATTATTCTGTGACCAGCAGAGGTTCCTTTATTGTTCGTCTGTAAGCGTCGGTGTGTGGGGAGGGAGAGGGTACAATAGTGGCTCCTTCTCCTGGGAGTGAGTGAGCAATGGCACACTGTTGTTTCAGTCGGGCTTGGAGGTGCCTGTTGCAGAGGGACGCCGGTGGCTCAGGCATAAACAGAAAGTCTTAGAGCTGGGTCTCTCTCGGGGCTTTTTTTTTGTTGCTGTTGTTGTTTTGTTTTTTTTTCTCTTGGCACCCTCCCTGCTGTTGGCATTGCAAGGGGTTTTAATCTAGCCCCGCCCGAGCGCCTGAGAGCGCTTGTTATCCCTGAGAGCCTTAGGTGGCCCATGGGTGTCTCTCCACTGCCTGTTGCAGAGGTGCGGAAAGAGAGAGGGAGTCTATGCCCGCGGCTCCTCCCCCCCCCCCGCCCGTGAGCCTGCAGCCTCCAGCCGCCATCATGGCCAGGCAGCTCTCCAGGGACGGGCACTCCTCTCCGCGGACCTCCTCCCTCCTGTCCTCTCGGTCCGTCACCCTACCGGCAACAATGTTTCTCACCCTGAACCAGCTCTCCGGTTCCCATGCGCCCGCTCCCAGACCCTCTGTTCAGCTGTGGATCGACGTCTAGGTCTGGGAACACTGAGCTGCGCTGCGGACCCTCCGTATGTTTCTCACTCCCTCCCGTCTGCCACAGCTCTGCCGCTTCACCCTCTTTGAGCCATCGTAGATGCCTCCCTACCGGCTATGTCGGGCTCCCTGCGGTCCTTTCTGGTGTCCAAGGCCATCTGCTGGTGTTCAGCTGGTTCTCTGTGGGAATTACTGCGTCCTTCCATGCATTCCCAATGCATCTGTGGAGAGGGATGCACTCCACGTCCCTCTACTTCACCTCCATCTTTTTTCCCAATCCAAGTGTTTAAAAAAAACAGCAGATCACACGTTCTTCTCAAGTGTACGTGGAACATTCTCCAGGATAGATCACATTTTGGGTCATAAATCAAGCCTTGGTAAATTCAAGAAAATTGAAATTGTATCAAGCATCTTTTCTGACCACAATGCTATGAGATTAGAATTCAATTACAGGAAAAAAAAACTGTAAAAAACACAAACACGTGGAGGCTAAATAATACGCTACTAAATAACCAACAGATCACTGAAGAAATCAAAGAGGAAATCAAAAAATACCTAGAGACAAATGACAATGAAAAAACAACGATCCAAAACCTATGGGATGCAGCAAAGGCAGTTCTAAGAGGGAAGTTTATAGAGATACAATCTTACCTCAAGAAACAAGAAAAATCCCAAATAAACAATCTAACCTTACACCTAAAGAAACTAGAGAAAGAAGAGCAAACAAATCCCCAAGTTAGTAGACAGAGAGAAATCAGAAAGATCAGAGCAGAAAGAAATGAAATAGAGACAAAGAAAACAACAACAAAAATCAATAAAACTAAAAGCTGGTTCTTTGAGAAGATAAATAAAATCGATAAACCTCTAGCAAGACTCATCAAGAAAAAGAGAGAGAGGACTCAAATCAATAAAATTAGAAATGAAACAGAAGTTACAATGGACACCGCAGAAATAAAAAGCACCATAAGAGATTACTACAAGCAACTGTATGCCAATAAAATGGACAACCTGGAGGAAATGGACAGATTCTTAGAAAAGCATAATCCTCCAAGACTGAATCAGGAAGACACAGAAAATATGAACAGACCAATCACAGGTAATGAAGTTGAAACTGTGATTAAAAATCCCCCAACAAACAAAAGTCCAGGACCAGATGGATTCACAGGTGAATTTTATCAAACATTTAGAGAAGAGCTAACACCCATCCTTCTGAAACTCTTCCAAAACATTGCAGAGGAAGGAACACTCCCAAACTCATTTTAGGAAGCCACCATCACCCTGATACCAAAACCAGACAAAGATACTACAAAAAAAGAAAACTACAGACCAATATCACTGATGAATTTAGATGCAAAAATCCTCAACAAAATACTAGCCAACAGAATCCAACAACACATTAAAAGGATCATCCACCATGATCAAGTGGGGTTTTGCCTTGGAATGCAAGGATTCTTCAATATATGCAAATCAATCAATGTGATATACTGTATTAACAAATTGAAGGATAAAAACCACATGATATTCTAATCTATAAAGCAACAGATCTTTCAGGACTCTAGGAAGTAGCTGGAAGGCTGTCAACAGGAGCAACAAACCCAGGCAAAACATCTAGGACATCTACTCTGGGTTAATCTGATAACTTTCACAATAGAACATATCAAAAAAGTAAAAGAAAAAGAAGCCAGCAGATATACCAGGACAATAGAATATCCTGTGTAATTACAGCTTATCCAGTGGCCCCTTCATATAAAACCTCCTTGAGTTTTTAATGTGTTTTGACGGGACACCTGCCTGAAGTCTTGCAGGACATCACCGAAAAGGTTCTTCCTTATCCTTATCAGCATATAATTTTCATAGTTGCCGAATACACACAGAAAATAACTAGCTTAGATCATTGCTGCCCTTTATTTACTTCTTCTTTGTCTGGGCACTTCTGGACCTTCTCCAGGATATAGCAACTGCTCCACACCTTATAGTTTGTGCAAAGATGAGGACTGGAGCAGTAGAGGAGATCCTCTTTAGAAGACATATTTCTTCCCAGAGAAGTCTGTTTCTTTATAATTGTAGGCAAAGGAGCTTGGAATTTGAGAGAGTATAAAACTTGAAAAAGAGTTTGCAATCTGCCACATTCTAGTGCTTGAGGCTCCCAAAGAAGCCATGTAGTACATCTGACTATCCTCCAACAAGAACTGTCCTCTGATGTGTCTGAAAGAAAGGTGACGTCATGTGTAGACACTTCATGGATTGGCCCTCTATTTGGACAGCTATGTAATATCGAGATCTCTGATACCCTGTCTGGGAACAAAATTTTCTCAGCTGTGCAAGTACCAAGTTATCCTGGAATACAGGGAAATAAACCATAAAATATTTCTTTTTGTTTATCAGGCAGAAAAATGATACTGCTTTGTTAAAATCTGGTTTACCTTTTCTGTTACCTAACCAGTTCTTCAACCTGGGGCTG
Organism: Hippopotamus amphibius kiboko; assembly: GCF_030028045.1. NCBI lineage: Eukaryota > Metazoa > Chordata > Mammalia > Artiodactyla > Hippopotamidae > Hippopotamus > Hippopotamus amphibius. Next base: position 15,530,651 of record NC_080201.1, on the reverse strand, counting down.
AAAGTGGTTGAGACTTTAAAATGCTTGGTTACTGGTTGTTTTTTCTAATAAGCACAATGGTTTACTCCCTTTGGAAGCAGGGGCTCTGTGTAGTGAGTCGACGATGCTTCTGTTAACTCTATGAACCCTTAATTATTTCCACCATTTTCTCCATGTGTTTCCTTCGCTGACTGTGAATCACAGGCAGGCTGCTTGTTGTCAGAGACTGGAAAAGTCACTGGCTTTCCTTGTTGGCAAGGAACTGAATTCTGCAGCATCTGAATTCATGGACAGAGCATCCTGTCTCAGAGTTTGTTCAGCACCTTCTGTTTTTAGTTTAAACCGGTGATCGGGGCACATCACAAGAACTTGGAGTGCAGCTAAAGCCAAATCAGACTTGACAGAAAATTATTAGCAGGGTACAGAAGGAAAAAAGATCCCCCTTCCTTTCTGTAATCAGGTTAATATGTGCATGGAATGTTTCACTTTAAAAGGTAGTGTGTTTTGGCAAAGCTGGTTTCTTAAGTAGAATTTCAGTTCCCATTATTCGAGGCTATCCATTGCTGCTCTGGCAGGGCCTTTGATCAGTGAACTCAGTGGGGGAGAAGGGCATAGGCATATTAATAACTTCAACATGTGGCCCTTCAGCCCATCTGTACCCTTGTCTTGGAAAAAGGCCAACTGGAAAGGGTTTTCTTAACGTGACCTATGTATGCATATTTTGGAAAGGGGTAAAGGGAAGATAGGGGTTCAAAGAAGAAATAAAATCTAGTTTTATGGTAGTTCTTTCTTTTGTCCCAGTTCCCTACTTGGGGCATTCTGCTACTACATATTTGGATTCTATGGATTCTGGCTCCATCCTCGACTTTTACTATCTTCATTTCTTCTGCTGTGTTATAAAAATTAAAGCTGTTGGTTTAATTTACATACTAGCTGAGGCAAGGTTAGGGAGAGGCAGGAGGCTCTGTAAGAGTCTATTGGGATGAGAGATTAATGGGAACCAGGTGCCTGAAATGGGAGCCCAGGGTCCATTTTACCAGAACTGTATCTTTTGCCCTTTCCCCCTGCATTGGTATTTTTTACTGTTTTATTTTAACAATAATAGGCTTTAGGCCTCATTAAATGACTGCCACAGACTAGAGCCCAGCCTTTTCTTTCAGTGTGTATTTCCTTGTATTATTTCATAACATCTTCCTTTCATTTTCTTTTTTTGAGATGTTCACTTGCCATGTATCCCTGTCTGGTCCTGAAGAGTTTCCCGAGTGACTCTGCACCACAGTCACGGAGAGCAGGCTGAGCTCATCACAAGGGGCTTTCCAAAAATGACCTCAGCTGGCATTCATCTCTTGTTCCCTCTTTCTCCTCCTCTTCCTCCTTCAATTTTATTATATCATTACCATTTCCTTGATCCAAATCTTCCACATTTCTAACTCTCTAACCACCTGATACCAACTTGTCACAACGGATTAGCAGGGAAAGATCCCAAGGATGGGATGTGATACCCAAGAGCACTGTATTACTTAGGATACAAATATGACTTCTGTAACAAAGGCCAAAATAGCAATGTTTAAATAAGGTAGCAGTTAATTTTTGCATCATGTAATAGTCCAAGCATGAGTAGCATGGGGCCGAAAAGGTTCTCTCCTGTTGCTTTCTTATTCTCAACACACAGCTTCCATCATGCAGTGTAGGATTGCTTCTCCAGTTCCTATCCTCACAGCAGGAAAGGAGCAAAGTGAGGGGAGGGCATGTTCCTTCCATTTCAAAAGTATTAAGTTGTACTTACTATTTCTCATATTCTACTGTCCAGAACCTAAACACCTGGCCACACTTAGCTGTCAGGGAGATTGGGACATGAATCCTTCAGCTGCTGGTCTTCTTTGCCACAGAAACCTGCTTAGCATTTTGCTTCAGATAACTATGGGCACTGTGAAATTGTGAGAGTTATAAACTGTACTAGCACAACTATGCTGTCTTCTTGGAAAAGGCGAATATTTGAAGAGAAGAACAGGTAATGGTATGATGGTTATGTTTTGTTTGTTTTTGAACTACTGCTCTCTGATCACCCCAGTCAGTTATTCAATCAACAAAGTAAGCATGCCAGATACTGTACAAGACTCTGGGCTTAAAAAATCACCTTTAACAGAGGACTTGCCTTTATGTATCTTCCCAAGTGAAGCAGTCAGACAAAAATGCTGATGTGCATGAACATGCAACTTGAGTGGGACTTTCAAAAGGAGTTTGTTCAGCAGATAAAAGGAAAAAAGCTAAATAGGAATGGGATAATAAAAAAAATCTTATATGTCAGAATAAGAAGATTCAAATTTATCCAGTAAAAGGCAACAGTGAAATATCAAAGACAAATTAGCAAGAAATAACATGAATAAATTTCATTTTTAAGGGTATGATTCTTCATAAAAGAGATACTTCATCAATTTGACTACATGAAAATTAAAAAAATATCTACTTGGCAAATAGATCAGATCAAGATGGTGGAGGAGTAAGACGTAGCGCTTACATTCCTCCACAAATACATCAAAAATACATTGACCAGTGGATTGATTCTCACAGAACATCTATTGAACACTGGCAGAAGACCTCAGATTTCCAAAAGGGCAAGAAAATCTCCATAAAACTGGCCAGGACAAAAGAAAAAAGGGGAAAAAAAAGAGAATTGGGATGTGACCTGTGCCCCTGGGAGGGAGCTATGAAAGAGGAAAGTTCTCCACACCCTGAGAAGTCCCCTCATTGGTGGGGAGATCAACCAGGACAGAGGGGGAGCTTCAGAGCCTCAGAGGAGAACACAGCAACCAGTTTGCAGAGGGCAAAGCAGAGAGAGACCTGCACAGATGGTCGGTGCCACCACCTGGCACTCCTCAGCCTGATATGCTCCTTTGCTGGAGTGCGCAGGGGGCTGGGTGCTGAGGCTCGCCATTCAGAGTTCGGACCCAGGGAGAGGACTGGGGTTGGTTGCATGGAGACAGCCTGAGGGGGCTAGGGTGTGGGGCATCACAACTGAGAGAGTAAGGGAAAAGCCTGGGCCCACCAGAGAGACAAGGCACAATTGTTGGGGTTCGCAGGAGGAGAGGGGCTTGAGATTGCCACAGGACCTTCTTTCTCTATGTGCTCTCGCAGGTGGCAGGGCACCACCTACACAAGCTCATGCGGTGGGGGATTGTGAGCCACTGCTACTATCTCAGACTCCAGAGGCAGGTGCAGAATGCTGCCGTTACTGAGAGTCCTGTGACTGGGTGGCAACCACTGCCCCCACCTCCCTGGGAGCGTGCGCAGGCTGCGTACCTGCATACCCCCTACCAAGGGGATAACAGATAGCACAAGCTGAGGAAAGAGATAGCAAGCATCCACACCAAAAACAGCCCTCAAACCAAAGAAATATTAAACCCACACAAGCTACACAGGGACATTTCCCAAAATAAGCAGCCCTCTAAGACTACAGTAGATAATTGTTTCTCTTAAACTCACAGAATAAGAGAAATATAACCAAAATGAAGAAGCAGAGGAACTACTCCCAGTTAAAAGACCAAGAGAATTCCACTGAAGGAAAAAACAATGAAACAGACCTCTCTAGTCTAATAGAAACCAAAGTTCAAAATGGAGGTAATGCAAATACTGAAGGAATTAAGAAAGGCAATCAAAAGGAATGCAGATTACTGTAAAAAAGGAACTAGAAACGATAAAGAGGAGCCAAGAAAAATTAGAAAATTCATTTGTTGAGACAAAAGCTGACCTAAAGGCAATGAATAGCAGAATGAATAATGCAGAAGAAAGAGTAAGTGATCTGGAAGATAGAATAATGGAAATTACCCAATGAAAACAGCAGACAGAAAACCAAATTTAAAAAGTGAAAGCAATATAAGAGACCTATGGGATAATATAAAGCATACCAATCTATGCATAATAGGGATTCCAGAAGGAGAAGAAAGAGAAAAGGGGATTGAAAATATATTTGAAGAAATTATGGTTGAAAACTTCCCAAACCTAAAGAAGGAAACAGATATCCAGATAGAAGAAGCACAGAGGGTCCCAAACAAGATGAACCCAAACAGACCTACACCAAGACATAATAAAAATGGCAGACATTAAAGATGAAGAGAGGATTCTAAAAGCAGCAAGAGAAAAACAGAGAGTTAATTACAAGGGACCCCCGTAAGGCTGTCATATAATTCCTCTACAGAAGCACTGCAGAGAAAATTTTCAAAGTCTTGAAAGGGAAAATTCTGCAACCTAGAATACTCTACGCAGCAAGATTATCATTTAAAATAGGAGGAAATATAAAGAATTTCTCAGACAAGCAAAAGCTAAAAGAATACAGCAATACTAAAGCCACCCTAAAAGAAATATTGATAGAAAAGAAGGAAGAAGATACAGGAAGGAGAAAATCACATTTAGAAAGTAAATCAGTTGAATTAGCCATGATACAGATCAAAAAGAAAAAAAAAACTATTTGTGAAAGCGATAATAAACACAAGGAGCTGCAAAAAGATAAACATGAGGATGTGAAAAAGGACATCAAAACCATAAAATGTGGGAAAGGAGAGTAAGAAAATGTAGATTCCTTTTTTTTAAGAATGTGTTTGAGTCTATCAATCAAAAGCAAACAGATATAGGAAGGGGTTAACATACTTGAAAAACAGAGCAACCACAAATCAAAAATATACAATAGATTCACAAAAACCAAAAAGGAGGAAACACAAGCATAAAATAAACAAAAATCATCAAACCACAAAAAGAAAAGCAAAAAGAAGAAAGGAATAGGAAGAAACATAGAATCAACTAGAAAATGTTTAAAATGACAATGCATACATATATATCAATAATTACCTTAAATGTTAATGGACATAATCAAAAGACAGAGTGGCAGACAGATAAAAAAACAAGATCCTAGACACACACAAACTGAAAGTGAGGGGATGGAAAAAGATATTACATGCAAATGGAAATGACGAGAAAGTGGGAGTTGCAATACTCGTATCAGACAAAATAGGCTTTAAAACAAAGGCCTTAAAGAAAGATAAAGAAGAACACTATATGATGGTAAAAGAATCAATACAAGAAGACCATTTTACACTTGTAAACATATGTACCTAACATAGAACCCAAATACATAAATCAATGATATTAGAACACACCCTCACACTATGCACAAAATAAACTCAAAATGGCTTAAAGACTTAAACATAAGACGACACCATAAAATTCCTAGAAGAGAGCATAGGCAAAACATGCTCTGACATAAATCATAGCACTGTTTTCTTAGGTCAGTCTCTCAAGGCAACAGAAATAAAAACAAAATTAAACCAATGGAACTTAATCAAACTTACTAGCTTTTGCACTGGAAAGCAAACCATAAAAACAAACAAACAAAAAACAAAGAAAAAATCTACAGGATGGAAGAAAATATTTGCAAATGATGTCACAGACAAGGACTTAATTACCAAAATATACAAATAGCTCCTACAACTCAACAACAAAAAAAAACAAAAAACCCAATTGAAAAATGGGCAGAAGACCTAAACAGACATTTCTCCAAAGAAGACATATAGATAACCAGTAGCCAGATGAAAAGATTCTCAACAACACTAATTACTACAGAATACAAATCAAAACTACAATGAGGTACCATCTCACACCAGTCAGAATAGCCATCATTAAAAAGTCTACAAATAACAAATACTGGAGAGGGTGTGCAGAAAAGGGATCCCCTCCTATAATGTTGAGAATTTAAGTTGGTGCAGTCACTATGGAAAACAGTACGGAGGTTCCTCAGAGAACTAAAAATAGAACCATCATATGATCTAGCAATCCTATTCCTGGGCATATACCTGGACAAAACTATAATTCCAAAAGATACATGCACCCCTATGTTCACAGCAGCACTATTCACAATAGCCAAAACATGGAAATAACCTAAATTTCCACTGACAGATGAATGGATAAAGAAGATGTGGTACATATATACAATGGAATACTACTCAGCCATAAAAAAGAATGAAATAATGCCATTTGCAGCAACATGGGTGCAATGAGAGATTATCATACTAAGTGAAGTTGGAAAGACAAATACCATATGATATCACTTATATATGGAATCTAAAATAATGCACAAACAAACCTATCTGTAAAACAGGAACAGACTCACAGACATAGAAAACACAGTTGTGGTTACCAAGGGGAAATTGGGGAGGGAGAGGGATGGACTGGGAATTTGGGGTTAGTAGATGCAAACTATTACATTTAGAATGGATAAACAACAAGGTCCTATTGTAAAGCAGAGGGAACTACATCCAGTCTCTTGGGATAAATCACATGGAAAACAATATAAAAAAAGAAGGTATATATGGGTATAACTAAGTCACTTTGCTATGTAGCAGAGATTGGCACAACATTGTAAATCAACTATACTTCCAAAAAAATCTACTTGGCAACACCATCGTGAACAAAATCAAAAGATGAAAGACAAAGTGAGAAATACACTAACCACACAGGAGACAGACAAGGGGCTTATTTCCTCATATAATACAAAAAACAAAAACACTCTAAAAACCTGTAATGCAAGAGAAAATTACCCAAAGACATGAACAGAAAAAATAAATTGCTAATGGAATTTATTCATTAGTAGTATGCTGTAGGAAATATGTGCAACCTCTCTTAAAAGAAATTAAAATAAAAACTTGACATATTCCATCCAAATCAGCTAATACATCTTATTGGTGAAGATTGTGGGAAACAAGCACCCAGAGCAAAAAGGATTAGTCTAAAGTAAAAAGAGTACTTTATAATAAAAAAAAGGTAAATAGACTCTAAAATAGCTCCCAATGATCCCTGCTTCCTGGTATTGATGCCCTTGTGTAATCCTCTCCACTTAAGTGTGTGCTGGACCTAGTGACTCTTTTCTAACTAAAGGAATATGGCAAAAGTGATAAGATATTATTTCTAAGATTTAATTACAAATAATTCTAGCTTTCATCTTATTCACTCTCTTGCTTTCTTCTTCACTCACTCTGAGGGACACCAACTGCTGCACTGTAAGCTACTTTTTGGAGAGGCAAGGAGCTGATATTTCTAGCTAATAGCCAGTGAGGACCGGAGGCCTGCCAACAGGATGTGAGTGAGCTTGGAAGTGGATCTTCCCACAGTTGAGCCTTAAGATGACTGCAGCACCAGCCAACAATTTGATTGCAGCCTTATGAGAGATTCTGAGCCAGAGGACTTAGCTCAGCCACACCTGATTCCTCATCTGCAAAAACTGTAAGGTGATAAATGTTTGTTAAAAAGACACCGAGCTTTCGGACAATCTGTTACATAGCAATAAATAACTCATACATATTTTCATAACTGGAAGTGGGGTGCTGCCTTGGCTTTGGAAGCAGGTAGTGGACAGAGGCTGGAAGGATTTTGAGGAGCATGTTACAGAATGCTTAAATTTCCTTGAATAGACTATTAGCAGAAATTTTGACTTTAAGGATGCTGCCATTAAGGGCACAAAAAGAAGTGAAGAATGTTTTAATGGTTATGTAGAAAAACAGGGATCCCTGTTATGTAGTGGCAGAAAGCCAAACAACACTATTGCCTTCATTAACACGGAAGGTAGGATATGTGTTGAATGAACTGGGTGACCTAGCTGAGATTCCCTAACAATCTGCTGAGATTACTTAATTTTTTCTTGCTGTCTATAATAAAATGAGAGGACGGAGAGATATATGGAAAGAAGAATGGTTAAACAAAAATGAATCAGAACTGGAGAATTATGGTAAGATGGTGGAGTAGAAAGCACCATGAATTCATCTCCATACTTAAACAACATTTGTCCCAGAAGAATCTGCTTGATTTAACTCTTTTGGAACTCTGCAGTCTATTCAAAGGCTTGCAGCTTCCACGGGAAGACATGGACAGTAAATTACAATAATTTAGGCCAATTTCAGCTCTTAGCTGAGTAGCAGCTACCCATTGCTCACCCCCAGACCAGTGGCAGGCAGCGATGTACATATTCCAGGAACAGCTTGCCGGTAACTTGCCAGAGCCAATGTAGGCAATAAGGACCCTGTCCTCCAATATCAGGGATCTATGCTCTGCTGATTTCTGCTTCTGATTGCAAAGGTATAGACAAAGAGATTGGCAGCCATTGCTGCAACCCTCACCACCACTGCTGCAAGCCCATCCCTTTTGGCTGAAGTGGCTGATTTAAATGGTGAACCCATTTCCCCCCTTTCATTTTTTTCTCTCCCTGCTTGTGGAGCTAGACATTTAAAGACTAGAATGTTCAAAAGCAACCACATATACAGTGGAATTTAGAAAGTCACTGCACATATCAAAGGAAAGGTGCAGGCTCAGAAAAGCCTTGAAAAGACATTCAGTTTATAAGTCAGGCTGATTGCTGACACAGAGGTAGGCTATAATTTAAAAAACAAACAAAAAAAGCATACCTTGGGAAACAGAGAGAGACTCTGTTTAATTAAATCAACAGACTGTCCACTGAATCAACAGAAACTGTCTCTGACAAAGATCACATAACAGGTCAACCAGACAAAGATGTTAAAGTCAAGAAAATGAAACATGAACAAAGTGGAAATATCAATGAAGCGACAAAAAATGTAAAGGAAATGAAAAAGAAACTCTGGGCCACGAAGTATAATAATTGACATGAAAAATTCACTAGAGGGATTCAAAACAGATTTGAACAGGCAGAACAAAGAATCAGTGAACTTGAAGATAGGAGAGCTGAAATTATTGACTCTGAGGAACAGAAAGAAAAAGAGGTGGAAGAAAAGTGAACATGGCCTAAGGTACCTGTGGGATACCAACAAGTGGAAAAACATACACATGATAGGAGCCCCAGAAGGAAAAAAGACAGAGAAAGGGGCAGAGAGATTATCTGAAGAATTAATGGTTGAAAACATCCCAAATTTGATGAAAGAAATGAAAATAAACAACCAAAAGGCTCAACTAACTCCAAATAGGATAAACTCAAAGAGGATCATTACAAGACACACTGTAATCAAACTGGTAAAATCCAAAAACTAAGAGAAAATCTTGAAAGCAGCAAGAGAGAAGCAACTCATCACACATAAAGGATCCTTAGTAAGATTATAAGCAGATTTATCATCAGAAACTTTGGAAGCCAGAGGACTGATCATATTCAAAGGTCTGAAAAAAAAAAAAAAAAAACTGTCAGCGAAGAATCCTACATCCAGCAAAACTGTCCTTCAAAAGTGAAAGAGAAATTAAGACATTCCCAAATAAACAATAGGGAGTTTATTACCACTATATCTGCCCTGCAAGAAATGCTAAACAGACTCTTTCAGTTTGAAAGGAAATGACAGTAGACAGCAACATGAAGCACTATGAAGAAATAAATATCTCTATAATGGTGAATACACAGGCAAATACAAAATCTAGCATTATTTTAACTTTGGTTTGAAACCCCACTTTTCATTTTCTATGTAATTTAAGAGATTAATACTTTTTATATTAATTTTTAAATTTTTTATCAATGAATTTAAAACAAAAGACAAAAATAATTCACCTATTTTAAGAAAACAGTTACTAACCTAAAAGTTAGCATTATTGTAATTTCACTTTGTAACTCCACTTTTTGTTTTCTATATGGTTTAAGAAACTAATGCATAAAAAATTATTAGTCTATGTTTTCAACAGAATGTATAAAGATATAATATGGTAACATCAGTAAGTGAAAGGGGGTGGGGACAAAACGGTATAAGAGCAGAGTTTTTGTATGTTATTGAAGTTAGGATGGTATAAATTCAAATTAGACTGTTATACCTTAAGCATGTTAAATGTAACTCCCATGGTACCCACAAAGAAAACAGCTATAGAATATACACAAAAAGAAATGAGAAGCAAATTTTACTTGAGAAAATACACAAAAGAAGATAGTAATGAAGAAAATGAGAGATGACACAGCTGTAAGGCATATAGATAACAAATAAAATGACAGAAGATGGATATCATATAAAAGTAACTTCTCCAACCACAACAGGAAGATATAAAAATCAGTAAGAGGAAAACTGGAAAATTCATAAATCTGTGGAAATTAAACAACACACTCTTAAACAACCAATGAGTCAAAAAAGAAATTACAGGAGAAATTAGAAAATACTTAGAAATGAATGAAAAACCAAACACAACATACCAAAATTTGTCACATGGTGACAATGCTAAAGGGGAAAACTGATAGCTATAAATGTTTACATTAAAAAAGATCCCAGATCAACAACCTAACTTTATTAGCTTAAACAAGAACAATAAGATGAACAAAGTAAACCCAAAGCTAGCAGAAGGAGGGAAATAATAAAGGTTAGTACAGAGATAAACAGAATAGAAAAGCAATAGAGAAAATCAATGAAAAGAAAGTTGGTCCTTTGAAGAGACTAATAAAACAGACCAACCTTCAGCTAAAGAAAGTAAAAAAAAGGAGAGAGAGAGAGAAGACTCAAATGAAAAAATCAGATGTGTAAGTGGGGACATTACTATCAATTCTACAGAAATAAAAAGATTTATAAGAGGATACTATGAACAACTGGATGTCAACATATTGGATAACTGAAATAAAAAATCTAAAAACACAAAACCTATCAAGAATGAGTCATGAATAAATAGAATATCTGAATAGACCTATAACTAGTAAGGAGATTCAACCAGTAATCAAAACCTCCAGATGAACAAAAGTCCTGGAACTGATTACTTCACCAGTGAATTCATCCAAACATTTAAAAAAGACCTAATACAATCCTTCTCAAACTTTTACAAAAAAAAAAAAAAGATGACAAAGGAACACATTCTAAAACATTCTATGAGGCCAATGTTGCTCTGATACCAATCAAAGGCACTACAAGAAAACTAAAACTAATATTTCCTATGAACACTGATGCAAAATCCTCAACAAAATACCAGCAAACCTAACTACACATATTAAAAGGCTTATACCCCATGATGAAGTGGAAATTATTACTGGAATCTAATTTAATATGAAAACTGATTAATGTAATATACCACACTAACAGAATAAAGGGGAAAAACCCATATGATAATCTCAATTGATGTAGAAAAAACATTTGACAAAATTCAACACTCTTTAATGTTAAAAAATATTCAGCAAACTAGGGATAGACAGAAACTACCTAAACATAATAAAAGTCATACATGAAAAACACACAGCAAACATCATACTCAATCATGAAAGACAAAGATTTTCCTCTAAAATCAGGAATAAAGAGAAAATGTGTGCTTTGGGCACTTCTATTAAACTCAGTACTGAAAGTTCTAGCCAGAGCAATTAAACAAGAAAAAGAAATAAAAGATATCCAGATTAAAAAGGCAGAAGTAAAAATATCTCTGCTCACAGGAGACATAATCATATATGTAGAAAGCCCAAAATATTCCACTAAAAAAAACCCCAAACTGTTAGAAGTAATAAATTCAGCAAAATAGCAGGATACAAAATCAATACTAGCAGGCAGAAAAGATGGCGGCGAAGTAGAGGGACGTGGAATGCGTCCCTCTCCACAGATGCATTGGGAATACACCGAAGGACCCAATAATTCCCACAGAAAACCAGCTGAACACCAGCAGACGGCCTCGGACACCAGAAAGGACCGCAAGGATCCAGAAATAACCGGTAGGGAGGCATCTACGACGGCTCAAAGAGGGTGAAGTGGCTGAGCTGTGGCAGACGGGAGGGAGTGAGAAACACATGGAGGATCCGCACCACAGCTCAGCGTTCCCAGACTGAAACATTGATTCACAGCTGAACAGAGGGTCCGGGAGTGGGAGCGTGGGAACCGGAGAGCTGGTTCAGGGTGAGAAAAATTGTTGCCAGTAAGGTAATGGACCAAGAGGACAGGAGGGAAGAGGTCCGTGGCGAGCAGTGCCTACCCCTGAGAGCTGCCTGGTCATGATGGCAGCTGGATACTGCAGGCTCACGGGCGGGGCAAGGAGCCGCGGGCATAGACTCTCTCTCTCTTTCGGTGCCTGCAGCGGGCAGTGGAAAGGGCCACCTAAGGTGCTCAGGGATGATAGGGACCCTCAGGCCCTTGGGCGGGGCTAGGTTAAAACCCCTTGGAACACAGGCAGCAGGGAGGATGCCAAGAAAAAGAAAAAAAACCCCGAGAGAGGCCCAACTCTGAGACTTTCTGTTTACATCAGAGCAACCACTGGCGTCCCTCTGCAACAGGCACCTCCAAGCCCGACTGAAACAACAGTGCGCCACTGCTCACACACTCCCAGGAGAAGGAGCCACTATTGTACCCTCTCCCTCCCCACACACCGACGCGTACAGACGAACAATAAAGGAACCTCTGCTGTTCACAGAATAACACAAAAAATCCAAGGTGAGTAGAAGGACACTTACAGCTGAGACTCTAAGGAAACAGAAATATTAGTATCAATTCTATTGAACTGGTCCATTCTGGGATCAGTTCTGGTTTTTGTTTTTTTGTTTTTTTATTAATTACGATCTTAGTCCTAAGGGATCTACAAGATTTATAACATTTTTTTTAAGAACTTTTATTGAGATACAGTTAACAGACAATAAATAGCATATATTTAGAGTGTATAATTTGGTGCCCCAATCTCCCAATTCATTCCCCCCCAACCCTCCCCGCTTTCCCCACTTGGTGTCCATGTGTTTGTTCTCTACACCTGTGTTTCTATTTCTGCCTTGCATTTCCTCTTTCATAGTTGTTAGCATTTGCCTTATGTATTGAGGTACTCCTATATTGGGTGCATATATATTTATAATTGTTATCTCTTCTTCTTGGATGGATCCATCAATCTTTATGTAGTGTCCTTTCTTGTCTCTTGTAACATTTTTTATTTTAAAGTCTATTTTATCTGATATGAGTATCGCTACTCCAGCTTTCTTTTGATTTCCATTTGCATGGAATATCTTTTTCCATCCCCTCACTTTCAGTCTCTATGTGTCCCTAGGTCTGAAGTGGGTCTCTTGTAGACAGCATACATATGGGTCTTGTTTTTGTATCCATTCAGCCAGTCTGTGTCTTCTGGTTGGTGCATTTAGTCCATTTACATTCAAGGTAATTGTCGATATGTATGCTCCTATTACCATTTTCTTAATTGTTTTGTTTTTCTTTTTGTAGGTCCTTTTCTTCTTTTATGTTTCCCGCTTAGAGAAGTTCCTTTAGCATTTGTTGTAGGGCTGGTTTGGTGGTGCTGAATTCTCTTAGCTGTTGCTTGTCTGTAAAGCTTTTGATTTCTCCCTCCAATCTAAATGAGATCCTTGCTGGGTAGAGTATTCTTGGTTGTAGGTTCTTCCCTTTCATCACTCGAAATGTATCATGCCACTCCCTTCTGGCTTGCAGAGTTTCTGCTGAGAAATCAGCTGTTAACCTTATGGGAGTTCCCTTGTATGTTATTTGTTGTTTTTCCCTTCTTGCTTTTAATAACATTTCTCTGTCTTGAATTTTTGTCAACTTGACTAATATAGGTCTTGGGGTCATGTTTCTCCTTGGATTTATCCTGCCTGGAATTCTCTATGCTTCCTGGACTTGGGTAGCTATTTCCTTTCCCATGTGAGGGAAGTTTTCAACTATAATCTCTTCCAATATTTTCTCAGGTCCTTTCTCTCTCTTGTCTCCTGGGACCCCACAATACGAATGTTGGTGCATTTAACATTGTCCCTGAGGTATCTTAGGCTGTCTTCAGTTCTTTTCATTCTTTTTTCTTTATTCTTTTCTGCATCAGTGATGATCACCATTCTGTCTTCCAGGTCACTTATTCGTCCTTCTGCCTCAGTTAATCTGCTCTTGGTTCCTTCTAGTGTATTTTTCATTTCAGTTATTGTGTTGCATATCTCTGTTTGTTTGCTCTTTAATTCTTCTAGGTCTTTGGTAAACTTTTCAATCTTTGTATCCAGTCTTTTTTCAAAGTCCTGGATCATCTTTACTATCATTATTCTGAATTCTTTTTCTGTAAGGGTGCCTATCTCCTCTTCATTTTGTTGTTTTTCTGGGGCTTTATCCTGTCCCTTCATGTGGTACAAAGTCCTCTGCTTTTTCATTTTCTCTATCTTTCTGTGGCTGTGGTTTTCAGTTCCACAAGATGAAATAATGCTGATACTGCTTGATTCTGCTGCCTGCCCTCTTGTGTAGGAAGCTGTCTAGGAGCCTCCTGTGTGCTTCCTGATGGGAGGGACTGATGGTGGTTAGGGCTGGGTGGGTGGAGCTCAGTAAAGCTTTAATCTGATTTGGTGGGCGGAGCTCAAAAAACTTTAATCTGCTTGTCTGCTAATGGGTGGGGCTGTGTTCACACCTTGTTGGTTGTTTGGCCTGAGGTCACCTAGTGCTGGAGCACACAGGCTCTTTGGTGGGGCTAATGGTGGGCTCTGGGAGGGCTCACACCAATAAGCACTTCCCAAAACCCCTGCTGTCAGTGCCTGTGCCTCCTTGGTGAGCCACAGCTACCCCCCCACCTCTGCAGGCAATCCTTCAACACCAGCAGGTAGGTCTGGTTCAGTCTCCTATGGGGTCACTGCTCCTTCCCCCTGGGTCCTGGTGAGCACATTTTTTTGTGTGCCCTCCAAGACTGGAGTCTGTTTCCACAAGTCCTGTGGAGGTCCTGCAATCAAATTCCGCTGGCTTTCAGAGTCTGATTCTCTGGGGATTCCTCCTCCCATTGCTGGACTCCCAGGGTAGGAAGCCTGATGTGGGGCTCAGAACCCTCACTTTAGTGGGTGGACTTCTGCAGTATAACTGTTCTCCAGTTTGTGAGTCACCCATCCAGCATTTATGGGATTCGATTTTAACGCAATTGTGCCCCTCCTACTGTCTCATAGCAGCTTCTCCTTTGACTCTGGATGTGGGGTGTCTTTTTTGGTGAGTTCCAGTGTCTTTCTGTCGATGGTTGTTCAGTAGTTAGTTGTAATTCTGGTGCCCTTGCAAGAGGGAGTGAGCGCATGTCCTCCTACTTCGCCATCTTAATCCTATCTCATAACATATTTTTTTTAATTCTATTTTTAATTCTATGTTTATTTTTTTTGCCTTTTTATATACTTCTATTTCTAGCTAAGTTTTTGGTAGTATGGACTATATATCTCTCCTACTTTCCTTTCATCTCTCTCTTTCATACATTTCTATTCCTTTCTTTTTATTTCCAGTCACACTATGCTCTTCTGTTCCCCTGTCTTCCACCCACTATTAGTTTATTTTATCTTAACATACTTATAAGCAACACTATCAATCTGCTCAGACTCCTTGCTCTATTCTCCAGATGACACACCGCCTTGGTATTTAATATTAGGTTTTTGTCTTTATCTTAGTTCTTAGTACAATTGTGTAATTTCATTCTGAGAATCTCCATTCTGTCTGGTGGTACTCTAGCTCACTATTAAACAACCAAGAAATCATTAAAGAAATCAAAGAGGAAATCAAAAAATATCTAGAAACAAATGACAATGAAAACACAACAACACAAAACCTATGGGACGCAGCAAAAGCAGTTCTAAGAGGGAAGTTTATAGCAATACAGTCCTACCTTAAGAAACAAGAAAATGATCGAATAAACAACCTAACCTTACACCTAAAACAACTAGAGAAAGAAGAACAAAGAAACCCCAAAGTGAGCAGAAGGAAAGAAATCATAAAGACCAGAGCAGAAATAAATGAAAAAGAAAGGAAGGAAGCAATAGCAAAACTTAACAAAACTACAAGCTGGTTCTTTGAGAAGATTAACAAAATGATAAACCATTAGCCAGACTCATCAAGAAAAAAAGGGAGAAGATGCAAATCAACAGAATTAGAAATGAAAAAGGAGAAGTAACAACGGACACCTCAGAAATACAAAACATCATGAGAGACTACTACAAGCAACTATATGCCAATCAATTGGATAACCTGGAAGAAATGGATACATTCTTAGAAAAGTACAATCTTCCAAGACTGAACCAGGAAGAAATAGAAACTATGAACAGACCAATCACAAGTACGGAAATTGAGGTAGTGATTAAAAATCTCCCAACACACAAAGCCCAGGGCCAGATGGATTCACAGGCGAATTCTACCAAACATTTCGAGAAGAGCTAACACCTATCCTTCTCAAACTCTTCCAAAATATAGCAGAAGGAGGGACACTCCCAAACTCATTCTACAAGGCCACCATCACCCTGCTACCAAAACCAGGCAAAGATGTCACAAAAAAAGAAAACTACAGACCAATATCACTGATGAATATAGATGCAGAAATCCTCAACAAAATACTAGCTAACAGAATCCAACAGCACATTAAAAACATCATACACCATGATCAAGTGGGGTTTATCCCTGGGATGCAAGGATTCTGCAATATACGCAAATCAACCAATGTGATACATCATATCAACAACTTGAAGGATAAAAACCATATGATCATTTCAATAGATGCAGAAAAAGCTTTTGACAAAGTTCAACATCCATTTATGATAAAAGCTCTCCAGAAAATGGGCATAGAAGGAAATTACCTCAACATAATCAAAGCCATATATGAGAAACCAAAAGACAATATCATTCTAAATGGGGCAAAACTGAAAGAATTCCCTCCTAGAAGAGGAACAAGACAAGGGTGCCCACTCTCACCACTATTATTCAACATAGTTTTGGAAGTGTTAGCCACAGCAATCAGAGAAGAAAAAGAAATCAAAGGAATCCAAATTGGAAAAGAAGAAGTAAAATTGTCACTCTTTGCAGATGACATGATGTTATACATAGAAAACCCTAAAGACTCTACCAGAAAACTGCTAGCACTCATTGATGAGTTTAGTAAAGTAGCAGGATACAAAATTAATGCACAGAAATCTCTTGCATTCCTATACACTAGCAACAGAAGAGCAGGAAGAGAAATTAAGGAAACTCTCCCATTCACCATTGCAACAAAAAGAATAAAATACCTTGGAATAAACCTGCCTAAGGAGACAAAAGATCTGTATGCAGAACTTTAAGACATTGATGAAAGAAATCAAAGACGACACAAACAGATGGAGGGACATACCATGCTCTTGGATTGGAAGAATCAACATCGTGAAAATGACTGTACTACCCAAAGCAATTTACAGATTCCATGCAATCCCGATCAAATCAGCAATGGCATTTTTCACAGAACTAGAGCAAGAAATCTTACGATTTGTATGGAAATGCCAAAGACCCTGAATAACCAAAGCAATCTTGAGAAGGAAAGATTGAGTTGGTGGAATCAGGCTTCCTGACCTCAAACTATACTATAAGGCCATAGTGATCAAGACAGTATGGTACTGGCACAAAAATAGAAAGGACGATCAATGGAATAGAATAGAGAACTCAGAAGTTAGCCTAAACACATATGGGCACCTTATCTTTGACAAAGGAGGCAAGAATATACAATGGAAAAAAGACAGCCTCTTCAATAAGTGGTGCTGGGAAAATTGGACAGCTACATGCAAAAGAATGAAATTAGAACACTTCCTAACACCATACACAAAAATAAACTCCAAATGGATTAAAGACCTACATGTAAGGCCAGACACTATAAAACTCCTAGAGGAAAACACAGGCAGAACACTCTATGACATCCATCAAAGCAAGATCCTTTTGGACCCACCTCCTAGAATCATGGAAATAAAATCAAGAATAAAGAAATGGGACCTCATGAAACTTAAAAGCTTTTGCATAGCAAAAGAAACCATAAACAAGACAAGAAGGCAACCCTCCGAATGGGAGAAATACTTGCCAACGAAACAACGGACAAAGGATTAACCTCCAAAATATACAAGCAGCTCATGCAGCTTAATACCAAAAAAGCGAATAACCCAATCCACAAATGGGCAGAAGACCTAAAGAGACATTTCTCCAAAGAAGACATACAGATGGCCAACAAACACATGAAAAGATGCTCAACATTACTAATTACCAGAGAATTGGGCAAGTCAAAGCCACAATGAGGTATCACCTCACACCAATCAGAATGGCCATCATCACAAAATCTGGAAACAACAAATGTTGGAGAGGGTGTGGAGAAAAGGGAACTCTCCTGCACTGTTGGTGGGAATGTAAGCTGGTACAGCCACTATGGAAAACAATTTGGAGGTTCTTTAAAAAACTACAAAGAGAACTACCATATGATCCAGTAATCCAACTACTGGGCATATACCCAGAGAAAACCATAATCCCATAAGAAACATGTACTATAATATTTATTGCAGCACTACTTACAATATCCAGGACAGGGAAGCAACCTAAATGCCCATCAATAAGTGAATGGATAAAGAAGATGTGGCATATATATACAATGGAATATTACTCAGGTATAAAAAGGAATGAGATGGAGCTATAGGTAATGAGGTGGATAGACCTAGAGTCTGTCATACAGAGTGAAGTAAGTCAGAAAGAGAAAGACAAATATTGTATGCTAACTCATATATACGGAATCTAAAAATGGTACTTATGAACTCAGTGACAAAACAAGAACAAGGACGCAGATGCAGAGAATGGACTGGAGAACTCAAGGTATGGGAGGGGGTGGGGGGTGAAGGGGAAGCTGAGACGAAGTGAGAGAGTAGCACAGACATATATATACTACCAACTGTAAAATAGATAGCCAGTTGGAAGGTGCTGTATAACAAAGGGAGTTCAAGTCGAGGATGGATGATGCCTTAGAGGACTGGGATGGGGAGGGTGGGGGGGATCGAGGGAGGGAGGGAATACAGGGATATGTGTATAAATACAGATGACTGAACTTGGGGTACCTCAAAAAATAAATAAATAAATAAAATGGAAAAAAAAATCATTACTAAAAAATCAGTTGTCTCCACACTCTAACAATGAAGAATTTGAAAAGGAAATTAAGAAAATTTCATTTATGATAGCATCAAAAATAATAAAATACCATGGAATTAACTTAACCAAGGAGGTTAAACACTTAAACAATTAAAACCAGGAAAACATTGCTGAAAGTAAAGAATTCCCTGAAATCTAAGAGACACTGAGGAAAGAAACTGGAGTAGACACAAGTAAATGAAAAGATACTCCATGCTCATGAAGAGAAAGAATTAATATTTTTTAAAATGTCCAAACTACCCATAGCCACTTATAGATTCAATGCAATTGCTATGAAAATTCTAATGACATTTTTCACAGAAATAGGAAAACCTATCCTAAAACTCATACAGAACTACAGAAGATCCTAAATATCTGAAGCACTTTTAAGAAGAACAAAGCTAGAAGCATCACACTTCCTCATTTCCAACTATATTACAAAACGATAGCAATCAAAACAGCATGGTACTGACATAAAGACAGACACATGGGCCAATGAGACAGAATTGAGAGCTCAGATATAAAACCCTTGTATATATGGTAAACTAATATTTGACAAGGGAACCAAGAATACTCAATGGGGAAAGGATGATCTCTTCAATAAATGCATTGGGAAAACTGAATATTCATACATAAAAGAAATTTGACCCGTATCTTATAAAGCTCACAAAAATTAACTCACAATGGATGAAAGACATACATGCAAGACCTGAAACCATAAAACTCCTGGAAGAGAACATAGGGGAAAAGTTCCCCAGCATTGGTCTTGGCAATCATTTTTGGACATAACACCAAAAGCACAAGCAATAAAAGCAAAAATAAACAAGTGAGACTACATCAAACTAAGAAGGCTTTGCACAGCAAAAGAAACAACAAAATGAAAAGGAAACCTACAAAATGGGAGGAAAGACTTACAAACTATATATTTGATAAGAAGATAATATCCAAAATATACAAAGAACTCATACAACTCAATAGCAAGAAATAATCTGATTAAAAAAATGGACAAAGGACCTGAATAGACATTTTTCAAAAGAGGATATACAGATGGACAACAGGTACATTGAAAGATCATGAGGGGGGACTTCCTAGGTGGTGCAGTGGTTAAGAATCCACCTAGCAATGCAAGGGACACAGGTTCGATCCCTGCCCCAGGAAGATACCACATGCCGCGGAGCAACTAAGCCCATGTGCCACAACTATTGAGCCTGAAGTCTAGAGCCCATGAGCCACAACTATTGAGCCAGTGTTCCACAACTACTGAAGCCCACGTGCCTAAAGCCCATGCTCCACAACAAGAGAAGCCACCACAATAAGCAGCCCATTCACCACAATGAAGAGTAGTCCCTGCTCGCCACAACTAGAGAATGCCAGTGTGCAGTAACGAAGACCCAACACAGCCAATAAAAAAATAAATAATAAATTTATTTTAAAAAAAAAGATCATGAGGGTAATGCAACTCAAAACCACAAGGAGAAAAGGGAACTCTCCTGTACTGTTGGTGGGACTGTAAGTTGGTATAGCCACTATGGAAAACAATTTGGAGGTTCCTTAAAAAACTACAAATAGAACTACCATATGATCCAGTAATCCCACTACTGGGCATATACCCAAAGAAAACCATAATCCCAAAAGAAACTTGTACCATCATGTTTATTGCAGCACTATTTACAATAGCCAGGACATGGAAGCAACTGAAATGCCCATCAACAAATGAATGGATAAAGAAGATGTGGCATATATATACAATGGAATATTACTCAGCTATAAAAAGGGATGAGATGGAGCTATATGTCATGAGGTAGATAGAACTACAATCTGTCATACAGAGTGAAGTAAGTCAGAAAAAGAAGGACAAATATTGTATGCTAACTCATATATACGGAATCTAAAAATGGTACTGATGAACTCAGTGGCAAGAACAAGGATGCAGATACAGAGAATGGACTGGAGAACTCGAGGTATGGGAGGGGGTGGGGGGTGAAGGGGAAACTGAGACAAAGCGAGAGAGTAGCACAGACATATATATACTACCAACTGTAAAATAGTCAGTGGGAAGTTGTTGTATAACAAAGGGAGTCCAACTCGAGGACGGAAGATGCCTTAGAGGACTGGGGCGGGGAGGGTGGGGGTGACTTGAGGGAGGGGGGGAGTCAAGGAAGGGAGGGAATACGGGGATATGTGTATAAAAACAGATGATTGAACCTGGTGTACCCCCAAAAAAATAAAATAAATAAATAAATAAAAAAAAGTGAAAAAGTGAAAAAAAAAAAAAACACAAGGAGATATCACCTCACATCTTCAGAATGGCTACTATCAAAAAGACAAGAAATAACAAATGTTGGGAGGATGTGGAGAAAAGGCAATCCTTGTACACTGTTGTTGGGAATGAAATTGGTGCAGAAACTATGGGAAAACAGTATGGAGGTTGCTCAAAAAATTGAAAATAGGACTACCATGCAATCCAGCAATTCTACTTCTGGGTATTTATCTGAAGGAAATATAATCACTATCTCAAAGAGATATTTTGCCACCCCACCCCCATGTTCACTGCAGCATTATTTACAATAGGCAAGATATGGAAATAACCTGTGTCCATCAACAGATGAATGGATAAAGAAAACATGATACATGCACATGCACACACACAGAGGAATATTATTAAGTCATAAAAAAGAAGGAAATTCTACCATGTGAGGGCATTATGCTAGATGAAATAAGTCAGACAAAGAAAGACACGGTATGATCTCACTAACATATAGAACCTGCAAGAACCAGACTTGTAGAAACAGAGAACAGATTGGTGGTTGTCAGGGGCAGGGAAAATGACTGAAGGTTGTAAAAGGGTACAAACTTCCATTATAAGTTCTGGGGCTCTAGAACAGCATGGTGACTATAGTTCACAATACCATATACTTGGAAACTGCTAAGAGAATAAATCTTAAAAGTTGTCACTACACATGCACACACTCAATGGTAACGATGTGGGTATTGATGGGTGTGTTAACTTATGGTAATCATTTTTCAATATATACATTTATCAAATCACTGCATGTATAGCTTAAATTTACACAATGTTATATTCTCATTTATATCTAGAAAAAGTAGAAATTAAAGAAGACACAAATAAATGGAAACACATCCCAAGCTCATGGATTGGAAGACAATGTTGTTAAGAAGTCAGTACTATCCAAAGTGATCTACAGATCTGATCAAAATCCCAATGTTTTTTTGGAGAAAAAATCCTAAAATTCACATAGGATCTCATGGGACTCAGACTAGGTAAAAAAGAAACCTTGAAAAAGTACAGTAAAATTGGAGGACTCACACTTATGATTTCAAAATTTACTACAAAGCTATAGTAATCAAAATAGTGAGGTACATACATAAAGACATACATATAGATCAAAGGAATAGAATAGAGAGCCCAGAAATAACCCCTCACATATATGGTTTTCATAGACTGGATTGTGCTCCCTTCCCAAATTCATATGTTGAAGCCCTACCATTTCATACAACTGAATTGGACATAGGGCCTCTAAAGAGGTGACTAAGGTTAAATGAGATAATAAATGTGGAGCCCTAATCAGGTAGAACTGGTTAAAAGAAGAGAAAGATACCAGAACATTCTCTCTTCCATGTGAGGGCACAGCAAGAAGGCTGGGATCTGAAAGCCAGGAAGAGAGCTCTCAACAGAACCTGGCTATCCAACCTGATCTTGGATTTCCATCCTCCAAAACTGTGAGAAGATAAATCTCCATTGTTTAAGCTACCAAGTCTATAGTATTTTGTTAAGTGCATTTTACCACAATTAAAAAAAAATTTTTTTAAGGAATTAGAACTTGATGGTTTTGAAAATTTGCAGCTTCCCCAGATTTAAAAGAAACTAACATTAAGAAATAGCTTCTGGGGGCTTCCTAGGTGGCACAATGGTTGGGAACCCGCCTGCCAATGCAGGGGACACAGGTTCAGTCCCCACTCCAGGAAGATCCCACATGCCGCAGGGCAGCTAAGCCCTTGTGCCACAACTATTGAGCCTGTGCTTTAGAGTCTGTGAGCCACAACTATTGAGCCCATGTGCCGCAACTACTGAAGCCCACACAGCTAGAGCCCATGCTCCACAACAAGAGAAGCGACGGGAATGAGGAGTCTGTGCACTGCAACAAAGAGTAGCCCCCACTCACCACAACTAGAGAAAGCCCACGTGCAGCAACAAAGACCCAACACAGCCAATAAATAAATAAATAAACAAATAAATTTCTACAAAAAAGAATGAAAGAAAAGAAATTGCTTCTGGGACTTCCCTGGTGGCATGGTGGTTAAGAATCTGCCTGCCAATACAGGGGACACGGGTTTGATCCCTCATCCAGGAAGATCCCACATGCCACAGAGCAACTAAGCCCATGTACCACAACTACTGAGCCTGTGCTCTAGAGCCAGTGAGCCACAACTACTTAGCCCATGTGCCACAACTACTGAAGCCCGTGCACCTAGAGCCCATGCTCCTCAACAAGAGAAGCCACTGCAATGAGAAGCTCACACACCGCAATGAAGAGTAGCCCCTGAAAAGTAGCCTCCACTCTCAGCAACTAGAGTAAGCCCGTATGCAGTAATGAAGATCTAACAGCCAATAAATAAATAAATTAAAATAAATTAAAAAAAAATACATGAACAAAATTCCTGAAAAAAAAAAAAAAAAGAAATAGCTTCCAAGAAAAGTTCATATGTAGCACTGCAAGGAAAGCCCTGGTCTAAAGGTGATACCAAGGTTCTGAATGTAGAAACCTTTGTTAGGCTATGAAAGATAAAATGTGGTACCTTCAGAGTACTACTACGAGGAGTCACACAAAGGGACTTTTTAAAAAGATTAAAGGTGTGCTTCATGGATCCTCTCAAACAATAGAATCTCCAGGAAGCTTAAGAGCTCTGTCCTACAGACACCTAGGAGATAAAGTATGGCTCATCTAGAAGCGTTTTTTGGTTGTGACTGTTGTTTAATGAAGTGAGCCCTAATGAGATTCACTGGGGCCCCACATTTTCTTTTTCAAGAATTATTACCAGCAAGTACTCGCCCAGCTTGATCTGAAAGGGACCAAATGAAAAGTATGGAAAAAAACAAAAAGAGGCCATTAGCCCCCACTACCACCTCCACTACCACTACCAAATTCTACAGGCAGTAAAAGCAGCCTGAAATAACTTCTTGACTGTAAAAAGCACTACTTTTCTTAAAAAAGGATGACTCTCAGGGAGAAACCAAGGAGCCCAGAGAGCAAAGTCAAAACCTACAAAGAATCATTCCTAGGTCTTGAGACCTAATCAAGGAACTTCCAACATTAGTCTAACTGGATCTCAAAATTGCAGTGGACCAGAGACACTTTTGAGTCTTCCATATCCCCCTTTTTTGAATAAAAGATGTCTATGTTAGCTTTCCTATGTCTGACTCACTATTGTATATTGGGTATGGATGGAGAGGAGCTTTACAGGTTGAGAGGAACTGTAAGAGTTGTACTTAAGAAATATGCCTGAGAGGCCTCATTTACAACAGGGTGTGATTTGATAATGAGGTTCTGAACTATGAGCTGATGCTGTAACTTGAGACTTTGGGGATCTGGGAGTGGGGATGAATGTACTTTGAATGTGCAAAGGACAGAAGTCATTAGACATAAGGAGGACTATAATAAACAGCCTCTAAAATCATCCCCAATGATCCCTGCTTTCTAATATTTATGCCATTGTGTAATCTTCTCCCTGTGACTATAGGCTATACCTAGTGCCTCTCTTCTAACCAAAAGAATGTGGCAAAGTGATGATGTCATCTGAGATTAAGTTACAAAAGAACTCTGGCTTCCACCTTGATCATTCTCTCTCTTGCTTTTTCTCTCACTCACCCATAGGCACACCTACTACCATGTTGTAAGCTGTCCTATAGAGAGGCATATGTGGCAAGGAGCTGATATTTCTAGCCAATAGCCAGTGAGGACCTAAGACCTCGTAACAGTCAGGTTAAGTTAGGCTGGAAGCTGATCTCTCACAGTTGAGACTTAAGATCACTGCAATCTTGGTTGACATCATAATTGCAGTCTTGTGAGAGACCCTGACCCAGAGGACTTAAACTGTGCCTGGATTCCTGATTCAGAGAAACTATGAAATAATAAATGTTTGTTGTTTAATACTGTTAAATTTGGTGGCAATTTGTTATATAGCAATAGATAACTAATATACACATAATGAAGATCTAACAATCAGTAATATTTATGTCCAATATGTATCTAATATATATATGTATCTGTTATATAAATATAATATAATCTTTTTTTATTGAGGGATAGTTTACTTACAATATCACATAAGTTTCAGGTAACTATATTGTCTTTTTAAGAAACTTGGAACATTCACAGAAGTTATTAAGCCCTCAAAAAAAAAAAATCCCAAGATGTAGAAATAGTACAGATAAAATTCTCTGATCAAAAGGGGAGAAACACCTTAGAACATTTATACAACTTTCTTAACTCTTGGAACAAAAAGGAAATCAAAACCAAAATTACACAATTTCTTTCTTAAAAATAACAAAAGAGCACATATCAGTTCATATAAGATAATCACAGAGCTCAGAGAAAAATATGTAACCTTAAATATTTATGTTAATTTATGTTATTCAAAGAAGAATAAAAGATTAAGTTCCCAATTCAAGAAATTAGAGGGCATCAACAAACCATTTAGCTAATAAATTGTCTAAACAAGAAGAAAAGTAGGAAAGATAAATATAAAAATTAGGGTTCGTGTCTCCCCAAAACTAGAGCAGCTGCCCGACACTAGTGGGGAATCTTGATAACCAACGAGATGGGAGGAACCCCTGAGCAATGGGTAGGATGTGGCAGGGAGGAGAAGTGGAGGCTGGACAGGACCTGTGCCCCTTAGGGGTAGCTGGGGGAGGTGAGGGGTTCCCATCTGGAGGGATACTCAGGGGCTCGGAAGGAGTGCGTCTAGCATTTCCCCTGCCCAACTGCGCCGGGAAGCCAGCTGGGCTCCTGGGCAGGTCCTCTGCCCTCCAAGGTCCCCTCCAGGTTGCTTGGGTCCTAGGAGCGTAGGAGGGAAGGAGGAGGAGAGGTGGATGGGTGCAGGGACCTTACAGGATCACAGGACCAGGGGAGGCTCAGAGGGCCTTTCCCCTGCTCACTTGGGTCCAGGAGGCCTGCTGAGCTCCTGAGCCTGGTGCTTTGTTCTTCAGGGCCCTCTCTGGCCATGTAGGTCCTATGGGCGTGGGAGGTAGGGAGGAGGGGGGAAGAGGAAGAGAGGCAGACAGTTGGTAGGGGAACCCTCCAGGACCAGAAGATCAGGGTAGATGCCGAGGGCGATTTCCCTGACCTCTCCTTACTAGGAAGCCTGCTGGGCTCCCAGGCCAGGAACTCAGCCCTCCACGGGTCCCTCAGGGTCGCATTGGTACTAGGGACATAGGAGGGAGTGGGGAGGAGAGGCAGACTGAGGGAGGGGCCCTCTGGGATCAGAGGATCTGGGGTGGTATGGAAGGCATTTCTCCTGCCCACTCAGCCCAGGAAGCCTGCTGGGCTCCCAGGCCTGGTTCTTCACTCTCCAGGACCCACTCCAGCCACGTGGGTCCTAGGCAAGTGGGAGGGAGGGAGGAGGGGGGAAGAAGAAGAGAGGGGAACAGGGGGACCCTCCGGGACTGGGGGATCAGGGGAAACACCACAGGTGTTTCCCTTGCCCAGTCAGCCCCAGGAAGCCTGTGGGCTTCAAAGTCTGGTACCCAGCCTTCTGGTGCCCCCTCCAGCTGTGTGGGCGCCGGAGGCATATGAGAGAGGGGGTGGGGAAAAAGAAGAGAGGCCAAGGAGGGAGGGACCCTCTGTGATAGGAGGACCAGAGGATGCACCTAGCATTTCCTCCACTCACTCTGGCCCAGGGAGCCTGCTGGGGTCCTGGATGTGGTCCTCCAGCTGCAAGACCAGAGGCACTCCTGAGCCCCTCCTGCCTCCTTGAACCTGAGCCCCACCCCCACCCTCTTTTCTGGCCCTGTGGGACTAAATATAGGCACCACCCACTGTCTAAATCCCACCCTTGCCTAAGCCCCAGCCCCTACAGCCAAGGCTTTTTCTGGCTTTTTTATTCCCCCTCCTCTTTTTCGCTTCTGTAGTTCTGTTTTACCTTCCAGTTGTTGCTTCATCTACTATTTTTTTTCTAACATATCTGTTAGTTTTCTAATCTTATTGTATTTTTTACTCTTTGTTATTGCTCTGCTCCTTTTTTTTTTCCCACCACATGTGGCTTGCAGGATCTTTGTTCATAAGCTGGGGGTCAGCTCTGAGCTCCTGCAGTGGGAGATCTGAGTCCAAACCATTGGACTAACAGAGAACCCCAGACCCCAGGGAATATTCATCAGAGTGAGGTCTCCCAGAGATCCTCACCCAGCACCAAGACCCACCTCTACCCAACACCTACAAACTCCAGTGCTTGAAGCCTCAGGCCAAACAACCAGTAAGACAGAAAAACAATTCCACCAATCGGGAAAAAAAAAAATGAGATGACAAAATAAGAAGTCACAGATGAAGAAACAGGTAAAAATCTACAAGACCAAATAAATGAAGAGGAAATAGGCAACCTACCTGAAAAAGAATTCAGAGTAATGACAGTAAAGATGATCCAGAATCTCAGAAATAGAATGGAGGCATGGATCAAGAAAATACAAGAAATGTTTAACAAAGATCTAGACAAACTAAAGAACAAACAGAGATGAACAACACAATAACTGAAATGAAAGATACACCAGAAGGAAGCAATAACAGAATATCTGAGGCAGAAGTGAGATGGAGGATAGAATGGTGAAAATAATTGCCAAGGAAGAGGATAAAGAAAAAAAGAATGAAAAAAATTGAGGACAGTTTCGGAGACATCTGGAACAACACTAAAAGTACCAACATTCAAATTATGGGGGGTCCCAGAAGAACAAGAGAAAAAGAAAGCATTTGAGAAAATATTTGAAGAGATTATAGTGGAAAACTTCCCTAACATGGGAAAGGAAATAGTCTCCCAAGTCCAGAAAGCACAGAGAGTCCCATACAGGATAAACCCTAGGAGAAACACACCAAGACACATATTAACCAAACTAACAAAAATAAAATTCCAAGAAAAAATATTAAAAGCAGCAAGGGAAAAGCAAAAAATAACATACAAAGGAATCCCCATAAAGTTATCAGCTGATTTTTCAGCAGAAACTCTACAGTCCAGAAGGGAGTGGCAGGATATACTTAAAGAGATGAAAGGAAAAAAACCTACAACCAAGATTACTTTACTCAGCAAGGATCTCATTCAGATTTGATGGAGAAATCAAAAGGTTTACAGACAAGCAAAAGCTAAAAGAATTCCGCATGACCAAATCAGCTTTACAACAAATGCTAAAGGAAGTTGTTTGGAGGGAAATACAAGAGAAGAACCACAAAAACAAACCCAAAACAATTAAGAAAATGGTAACAGGAACATACACATCAATAAAAACTTTGAATGTAAATGGATTAAATGCTCCAACCAAAAGACACAGATTGGCTGAATGGATATAAAAACAAGACCCACATATATGTTGTTTACAAGAGACCCACTTCAGACCTAGGGACACATAGAGACTGAAAGTGAAGGGATGGAAAAAGATATTCCATGCAAATGGAAACCAAAAGAAAGCTGCAGTAGTAATACTCATATCAGACAAAATAGACTTTAAAATAAAGAAAGTTGCAAGAGACAAGGAAGGACACTACATAAAGATCAAGGGATCAATCCAACAAGAAGATATAACAATTATAAATATATATGCACCCAACATAGGAGCACCTCAATAAATAAGGCAAATGCTAACAGACATAAAAGCAGAAATCGACAGTAAGACAATCATAGTGGGGGACTTTAACACCCCACTTACACCAACGGACAGATCATCCAAATAGAAAATAAATAAGGAAGCACAAGCTTTAAATGACACAACAAACCAGATAGATTAAATTAATATTTTAAAGACATTCCACGCCAAGGTGGCAGAATACATTTTCTTCTCATGTGCCCATGGAACACTGTCCAGGATAGATCACATCTTGGGTCACAAATCAAGGCTCAGAAAATTTAAGAAAATTGAAATCATATCAAGCATCTGCTCTGACCACAACACTATGAGATTAGAAATCAATTACAGGAAAAAAAAACTGTAAAAAACACAAATACATGGAGGCTAAACAGTGCACTAGTAAATAACCAAGAGATCACTGAAGAAATCAAGGAAGAAATTTAAAAATACATAGAAACAAATGAAAATGAAAATATGACTACTCAAAAACTGTGGGAAGCAGCAAGAGCAGTTCTAAGAGGGAAGTTTATAGCAATTCAATCTCACCTCAAGAAAAATCACAAATAAACAATATAACCTTACACCTAAAACAACTAGAGAGAGAAGAACAAAGAAAACCTAAAGTCAGTAGAAAGAAAGAAATCATAAAGATCAGAGCAGAAATAAATGAAATAGAAACAAAGAAAAGAATAGCAAAGATAAATAAAACTAAAAGTTGGTTCCTTGCAAAGATAAACAAAATTGAGAAAACTTTAGCCAGACTCATCAAAGAAAAAAAAAAGGAAGAGGACACAAATCAATAAAATTAGAAATGAAAAAGAAATCACAACCGACACCACAGAAATACAAACGATTATAAGATATTACTATAAACAACTACATGCCAATAAAATGGACAACCTTGAAGAAATGGACAAATTCGTGGAAAGGTACAATATAAACAGCACAAGTAATGAAATTAAAACTGTAATAAAAAAATCTTCCAACATACAAAAGTCCAGGACCAAATGACTTCACAGGTGAATTCTAGTAAACATTTAGAGAAGAGCTAACACCTATTCTCAAACTCTTCCAAAAAATTGTAGAGGGATGAACACTCACAAATTCGTTCTACGAGGCCACAATCACCCTGATGCAAAAACCAGACAAAGATATCGCAAAAAAAGAGAAAATTACAGACCAATATCCCTGATGAACATAGATGCAAAAATCCTCAACAAAGTACTAGCAAACAGAATCCAATAACACATTAAAAGGATCATACACCATGATCAAGTGGGATTTATCCCAGGAATGCAAGGATTCTTCAATATATGCAAATTAGTCAATGTAATACACCATATTAACAAATTAAGGGATAAAAACCATATGATCATCTCAATAGATGCAGAAAAAGCTTCTGACAAAATTCAACACCCATTTATGATTAAAAAAAAAACTCTCCAGAAAGTGGGCATAAAGGGAACCTATCTCAACATAATCAAGGCCATATATGACAAACCCAGAGCAAACATTATTCTCAATGGTGAAAAACTGAAAGCATTTCCAAGATCAGGAACAAGACAAGGATGTCCACTCTTACCACTCTTATTAAACATAGTTTTGGAAGTCCTAACCATGGCAATCAGAGAAGAAAAAGAAATAAAAGGACTCCAAATTGGAAAAGAAGTAAAACTGTCACTGTCTGCAGATGACATGATACTAAACATAGAAAATCCTAAAGATGCCACCAGAAAACTACTTGAGCTAATCAATGAATTTGGTAAAGTCACAGGATACAAAATTAACATACAGAAATCTCTCGCATTCCTATACAGTAACAATGAAAAATCAGAAAGGGAAATTAAGGAAACAATCCCATCGCAACAAAAAGAATAAAATACCTAGGCATAAACCTACCTAAGGAGAAAAAAGACTTGTACTCGGAAAACTATAAAACACTGATGAAAGAAATCAAAGATGACATAAACAGCTGGAGAAATATACCATGTTCTTGGATTGGAAGAATCAATATTGTGAAAAAGACTATATTACCCAAAGCAATCTACAGATTCAATGCAATCCCTATCAAGTTATCAATGGCATTCTTCACAGAATTAGAAAAAAAAATATTACAATGTGTATGGAAAAACAAAAGACCCCAAATAGCCAAAGCAATCTTGAGAAAGAAAAAATGGAGCTGGGGAACTAAGACGCCCTGACTTCAGACTATATTACAAAGTTATAATAGTCAAGACAGTACGGTACTGGCACAAAAACAGAAATATAGATCAATGGTACAGGATAGAAAGCTCAGAGATAAACCCAAACACATATGGTCACCTAATTTATGACAAAGGAGGCAAGAACATACAATGGAGAAAAGACAGCCTCTTCAATATATGGTGCTGGGAAAACTGGACAGCTACATGTAAAAGAATAAAAATAGAACACTCCCTAACACCATATATAAAAATAAAATCAAAATGGATTGAATACCTAAATATAAGACTGGACACTATAAAACGCTTAGAGGAAAACATAGGTAGAACATTCTATGATATAAACCATAGCAAGATCCTTTTTGATCCACCTCCAAGAATAATGGAAATAAAAACAAAAATAAACAAATGGGACCTAATGAAACTTAAAAGCTTTTGCACAGAAAGGAAACCATAAACATGACAAAAAGACAACCCTCAGAATGGGTGAAAATATTTGTAAATGAAGCAACTGACAAAGGATTAATCTCCAAAATATACAAGCAGCTCATGCAGTTCAATATCCAAAAAACAAACAACCGAATCCAAAAATGCGTGGAAGACCTAAATAGACATTTCTCCAATGAAGACATACAGATGGCCAACAAACATATGAAAAGATGCTCAACATCACTAATTATTACAGAAATGCAAATTAAAAGCACAATGACGTATTATCTCACACCTGTCAGAATGGCTATCATCAAAATATCTACAGACAATAAATGCTGGAGAGGGTGTGGAGAAAAGGGAACCCTCCTGCACTGTTGGTGGGAATGTAAATTGATACAGCCTCTATGGAGAACAGTATGGAGGTTCCTTAAAAAACCAAACATAGAACTACCATATGACCCAGCAATCCCACTACTGGGCATACACCCTGAGAAAACCATAATTCAAAAAGATACATGTAACACAATGTTCATGGCCGCATTATCTACAATAGCCAGGACATGGAAGCAACCTAAATGTCCACTGACAGATGAATAGATAAAGAAGATGCGGCACATACACAAAATGGAATATTAGCCATAAAAAGGAGCAAAACTGAGTTATCTGTAGTGAAGTGGATGGACACAGAGTCTGTCATACACAGTGAAGCAAGTCAGAGAAAAACAAATACCGTATGCTAATACATATACATGGAATCTAGAAAAATGGTACTGATGAACCTAGTGGCAGGGCAGGAATAGAGACACAGACGTAGAAAACAGACTTGAGGACATGGCGATGGGGGGGGTGGCATGAGGCAGGAAGGGGAAGCTGGGACGAAGAGAGAGAGTAGCACTCACATATATACACTATCAAATGTAAAATAGATAGCTAGTGGGAAGCTGCTGCAGAGCACAGGGAGATCAGCTCGATGCTCTGTGATGACCTAGAGGGGTGCAATAGGGAATGTGCGAGGGAGGCTCAAGAGGGAGGGGATATGGGGATATATGAATACATATAGCTGATTCACATTGTTGTACAGCAGAAACTAACACAACAGTGTAAAGCAATTATACTCCAATAAAGATAAAGAAAAGAAAAAAAATTAGGATGAGGAAATAACATTTTATAATATACATTAGTCATTATGCTACACACCTTAAAATATGCAGTACTATATGTCAACTGTATTTCAATAAACTGAAAGAAAAGAAAAAGAATGGGAAATAACTGATTCAGAGGAAAAAGGAAACAAATTACAACAAATTACTTTGTTTAACTCTCTCTATATATTTGAAACTATTATTGAAATGGATGAGTTTTTAGCAAAAAAATCATGAAAATGTACCTCCTGAGGAGAGAGCAAATCTAAATGGATTAAGTACCATAGGAAAAAAGTTTTTTAAAAATTATCAGTCACCCTTCCCCCTCAAAATATACCAAGCCAAGAAGTTTTCAGTAGTTCACTTTTCACCACTATTATTTTGCAGTATTATAGAGTAGCTGATGCAATTAGGTGAGAGAAAGAA
The DNA here is from genome assembly GCF_030028045.1 of Hippopotamus amphibius kiboko. Taxonomy (NCBI): domain Eukaryota; kingdom Metazoa; phylum Chordata; class Mammalia; order Artiodactyla; family Hippopotamidae; genus Hippopotamus; species Hippopotamus amphibius. Next base: position 15,497,812 of record NC_080201.1, on the reverse strand, counting down.
ATAGGCCTTAAAAGCTGGAAAGGAAGAGGAAAAGCTGCCATTATTTGTAGCAAGTACAATGCCTATTAGATCTTTTCAGGTTCTGTAGGCAACATATTCCATAACTAGAAATAGTGCTCCAGCCCACATATTAGTTAATAAAGAAGGTTGCCAGTTTTGAATGAGTCCAACAACAGTAAAGAGCTCTGTAGAAGGTACAGGCTGTGGTGCAAGTGGCTCAGCCACTTGAGTCACACAATCCAGCAGACTATAGGGTGTTGGAGGTATCAGTTGTGATAAAGAGTGCAGTGTGTTTGCAGCAAGCTCTAGGGGAAGAATCACAACATAGACTCTAACATCCCAGAGCAAAGCCATGACTGCCGTAGCATAGAATTACATGATTTTTAAAAAACACCTTCTGGCATGATACTGGAACCTGACAGATGGAATATGTGACCACAGGCTACCCAGTGACTGTATGTCTAGAACTGCTGAACCCAAGTCATAAAGTTAAGTTGGCCCATAAGAAATTCGTTGTAAGATATAAATAGGCCATAAAGGATAATCATGAGCAGTACCAAAGGATACACTTAAGTTGCATAAGCAGGTAGACCAGACCCCCATATCATCCACTATAGTTCACCAGAGCCCTCCCTTGCTCACATCTGTGGCCTATGTAAAACCTATGTACAGTACACCTATATACAACACACCTATGTAAACCATGTGAAGGAGGTAGATAAAGCCTGAATTTTGGGGTAATTAATAGTTAGACTCAAGCCCAAAATGGATGGTAGCTGCATTACAGCCTCATTCAAGGGCAGCCTTTAAAGACAGTGGAGAGAGAAAATCTTCCCTATGGTCAGAGCTTCAGGCAGTGGTCATCCACTCTGTATGGAAGGAGAAGTGGCTCATGGTAAGAATAAGTATGGACTAGTGGGCAGTGACAAATGGCCTGGCCTATTGTTCAGGGATCTGAAAGGTAAAAGACTGAAAGACAAGAAGCCCTAGGGCAAAGGCATATGGACAGGCTTATGAGAGTAGATAAGAAGTGTAAAGATCTTCGTATCACATAGTAATGTTCACCAGGAAGCATCTATCACAGAAAGAGCATTAAACCACCAAGTAAAGAAAATGACGTGATGAGTTAATATACTTTTTATTTTTTTGTCACAGGCCATGCAGTTCAATGGGCCTATGAATAAAGTGGTCAGAGTGGCAGAGATGGTGGCTATTCATGGGCCCAGCATCCCAGACTCTAACCAAGGCTGATATAGCTACTGTTGTCTCTAAATGTGCAACTTGCCAGCAATAGACACAGACAGCCTTCAACATGGCAACCAGCCACTAGATGTAAAGTTGATTACATTTCATCCTGGAAGGGCCAGCTGGTTTTTGTTTTGGTTTGGGTTTTTTCTCATAGGAATTGATACATATTCCAGATATGAGTTTGCCTTTCCTTTTCTCAGGGCCTCAGTCAGCACTACTATCTAGGGGCTTAAGGAATACCTATTCCATAGGCACTCAACATAGCATCCAACCAAGGAAGCCACTTTACAACAAAGGGAGTATAGAAGTAGGTCCATGGGATCCACATGTTATTTACTGTACCATCTAGAAGCTGCCAACCTAACAGAGCATTGGAAAAGACTGCTGAATAGTAAAGCCGAAGCAACACCTCAAAGGTAATACCCTTCAAGGATGGGGAGCCATCCTCTAGATCATGGTATACACACTGAATCAGAGACCTTTATATGATGCTTGTGTCCTCAGTAGGACACAGCCTCCAACAGACAAGGAGTGGAAGCAGGAGGGGCTCCTACTTACCAGCACTGCCGACAAATCCAGGGGATCCTGTGTTTCCCAGATCCACAAATCTGGGCTCCACAGAATTAGAGGTCCTGCTCCTCAAAGAGGAAACTCTACCAGGAGATATAGCAAGAATGCCTTCAAATTGGTGCCTTGGAGCTACAAGTTACAGCTGCAACATGAGTACTTTAGGTCCCTTGTAAGAAGGGTCACCACCTTGTCAGGGAAAAATGACCCCTAAAACAACAGAAGAAAATAGGGTGTCTCCTACACAATGGGACAAAAAGGAACATGTGTGAAATTCAGGTGACACAATTGGGCATCTCTTGGTATTTTCTTGCCCAAATGTGACTTAATTGTCAAGGGAAATCCTTAGCCTGAGATGAGTATGATTAGCAAGGACCCAGGCCCCTCAGTAACGAGGTTTTGTTTTGGGTCACCCTACCAGGCAGGTCAGAACTGGTAGCTGAAGGTGAAGGGAACTTAGGATGAAAGTGGAATTTGGAGACAATTATTATCAAAATTGTAGTACTGAGACTAACTTGCAACAGTGAGGTTGTAGTTCATCCTGCTAATTTCCCTATTCTAAACTTCCCCTCAGGAATAGAGGTCCACCAGAGCCCTGGAGGAGCTGCTGTCTTCATGGGCAGAATACAAAAGGTAAACCGTGGCAGATATTGAGATATACTGCTCAGATTCCTGTTTATTAAAGAATTTGTTGCCCAGTGAGGTCAGCTGACAACCTCTAGATGTTAGTTTCAGCAGGGTCTACTTCAGCTTTTGAATCAAGGTCATGCTTTTCCCAGTGCAGCATCTGGGGAATGACTGAGCAAAGCAGCAGTAGCTGAAGGCATATTCTTCTCAGGGCAGTCCCAGCAATGACTGGACTAGGTGGTGGTACCAGGGCCTAGCCAACACTTGACAAATACAGGACTCCTCTAATAGGGGATCTTTGCTTTGGAGCTCCTCATAGGGCTGACAAAGACTCGGTCAGGTCAGTATCATATATTAATTCCCTCTCTCTGCCCAGTTGAGCTTCTTCCTCTTCCTTTCAAAGATGTCATTTGCACTCCTAACTCCATTTTAGCAACTGTTTCTCAGAGAACCCAACCTAGGTCATTGATATAAGCCTGATATTTTTTCTTCTTATAAGTGGTATAAACTTTTTGCCTGACTACCTGAAGGATGCATTCATTATTTTCTGGAATCTGATAACTTTACTAGGATAAAATTCATTTAGACTATTTTGGGTCAGTTTTGTTCAACATAAAGAGTGTGACCCTTTCAATATGTAATAGATTAAGAACTTTCATTTTGGGAGTGTTTCCTAAATTATATCTTTAAATATTTGTTCTCTTTTCTTTTTATGTCTTATTCTGGGACTACAGTTACACGTGTTAGAACTCCTTTGTCTTGTATCTCTCTCTTTCTCCTTCAAACTCTTCTAAGCTAATTCTTCATTTTTATTTAATGTTCAATTTTCTCATTTCTATCTTCTATTGCTTTTATGAATGTTAATTCATTCTGTGCTCCTTTCAATGTAATCTTCATCCAGTTTTTTTCTTCTACTTCTTTAATTACAGGCAATATTTTATTTCCTTCTTTTGTTTCACAATCACTTCACTGCATTCTTGCATTTATGCTTTGTGGTCTTCATTCTAGAAGTGATTTCTTCATTCTTCATCTTTTGGTTTTCATTGAAATTATTCCTTATTTACTCATTAAGCACCTTAAATATATCTACCTTAAGTCCCAAGAAATCAATTCTGTTTAGACTGAATTCATATTCTGATTGTTAATTTGGTTTGTTTCTTTCAGATGAGTAAACTTGTTTCTCTGGAATTTTTAGCTATTTTGAGGTTTATTTCCACCCTGCCTCTCTTCCTTTAGTGTTCAATACAATTCCTAATCAGGTAGTTTTATGTTTACCTCCACCCAAATCCTGATCCCCCAACTGAGAATGTCTGATAATGGCAAGTTAGGATTCCTGCCCTAGGAAGTTGATATGGGGAATATCCCTGATGCTGTCACAAAGCTCATGGGCAGCTTGGTTCTGTTCTGGTTATGAGGATTTATCTTCCTCCAAATGTATCCCAAGGTTTCCTGAAAGTCACAGCCCAACATAGTGACCAGAAATGTTTTTCGCCCCAGATTTCTTTCATGAAAAGATCCCTTACCCCAGGCTCTCAATTCATGTTGCGATCCAGGCTTCACACCTCTGATTCTTGTGGAGCACCTAAAGTACTCCTTATCTCACAGGAGCTACACTCATGGCAAATATTGCCCTTTTGTTTTTTAAACCCACAACACCGAAGGATACTTACTTCAGCTCCACTCACTATTTTGCTTTTCTATTCTGTTTAGTCCACAGAGATATCAATCTGTTTCTAAGTTTATCTCTGTCTTTTGATGCTTTAATATTTTACTGAACATCGCTAAGTGTTGGAGTGTTTCATACCATAAACTTAAGAAGTCACTGTGACTGGAAATTCCCTAAAGGTGGCATTTCAAATAGGAAATCTTTAAGAGATGTTTTTGGACAACTGAAAGAGCATTTGGGAAAAAGCTGATTTGGATCCCTACCTCATATCTCTTATTACAATAAATTGTTGATGACTTAAAGATATAAACTAAAAAATGAAGCCATTACGTTATTAGAAAAGATTTCTTAAAGAGGACACAAAAAGTGCTAAATATAAAGGAAAAAACAGACTCACAAGAATGTTGGTAGGGATGTGGAGAAACTAGAAGACATTGCTGGTGGGGGTATAAGATGATAAAACCACTTTAGAAAACTGGGGGTATCTACTAAAGCTAACTGTAGGCCTATTAAAGGTCATATAGGTGAAGTCATAGCCCCAGTCAAAGTCACAAAGTAAGGAATTGGAGGAAATGATGTCTATTTGATATCTGAGCCTTTGTTCTTTACTGCTATTCTGCTCTTCCACCATAACCCAGGTCCTTCTACAAACACATCACTGCCTTAAATGAACTTTATTTCTCTTTCTGGTTCAATGCTACTTGAACTTGTTTAAAATGGAAATCCTTATCATAGGCTGGCCCTCAGCTGATTGTCAGGGTTTACTAAGCATGTTAATAGAAGCCTAGAACTGAAATACTGGATCAAGATCAGAAGCAACAAGTAAAATCTTGCTGCCACCTACTTTGCCCCATCCTGTTCCTGATGTTAAGTTCAATATAGTCCCTCCGAATATACATCAGAAATATTTTTTAAAACTGGCTTGTCTTGCTACTATTTGTCTTGATTGTAGCCCTCAGTGTCCAAAATGTCCTCACTTTCTGCCCCTAATCAAAATTAAAGGCCATGGTCTTATCTAGTATTTTTGTTTCTGATGTCATCTATTATCTCAGAGTCCTTTGTAGTCTCATGTTTGTGAGTCCATTAAACCTAATGATATTTTATTATTTAAGGATCTCATCTGAAATCAGTTACCTGGAATTCATTATAGTTTTTTCCTCTAGAAAATTCATTTCTCGACAGTCAAGATGGCAGAGGAGTAGGAGGATGTGGAATTCACCTCTCCCCACAAATCAATCAAGATTACAACTACAAATGGAATAATCTCACAGAGCACCTGCTAAACACTAGCAGAGGACTGCAGACACCTAAGAGAATAAGAAAGACCCCCATGTAACTGAGTAGGATGAAAGAAAGAGGAAGGGGAAAGAAAGAGGAGAGGAAGCAGGACAGAACCTGTGCCCCTTGGGGGGAGCTGAAGGAAAGAAGAATTTCCCACACCTGGGGGAGCCCCATCACCAGCAGGGAGATCAGCTTGGGGAGAAGGGGAGCTTCAGGGGCTCAGAGGAGAGCACAGCAACAAGTCTGTGGCAGGCAGGACAGTGTGAGACCTACAAAGAGGGTCTGTGCCACAGCACTGCATGCCCCAGCCTGAGACGTGTGTCCACCACTGCAGAAGCTGGGTGCTGGAACATGGGATTTGGAGAGCAGACCCAGGGAAAGGACTGCTGTTGGCTGCAAGGAGACAGCCGGACAGAATGAGAATGAGGAGCTCCGCAACTGGGAATGCTCGTGGAGGTAGCCCAGACCACCATGGAAGTGAAGTGCCATTGTTGAGAGATGTGCAAAGGGCAGGGCCACCACTGCAGCCCCTCTCCCCATGTGCCAGCCCCTGCCTCTGCAGGCACTAGGAAAGGCTCCCACCCAGGGGGGCTTGTGAGCCCCTAGCTGCCGCCTTCTCCACCCCCTCCCTGCCAGGGTGGGCTCGCAAGTCCCCAGCCACCACCTCCTCTGCCCCCTCCTGTTACGGCGGTTTCATGTGCTCTGGGGCAGCCTCATGATCAGATGCCTGTGGGTAGTCCACATGCAGAGGTGGGACTGAAACCACAGCTGAGCCCCAGGGGCAGTGCAACTAAGGAAGAAGGGCTGAAATCTCTCCTTGTGGCTGTGTGAATTGCAGATTTACATCCCCATGACCAGCTTTGTAAACTCAGCATCTGCAGAACATCTGAATGGACAAGGGCTCCCACAGCCAAGATGGGTCTAACTTTAGCAGCTGTGGACTTTGTGGGCATGTACACATGGGGGTTGGGCCAGGCTGCCTCCAAAGTGCCCACAGCAGGTACAGATCCATGATTACTACAAACCTAGGACATGACTTCAGTGGATCTATGCTGGTGGCCTGTTGAAAACCATGCCTGAGAGACACCAGGGCCAATTGCCAGCATACCCACAGTTAAAGTGGGGCCAAGAGCAGTGCCAACAACAGTGTAATCTGAGAGTTCAAACAACAGGTGAAAGATGACACAACAGAGCACACTCACAGATGAACAGCTCCAGAGGAAGAATACTCAATGGCTTCTCTCCCAGTGGGGGTGCTCCAATCCCACCTACCTCACACTGCAGATCAGAAATACAGCTAAGAAACAGATGTGGGGGCTTCTACTCTAACAACCAGGGAGCAGACCCCATCCCTGACATGGCAGTGACAACCACAGAGCACATGGGAGGCCCGACTCAAAATCTAGTGCAGGCTCTGGTCATCACAACATAAGTCACACCCCCTAACAAGGGGATAATGACCAGGATATACTGAGAAAAGAGGTGATAGATATCCATGCTAAAAACAGTCCTTGCACCAAAAAATATTAAACTGATGCAAGCTACACAGGGATGTTCTCAATAAAAATAGCCCCCAAGACAATCTGAGGGTCTGGCATTGAGAGGAAGAACTTCCAGAGCACTTACCCTTGAAGGCCAGCAGGGCTGGAGTGCAGGAGCTCCACAGAACTTGGGGAAACAGAGACTCCACAAGGTCTCATGTGCACAAAGATCCACCACAAAACAGTACCTCAATAAGAACCCAGGCTTGACCTACCTAGGGGTCTTGGAGGGTCTCCCAGGGAGGTAATGGTCAGTTATAGCACACTGTAGGGGCAAGGACACCAGTAGGAGAGGCCCCAGGGAATACTGATCGGCATCATCTCTCCCAGAGGTCCCCATTTTGGTACCAAGACCCGGCCCCACCCAACAGCCTGTAGACTCCAGTGCTGGAATGCCTCAGGCCAAACAACCAACATGACAAGAACACAGCCCTACTCATTAGCAGACAGGTTGCTGAAAGCCATATGAGCTCAGAGTCACCTCAAAACACCCCTTGGCACAGCCCTACCCACCAGTGGGACAAGACGCAGCTCCACCCACCAGAGGGCAAGCACCAGTGCCTCCCATCAGGAAGACAGCACAAACCCCTAGGCCAACTTCACCCACCAAGGTGTAGACAGCAGAAGAAAGAGGAATTATGATTCTGCAGCCTGTAGAAAGGAGCCCACAAACACAGAAAGTTAGACAAAATGAGAGGACAGAAAAGTATGTTGCAAACAAAGGAACAAGATAAAAACCCGCAAGAACAACTAAATAAAGAGGAGATAGGCAATCTACCTGAAAAAGAATTCAGAGTAATGATAGTAAAGATTATCCAAATTCTCAGAAAAAGAATGGAGGAACAAACCGTGAAGATACAAGAGATGTTTAACAATGGGCTAGAAGATTTAAAAAACAAACAAACAGAAATGACCAACAAAATAACTGAAATGAAAAACACACAAGAAGGAATCAACAGCAGAATAAGTGAGGCATAAGAACGAAAAAGTGAGCTGGAAGACAGACTGGTGGAAATCACCCCCCACAGAACAGAGTAAAGAAAAAAGAAGGAAAAGAAATGAGGACAGTTTAAGAGATCTTTGGGACAACATTAAACACATCAACATTCACATTATAGGGGTCCCAGAAAAAGAAAAGAAAGGAAAAGGACCTGAGAAAATATTTGAAGACATTAAGCTGAAAACGTCCCTAACATGGGAAAGGAAACAATCATGCAAGTCCAGGAAGCACAGAGTGTCCCATACAAGATAAACCCAAGGAGGAACAGGCCAAGACACATATTAACTCATTACTGATGGGGATTTTTGCAGAAATTAACACATGTGGCTGACAATTTATATTTTGGCTGGCCAAAAATTAATTGTTACTTCATTAACACTTTGTGGGTTATTACATTCAATAGTTACACCTGACACACCTGTAAAGTCTTCTGATTTTCATGAAATGTTGTCTTCAGTCCACTCTTCTGTAGAAGCATTCTCCAGAACCATGGAGTTTCACTTTCACTTCCTGTATCAGAATCAATCACTAAGGCTTTTTTGTCTTCTGTTGATCTAATATTCACATCGTCTGAATCAGAACTATATTCTGAAGAACTATCATCTTCTGAGGCACTGATATATATGTTGCTCAGTCAATCAGAGAAAGTATTTGCATAAAATTCACCAAAAAATTCTACTTCCCTCAAAATTTCACAATGCATCATTTTTGAAAATTTTATATTTATAATATACACAAGGTTGGAAGAAAAACTTAACAGAGCAAAATGTGAAAAATAACAACAATCATAAGTTGTAAAATGAACCCTTGATCTATTTTAAACTATAACAACTTCACACAGCGATGTTACTTGTATCACTCTCTAAAAACATTGATATGTCTCTGGTCAGTAATGTTCGGGTAACAAAAGATATATTAACACAACTCCAGTCAATAATGTGTTAACCAAACTAAAAAAATTAAGTGCAAAAAAAATATTAAAAGCAACAAGGGAAAAGTAACAAATAATACACAAAGGAATCACCATAAGATTATCAGCTGAAGCTCTGCAGGCAAGAAGGGAGTGGCATTACATATCTAAAGTGATGAAAGGGAAAAACCTATGACCAAGACTACTCTACCCAGCAAGGCTATTATTCAGATTTGAAGAAGAAATCAGAAGCTTTACAGACAAGCAAAAGATAAGTGAATTCAGCACCGCCAAACCAGCATTACAACAATTGCTAAAGGAACTTCTCTATGCAGGGAAAGCTCACCAGTAGAGGCAAACACACAGTAGAAGTAGGAAATCATCAACACACAAATGTAATATCAAAAGCAGCAACCATGAGAATACAAGAGTACAAATGCAGGAAATGGGAATTGCATTTGAAATTAAGAGACCAGCAATTTAACATTGTATATATACAAACTGCTGTACCAAAACTTATGGGAACTGCCAACCAAAAAACTTAAATATACACACACAAAAAAAGAAAAAGAACTTAAACAAAACACTACAGATGGTCAAACCATAAGAGAACAAAAGAAGGGAAGAAAAAACATCAAAAAAGCCACATCCAAACAACTGAGAAAATGGCAATAGGAATACACATATCAATAATTACCTATGTGGACTTCCCTGGTGGTCCAGTGGCTAAGACTTTGCTTTCTAATGCAGGGGGTACAGGTTCAATCCCTCGTTGGGGAGCGAAGATCCACATGCCTTGTGGCCAGAAAACCACAACATAAAACAGAAACAATATTGTAACAAATTCAATAAAGACTTTTAAAAAAATGGTCCACTCTTTCTGGCTTCCTTTGCTCTGTGTGACACACTCTAGGTCCATCCACCTCACTACAAATAACTCAATTTTATTCCTTTTTATGGCTAAGTAATATTTCATTGTATATATGTGTCACATCTTCTTTATCCATTCATCTGTTGATGGGCATTAGAGAGAAAAACAAATACCATATGCTAACTCATATATATGGAATCTAAAAAAATGGTAGTGATGAACCCAGTGACAGGGCAAGAATAAAGATGCAGGTGTAGAGAACAGACTTGAGGACACAGCGGGGGTGGGGAGGGGATGAAGGGGAAGCTGGGACAAAGTGAGAGAGTAGCAATGACATATATACACTACCAAATGTAAAATAGATAACTAGTAGGAAGCTGCTGCATAACACAGGGAGATCAACTTGATGATGGGTGATGACTTAGAGGGCTGGGATAGGGAGGTTGGGAGAGAGTTGCAGGAGAGAGGGGGTATGGGGATATATGTATAAATACAGCTGATTCACTTTGTTGTACAGCAAAAGCTGGCACAACAGTGTAAAGCAATTATATTCCAATTAAGAGATAATAAATAAATAAATAAATAAATGGTCCATTGAAACTGAAACAATGATTTAAAAACTTCCACCAAACGAAAGTCCAGCACCAGATGGCTTCACAGGCAAATTATATTAAATACACACAGAAGAATTAACACCTATCCTTCTGAATCTCCTCCAAAAAATTGTAGAGGAAGGAACACTACCAAGCTCATTCTATGAGGCCACCATCACCTTGATACCAAAAACCAGAAAGATGCCACAAAATAGTAAAATTACAGGCCAATATCACTGATGAACATAGATGCAAAAACATTGAAAAAAATTAACAAACCAAATCCAACAATACATTAAAAGGATCAGACACCATGGTCAAGGGGGATTTTCCCCAGGGATGCAAGGATTTTCAATATCCACAAATCCATCAGTGTGACACACCACAGTAACAAACTGAAGAAGAAAAATCATATGATCATCTCAATAGAAGCAGAAAAAACTTCTGACAAAATTCAACATCCATTTACAATAAAAAACACTTTCCAGACAGTGGATAAAGGGAACCTACCTCAACATTACAAAGGCCATATATGACAAACCACAGCTAACATCATTCTCAATGGTGAAAGGCTGAAAGTATTTCCTCTAAGATCAGGAACAAGCCAAGGATGTCCACTCTCACCACTTTTATCCAATATAGTTTTGGATGTTCTAGCCATGACAATCACAGAAGAAAAAGAAATAAATGGAATCCAAATTGGAAAAGTAGAAGTAAAAGTATCACTGTTTGCATTCGGCATGATACTTTACATAGAAAATCATAAGACACTACCAGAAAACTACTAGATCTCATCAATGAATTTGTTATAGTTGCAGGATACAAAATTAATACACAGAAATCTCCTGCGTTCCTCTACACTAACAACGAAAGATCAGAAAGAGACATCAAGGAAACAACCCCACTTACCATTGCAACAAAAAGAAAAAAATACATAGGAATAAACCCACTTAAAAAGGCAAAAGACCTGTATTCAGAACAGTATAAGATGCCAATGAGAGAAATTAAAGACAACACAAACAGATGGAGAGATACACCATGTTCTTGGATTGGAAGAATCAATAGTGTCAAAATGACTATACTACCCCAAACAATCTACAGATTGAATGCAATCCCTATCAAACTACCAACGGCACTTTTCAGAGAATTAGAACAAAAAAATTTTAAAATTTCTACAGAAACACAAAAGACACTGAATAGCCAAAGCAATATTAAGAAAGAAAAATGAGCTGAGGTGACCCAGCCCTGGCTGGAGCTTACAGGCTCTTTGGTGGAGCTAATGGTGGACTCTAGAAGGGCTCACGCCAATGAGCACTTCTCAGAACCCCTGCTGCCGGTGCCCCCGTCTCCTCGGCAAGACAGAGCAGCCCCCCACCTCTGCAGGCAACCATCCAACACCAGCAGATGCATTGGGAATGCACGGAAGGACGCAGTAATTCCCACAGAGAACCAGCTGAACACCAGCAGACGGCCTCGGACATCAGAAAGGACTGCGGGGTGCCCGACATAGCCGGACAAGTAACCCCAAAGGTTTGGACAACCATGAGGAAACAAAGAAACACCATGCAGGCAAAGAAGCTGGAAAAAAACCCACAAGACCAAATAAATGAAGAGGAAATAGGAAAAATGCCTGAAAAAGAATTTAGAGTAATGATAGTAAAAATGATACATAATCTCAATAACAAAATAGAGAAAGTACAAGAAACAGTTCATAAGAACGCAGAAAAACAAACAGCAATGGATAACAAAATAACTAAAATGAAAAATACTCTAGATGCTATAACCAGCAGAATGACTGAGGCAGAAGAACGAATAAGTGAGTTGGAAGATAGAATGGGGGAAATAACTGCCACAGAGCAGGAAAGAGAAAAAAGAATAAAAAGATTAGAAGACAGTCTCAGAGACCTCAGTGATAACCTTAAACATACCAACATTCGCATTATAGGCATCCCAGAAGAAGAAGAAAACAAGAAAGGGTCTGAGAAAATATTTGAAGAGGTTCTAGTGGAAAACTTCCCCAACATGGGAAAGGAAATAATTCACCAAGTCCAAGAAGCACAGAGAGTCCCATACAGAATAAACCCAAGCAGAAATACACCAAGACACATATTAATCAAACTAACAACAATTAAACACAAAGAAAAAATATTATAAGCAGCAAGAGAAAAGCAACAAACAACACATAAGGGAAAACCCATAAGGATAACAGCTGACCTTTCTACAGAAACTCTGCAGGCCAGAAGGGAATGGCAGGATATACTGAAAGTCCTGAAAGAGAGAAACCTACAGCCAAGAATACTCTACCCAGCAAGAATCTCATTCAGATTTGAGGGAGAAATCAAAAGCTTTCCAGACAAACAAAAGTTAAGAGAATTCAGCACCACCAAACCAGCCTTACAACAAGTGCTAAAGGAACTTCTCTAAGTAGGAAACACAAGAAAAGGAAAACACCTACAAATACAAACCCAAAACAATTAAGAAAATGGTCATTGGAACACACATGTCAATAATCACCTCAAATGTAAATGGATTAAATGCTCCAACCAAAAGACACAGACTGGCTGAATGGATACAAAAACAAGACCCTTCTATATGCTGCCTACAAGAAACCCACTTCAGACCAAGGGATACATATAGACTGAAAGTAAAGGGATAGAAAAAGATATTCCATGCAAATGGAAGTCAAAAGAAAGCTGGAGTAGCAATACTCATATCAGACACATTAGACTTGAGAGTAAAGACTATTCAAAGAGACAAGGAAGGACACTACATAATGATCAAGGGATCCATTCAAGAAGAACATATCACAATGGTAAATATCTATGCCCCCAATATAGGAGCACCTCAATACATAAGGCAAATGCTAACAGCTATAAAAGGGGACATTGACAGTAACACAATAATAGTGGGAGACTTGAACACCCCACTTACATCAATGGACAGATCATCCAAACAAAAAATAAACAAAGACACACAAGCTTGAAATGACACATTAGACCATCTCGACTTCATTGATATTTATAGGACATTCCATCCAAAAACGACAGACTACACTTTCTTCTCAAGTGCACACGGAACATTTTCCAGGATAGATCACATCTTGGGTCACAAATCAAACCTCAGCAAATTCAAGAAAATTGAAATCATATCAAGCATCTTCTCAGACCACAACGCCATGAGATTAGATATCAATGACAGGGAAAAAACTGCAAAAAATACAAACACATGGAGACTAAACAATTCACTCTTAAACAACCAAGGAATCACTAAAGAAATCAAAGAGGAAATCAAAAAATATCTAGAAACAAATGACAGCGAAAACACAACCACCCAAAACCTATGGGATGCAGCAAAAGCAGTTCTAAGAGGGAAGTTTATAGCAATACAGTCCTACCTTAAGAAACAAGAAAATGATTGAATAAACAACCTAACCTTACACCTAAAACAACTAGAGAAAGAAGAACAAAGAAACCCCAAAGTGAGCAGAAGGAAAGAAATCATAAAGATCAGAGCAGAAATAAATGAAAAAGAAAGGAAAGAAACCATAAGAAAAATAAATAAAACTACAAGCTGGTTCTTTGAGAAGATTAACAAAATTGATAAACCATTAGCCAGACTCATCAAGAAAAAAAGGGAGAAGATGCAAATCAACAGAATTAGAAATGAAAAAGGAGAAGTAACAACGGACACCTCAAATATAGAAAAGATCGTGAGAGACTACTACAAGCAACTATATGCCAATCAATTGGATAACCTGGAAGAAATGGATACATTCTTAGAAAAATACAATCTTCCAAAACTGAACCAGGAAGAAATAGAAACCATGAACAGACCAATCACAAGTATGGAAATTGAGGCAGTGATTAAAAATCTCCCAACACACAAAAGCCCAGGACCAGATGGGTTCATGGGCGAATTCTATCAAACATTTCGAGAAGAGTTAACACCTATCCTTCTCAAACTCTTCCAAAATATTGCAGAAGGCGGAACACTCCCAAACTCATTCTACGAGGCCACCATCACCCTGATACCAAAACCAGGAAAAGATGTCACAAAAAAAGAAAACTACAGACCAATATCACTGATGAATATAGATGCAAAAATCCTCAACAAAATACTAGCTAACAGACTCCAACAGCACATTAAAAAAATCATACACCATGATCAAGTGGGGTTTATCCGTGGGATGCAAGGATTCTGCAATATACGCAAATCAATCAACGTGATACATCATATCAACAAATTGAAGGATAAAAACCATATGATCATCTCAATAGATGCAGAAAAAGCTTTTGACAAAGTTCAACATCCATTTATGATAAAAGCTCTCCAGAAAATGGGCATAGAAGGAAATTACCTCAACATAATCAAAGCCACATATGAAAAACCAAAAGCCAACATCGTTCTCAATGGGGAAAAACTGGAAGAATTCCCTCTAAGAACAGGAACAAGACAAGGGTATCCACTCTGACCACCATTATTCAACATAGTTTTGGAGGTTTTAGCCACAGCAATCAGAGAAGAAAAAGAAATCAAAGGAATCCAAATTGGAAAAGAAGAAGTCAAATTGTCACTCTTTGCAGATGACATGATATTATATATAGAAAACCCTAAAGACTCTACCAGAAAACTGCTAGCACTCATTGATGAGTTTAGTAAAGTAGCAGGATACAAAATTAATGCACAGAAATCTCTTGCATTCCTATACACTAGCAACAGAAGAGCAGGAAGAGAAATTAAGGAAACTCTCCCATTCACCATTGCAACAAAAAGAATAAAATACCTAGGAATCAACCTGCCTAAGGAGGCAAAAGATCTGTATGCAGAAAACTTTAAGACATTGATGAAAGAAATCAAAGACGACACAAACAGATGGAGGGATATACCATGTTCCTGGATTGGAAGAATCAACATCGTGAAAATGACTGTACTACCCAAAGCAATTTACAGATTCCATGCAATCCCGATCAAATCAGCAATGGCATTTTTCACAGAACTAGAGCAAGAAATCTTACGATTTGTATGGAAACGCAAAAGACCCTGAATAGCCAAAGCAATCTTGAGAAGGAAAAATGGAGTTGGTGGAATCAGGCTTCCTAACTTCAAACTATACTACAAGGCCATAGTGATCAAGACAGTATGGTACTGGCACAAAAATAGAAAGGAAGATCAATGGAATAGAATAGAGACCTCAGAAGTAAGCCCAAACACATATGGGCACCTTATCTTTGACAAAGGAGGCAAGAACATACAATGGAAAAAAGACAGCCTCTTCAATAAGTGGTGCTGGGAAAATTGGACAGCTACATGCAAAAGAATGAAATTAGAACACTTCCTAACACCATACACAAAAATAAACTCCAAATGGATTAAAGACCTACATGTAAGGCCAGACACTATAAAACTCCTAGAGGAAAACATAGGCAGAACATTCTATGACATCCATCAAAGCAAGATCCTTTTGGACCCACCTCCTAGAATCATGGAAATAAAATCAAGAATAAACGAATGGGACCTCAAGAAACTTAAAAGCTTTTGCACAGCAAAAGAAACCATAAACAAGACTAGAAGGCAACCCTCAGAATGGGAAAAAATAATTGCCTATGAAACAACGGACAAAGGATTAACCTCCAAAATATACAAGCAGCTCATGAAGCTTAACACCAAAAAAGCAAATAACCCAATCCACAAATGGGCAGAAGACCTAAAGAGACATTTCTCCAAAGAAGACATACAGATGGCCAACAAACACATGAAAAGATGCTCAACATCACTCATCATCAGAGAAATGCAAGTCAAAGCCACAATGAGGTATCACCTCACACCAGTCAGAGTGGCCATCATCACAAAGTCTGGAAACCACAAATGTTGGAGAGGGTGTGGAGAAAAGGGAACTCTCCTGCACTGTTGGTGGGAATGTAAGTTGGTACAGCCACTATGGAAAACAATTTGGAGGTTCCTTAAAAAACTACAAATAGAACTACCATCTGATCCAGTAATCCCACTACTGGGCATATACCCAAAGAAAACCATAATCCCAAAAGAAACTTGTACCATAATGTTTATTGCAGCACTATTTACAATAGCCAGGACATGGAAGCAACGGAAATGCCCATCAACAAATGAATGGATAAAGAAGATGTGGCATATATATACAATGGAATATTACTCAGCTATAAAAAGGGATGAGATGGAGCTATATGTAATGAGGTGGATAGAAATACAATCTGTCATACAGAGTGAAGTAAGTCAGAAAGAGAAGGACAAATATTGTATGCTAACTCATATATACGGAATCTAAAAATGGTACTGATGAACTCAGTGACAAGAATAAGGATGCAGATACAGAGAATGGACTGGAGAACTCGAGGTATGGGAGGCGGCGGGGGTGAAGGGGAAGCTGAGACGAAGCGAGAGAGTAGCACAGACATATATATACTACCAACTATAAAACAGTCAGTGGGAAGTTGTTGTATAACAAAGGGAGTCCAACTCGAGGATGGAAGATGCCTTAGAGGACTGGGGCAGGGAGGGTGGCGGGGACTCGATGGGGGGGAGTCAAGGAAGGGAGGGAATACGGGGATATGTGTATAAAAACAGATGATTGAACCTGATGTACCCCCCCCCAAAAAAAAAACAGGAATCAAAAAGAAAATAAATAAATAAAAGAAAGAAAAATGAAGCTGGAAGAATTAGTCTCCCTGACTTCAGGCTGTACTACAAAGCTACAGTCATCAAAACAGTACCTTACTGGCACAAAAGCAGAAATACAGATGAATGCAACAGGATAGAAACTCAGAAATAAACCCACACACCTATGGTCAATTAATCAATGACAAAGGTTGCAAGACTATACAATGGAGAAAAAGTTTCTTCAATATATGGTGCTGAGAAAACTGAACAGCTACATGTAAAAAATATAATTAGAACATTCTTTAACACCACATACAAAAATAAAATCAAAATGGATTAAGACCAAAATATAAGACTGGATACTATAAAACTCTCAAAAGAAAGCATAAGCAAAACACTCTTTGATATAAATGACAACAAGATATGTTTCGATCCATCTCCTAGAGTAATGGAAATAAAAACAAAAACAAACAAATGGTACCTGAAGGAAACCATAAATAAGACAAAACTACAACCCACAGAATGGGAGAAAATATTTGCAAACAATGAAACCAACAAGAGATTAATCTCCAAAATTTACAAACAGCTCATACATATAAAAAAAAAATACATTTCTCCAAAGAAGACATACAGATGACCAAGAGGCACATTAAAGTATGTTCAACATCACTAATTATTAGAGAAATGCAAATCAAAACTACAATGAGATATCACCTCACATCAGTCAGAACTGCCATCTTCAAAAAGTCTACAAACAATAAATGCTGGAGAGGGTGTGGAGAAAAGGGAATTCTCCTACACTGTTGGTAGGAATGTAAACTGGTACAGCCATTATGGAGAACAGGATGGAGGTTCCTTAAAAAAAATTAAAAATAGAGCTACCATATGACAGAGCAATCCCATCCAGGGCACGTATACAAACAAAAACATGGTTTGAAAGGATACATACACCCCAATGGTCACCACAGTGCTGTGTACAATAGCCAAGACTGGAAGCAACCTAAATGTCCACCGAAAGAGGAATGGGTAAAGATGTGGTAGATATATACAATGGAATATTACTCAGCCATTAAAAAGAATGAAACAATACCATTTGCAGCAACATGGATGGACCTGGAGATTATCATATTAAGTCAGACAGAGAAAGACAAATATCATATGATATAGCTTATATGCAGAATCTAAAAAAAAATGATACAAATGAACTTATTTACAAAACAGAAACAGACTCAGAGAACCAACTTATGAACAGGGAGAGTGGGGAGGGATAAATTGGGAGATTGGGATTGACATATACACACTACTATATATAAAATAGATAATCAACAAGGACCTAATGCATAGCCCAGGGAACTCTACTCAATAGACTGTAATGACTCATATGGGAAAAGAATCTAAAAAAAGAGTGGATATATGCATATGTATAACTGATTCACTTTGCTGTACACCTGAAACTAACACAACATAGTATATCGACTATACTCCAATAAAAAATTTAAAAAATAGATAACAAAAAAGGATCTACTCTATAGCACAGGAAACTCTGCTCAGTATTCTGAAATAACCTAAATGGGGAAAGAAATTGAAAAAAAAAACAGATATGTGTATACATATAACTGAATCATTGTGCTGTACACTTGAAAGTAACACAACATTGTAAATCAACTATAGTCCAATATAAAATAAAATTTTTTAAAAAACTCATTTCTGTTGCTTATCAGGATCCAGTAAATCTACATCATTGTAATCCTAAAATTTGTAATCCTATGGTCAAAACTTTTTAAAGCTTTTCAAATATTTGTCATTTGGACAATGTTAAACTTCTGCTTCCTTTCCAGTCAATGGATGTCCAATCATAAAGAAGGAACAAACCTGGGTATCTAAATATTCCTGTGATAATTAATATCACCACATTGATCTGATGAGTTAACATACCTTATTAAAATCATAATATCAACCAAAAAGGCATACAATGGAATGTTCCATTAAAAAGCAGCAGCTTGGGGGGGGAGAAAAGATGGCGGCGAAGTAGAGTGACGTAGAGTGCATCCCTCTCCACAGATGCACTGGGAATGCACGGAAGGACGCAGTAATTCCCACAGAGAACCAGCTGAACACCAGCAGACGGCCTCGGACACCAGAAAGGACTGCGGGGAGCCCGACATAACAGGTAGGGAGGCATCTACGAAGGCTCAAAGAGGGTGAAGCGGCGGAGCTCTGGTAGACGGGAGGGAGTGAGAAACATACGGAGGGTCTGCAGCGCAGCTCAGCGTTCCCGGACCCAGACATCGATCTGCGGCTGAATGGAGGGTCCGGGAGCGGGAGCATGGGAACCAGACAGCTGGTTCAGGGGGAAAAACATTGTTGCCGGTAGGGTGACGGACTGAGAGGACAGGAGGGAGGAGGTCCGCGGAGAGGAGTGCCCGTCCCTGGAGAGCTGCCCGACCATGATGGCAGCTGGAGGCTGCAGGATCACGGGGGGGGGGGGGGAGGAGTCGCACGCATAGCCTCTCTCTCTCTTTCGGCGCCTCTGCAACAGGCAGTGGAGACAGGCCCTGCTGGCCAACTAAGGTGCTCAGGGATAACAAGCACCCTCAGGCACTCGGGCGGGGCTAGATTAAAACCCCTTGCAATGCCAGCAGCAGGGAGGGTGCCAAGAGAAAAAAAACAACAACAACAGCAACAAAAAAAAAAATCCGAGAGAGGCCCAACTCTGAGACTTTCTGTTTATGCCTGAGCCACCTGCGTCCCTCTGCAACAGGCACCTCCAAGCCCGACTGAAACAACAGGGCGCCACTGCTCAATCACTCCCAGGAGAAGGAGCCACTATTGTACCCTCTCCCTCCCCACACACCGACGCTTACAGACAAACAATACAGGAACCTCTGCTTGTCACAGAATAATGCTAAAAAACCCAAGGCAAGGAGAAGGACACTTACAGCTGAGACACTAAGGAAACAGAAATAGTAGTATCAATACGTATTGAATTGGTCCATTCTGGGATCAGTTCTGGATTTTTTTTTTCTTTCGTTTTTTTTTTTTTCTCTCTTTCCTTTTTTTTTTTTTCTTTATAAATTAGGATCTTAGCACTAAGGGATCTACAAGTTTTATAACATAATTGTTTAATGATATTTTTTATTCTTTTTTTTTTTTTTTGCCTTTTTATATACTTCTATATCTAGCTAAGTTTTTGGTAGTATGGACAATATATCTCTCATACTTTCCTTTCATCCCTATCTTTTATACATTTCTATTCCTTTCTTTTTATTTGCATATTTCCAACCACAATACGCTCTTCTGTTCCCCTTTCTTCCAGCCTTTTTAAGTGTATTTTATCTTAACATACTTATAAGCAACACTATCGATCTGCTCAGACTCCTTGCTCTATTCTCCAGATGATGCACTGCCTTGGTATTTAATATTAGGCTTTTGTCTTTATCTTAGTTCTTAGTACAGTTGTCTAGTTACATTCTGAGAATCTCCATTCTCTCTAGTGGTACTCTGGCTCTTTTCTATATTTGATCCTAGCTTACAAAATCTCCCTGGATTAATGTTTGTATGTGTAAGGTGTTATTTGTTTGTTTGTTTGCTTTTGCTTTTGTCTCTGATGTGTTCTGTTTTGGTTGTCAATTTCTGTTAGGTTTCTCTTTGAATATCTGATAGCACACTGGGGTTCTGTCAGGTCTTTCTAGAGTCTTATGTCCTAATGGATTCAGTAATTGTGTGTCTTATACATGTATGCATTTCCTAGACTGAATATTTGTTTAATCCAATACTAGGACATTAGTCTGAGGCTTGGACAGTCTTCTGTAAACCCCTCTATCGCCAGGACAAGCAACCCCAAAAGTTTGGACAACCATGAGGAAACAAAGAAACACCATGCAGGCAAAGGAGCAGGAAAAAAACCCACAAGACCAAATAAATGAGGAGGAAATAGGAAAAATGCCTGAAAAAGAATTCAGAGTAATGATAGTAAAAATGATACAAAATCTCGATAACAAAATAGAGAAAGTACAAGAAACAGTTCATAAGAACGCAGAAAAACAAACAGCAATGGATAACAAAATAACTGAAATGAAAAATACTCTAGATGCTATAACCAGCAGAATGACTGAGGCAGAAGAACGAATAAGTGAGTTGGAAGAGAGAATGGGGGAAATAAACGCCACAGAGCAGGAAAAAGAAAAAAGAATAAAAAGAATAGAAGACAGTCTCAGAGACCTCAGTGATAACATTAAGTGTAGCAACATTCGAATTATACGCATTCCAGAAGAAGAAGAAAACAAGAAAGGGTCTGAGAAAATATTTGAAGAGGTTCTAGTGGAAAACTTCCCCAACATGGGAAAGGAAATAATTCACCAAATCCAAGAAGCACAGAGAGTTCCATACAGAATAAACCCAAGGAGAAATACACCAAGACACATATTAATCAAACTAACGACAATTAAACACAAAGAAAAAATATTAAAAGCAGCAAGAGAAAAGCAACAAACAACATATAAGGGAAAACCCATAAGGATAACAGCTGACCTTTCTACAGAAACTCTGCAGGCCAGAAGGGAATGGCAGGATATACTGAAAGTCCTGAGAGAGAGAAACGTACAGCCAAGAATACTCTACCCAGCAAGAATCTCATTCAGAGTTGAGGGAGAAATCAAAAGCTTTCCAGACAAACAAAAGTTAAGAGAATTCAGCACCACCAAACCAGCCTTACAACAAGTGCTAAAGGAACTTCTCTAAGTAGGAAACACAAGAAAAGGAAAACACCTACAAATACAAACCCAAAACAATGAAGAAAATGGTCATTGGAACACACATGTCAATAATCACCTCAAATGTAAATGGATTAAATGCTCCAACCAAAAGACACAGACTGGCTGAATGGATACAAAAACAAGACCCTTCCATATGCTGCCTACAAGAAACCCACTTCAGACCAAGGGATACATATAGACTGAAAGTAAAGGGATGGAAAAAGATATTCCATGCAAATGGAAGTCAAAAGAAAGCTGGAGTAGCAATACTCATATCAGACACATTAGACTTGAGAGTAAAGACTATTCAAAGAGACAAGGAAGGACACTACATAATGATCAAGGGATCCATTCAAGAAGAACATATCACAATGGTAAATATCTATGCCCCCAATATAGGAGCACCTCAATACATAAGGCAAATGCTAACAGCTATAAAAGGGGACATTGACAGTAACACAATAATAGTGGGAGACTTGAACACCCCACTTACATCAATGGACAGATCAACCAAACAGAAAATAAATAAAGACACACAAGCTTGAAATGACACATCAGACCATCTCAACTTAATTGATATTTATAGGACATTCCATCCAAAAATGACAGACTACACTTTCTTCTCAAGTGCACACGGAACATTTTCCAGGATAGATCACATCTTGGGTCACAAATCAAAGCTCGGCAAATTCAAGAAAATTGAAATCATATCAAGCATCTTCTCAGACCACAACGCCATGAGATTAGATATCAATGACAGGGAAAAAACTGCAAAAAATACAAACACATGGAGGCTAAACAATTCACTCTTAAACAACCAAGGAATCACTAAAGAAATCAAAGAGGAAATCAAAAAATATCTAGAAACAAACGACAATGAAGACACAACAACCCAAAACCTATGGGACGCAGCAAAAGCAGTTCTAAGAGGGAAGTTTATAGCAATACAGTCCTACCTTAAGAAACAAGAAAATGATCGAATAAACAACCTAACCTTACACCTAAAACAACTAGAGAAAGAAGAACAAAGAAACCCCAAAGTGAGCAGAAGGAAAGAAATCATAAAGATCAGAGCAGAAATAAATGAAAAAGAAAGGAAGGAAACCATAGCAAAACTTAACAAAACTACAAGCTGGTTCTTTGAGAAGATTAACAAAATTGATAAACCATTAGCCAGACTCATCACGAAAAAAAGGGAGAAGATGCAAATCAACAGAATTAGAAATGAAAAAGGAGAAGTAACAATGGACACCTCCGAAATACAAAAGATCATGAGAGACTACTACAAACAACTATATGCCAATCAAGTGGATAACCTGGAAGAAATGGATACATTCTTAGAAAAATACAATCTTCCAAGACTGAACCAGGAAGAAATAGAAACCATGAACAGACCAATCACAAGTACGGAAATTGAGGTAGTGATTAAAAATCTCCCAACACACAAAAGCCCAGGACCAGATGGGTTCACGGGCGAATTCTATCAAACATTTCGAGAAGAGCTAACACCTATCCTTCTCAAACTCTTCCAAAATATTGCAGAAGGAGGAACACTCCCAAACTCATTCTACGAGGCCACCATCACCCTGATACCAAAACCAGGAAAAGATGTCACAAAAAAAGAAAATTACAGACCAATATCACTGATGAATATAGATGCAAAAATCCTCAACAAAATACTAGCTAACAGACTCCAACAGCACATTAAAAAAATCATACACTATGATCAAGTGGGGTTTATCCCTGGGATGCAAGGATTCTGCAATATACGCAAATCAATCAACGTGATACATCATATCAACAAATTGAAGGATAAAAACCATATGATCATCTCAATAGATGCAGAAAAAGCTTTTGACAAAGTTCAACATCCATTTATGATAAAAGCTCTCCAGAAAATGGGCATAGAAGGAAATTACCTCAACATAATCAAAGCCATATATGAAAAACCAAAAGCCAACATCGTTCTCAATGGGGAAAAACTGGAAGAATTCCCTCTAAGAACAGGAACAAGACAAGGGTATCCACTCTCACCACTATTATTCAACATAGTTTTGGAAGTGTTAGCCACAGCAATCAGAGAAGAAAAAGAAATCAAAGGAATCCAAATTGGAAAAGAAGAAGTAAAATTGTCACTCTTTGCAGATGACATGATATTATATATAGAAAACCCTAAAGACTCTACCAGAAAACTGCTAGCACTCATTGATGAGTTTAGTCAAGTAGCAGGATACAAAATTAATGCACAGAAATCTCTTGCATTCCTATACACTAGCAACGGAAGAGCAGGAAGAGAAATTAAGGAAACTCTCCCATTCACCATTGCAACAAAAAGAATAAAATACCTAGGAATAAACCTGCCTAAGGAGACAAAAGATCTGTATGCAGAAAACTTTAAGACATTGATGAAAGAAATCAAAGACGACACAAACAGATGGAGGGACATACCATGTTCCTGGATTGGAAGAATCAACATCGTGAAAATGACTGTACTACCCAAAGCAATTTACAGATTCCATGCAATCCCAATAAAATTACCAATAGCATTTTTCGCAGAACCTAGAGTAAGAAATCTTACGATTTGTATGGAAACGCAAAAGACCCTGAATAGCCAAAGCAATCTTGAGAAGGAAAAATGGAGTTGGTGGAATCAGGCTTCCTGACTTCAAACTATACTACAAGGCCATAGTGTTGAAGACAGTATGGTACTGGCACAAAAATAGAAAGGAAGATCAACGGAACAGAATAGAGAACTTAGAAGTAAGCCCAAACACATATGGGCACCTTATCTTTGACAAAGGAGGCACGAATATACAATGGAAAAAAGACAGCCTCTTCAATAAGTGGTGCTGGGAAAATTGGACAGCTACATGCAAAAGAATGAACTTAGAACACTTCCTAACACCATACACAAAAATAAACTCCAAATGGATTAAAGACCTACATGTAAGGCCAGACACTATAAAACTCCTAGAGGAAAACATAGGCAGAACACTCTGTGACATCCATCAAAGCAACATCCTTTTGGACCCACCTCCTAGAATCATGGAAATAAAATCAAGAATAAACAAATGGGACCTCATGAAACTTAAAAGCTTTTGCACAGCGAAAGAAACCATAAACATGACTAAAAGGCAACCCTCAGAATGGGAAAAAATAATTGCCTATGAAACAATGGACAAAGGATTAACCTCCAAAATATACAAGCAGCTCATGAAGCTTAACACCAAAAAAGCAAATAACCCAATCCACAAATGGGCAGAAGACCTAAAGAGACATTTCTCCAAAGAAGACATACAGATGGCCAACAAACACATAAAAAGATGCTCAACATCACTCATCATCAGAGAAATGCAAGTCAAAGCCACAATGAGGTATCACCTCACACCGATCAGAATGGCCATCATCACAAAATCTGGAAACAACAAATGTTGGAGAGGGTGTGGAGAAAAGGGAACTCTCCTGCACTGTTGGTGGGACTGTAAGTTGGTACAGCCACTATGGAAAACCATTTCAGGTTCCTTAATAAACTACAAATAGAACTACCATATGATCCAGTAATCCAACTCCTGGGCATATACCCAAAGAAAACCATAATCCCAAAAGAAACTTGTACCATAATGTTCACTGAAGCACTATTTACAATAGCCAGGACATGGAAGCAACTGAAATGCCCATCAACAAATGAATGGATAAAGAAGATGTGGCAAATATATACAATGGAATATTACTCAGCTATAAAAAGGGATGAGATGGAGCTATATGTAATGAGGTGGATAGAACTACAATCTGTCATACAGAGTGAAGTAAGTCAGAAAGAGAAAGACAATATTGTATGCTAACTCACATATACGGAATCTAAAAATGGTACTGATGAACTCAGTGACAAGAACAAGGACGCAGATACAGAGAATGGACTGGAGAACTCGAGGTATGGGAGGGGGTGGGGGGTGAAGGGGAAGCTGAGACGAAGCGAGAGAGTAGCACAGACATATATATACTACCAACTGTAAAATAGTCAGTGGGAAGTTGTTGTATAACAAAGGGAGTCCAACTTGAGGATGGAAGATGCCTTAGAGGATTGGGGCAGGGAGGGTGGCGGGGACTCGATGGGGGGGAGTCAAGGAAGGGAGGAAATACGGGGATATGTGTATAAAAACAGATGATTGAACCTGATGTACCCCCACCCCAAAAAAAAACGTAAAATAAAATTCTCAGGAAAAAAAAAAAAAAAAGGGAGTCCAACTCGAGGATGGAAGATGCCTTAGAGGACTGGGGCGGAGAGGGTGGGGGGGACTCGAGGGCGGGGAGTGAAGGAAGGGAGGGAATACGGGGATATGTGTATAAAAACAGATGATTGAACTTGGTGTACCCCCCCAAAAAAATAAAAAATCAAAAAAATCAAAAAAAAAAAAAGCCAGCAGCTTAGAAAGTATAGAAGCTTAATTTGTGTTATTTAATAATAGTAGTAATCACCCAGGAGGTTCCTCAGCTAATTACGAACCCTTTCAAAAACATTTTAGGAATCCTTTTTAAACCATTAAAAAAATTTAGACAGTGCCTAAGAAAGAAAGGAGACTCTCAAATTTCAGTAAAAGGTCTGACTATTTCAGTCTGCTGGAACAAAGTGAAACAACGAATTTCTCCCCAGATGTCAAGGTTTTCCCTGGAGATCAAGAGGCGTGGACATGGACATGAGCAAGGAGGAGAGTTCCTCTAAATTCTGAATCTGCAGGAGAGCTTTTTCTTCATTGATTAAAGAAGCAAAAACGGCTAAGAATTAAAGCAATCTGGCCAAATGAGAGAACAGGTTCATAATGACTTCTTCCTCCTCCTCAAGACACTTTATGACGATTTTGCACATGTGGGAATATATTGGCTTCTTTAGCACAATTTTCATTTCAGACTTTGAAACTGTGAAAAGTTCTTCCATATGAACAACATGCAATGAAGACTAAACCATTTTAACAGAAGTTAATTCTGCATTACAATAAATCACAAATAATTTCAAATATTCAATAATATACGAGAGTGAGTCAAAATTTATTGCACTCCAGTTACATCAAAACTTGTTGGCTGCACTGTCTTATCAGTGCTTTCCATTCAAGGCTACTGTCTCCCCAGTCACTGCTGTGCAGGTGTGAACATGTTACATCAGTTCATTTGTAACTGCAGTGTGAACAAAAATGGATGCCCCACTTGTGATTTGCATAAAAGAGCAGCAGCGTGCAGTGATTCATTTTTTGTGGTGTGAGTGTGTACCTGGTGCCATTGTTTATCAAAGACTTTGTGCACAGTATGGAGAAAGTGTTTTGTCTCGAAGAAGTGTATGTGAATGAATAGAGAATTTGAAGGAAGGTCACACAAGTGTTAGCCATCAAGAAAGAGCCGGACACCCATCCAAGTCCACAGCTGATGATAACACTGAGTGTGAAATGATTCTGTTGAATATATGAGT
Source organism: Hippopotamus amphibius kiboko (assembly GCF_030028045.1). Classification (NCBI taxonomy): domain Eukaryota; kingdom Metazoa; phylum Chordata; class Mammalia; order Artiodactyla; family Hippopotamidae; genus Hippopotamus; species Hippopotamus amphibius. The sequence goes on along the minus strand of NC_080201.1, from coordinate 15,470,663 downwards.
GACAGTGGATTATGTAGCAAATCATTTGCAAATCAGCCATAGCTCAAAGGTTCAACAATCAACAGTGCTCCTTACACTGAGAGGCGTATTGAATAGCTGAAGCCTAAACTTCGGATTAAATGCAGAGGACTGCTATCCAAGGGCATTGTGATCCTGCATGACAATGCACGACCTCACACTTCTGCCCATACTGTTAACATTCTGCCAAAACTTCATGTTGAGGTGTTAAAGTATCCTCCCTATAGTCCTGATATTGCTTAATCGGACCTTTACCCCTGTTTGGTCCCCTGAAAGCAGCCCTACAAAGACAAAGATTCACTTCTGAGGAAGAAGTGAAGACAAGAGGGAGAAAAGATGGCAGTGAAGTAGAGGGACGTGGAATGCATCCCTCTCCACAGATGCATTGGGAATGTACCAAAAGATGCAATAATTCCCAGAGAGAACCAACTGAACACCAGCAGACGACCTCAGACACCAGAAAGGACCACAAGGATCCCAATATAACCAGTAGGGAGGCATCTACGATGGCTCAAAGAAGGTGAAGCTGCAGAGCTGTGGCAGATGGGAGGGAGTGAGAAACACATGGAGGGTCCGCACCACAGCTCAGCATTCCTGGACTGAGATGTTGATTCACAGCTGAACAGAGGGTCCAGGAGTGGGAGCGTGGGAACCGGAGAGCTGGTTCAGGGTGAGAAAAATTGTTGTCAGTAAGGTGACGGACTGAGAGGACAGGAGGGAAGAGGTCCACGATGAAGAGAGCCTGCCCCTGAGAGTTGACCGGCCATGATGGCAGCTGGATGCTGTAGGCTCACAGGTGGGGGGGAGGAGGCGCGGGCATAGCCTCTCTCTCTCTCTCTTTCAGCGCCTGCAGTGGGCAGTACAAGGACCCCTGTGGGCCACCTAATCACTCAGGGATATCAAGTACCCACAGGCCCTCGAGCGGGGCTAGAATAAAGCCCTGGAAATCAGCAGAGAGCAGGCTTGGAACTCCAGCAGCAGGGAGGCTGCCAAAAAAAAAAAAAAAAAAAAAAAACGGGAGAGAAGCCCAACTCTGAGACTTTCTGTTTACACCGCAGCCACCGGTATCCCTCGTCCCTCTGCAACAGGCACCTCCAGGCCCAACTGAAATGACAGTGCACCACTGCTCACTCACTCCCAGGGGAAGGGCCACTATTGTACCCTCTCACTCCCCACACACCAATGCTTACAGACAAACAATAAAGGAAGCTCTGCAAGTCACAGAATAACACAAAAAATGCAAGGTGAGTAGAAGGACACTTACAGATGAGACTCTAAGGAAACAGAAATAGTAGTATCAATTCTATGGAACTGGTCTATTCTGGGATCAGTTCTGGTTTTTTTTTTTTTTTTTGTCCTTTATTAATTATGATCTTAGTGCTAAGGGATCTACAAGTTACATAACATTTTTTTAAATTCTATTATTTATTCTATTTTTTTTTTGCCTTTTTATACACTTCTATTTCTAGCTAAGTTTTTGGTAGTATGGACTATATATCTCTCCTACCTTCCTTTCATCTCTCTCTTTCATACATTTCTATTCCTTTCTTTTTATCTGCATATTTCCAGTCACACTATGCTCTTCTGTTCCCCTGTCTTCCACCCATTTTTAGTTTACTTTATCTTAACATACTTATAAGCAACACTATCGATCTACTCAGACTCCTTGCTCTATTCTCCAGATGACGCACAGCCTTGGTATTTAATATTAGGTTTTTGCCTTTATCTTAGTTCTTAGTACAATTGTCTAATTTCATCCTGAGAATCTCCATTCTGTCTGGTGGTACTCTAGCTCTTTTTCATATTTGATCCTAGCTTACAAAATCTCCCTGGATTAGTGTTCGTATGTGTAAGGTGTTATTTGTTTGTTTGTTTGTTTTTGCTTTTGTTTCTGTTTTGTTCTGTTTTGGTTTTCAATTTCTGTTGGTTTTCTCTTTGAATATCTGATAGCATACTGGGGTTCTTCTGTCAGGTCTTTCCAGAGCCTTATGTCCTAATGGATTCAGTAATTGTGTATCTTATACATGTATGTGTTTCCTAGACTTAGTATTTGTTTAACCCAACACTCGGACATTAGTCTGGGGCTTGGACAGTCTTCTATGAACCCCTCTATTGCCAGGACAAGCAACCTCAGAAGTTTGAACTACCATGAGGAAACAAAGAAACACCATGCAGGCAAAGGAGCAGGAAAAAAACCCACAAGACCAAATAAATGAGGAGGAAATAGGAAAAATGCCTGAAAAAGAATTCAGAGTAATGATAGTAAAAATGATACAAAATCTCAATAACAAAATAGAGAAAGTACAAGAAACAGTTCATAAGAACGCAGAAAAACAAACAGCAATGGATAACAAAATAACTGAAATGAAAAATACTCTAGATGCTATAACCAGCAGAATGACTGAGGCAGAAGAACGAATAAGTGAGCTGGAAGAGAGAATGGGGGAAATAAACGCCACACAGCAGGAAAAAGAAAAAAGAATAAAAAGAATAGAAGACAGTCTCAGAGACCTCAGTGATAACAAATTAAGCAGACCAACATTCGAATTATAGGCATCCCAGAAGAAGAAGAAAAAAAGAAAGGGTCTGAGAAAATATTTGAAGAGGTTCTAGTGGAAAACTTCCCCAACATGGGAAAGGAAATAATTTACCAAGTCCAAGAAGTACAGAGAGTCCCATACAGAGTAAACCCAAGGAGAAATACTCCAAGACAAATATTAATCAAACTAATGACAATTAAACACAAAGAAAAAATATTAAAAGCAGCAAGAGAAAAGCAACAAATAACATATATAGGAAAACCCATAAGGATAACAGCTGACCTTTCTACAGGGACTCTGCAGGCCAGAAGGGAATGGCAGGATATACTGAAAGTCCTGAGAGAGAGAAACCTATAGCCAAGAATACTCTACCCAGCAAGAATCTCATTCAGATTTGAAGGAGAAATCAAAAGCTTTCCAGACAAACAAAAGTTAAGAGAATTCAGCACCACCAAACCAGCCTTACAACAAGTGCTAAAGGAACTTCTCTAAGTAGGAAACACAAGAAAAGGAAAACACCTACAAATACAAACCCAAAACAATGAAGAAAATGGTCATTGGAACACACATGTCAATAATCACCTCAAATGTAAATGGATTAAATGCTCCAACCAAAAGACACAGACTGGCTGAATGGATACAAAAACAAGACCCTTCCATATGCTGCCTACAAGAAACCCACTTCAGACCAAGGGATACATATAGACTGAAAGTAAAGGGATGGAAAAAGATATTCCATGCAAATGGAAGTCAAAAGAAAGCTGGAGTAGCAATACTCATATCAGACACATTAGACTTGAGAGTAAAGACTATTCAAAGAGACAAGGAAGGACACTACATAATGATCAAGGGATCCATTCAAGAAGAACATATCACAATGGTAAATATCTATGCCCCCAATATAGGAGCACCTCAATACATAAGGCAAATGCTAACAGCTATAAAAGGGGACATTGACAGTAACACAATAATAGTGGGAGACTTGAACACCCCACTTACATCAATGGACAGATCAACCAAACAGAAAATAAATAAAGACACACAAGCTTGAAATGACACATTAGACCATCTCGACTTAATTGATATTTATAGGACTTTCCATCCAAAAATGACAGACTACACTTTCTTCTCAAGTGCACACGGAACATTTTCCAGGATAGATCACATCTTGGGTCACAAATCAAAGCTCGGCAAATTCAAGAAAATTGAAATCATATCAAGCATCTTCTCAGACCACAACGCCATGAGATTAGATATCAAAGACAGGGAAAAAACTGCAAAAAATACAAACACCTGGAGGCTAAACAATTCACTCTTAAACAACCAAGGAATCACTAAAGAAATCAAAGAGGAAATCAAAAAATATCTAGAAACAAATGACAGCGAAAACACAACAACCCAAAACCTATGGGACGCAGCAAAAGCAGTTCTAAGAGGGAAGTTTATAGCAATACAGTCCTACCTTAAGAAACAAGAAAATGATTGAATAAACAACCTAAACTTACACCTAAAACAACTAGAGAAAGAAGAACAAAGAAACCCCAAAGTGAGCAGAAGGAAAGAAATCATAAAGATCAGAGCAGAAATAAATGAAAAAGAAAGGAAGGAAGCAATAGCAAAACTTAACAAAACTACAAGCTGGTTCTTTGAGAAGATTAACAAAATGATAAACCATTAGCCAGACTCATCAAGAAAAAAAGGGAGAAGATGCAAATCAACAGAATTAGAAATGAATAAAGAGAAGTAACAACGGACATCACAGAAAGGCAAAAGATCAAGAGAGACTACTACAAGCAACTATATGCCAATCAATTGGATAACCTGGAAGAAATGGATACATTCTTAGAAAAATACAATCTTCCAAGACTGAACCAGGAAGAAATAGAAACCATGAACAGACCAATCACAAGTACAGAAATTGAGGCAGTGATTAAAAATCTCCCAACACACAAAAGCCCAGGGCCAGATGGATTCACAGGCGAATTCTACCAAACATTTCGAGAAGAGTTAACACCTATCCTTCTCAAACTCTTCCAAAATATCACAGAAGGCTGAACACTCCCAAACTCATTCTACAAGGCCACCATCACCCTGATATCAAAACCGGGAAAAGATGTCACAAAAAAAGAAAACTACAGACCAATATCACTGATGAATATAGATGCAAAAATCCTCAACAAAATACTAGCTAACAGAATCCAGCAGCACATTAAAGAAATCATACACCATGATTAAGTGGGGTTTATCCCTGGGATGCAAGGATTCTGCAATATATGCAATCATTCAACATGATACATCATATCAACAAATGGAAGGATAAAAACCATATGATCATCTCAATAGATGCAGAAAAAGCTTTTGACAAAGTTCAACATCCATTTATGATAAAAGCTCTCCAGAAAATGGGCATAGAAGGAAATTACCTCAACATAATCAAAGCCATATATGAGAAACCAAAAGACAATATCATTCTAAATGGGGCAAAACTGAAAGAATTCCCTCTTAGAAGAGGAACAAGACAAGGGTGCCCACTCTCACCATTATTATTCAACATAGTTTTGGAAGTTTTAGCTACAGCAATCAGAGAAGAAAATGAAATAAAAGGAATCCAAATTGGAAAAGAAGAAGTAAAATTGTCAGTCTTTGCAGATGACATGATATTATACATAGAAAACCCTAAAGACTCTACCCGAAAAGTGCTAGCACTCATTGATGAGTTTAGTAAAGTAGCAGGATACAAAATTAATGCACAGAAATCTCTTGCATTCCTATACACTAAAAACAGAAGAGCAGAAAGAGAAATTAAGGAAACTCTCCCATTTACCACTGCAACAAAAAGCATAAAATACCTAGGAGTATACCTGCCTAAAGAGGCAAAAGATCTGTATGCAGAAAACTTTAAGACATTGATGAAAGAAATCAAAGACGACACAAACAGATGGAGGGACATACCATGCTCTTGGATTGGAAGAATCAACATCGTGAAAATGACTGTACTACCCAAAGCAATTTACAGATTCCATGCAATCCCGATCAAATCAGCAATGGCATTTTTCACAGAACTAGAGCAAGAAATCTTACGATTTGTATGGAAATGCCAAAGACTGCGAATAGTGAAAGCAATCTTGGGAAGGAAAGATGGAGTTGGTGGAATTAGGTTTCCTGACTTCAAACTATACTACAAGGCCATAGTGATCAAGACAGTATGGTACTGGCACAAAAATAGAAAGGAAGATCAATGGAATACAATAGAGAACTTGGAGGTAAGCCCAAACACATATGGGCACCTTATCTTTGACAAAGGAGGCAAGAATATACAATGGAAAAAAGACAGCCTCTTCAACAAGTGGTGCTGGGAAAATTGGACAGCTACATGCAAAAGAATGAAATTAGAACACTTCCTAACACCATACACAAAAATAAACTCCAAATGGATTAAAGACCTACATGTAAGGCCAGACACTATAAAACTCCTAGAGGAAAACATAGGCAGAACACTCTATGACATACATCCAAAGCAAGATCCTTTTGGACCCACCTCCTAGAATCATGGAAATAAAATCAAGAATAAACAAATGGGACCTCATGAAACTTAAAAGCTTTTGCACAGCGAAAGAAACCACAAACAAGACAAGAAGGCAACCCTCAGAATGGGAAAAAATAGTTGCCAACTAAACAACAGACAAAGGATTAACCTCCAAGATATACAAGCACTCATGCAGCTTAATACCAAAAAAGCAAATAACCCAATCCACAAATGGGCAGAAGACCTAAAGAGACATTTCTCCAAAGAAGACATACAGACGGCCAACAAACACATGAAAAGATGTTCAACATCACTAATTACCAGAGATATGGGCAAGTCAAAGCCTCAATGAGGTATCACTTCACACCAATCAGAATGGCCATCATCACAAAATCTGGAAACAACAAATGTTGGAGAGGGTGTGGAGAAAAGGGAACTCTCCTGCACTTTTGGTGGGAATGTAAGTTGGTACAGCCACTATGGAAAACAGTTTGGAGGTTCCTTCAAAAACTAAAAATAGAACTACCATATGATCCAGTAATCCCACTACTGGGCATATACCCAGAGAAAACCATAATCCCAAAAGAAATATGTTCTATAATGTTTATTACAGCACTATTTACAATAGCCAGAACATGGAAGCAACCTAAATGCCCATCAGCAAATGAATGGATAAAGAAGATGTGGCATATATATACAATGGAATATTACTCAGGTATAAAAAGGAATGAGATGGAGCTATATGTAATGAGGTGGATAGACCTAGAGTCTGTCATACAGAGTGAAGTAAGTCAGAAAGAGAAAGACAATATTGTATGCTAACTCATATATACGGAATCTAAAAATGGTACTGATGAACTCAGTGACAAGATAAGAAGAAGGACGTAGATGCAGAGAATGGACTGGAGATCTCAAGATTTGGGGGGAAGGGGGGTGAAGGGGAAGCTGAGATGAAGTGAGAGAGTAGAATAGACATATATATACTACCAACCTTAAAATAGATAGCCAGTGGTAAGGTGCTGTATAACAAAGGCAGCTCAATTCGAGGATGGATGATGCCTTGGAGGACTGGGACGGGGCGGGGGGGAGTCGAGGGAGGGAGGGGATACGGGGATTTGTGTATAAATACAGATGATTGACTTTGGTGTACCTCAAAAACTGGTACAAGAGTGTAAAGCAATTATATTCCAACAAAAAAAAATGTGAAAAAAAAAAAAGTGAAAACAAAAGTGCATTCGCGGCTCGCAGCTCAACCTAAAACATTTTTTAATTTAATAGGGAACACGAAAGCTTGTTGACAGATGGACAAAGTGTATTTAAAAGCAAGGAGATTATGTCAAAAAATGATGTATTTGTCTTTTCTAAAAGTTAATTAAAATAAATTCTACAGCCAGAGTGCAGATAATTTTTAACTCACCCTCATACATTTTATATACATGCATATTATGAATTGCTTTTTATGAAAGTTTGGTTCGCATTGTGCTATATGCCCTAGTGCTCATATGGATTTAAAAAGAAACTATGGCCCAATTTCCTTTGTTCCTCTTTGTTGTTTTAGTTTTGCTCAGTCTGCTATAACAAAATACCATAGGCTAGGTGGCTTATAAAAAACAGAAATTTATTTCTCACAATTCTGAAGCTTGGGAAGTCCAAGATCAAAGCAACAGCAGATTTGGTGTCTGGTGAGAACTCACTTCCTAACTCAAAGACAGTCGTCTTTTCACTGTATCCTCACATGGCAGAAAGGATGAGGGATCTCTCTGGGGTCTCATTTATGAGAGTACTAATCCCATTCATGAGGACTCTGCTCTCATTACCTAACCACAACCCAACGGTCTCATCTCCAAATACCATCACACTGGGAATTAAGTTCCAGCACATGAATTTTGGGGGGACATAAACCTTCCATCTATGGCAATTAAAAAAAATAACTGTCCTGAAGCTCAAGTTTCTAGTATTTTCCTGTATTCCCAAGACCTCTGCTTCACCTGAGCGTTCTTCTTTTTGTCTCTGAACCTGGTATGAAAGGGTTCACAACAATCAAATTCTGAGTCAGAGGCTGTAGGATGGAACCAGCCAGAAGGGTCTGAATGAAGGCAGTGGACATCAGGTTCTGAGGTACGACAGCAGTACCCAGGGATATCCTTCCTGGAACCCATCTTCCTCTACATTTGGCCACTTCAGAGATCAAACTTACAGGTGGACCATTACTAGTTTTGTCCTCACTCAATTCTTACAGAATATTAGATGTTACATATATTTTCTTCTAAAAAGAAAAGGAAGAGGAGAAGGATATTTCTTAGAAGCATCACTTGTGCTGTATGTTATTCTCATTGCTCTCTTGATCCTTATCACAGTCAGAATTTGTTTCTAGACTTCTGTGACAGGCACGTGTCCTGCAGAGCCTTCTCATACTTCCCTGGAATTCTATTTGCCCCCAAAGGTAATTAGGTCACCTCCTTAAAAAAAAAAAAAAAGCAGAAAAGTGAATGTCAAAAATTTATAATATAATCACTAACATAATTATTAGAAACATCAGTTTCCACCTCTGACGTACTGAATTAGAATCCATGAGAGGAACCCAGGAATCTTTACTTTTAGTAGGAACCCCAAGTGATATTTTCATTAGGTAACTTTAGGACACACTGAAGAAAGTCATAGTACTTCTGGTTTTATATACATGGAGACAACATAATTTACCATCTAAACAGGACACTTTTGAAAGAAAAGCAGGGCTATTAATAATTCATTGGCTCAACTGGCAAAAACTGGGACAATTCTGGGCAAATCAGGACACATGGTCATCCTAGTTATAGATCACTATCTTCATCTCCATCTAGGTCCTTTATTTTTGTAACAGTTTTATGGACATATATTTCACATATCATGCAGTTCACCTATTTAAAATGTCCAATGCAACGTTTTCTTAGAGTATATTCAGAAAGCTTCACAGCCATTACCACAATTTTGGAACATTTTCATCATCCATGAAAGAAACCCTGTATCCTTTAGCAGTCACCCTCACCTCCCCACACCCCTTCCCAAGCCTTAAGCAACTACTACTCTCTTTTCTGTCTCTGTAGATCTGCCTGCTCCTGAAATTTCCTAGAAATGGAATCATACAATATGTGGTCTTTCATGAGTCACTTATTTCACTTGGTATAATGTTTTCAATGTGCCATATTGTAGCATGTATCAGTATTTCATTCCTTTCCAGTGCTGCATAATATTCCACTGCATGGATATGCCACATTATAGCCATCTATTCATCAGCTGATGGATGTTTGGGCTGTTTCTATTTTTTGGCTATTATAAATAATGCTGCCATGAATATTTATGCAGAAGTTTTTGTGTGGACATATATTTTGATTCCTCTTGGGTATATACCAACACCATCCCCCCCCTTTTTTGTCACCTCCATCTTGGAAGACTCTACTGAAGAGTTTTTACTAGCCTTATAGAAGAGCAAGAAATCAGTAGGAAGGATTGAAAGGCAGAAAATTGTGTTACTTAGATTAAGTGAAACAGCTATTTTATTTCAAAAATACATTTGTTCTCTTTATAGTGATGACCCAAATACCTGTTCAGAAATTAAAGTTGTTGAGAAAGAAACACAGGTAGGTTAGGAACCAACCTTAAGGATCAGCAAAAATCCCTGCTGGGCTACCAAGGATCCTTCTTTTGGAGATTAAAGTCATTCATTTAAAAGCAGACGGACTAATATATCAAAGCTAATATAATGGTTGCAAAAAGCTCCTGGGTCTTTGTTCTCTGACCAAATATTTGCATTCTGTGTCTTGAATCAAAACTTTTAATTTCTAGTGTTAATGGTTTACTCACTGACATCTTCTTTACTTTGGTCTTTTTCTTTAAAATGCATGACAGACAGGCTAAGTTTTCAGGAGATGTGTTTAACCTTATAAAGATCTACACATAGGTGTAATGGTCTTATGTGAGGAGAGACACAGTAAAGTTAGTTGTGTTAAAGTAAAATCAATACCTACAGAAGGGAAAATTAGAAAGGAAACTGCTGGTTTTCCTTTCCTCTTTCTTTTCTTTTTTCCTGTCACTACTCTGTACAAGGTTGGAACTCTAAGAATCATTACATTATAAAAGTATCCAGGTTTCCATTCTAATGGGTTCCAGGTTTTCCTGCTATAGGGATGAAACTAGCAGACTTAGTAAATCCTTATTTATTTGTCCCAAAGGCCAGGCAGTACTCTTTCTTCTCTGGTGCTGGTTTCTATTCACTCACTGCCTCTTCTCAGGTTCTTCTGCTGCCCATTATTAATCTTTCAAGATACAGCTGGTGGGTTCAGAACAAAGCCATCAGAGGAACTGAAAAATGAAATATTTACCTGTAGCAATGGGGGGAAAGGCCTATCAACCTTGTTCTTTCAATGCAATCACATTTTTATTTTATTCACTTTCTATATAGAAGACAGAATACATGCATACACACACACACGTATATTCCCTCTTTGTGTTAATATATTATTTTTCTTTTACTATCAATCCTGATTTGTAACGAGGTATAATATATAGAGCTCGGTTAGTTACCATGGAGACACTAGTGCTCTGTTTCTTATCATAGAGCTACACTATCATCTGGTGTCAGCCAAGAAAGGATGACAAAGGCCTCCCCAAGAGCCTAGCGCTGCAATTACTGAGCAATCAAGCGTCTCTTTTAATAGAGCACATCCAGGTATACATGGCACCTCACTCAGCACTTTCTCTTCTTCCTTTTTAAACTTACATAGCAGGATGCACTTACCAAGTAGAGATATCCTCCTCTGTTAGATGGTCTGTTTATTCAGGATTTCAATTATATTCTTCAGTTTATCTAACAAAGCTTACTAGCTACCATCCTCTTTACTTTGAGATCTCCCATATATTTTAACTTAAACAGTATGACCTCCTTGTGAAGATACACAGTGACTCTCCTGTTGAGTGCTAGCCTGTTTTTATGCTTTGTCATTAACTGATGAAACAAAGGAGTGGGTAAGTGAAAATCACAGTCTCTGAATTCCTTCTTACTCTAGACCTTTTTATAACATCTCTAACCAAACTGCTAAAGCTATCAACAAAAATTTTAAAACATGAATAACTGGTGTTCATTTTTTATCTTCTGGTGGTGGTATAAATGAGAAGCTAAACAAATCAAAGACATATAATAGAAGAAAACAAAAAAACCAAGTATTTCTTCAAGGATTTTTAACTTATTTGCGGGTTGGCATGACTTCTCCAGAGATGACTTGCATGCTCCAATTCGGATGTTCTAAACTCACTTGGAAATTTGGAGTGAAACAGGGTACAGAGGTATGCCCTGAGGATTCTAATTGGCCTTGGTCTGTTATTGTAGATGGCCTTCTTACAAGAATAGCTAAGTTTTTCCCTGTGTAGTATCTGTAATGTCATAAAATATATGGTTGTCCTTGATTCAGTTCAAAAGGTCTAAAACTTTGCTAACATGGCCTTTTCCTTGGAAAGAGGAATGTTCAGATGTTTAAAAAAGCATGATCATTGTTGGGTAGGAAGAAATGGAAACAATAAGAAACTAAAAATGTCTATGACATGATCACTGCTCTAAAAAAAAACAAACTTAAAATCTAACTGAGAAAACAAGCCTTTAAACTTATACGCTACACCGAATAATGTGAATTAAAAAGCAAACAGTACCTACCAGCAGGGTGAGGGGAAGGGCAAAGACCAATCAAATCCAGAGTAGGTAAGGTTTACTGGGAGGGGTAAGAGCTAAGATTGGTATTGAAGGATGGAAGAAGAGAAGAGAAAAAAGCATCTAGGCAAGGAAAGTAGCAGATGCTAAAATGTGGCTGTGGGAATGGTCTTCTCAGAGGACGATAAGGTTCGCATTACTGAAGCAAACCATTCTTGAGTTTCAAGAAAACTTCTAGAATCAGTTCAGGTGATGATGTTAGTTTCCTCCTATTATACCACCACAACGGTTCTTCTAGTCTCCCTTTACTAGAAAAGAAAGAGAGAGAGAGAGACAGAGGCAGAAAGAGAGGGAGGGGGAGAGAGGGAGAGAGAAGGAGAGGAGGGAGGAAGTAAGAAGAAAAGGAGAGGGAAGAACAGAATAGGTGGGAAGAGAGGAGAGAGTCCAGAGGATAGGAGAGGAGGTGGGTGGGGGAAGAAAAGAAAGAGGGAGAGGGAGAGAAAGAAAGGGAGAACAGTTGTATTCAAAATGATGCAATAAAGAAACAAAAAGCAGAGGTTGCCAATTTTTTTCTTTTTTTTCAGCTAGAGAACAAAGTGCGTTTGGGTTTTTGCAGGCAGAGTATGAACACATTCTGTGTTATATGATCCCCATATGCCAGGAATGTCATTAATTAGACAGAAGTGAATGACTGGAGACTTGCCAAATGCAGCTCAGGAGATCAAAGGCTACATACTCACACGTTTTCACCTATGCTCTGGAAACCTTGGCATAGCTACACAGTATGTATAGGGTTTGTCAGGAGCTTGACAGGAGCCTGAATTAATACTAGGTTTTTAATAGACCACTGGCTCCTGGCATTTTTGTTACCAAAAGATGGTCTCATAAATATAAAATTTCTTTCAGCTGGACACTGAAGAGAAAGGTATTTGATCAGTGGCATGAGCTGGGGGAAAAGCCAACATAAAAGTTTACTGGGGCTCCTTGAAAAAGTTTGTAGAGAAGGTTTACTGGGAGGTGACTGGAAGGAATGAAGATGTTCATGATAACATGATAACAGTAAGTGCTCCATAAACATGATCTAGTCTATGTGCGTAGTACTATGCTAAACAGACCACGTGCATAATCTCCTGTAATCCGCACAACTCTATGAGATCAAGAGTAGTTAGTTACCTTCACGTGTTATAGATGAGGAAACTGGGATTCAAAAGAGGTTACATAACTTGCCCAAATTCACATGTGCACTGACCTGATGGAAGACAATTGCCTGAATCTTTTATAACAAAGGCCGAATTTGCTTCAAAAGATACAATTACTATAGTATGTACTTCTTCAGCATTTTCCTCTTCTCCATTTTCTTTGATAAGATTATAATGAAAAGGCATAAAAGAAATAATCTGTATTTCCTTTGTAAATTTTATCAAAAAGTAATCATTGGGGAGAATATTTCTGAATAGTCAAAGGAGGAGGAATAGAGGTATGGTATTCAAAGGTACAGATTTCTAAGGACACTAAGGGAAAGTAGTAAAACAGTCAAGATAATTCTGTTCTTTAAGATGGTTCATCCCATCTCTTCATCTATGAAAGGACACATGCAAAAATAAAAATCTGTAAGTAAAGAGATTTTAGCATTTCTTATCTTCTCTCATTTGTCATTCTGTGGCTGTAAGATTACAAGTTCCAAGGAACCTATTTACTTTATGACCTGGCCTTGTCATTCCTTGAATAAGCCAAGTTTGTTCCTATCACAGAATCTTCACAATGCTTGTTCCCTCCACCTGGAATTTATGCAGACTTCTCAACACCCATGGCTCTGGTTCAGCTATCAGATCTTCAGACTGACCGTTCCTGACTAACCTATTTAAAAAGTTTCTCCTTTTTCCCTGCCCAAAACTCACGATCTTCCTCACACTGTATTTCAATAGCCTGCTTTATTCTCGTCACAGCACTTATCACTTTCTGAAGTTCTTTATTAAATTCATTTTTATGTTATGTATTTTTGTTTTATTTATGTATTTATGCATAAAATTTTATGTTTTGGTCATTACTATTTTTCCAGTACTTATATTAAAGTAGTTGGCACATAGCATGCCCTTGGTCAACATTTGTTGAGTGAATTAATGACCACTATACCAATCAATGGGAATGGAACAATCCTAAAGGAGATAACGTTTGCTGATGCTTCACAATTTAGAAAGTGCTTACATATACTTCAATAATCAATATCCCACAGGAGGGTAACCTGCATATCAACTAGTTACATTAAAACACCTACAAACAAGGGAATTCTGTTTGCTATCAAAATTTCTTATTTGCTTGAAGGCCCTCAGCTTAATTTAAAGTCTTGGCATAGTTGTGTGCCCAGTTACTGTTCAAATTCCTTTCAAAGCATTGGTAAGAAGGACAGTCAGTAGAATTTAGAAGAGTAACAAAATGTGTTATTTCAATGAGTTTTTATTGCCATTTCCAATACATAGTAAAGTTCTTGCTTTCATTTGAAAGAAATGTCCCTGAAAAAGTTAAGGTTTTTATTTCTGCTTTTCGGACTAGTACAAGTTTGCTGCCCTGAATAGCTACAAAATAACATGTGTTATACTCACACATGATAAGTATAGGCTGAATATTTGTGTTCCCCCCAAATTTATATGCTGAAACCTATTCCCTCAATGTAGTAGTATTTGGAGCTGGGGCCTTTGGGAGATGATTAGGTCATGAGGGCAGAGCTCTCATGAATGGGATTAGTAACCTTACAAAGGAGACTCCAGAGAAATCCCTCAACCCTCTTGCCCATGTGAATACAGAGAAAAGACAGCCATCTACGAGCCAAGAAGCAGGTTCTCCCCAGACACCAGATCTGCTGATAACTTGACCTTGGACTTCGCAGTCTCTAGAGTTGTGAGAAATAAATTACTGTTGTTTATAAGCCACCTAGTCTATGGTATTTTGTTTTAGCAACCCAAACATATGAAGATGCCATAGCTAACAAATGAAAAGTAACTGGTCAGAGCAGGTAATTTTTTGTTTATAGCCAAGAGTTAGTTTGGAATTTTCTGAGTATTCAATGAGAGAATGGCATCCAGGGCTGAGAATTCAATCTCACACTCTTGGATGCTCATGTGTTTCCTTTGCTAATTTACGTAGGAATTCAGAATGTGCCCATCATGGGTTCCATCCCATTTCAATTTCACTGGCCTGATGTTATACTGAAGAATTAGCAGCCTGAATTTGTCTCTTGCCCCTCAATCTCCCGCTACTGGGCTTGGCACATCTCATCATATTTGGATTTGGCAGAACATACAGGTAGCAAATGGTTAACCCTAAGCTGAGAAGCAATTATATTCCAAAAACAATTACTGGCATTTTTGCTACCAAATGATTTTTTTGTATGTTTTCATCTGCAAAATCCTATGTTGGAGTTGACAAAGAGAACACAATTCCTTCCAATATCTCCAATAGGAGTCTTGAGGTTTTTGGTTAAATTGATGACTGAAGGCTTTTCCTTACTGTCTTTTCTTTTCAACCAGAGGCAGAGACTACAGTTCACAATGACCTCCAACCAAATTTCTGCTCTTAATTCATCAAGGAATTCTGTTTCATTTTTAGGATATCACACGTTGTTTCAAACTTTTTTTCACTACGGGAAATGAAAAGAGATGTCACGTTTCTTGGACACATCTGGTGGAAAAGAACCCCACTCCTGTATAGTCTCCAGTCACAAGAGCCCTTCTTAACTGACTGCACATTATTAATCATTGTATTTTGTGGATTATTGTGCAAATACATATCCCATTATGTATTCATTAATTGATAATTTTTAAAGATTTATAAGTTGGAAACATTTCTAGCAGTTTCAATTTAAAAGCTTGCATTGTGGTTCATTTACCTGAAAAAAGATGTCTTAAGTAAAACACAGTGTGCAATGCTGCTTCTAGGGAAGCATTTGGCCCTTTATCATCATTCCAGGATAGGTGTAAAGTGAGAAAGCCGATAGAATCAGCACATAGGGCAACATTTAGTGAACTGCACAAAGGCAAACAATATGGTAAAGAGACCCTTAATAAACCAATGTTATCAGGATTGCAATAGAATATAGAAAATGGCAGTGCAAGAATGCATCTTTGAGCAGCTATGTAAAGCCTTTCAGATCACCCAAGTATAAAAGAAGTCCCATCTCCAGCTTTAGTAGTTACTAAAGTTGACAAATCCTGGCTTGCCCACCTTGCCTTCCTTCTTTCACTTTAAATAGCTGGTATTTTTTAAAATAGAATATATAATAAAACCATGAATAGAAAGAAAGAAAAACAACAAAATGTGGCAACATCCAAGAGGTACATATGTTAGCAGAAAATGGTAAATAAAATGAATAAAAGGCCAAATTCTGGTCTTTATCCTTCAAGTATTTTTATCCTCATTCTATAAGAATATATGTAAGAAATTATCATTATAAATTATGACTTATTTTTATACTTTATTAAATGTTTTCACTAAAAAGGTAGTATATGCAACAATACTGATGATTAAATAAGTACACTAACATTCATACAACCAAATGAGGATTCTCCCTTACAGTGGGGAAAATTATATATCTATTCCACTGACAAATGTATTATACATTTTTTGTTTTCTAGCAAATTTCTTTCAGAATTGCCTTTAGCATCAGTTTCAGAAGCCATAGACAAAATCCATCGAACTACTATTAAAAGTCATCTTTTTGTTGTATAAGTAATGATCAAAGGATCAATCCAAGAAGAAGATATAACAACTGTAAATATCTATGCACCCAACATAGGAGCACCTCAATACATAAGGCAAATGCTAACAGTCATAAAAGGGGAAATCAACACTAACACAATAACAGTAGGAGACTTTAACACCCCACTTACATCAACAGACAGATCAACCAAACAGAAAATAAGTAAGGACACACAAGTTTTAAATGACACATTAGACCATCTTGACTTAATTGATATTTATAGGACATTCCATCCAAAAGCGACAGAATATGCTTTCTTCTCAAGTGCACACGGAACATTTTCCAGGGTAGATCACATCTTGGGTCACAAATCAAGCCACGGTAAATTCAAAAACACTGAAATTGTATCAAGCATTTTCTCTGACCACAATGCCATGAGACTAGATATCAATGACAGGGAAAAAACTGTAAAAAATACAAACACATGGAGACTAAACAATATGCTATTAAACAACAAAGAAATCATTAAAGAAATCAAAGAGGAAATAAAAAAATATCTAGAAACAAGTGACAATGAAAACACAACCACCCAAAACCTATGGGACGCAGCAAAAGCAGCCCTGAGACAGAAGTTTATAGCAATACAGTCCTACCTTAAGAAACAAGAAAATGATCGAATAAACAACCTAACCTTACACCTAAAACAATTAGAGAAAGAACAAAAAAACCCCAAAGTGAGCAGAAGGAAAGAAATCATAAAGATCAGGGCATAAATAAATGAAAAGGAAATGAGGAAACAATAGCAAAGATGAAGAAAACTAAAAGCAGTTTCCTTGAGAGGATAAACAAAATTGATAAACCATTAGCCAAACTTATGAGGAAAAAAAGGGAGAAGATGCAAATCAACAGAATTAGAAATGAAAAAGAAGTAACAGCTGACACCACAGAAATACAAAAGATTGTGAGAGACTACTACAAACAACTATATGCCAATAAATTGGATAACCTGGAAGAAATGGATACATTCTTAGAAAAGTACAATCCTCCAAGATGGAATCAGGAAAAAACAGAACATATAAACAGACCAATCACAAGTACAGAAATTGAGACTGTGATTAAAAATCTCCCAACAAACAAAAGCCCAGGGCCAGACAGGCGAATTCTATCAAACATTTAGAGAAGAGCTAACACCTATCCTTCTCAAACTCTTCCAAACTATAGCAGAAGCAGGAACACTCTCAAACTCATTCTACGAGGCCACCATCACCCTGATACCAAAACCAGGAAAAGATGTCACAAAAAAAGAAAATTACAGACCAATATCACTGATGAATATAGATGCAAAAATCCTCAACAAAATACTGGCTAACAGAATCCAACAA
The DNA here is from genome assembly GCF_030028045.1 of Hippopotamus amphibius kiboko. NCBI lineage: Eukaryota > Metazoa > Chordata > Mammalia > Artiodactyla > Hippopotamidae > Hippopotamus > Hippopotamus amphibius. Next base: position 15,452,827 of record NC_080201.1, on the reverse strand, counting down.
CACATTAAAAAAATCATACACCATGATCAAGTGGGGTTTATCCGTGGGATGCAAGGATTCTTCAATATACGCAAATCAATCAACGTGATACATCATATCAACAAATTGAAGGATAAAAACCATGTGATCATCTCAATAGATGCAGAAAAAGCTTTTGACAAAGTTCAACATCCATTTATGATAAAAGCTCTCCAGAAAATGGGCATAGAAGGAAATTACCTCAACATAATCAAAGCCATATATGAAAAACCAAGAGCCAACATTGTTCTAAATGGTGAAAAACTGAAAGCATTCCCTCTAAGAACAGGAACAAGACAAGGGTGTCCACTCTCACCATTATTATTCAACATAGTTTTGGAAGTTTTAGCTACAGCAATCAGAAAAGAAAATGAAATCAAAGGAATCCAAATTGGAAAAGAAGAAGTAAAATTGTCAGTCTTTGCAGATGACATGATATTATACATAGAAAACCCTAAAGACTCTACCCGAAAAGTGCTAGCACTCATTGATGAGTTTAGTAAAGTAGCAGGATACAAAATTAATGCACAGAAATCTCTTGCATTCCTATACACTAAAAACAGAAGAGCAGAAAGAGAAATTAAGGAAACTCTCCCATTTACCACTGCAACAAAAAGAATAAAATACCTAGGAATAAACCTGCCTAAGGAGGCAAAAGATCTGTATGCAGAAAACTATAAGACACTGATGAAAGAAATCAAAGACAACACAAACAGATGGAGGGACATACCATGCTCTTGGATTGGAAGAATCAATATTTTGAAAATGACTACCTTACCCAAAGCAATTTATAGATTCAATGCAATCCCTATCAAGTTACCAATGGCATTTTTCACAGAACTAGAACAAGAAGTCTTACAATTTGTATGCAAACTCAAAAGACCCTGAATAGCCAAAACAATCTTGAGAAGGAAAAACGGAGTTGGTGGAATCAGGCTTCCTGACTTCAGGCTATACTATAAGGCCACAGTGATCAGGACAGTATGGTACTGGCCAAAAACAGAAAGGTAGATCAATGGAACAGAACAGAGAACTCAGAGATAAACCCAAACACATATAGGCACCTTATCTTTGACAAAGGAGGCAAGAATATACAATGGAAAAAAGACAGCCTCTTCAATAAGTGGTGCTGGGAAAATTGGACAGCTACATGCAAAAGAATGAAATTAGAACACTTCCTAACACCATACACAAAAATAAACTCCAAATGGATTAAAGACCTACATGAAAGGCCAGACACTATAAAACTCCTAGAGGAAAACATAGGCAGAACACTCTGTGACATACATCCAAAGCAAGATCCTTTTGGACCCACCTCCTAGAATCATGGAAATAAAATCAAGAATAAACAAATGGGACCTCATGAAACTTAAAACCTTTTGCACAGCAAAAGAAACCATAAACAAGACAAGAAGACAACCCTCAGAGTGGGAGAAAATACTTGCCAACTAAACAACGGACAAAGGATTAACCTCCAAAATATACAAGCAGCTCATGCAGCTTAATACCAAAAAAGCAAATAACCCAATCCACAAATGGGCAGAAGAAGACCTAAATAGACATTTCTCCAAAGAAGATATACAGATGGCTAACAAACACATGAAAAGATGCTCAACATCACTAATCATTAGAGAAATGCAAGTCAAAGCCACAATGAGGTATTACCTCACACTGGTCTGAATGGCCATCATCAAAACATCTAGAAACAATAAATGTTGGAGAGGGTGTGGAGAAAAGGGAACTCTCCTGCACTGTTGGTGGGAATGTAAGCTGGTACAGCCACTATGAAAAACAGTTTGGAGGTTCCTTAAAAAACTAAAAATGGAATTACCATATGACCCAGTAATCCCACTACTGGGCATATACCCAGAGAAAACCATAATCCCAAAAGAAACATGTACCGTAATGTTCACTGAAGCACTATTTACAATAGCTAGGACATGGAAGCAACCTAAATGCCCATCAACAGATGAATGGATAAAGAAGATGTGGCACATATACACAATGGAGTATTACTCAGCCATAAAAAGGAATGAAATTGTACTATATGTAATGAGGTGGATAGACCTAGAGACTGTCACACAGAGCGAAGTAAGCCAGAAAGAGAAAAACAAATACCGTATGCTAACACATATATATGGAATCTGAAGAAATGGTAGTGATGAACCCAGTGACAGGGCAAGAGTGGAGATACAGAAGTAGAGAGTGTACTTGAGGACATGGGGCTGGGGTGGGGGCGCTAAGGGGAAGCTGGGACAAAGTGAGATAGTAGCATAGACATATTTACACTACCAACTGTAAAATAGATAGCTAGTGGGAAGTCGCTCTATAACAATAGGAGATCAACTTGATGATGGGAGATGCCTTAGATGGCCAGGACAGGGAGGGGGGGAGGGAGTTGTGAGAAGGAGGGGATATGGGGATATATGTATAAATACAGCTGATTCACTTTGGTGTACCTCAAAAACTGGTACCAAAGTGTAAAGCAAATATATTCCAACAAAAAGCTTAAAAAAATAAAAAATAAAAAGCTTTAAAAGTTAGTATGTATGTGTTGTGCAGACCTTATGATATCTCTTGCATCCATCTTTTCCTTTTCATTCTCGCAGTCAATGCCCCAGTCCAAGCCCTTATTTCCCCTTCCCAGACCTCTCTTTTTTAACTAATGTCTTTCTGATGATCAATTATACACAGTACCATCAAGGACCATCTTCTCAAAGCATAACTCCTATCTTTTTGCCCTCTTGCTCAAAAATTTTCAGTGGCTTCCAGGGAAGATTCTCCTTCTCTCTCTGTCTAACACTTACATAGTACTTGCTATGTGCCCGGCATTATTCTAGGTGGTTACATGCATTATTCTTCATATCAACCCTGTAAAGTAGGTAACAATATTATCCGCAATTTACAGATGAGGAACCAAGACACAGAGTTCAAGTCACCTGTCAAAGAACACAGATAATACGTTTCACTACTGAGATTTTTACCAAGGGACGCTGGCTCCAGAGTTTTACCTCCCTGTTTCTTTTCCTAGCTTGACTACTATTCATCATTCTCTGACCAAAACAAATGCTTTCTACTTTTGGGTCTTGGTTACAATTTTCTCTGTGCCTGCTATCCACACCCATCAAGTTCTATCTGAAATGCTCTCTCTTCCATGAAGCTCACTCAGATACTTCTACAAATAGTACAATGTATTTTGTACTATTTTAATTTATAAATACACTGCTAAATTATAACTCTTGGAGGAGTGGAACCATTTCTTATTTTTCACTGTGCCCCTTCGGCACTCAGATACTAACAGATGCAAGATTGGCAGGCAATTGCTATAATTAAACATAAATGAACTACTGACGGGTGAGACCATGAAATAAATAAATAGATAAACACACACACACACACACACCTCCCATAGGCACTCCATAAATGTTAACTGATATAAAAAGATGACTATTCAAAAGACAGTACTGCTAGCTCTGAAGGCAATTACAGAACTGTTTTGGACATTGATGTAATAAAGATATGGCATCCCAAAAAACTAACTTTAAAAATAACAACATATTTTTATGGACTCACTCAACTACTATTACTTATTGAGCACCAACTACATGCCAAGCACAAGAGACATGAAAATACAAAAAATAAAAGTTTAAATGGGTTACACACACACATACACACACACACACACACACACACAATCCATCTAGCCCCCTCAAATTTTTAAGGAATGATGTCTTAATCACAAAATGTAATTTAGAACTTTCCTGTGCTATGAAGTCACTAACAAACTTACCAACATGGCATAGGTCTCTCTTTAGTGGAGATAAGCAGGAGGAACCCAAAGGAAAAGTTCTAAAAACAATTAGATATAATTCATACATTTCCAGGGACTTGCATGAAGAAAGGTCTATTATTCACATATTTGAACATGCAATAACTATTATGTACAGAATTTGTGGGAATTTGAGATTCCTGGGTAGGAAATGCTATAGTAGTTCAAAGTATAAACAAAGATGATAGCTTTGTCTGCCATCAAAATGCAGCATATATATATATATATATATATATATATATATATATATATATATGGGTACATTTAATGCTGTGCTATTTCCTAGATCTCTATATGATAATATCCTCAAAAGGGAAGTGTAAGTTTTTGAGAAGTGCAGATTTTTCTTCTCTCGTTCCACAGATGTATGTTTCTATTTTGAGCCACTCTTCCTCTTATTCCTAGGGAATAAACTCAATCAAAATGTTCCTTTTCCTCCAGTTTTTGTTTATTTAATTAAGATGATCTTCTACATGATTGATTATAAGGCCATAATTATACTGTCAAATTCCTGTCAAAATAATGATCTAATGTAAAATGTTAACACTTGGCAGTGTTTAAACCTAAAACATAATAGTAATTAAAAAAACCACTGTGTATGAATAAGGTGAATTTATTCAGGCTATTTATTTCTGCTGTAGTGCAAAAGAAAGTTATGGCTACCTCATTATTTAGTATTACACACTACTGTAAGGAGAAAACATTTATAAGTTGATGGAAATAGTAGATGGCTGTGCGAAACCAAGATCCTTTTCTGATGTGTTTATAAAGGGCATCAGTTATTATCAAACCAGTAAAGATAGTGTGACAATGGAAGACTATAGCTCAAGTAAGGTACACATTAGCAGGTAACATTTACAGTAAAAATATTTGGGAGAAACAAAGTCAGAGGATTGTGGGGCTAGAAGGGGATTCATTAGAATCTTCCTGAGGGATTGGAGACAAGAGGGCAGAGTTGAAGGACCTGAGCACATCTCCTCTCACAAAAACACCAAAACTGCAACTAACTGGTGAACAACCATTGACAAAAAAAAAAAACAGACTGGAACCTAACAAAACAGATATTCTACATCTAAAGTAAAGGAGAAGCCACAATGAAATGGTAGGAGGGATACATTCGCAATATAATCAAATCCCAAACCCACCAACTGGGCAATCCAGAAACTGGAAAATGATTGTATCACAGAAGCTCTCCCACAAGAGTGAGAGTTCTCAGACCCATGTCAGGACACCCAGCCCGGGAGTCTGGCATCGAGAGGAAAAGCTGCCAGAGCATCTGGCTTTGAAGGCCAGTGGGGCTCAACTGCAAGAGCTCCACAGAACTGGGGGAAACAGAGATTCCACTCTTAGAGGGCATGCACAAGGTTTCATGTGCACTGGGGCCCAGGACAAAGCAGTGACTGCATAGAAGCCTCGGCCAGACCTACCTGCAGGCCTTGAAGGATCTCCTGGGTAGGTGGGGGTTGGCTATGGGCCACTGTGGGATAAAGGACACTAATGGCAGAGGCCCCTAGGAATATTTATTGATATGAGCTCTCCTAAAGGTCAGCATTTTGCTTCCAAGACCTAACCTCACCCAACAGCCTGCAGGCTCCAGTGCTGGAAAGCCTCAGGCCAAACAACCAAGAGGGCAGGAACACAGCCCAACCCATCAACAGACAGGCTGCCTAAAGTCCTCCTGAACCCACAGCCACCTCTAGACACTCCATTAGACATAGAGCTCCACCCCCCAGTGAGCAGGCACCAGTCCCTCACGCCAGGAAACTTGAACAAGACTTGAGACCAACCTCACCCACTAGGGGCAGACACCATAAGCAGGAAGAAGTACAACCCTGTAGCCTATGGAATGGAGCCCACAAACACAGCAAGGTAGACAAAACGAGATGGCAGAGAAATGTGGTCCAGACAAAGAAATAAGATAAATACCCAGAAGAACAACTAAGTGAAGTGGAGATAGGTAATCTGTCTGAAAAAGAATTCAGAGTGAGGATAATAAAGATGATACAAGGCCTCAGAAAAAGAATGGAGGTGCAGAATGAGAAGATACAAAAAGTGTTTAACAAAGAGGTAGAAGATTTAAAGAACAAACAGAGATGAACAATACAATAAATGAAATGAAAACTACACTAGAAGGAATCAATAGCAGAGTAACTAAGGCAGAAGAATAAATAAGTGACCTGGAAGACAGATAGGTGGAAATCACTGCCACAGAAGAAAATAAAGAAAAAAGAATGAAAAGAAATAAGGATGGTCTAAGAGACCTCTGGGACAACATTAAACATACCAACATTTGCATTATAGTGTTCCCAGAAGGAGAAGAGAGAGACAAAGGGCCTAAGAAAAACATATGAAGAGATAATAACTGAAAACTTCTCTAAAATGGGTAAGGAAACACTCATTCAAGTCCAGGAAGTGCAGGGAGTCCCATACAGGATAAACCCAAGGAGGAACATGCCAAGACACATATGAATCAAATTTTAAAAATTGAAGACAAACAGAAAATATTAAAAGCAAAGAGAGAAAAGCAAAAAATAACATCCAAAGGAAGCTCCATAAAGTTATCAGCTGATTCTTCAGCAGAAATTCTGCAGTCCAGAGGGAGTGGCATGAAATACTTAAAGTGATGAAAGGGAAAAAGCTACAATCAAGAATACTCTACCCAGCAAGGCTCTCACTCCAATTTGACTAAATATTCAAAAGCTTTACAGACAAGCTAAAGCTAAGAGAATTCAGCACCACCAAACCAGCTTGACAACAAATGCTAAAGGAACTTCTCTAGGCGGAAAAGGCCACAACTAAAAACAAGAAGATTACAATTGTGAAAGATCACTGGTAAAGGCAAACATACACTAAAGGTAGGAAATCATCCACACACAAATATATCAAAACCAGCAATTGTGCAAAGAGGAGAGTACAAATGCAGAATATTGGAAATGCATTTGAAACTAAGGGACCAGGAACTTAAAACAATCCTGTATATATACAGACTGCTATATGAAAACCTCATGCTAACTGCAAACTAAAAAACTACAACAGATACACACAAAAAAAGAAAAAGAAATCCAAACACTATACATAGTCCTCAAATCACAAGAGAAGGGAACAAAAGACTAACGTAAGAAAAAAGACCTACAAAAACAAATCCAAAACAATTAACAAAATGGCAATAAGAACATACACATTAATAATTAGCTTATATAAAAATGAACCAAAAGACACAGAATGGCTGAACGGATATGAAAACAAGACCAATATATATATATATGCTGTTGACAACAGACCCATTTCACATCTAGGAACACATATAGACAAAGTGAGGAGATGGAAAAAGGTATTCCATGCAAATGGAAATCAAAGGAAAGCTAGATAGCAATACTCATATCAGACAAAATGGACTTTAAAATAAGCACTGTCACAAGAGACAAAGAAGGACACTACATAATGATCAAGGGATTAATCCAAGAAGAAGATATAACAATTGTAAACATATATGCACCCAACATAACAGCACTTAAATATATAAGGCAAATGGTAACTGCCATAAAAGGAGAAATCAACAGTAACCAGTAATACTGGGGGACTTTAACACCTACTTACATCAATGGACAGATCATCCAGGCAGAAAATTAATAAGGAAACACAGGCCTTAAATGATACATTAGACCAGATGGACTTAATTGATATTTATAGGGCATTCCACCTAAAAGCAGCAGAATACACTTTCTTTTCAAGTGCACATGGAACATCCTCCAGGATTGATCACATTCTGGACCACAAAGCAAGCCTTGGTAAATTTTAAAAACCTGAAATCATATCAGGCATCTTTTCCAACATCAATGATATGAGATTAGAAATGAAATACAAGAAAAAAAAAACCTGTAAAAAATACAAACACGTGGAAGGTAAACAATATGCTACTAAACCACCAATGGATCACTGAAGAAATCAAGAGGAAATCAAAAATCACCTAGAGATAAATAACAATGAAAACATGAAAGTCCAAAACTTATGGGATGCAGCAAAAGCAGTTCTAAGAAGGAAGTTTCTAGCAATACAATCTTACCTCAGGAAACAAGAAAAAAATCTCAAATAAACAATTTAACCTTACACCTAAAGAAACTAGAGAAAGAAGAACAAACAAAATCCAAAGTGAGTAAAAGGAAAGAAATCACAAAGACCAGAGCAGAAATAAAAGAAATAGAGATGAAAAAAACCAATAGAAAAGATCAATGAAACTAAAAGCTGGTTCTTTGAGAAGATGAACAAAATTCATAAACCTTTATCCAGACTAATCAGGAAAATAGGGAGAGGGCTCAAATCAGTAAAATTAGAAATGAAGAAGTAATTACAATGACACCACAGAAATACAAAAGATCAAAGAAAATACAAGAGACTGCTATAAGAAACCATATATCAATAAAATGGACAATCTAGAAAAATGGACAAATTCTTAGAAAGGTACAAACTTCTAAGACTGAAGCAGGAAGAAATGGAAAATATGAACAGACCAGTCACAAGTACTGAAATTGAAATAGTGATTAAAAAACTTCCACCAAACAAAAGTCCAGGACCAGATGGCTTCACAGGCAAATTCTATCATTAACTCTTCTCTAAATGTTAGCGAAGAGTTTACACCTATTCTTCTGAAACTATTCCAAAAAATTTCAGAGGAAGGAACACTCCCAAACTCATTCTATGAGGCTAACCATCGCCCTGATAACAAAACCAGACAAATATACCACAAGGAAAGAAAACTACAGGCCAATTTCACTGATGAACATAGATGCAAAAATCCTCAACAAAATACTAGCAAGGTGAATCCAACAATACACTCAAAGGATCATACACCATGCTCAAGTAGGATATATCCCAGGGATGCAAGGATTTTTCAATATCCACAAATCAATTCATGTGATACACAACATCAACAAATTGAAGAAGAAAAACCATATGATTATTTCAATAGATGCAGAAAAAGGTCCTGACAAAATTCAACACCAATTTATAATAAAAACTCTCCAGGAAGTGGGCATACAGGGAACCTACCCCAAAATAATAAAGGCCATATATGACAAACCCACAGCTAATATATTCAGTGGTGAAAAACTGAACTCTAAGATGAGGAATAAAACAGGGATGTCCACTCTCACCACTTTTATTCAACATAGTTTTGGAAGTCCTAGCCATGGCAATCAGAAAAGATATAAAAGGAATCCAAACTGGAAAAGAAGAAATAAAACTGTCACTGTTTGCAGATGCCATGGTACTATACATAGAAAATCCTAAAGATGCTACCATAAAACTACTAGAGCTCATCAATGAATTCGGTAAGGTTGTAGGACACAAAATTAATACACAGAAATCTCTTGCATTCCTATACACTAATAAGAAAAGATCAAAAAGAGAAATTAAGGAAACAATCCCATTTACCACTGCATCAAAAAGAATAAAATACCTAGGAATGAACCAAGCTAAAGAGACAAAAGATCTGTACTCTGAAAACTGTAAGACACTAATGAAAGAAATCAAAGATGACACAGATGGAAAGATACACCATGTTCTAGGACTGGGAAATTGATTGAGCATTTGATTGTACTACCCATAGCATATTGAGAAAATGAATGTACTACCCATAGCAATCTACAGCTTGAATGCATTCCCTATCAAATTATTAAAGGAATTTTTCACAGAATTAGAACAAAAAAATTTTATAAACTGTGTGGAAATACAAAAGACCCTGAATAACCAAAGCAATTCTGAAAAATAAAAACGGAGCTGGAGGAATAAGGCTCCCTGACTTCAGACTATACTAGAAAGCTACAGTCATTAAAACTGTGGTACTGGCACAAGGACAGAAATATAGATCCATGGAACAGGACAGAAAGCCCAGAAATAAAACCATGCATCTATGGTCAATTAACCTACAACAAAGGAGGCAAGAATATTCAATGGGGAAAAGACAGTCTCTTCAGTAAGTGGTGCTGGGAAAACTGGATCACTACATGTCAATGAATGAAATTTGAACATTCTCTAACACCATACACAAAATAAACTCAAAATGGATTAAAGTCCTAAACGCAAGATTGGATACTATAAAACTCTTAGAGGAAAACACAGGTAAAACACTCTTTGACATAAATCACACCAATATCTCTTTGGATCCACCTCCTAGAGTAGTGAAAATAAAAACAAAAATAAACAAATGGGATCTAATTAAACTTAAAAGCTTCTACACAGCAAAACAAACCAGAAAGAAAATGAAAAGACAACCCACAGAATGGGAGAAAATATCTGCAAATGAAGCAACTGACAAGGGATTAATCTCTAAAATATTATGAACACCTCATGCAACTCTATGCAAAATAAATAAATAAATAAATAACCCAATCAATCAATAAATAACCCAATCAAAAGATCTAAATAGACATTTCTCCAGAGAAGACATATAGATGGCCAAGAGGCACATGAAAAAATGCTCAACATCACTAATTATTACAGAAATGCAAATCAAAACTACAATGAGGTATCATCTCACACCAGTGAGAATGCCCATCATCAAGAAGTCTACAAACAATAAATGCTGGAGAGGGTATGGAGAAAAGTGAACCCTCCTATACTGTCTGTGGGAATGTAAATTGGTACAGCCACTATGGAGAACATTATGGAGGTTCCTTAAGAAAGTAAAAACAGAGCTACCATATCACCCAGCAATCCCAGTTCTGGGCATATATCTGGAAAAAAAACATGGTTTGAAAGGATACATGCACCCCAATGTTCAATGCAGTGCTGTTTACAATAGCCAAGACATGAAAACAACCTAAATATCCATCTACAGAGGAACAGATAAAGAAGATGTGGTACATATATACAATGGAATATTACTCAGCAATAAAAAAGAATGAAATAATGCCATTTGCAGCAATATGGATGGACCTAGAGATTATAATACTAAGTCAAGTTGACAAATATCATATGATAACACATATATGTGGAATCTTAAAAAATGATACAAATGAATTTATTTATGAGACAGAAACAGACTCACAGACTACAAAAACAAACTTATGCTTACCAAAGGGAAAATGTTGGGGGGAAGGGGAAGGATAAATTAGGAGTTTGGGATTAACATATACACACTACTATATATAAAATAGATAATCATCAAGGACCTACTGCAGAGCACATGGAACTTTACTCAATATTCTGTAATAACCTATATAGAAAAAGAATCTGAAAAAGAATGTGTGTATATATATATATATATATGTATAACTGAATTACTTTGCTGTACACCTGAAACTAACACAATATTGTAAATCAACTATACTCCAATAAAAATTAAAAATTAAAAACATAAATAACACTTTCATTATACATAGGGAAAAAAAAGAATCTTCTCTTTCCTTTGACTGGGAACACATGTACATAGCTATTCTAGGTAAATTAAGCATATTCTTTGTGTTTAGCCTCTCATAGGGTTGGAGATTCTGTCATTCTCTTTGGTCATCCATACTGTATTTAGGCTACAGTTAAGTCAATTTCTCTTCTTCTCTCCTGAAGATGAACAAGAACTGGCAACCATCTTTTCTGTAACAAAAGCCTTCCAGTACCTGAAGATAATGTTTAATCTCTCATCAGCTTTATTATCTCAAGAACAAAAAAAAAAGTACCTTTTTTTTTTTTTTTTTTTAGGTTGTTAGAGAATATGGTTTAATGTTGACCTACATAAAACATCCAAAAACCCTTAAGGAAGTGAGGGAAGAGGAAAGGAATAATCAAAAGGAAAGGAACAGCAGGCCAGATGAAATAAGAAATAAAGGTTAAAAGGAGAGAATAATGAAAACATCCTTGATGGACTTCAAAAATAATATCTGAGTGCTTATCATATGCAAGGCACTGTGTAGAGGGCTTTATACAGTTGTCGTATAGCTAACACTTAACTGAATGTGAACCTCATATCAGGGATCATTCTACGTACTTTTCATATATGAGCTGATGTAATATTCACAATATCCCAAGGGTAGGATATTCCTGTCTTTCAGATAAGGAACTGTAACAGAGGCTCAAAATTCCTTCATATTCTTGGTGCATTCTATGAAGGACATCATTATTTCTATTTTACAGATGTGAAAACTGAGTATCACATTAAATAACAAGCCCACGATTGGTAAGTGACAGAGCTTGGTTTTAAACCAAGAATTCTCTTATTCCAAAGTACTTTTCAACTACATGTTTAACTTCAGAAGAAAGAAAATAGTAACAACAATGAGCACAAGAGCATATATCACATGTCAGGCACTATTCAAAGAGTTGGGGAAATGGGAGTCAAACCCAGGAAGTCCAGTTCCAGAGCTATGCTCTTACCACAACACTATACTGCCTCTTGTAATTAAAATATACAATGGGAGGGACTTTCCTGGTGGCAGAGTGGTTAAGATTCCATGCTCCCAATGCAGGGGAGCCAGGTTTGATACCTAGTCAGGGAACTAGATCCCACATGCACGCCTCAACTGAGTTTGCATGCCACAACTAAGGAGCCCACATGCTGCAACTAAGGAGCCCCCTGTGCTGCGACTAAGGAGTCCACATGCCTCAACTAAGGAGCCCACAAGCCACAACTAAGGAGCCTGCCTGCCACAACTAAGGCCTGGCACAACCAAATAAATAAATAAAATTTAAAAATATATGAATATATATAACGGGAGCAACTGTTTGGGATCATGACACATGAGAATGGTCTCATAGGTAAATATACACTGGTACTACTATATAGCTAATATTTGTTGAACACTTACTAAACACTTCTGGTAGACATTGTAACATGTCACCCAGATCCCCATCAGGAATGAAGGACTTATGTCACCAGTTGATGGGAGTCCTAAAAGAAGACAGGCCTCGATTGTCAGCTCTCATTGAAAAAACTTACCTATGAGGTTGGCTGAGATCTTTGCTGGGATGCAGTGCAGCTCATTTCCCACAAGTGCTGATCCCAAGAGCACTCCCTAATAAATAATAAACATCCTGAATATTAATTTTGAACTGAAAGTTTGCTTCCCTAGGAACCCAACCTGAAATATTTTACAGAATCTCTTTGAACTCTCACCATCCTATGAATTAGGTGCTATTATCCTCATATACTCATTTTACAAATAATGACACTAAGGCTTAACTTTCCCAAGGTCACAGAGCTGGTCAAGGATGGAAATAGAATTTGAACACAGAATGTATAATTCTGGAGGCTATACTCTCAACTTCTACAGAGAGACAGGCTCTATATATACAGACTGTATATGTTGAGACTTGTCATTAGTTCAACATGGATTTAATACTGAGGGGAAAGAGGCACTCTGAGGACTCTCAGATCTTGAAGGAAAAGAAATCTAACATTTATGTTTAAAGCATAGGTAAGAATAATGTTAGTATTTGAAATGACCTGAAATGTAAACCAGGTGGCCTGAAAAGGAAGACAGGTCAAGAAAATAGTCAAACAATTTTTACCTCTATGCCTTCTACAATTTATTTCTTAACAAGAGAGAAATAAGGACCAAAAAAAGAATTCCCATATGAAAGAGGAGAGGAAAACGTTCCATTAAAGATACCTTATGCATTAAATTATCTTAAATTCAAAGAAAAAAAGGCTTCACTCTCTAATATGCAATGTTTATCCTCTGATACATCTTTCTAGCACCTTTCCTCATGTGAGAGAAGTTGAAAACATAAAATACCAGCGTGTGGCCCAGACTTTAATGAGAAGTTACAGGGTATGATATCTGTTCACAATATCCTAAAAGAAAAGATGGGAAGGGGAAGAGAGGAGTTGACATGGCATAGAGCCATAGCTTTTGCCTGAGTTATGCTATTCAGTCACAGATTTTCTCCAATGTTGTAAATTTCCAAGTACTATTAGCCATCTTAATTTTCTCACTTTTTCCAGGACAGATAAGATTGAAGACATAAATCCCTTGACTCACATGTAAGCTTAAATTGTGTAGAATCCACTTTCTAAAATTACACTTTTTTATGGGCATGGATAATTTCCTGTATTTCCAATGGAGGGAAGGGAAAGATTACAACAACAACAAAAAATCCAAATACTAAATCTATCCTCTCAGTGCTTATACATCCTGGGTGCATCTTTGATTTCACTGAAAATCTAAAGTAAATCTAAAATATACCCAGAACATAAGAGGGCCTGAACAACCAAGTTCAGAGAAAATGGGATGCAGTTAGCAAAGATTACATGCATCAGTGAACTGTACTAAATTGAACACTTTTAAATGCCAGAGATTTTCTGTGAAACTGGGGAATTTGAGAGGAAAATCAATAATGTTGGGAAAGAGAAACCCTCTTCACATATCTCTAATTAGTCATAGCAGAATCTGGTGGATTTCCATATTACAAATGGGTCAAACTTGTGAAATTGGTTTTGATCCCAGACTCATTCAGTACATCTTCCAGAAGAAGCTCCACTCAAGGCAATCAAAGGCTTTTCAACCTTGAATGATCCCCAAGATCACTCTTTCAGTATGCATCCATCCTGTATTATGTTCAGTGTCTGTCTAATGTTGCCTCGAGCCAATCTCCCTGGAATTACCCTGAAAGAGCTCCATTTATAAGAACAGGCAAAGAATCTTCAAACTGGTCGGATTCAACTTTAGCTTGAGCCTTCAAAATCTATATTAGTAAGTGAAACCAGGCATAAAGAGGCACAGTTCTTCAGATCTTTTATTTTTTTAATAAATCGAATAAATATTGGCCATATTGTTTATATTAGGGCACAAACCCCTCTCTAAAGTCATTGCTTAAGTCTAATAATGAAATAGGTAAAGGATTTCTGTATTTTTCTGAATAATCAATATCAAAGCTGCTGATGCAAATTTATTTGAACCCCAGGGAACACATCCTTTGAAGTTCTGGGAAATTTTTAAATATAGTGTGCAAATCAATAAGTGGACCAAAACATCTCTGTCAATGTGTTCATTTTTATTTGGAGAGGAAATATATCTTTAAATGTAATCTCTCTCTTACTCCCTCTATGAACCCTTTCCCCAAATCATTTCTTTTACAAAAGAAACTCGTGACAGTCAGCTGAACATAAAACATTATTTTGGGCCATAATTAGAAGTGGTGTAGATGTCACCCCTCTAAACAGGATGACTCCTCAAGCCTGAGAGACAGTCTTCCTGTTTCTACTTTTTTGTAATACTCTCATGTTTTTTTCTTTTCCCATCATTTCACATCCAGTTTTGGAGGCTTAGCTAACTGGTATAGTTTGAGGGCATTTTCAGAAGGGATTCTACTGGCCTGGTTTGGTGGTATGTGCTGTTTTGAATGGGACACATCTATGAGATTAAAAATATATTTCTTCATTACTGCCTATTTTCACAGTCCACTAAGCAAAAACACAAAGCAATTTTTCCCTCCCCCCATTCTCCCTTTCTCCCTTCCTTCTCTTTCTTCCCCTGTGGAGTTCAAATTAAAGGAAGGTGAAAATTGAAGCTGTTGTGGGCAAGGAGATTGCAACATGCATATTTGATTTTTATGATGGATCTAAATTGCTGAATAAGGCCATGGAACAAAGGGAGACTGCAGCTTCCTGCCCATCACATGCAGCCACTGAATGCAGAACAAAAGCTTCGGCCATTAGGGGCTCAGCAGGGAGACACATTATATAAATGACTTTGTCTTTTCTGCCCCCCACCCCCACCCCGCACTGGGTGCACTGGACAGGGATGGGTGTGGGGGGTTGTGTGTGTGTGTGTTATGATAAGAAATCCTGGAAGCAGCAATGGGAATAGAAAATGTATGTTAAAAGCATGTTATGATTCAAAAAAGCCATGCTTTACTCACTGGACCAGTGTGGCTCTCAGCACTGTGGTCAGAGCACCATCTAAGACAATCACTTCTCTGAGAAACTTGGTGTCTTTTCAGAACAACCTGTAGCTTTCCTCTTAACTATTTCATTTTTCTTTCATCAGGAATGATGAAGCATAAAGAAAAACACCTGGAAAAAATATGAAGGTCTATTATTCCAAGGTAATTGCCAGACCTGTCTTAAAGAACAAACTGACATACAGTTCATTGTGGCACTAGTTTCCTAAGAAGTTACTACTTTTAATTTCTTCCAGACTCAAGATTTTTCTTTTGGCAGAAAAAGAAAACTATATATCAAAAAAAAAATCATAAGCTATCATAGCTGAGTCAACCTGTTTTTAAGAGACCTCTTGTGGTGGTGACTTGAATAAGTGCTACTGTTTATCCTGGATTGAAACAACAGCAATCCTACACATATACATTCAACAATCTTTGTATAGAATTTATTTTGTAGGATTTTAGTATGCTTCACAGAGGTGGATTATTTTTATTATTTCTAATATCACTGTAAGAGGTAGGTACTAGGAACTCTTTGCAAGTTCTTGCTTGAAGCACCAAGTGATTAAGTGCATTGAAGGTGACACAGTAAGTTGGAGGCAGGCTAAGAGTGAAACTCAGGTCAGTGGGTGCTCACTTCAGGCCTATCACTGGTTGTTTCATGAGAGGAAATAGCTCAATGATAAGTTTCTATTTCTTAGTACACTTAAGAAATTATACTAAGATGTTCTGAAAGTCCTCGTAGTCTCTAATATAGTAGAGAAAGCAGTCCCACTACGGACCAAAGTAACTGAAAGTCAGTGTCAGGTGCTGCGAAACTAGAACTGAGGGTTCTTGGTGAGACTGATTCCCAAAGACAAGCTCAACATAAGGGCATATACATCCTTAAGTAACCTAATGATGATGGAATTGTGTAAAGCTAGCTAAGCGAAATGCCATGAGACAACTGCCATCTGTCATATATGTTATTACTCTGTCTCAAAATGGGCAATTCATTTAAAATAAAGTAGACTCTTATCACTTATATGAAAGCTGAGGGGCAGACAGTGGGTTGTTACTGTAGAGTAATTCAGTTCTGAGCTACAGAGGTTACCAACCTACCTTTTTACAAATTCTTTTGGGTCTTACTTTAAGATGGTTAAATTTCTTATCAGTGGGTAGGAAAAGGTCTCTCAATAAAGCCTACTTGGTGGATTAGACAGTATTGAGTCTTATGCTTATCAATAATTTTAAGCAAATGGGATGAATAAATGGTTAAGGGGAGTCCCTAACACTATGCAGCCAGAGGAGGAGGGGGTGATAGTATGGATAAATATGCAGATAGATCAGTATAGCAGAGAAGAAACTGCTGAATAGTTATTCATTTCTTCATACATTTATTCAGTAATCAAATATTCATTAAGGGCCTACTATGATTCTATGTGCTGTGGAATCAGCATGAATAAGACACTGTTCATGCCCTAGGTAATAATCTTATATGTGGTTAGGGGTTGTGGTAAGGATATTAAATAGTTATATAAATATCTACATAGATTAACATATGGCAAGCGATATGAAGAGAAAGAGCAGCACTCTATGAAAATATTAACTGGGAGGACCTACCTCACTGGTAGGGGGTCAGGGATGGCTTTAATGAAGATGAGATATTTGAGCTGAGGCAGGAAAGAAAAGGTTAGATATGCTCTAATTACCTACATTTCACCTTCTGAGGTACATCTCAAGATATCATATACCTTCACATCTCATTTATCCTATCAAAAAGGAACACTTTGTTACTTTGCTTAAAACAAAATACAATTTGGCTACAGGCCTTCAGTAATTTAAGTTTATTTAAGAATAAAAGTCAAAGGCCAGAAGGCTATAGCTGCACAATACAACATGGTAGCCACTAGCCACACATGACTATTTCAATTTAATTTAATTTAATTTAAATTTAAAATTAAGTTCTCCAGCTACATTAGCCACACTTCCAGTGTTCAACAGCCACTATGCTGGACATCATTGCAGCTAGAGGCTATTAAAATCAAAATTAAATTAAACTAAGCATTGAGTTCCTCAGTTGTATTAGCTATATTTTGAGTGCTCAATTTCAAGTGAATAGTAGCTATCAGCGGACAGTAGATAGAGAACATTTCTATCATTGCAGAAACTGCTATTGGGCAGCATTACAAGACTATCTGGCACCGTGTTGACTCTCTAATCTCATTTTCTACCATCCTTGTTTATGCTTCCATAGCCATGCTGGACTCCCTGTTGTTCCTTGAGTATACCAGGTAGGATCCTGCCTCAGGACCTTGCATAGTTTAGTCCCTACCGTCTTCTCCAGCCACATCTTATACAACATTCTCCAGCTGCTGTCTGTATCCTTAGCCATGCCAGTTTTCTTTCCATATTCTCATTTTCTAGGTCTCCTTTTCTCAGGGGTTTGCAAATACTAATACCTTTCCTTAGAAGGCTCCTCCTTCCTTACTTTACCTTTCCTTCAAATATCAGCTTACTTATTATTTCATCAAGAAAGCCTTTTCTGACTAGGTCAAATTCTCTTCTTACAAACTCACATCCCTTTTTTGAATAGTGCTTATTACAGTGGCAGGTTTACATTTGTTTGCCATTTTTTATTCATGTCACACTCTTCATACCCACTGAGAGTTCTATGAGAGCAGGAACCATGTCTGTTTTTGATCACTGTTGTATTCTCAAATTGTAGCAGAATGCATGGAACAAAACAGGAGTTTAATAAAAACCTATGATTGAATTATCAGTGAATGAATGCTTAGGGGGAAAATAGCCAATGGTCAGTTTAAAATATACATTCTGTCCCGCTTCTTCCATGCATGTCAAGTACCCAAATTTCAAAGTAAGATTATAGACAGTAAACAAAAATGCATGATGGGGAATGTAATAATTTCAGAAGTGTGAAGTATTTCTTTCATATTCATAAAAAGTACTGCTCCCCCAAAGGATAACAGAATTAGTTTAGGTATAATTTGCATTCTTTCTGCTTATCTGAATCTTCTAATATTTCTCCATCATCATGTATTGGTGTTGTAAGGATGATACTTTTTATTGCAACATCAAAAATCATTATACTCCAATGCATCAGAAAGCCAAAATACCTAGAAGTACAGTGGTTAAAAACAAAAGTGCTTTAACCTAAATGTCCATCAACAGATGAATGGATAAAGAAGATGTGGTATATATATACAATGGAATATTACTCAGCTGTGAAAAGGAAT
Source organism: Hippopotamus amphibius kiboko (assembly GCF_030028045.1). Taxonomy (NCBI): domain Eukaryota; kingdom Metazoa; phylum Chordata; class Mammalia; order Artiodactyla; family Hippopotamidae; genus Hippopotamus; species Hippopotamus amphibius. The sequence goes on along the minus strand of NC_080201.1, from coordinate 15,433,873 downwards.
GAAATTGGGACATCTGTAGAGACATGAATGGACCTAGAGACTGTCATACAGAGCGAAGTGAGTCAGAAAGAGAAAAACAAATATCATATTTAACACATACATGCAGAATATAGAAAAATGGTACAGATCAACTGGTTTGCAAGACAAATAGAGACACAGATGTAGAGAACAAACATATGGACACCAAGTGGGGAAAGCGGGGAGGGTTAGGGGGGAATGAATTGGGAGATTGGGATACCAAATTGTACACTCTAAATATATGCAGTTTATTGTATGTTAATTGTATCTCAATTAAAGTTCTTAAAAAAATAAATAAATAAATAAATAAAGTGCTCTTTTTTCCCTGCCAGACAAACCAGAGATGAATTCCTCATTCTGAATTTTGGTGGCTCTGTGACCTTAAGCATGTCACCTAACCTCTCTGAAACTTGCCTTTTAAATGAAAATAGTAATATGAACTATATAGAGTGGTTCGGAAGATTAAATAACGGATATAAAACATTCAATAAATAGTAGCTTAAAATGTACATGCAGAAATGGCCACATTTAAAATGTCATGGCTAGCTGAGCAAAGATCTCAATAACTATTTTGTTTCGTAATTATTAATTTGAAAGTAAAAGATTTTAAGTCACAGATTCCGAGTTTGGCTTCGCATACTAGATATGCTCCCAAGGTATCTTTCTTTTGAATGTGACTGTTCCACATACTCTAGGAATTCAAGTTAGTGCCAAGGAATTAAAAGTATTCACTTATTCAACCAATATTTTTGTGTGTCTCCTGTACATCAGGCACTGGGTTAGGAATGATACAAGTAGTAAGACAAAACATTCAATCTAAATAACCTACATCATGCCTGGGTGAGCATCTAAGATGAAAATTTAGTTACCAACTGTCACAAACCATTTGCATTATACTGGTATGAAAGTATTTGAATAAATGATTTTTTAATGAGTGCTTTTTATAGATGTGTGAAAAGTACTTTTATAAGGATATTCTCTTAGCACTGTGTTTATACTATTGAATATTTAAGTGCCCAGTAACTGTGGATTAGTTACACAGATGATAATAAATCTATCTAATGGAATAGTATGTAACTATTAAAAATGCAGTGGCAGAAGTATATCCACTGGTATGGAAAGATGTTTATGACATGTTGGTAAATCTAAAAGGTTTAGATTTTAAACTTTAAAAGGTTTCAAAGCTGCATGTTTAGTAAGAACCTTTTTATATAAAAATTACATAGTGTACGTCTATATAAGCAAAAAGACTGTATTGAAAACATCAGAATGTTATTTTCTATATCAGTTGTTTACAAATGTGACTGCATATTAAAATCAACAGGGGAATTTAAAAAAAAAACTGATGTAAGGACACAATTAGAAGTTCCGATTTAATTGATCCTCTAAGGGGCCCAGGCATCGACATTTAAATAATGCATTCTAGGTGATTCCAGTGTGAATCTAAGATCAAAAACACTTTTTCCTAAGTGGTGGAACAATATTTTATTTTGGTATCTTTTTTTCTGAATTATATACATGAGCATTAAAAAGTATTTATGCAATGAAAAGCTATGACACAAGCAGAATACTGTTATAACTATAGATTGCCAACACAGTGAATTAGGATATATAGTAAGGTTCCTCATTTTTTAATTTCTGAATTTGGTTAGTTATGCCTTTTTTAAAAAACGATGAGTTTATGATGAGTCTTGCCTGGGAATAAGTATCAATTTTATTATATCAAGAAACAACTTTTGACTTTGTTGATTTGTTGAATGTTTGTTCATTAGCTTTTTTTTCTTCTAGTTTCTTTTGGTTTTAATTTGTTCTTTTTTCTACCTTCTTCAGATGGATGCTTAGATCATTGAGTTTTCAGCTTTTCTTCTTTTCTAATATATGCATCTAAAAGCCAAAATTTTCCTTCTAAGAATGCTTTAGCTATACTCTTAAAAGTTTTGATATGTAATATTTTCAATATTATCTATTTTTAAATATTTCCATTTTTCCATTGTGATTTCCCCCCCTGAGACATGGGATATTTAATAGTGCATTTTTAAATTTCCAAATATTTGCTTATTCTAAAAGTCACTGAAAATGAGTTAAAATCTCCCCCTGTGATCATGAATTTCCATATTTCTCCTTTTAGTCTTATAAATTTTTTTCTTTTTTAAAATACATTTATTTGTTGGTTTATTTATTCATTTATTTTTTGGCTGCATTAGGTCTTTGTTGCTACGCATGTACTTTCTCCAGTTTTGGCAAGTGGAGGCTACTCATCATTGTGGCACAAGGACATCTCATTGTGGTGTCTTCTCTTGTTGCAGAACACAGGCTCTAGGCACACATGCTCACTAGTTGTGGCTTGCAGGCTCTAGAGCACAGGTTCAGTAGTTGTGGTGCATAGGCTTAGTTGCTCCGTGCCATGTGGGACCTTCCCAGACCAGGTATCAAACCCATGTCCCCTACACTGGCAGGCAGATTCTTAACCACTGACCCACCAGGGAAGTCCTAAAATTTTGTTTTCTGTATTTGGAGGCTAAGTTATTAGGTACATAGCTATTTAGAATTATTTTAGCTTCTAGGTAAATTAAGTATTTTTGTCAAGAAATGTCACTGTTTGTAACTAATAAAAATATTTTAAATGATTGTATATGATTTTGATATAGCATTCACATATTTCTTTTGGTTAGTGTTTAAATTATTTGGTACATTGTGTTGTTGACCCTACTTCTTCACCCCTTCTAGTATCTACATTCTTTGCCATGTGACTGTTCTTCCTTCCACTAGAGGCAGAATACTCCCTGAGCTTTTGCCTTTGGGTTCAGTCATATTACTCATTTTGCCCTTGAGATGGTAGTAGCTATACTGCATACAGAAATTTGAAATGTGCTTGTTCAGTTGAACCTGCCCATGCTTCTACCATTATCATAAGAATATGCCCTGACTATACTGGTGGTCCAAGGAAAAAGACCTGACCTGGACTCACATTCCAGTTTGGAGCCAAGCTAAGCTTATCAACTCATCCAAAGATGTATGAGAAGAAATAAATTATTTTTGTTTTAAGTCAGCTAATCAGGGGCATTACTGTGGCAAAAGTGAACAGACATAGAAGATGGTAAGATATAAATGGGGTGCTTTAGAAATAAAAGTCTAAAATATATAACAGTAGATTTGCAACCAGGAAGCAGGTAGTGAGGAAACTGTAATAAGAAGCTGTAAAAATGGCAAGGAAATCATTAGTGAAGATTGGGAAAATGATGACTCATGTAATGGCAAAACATTTTGTAAAAATGTTGCATGTGATTATCTGACAGAAAATTATTTAATAAACTTGGGGGAGCTAATAAGAGGCTGGGGGAGTAGAATTTGAGGGAAATTGTTAAGTGTACAAAATGTTTGTTTCTACCTGTATCTGGTCAGATAATACAAGAAAGAGGTGACTTCAGAAAAGAAAAAGTGGTCTGTTTGCAAGCAGAATTAAAGAGACTACAATCGCCTAGCCCTTTCAGGACTGGAAAATAAATCTTTATCAAACAAAAGCTGTACCCATTAAGAAACAGCTTCAGGGAGAAGACCAAACCCAGGGTATGAAGTAAAGAGCAAATCAAAGGTATGGCTATTAGACCTTCTGTTAAGGCCTCTAGAAGAACTGAGGTAGTGCCCTGCAGATCATCTTTACTCAGGGGAGAAGGGTTATTTTAAGAAATATAAAAGGCATAGTCCCACAAGAGTGTGATGTACAACCAAGTACCTGTAATTCAAGTGTAGAGAGAAGATCATGTATCAAAAAGAATTGTGGTGGTGGGAGAGGATAAAGATGGAGAAGGAGTAGGACGTGGAGCTCACCTTCTGCTACAAAAACATTAACAATACATCTACAAGTGGAACAATTCACACAGAACATCTACTGAATACTGAAGGAAGATCTCAGACTTCCAAAAGGGCAAGAAAACGTTCACGTAACTGGGTACAACAAGATACTAAGTGAAGTAAGTCAGACAGAGAAAGACAAATACCATATGATATTACTCATATTGCAATCTAAGTTAAAAAATGACACAAATGAACTTATTTACAAAAGAGAAACACACTTACAGATACTGAAAATTAACTTACGGGTTCCAAGAAACACTGCAGGGAAGGATAAATCAGGAGTTTCGGATTAACATACACATGCTATTATACATACGATAGCTAACCAACAGTGACCTACTGGATAGCACAAGGAACTCTACTCAATATTCTGTTACAACGTATGTGAAAAAAGAACCTGAAAAAGAATGAGTATGTGTACTATTGAATCACTTTGCTGTATACCTGAAACTAACACAACACTGTAAATCAAACACAATCCAATAAAATTTTTTTTAAAAATTGTGGGTGTTGTTTTTGGAATATAGAGTTTAACAGAGTCAAATATGAAATCCCAGGCAGTTTTTGAGAGAGATGAATCAGTAGAAACACTGCCATTGTGAAGTAAAAGAAATTATATACTGAGGTGTAAAAATATTTCTGGATACCACTATACACCTATTAGAATGACAAAAATCCAGAACAGTGATAACACCAAACGCTGGCAAGAATATGGAGCAATAGAAATTCTCATTAATTGTTGGTGGGAATGCAAAATGGTACAGCAACTTTGGAAGCCAACTTGGCAGATTCTTACAAACTAAACATATTCTGATCATATGACCTAGCAATTGTATTCACTCGTTCTTACTGAGAGGAGTTGAAAACTCCTGTCCACAGAAAAAATTGTAATACGGATGTTTATAGCAGCTTTATTCATAATTGCCAAAAGTTGGAGAAAGCAAGACCCATTCATTAGGTGAATGGATAAATAAACTGTGGTATATCCATACAATGGAATATTATTCAGTGCTAAAAAGAAATTATCTATCAAGCCATGGAAAGGTATTGAGAACCTCAAATGGATAATCATTAAACAAAAGAAGTCAATCTGAAAAGACTGTCTACATGCTGTATGATTCCTATTATATGATATTCTAGAAGAGGCAAAACTATGGAGACAGTAAAAAGATCAGAGGTTGCCAGGAGAAGGGGAGCTAGGAATAAATAGGTGGAACATAGAGGATTTTCAGGGCAGTGAAAATACTCTGTATGATACTATAATGGTGGATATATATCATTATACTTTTGACTAAACCCATAAAATGGACAACACCAAGAGTGAACTCTAGTGTAAACTATCAATTCTGTGATAACGCTGTCAATGTAGGTGCATCAGATGTAACAAATGTACCACTCTGGTGGGGGAGAGTGATAATGGGGTTGGGCTATGCACGTGAGGAAGGGGATATATGAGAAATCTCTGTACCTTCCTCTCAATTTTGCTATGAACCTAAAACTGTTCTAAAAAATAAAAGGTCTTTAAAAAAAAAAGACTTTTGTGGCAAGAGGGTTCTGGGAAGATAGTGAGAAGAAAATACCATACCAGGAATCTTTCTCCCCATCTAGGTAAAAATTGCAGTGACAGAATATTTCTGATGTAACTATTTTGGAACTATGGAGTCTATTTGAAGGCTTGTAACTTCTAAATAAAGAAATAACATAAAATAAACAGCAGTTAATTTTGGCCAGATCTTATTACAGTTGCAGTACCCATCCCCTGTTGCCGAGCCCCATGGCAAGCAGCCTTGCATATGTTCCATAGAGCAGCTTTGTATGTAGCTTGTGAGAGTCATGGTGGGCAATAAGGAACCTGCCCCCCAAATAATGGGGACATGTACTCTGTTTGCTGATTGCTGCTCCTGACAATGGAAGGACAGATGCAGATTCAGGCAGCCATCACTGTAAACACCTCTACCTCCACCTGAAGTGACTTCCAGGGGATTTAAAGGGCTCACACACTTTTCTCCCCCTTCATTTTTGTATTTTTCTCCCTTTAGAAGACACATATTTAAGGAGTAGGAAATTCAAAACCAACTATGTATACGGAATTTAGAAAGTCATGGCACAGGCCCAGAGAAAGGTGCAGGCAGAGAAAAGAGCTAAGAAGACCTTAAGTTTACATTTCAGCCTGAGCTCACACAGAAATCAGCCTACAACAACAGAAACAAACAAACAGCAAACCCTGGGGAAGAGGGAGAATTTGACTTTCAGAGTCACTACATTATAGGATTTAGTTTTTGTCCAGTTTTCAACAACAACAGATCACAAGGAATACAAAGAAACAGGCCCCTTCAAAGGAAAAATTAACAGAATATACTACTGATATATGACGTTAACAGAATAAAGGGAAAAAAACACACGATCATCTCAATTGATTCCAAAAAAGCATTTGACAAAATTCAAAATGCCTTCATGATAAAAAAAAAACAACACTCAATAAACTAGGAACAGTAGGAAACTACCTCAACGTAATAAAAGTCATATATGAAAAGCGAACTTTCATCCTCAATGGTGAAAGACTGTTAGCTTTTCCTCTAAGACCAGGGGCAAGGCTAGGATGCCTATTTTAGCCACTTCTATTCAACACAGTACCGTAGGTTTTAGTCAGAGCAATTAGGCAAGGTAAAGAAATAAAAGGCATCCAAAATGGAAATAAAGTAAATTTATCTGTTTGCAGATAATATGCTCTTAAATGTAGAAAGTCCTAGGGATTCCACAAAAAAATTGTTAGAATAAATAAATTGAGAAAAATAGCAGAATACAAAAATGACAAACAAACAATAGTGGCATTTCTATACACTAATAATGAACAACCTGAAAAGGAATTTAAGATAATTACATTGGGAATTTCCATCCAAAAGAATAAAAAGCTAACGAATTTTAACCAAGGAGGTTAAAAAGATTTGTAAAGGTGAAAGACTTATAAAATGAAAACACGAAACACTTCTGAAAGAAATTAAAAATGACATAAGTAGGGCTTCCTAGGTGGCTCAGTGGTTAAGAATCCGCCTGCCAATGCAGAGGTCACGGGTTCGATCCCAGCTCCAGGAAGATCCCACATGCCATGGAGCAACTAAGCCCGTGGGCCCAAAAAAAAAAAAAAAAAAATGACATAAGTAAAAAGAAAGGCATCCCATGTTCATGGACTGGCTACTTAATATCATTTAGATGTCAACACTATCCACAGTGACCTACAGATTCAATGTTGGAATGTTTTCTGTAGAAATAGAAAAATCCATGCTAAAACTCATATGGAATCTCATGGGACCCCTAATAGCCAAAACAATCTTGAAAACCAAGAACAAACTTGGAGGACTCACACTAATGATTTCAAAACTTACTAAAGCTATAGTAATCCAAACACTGTAGTACAGGCCTAAAGACAGACATATAGACCAATGGAATAAAGTAGAGGGCCCACAAGTAAACCCTCACATACAAGCTTGCTATGGAATGAATTGTATGCCCTTGAAATTCATATGTTGAAGCCCTAACTTCTCATATGATTATGTTGGAGATAGGACCTTTAAGGAGAGACTTCGGTTAAATGAAGCCATAAGGGTAGAACCCTGATCTGACAGACTTCGTGCTTTATAAGATGAAACACTATAGCATGCGCCCTCTCCCTCTCTCTTTCTCTCTCTCTCTGTCATATGAGGACACAGCAAGAATATAGCCATTTGCAAGCCGGAATAAAGCTCTCAACAGACCCCAACCATGCTGGCACCCTGATCTTGGACTTCTAGCCTCCAAAACTCTGAGCAAGTCAATTTCTGTTGCTTAAGCCACTCAGTCTATAGTGTTTTTGTCATGGCATCCTGAGCTCCCTAATAAACGGTCAAATGATCTCAACAAGGGTGCCAAGACCATTCAGTGGGAGAAAGGACAATCTTTTCAGCAAACAGTGCTGGGAAAACTGGATATCCACGTGCAAAAGAATGAAGTTAGACCCTTACCTAACATCACATCCAAAAATTTTGAGTTCAAAATGGATCAAAGACTGAAACATAAAAGCTAAAACTATAAAACTCTTATAAGAAATATTGGACAAAAGTACCATGATCCTGGATTTAGCAATTACTTCTTGGATACAACACTAAAGGTACAGGCAATAAAAGTATAAATAGACAAACTGGACTTCATGAAAATTATAAACTTTTGTGCATCAATGGATACTATCAACAGAGTAAAAATGCAGCCTACAGAAAAGGACAAAATATTTGGAAATCACATATCTAAAAAGGGATTAATATCAGAACATATAGAAAGTTCCTCTATTAAGCACATTCATTATGAAATCCCTGTCTAAAAACTATTATGTGACTCATCTGTGTAAGTTTCTTTCTATTAGGTGTTGTTTCTCTTGATTTTCTATCAGGTGGTTTTATCCTTTCCTGTTGCCTGTTTTTTATTTTGATTGAGCACCAATAAGTGTATAAAAACAACTGCAGAGAGACAGCTGGCAGACTAGGATAATTTTATCTTTCACTATAAAAGACTTAAATTTATTTCTTGGAGTGGGTAAGAGCACTAGCAATTTTATGTCATCTAAATCAGATAAAGATTTGAAATAATGTGAAGCTTGTTTTCAGTCCCTGGGTAGGCTGGTCTATTTCAGGTTCATCTTTTGTCTTAGATCTAACTAGCTATTACTTCCCCCTTTGTAGGCTTGAACTCCAGTTTTTCTCACAGGCTTCATGATTCTGAGTATCTCTAATTAGCTTCTCAGCCTTTTAGCCATCTTTATTAGAAATGACAGATACTTGGGTCTACAGGAAATGGCAGACATCTCTGGGGGAAAAGTACTTCTAAATGCCAGATTCACCTCTCTTGGATGAACTCTGAGTTGGTCTCATAAGTTTCTACTATACTGTTAGCATTACAAGGTCTCAAACAGATTTTTTGCTTCTATCTCATCCAGCTTTTCTAATTGTTCTCAGTAGGAGGGGTGATCCAAATTACTTGGTCTACGATTATTGCTAGAAGCCAAACTCCATATCTTACTTTTTAAAAGCATACTTAACTGTCAAAGTAAATTTTCAGAAACTGGTCTGCAGATCATTTATATAAGTATCTATAATGCTTGTTTAAAATGCAAATTCCTGAATTCTCTCTCTAATCTAGCTGAGTCAGAAATGTATGTTTAACCAGCATCCCAGTTTACTGAGTACTTACTGAATATATGTTTGTTAAAAATGAATAACTGTAGAGATACCCTTATTTATATAATGATAGTTGACTATCCAGTCATAAAGTAACTACTACTTTACAGAAGAGTTAAGGGAAGTATTTGTCTTCTAAACAAAAGTTCCTAGTATGATTGCATCTTTAAATGTTATTAGGTAAAAGGAAGGAAAAATACAAAGCAAACTTCCATAGTTTCAAAATGATCTTTCTTAAATGGGTAGGCAGGGACTTCCCTGGTAGTCCAATGGGTAAGACTCCACACTCTCAGTGCAAGAAGCCCAGGTGCGATCCCTGGTTGGGAAACTAGATCCTACATGCATGCTGCAACTAAGAGTCAGCATGCCACAACTGAGAGTCTGCATGTGGCAACTAAAAAGTCTGCGTGCTGCAACGAAGATCCCAAGTGCCACAACTAAGACCCAGTGCAGCCAAAGTAAGTAAATAAATAATTTTTTTTTAATGCTTAAGCAAATATACTGGCAAACTTTGCACATAAAAAACATATGTTATCTTTCTGATCTTTCATTTAAATGCAAAGTGTTAATTTTAAAACATGATTAGGAGATCTGTATCTATATGTGTACAATATGAAATGGAAAGATACAAATCAAGACAATCTCATCTCATTAATAAGATCAGGATGTGTTATAATGAGAAACTATCCAATAACAGTCACCATTTTATCTTTTCTGTACTAATTTGGGCTTTTTATTTAGTGAATTGTTAGATCAAAGAATTATAAGATGAAGATAAATGGTAAGGGTAAACATTATAGAACAAATTGAAAACTTAGCCTAATGAATCTTAGTTAAAATTTCCTAATGGTGAGCTTAAAACTTCATGTTTAAGAAGAAATGATAAGCAATTTTATTCTCTTACATATATAACCCCCAGTGGCATGTTAGACACCCTATATTTCTCCTTGAAATTTTAAATGTTTATGGCCAGTTCTCATTTAGCTTTTGCTTAGCCAAGCCTTACACATTAACTTCTATTAAACCTGTGATATTAGTTTCTTTTAACTCTTCAATGTCTGAAAATAGTTTCATTCATTTCCTTTTATTAAAAATCTTCAAAATGCAACACAATTTTCTTGTGTAGCCCTGCAGAAAGAAACAGAAGCACATAACTAAATTCCTTCCAGTTATTTGCTATATAATTTTTCATATAATTACTACTTTGCCAGGTAGGAACATTTTAATCAATTTTTATTTCCCTAGTATTTGTTTCTATCTATTACTTAGTCATTTTCATAAAAGTTCTGCATAGTCTTTGATCTTTTAACCCAGTCTAACCACAACACTTCCCAGCACTCTCTTCATCCTCTCAGAATCTTCATCTCTCACAAAAAAAAGATGACCTTCAACTGTGCTGCCCAATCCTCAAGGGATTTTGAGTCATTGACTTGTCCGCCTCTTTAAACCAGTGTGGTTTTTTTTCCCCACTCTGTAACTGACCTTTTTACAAAACTATCTATGAAACATTTTACAAAAACCAAATCCAAACTACATGTTACTAAGGAAAAACAGAAAGCCAATAAAGTTAAAAGAGAGCAACCCAACTACTGAGGAAGTTTGGGACCATATGGATGGTCAATTCAAGTTATTCGGGCCAAGCATATTTTGCTTTGGGATGAATTACATGAATTGGCTGTTTGATTATGAATTCTACATACATATATAATTGTATCATACATGCTCTGTGCTCTATCCCCCAAATACTACTCTTTAAGTCCATAAGTTAATCCTCAATAAGAAGCTTCTGGGCATCTACAACATTGAGTTTGATACTGACAATGTGGGTTTTAAAAAAAAATTGTGTTGCTTAACACGTTTTAATGTATGTGCTCAATTTTCTTGTACTTCCTGGTACTCCCATTCTCATTCCAGCCCAATTTATGCTTCTCAATATTAAAGTCAGGGAATTTGTCTATCAGTTCCTCTCATGTAGACAAAAATTGTATCACTCAACCATACCTGAAGGATTGTATTTACCAAGATTTGCAGTAATAGTCTCTACTTGTCCTCATGAAATTAACACTACAGTGTAGAGAACATTAGCAGAGTAATCTTTCCTAGTTATGATGTGAATTAGGTGAGAAGATATAATGCTGGGGTGAAGGCTAGGAGTCAATAAAACAAATTATTGTTATTAAGTAAAAAATAGTTGATATTTAATTTGGTAAAATTTCATGCCTGAGGGGAAGTTAATTTTAATGTATTTGGTTCACACTTTTGTTTTGTTTTGTTTTTTTGGCACACGGGCTTAGCTGCTCCACGGCATGTGGGATCTTCCTAGAGTTGGGATCGAACCCGTGACCTCTGCATTGGCAGGCGGATTCTTAACCACTGCGCCACCTAGCAAGCCCCTGGTTCACACTTTTTATGGAAATAGTATTAAGAGAAAAATCTCATGGGAATAATGTTAAAATCAACGAAATTAAAATGTTGAGAAAAACTTGCCAGGTTAGAAACCTAAACCCATGGCCATAAAATTTCATACGTCTCTCACATTTTCTTTCTTAGGCTCAAAAAAAGAGCCTAAGATTTGAATTAAGGGCTTAGAATGTTTTCTTTTCTTCATTCTGTAAAGATGAGGAGATAAAGGAGGTTGAGAGAAACAGGACTGTGTCCTCCCTTCCCTCTATGATCCCACCTCTAACATAAAAAACTAGATGGTGGCTCTCCAAGGAATGCCTGAATTAAAAGAATGAAAACAAGTATGCAAAACACTTGAAGCATTTTAATTACACTTTTTGTTTGCTGCATATTTTTTCCTTTGTTCAGGGACTTGCAGTGGGAAAGGAAGCTGTGCCCCTGAGAAAGAATTCTTAACATGCACCATGATTTGTGCTACATCTGAAGCCTCTGCTCATTAAGAACACCTATGAGTTTCTTTGTTTTTTTAAGAGGGCAGAATCCAGTAATAACTCAAATGCCCAGACCTCTCCCCAGACATCATTTTTAACAGTCCAAGAGGAGCTGATTCAAGGTCAGAGGTCATAGACTGTGCTCCATTTGCCAGCTGGCAGTAAGCTCCAAGGACAGAGGGTGCAAGAAGCGTGACGATTCCTCAAGATGCTCATTCACAGAGCATTGAGAGTATCCCCACGGATACCTCAGAAATACTCATTTTATCTCAGTTTGGTGGGTTGGGAGAAAAGGGGGTCGATTTTCTGTGTAGCTTTGCAAATCTTCCCATGTTATGATCCTATCTCACTGAAACTGACTTTATTTTACACTAGCACAATAAAGCTTAAGAGAGGATAAAAAGTTTCTATTATAGATAAACATTATCTGCCCTGTTACTCAGAACAGAGCAACACTGACTAAAAGGCAAACATCTGGAAGCTCAGTTAAGGCAGAAACAGTGGCTAGTGTAAATACTCTTAGAATGATAAGGAAAATTCCAAATAGAAGGAAATGGTGATATTAAAATGTTGATCTATAATTATTTGGGGTGAATTCTTTTCTCTCTCAAACTTCTTCCTCAATTTTTGTGCACTGGCCCTCTACCACATTCAGAATTTGACTGTTTTTCCTTTTCTAAATGGCTAAACTGAGATGCTCTGTGTAAGAAATGGAAAGTGACAAGATATGACCGAAGCATTGGAAATCAATCCAAACTAAATGTGCTTCTTAACTATAACTGAACAGTTGAAAACAATCCTCCTTTATAGCCATGGAGATAAATACTCTGTTTTTATTAGGAAAAAATTGCTTTGGACTGAATAAAGTCATTTGATTAACAAGTCAAAGCAGATGGTTTATTGATATTTCAGAAAGGAGTTTACAAGGTCTAGTGAAAAAAGAGACCCAGCTCTGAATTAACAAATTACCCTGGTATATAGGACACTGACAGTTCACTGCTAATAGATTTATGGGCTACTGCTGGGTGTTTCATCCCTCTTTGGTTTATTATGATAAAATATTGGGGCATGGGTAACCTATAGCCTTATTGCAATATACTATATTGACCTTTGACCTTTAGGACCTGACAGCAAAACTATGTATTAGATTTTTAATTTGTCTTAATCTAACAGTATCAACATCACTGTTGTGTGGTTTATTTTAAAGAGGCTATTCAGTATAACTAACACATGGCATGCGGGCTAGAACTCAGTAAGTTAGCTCTCAGAGGCTATAAGAGTCACACGATAAGATCCAGAAGTCACTGGCAAATGGCATGTGGTTTGAGTAAAACGAAGTGTCTATAAGGAATCTCATTGTTCAACACAGAAGGAAATTATTTTTGTCTCTTGGGAAGTTTCAGAATCTTTGTATTTGAACATAAATCTTTTGATTTCAATAAACTTAATTTTTTTTAAAGTGAATTTAATTTTTCATCTCTAGAAGTTCTTTTTTAAAAAATCTGTCTGGATATTTGATACTGTCTGTTCTTTTCTCATGTTTTCCATTCTTTCTGTCTTTAAGTATTTAGAACAGTTATTTTATATTCTCTATTAATGCTATTATTGGAAATTCTTGGGCATCTACTACTGTTACATTGTGTCTGTTGATTCTTAAGACTGACTACTTTCTTTCTGTATTTTCTAATTTTGGGCTATGTGTTCATTTTTAGTGGGGTTCTCTTTCTGGGAATCCTTGGATGAGGGTATGTCTCTCCAAAATTTTTGCTTTTGCTTTTTATAGGTGCTACAGGAATCTTTCCAGCCTAGGTTGACTTTTTATGTCAATTTCTTAGCCTGGGAATTCCTGAACAATGCAAGTAAGGTAAATTTGATCCCAAATCAGAATGAGGGCAGGCCTGTGGCAATGAATACTAAAGAGAAACTAATGTATTTCTTTTCTCTCTGTTTCTTTCTCCCTCTCTCGCCATCCTCTTATTCCAGAGCCCAGCGCTAGTTGGACAACTTCTTTTGAGCTCTTACAGTCCCAAAAAGACTTTTTTTTAATGTCCTCCCTTTCACCTGAGATGCAGTCTTTTGAGCTTTTCAGTTTTATATATGGCAAACTTAGCTATGATTCTGTGCCTTTCACAGCTTTAAGTCCTACGTGGTACTTAAACCCTTAAACCCTTGGGTATCAAGATTGGCAAACTCCTCCAGACAGCTACATGGTAGCTCATGCTTACTCAATTTCTTTATCATCTTTTTTTTGGGCTCCTGAAAAATAATTTTTCTTACTTTCTTATTAGCCCATTTATGCATTAAAATAGTTTATCAAGAAACATTTGATAGCAGTTTTCAGGTTAACATATCCACCAAATTGTCAGGATTGTAAGTTAGAATCTTATTTTAGAAATGTCCCTTTTCTTGTAAATAAATAAGGTAGAAGCACGTAGGAAACAAGGTTCAGAAAATTTGTTCTACTAACTTTACTCACTTTATAATATACTTGTGAATAATCTTATTTATTGCATTAGCCTACATATCTCACAACTGCATGTTTCTTATATTCTGTCTTTTTTAAATGTCTTGGATATTGTGTTCGATATTTTGGGACAGCATATAGAATGACACACTAATGACAGCATATAGCACTTTCTAAAATTCCTGTGCAAGGCAACCTACTGAATGGGAGGAAATATTTGAAAATCATATATCTGATAAGTGTTTAATATTTGAAATATATAAAAAACTCAACTCAATCACAAAAACAATCTGATTGAAAAATGCGTAGAGGATCTGAATAGACATTTTTCCAAAGAAGATATACAGATGGCCAACAGGTACATGAAAGAATGCTCAACATCACTAATCATCAAGGAAATGCAAATCAAAACCACAAGGTGATATCACCTCATATCTGTTAGAATAGCTATCAACAAAGAGAGAAGAAATAACAAGTGTTGGTGAGGATGTGGAGAAAAGGGAACTCTTGTACACTGTTGATGGGAATTTAGATTGGTGCAGCCACTCTGGAAAACAGTATGGATGTTTCTCAAAACATGAAAAATAGAAAATATCATTTAATCCAGTGATTACTCTTCTGGGTATATAAATGAAGGAAACGAAAACACTATCTCAAATGGATATATGCACCCCAATATTCACTGAAGCATTATTTACAATAGCCAAGATACGGAAATAACCTATCAGATTAAAGGATAAAGAAAATGTGATATATATATATATAGAGAGAGAGAGAGAGAGAATTATTTGGCCATAAAAAATTAGGAAATCTTGACATTTACAACAATATGGATGGAAATTGAGGGCATTACACTAAGTGAAATAGGTCAGACAGAGAAAGACAAATACCATGTAATTCAACTTATACAAAGAATCTTAACAAAAAACTCACAGATACAGAAAACAGATTGGTAGTTGTCAGTGGGGAAAATGGG
This sequence comes from Hippopotamus amphibius kiboko, assembly GCF_030028045.1. Taxonomy (NCBI): domain Eukaryota; kingdom Metazoa; phylum Chordata; class Mammalia; order Artiodactyla; family Hippopotamidae; genus Hippopotamus; species Hippopotamus amphibius. Next base: position 15,418,462 of record NC_080201.1, on the reverse strand, counting down.
GTAGGGTGGGTGGGGTGGCAAAATGGGTGAAGGTCAAAAGGCACAAAACTCCAGATATAAAATAAATTAGTCCTGGGGATGTAGTATATAGAATGATGACTATATTTAATAATACTCTATTGCATATTTGAAAGTTAAGAGAGTGGAGAGTTAAAATTTTTCATCACAAGAAAAAAAATATTGTACTATGTGTGGTGATAGTTGTTAACTAAACTTATCATAGTGATCATTTTGCAATATGTACAAATGTCAAATCATTATGTTGTACATCTAAAACTAATATAATGTTATATGTCAATTATTTCTCAATAGTAATTTAAAAAAACCTGCCTATCCTTGAAATACGGGATCTGCTTTAAGTGGCCCATTTTATGTAAATTATCAAATCATCAAAATTTTCATGATATAGTAAACATTTACCTTGACATATTCTTTTTTTCTTTTTTTTTTAAGTGCTCCCTATCTTGTTTATTTTTTTTCACCATTGCCTTGCCTATTCCTAGCCCTTTGTCTTTTCACCTAATTTTAGGGTCAGCTTTGACACAGTATTCTCAAAGGGATTTTATTTACATGGATCATTCCAAATATGGAGATCATTGTATTTAAAGAGCTCACAGGTACATTTTAGAAATCTGCAAGGCTTTAAACATTTCTGTTTTTCCATAGGAGCAATGACCAACCAATAAATACAATTAATGCTTCAATCTCTGTGACTCCCGTATTCCTTATTGCCATAATACTGGATGCAAGAATTTTTTTTTGGCATAACGTATTTTGATACTACAGATTACCTAACCAAAAGATAATGAAAAAGAAGTGATAAAAGGTAAGATTGAGAATTAAAGTTTTGATAGATACCTATACTTCTGTCAGACAAAATAAAGATTGAAATGGGAATAAAAGAAGCCAACAATGAATAAAATTAGAAAAAAAATTGATGAACTAATATATTTATCATAGGTTTTCTTCCAGGAGACCACGGACATATTTCAGAAAATGTTAATTTTATGGCATGTACTTTATTATAAAATATTTAAACTCTTTTTCTTACTCTGTGCTTTTGGACTAGAACTTATTATAAAAATGAGAGAGACACCACTTATTGATAAAGTAATTCAAGGGCTCTATAAAAACTGTTTTTGAAGTACAAGCAATGAAGTTACTGTTGCCTTAATCATATGATGAGTGAGACTATATCAATATTTTTCTGACCTCTTCTATCAAAATTTTGCTTTGAGCATTCCCTGGACATAAGGGAAAAGGATTCGCTTAGCAAAAATATTATTTCAAGTTTTAGCTTGGTAAATATGAAAGCAAGATTATTGAATTGAATGAGAAAACTGGTACAGAGATATTTCTATTCTTGCCCATTAAATTATTTCAAGTAGCTCTAGCTTAGTAATTCAATTTGTTATTTGGGTATGGGGTTCTTATTCAACTTCAACATTTATACTCATCATCTGATAATTTCTGCTTATGGTTCTGTCTCTGGTTCAACATACATACATACATACACACACACACACACACACACACACCCCTTACAAACTGTATACTGGAGGTTACACTTAAATGTGCCATTAATTTTTTGTTTTCTGCTTGATCCCCCTAAAATATTAACAATGAAAGTAGAGCGTTTTAAAGAACATGTCCAAGAAGTTGTGACACATTATTACTAAAGCTACAAGAAGCAATGAAATAGAAGAACAGCTGCTGCCTTTCAAAAATTATACCACAAAATATTAACTCTGGTGCAAGAATAAAAACTGACTCCTACATTTTGAAAAACTGTCTAAAAAAATGAATCAGATGATGTTTTCCTTAGGAAAATAAGAGGAAAAGGCTGAGTTATTCTGAACCGGTGGAAGGGAAAATATCAGAAATCAGGATGTTAATTTGTACCAAATTTTAGCTCTGCAGTGTTGTTAAACATTATCTGCATCTGATGGTGACAAAGTGATGAATGGGACATGAATACATCTTTTACTGCCTCTTCCAGTCTTCTTTAGTGATTGGTGCATACAGGAATTCTTATGATTTGTTATGTGGCCTTTTTTCAACACTCTACTGTAACAGGATCTGCATAAATAATTTAAAATGCTGAAAGATAATTTAGTATTTTCTCTATGCCTTCCCTCCTCCATGTCCTTTACACTTTCCACAAGCACTAGGTACCCTCCAAGTGAACTAATCCTATTGCAAAATATTATTTCTGTTCTTTATTCTTCTAATCTGTCAACAGTCCTCAGTTTTATTTACAAGGCTTTAGATTAACTCTGACGGAAGTCACTGTTCTTGATTTCTGTGTTCTCTTCAGGCTTTACTCTTATTTATTCTTTTAAAAGCTGCTATTTTTTCTCTCTCTCTCCACTTTTCTCTCTGTCCATTAGAGTGGTATTATATAAAAATAGAATTGTAGAATTTCAGTTTTTATTCTCTCAAAATTTTATTCAAGAATTCTTACTCTTTAGAAAAATAAACCCCAATTATCAGCATGGTTTTAAATATCCGGGTAAATACATTTTTTGTAAATGAAAATGTTTATTTTATAATTGAAAATTGAAAATGAACCTATAAAGTAATAATAAACAAGATTTGTTAAATGATATAGCCCACCCAAAGTAAACTGTAGGATAAGAGGAAATGTGAAGAGCTAAGAAGCTGAACATATTGCTAGGTGACTCTGCAGCACAATCTGCTATGGTTCAAGGATGGAACACTGATAATGTGATACCAAGTCTATAGAGTTAGCCTTAAACAATGGAGAGATGCAAACCTAAGCATTTTTGCTTCAGTGAAACCACCTCTAATGAGATCATTCATTTGTTTCATAAAAAAACCAAAGCATTTCGAATTGTGTGTATCTTTCAGATCTGAACTGCTTGTCATGACTAGGGAACCTCCACTGTTTCCTCCTTTTAAGCAATCTTTAGGAGTTGAAATATGCTTATGGAGGAATATAAAATGGGCCTCCAAGTCAAAGAAACTCAGTTTTAAGAGCGAGAGTTGTGATAAAAGGCACAGGTAGATGTAAGTGCCAGCCTAAGTGATGCACTGAATAACTGTTTGGGTTTACCAAGTCCACCAAATAGCTTTAGGAGAAACCATGATGCTATCCCAATTTCTGCCACTCTCACATTGGTATAAATTCCCTTTTATCAGTTGCTTGTCTTTGATCTTGAGTTTTTAACTTCTAAAGATAAATGAAAGCATATTTAAAGGTAAGAAAAAACTTGGGGGTTGTAGCCACAAATTAATCAAATTTATGATATAAAGAAGGGTTGCAGTTAAACTAGACACAGAGGGACACTATATTTTTGAAAAGCATACAGTTAAAATGAAAAACACCATAAATGAGAAATGAATTTTAAAAATAACTGTATAGGAAATAGAAAAGGGGAGAATGAAAGGACAATATGCTAATCATCAAGGAAGGCAGACTTAAAAGAGGAGACAAAACACCAAAACAAAATAATGCTCAATACAGCAATTAAAAGAAATCAAAAGGGATTCAAAACAGATTCAGAAGAGAGTGGGACAGGACCACTATAAAGCACAACAAATGAGATTTGGCAGGAATGTTAAATAGCTCTTTTGCTTAACTTTATATAAAAAGGTTAATAATAAGAAAATTAAGAACATTATATAAGACACCAGCAATTGAAGCCAAAAGTTGAAAAAAACCTACAAATGTAAAGGGTTAATAAAGAGATTGGAAAGAACAATTTATGTAATTGTACAAGTGTGAGTCAAAAATTATCCACACCCTGGCTATAGAATTTATTTTAATTAACTTTTAGAAAAGACAAATACATCATTTTTCAGCACAATCTCCTTGCTTTTCAATACACTTTGTTCATCTGTCAACAAGTTTTTGTATTCCCTATTAAATTAAAAAATGTTTTAGGCTGAGGTGCAAGCCACGAATGCACCAGTGTCTTCACTTCTTCATCAGAAGTGAAACTTCATCCTCGTTAGGGTTGCTTTCAGGGGACCAAACAGGGAAAGTCTGATGGAGCAAGATTAGGACTATAGGGAGGATGCTTTAACACCTTAAAATGAAGTTTTTGCAGAGTGTCGCCAGTGTGGGTAGAAGTGTGTGGACGTGCATTATCATGCAAGATCACAACGTCCTCTGCGTTTAATCCAAAGTGTAGGCTTCAGCACAAACTTTTCAAAACCTAAGTCTGTCGTGTATTATTTCATAGGCAGAGCCATGGCTGATATGCAAATGATTTGCCACATAATCCACTGTCGCCCGTCTATTTGACAGGATCATTTCATGTGTACACTCAATGCTGTCATCAGCCATGGACGTGGATGGCCATCCGGCTCCTTCTTGATGGCTAACACTTGTGCGACCTTCCTTGAACTTCTCTATCCATTCACACACACTTCTCCGAGACAAAACACTTTCTCCATACTGCGCACAAAGTCTTCAATAAATAACGGCACCAGGTACATCCTCCAACCTGCATGTTGCTCTTCTTTCGTGCAAATCACAAGTGGGGCATCCATTTTTGCCCACGCCGCAGTTACGAATGAACGGATGTCACACATTCACACCTGCACAGCAGTGACTGGGGGGACAGTAGCCTTGAACGGAAAGTGCTGATAAGACAGTGCGGCCAACAGAAGTTTTAATATAACCGGAGTGCGGATAATTTTTGACTCATGCTTGTATTTAAATCTACAGTTTTGTATGAAGTAGTCTCAAGAATGAAAACCTACGGAACACCCATAATTAATCTTGGAGTCCAGTGTCAAACCTATTATCAAGGGACAAGCAAAAAACAGATGGACTAAAAGATTCTACTTCCACATTCTCAAGAAAACAGAATTTGAAACCTTGCATTACATAGCCTGGCATAAGTCAATGAAGACTATAAACTCACTGTTAATTCATATGTAAAGAGCGAAGAGAAAGGTGACTAATTGATTATTAGCAACCCTAATTTTTCCTAAATAATCCTTATCAAATAAACCACATAGGCTTTTCATAAAACTTAGAATTTACTTAATGACAATTTAGAATGGAGAGAGCAAGAATATTTGGATCTCATCAGGCATTCTGCAATACCTACTTCTTATTTTAAAAACCTCTTGTGATAATGAATACATTCCAAGAAAATAAAATTATCATGGGCTGATTTCTCTATGACAGAGTCTGTAAAGGTAACACCAAAGTCCCAGTATTTCATTTTGGTCACATACTGCCTGATTATATGCAGTTGTAATGAAATGAGTGCAAAAGAAAGTAAGCTAAAAGCTCACCATACCATGTGTTAGAGTTTGATTAATAAGCCAGGAATAAAGAATAGTCATCCATGGTGAAAGGAATAATAATAGGAAAACCATAAGAAATGGAGTTAAACCCCACATTACTTTCCCTTTTTATCAGTTTCTAAACTAAGCACTGACTCTTGTTTTAAGTTAATGAAACACATATCCTACTCCTAGATTTTATGCACAAGAAAAAGATGTGACTCTTGAAATTTCTTATCAAAATTTTGTGGAAAAAGAGTAGTATGGGAGGAAATGAGTCGGGAACAATAAAAGAAAACATTTTAAACTGGCGTATAGAGATAGTAGTACTCAAGGATACTTCAGAAATCCATATGGGGACACCAGTTTGAAAAATATTATAGAGTCTATTATGACTACCTCTATAAATGTCAACATCCCTATAAAGGAAAGTAACAATAACTCAGTGAATTCAAATTATGATGAAAGGATAGAAGATAAACACTAGATGAAGTTTCTCAAATGATCTAAATGGTGTTACATTTTGTAACTCAAAGTTTAGCATACTTGCTTGCTTTTTTTTCCTACATAGTATAGGAAGTAGATCACAATAATATAAAAAGCAGTATAGATATCTCATTTCATGATGATAATATGTGAATGGCAATAATAATAGAATGGAAATCTAATGTCATAATTAGGATAATTCCATAATTATTTTAATATTTGGTTAGTCTAAATAAAAGTATAAAAAATAAGGGGCAATAGTCTGTGGTTAGGAAAAAATTTCTAAGGAAATTCTCTGAAGAGAGAGAACAACTGAGTAATGTAAAAGATGAAGACAAAAATGGAAGAGCCAGACTCAGAATAAATCACCTACTTGTTAAAGTGAAATAGAAATCATATCTTTAAAATGATGAATTTATGAAATAACTAGACAAAATGAGGCAATCAGTAATTCTAATATTAATTTTTATAGAAGTAGCACGAAAATATCCCCCAACATCTTCCAAGTGGTCCCTAATAGTACTTTTCAGAATCTAGGACAAACCCCTATAATAAGATAATGTAAATTTAGATAATAACCATCGTTCCTAAACTTAATTCATTACCCAAAAGCAGTTCTAGAACATGATAAATTAGAAAAAAATTTATACATATCATGAATGTCAGATCCATGGTAAGCTAGAAGGGCTCCTACAAATCTCTAACTTTCTGAGATTTGAAGGGTGGTGAACAACTACTGACTCCTAAAAAACATACTTTGGCATTACTTCTGGAAGTTGAGTACCATGCTGGTAGAGCTACAGGTATCACAAAGCATGGCAAGTCTTATGTTTCTTCTACTTATATCATAAGGCCTGTTTATATATAATGACTATATTGATTATATTCAGAATGGAATGTTGGAACATATTCTACTAAAATCTACATGAAAAACTAACATCAGAATCCAAAAAATCCAGGTCTAGCAGCAAATTTCCTGAGCTGTATCACACCAACTCCTTTTCCCCTTAGGACTTTATTTCTAAATCACAGATGTACATATTTGTTTTTGTATTTTAACTGTTGTCAGGACTGAAGTTTTACAGCTTCAGAATTACAACAGTAGCAAAAAGAGAGTACTTCTCATCTTTGTGCACATTATAAAGAATCCAAAGCTTGTGTTATATTTTGGCAATAGTAAGGATACTAGAAATAAATATATTCTACATTTAACCAAAACCTGTCTTGAAGTTTACAACTGTAAAATACATTTTAACAATATAGAGTTTCTTTAAAGATGTCAGTTACATGAGATTATTCCAATCCATGTGATATATATAAAGATCAATATATCACAGGTGATGATAGCTGGAGTAAAGCAAGAAGAATGATGAATGAAACAGAGAGAAATCTTAAGAATTCTTAGAGGGTGAATATGGATTTTGACTGGTTTGTTACAGAGAGGATCAAAGGCTAAGGCAATAGGTCTTAGGATGAAATCTGAAGAGTCAGGAAGTTCATTCAACACTTTTCAAAGGTGCTTCCAGGTGGTGGAGCCAATAAGAGAAATCTACCACCCACCATGATACAAAGATTAAAGGAAAATCCAGAAAAACCTGGAAATTTGCAAAATGAAATGGACTAATAAAATCTTGCTCCTGTAAATAGCAAAGGAAACAGTCAACAATTTACTTTCATTACTGTTTAACCAAGTTTGCATTTGATTGTAACAAACATCTTGTTGCTCAGTTTTTCTGCTTTACAATCTATTATAAAAATTATTTGATGGAAATAAAGGAAACTGGTAAAGCCCATAATTCATGGCTGTCATTTTAAGGAAGAATACTTGGGAAATAATTTAAATGAAAGATAATTGACCCTACCTAGAATCAGGAGCCCTTTTCAATTATAAATAGTCAAAATAGCTCCTAATATTTTGACTATAAAACGGTGAAAGATTTAAAGATAAAGACATACTAGGCAGCAAAAAACTCATGGTCAAGCGAATAGTCTTAGTTTCTAAGGAAGAGGTATAGATGTTAAGACCTAAATAAAAATTTAAAAATAGTAACTAATGGCATCTAGGATGACAAGGATATGAAGCTTTCTAAAGAAACTAATTACATTCTAGATAAGCAAAATTAGTAAACCAGATTCTTCTATGCTTTCAATTAGTGGACAGGATCAGTTTACTATCTGTTCTTGAAGTGACAGTAGAAATGACAGTTATGCCTCTGACAGATGAGTGAGAATAAAATTATGACAGAGTTATCTCAGGAATATAAAGAAGGGAGCTTCTTGGAGTTTGCTATAAAAATATCTAAAACAATAATGAACAGTATGAACTGTTCAGTATAGAAGCATCATGCCCCTTTTTATTTCTCATCATGAAGTTTTTCAAAGAAATTAATGATAAAAGTGCTTATGTCTAAACTTCTAACCTCTCCTTCCTTCCAGTATTTGGAGTTCTGAATTTTATGAAAGTTAAGATTAGGCTAATTTGGGCTCTAGTTGCCAAGCATACCACCTAGGCAACTAGAGCCCAAATTAAGGGAGTTCTTATTGTACTTTATACATTCTTGCTGTAACGTGAAATTTGCTGTATTTTATTTTGAAGAGGTATTCTCCAACGGTGGGGAGGTTTATTGAAAGAAGTGAATGGGTGATATTCTATTTTGTTTTGTAAAGATTCGAAACAACCAAATTGTGTTTGTACTTATAGGCATTCAAGTAGCCAAATGTTTAACACAAAATATCCTCAAAGCATGAGAAGGGACCTTAGAAATGATTTGGTCCTGTCTTCCATCCAGTGTAGGATACTCCCAAGTTGCTCAAAAACAAACAAAAAAATCAATTTATTTTATGGTTTAACACCCTTTTACCAACCACGTGGGGGTGGTCTTTCCTTCCATTCTGTGCTATCGATGATATTAGGTATAAAAGGAGGAGTTTGAGACAAGATCTCAAATATTCCTTTTAACTCATTGATTCTCACATATTTGTTGCCACCTGGAACTTACTGAGCTTAAACATTATGTATGCTCTCATGATTATGAATACTTTTCAGAACCAAAGTTAAAGAAATAAATATTCTTATTCTTAAACCATAAAAAAATGAAGATTCATACAGACATTTTTGTGTTGAGAAAACTTTTAAAAAGCATTGAGACTTTCCAAGATGGCAGAGGAGTAGCAGGATGTGGAGTTCATCTCTCCCCACAAACATATCAAGAATACATCTACATGGGACTTCCCTGGTGGCGCAGTGGTTAAGAATCTGCCTGCCAGTGAAGGGGACATGGGTTCAATTCCTGGTCCGCATTCGATTCCTGGTCCAGGAAGATCCCACATACCGCAGACCTACTAACCTGTGCTCTAGAGCCCATGAGCCACAACTATTGAGCCCAAGTGCCATAACTATTGAAGCCCACGTGCCTAGAGTCCAAGAGAAGCCACTGCAGTGAGAAGCCCACGCACCACAACAAACAGTAGTCCCCACTTGCTGCAACCAGAGAAAGCCTGCACACAGCAATGAAGACCCAATGCAGCCAATAAATTAAAAAAAAAAAAAAAAAAAGAATACACCTACAAATGGAACAGTTCTCATAGATCACCTGTTGAACACTAGCAGAGGACCTGGGATACCTAAAAGGACAAGAAGGATTCCATGTAACTGGGTAAGATGAAAGAAAGAAGAAGGGAAAAGGAAGAGGAGAGGAAGTAGGATGGGACGTGCACCCCTGGCAGGGAGCTGAAGGTGAGGAGAGGTTCCTGCATCTGAAGAAGCCCCCTCACCAGTGGGGAGATCAGCTGGGACAGAAGGGGAGCTTCAGGGGCTCAGAGGAAAGCCTAGCAACCAGTCTGTTGCAGGCAGGACAGAGTGAGACTTATACAGTCAGAACCACAGCCCTGGATGCCCCAGCCTGAGATGGGTGTCCACCAGTGGACAGAGGGCTGGGTGATGGAATGTGAGGTTTTGAAGAGCAGATCCAGGGAGGGGGCTGCTGTTGGCTGTGAGGAGACAGCCTGAGGGGATGGGAGTGAGAGGTTCCACAATTGGAAATTCTCCTGAAGGAAGCCCGGACCACCACAGAAATGAAGCACACAAAGGGAGGAGCTGCCACTGCAGCCTCTCTCCTCACATGCTGGCCCCTGCCTCCAGGGTCACTAGGGAGGGCTCCCATCATAGCTGGCTCACATGCCCCTGCCATCGCCTCCTCCATCCTGCCCCCTCCCACCCTCCCCACCCCCCTGTGCTCCAAAAACCTCTGAAGCAGACTCCAGTGGGAGCAATACAGGCAGAAGTGGGGCTGAAATCACAGTTGAGCCCCAGGAGCTACATGACTAAGGAAGAAGAGCTGAAATCTCTCCTCACAGCTGTGCAAACTGCAGAGTCACACCTCTGCTGACAATTTCCTAAATTCACTGCCTGCAAAACATCCAAAAGGACAACAAGTGCTCCTGCAGCTGGGATGGGTCTGGCTTTAGAAGCTGTGGACTTTGTGGGCATGAATATGCGGAGGTTGGGCAAGGCCAGAGTCTGAGCTGCCTGCATAGCTCCCACTGTGGGTCCAGGTCCACAACTACTGCAGTCCTGGACCTGACCTCAGTGGATCTGCGCTGGTGACCTGGTGAAACAATGCCTGAGAGTCACCAGGGCCAATTGCTGGCATACCCACAGTTAAGGTGGGACTGAGAGCAGTGTCAACAACAGCATACTTTGTGAGCCCACACAACAAGAGAAAGGGGACACAACAGAGCACACTCACAACTGAACAGCTTCAGAGGAAGAATACCCAGTGGCTTCTCTCCCAGTGAGAATACTCCAATCCTGCCTACCTTAGACCACAGATCAGAAACAGAGCTAAAAAACAGATGTGGGTCCTCTACTCCAACAACTAGGGAGCAGTTACCCTGCCCCTGACAGGGCACTGACAACCACAGAGCAAAGGGGATGCCCTGGCTCAACATCTAGGTCATGCTCTGGTCACTGCAACACCAGTCAAATCTCCTATCAAGGGAATAATGGCACAAGCCTTTGGACCAACCTCACACACGAAGAGGCAGACACCAGAAACAAGAGGAACTACGATCCTGCAGGCTGCAGAAAGGAGACCAAAAACACAGTAAGTTGAACAAAATGAGATGACAAACAAATACGTTGCAGACAAAGGAAAAAGATAAAAACCTATAAGAACAACTACATAAAGAAGATAGGCAATCTACCTGAAAAAGAATTCAGAGTAATGACAGTAAAGATGATCCAAGGTCTCAGAAAAAAAAAATGGATGCATGGATTGAGAAGATACAAGGAATGTTTAAAAAAGGCCTAGAATAATTAAAGAGCAAAGAAACAGAGATGAACAATACAATAACTGAAATGAAAAATACATTAGAAGGAATCAATAGCAGAATACCTGATGCAAAAGAACAGATTAGTGAGCTGGAAGACAGAATGATGGCTATCACTGCCATGGAACCAAATAAAGAAAAAAGAATGAAATGAACACAGTCTCAGAGGTCTCTGGGACAATATTAAAGGCACAATTGAATTATAGGGGTCCCAGAAGAAGAAGAAAAAGAGAAAGGGCTTGAGAAAATATTTAAAGAGATTATAATGAAAAAAATACCCTAACATGGGGAAAAAAAAATAGTCACCCAAATCTAGGAGGTAAAGAGAGTCCCATACAGGAAAAACCCAAGGAGGAACACACTAAGACACATATTACTCAAACTAACAAAAATTAAATACAAAGAAAAAACATTAAAAATAACAGAAAAGCAACAAATAATATACAAGAGAATCCCCATAAGGTTATCAGCTGATTTTTCAGCAGAAACTTTGCAGGCCAGAAAGGAGTGGCATGATATATTTAAAGTGATGAAAGGGAAAAATCTACAATCAAGAATACTCTACTTAGCAAGGCTCTCATTCAAATTAGATAGAGAAATCAAAAGCTTTACAAATAACCAAAAGCTAAGAGAGTTGAGCACCACCAAACCAGTTTTACAGCAAATGGTAAAGGAACTTCCCTAGGCAGGGGGAAAAAACATAAGGAGGCTACAACTAGAAACAAGAAAATCACAAGCGGGAAAACTCACTGCTAAAGGCAAACATACAGCAAAAGCAGGATATCAGCCATACACAAATACAATATCAAAATGAGCAACCATGAGAAGAGGATAGTACAAATGCACAAAAATGGGAATTGCATTGGAAATTAACAGACCAGCAACTTAAAACAAACTTGTATGTATATAGACTGACTTATCAAAACCTCATGGGAAATGCAAACCAAAAAACTACAATAGATACACACATGAAAAAGAAAGAGCAACCCAAACACAACACTAAATATGGTCATTGAGCCACAAAAGAAGAGAACAAAACAGGAAGGCAAGAAAACAGACCTACAAAAATAAACCCATAACAACTAAGTAAATGAAAACAGGAATATACATATCAATAACCTTAAATGTAAATAGATTAAATGCTCCAACCATAAGACACAGAATAGCTGACTGGTTAAAAAAACAAGACCCGTATATATTCGGCCTACAAGAGACCCACCTCAGACCTAGGGAAACACAGAGACTGAAAGTGAGGGAGGGGATCAAAAAAGATATCCCATGCGAATGGAAATCAAAAGAAAGCTGGAGTAGCAAAACTCATATCAGACAAAACAGACTTTAAAACAAAGACTGTTAAAGAGACAAGGAAGGATACCATACAATGATCAAGGGATCACAATCCAAGAAGAAGACATAACAATTGTAAATATATATGTGCCCAACATAGGAGTACCTCAATATATAAGGTAAATGCTAACAGCTATAAAAGGGGAAATCTACAGTTACACAATAAAGTGGGGAACTTTAACAGCCCACTTTCCTCAATGGATAGATCATTCAGACAGAAAATTAATAAGGAAACACAAGCCTTAAATAACACATTAGACCAGACATACTTAATATTTACAGAGAATTCTATCTGAAAGCAGCAGAATACTCTTTCTTCTCAAGTGCAAATGAATATTCTTTAGGATAGATCATGACTTGGATCAAAAATCAAGCCTTGGTAAATTTCAGAAAATTGAAAAACATATCAAGCATCTTTCTCAACAACAACACTCTGAGATTAGAAATCAATTACAGGAAAAAAACTATAAAAAACACGAACACATGGAGGGTAAACAATATGTTACTAAATAACCAATAGATCACTCAAGAAATCAAAGAAGACATCAAAAAATACCTGGGACAAATGACAAGGAAAATACAACAATCCAAAACCATGGGCGGCAGCAAAAGCACTTCCCTTCCCTTCTAGGAGGGAACTTTATAGCACTACAATCTTACCTCAAGAAACAAGAAAAATCTCAAATAAACAACCTAACTTTAACCTAAAGCAACTACAGAAAGAAGAACACACAAAAGCAAAAGTAAGTAGAAAGAAATCATAAAGATCAGAGCACATATAAATGAAACAGAGATGAAGAAAAAATAGAAAAAAATCAAGAAAACTAAAAGAAGAAATGGACAAATTCTTAGAAAGATACAACCTTCTAAGACTGAACCAGGAAGAAATAAAAAAAAGTGAACAGACAAATCACAAGTATTGAAATTGAAATAGTGATTAAAAATCTTCCAACAGGCAAAAGTCCAGGACCACATAGCTTCAAAGGTGAATTCTATCATTTAGAGAAGAGTTACACCTATCCTTCTGAAACTATTTCAAAAAATTGCAGAGGAACATTCCAAAGTTCATTCTATGAGGTCACCATCACCTTGATATCAAGACCAGACAAAGGTATCACAAAAAAAAGAAAATTACAGGCCAATGTCACTGATGAACATAGATGCAAAAACCCTCCACAAAATACCAGCAAACCAAATCCACCAATATGTTAAAAGGATTGAACACCATGATCAAGTGGGATTTATCCCAGGGGTGTGAGGATTTTTTATTATCCACAAATCAATCAGTGTGATACATCACATCAACAAATTGAAGAAGAAAAACCACATGATCATCTCAATAGATGTAGAAAAAGCTTTTGACAAAATTCAACACCCATTTATGATAAAAACTCCAGAAAGTGGGCATAGAGGGAACCTATCTCAAGTTAATAAAGGCCATATATGACAAACACAGAGCAAACATCATTCTCAGCAGTGAAAAGCTGAAAGCATTTCCTCCAAGATCAAGAACAAGACAAAGATGTCCACTTTCACCACTATCACTCAACATAGTTTTAGAAGTCCTAGCCATGGTAATCAGAGAAGAAAAAGAAATAAAGAGATTAAAATTGGAAAAGAAGAAGTAAAACTGTCACTGTCTGCAGATGACTTGATACTATAAATAGAAAACCCTAAAGATGCTGCCAGAAAATTACTAGAGCTCATCAATGAATTCAGTAAGGTTGCAGGATACAAAATTAATACACAAATCTCTTGCATTCCTATACATTAACAACAAAAGATGAGAAAGAGAAATCAAGGAAACAATCCCATTTACTGTCATATCAAAAAGAATAAAATACCTAGGAATAAACCTACCTAAAAGGCAAAAGACTTGTACTCAGAAAACTATAAGACACTGATGAAAGAAATCAAAGATGACACAAACAGATGGAGAGATATACCATGTTCTTGGATTGGAAGAATCAATATTGAGAAAATGACTATAGTAACCAAAGCAAGCTACAGATGTAATGCAATCCCTATCAAATTACCAATGGCATTTTTCACAGAATTAGAACAAAATTTTTTTTACAATTTATATGGAAACACAAAAGAGCCTGAATAACCAGAGCAATTCTGAGAAAGAAGAATGAAGCTGGAGGAATCAGGCTTCCTGACCTCAGACTATACTACAAAAGTACATTCATTAAAACAGTATGGTACCAGCACAAAAACAGAAATATTGATCAATGGAACAGGATAGAAAGCCCAGAAATAAAACCACGCACCTACGATCAATTAACCTACAACAAAGGAGGCAAGAATATACAATGGAGAAAAGACAGTCTCTTCAGTAAGTGGTGCTGGGAAAACTGGACCACCTCATGTCAATGAATGAAAACTTGAACATTCTCTAACACCATACACAAAATAAACTCAAAATTCATTAAAGACCTAAAAATAAGACTGGGATACTATAAAACTCTTAAAGGAAAACATAGGCAAAACACTCTTTGACATAAATCACAGCAATATCTCTTTGGATCCACCTCCTAGAGTAATGAAAATAAAAACAAAAATAAACAAATGGGATCTAATTAAAAGCTTCTGCACAGCAAAGCAATGAAATAAAATGAAAAGACAATCCACAGAATGGGAGAAAATATTTGCAGATGAAGCAACTGACAAGAGATTAATCTCCAAAATATACAAACACCTCATCCAGCTCTATGCAAACAAAACAGGAACAAGAACAACAAAAACAAAACAAAACAAAATCAAAAAATGGGCAGAAGATCTAAACAGACATTTCTCCAAAGATGACATATAGATGGCCAAGAGGCACATGAACAGATGCTCAACATCACTAATTATTACAGAAATGCAAATCAAAAGTACAATGAGGTATCATCTCACCCCAGTGAGAATGCCCATCATCAAGAAGTCTACAAACAACAAATGCTGGAGGGGGTGTGGAGAACAGTGAACCCTCCTACACTATTTGTGGGAATGTAAATTGGTACAACCACTATGGAGAACATTATAGAGGTTCCTTAAGAAAGTAAAAGTAGAGCTACCATATCACCCAGCAATCCCACTCCTGGGCATATATTCGGAAAAAGACATAGTTCAAAAGGACAGATGCACCCCAATGTTCACTGCAGCACTGTTTACAATAGCCAAGACATGAAAGCAACCTAAATGTCCATCTACAGAGGAATGGATAAAGAAGATATGCTAAATATGTACAATGGAATATTACTCAACCATAAAAAAGAATGAAATAATGTCATTTCCAGGAATATGGATGGTTATAGAGATTATCATACTAAGTGAAGTCAGACAGAGAAAGACAAATATCAGATGGTATCACTTATATGTGGAATCTTAAAAAAATGATACAAATGAATTTGTTTACAAAACAGAAACTCACAGGCTTCAAAAACAAACTTATGGTTACCAAAAGGGAAAGTTCATGGGGAGGGAAGAGATAAATTAGGAGTTTGGGATTAACATACACACACTAGTATATATAAAACAGATAATCAACAAAGACCTACTATATATCACAGGGGACTATATGGGACAATCTAAAAATGAGTGTATATAAATACATATACATATATACACACTCATTATATATATATGTATACACATATATATAAACTGATTCACTTTGCTGTACACCTGAAACTAACATAACATTGTAAATCAACTATACTTCAATAAAATTTTTTAAAGAAGACACCAAATTCAAGAAAAGCATCTATTTTATAATACTTAATAAGCATATGTGATCACCCTAAAAAGAGATTTCTTCATTTATTATCCTGAATGACTCCTTGCCAATGAGTGATAACATTCTGGGGCTACCTGATTTATGCTGTGATCATTAGAATATTGCATTGCCAATGGAATTCTGATCTGTGGTTTATTTCAGTTGTTATCTACTTAGGTATCAATTTCAATACTCTTCTCAGATATTACTCTTGCTTATGCTCTTTGTTTTATGGCTGCTGGTGGGGGCACATGCATGTATTTGCAAATAAGGCTTACAGCATTGACATGTTGATATTACAAAGGCAGAAGTCAGTTTTAACAAGCAATCAAAGAAGCCTATGCATAATTTAATACAAAATAAAATAAGAACATATTAGAAAGTAGCAATTTGTAAATTTAATTTGAGAGAGAGGGAAGATTAAAAAGAGTTAGGTAAGCTGCTCTGAGGCTCAGTATAAGTTATATACCTAAGGAAGGAAGGTTCAACTACATGGGATATGAAGTAGAATCAGTAATTATAAATGGAAACACTAGTAAAACAGTTCAGTATAATTTGCTGAAGATGAATATACTTGTCTGCAGTGTGCTAAGGCGTAATCATTTTTATTACTACTTCTATTTTGTTGACAGCAGTTAGGTACCAACTTGATACAAAATGAATTCTGTCTTCCTGATATCATTTTGCTAGAAGTACGAAGAACGGACTATTCTGTTTCTGTGGCATGCAGTATATGTAGCCATAATCTTCAAAATCACCATGTCATAAATTCATACCTACTTTTTTATTCATTTTCACCCTTAGGTCTTTTTGACCATTTGATGACTTTCAGATTTTGCTCCCTTTGAATACCTATTTTATTATTTTTCTCCTAAAGCAGTTGAAGTTTCTATTTTGAAGGGGCAGAATCTCATTTTGTTGTTTCCACTCCATATTTCTAAGCTCTCTGGGTACCTTTATATATTGCTTTGCTGCCCTTGCTGTTATTTGCATCACCTCCCAATTTAATATCATCTGTGAATTTCATTAACATCCGTTTTACTCCCTCTTCTACATTATTAATGCAGCAGCTATATAAGATAGGACAAATCACTGATCTCTACAGCACCTAGACATATTCCTCAACTTGATACATTTCCATTTATGGTTTATCAATATTTTTTATGGTTCTCCAGCCAGTTTTGAATCCATGTGACTCTGCTTATATCCAGGACAATCTGAATTAATTATCCACAGATGTCATGAGACACTGCATCATAGGCTTCACTAAATCTGATAAATACTGTCTACCGTATTTTTTCATTTACTAATATTATATATAGAAAACTCACATTTTCAGACTAGCTCAATGATTATAATTCTAGTATCTCTACATATTTACTTCTCTTTTAATATTTACACCATTACTTTCATGTAATGAACAAAGATAACAAAATGATTTTTACTACTCTTATGTTCCTTAACTTTTACTTTTGGAATAATTTTAGACTTACAGAAAAGTTACAAAGATAGTAAAGTGAGTTCCCTTATATGATTTAGAACACCACATTACATTTAGAGGTCATGTCTCCTTAGTCTCAATGATCTGTGAATTTCTCAGTCTTGTTTTTTCATTACCTTGACACTTTTGAAGAGTGCTGGTCAGATATTTTATAGAATGTCCCTCATTTTTGGTTTGTCTGATGTTCTCTCACAATAAGACTGGGGTTACAACTTTTTGGGTAGACTATCACAGAGGCTAAATACCCTTTACATTTCATCATACTGGGGGTATAAGGCATTAACATGAATTATCACTACTGGTGATTTAACTTTGATCACTTGTTTAAGGTGTTGCCAGCTTCCTCCAAAGTCAGAAATTTTCCCTATCCACACTCTGTCCCATGCATTCTCTGTGAGGGTTATTATAATGCCCCCAAAGGAATAAAAGTTTGTTCTTGGGGGGAAGAGGAAACTTACTCTTTTATGCATAAAACATGGATATACATATAATACATAAACAGATATAAAGTATATTTCTGATATTAAAATTTTCATCAAGAGTATGGGGGAGGGTGTTAGGAAAAAAAAAGTCTAAAAAGGCTCATGTGATTGTCAGGGTGGAGGGTGACAAAAAAAAAAAAAAAAAAATTAAAAAAAAAAAAAGCACTGATAGATTCTTCTCTATCCATTGGAATCCAGTTACTAAGCTGAGCCGAAATCCAAACAGAGGGAAATTAAGTTCTATTTTCTAGAGGAGGAAGTATCTGCATATGCTACTTGGGATTTTTCTCTAAAAATATTCTTCTTTTAAAAGTCAATTTTGGGGACTTCCTAGGTGGTGCAGTGGTTAAGAGTCTGCCTGCCAATGCAGGGGACACAGGTTCAATCCCTGCCCCAGGAAGATACCACATGCCACGGAGCAACTAAGCCCATGCGCCACAACTACTGAGCCTGCGCTTTAGAGGCCGTGAGCCACAACTATTGAGCCCATGTGCCACAATTACTGAAGCCCATGTGCCTAGAGCCCGTGCTCTGCAACAAGAGAGGCCACCACAATGAGGAGCCCGTGCACCACAATGAAGCGTGGCCCCCACTCGCCACAGCTAGAGAAAGCCCGTGTGCAGCAATGAAGACCCAACACAGCCAATAAAAATAAATTAAAAAACACATAAATTTTTTTAAAACAGTCAATTTTGGTCAATTTTCTGTCAGTACTTTGGGTCTGTATTTCTGTATCAGCTTAGGTCTCCAAAAAAGCAGATACAAAGATGGGATTAAACATGCCAAAGACTTATTAAAGGATTTACCTTTGAAAGGCAGCAAAGAGGGAGCAAGAGAAGGCAGGAAAGCCTTCAGATACCTGTGATGGAATAATGGAAAGAAGGAGGACTGGGTAGGAAGAATCTCAGACTGCAACATGGTTCTAAGATGGATTTGACCCAGTCAATTGGAAGTCCTTTGCCAAAATATTCCATTAATGGAGTCCTATATCTCATAGAAAAGAACCTGGATTACAACCTCCACCATAGGACTCATGGCCTGGAAGGATCACTTGGGAATTATGGCCTTGGTACAAACTTAGGGATGGGTTCGAAAAGATTACAGCACCTGGAGCAATTATGTTCCCTGCAGCAGGAGGTTGAAGTAGTACATTTTCATGCCCACCACAGTCCATAATTTTACAGTGTTATTAAAACACCAGAAATTATTTTTGAAAGAATACTACCTAATTTTTTCCCATTCTAGCAAGTATCTTTTTACTTCTCTCAATATAGCTGCATATAATACAATAACTAACAATTTCTTAGAAACCATACCTTTGTTTTTCCATTTAAAAATACCACTTTAATGGTTTCTATCACTCATAAGTAGTGAACTATCTTAAATTAGACAACTCTTCTGACAATGACAATTATAAATTCTTTCTAAAAGAAAGCAATTATTTGAAGGCACTGTGGAGAAACTGAAGGACATATAACCCTTGAAAGAAGGAAAGTCAATAAAATAATATCTACATTTTTCTGATTTTTTTCTTGTAAAATTATTTCCTTGTTTGCATGGTGCACATGGAATAGAGCTTAAGCAGAAAGCAACAGTTTTGGGGGCTGAGGAATCAGAAATTGGAGTTTGAGGCTGCTGGAGCAGCTGGAAGTTGAAAGAGGAAGTCTCCAAAAAGGGGAAGCCACTGGGGGTTATGTGAGGGAGAAGGGTAGCTCCAATATCTGTATGATACCTCTCCTTACATCCTTTGCTGACTCCTGAACAGTGCATGTATAGAGTGATATCCGAGAAACTGAGAAGAAACAGCCAAAACACTAAAACAAGTAAGCAGAAATTTCAGCAGTTTCCGAGTAATGATAAGTCAGAGTTTAGATAAGTGAATCCCTTAAAGTTAGAGGGTCTTGGTAAACACCTCAGACTCTCTACAAACCTCAGAAGGGGCAGAACTTATCAGTAAGGTCCATGCCTAAGACTAGGAGAAAAACTGAAATACATAAGCTTGAACCAAGTTTAAAACCAAGCCGCCACAGAATCAAGAAAGTATACCAGTAATTTAACCACCTCCTAATGCTCTGGTTTCTCTTCAGATCGCATAAATCTTTCGCCTTTTTTAACCACCTCCTAGAACAATATTCAAAACACTGTTCAAAGGAAGATAACAGTATCAAGTTCTTAAACATATCCACAATGGTAATACACTGTCAAAAAAACTGCAAGCTGAAAGAGAATTTGGGAAAATACAACCCAAAGTCAAAAAAAAAAACAAAGTCAACAAAAATGGACTCACTAACAATCTAGATGTTGGGATTAACAAAGATTTTAAAGTAGCTATGACATATGTTAAAGAATGTACTGGAAAGAGAGAATAAGTAAAAACATGAGAAATTCCAGTAGAGACAGGAATTTCAGTAGAGATAGGAATACCAAAAATAGAAATCAATTGGAAATTCTAGAACTGAGAAATATGATATCTGAAATGATTAAAGAAAATCACTGAATGGAATAGCAGACTGGATAGTACAGAAGGAAGACTCAATGACCTTGAAGACAACTCAACAGAAATTATTTAAACTGAAGCACAGAGAGAAAAAAAAGTATGGAAAAAATTAGCAGATCATCAATGATGTGTGAGTTCAAAATTAAGCAATCTAGCATGCTTATAATTGGAGTCCCAGAGGAAAAGGAGAAAGAGAAAAGTGCAGAAAAAATATTTGATAAAATATTGGACAAACTTTCCACAATTGATTAAAACATAAGCCCATAGACCCAAGATGCACAGCAAACCCCAGGCAGAATAAATAAAAATAAAACCATGACTAGGCATATCACAGTCAAACCGCTTAAAACCAAAGATAAAGGAAAACAATTTTTAGTAGCTGGGGTGGGGCCGCTATGGGATGTCTATACAGGGTAACAACAATAAAAATGGTGACTGACTTCTCATTACAGATAACATAAGACAATGGGACCACATCTTTAAAATGATGAAAAAAATGAGCCTAAAATTCTATAGACAGTGAAAATATCCTTCAAAAATGACGGTGAAATAGGTATTTGCCAATAAATGAAAAATGAGGCATAGGGAGGGTGGGAGGGAGGCTCAAGAGGAAAGAAATATGAGGATATATGTATACATATAGCTGAGTTACTTTCTTATACAGCAGAAACTAGCACATTGTAAAGCAATTATATTCCAATAAAGATGTATTAAAAAAAGAAAAATGATATAACACATTATCAACACACTTGCACTAACAAGAAATGCTAAGGGAAGTTCTTCAGGCTGAAAGGAATACTATACTAAAATTTAGATCTATGGAAAGAATAAAAAGCAGTAGAATAGAAAACATATGTAAATATGAAACCCTCTCTCTTCCTTTTCTTAAATTCTTTAAAAGTCGATTGACTTTTTAACAAATGGTGCTGGGGGAAAAATGGATATTCACAAGCAAAAGACTGAAGTTGGACACTTACCTTACACTACATACAAAAATTAGCTAAAAATGGCTCAAAGACTTAAATATAAGAGCTAAAACTACAAATCTTTTACATGAAAACATAATGGAAAACTTCATGATATTGTATTTGGCAATGATTTCTTTGATATGACACAAAAGTACAGATAACAAAAGTAAAAACAGATAAATTGGATTATATAAAAATTTAAAACGTGTGCATGGAAGGACACAATCAACTGACTGAAAAGGCAGTCTATGGAATCTGAGAAAATATTTGTAAATCATATATCTAATAAAGAGTTAATATCCAGAATATATAAAGAACTTCTACAACTTAGCAACAACAACAAAAGCCAAATATCCTGAATAAAATTGGGCAAAGTACTTGAATATACATTTTTCCAAAGAAGATATACAAATGGCCAAAAAGCACATGAAAAAAGGCTCAACATCACTACTCATTAGGGAAATACAAATCAAAACAACGAGATACCACATCATATCCACTAGGATAGCGACTATGACAAAAACAAACAAACAGAAACAGCAGCCTTAGAGAGGAAATCCTTACACACACTGCAACATGGATTAACCCTGAGAACATTATACTAAATGATATAAGCCAGTCACAAAATGACAAATACCATTATGATTCCACTTATATGAGGTGTCTATAGCAATCAAATTCATAGACAGAAAGCAGAATGGTGGTGGCCAGGGACTTGGGCAAAAGGAACTGGAAAGTTGTTGTTTAATAGTCACAGAGTTCTAGTATTGCAAGATGAAGAGTTCTAGAGCATAGCTGTATATCAATGCAAATGTACTTAACACTAGAGATCTGTACACTTAAAAATGGTTAAGACAGTAAATTTTCTGTTATTTTACCACAATTTTTTAAAGTCAATCAACTGTTAAAAGCAAAAATAATAATATATTCTGGAGTTTATAATGTATAGATGTAAATTACATGACAAAATAGTACAAAGGATGAGAGGGAAGTAGTATTACACCATTGTAAGGTTCTTACCTTGTGAGTGAAGTAATATATGAATTTGAGGTAGACTGTGACAATTTAAGTACAGGCATACCATGGAGATATTACAGGTTCAGTTCAAGACCACCCAAAAAACGAGACTATGGCAATAAAGCAAGTTGTGTGAATTTTTCTTTTGTTTCCCAGGGCATATAAAAGTTATGTTTACAGTAAGTCCCCTACATACAAACAAGTTCTGTTCTGAGGGTGCATTCGTTAGTCCAATTTGCTCGTAAGTCCAACAAAGTTAGCCTAAGTACTCAATCAACACAATTGGCTGTATAGTACTGTATTGTAATAGGTTTATAACATTTTTCACACAAATAATACATAAAAACACAAAAAATAAAACATTTTTAATCTTACAGTACAATACCTTGAAAAGTACAGTACAGTAGTACCTTACAGTAGCTGGCATACAGGGGCTGGCATCGAGTGAACAGGCAAGAAGAGTTACTGACTGGAGAAGGGAGAAGACAAGGGAGATGGCAAAGCTGAAGGATTGTCACCAACAGGAGATGGAGAGCAAGCTGCAAATTTACTCACACCTGATGATGATGGAACGCACGTTCGCATCTTTGAAAGTTTGCAACTTGAAGGTTCACATGTAGGGGACTTACTGTACACTATAATGTAGTCCATCAAGTGTGCAAGAGCATTGTGCATAAAAAATGTACATATATGCCTTAATTTAAAAATACTTTATTGCTAAAAAATGCTAACCATCATCTAATGATGTAGGCCTGCCACAAAACTTCAATTTGTAAAAAAACACAGTATTTGCCAAGTGCAGTAAAACTAAGTGTGATAAAATGATATGCCTGTACATATTGATATTGTAACATCTGAAGCAGCCAATAATATAATAACACAAGAAAGTATGATCGAGACAGGATGGCAGAGTAGAAGCACATGAGCTTACCTCTTCTGATGGAAACACCAGGATCATGACTAACTACTGAATACCCACTGACAAAGAAATGCTGGAATCTACCAAAAAAGATACCCTATATTCAGGGATGGAGAGGAGGCCACAGTGAGATGGAAGGAGGAGTGTAATCATGAAAGAATCAAATCCCAACCATGCTGGATGGGCAACCCACAAACTATAAAATATACCACAGAAGTTCTCCCAGAGGAGAAAAAGTTCTAAGCCCAACATCAGACTCACCAGCCTTAGGGTCTGACAATGAGAGGAGGATTCCCCAGAGGATCTGACTTTGAAGGCCTTCAGGGTTTGACTGTAGAAATTCCACAGGACCAAGGGAAACAGAGACTCCACGCTTGGAGGGCACACAAAGGGTCTCGTGCATACCAGGACGCCGGGGAAAAAAGCAATGACATCACAGAGACTGGGCCAGGCTAAACTGCTAGTAAGGGAGGGTCTTTTGCAAAGACAAAGGCTGGCAGTGGCTCACTACAAGCACAATGGCAGTGGCAGTGCTGGGGAGTACCCATTGGCATTAGCCCTCTTGGAGTCCGCAATTTTCTCAGCAAGACCTGGCTCCACCAAACAGCCTGTAGGCTCCAGTGCTAAGATGCCTCAAGCCAATCAAATCAACAGGGTGGGAGCACAGCACCAACAATGAGCATACAGGCTGCTTAAGTCTTCCTGAGTAAACAGCTGCCAGATAAATATACCCCCAATACAGCCCTGCCCACCAGAGGACAAGACCCAGCCCCACCTAGCACTGGGCAGGTAACAGCCCCCACCACCAGGAAACCTGCACAAGTGTCTTAGACAGCTTCATCTACCAGAGGGCAGACAGAAGCAAGAAGAAATATAATGCTGCAGCCTGAGAAACAGAAACCACAATTGCAGAAAGTTAGACAAAATGAGACAACAGAGAAATATCCCCAAGATGAAAGAACAAGATAAAACCCCAGAAGAATAACTAAGTGAAGTGGAGATAAGCAATCTACCTGAAAAAAAATTCAGAGTAATGATAGTAAAGATGATCCAAGATCTCAGAAAAAGAATAGAGGCACAAATAGAGAAGATATAAGAAATAGCTAAAAAAAACATAGCATAGAGGAACTAAGGAACAAACAAAGAGAGATGAACAATACAAAAACTGAAATAAATAATAAACACTAAAAGGAATCAATAGCAGAATAACTGAGGCAGAAGAATGAATAAGTAAGCTGGAAGACAGAGTGGTGGAAATCACTGCCACAGAACAGAATAAAGAAAAAGGAATAAAAAGAAATGAGGTCAGTCTAAGAGACTTCTGGGACAACATTAAAGACACCAATATTTGCACTATAGGGGTCCCAGAAGAAGAGAAAGAGAAAAGGACTGAGAAAATATTTGAACAGATTAATAGATGGAAACGTCCCTAACATGGGAAAGGAAACATTCCCCCAAACTCAGGAAGCACAGAGAGTCCCAGGCAGGATAAACCCAAGGAGCAGCAAGCATAAACACATAGTAATCAAATAGAAAAAATTAAAGACAAAGAAAAAATATTAAAAGCAACAATGAAAAGCAACAAATAACGTACAAAAGAACTCCCATAATGTTCCCAGTTGACTTTTCAGTAGAAACTATGCAGGCCAGAAGGGAGTGGAGCAATGTATTTAAACTGATAAAAGGGGAAGAACCTACAACCTAAAATACTCTATCCAGCAAGGCTTTCATTCAGATTCAATTGAGAAATCAAAAGATTTACAGACAAGCAAAATCTAGAAGAATTCAGCACCACCAGACCAGCTCTACAACAAATGGTAAAGAAATTTATCCAGGCAGAGAAGGCCACAACTAGAAACAAGAAAATTAGGAATGAAAAAGCTCTCCGGTAAAGACAAATGTACAGTAAAGGTAGGAAAACATCTGCATACAAATGTAATATCAAACCCAGCAATTGTGAGGACATGCAAATACAAGATATTGGAAATACATTTGAAATTAAAAGACCAGCAACTTTAAAAAATCCTGTTTACATATAGACTGTAACATCAAAACCTCATGGTAACCGCAAACTGAAAATTTACAATAGAAACACAAACAAAAAAGAAAAAGGAATCCAAACACAACACTAAAGTTAGTCATCAAATCACAAGAGAAGAGAACGAAAAAGGCAGGGAGAAAAAATACCTACAAAAACAAATCCAAAACAATTAACAAAATGGCAATAAGAACATCCATATTGATAATTACCTTAAATGTAAACAGATTAAATACTCCAACCAAAAGACACAGACTGACTGAATGGATACAAAAACAAGACCCATATACATTTGGTCTACAAGACACCCATTTCAGACCTACGGACACATAGAGACTTAAAGTGAGGGGATAGAAAAAGATATTCCATGCAAATAGAAATCAAAAGAAAGCTGGAGTAGCAATACTCATATCAGATAAAATAGACTTTAAAATAAAGACTGTTATAAGAGACAAGGAAGGACACTACATAATGATCAGGGGATCAATCGAAGAAGAAGATATAGCAACTGTAAGTATATATGCACCCAATTTAAGAGCACCCCAATATATAAGGCAAATGCTAACAGCCATAACAGGGGAAATTGACAGTAACAATAATAATAGGGGACTTTAAAACCCCACTTTCATCAATGAACAGATCATTCAGACAGAAAATCAATACAGAAGCACAGGCCTTGAATGACACATTAGACCAGGCAGCCGTAATTGATATTTATAGAGCACTTCGTTTAAAAGTAGCAGAATACAATTTTTTCTCAAGTGCACATGGAACATGCTCCAGGACAGATTACATCTTAGGTCTCAAAACAAGCCTTGGTAAATGTCAGAAAGCTAAAATCATATCAAGCATCTTTTCCAACATCAATGCTACCAGATCAGAAATCAACTACAAGAAAAAAAAAACTGTAAAAAAAACCCCACAAACGTGTGGAGGTTAAACATTGTGTTACTAAACAACAAAGGATCACTGAAGAAATCAAAGAGGGAATCAAAAAATACCTAGAGACAAATGAAAACAAAAGCATGATGATCCAAACCTATTGGATGCAGCAACAGCAATTAGAATAGGCAAGTTTATAGCAATATAATATTACCTCAGGAAACAGGAAAAATCTTAAGTAAATAATCTAACCTTGCAGCTAAAGCAACTATAGAAAAAAGAACAAACAAAACCCAATATTAGAAGAAGGAAAGAAATCATAAAGATCATAGCACAAGTAAATGAAATAGAGACAAAGAAAAAACAGAAAAGATGAATGAAATTAAAAGGTGGTTCACTGAAAAGATAATCAAACTTGATAAACTCTTAGCCAGACTCAACAAGAAGAAAAGGGAGAAGACTCAAATCAATAAAACTAGAAATGAAAAAGGAGAAGTTACAACAGACACCACAGAAATACAAAGGATCATAAGAGCAACTACATGCCAATAAAATGGACAACCTAGAAAGATGGATGTTTTCTCAGAAAAGACCAATCTCCCAAGACAGAACCAGGAAGAAATAGAAAATATGCACAGACCAACCATGAGTATTGAAATTGAAACTGTGATTTAAAAACTTCCAACACAACTGCCCTGGTGGAGCAGTGGTTAAGAATCTGCCTGAAATGCAGGGGACAGAGGTTCAATCCAGGAAAATCCCACATACCACAGAGCAACTAAGCCCGTGTGCCACAGCTACTGAGTCTGAGCTCTAGAGCCCATGAGCCTCAACTGCTGAGCCCACACACCACAACTACAGAAGCCTGCACGCTCTAGGGCCTGCAAACCACAACTACGGAGCCCACATGCTGCAACTACTGAAGCTGGCATGCCTAGAGCCTGCACTCCACAAGAGAAGCCACCACACTGAGAGGCCCACACACTGCAACAAAGAGTAGCTCCTGCTTGCCACAACTAGAGAAAGACTGCATGCAGCAATGAAGACCCAATGCAGCAAAAAATAAATAAATAAATAAATGAAAATAAAAATGAAAAATATAAATAAGTACAAATTTGCAACAAACAAAACTTCAGGACCAGATGGCTTCACAGGCCTAGCCTATCAAACATTTAGAGAAGGAACACACCCAAACTCATTCTATGAGGTCAGTATCACCCATGACCCAAACCAGACAGAGATACCACAGAAAAAGAAAAACACAGGCCACTATCACATAAACCCTCAACAAAATACTAGCAAACCAAGTCCAACAATATGTTAAAAGGATTATGCACCATGATCAAGTGGGATTTATCCCAGGGATGCAAGGATTTTAAATGTCTGCAAATCAATGAGTGGGATACACTATATTAGCAAATTGAAGAAGAAAAACCATATGATCATCTCTACAGATGCAGAAAAAGCTTTTGACAAAATTCAACACCCATTTATGATAAAAACTCTCCAGAAAGTGGGCATAGAGGGAATCTACCTCAACAAAATAAAGCCCATATATAACAAACACACAGCAAACATCATTCTAAATGGTGAAAAAGTGAAAGCATTTCCTCCAAGATCAGGAAAAAGATAAGGATGTCCACTCTTGCCACTATTATTTGATGCAGTTTTAGAAGTCCTAGCCACAGCAATCAGAGAAGAAAAATAAATAAAGAGATCCAAATTGGAAAAGAAGTAAAACTGTCACTGTTTGCAGATAATCTGATACTATACTGTACAGAAAATCCTAAAGATACTACCAGAAAATTACTAGAGATCATCAATGAATTCAGTAAGGTTGCAGGATACAAAATTAATACACAGAAATCTCTTGCATTCCTATACACTTAACAAAAGATGAGAAAGAGAAATCATGGAAACAATCCCATTTACTGTCACATCAAAAAGAATAAAATACCTAGGAATAAACCTACCTAAAAAGGCAAAAGACCTGTACTCAGAAAACTATAAGATACTGATGAAAGAAATAAAAGATAACAGAAATAGATGGAGAGATATACCATGTTTTTGGATTGGAAAAATCAATATTGAGAAAATGACTGTACCACGAAAGCAATCTACCGATTCAATGCAATCCCTATCAAATTATCAATGGCATTTTTCACAGAATTAGAACAAAAAACTTTACAATTTGTATGGAAACACAACAGACCATGATTAGCCAAAACAAACTTGAGAAAGAACAGAGCTGGAGGAATCAGGCTCCCTGACTTCAGACTATACTAGAAAGCTGCAATCATCAAAACAGTATGGTACTGGCACAAAAACAGAAATATAGAATATAGATCAATAGAACAGGATAAGAAAGTCCAGAGATAAACCCATGAACCTATGGTCACCTAATCTATGACAAAGGAGGAAAGAATATACAATGGAGAAAGTCTCTTCAATAAGTGGTGCTGGGAAAACTGGACAGCGACATGTAAAAGAATGAAATTAGAACATTCTCCAACACCATACAGAAAAATAAACTCAAAATGGATTAAAGACCTAAATGTAAGTCTGGATAGTATAAAACTCTTTGAGGAAAACATAGGCAAAACACACTTTGACATAAACTGCAGCAAGATATATTTTGATCCACTTCCTAGAGTAATGAAAATAAAAAGAAAAATAAACAAAAGGGATCTAATGAAACTTAAAAGCTTTTGCACAGCAAAGGAAATCATAAACAAAATGAAAAGACAACCCTCAGAATGGGAGAAAATATTTGCAAAGGAAATAATCAACAAAGTATTAATCTCCAAAATACACAAATACCTCATGCATCTCAAGTTCAAAAAAAAAAAACCCAATCAAATAATGGGCAGAAAATCTAATTAGACGTTTCTCCAAAGAAGACATAAAGATGGCTAAAAAACACATGCATAGATGCTCAACATCACTAATTATTAGAGAAATGCAAATCAAAACTATAATGAGGTATCACTTCACACTGGTCAGAATGGCCATAAACAAAATAATCTAGAAACAATAAGTGCTGGAAAGGGTGTGGAGAAAAGGAAACCCTCCCACACTGTTTGTCGGAATGTAAACTGGTACAGCTACTATGGGAAACAGTTAGGAGATTCCTTAAAAAAGTAAAAATAAAGCTACCATATGATCAAGCAATCCCACTCCTGGGCATATATCCAAAGAAAACCATGATTTGAAAAGATACATGTACCCCAATGTTCACAGCAGCACTATTTACAATAGCCAGGACATGGAAGCAACCTAAATGTCCATCTACAGAGGAATGGATAAAGAAGATTTGGTAAATACATACAATGGCATATTACTCAGCCATAAAAAAGAATGAAATAATGCCATTTGCAGCAACATGGATGGACCTAGATATTGTCATACTGATGAAGTCAGACAGAGAAAGATAAATATCATAGGATATCGCTTATATGTAGAATCTAAAAAAAGAATACAAACGAACTTATCTACAAAACAGAAACAGAGTTACAGATGTAAAAATCAAATTTACGGTTACCAGGGGGGTAAGGGTAGGGGATGGATAAACTGGAAGACTGGGATTGACAAATACAAACTAGTATATATAAAATAGATAACTGATAAGGATCTACTGTATAGCACTGGGAACTCTACTCAATACTCTGTAATGGCCTATGTGGGAAAAGAATCTAAAAAAGAGTGGATATATGTATAACAGATTCACTTTGCTGTACATCTGAAGGTAACAAAACATTGTAAATCAACATACTCTGATAAAAAATTTTTTAAATCTTGCTGCTTTTAGAAAATACACTGACAAATATTAACAGTCCCATTGGAGAACTCTTTCTAGATATAAGGTTTTAATATGAAAACCTGCATTATAGTTATAATGCCTCATTCTTCAGATAGTTCTAATTTTACAATATCTGTTCTAGTAATCTATATTACAAATGTTTTAAAAATGCTTCCAATGAGACATACTATCAGTAACACTTCTCCATGAAAAAAAGATGATGGTACAAATATGAAGAAATTAACTTATAATTAGTTTGTTCATGGGGAGGTTTTTCTGAATGAATTTTAACTCTTGTCTTCCAAATCAGGTTTCACTCTTTTCACCACGGTCTGAATTCTTTCAGCTTATAGATTTTACAGAAATAGAGGGTAAAAGACAGATTATGTAAATGTCTTGTTTCTTATGAAAATGATTTATATATCAAGGCAAGTCCGTAGTAGCAAACAGATTTTTAAATGTAGTTATAGAGGAAGAAAATGGAAATTAAAGCATTTCCCATGTATATTTCTATATAATTATACCACTCTCTTTTATAAACTTTTGGTATAACGAAAAATATTTTGTAGACCATTCTTTGTATTCCTTCACAAATATGTTATAATTTCTTATTTGGTTCTCATCTTAGTGCTAATACAACAGAGTACCTAATCTAAATGGAAAGTAAATTAAAAAATAACGTTAAAAAAATTTTTATTTTTATTTTTTATTTTATTGGCTGTGTTGGGTCTTCATTGTTGCGTATGGGCTTTCTGTAGTTGCGGAGAGCAGGGGCTACTTTTCATTGTGGTGTGCAGGCTTCTCACTGTGGTGCGCAGGCTTCTCACTGTGGTGGCTTCTCTTGTTGCAGAGCATGGGCTCTAAGTGGGTAAGCTTCAGCAGCTGTGCAGCATGGGCTCAGCAGCTGTGGCTCACCGGCTCTAGAGCACAGGCTCAGTAGTCGTGGCCCACAGGCTTAGTTGCTCCTCGGCAAGAGGGATCTTCCCGGACCAGGGCTCGAACCCACATCCCCTGCATTGGCAGGTGGATTCTGAACTGCTGCACCACCAGGGAAGTGCCAAAAAGTAACTTTTTAATGGATATTTTTTTAGCTTGGAAAGCAAGATTCTGTATTTATAAGTCACGTATAGTAATGCTATAAATTTACTTCTGTCCTAAGATGAAATTCACCTTAACAAAGTAGCTACAGTTAGCATGTCATTTATGTTTATGATTTATTTCAGGTAAACCTGATATTCCTAGGTGTTTGCCATTTTTAGCTGTGACACTTCAGTAATCTTCTGCCAGTAGGAGCAACATGACAGAATAAAAAGATTAAAAAAGAATGAAACTGGCACTAGTTTGTCTAATATGCTGATGACAGTGATGTAACTGATGGATGATGAGAGCAAGTAACTGAGCAGTGATTCAGATACCTGAATCTCCTTCATGTTAGGATAAAAAAGAATGGCAAATATTCTGTTATGCAGACTATAGTATAGTATAATCTATAGTATAGTATAGCTATAGTATACACCCATCTCCCTTTAGTTAACAGAATACCAATCTTTGTTTAGGCATCCACCCTTTAAGAAAGTGACACAATCCAAAACTTGGGGATAAATCTTGATTTGTCTAAGCCTGTTCCTAGGTAATTCATAATTCCTTTTTCCTTGCCAGTGATCATACAGGAGGTGAGGATACAGTTCAGCCAATGAGTCATGAAGGCAAGTATGCTGGAAAGTTTGGGAGATAGATTTTGCTGTTTTTAAAAAGAAACACACATGAACAAGTGGTGTTTTTTTTTTGGCTGAACGCTGATTTGACTTGATTAGATGAATGAAACTGCAGCAGTCATCTTCTGACCATGAAGAAACCTAGTCTGAAGGCAAGGGCAAACACTTTGAGGAAACAATGGAGAAGATTTGGATCCTGATGATGCCACCGAATAGTTGAAATAACCAACCTGGGAGCTATCCTATCTTGAAACTTCTTACTTGAGAATACACTTTCCAAAATTTTGAGTAATTTTGAGGTTTAAAAAATTTTATTGCAGTTAAAATTACTCTTAAATGTATACTTACTAGGTATCTGTTATTATGCTAAGTGCTATACCTAGATTATCTCATTTAATACAATAAAACCTATGAGATAGCTATTGTAATGCCCACTTAATAGAAAAAGAAATTTTGTCTCATAGACTTAAGTCACATTACTCACAGTCACATAGCTAATAAATGACATAGTTGAGAATTCAAAACTTTTTTACTTCAAAGTTAGACTCTTAGATACAGTATCTCTTGAGCTACTGACTCAATGTCCTTTTATCAGTATAATTCCACAAAAAATTATTAACATATTATGGGGTATGTACTGCGCTAATCTCCTGAAATTTGTATTCAGATAAAAAGGTTTTTAGAGGAAGCAATATCTAAGATTCTACATGAGAACAAATATTAAGCCAATTCTACCAATAGGCCTGGTAACAGTGTTTTCTATTTGATAAGTAACAGCCTCACTAAATAAGTAACATGCTTTATTTATTTCTGTAGCTTTAGTCTTAGAGTAGCTTAGAAAGCAGGGCAGATTGCAAAGATCTGTGTTGTGCATTGGAGAGGTATGAATCAATTCTGTCAGGTCTGCATCTGTTGGGATACACCCGAAGGTCACCTTTGACTAATGGGAATTCTCAAGAGTGCAGCAGCAATCACATGTTCAAGTGACAGTTAATTCTAATTGCAATCATGATATGCTTAAGGGCCTACTTAGAAATCAGCAATTACTAAAAGTAAACAAATGTTTACTGAGTATTTAATTAAAGAACACAACTGTGCTAGATGTAGGAGACACAAGAGAAACATGAGCTATGAAATATTAGCTATCTTCAAGCAGTATACACGTTCTTATTTGGGAGATAAGATGAATGCCCCCCAAAATGATAGAAAGATGGAAGGAAGTATATGTCATCAAACATTTACTTGTATGATATCAAAAATAAGAAGTTCAGAAAAGAGAAGGGATCTATAATCAGTTTCCAAATGTCTACTTATATACCACCATGCAAATTTCAAAAAGACTTCATGTTTTCTCATGTGATATTCACAAAATTGCATAAAGGTAGGAAAGTCAAGTAATATTTAATTAATAATGACAACTACCATTAATGCTAACCTCCAATAGATCAGACATTATGTAAAGCACTTTTCATTCTCTTTTTCTCATTTTATCCTCACAAGAATCTCATTTGGTAGGATCTATTGTCCCCATTTCCAGATGCTGAACCTGAATTAAATGAACTGCTTGAAAATACACAACTAGTAATTCACACAGTTTGTACTTAACACTCACATTGCAAGCTGAGAGTTCTACCACTGAATTTTTCCCGTACTATGAAATTGTAAATCTCCACAACCTACAAATACCTCAACTAAAAGAAAATTTTTCCTTATTTTGTCTGAAATAGCCTGAAACAAAACTTCAGTAAGTCTAACCTTACTTTAAACATCAGTTAGTTCATAATGTGAAGAAATTTTTAAAATATAGGTCAGTATGGAAGAGCCAATGCTATATATATGCTCATCACACCAAATCTACAACAGCCTCCAAGGCAGTTAGGTTGGGACTAAATACATGGGGATTTTTCCAGTCTCTTACAGTTAGTTGTTGATGAGAAGGTGACGCCAGAGAAATACAGGGGTTTGTTACTGTGGCACAGCCTATCCTATCCTATTAAGAGTCAATATTAATTATGTTTTTAGTTATTATTTCAATAGATAATATTAAATAGGTCATTTGAATCACGCTGCTTGTATAACAAAAGTCAGGTACTCTGTTTCTACTGGGCTTCCAGGTTAACTGCTACCTAGATACTCTACATTCTGGACTCTCAGCCTCAAAACCCAGCTCAGTTAAGCCTAAGCAATCCATAATAACTAGGCCAGTGCACCAAATTCTTCTGAGAAAGATTTGTAAAGTATCCCATTAATTCATAAAATGAATATCAGAATAGTCCTGATGCATGCATTCTATTTTTTATAGAATAAAACATATGGACTATGTTCTATTCTAAAAAAAATCTAGTTGGAAAACCTAAATAACATTAAAATAGGAATATAGAATCAGAACAAAGAAAAGTAAAGGCTTTTCTCATTAACTTGTAAGTTAGAGCAGTGATTCACAAAAACAATACTTACATTGAATTGTTATATAAATTTTAATTGTGGTAAAATACACATAAACATAAATTTTACCTCTGTAACCATTTTTAAGTGTATGATTCAATGGCATTAAGTACATTTACAATGTTGTGTGGTCACCACCACTATCTATTTACAGAACCTTTTCATCACTCCGAACAGAAATTTTGTATCCATTAAGCAGTAATTTCTCATTTGCTCCCTCTATTGCACCCCTGGTAGCATCTAACCTACTTACTGTCTTTGTGAATTATACAACTTCTGGAATCATAAAATATAGGCATTTCATATACAGCTTATTTTACTTCGCATAATATTTTCCAAGTCTATCCATCCTGCAGCATATATCAAAACTGCATTCCTTTTTATGGCAGAATAATATTCCTTTGTATGTATATATCACATTTGTTTAACCATTCATTTGTTGATGGACACTTGGATAGTTTCCACCTTTTGGTAACTGTGAACAACACTTTTATGAACATTGGTGTACATGAATCTGTTTACATCCCTGTTTGGTTACATACTTAGAAGGGGAATTGCTCTGTTTAACTTTCTGAAGAACTGCCAAACTGTTCTCCACAATGACTGTACTATTTTACAGTTCCACCAGCAATGTAAGAGGGCTCCAATTTCTCTACATACTTGCCAACATTTTCATTCTCCCTCTTGCACTTTTTCTTTTCTTTTCAAAAACAGCTATCCTACTGAGTGTGAAGAGGTACCTTATTGTGGTTTTATTTTCATGGTATATCACTACTTTAGATATTATATATGTATTGATAGTTTCAAAATTTTTGGAATACAGTTATGGCACATCTTACATTTACTCCTACTTATTTGATGTTTCTAGTGCTATTCCTAATTGTTTTCAAAATTTGTTTTTCTTGATGCTGGCATATAGAAATACAATTAATTTTTGAATATTGACCTTGTTTCAGTTGACCTAGCTATTACTTTTAACAGTTTACCTGTAGTGTTTTCTTAAATTTTTCTATGAACAGAATTTTATGATTTGTGAATAAGAACAGTTTTTCCTTCAAGCCTTCTCCAGTTTACAGGCCTTTTTTTTTTTCTTACCTTATTGCACTGACCACTTCTTGTTCAATAATAAATGAAAGTACTAACAGTGGACATTCTTATTGTGTTCCCATTATTTAATACCCTTACTTGTGTGTTTTTATACATTATCCTTATCAGATTAAAGTAGTTCCACTGTACTTCTAGTTTGCTGAGAGTTTTTTCATCAATGGCTGTTGGATTTTATCAAATTCTTTACCTGACATTATTGAGAAGATAGTACCTTATTCTTTTTATATTAATGTAATAAATTTATTATATTTTTTCTACTAATGTAATGAATTATAAAGATTGCTTTTACAAAAAATTTTATTGAAATATAGTTGATTTACAATGTTAGTTTCAGGTGTATAATAAAGTGAATCAGTTAGGAAACACAAAAGACCTCAAATAGCCAAAGCAATCTTAAGAAGAATGGAGCTGGAGGAATCAGGCTTCCTGACTTCAGACCATACTACAAAGCTACAGTCATCAAAGCAGTATGGTACTAGCACAAAAACAGAAATATAGATCAGTGGAACAGAACAGAAAGCCCAGAAATAAACCCATGCACCTATGATCAAATAATCTACGACAATGATGGCAAGACTATACAATAGAGAAAAGACAGTCTCTTCAATAAATGGTGCTGGGAAAACTGGACAGTTACATGTAAAATAAAATGAATTTAGAATATTCCTTAACACCACACACAAAAATAAACTCTAAATGGATTAAAGACCTTAATGTAAGACAAGATACTATAAAACTCTTAGAGGAAAACATAGGAAGAACACTCTCTGACATAAATTGCAGCAATATCTTTTCTAATCCATCTCTTAGAGTAATGGAAATAAAAACAAACCAATGGGACCTAATTAAACTCAAAATCTCTGCACAGCAAAGGAAACCATAAACAAAACAGACAACTCACAGAATGGGAGAAAATATTTACAAACAATGCGATCAACAAGGGATTAATCTCCAAAATTTACAAACAGCTCATGTGGCTCAATATCAAAAAAAACAAACAACTCAAGCAAAAAATGGGCAGAAGACCAAAATAGACATTTCTCCAAAGAAGACATACTGATGGCCAAGAGGCACATGAAATGATGCTCAG
This sequence comes from Hippopotamus amphibius kiboko, assembly GCF_030028045.1. Taxonomy (NCBI): domain Eukaryota; kingdom Metazoa; phylum Chordata; class Mammalia; order Artiodactyla; family Hippopotamidae; genus Hippopotamus; species Hippopotamus amphibius. Next base: position 15,381,810 of record NC_080201.1, on the reverse strand, counting down.
CATCACTAATTATTGGAGAAATGCAAATCAAAACTACAATGAGGTATCACCTCACACCAGTTAGAATGGGTATTATCAGAAAATCTACAAACAATAAATGCTGGAGAGGATGTGGAGAAAAGGGATCCAATTTGCACTGTTGGTGGGAATGTAAATTGATACACCTACTATGGAGAACAGTATGGAGTTTCCTTTAAAAAACTAAAAATAGAGCTACCATATGATCCAGCAATCTCACTCCAGGGCACATATCCAGAAAAAAATCATGGTTCGAAAGGATACATGAACCCCAATGTTCACAGCAGCATTATTTACAATAGCCAAGACAAGGAAGCAACCTAAATGTTTATCAACAGATAAGTGGATAGAGAAGATGTGGCACATATATATACAAGAGAATATTACTCGGCTGTTATAAAGAATGAAATAATGCCATTTGCAGCAAGATGGATGGATCTGGAGATTATCATACTAAGTGAAGTAAGCCAGACAGAGAAAGACAAATATATGATACTACTTATATGCAGAAGCTTAAAAAAATGATGCAGATGAACTTATTTACAAAACAGAAAGTCTCACAGACTTAGAGAATGAACTTATGGTTACCAGTGAGGAAGGATGGGGGAGGGACAGTTTGGGAATTGGGGACTGATGTGTACCAACATAAATAACAAGGACCTACTGTATAGCACAGTAATGCTCAATACTCTAATAACCTAAATGGGAAAAGAATTTGAAAAATAATAGATAAATGCGTATGTATAACTGAATCACTTTCCTGTACACCTGAAAGTAACACAACATTCGTAATCAACTATACTCCAATATAAAATAATTTTTTTTAAAAAATGTAGATTCATATGCTTCACACTGCACCAAACAGGATTTCATACATATAGTCCAGCAACCTGCTTATTAAATAAACACTTCATGTAAGTCTAAACCACAATGTTTTGGGAACTAGTGCATTAAATCAATTTTCATCTAATTCTGTAGATTCTTTTCTTTCAATGTTTCTCATCCATTTCTCTCCTTTCCTATGGCCTCCACCCTACTTTAAGCCTACTTCATTTCTTAGCTGGATATCTGTAAAAGGATTTCCTTGCCTCTAGGATATTTTCCACTCTAACTCATTCTACACACAGGGGCCTTATTAATCTTACTAAATCACAGCTCCGCTCATTTAATGTGACAAGAACTTATTGAGAGCATACTATATACCACGTGCTCTAGGGCAGAAGGTTCTAAGTGAGGCTGATAATCAGAATCATTAAGTGGGAGAAACCTTTTAAAAACAGAGATTCTCTACCACTCCTCCAGGCCTATTAAATTGGAATCTACAGAGCCAGACTGAGAAAAGTTTACTGTTAAAAAGTTCCACAGGCGACTCTGATACTTTTAAGCAACACTAGACTGGAGCATATAAAGATTAAAACATTCTTGTGTATTTCAGATTGTACTGGGGGAGATGTGAACATATGCAAATAACTAACACATTGATTAATGCTATATTAGAAGCACCAAGTGCTATTAGAAAGAGTAATTCTAATTGCATTAAACACTTTTAGTAACACACCAATCTGGAAAAAATCTTTTCTAATTTCTCACAGTACTTTCTAATTCTCTTACAGTCCCATTTTTATCTTGCACTATAATTATTTTTGTATATGTCTCCTGTCCTCTCCACTTGTACTTGAGGCCAAAGCCTTGGCCTTATCAGAGCACATAATCTGACAAAAATTTTTTTTCAGAGTCTTAATTTATTTACAAGATAATGCTGTGCCCCCCAAAATACTAAATTATGCATGGTTATGCATTTAATAGATTATCTCAAAAATTGGATGTCCTTATAACTCTTGGATATATGTGGCCAAATTTATGGATTTTAATCTCAGTAAGGCATTTACTACAATTCCTTCAACAAAACAGGTACTAAATAAAAAAGGTTATGTGTGAACCAATGGGGTCAGGGGAAAATGTCTTTGGATATGCAAAAACATACCTAATATGAGAGTGAGTCAAAAATTATCTACACTCTGGCTGTAGAATTTATTTTAATTAACTTTTAGAAAAGACAAATAGATCGTGTTTTGACATAATCGCCTTGCTTTTCAATACACTTTGTCCATCTGTCAATAAGCATTCATATTCCCTCATTAAAAAGTGTTTTAGGCTGAGCTGTGAGCCACAAATGTACTGGTGTCTTCACTTCTTCATCAGAAGTGAATCTTCATCCTCGTAGGGCTGCTTTCAGGGGACCAAACAGGTGAAAGTCTGACGGAGCAAGATCAGGACTGTAGTGAGGATGCTTTCACACCTCAAAATGAAGTTTTTGCAGAGTGTCAACAATATGGGCAGAAGTGTGTGGGCATGCATTGTCATGCAAGACCACAACACCCTTGGATAGCAGTCCTCTGAGTTTAATCCGAAGTTTAGGCTTCAGCTCTTCAATAAGCATCTCACTGTAACGAGCACTGTTGATTGTTGAACCTCTGTCCTAATAAGAGTTCCAACACTGGTCCTTGAGAATCCCAGTGACTGAGGAGGGATTTCCAAGGACCAGTCGTCTGGCCATTTACTCTAGAGCTCGGAGTGATCAATCCATTCCATCACCAGATGATTCTCGTTACAGTGAGACTGCTCTCCTTGAGAGTGACAGCCCTAAACTTTCGCAGATATCAAACACTCTGTGTACTGCTATCCAAGGAGTTGTTTTGATACCTATCTTGCACAAACTTTTCAAAACCTAAGTCTGTCATGGATTACTTTGTTTTGAAGTGTTAAAGCATCCTCCCTATAGTCCTGATCTTGCTCCATCGCTTCCCTGTTTGGTGCCCTGAAAACACTCCTACAAGGACAAAGATTCACTTCTGATGAAGAAGTGAAGACAGCAGTGCATTCATAGCTTGCAGCTCAGCCTAAAACATTTTGAAAGCTTGTTGGCAGATGGACAAAGTGTAGCGAAAATCAAGGAGATTATGTCGAAAAATGATGTATATGTCTTTCTAAGTTAATTAAAATAAATTTTACAGCCAGAGTGTAGATCATTTTTGACTCACCCTCGTATGTCCAGTATCCACTTAAAACGTTTTAGATTCCAAGTGAAATAATATGCTGGTGGTTTTTGCAAACCAGCTCCCTATGAGCCAAAACCAGTCAGCCTGTTTTTTTGTTTGTCTATTTGTCTGGATGACCTGGTATTGTGTTGGTGTGCTGGTGTGCATGTGTTGTGTTGTGCTTTTTGTTTTCTGACAAATTTTAATTTGAATGTCTTTGGGCAAATAGTCTCTGATTTGCCACAGGCTATCCCACTTCCTATTATCTTAACTAATCTGATGTACACAATTATGTTATCTATAGGTCTAAAGATGACACTTCTAATGATGACAGACAACTGCTCCCAATCATTTCTGTTTTCTGAGTGTTGGTTATTGTTATGGACTGAATTGTGTTCCCCCAAATTCATATGCTGAAGTCCTAATCCCCAGTACTTCAGAATGCAACCATACTTGTAGATAAGGTCTTTAAAGAGGTAACTAAATTAAAATGAGGTCTTTAGGATGGGCTCTAATCCAGCATCACTGATGTCCCTATAAGAATTCCAGACGCATGTGAATGTGCACGTGTACGTGTGTGAAATAAAGACCATGTGAAGACAAAGGCAAAACTACATGCCAAAGAGAGGGGCCTCATAATGAAATCAACCCTGCTGACACCTTGATATTGGACTTTCCAGCCTCTAGAATTGTGAGAAAATAAATTTCTGCTATTTATGCACTCAGTCTGTGGTTTTCTGTTATAGCAAACCCAGCAAACTAATACAGCCACCAACTATATTTAATATTAATTGTAACAGGCATTTTTATCTCAGAATTACGTTTACCATGTTCAAGTCATTCTGCCAGGTACAGTGGTGAATACAACTCTAAGCAGCTTAGAATCTAGCAGATGAGGCAAACTATATGTAAGATACATTCAACAACATAAATGACAAAAACATCACCAGGCCTAAAGGAAAAAAAGCCAAATAAAGAGTATATTTATAATTCTACAGGTGTTCTGGAGGAGGAGCATTAACTGCTGGTTACAGCTCAAAAAAATTCATAATTTGATATGGGTCTTGAGAGAGAAGTAAGATTCAACCAAGCAGAGGGGAGAGGACATTTAGGTGAGAGTAATGGGGAGTACAAAGTCAAATGCTACTACAGAGAACATTGTTTTTCCCAAGTACATCTAACTTAGATTCAAGTCTCCTTTCTCTGCTTTCTGAACTCTATAATCACTATATATTTTTTAATTAATGTCCTAAATCCTTACAAAATTTAGCCATTTTACCCCTGCAGATAAATAACAGTATAACTGACTTTGTTCAGTACAATACTGACATCCAAAGGATGGTCTGGTTCATCTCTAAAGCCTCCTGGGCTTCTGCTGAGAGTTGGTTTTATTTTCAAAAGATCTATGAGGGCAATAAGCAGCTCAGAGAATATTCTCTTGAAATCAGGCCACTTTTTGATCTCCTGCCTATCTATCAAATCTCATCATGTTAGATGGCTCCACAATGCATGTGGCCTGTGTTTTCTTAAGTGCCTCTTCTTCTGAAGAATGTGTTACTCGGATCATTAATGTTTCATACCTAAGTATTCTAATATATTTAATTTTTAATTTAGTGAAATTCCTAATCTTCAGGCTGAGGAAGTTACTCAGAATGTTTCATCCAAGCTGCTGGAAAAGTGCTCATTAGCAGGGAGTTTTGAAGATGGAATTTTAAGAAAGGGGTTGGCAGAAACCTAAACACATATAGATCTAAGCTTGCATGAATGCTTCCCTGTCTTCAGTGTAGAGGAAGAAATTCTTCTTGATAAGCAGGTAAGTTCTGCTTAAGTTTTCTTTTAGAGTTTGGTGACAAAAATTTAACAATGACTTTTGTTTTGTTAAAAGGTGTGTTTCAAAGCTGTAAGGTTTTTAAAAAAGAATTATTTGTCTGTAGAAAGCCTTATTTCTCCTTCATCATTTCAACAATGCTTGCTTTCTTCCACAAATAAGAGACTTATGTGAGACCATCATTACCAAAAGAGATACACTTTGAACCAAAGGAGACATGCTTAGCATCTGGTTTCAATTATTTTAGATTCAAGTGATTATGAAAGGAGGAGCCTCAGCTGGATTAGTTTGATTCCTGTAATGGCTTGGACTTGAAGCACCTGCCCATCTTACCGTCTAACCAGATTTATGGGAGATTAAGAATTTAAGTTAGAGAAGCTTTTAGACTGTTACATGAAATTTTAAAATTAAGGTCTTTAATACCCGGTTCAGATGAAATTCAAATGAAATAACTAAAATTTTAAATTTAATCGTAACTCAAATTGCACCCAATATTTAAAGACTACAAAATGTGTACAATAAAATAAAAAATTCACACGGTAAAACAGTACTAAATGTTTAGAAAAACAAATTTACATCTTTTTCTTTTTTCAGTACCCGCTCCCCGGGTGACAAAGTGGACTCAAGTTTCCGTTACCTCTTATACAACAAGGGAGTGGTGGTACTACACGCTTACCTTGGGGAAACAACTTGCATTTTAAAACTGGACAGGAAAATCTTTTGGTGAGAGAGAAGGCTAAAGGAAACGGAGGCCGGTGGCGTGACCGTACCACAGGCCCGCGGCTACTCTCGAGGAGACGGCCCCAGCTCCAAACCACCTTGACCACCTAACAGGACCGCTTTTCCCGCGGAGTCTCGCCTTCCGGCGGTAAGTCACTACAGCAAGCCCACCGGAAGCCGTCGTCATGGCAACGCTGTTTGGTCCCACCCCATCCCTTCGCCCCGCCCACCGTCCTGTACGTCTGAGGCCAGCCAGGCTTCGATTGGTCCATCTGTCCTTCACTCTGGGAGGCGTTCGGGGCCGCGAGGCTCTGGAATTCTTATTTGAATTTGTGGCGCGGAGAGTTCGTGAAGTGGGGACTGCAGCTGCGAGTCTTGCTGGAGCCAACAAACTCCGTGGTGAGCGGCCCTAAGGGGAGAATGACGAAAAGGGCGGCCGAGGTGCAGAGGCGCTGAGTCAGACTGGCCGCCTCGAGATGGGGGACTTCAGCCGGGCTACTTTCCTTCCTGAGGCGGGCCCTCTGTTCGCCTTCTCGCAGCCTCTAGGTTCTTCTCTCAGGTCTTTTTGCTGGTGTCGCAGAGACAACGCGCCCGCCCCTCTTCTGTCGCCCCTGGAGGGAGGCTCCTCCTGACGCTTCCTTCCCTCTCTCACGAAAGGCGTCTCTCAGCCTCCTTCCCTCCCCAGTAGCAGCCCTCAGACTCTGAAGTGCTTATCCCTCCCTCAAGCGTACGCGACGCCCCCCGACCCCTTTCGTAATTATATCCTGTTCTCCATCACCAACACTGTCAGAAACTCTCTACCTGCCCCTGACTGCGTGGAAAAGACTCCTGGGGAGCGCCCCACATCTCACAAACTGAGTCCTTGTCAAGGAATAGGATGCTGCTATCCACTTCTTCCCAACTGGCACCGAGTGAAGGTCCCGTGGAAAGCGGCAAGTGCAAGCGCTGCATAAAGCGCTACGGAAATGTAAGATCTTGTCTCAGTTGCTGACTCTGAATGATTGGATTCCCGTCGAAAACATGATTATTTTGTTTTTGGTCGGACCCTGTTGACACATACATTTCGTATTGGCGTTATGAATACTGTCCAGACCTTGAAACAGAACAGAGCCAATAGGTCTGTTGAAGTACATTGAAACTCTGAGAATTTTTCAGAAAGATTAAAAAAAAAACAAAAACAAAAAAACAGATTAAAAAGTTTTCTCTTCATTAACGTGTGTCTATTATAATCTAATTCTCCCCACTACTTCCCCATCTATTGAATTTGAAATTGAGATTCAGAACCACTTAAGGAGTTTTACAGTATAAATGGACATCTTTTCCCACATCCCCTATGACTATGACAAGCCTCTATTTTCTTTCTAATCTGATAACTCAACTTTATTTTCTGTATGTCCAGCCTCTGGAACAGGGAGTGGGGCAGGTCATAGTCCCCTTTAAGAAGCAAGAAAAACCTTGAAGCTTTTGAATAGAATATGACACACAAAAATTTTGTATCAATTTCAGGGGATTTTAAAGTCCACTCTAAACTAAGGATTTTCATTGGACCCAGTCCAGTTCTAGAAGTGTATTTTTATTTCTTAAAAAGTAGAAATAAATAGCCGAAGCAGCTAAATGCTTTACTTCTTAAAAATGGCTCTCTTTTAATTTCTGACCTAAGACTTGTTCTGAAGAAAGTTGGGATTGAGAAAGCTTGAAGCAGTTGTATTAGTAGCACAACTTTCAAATGAGCACTGGGTTAAGAATTTTAGAAGTCACTGAAACGCTTTCTAAAATTTAAGGAAGGTCATTCACAGATGACAGTATGGACACATAGGCATACAAGAAGTAAATTGACAAGATTTTTTATCTTTTTGCATTAACATAAAAATTAGGAAAATATTTGATCAACATCGAGTTAAAATAATTTTTGTGCCTTAATTTCTTGGATGTCTTATATTAAAATGAGTTTTATTGTGAAATTGCACCGGCCTGTCCTGAATGTAATTTACATCATCAAACATTATTTCTTCACATTAGTACTTTAGTTCACCTGAAACTTAGTTTTGTGTATGACATGAGAAATGGTTTTAACTAAAAATTTTCCATTGTTTTGTTGCTATGTGGAAAATATGGCACATTGGCCAAATCTGGTCCACTATCTGTTTATGTAAATAAAATTTTATGGGAACACAGGTACAGCCACTTGTTTACCTATTGTCTGGCTGCTTTTGTGGCTACAGCGTTGAAGTTGAGTAGTTGCAACAGAGACTATATGGGCTTCAAAGCCTAATATATTACTCTCTGGCCCTTAACAGAAAGTTTGCCCATCACTGAATGGATAATGTCATGTTCCCATACAGTGTGTGTGTGTGTGTGTGTGTGTGTGTGTGTGTATGTTTGCCTTTATTTTTGAGCTTTTCTGGTCTGTTTCATTTGTCTCATCTTGCACATATGACATAGTGTTTTTAATTACCTTCTCTCTAAAATAAGACAATATTCAGTAGGTTAAACAGCTTTCCTTATCCCCATGCCAAGTTGTTCTCTTGTCTTATTTTTTATAGGCCCTTAGATCTTCCATATTAATTTTTATGACCAGTTCATTAAATACCATGAGAAATCTTGGGGTTTTGATAGGAATTGCTTTGAATATACACATTAATTTGGGAAGAACTGTCATCTTTACAATATTCAGTCTTTCCATCCTTTTTTATTTCTGAAGGATCATTTTTTTTCTCTCATGTTTTCTTCCATCTCTTTACCACCAAACATCCAAAGAATATCACTTTTAAGTCACTCATTGTCCTCTCCCCTAGAAGTGTCCTCTCCAAGACCATCTCTTCTATTTCTTGCAATTGCAAGCCTCTTCCTTTAGATTCCATAGTAATCAATGCTCTGACCTAACAAGTCTTAGAACTATTTTTAGGATTTCCCCACTTTCTGGTGCTTATTGTATCTGTATTTTGTCATCCCTAACCCCCTGCTTCTCTCTCCTCTTATCTACGTGGTCTCTTTCTCTAGCATGGGCTTCAGAAATAGTTGCTGGCTTTTAGTATTCATTTCTCTACTACACGTATTTGAAGTTTATGGTAATATTTGTCTCTTAGTTATGCTGTAGATGTGGATTATGAATTTTTTCACTCTGTTTTTTTATAAATGTATTTATTTATTTGTTTATTTTATTGGCTGTGTTGGGTCTTCATTGCTGCACACAAGCTTTCTCTAGTTGCGACGAGTGGGGGCTACTCTTTGTTGTGGAGCACAGGCTCTAGGTGTGTGGGCTTCAGTAGTTGTGGCACGTGGGCTCAATAGTTGTGGCTCATGGGCTCTAGAGCACAGGCTCAATAGTTGTGGTGCACGGGCTTAGTTGCTCTGCAGCGTGTGGGATCTTCCTGGGGCAAGGATTGAACCCATGTCCCCTGCATTGGCAGGCGGATTCTTAACCACTGCGCCACCTAGGAAGTCCCTTCACTCTGTTTTTATTTTTAAAGATTTGTTGAGATTATGTGGAGACATTGAGATGTAGGTGATTGCCCTTATTTTATGGGCAACTGGAGTGTCTTCTATTTTCTTGAACATATTAACCTAAGATACTTTAAAGTCCAGGACTAATAACTTCAATCTGTATTTTCTGTACTTCTGTTCTTTTTCTTTTCTCTTCTATTCTTTTAAATCTTATTGTGGTTTTGACTTCTGGTATGCTTAGTAATTGTCAGAGGAATTCAGACATTGGATGTGATATTTTGAGGATCTGGATGATATTTACTTTTCCCAAAGAGGGTTTATTTTTGCTTCTGGCAGGTGGGTAGAGTGGAGACAATTAAACTTAATCCAATCCAGGACTGAGTTGATATATAGCTGGGTTTCATTCTTCTGTTACGTTTCTGGTTTACTGCTAGCAGTGCCCACACTTCACATTTCTTCCTCCTATGTGTGATTACTCTTAACAGTTCTGCTTAGCTTCTCCACCTCCTGTCTGAGGATTGGCAAATGACTTAATAAAGCCCATGTTGAAAGTTGAGCTTACCTCTCTAAAATTCTCTTTTGTACTTCTCGGCTGCCTTTGGTAGCTCTCTACTACCTTCACATTGTTGTTTTCCATATTTTATGCATGTTCTCTAGTTGTTTTTTATTGGGAGGGTTAGTCTCTTCTGAGATACCCTGCGAAAGCCTCTTCACTGAGCTTTAAAATTTCAACTACTGTATATTTAATTCATATAAATGTCTTATAAACATTTTATGTCATGTTTTTAATTTTCCATTCTGTGAAGATATTTTTACACTTTTAAAATCATTTTAAGCATATTAAACACAGTTATTATATAATCTATATCTGATAATTCCAAGAAACAAAATCTTATAGGTTTGTTTTTAATGGGTTCTCTTTCACAGTGCCTTGTTTACTTATGTATTTAATAGTTTGTTCCACCAGGTAACACTTGTGTTTGTTGCATTCTGGCTCCTGGGGTATGACTAGTTGCATACCACTTTATTTATTTTTTTGGATCCATTTGGGTGATGTGAATTTCGCATGTATATTTACTTGAGTGCTAGGTTGTGGTTACAACTTGCTTTATGTTTTCCCGTTTTGCTCATTTCTAAGACAGCTTTCCTTATAGTCCCTTAAGCCGAGACTCCTGGATAACCTTTACTTTGAGCAGGTAACTCTTTGAGTTCCCAGCTTCTCGGGAGGACAGCCTCTTGTTAGGCTTTTAAGTGGTATTTGTGTTTGTTTTCTATCCTTCATTCCAAACCAGATTTGTACATTTTAGCTCTGGTCAAAATCAGCAAAAGCAGATTCAGCACTCCACTCACTTTCACTGAGTTTACACTTTCATTTAGATTTTGTATTGGTAATTTCTTAGTATTGGGATGACTTAAAGTAGTTTTTGTATATTACTTTGCATTTTTAGTTGTTTTCATTGAAGGAGTTGGTGCAAATACTCTGGTTCTCTGCATTGCCTGAAACAACTTTCTGTTTGATGATAAAATTTGGAAAGCCATTCATAGGAACTTTCTTATTCTCTTACCATTTTGTTTCCACTATGCATCCACACACCCACACCCTCACCTACACACTCACACCTTTAAAAGGAGACAAATTCTTCTACTTTTTAAAATTTACTTTTAGATAAAAGGTTTATGAAATGCATCTGATATTGTCTGTAAAGTTGAGTTTTATTTTTTGGCGCAGGATTCTAATTATTATTCGTGACATTCTTTAGGCTTTGGGGAGCCCTTGAATAGTTTTCAGAAGGAAATTTAGGCTGCAATCAATGTATCTGGTATATTTCTGTTATTCTAGCAATTTACTTGTACTCAAGTCATATTACCTTTAATAGTGAAGAATAAGTAAAGGTTTAACATGAAAATCAGGAATAGTCTCCTTTTCTATTTATGTCCCACCCCTTAGCGCTCCATTTCCTGAATGGTTAGAAAGTTGGTAAATTGGAAGTTTTTTGAGAGTTTGTATAATCATGTGATTGTTTTATAAGTAGTTTCAGAATTCATTTTGTCTTACTTAAAGCATGAATACCCCAAAGACAAGAACTTGTTTTAAGATGATTTTTAAATAGTTTCCTTTTATGAAAGATTACCTAATCAATGTTAGTTGTTGAAGAGAGCTATTTTATGATAAAGTATTACATAACTTTAATGTTCCTTTAGTATTTGGCTTTATAAATAACTATGAAAAGTGATTATCTTATAACATTTTTAAAATTCACTTTCTTCTTTCCCCAGAAAGTAGCAAAGTAAATAAAACCATCATTCTTTTCTAATCTTCATGAATAATTTCTCACTGGCTCTGGGTGAGAGGCTGTTTTCAAGGCCGTCCCATGGTATCTACAAAGATACAGTTTAGACCTTGCAGTTTAGGCCTCTGTGAAAATGCTTCTAAATTACAGAAGTGAAGAGAGCTTACACTTAATCTTTGGATAATTTCAGTCTTGGACTTTAGAATGAAGCAGCTGGGGGAAAAAGATTCCTTGTTAGAAGCATAAAACCTACTGACTGTATCTTGGCCAGTGTTCTCTTTTTTCCAGTAAGCTGTCTGCTATACAGAGGTGTATAACCCTAATGGCTTGTTGTATGCCATTAAAAGGTATTGTACACTCATAAAAGAATGACATTTTGATCAATGCTGTTAAAAGAATTACTGTCTTGACACAGAAAAGCTTTCCTGCTGCAAGTTTAAAAATATGCCTTTAAAAGCTTTTTATTGAATACCCTTGCATCCCTCAGAAATGTGCCATTTTGGCATGAGGTTACCCTGAAGTATTCCACATTGTAACTTAACTACAGAACCTCCTATTTACCTTTAAAAGTAGCAGAGACAAACAGGTATTTTCCTACCAAATGGAGCTTAAAGACATGGTAGCATCTTCAACCACTGTATCTGACCTAAAAATAGAATTTTTGTAAAGAGAAAGCTGAAAACTAAATTATTCCTTTTTATTTTGTGAGGTATTGATTTTTTTTCATGCTGTTTTGTTTAAACTTTGTGGTTTTAATTTCCCTTTGGATTTAGGAATCATGCCTTTCCACCCAGTTCAGAGATAGATCTTTTCTAATCACCTGGGAATTGGTTCTCTTAAATGGTGATATGTTGGATGTATTTTTCTACTGTTTCTTTTCCTTTTATTATATTTTTGATTAGGACCTTATGAAAACCATGTCATAATAGACACATGGTTTCTTCTATACACAGTTGGTCATCTACAGATTTTCTAATGTACTAGTGCTATAATTTTAGCTTTATTTCATTCTGTGTAATACTTGTGCTATTACCTAACTTTTGACTTTATGCCATATTTTCTGACTTGTGAACTGAGCATTTTAAAATCTAATACTCTGAAAACCACAATTTTCTTAAATATGTCACTATAGAATGATTGTTTACTTGATATACTTTAAGTTTTGTACTTTTTAAATTTGACATTTAATCCCATTCTAATGAACTTCACATAAGTGGGCATATTTTAAGATAGATGGCATTGTTTTTTTATAAAGCATGTTGCCTTTTCATCTGTTTTACTTGTCAAAGCAGGTGTTTTGTTGTTGATGGCAGTGGTGGTTTTTACTATTCATTACCCACTAAGTTCCAGGTGATTTATATATAGTACTGATAAAACTAAAAGTTGTCACAGTTATCATGTTCCGTGTTCTGTGCTAAAGTGCTTTCCACGGCTCAAAGAAGCTATATGACTTGGTCAAATAACAAGTAAGTTGTGGAGTTGGGATTCAAAGGTTGGTAGTGTGACTCACAATTATTGTGTTCTTCTAACCCTTTTTATATGTTATTTATTTGTTCTAGGTGGTATTATCCCCATTTCATGGATGAGGAGCCTGAACCTCAGATAGAGTAAGTCCTTTGCGCATTGACACAGAGGGAAGGAATGACAGAGCTGGCCCTGTTAGACTTCAAAATATATTTTCTACTACATAATGCTAGTTATTTTTTCCTTTATCCTTCTCATCACAGCTCCCATTAATTATCTTTATATATTCGAAGACAGTTTTTAATAGAAATTTTGGAAAAAGAATTTGTCTCATGACTTTCACTTATGATTTCGAGAGAAGCATGTTGAACAGATAATTGAAATAGGTATCAGAGACTTGAATTTTTGTATTGTTTCTGATTATGGCCGTATGATATTGGACAAATCACCTTTTGGGGGTCTTAATTGTAAAATGAGGGCATTGGATTGGATGATTTTAAAGGTTTCCTCAAACTCTAAAATCTAATTTGACTCTACTTTGATTTAATGTTTATATTTGTTCTTTTTAGTACAGACAGAACTTTACCACCTGTATTTTAGCCCATTAAATATTATATTTTATTAAGTTTAGGGGGCAAGGAGCTCTGATTTTTATTCTCTACTTGCACTATTATATCCAATGTTGACATTCACTAATGGAAAGAAATTCCTTGTAAAGAAGTCATCTTATATAAGGACACTCTTTTAAACTATTCAACATTCTCTTACTTTTCACACTCAGAAAGAATCTGGAAATCTTAATGTTATAAAAGGAAATAAATTGTTTTTAATAGAAAATGTTTCCTTCAAAGAAGACAGGAATGGGTGACTGCCACCTTCAAAGCACTTGCAAGTTGTAACCTGTACAATATACTAATAACAGTTATAGTAATAAGTAAACTTTTTGGGGAATTAATTTTATGCTAAGCATTTTATATACATTGCATTGTTTAATACTCGTGAAGACCCTATGATGTAGGTACAATTAGTATTCCTATTTTGCATAGTAGGAAATAGAGAATTGATAGGTGAAGGAAGTTCTCTTAAAGCTACATTGTTGGTAAGTGGTGAAGCTAAGATGTTAACCTATAGAATGCCAGAGATTTTCCTCATATTTACAAAACAGAGCATAATTGTAAGAGGTTAACCAATAGTAATGCTTATCAACATACGAATGAAACATGAAACTTTTTAGGGAAGGGTGGGTCTGATGACTTGTGATGAATGGCAGTTTCTCAGTGCTCAGATTTGATCATTGCTAGTTACATATTTTATTGATATAGTCATAAAACATGTAATAACTTTTGGATAATTTTATAACACCACTTATTTTCTGAAGAGTTAATAAATTCATTATAAGTTATAGGAAAACATTTTTGGAGGTTGGGATGTGAATGGTGAGTGTGAGGGGGTGTATGCACACAAGCACATGCAAGGTGCATGGATTGGGAGCTGTACATTAGGGTAACTAATCATCCCAGTTTGCCTAGGCTTGGGTTTCTAGATCATGGAACTTTCAGTGCTAAAACTAGGAGCCTTGCAAAAACAGGTAACAGGCAAGAATGTATCTATATATACATGTATGTATATGTGTGTGTGTCTCTAAAATAATGGTAGTAGTTGAGCTACAAGGAATTCAGATCTTGTAGAGCATAAAACAGCTCTGAATTCAGTGTCTAGACTGATATTTGTCTGTTTTATTAGCAGAAAGCTCAGTCTCCTGTGTTTTCCCTGTTTCAGATAACCTTTTCTTGTCATGAAGAAATTAATTTCTTTGTTGGAATCATTGCAAGTAAACTTGATAGCAGGAGTCCTGTTATTGAGGCAGCTTACACAGTGATTTGCTAAGTATAGCCTCTTCATAAAAGGTGAAGCAGAAATCGATTTATTGATCACTACCAGGATTTCAGTAACCTGTTGAACTACCTGATTTTTTCCCCTTCTCATAAAGCCCACTATTCTTATTTCTCTTTATACCTTGTATTTAGTTGTTTCCTTTGGAAACATTTTTTACGTGTATTTTCACATCATGTAAACAGTTTTTTTGTGTGTGTGTATTTGCTTTTTTCTAGAGGTTAAATTGTTTAAAAAACACGTATTAAACTACATGAAATTGCCAAGATCTGCCTGTTTTTGACCTATAGCAATGGCACCGTCATATGACTCAACTAATAGTTAATTCAACTTTTGGTTATTTGAAAACATTGGGCTACTAACGTAAATCTAAGTAGAGTATTCTTTTGAAACCCTGTTAATGTTATGGAGGAACTGAGATGAACTTTGGGCTTATTACTCTACGCTGCCTGTTTGCTAAAATTACATTTTAAAAGGTATAAGTTATGAAAAACTGAACGTTGTACAGCCATTAATATTAGACAGGCTTTTAAAAAGTTACTTCAACCAAAGGTTGAGACCAAATTTAGCCACTTTTCTTTCTCAGAATTTTGAACCATTATATTAATTTTAAGCTGTAGTGGATAATATAAATGTTCTTTTTGGAAGAAATATGCTCCTTTCATGGAATATGATTTAAAATTGTTGCTGTAGTATTAACAGAAACAAATACCAACCAATAAGATTACTTTCTGTGCCTTTTGGATAGTTAGACTGATTTGGGGTTTGCCTTCTTGGGATTATTTAGACTTCTAGAACAAACACAGTGTGCAGCTATTAACTTTTTGAAGAAACATAGCCAGTTACTACTTGTCTCAGCTGCATACGCTATCATAATTTTGAGATTCTTGTGGTATGTGTAAAATTGTACACGTGAAATTTTGATGTTAAAAAAACATACTTTGTTTTTCTTTTTATCTCTTCCCTCTTTCAACCCACATTTGTATAACACTTGGCTCATAAAAAGGGAAGGGATCCCTTTATGGTTCCTAGTTGTGGATACAGTAGACTAAGCTGACGTGAGCAATGATTCTACCTTATAAAAATAATAAGCTAATACAGATTTTTAAGGAATTAACTATAACTTTAAGACTTTTGCATTTCTTATACTGTTACAATGACCTGGGAGATAGGTATATCTTTTAACAATATTTTGCAAAATTGGAACTCATATCTGGGTCTCATTCTTTTTTATATCATGATATTTCTTAAATACTTTTGATGTGTCTTAGCATATCTCTTGACCTGCCTCTGTCATTGATATCAAATATTTTGAGTGTCCTCTGTTACTGAAGTATTGTACTCAATGTTATGTATTTTTCACAAAGTATTTTGTGACTATTAAAGAGTAATATGCATGAATCGTGACTTGGTAGGTCTTTTCAGGAATAAAGCATCATGATTATCAAGACTATTTAAAAAATTATTTCCTAAGTCTTTAGAATAGAAATCATTGTCATTTTTATAAACTATATTATGAAATAATAGACCCAAATGTAATGAAACATGTTCTGTTGCTGTAATATATCTAACTTGAGTCTATCCTTAAACAGTTCAGCTTGAAAAACTGAAAAACAAGTAGGTGTAAAGCAGGGATGATCTTGATCAAATGGGAATTTGATACTATAGCTTTTCTCAGAAACTAAATTCATGGGGCAGTTGACTAGAGGACGTGATGTTTCTTTGATCACAAAGCTTCTTTGGTCACAAAGATTCACATATTGTGAGTGTATAGCTCAGTGAATTTTTATAACCTGATGATACCTATGTAGCTAGCACCTTGATCAAGAAATAGAACATAACTTGCACCCTGGAATCCCTCTTAGTGCTAACTTCTAAACTAATCAGGCTTTATTTACCCAGCTAAATTTTAGTTGAGTATTTAGTTTTTGAGATTTAAAACTGTCTGAAGAGCAAGACTACTTAATATTTGCACAAATTATCCAGATAGTTACATTTTCATCTTTGGCATACTAGCTATGGCAATATTCAGTTTAAATCAGCAGAATTTTAAATGTCTACGGTTTCCTTAGTTGTCTTTGTGATTGCTGAATAAGGATTTAGACAATTTCTGAGTGTGATCTTGATTTTTCTGGTTAACTACATTGCTTGGACAGTGACTGACATTCAAAGCTGATTTGATTGGCCCCTTAAGTTTCTCTGTTTTGAGCTGCTGAAATTACAAAACTCAATCATATGCAGAGAATTTGCTGTTCAGACTGACAGTTCTGTCAGGTCAGATGGTACGATTATTATGCATGCTGCAAGTGCATTGTTATTGCTGTGTGGGTTTTTTGTTCTTTATTTTGTTGTGTTTTGTTTTTTCCCTTGAAATCTAGATGGAAGCTCTGGTCTCTGAAGGTAAAAAACAAGAACATCAGCCTATCTCCATTAGGCTTTAGTTTTGCTATTGAGTTTCCATCTGTGATCCACTCATAGCCCCAAACTCAGTTTTTTTCATTAATGTTTGTCAAAGAAAGATCTGTCCTCTTTGGAGAGGTTGAAATGAGTAATAGTTTTTTGACACTATTGGCAAGTGGCTTTCACAGTCCATGGCAGATCTAATGAGCTACAGCTGCCTGGTTGGAAAAATCAGCATTTGATCATGTGAAAGAATCCTTGGAATATGGACTTAAGTTTCTGTGTGCATTAAAACAACAGCAACACTATCCTGACAAACTTATAAATGTGTTATAAATTGCTTTGTAAGCTATTTTTTAACAACATTCAGAGGTATCCAGTTTCAACTGCAATACTCACTTTTTGCAGAAACCTGGGAAAATGAATAATATAAACAATTTGACAAAGATAGTTTTGCATCAGGAACTGAATTTTTGTTATATTAGTTCTACAAAGTCAGTTGTTCATATTTAAGAGAAAGGATAGTGTGGGTTGTCTATATTGATCTTCTTGGAGCATCAAGTTCTTTCTTCATATACAACTAGGTATACCATGATATGAGAGTAAACTGTATTTCATGGAATCATATGCCTGAGTGTGATAGGCTTGTGGTTTAGTGGCTAACCCAGTGTATATAAGCAGTTACACTCAAGAATTAGGGTTGCAACTTCAGTTATTTCAGTTATTCTGAGAACAGAGAATGATCTCTTATAATGCTCATGTAGAAAAGTAGCTAAAGCATTTCGTCTAAACTCATGAGGGAAGTATTTCGTCTCATGGTTGAAGGAACCCCTGTTTATAGGCTTGGATAATGGTATTTTATTAACTTAAATAAACTACAACTTTAATGTGTCAGTTTCAGGAAAGTGTTTTCTTTGAAACGGCTTGATCACTTGTTCAAAGGGGACATTTAGTTGATTATTTTCATATCAACTATAAGAACACTTTATGCAAAACCTTGCCTGACCTTCCACTTTGTACGCATAGCTACCTAGTGATCTCTGACATGCAGTTTTTCTTCTGCTCTGGTATTTGGGTAAAGGAGATATCATTGTTCTTGAGAAAGAGAATGCAGATAAAAAGTAGTGCAAAGAGCTCATTCAATAACACTGTACAGATCAGTGGAGTCACTATTAGGCACTGTAATAATTACAGCTATAAAATAAAGCAAAAATTATTTGAATTTAATATGAGAATCTTGATACAGGAGGCATGAATCTTACACAACCTGTTGTGGTACATGGAGTGATTTAGGACATATAGAGGAATTGGCGCACAATACAGAATGAGGGTGACAAAACATAAGCATCTAAAACAGGATCAGGATGGGAACACTTCCCTCCTCTATACTTACCCTTGAGTAAAGAGCATTGGGAGTTAACATCAGAATCACATTCTACATTATTTATAATTTTTGGAATAAATTTGTTGTATATGTTGTATGCATATATTAATTGATTAGTAAACTGAAAAAAAGAGGTGGAAAGTTGTGACTTTTCCAAAAGAATCTATAAAAAGCTAGAGTAAAGAATGAGGAGGAAAGTAATAGATACTAAAATATTAAGGAAAGGTCATCAAGATCATAAATTGCATAAGACCCGCCCCCATTTCATCCTAATATTTAATCAGGTCCTCCTCTCATTGCCTTCTCTTTGTGACCCGTTTTTCTTTTAACAACGTTATTGAGATATAATTCAATACTATACAATTCACTCATTTAAAATATACAGTGCAGTGATGTTTTTTTGTTATTCATAGAGTTGTGCAACTATCACCACAACCAATTTTAGAACATTTTTTATTTTCCCAAAACAAAACCCCATGTTCATCAGCAGTCACCCCCTATTCTCCCCCAGTATCCCAGCCCTAGGCAACCACTAATCTGTGTGATCCAAGTTTTAAAAGTTGTTGATTTGAAATTCGCTGCTATCTTCCAAGGACATTCTACTTCAGACCATTTGATTTATTACACGGGTACAATCAGAAAACCATGACTATTCTCCTTATTG
Organism: Hippopotamus amphibius kiboko; assembly: GCF_030028045.1. Taxonomy (NCBI): domain Eukaryota; kingdom Metazoa; phylum Chordata; class Mammalia; order Artiodactyla; family Hippopotamidae; genus Hippopotamus; species Hippopotamus amphibius. The sequence goes on along the minus strand of NC_080201.1, from coordinate 15,362,666 downwards.
ATATAAGTCTTATAAATCAAAGAGGGTGACATATAACTGCATTCTTAAATATATCTCATTATATATAGCTTCTTAAACACAATTTTCAAATGGTTGTTTTTATCATAGGTACAGACCTGTTTAATATGCTCCTGATTCTGATCCTTAACTTAAAGATTCAGAATATCGATTTTGTCCGAGTCCTCGAGTTTTTGGACAAGATGTTCTGACTCATTCTGACAGCATTCACAAGATACTAATGTATAACTCAGGAAACAAATTAGTCAATATAATGTAAAATGTATTTGCCCAGGGCACAGGACACTGTATCATCCCCCCTCCTCCCCACCGGCCCCAAACAGCACATTCTCTTCCTATGAGTAAGCTATAGGACAGGCTAAAGTGTTGTCAGTAAGTTGCCTGGCACACGTGGAACCAGAATAAGGAGGCTGGTTACATGGTTCAAACATTGAGTGGCACCACTCTCTTAGTCAGACTGTGGTAGGCAGAATAATGCCCCCCACCGACCCCCATAGATACCTGTGTCCTAATCCTACAACCTGTTACCTTACACAGCAGAGAGAACTTTGCATATGTGATTAAGTTAAAGTCTTTGAGATGGAGAGGTTATGGTGGACTATTTAGGAGTGTCGAATCTAATCACCTGTTTTCTTATAAATGAAGAATCTTTTTGTGGTGAAAGGGTGATGGGATTATGGAAGAACAAAAGATATGGTGGTATGGGAAGAGCTCAACTCACCATTGCTGGCTTTGAACATGGCAGCAAGGAGCCATGTGCCAGTGAATTCTGGTGGCCTCTAGCAGCTGGAAAAGGCAAGGAAGTAAATTCTCCTCTAGAGTTTTCAAAATAGAATACAGCCCTACTGACACCTTAATCTTAGACCATTGAGACTCATGTGAGACTGCTGACCTTAAGCCACAGAATTTGTGGTAATTGGTTACAGCAGCAATGAAAAACTAAAACACAGACCTCTAGATTTCTTATAATATGAATCTAGTCAGTAAGCCTTGGGCAAGCACATCTTCTCCTAGAACAGTGTATGGGTGGGCCTTGCACTTGTTTGCTTCAGTGGCTCTTCTTTCTTTGTATCTCAGGTGCCTTCCTCAAAGCCCTTTCTTGAATGACTTATTTATTAAAATGCATTTAATAGTAACATAGACTTGAGTTAGATGGGCCTGGGCTACATTCTGGCTCTGCCATTATACTAGCTGGAGAAACTTGGGCAGGTGATTTAATATTCTAAGCCTTGATTTTTATGAACAAAGTGGGAATAATAATGCCTACCCTTTGGGGATGTTTGGAGAATATAACGACATGATATATGTAAAATGGCACAATGCTTGATAAATAGTGAGCACGTAATAAATGATAGCTGATATTATCATCTCTTAAAGGCTAGAGGGAATTTGCCAATAGCATGCATTCTAACACTTGCTCAGATACAAATATATTAAGAACTCTTGGTATAGCTATTATGTTTAAGTGACTGTTCCACAGAATTCTGTTCATAGCCCTCTGCCTCCTGGTACTGAGCCTTTTAACTGAAAAAGGCTTACTTTTGGCAACTTTAATGAGTAAGTTAAAACCACCTTTGATTTATAGTGCAATATGTAATACCTTTTAATATTTCCTTTTTTCTTAGAGCTAATGTGAAATAGAATGCATTAAGGAACACCTGGAATTCTGTCTCTACAATTAAAAAAAAAACCCTAATGACTGGAATTGTTTTTTCAGTTTTTTAAATCCCTAGTGCCTGGCAAATGGCTGACACATAATAGGCAGCAATAAATGTTTATTGAACTGAAATAAACTGAGTTCTAAGTAGTTATTCTACATATGGCAATCACAATCTGCCATATATACATCACTAATAAGAAAAAAAACAAATTGTACACTTTAAATATATGCAGTTTATTGTATGTCAATTATATCTCAATAGAAGTCCTTAAAAAAAATAAGTACTTATTCTTTCACACCCTGTTTTGAGTTCATCTCTTTTGTTGCTGCCCTAATTTAGGCCTGTATTTTTTGCACCTTGCCTATTACAGCAGTCTTTGAACGGCTCTTTTTGCTCCTTGTCTTTTCCCTCTTGATATTCCACAGTTACCACCAAACTAGGCAGTGACTACTGTACAGTATATCCTCTTCTACATCTTCTACATCTCCGTCCCATCGCGTACTGCCTAATAGCCATGTTTTAAACTCAGCGTTTCCCAACTTTCTGTGGTATGGTACACTTAGAAAATGATGGTATTTGTGTGGTACACTGGGGTAGGAAGCAAGCCATCTTATGACTGGAGGTTTTGGATTCTAAGGGCTGAGTCACCCTCTCAGTACAGTTGCCACCTAATTTGGGCACAGCAGTATGCCCTGGTGTACTTATTGGGAAGCTCTGCTTAATCTAGCATTTTAGACTGGCTACAGTTGGAATTCATTCTGTCCTTTACATAGATATTTAATGAGCACTGTTCATGTCCATGCTAATCTCTGGGGGGAAGGAATTGGGAGCACTGTATCAGGTATTCTCCTACGTGAGCCCTCAGTTCCAGGCAGACACATCTGTTTACTGGCCTCCAAATAGGCCTTCAGTATTCCTCTCATACCTTTGCTCATGTCTTTTACTGTTTTTGAATAACCTGTATTTCCTTTGTCATCTCTCTGAATCTTCCTCCTGTCTTCTCCGTGATGCTGTCCCTACTACAGTTAAAATATGGCAGTTTTGTTTGTTGTATTCTTTTCCACTTGATTACATCATTAACTCATTTGGTACCCTCTGTAAAGCCTGGATTCTTTCTTCATATTAATTCTTATTCACTTTCTCTGTTATATTTTTCAATATTTTCCCTTTATACATGTTCCTATCATTCCTATCATGGTATTTACCCTGCTCCCTCTCCCTACAACTTTATATGATATAAATTCTGAGAAATACTTAATATTATTACAATAAATACAAAATATTGTTCATTGTGCGTATATATTTATCAGGTAATAGCAAATGTTTTTCAAGCCCATGCTTGGATCAGGCGTTATTCTAATAGCTTTATGTATATTGAATATATTTAATCTTCACAGCAGCCCTATGAAGTATTTTTATATCTCCATTTTACAAATGAGGAAATTGAGACATAAGTAAATTAACTTGCCAAAAGTTGTACGCTATTAAGTATCAGGGTCAGGATTGAAATGTCATCAGTTACAGCGGGCAGTGTTGACACTGAGCCCACACTAAGAACCATTCTGTAATACTGTGCTACAGAAAAACCAAGTTATATATGTATGAGCAGACTGCTAGGTACTTACACCTAATGCTAAACATTCCTACTAAGGTTAGTTAGGCTATATTACAGGTAGAAAGAGAAGTAGTCATAAGAAACATACAACCTGGAGAGTGTGATAGCATACATTCAGGAAATGGTCAGTGTTTTAAAAATCAGTAGTTAATAAAATATTATTTATGAAGCATCAACTGTATGTGCCAAGAAATGAACTGGGCACTTTACATATATTATCCCATCGAAGCCTCACCATAACACTACTGAGTAGTTGCTATCATCCCTATTTTATAGATGAGGAAAAAGACTCTCAAGTAGGTAACTTGCCCAAAAGTTACTGAGCTGAGAGGTGGTAGAGCTAAGGTTGGCACCTGAGCCCAACTGCCCTGTCTTCTTTTCACTGTGCTGTTCTGCCTCTCTGATGGTAGGTGCCCTGGCAGAAGGTCAGGAGAGACACCACTGTTAGGATGTAGTTAGAGCTGTGCTTAACTTTTGGAAAATAGTACTGTGATAATGGTACTTTTTGTCTTCAAATTATTTTGAGGAAGAAATATACCAATATTCCGGAATAAACTCAGTAAAAGCATTATTCATTTTTGCTAAACCATTACATTTTTATCTTGGCTAAGCTTGTTTGTCTTTTTTTTGCTTTAGCTCTATCTTGTATGACATATATATGGTTAATAGGTATCTATTTATATCCAAAGATGTTTTATGATGTTAGGAGTAGTGTTCAGACTCTGAAAGTAAGTAGTAAGTACTACACAAATACTAATTTTTAGTTCTTAGTCTGAATATTGATGTTTGACACCACCATGTTTTCCCTTTATAGCATCACCCCTTTACTTTGCCGTGCCTTTTTTCCCCTCCTGACACTGACAAAGAGATTTGTTCATAGAGAACTGACTCTGAAGATGACACTCTTCATTGTATCTCAGTGGCTTAGGCTCCACATGCGGTTTCTTCTCTGTCTTTAATTAAACTTGTTTTTTTCAGTGCTATAGCTGGGAGCACTGTGTTGACACAACTCATTCTTGTACAGAACAGATTAAAATGTCAGTGTTCTAATGTTCTCATCTGTGGGAAAAAGAAAATATTTGGGATATTTTATTTATAACTTTTAAAAGACTCCTCTGTGGAGAAAGATTAGTTGTAGGCTGGAAAGCCATTTGACAGTTAAAGGGACAGAACTCTATTTACTATTAGCCTAACAAAAAGGGGGGGAAAAGTATGAAAGCTTACTAAAACTCTTTTCTAGGGATTTAGAACACATTTTTCTTTCTATTTCCTTCTTCATTTTCACTTAATTGTATCTTTTAGTTCCCTAGTGTTCTACTTAATCCTTTGAGATGCTGTATATACAGAATATTGACAGTTTCCGGAGAAAGCAGTTAGTCAGTCATTACAGTAAACACATAAATTATGTGAAAGAGGCCTGCTGGTCAAGGGAAATGGAGTTGGTGTATTGAGCCTTTAACCTTCAGATCACAAATCTGAATGTATCTATTTTTACAATAGAGTCATTAATATTGGCTAGCTAGTTATTGGTGAATAGGCCAGCAAATTCACCGTGCTACAGCTTGAGACTCTTTTCTGCCTGTCAGGCATTCACGGGGTATAAGCTACATCAGTTAACGCTAGGTGCTGTGCAAATTTTAGAAGTCATGGAGATAGGCTTGCTGCAAATTGATAGGGAAGTAATAAGAGGAGTTACGACTAATGGAACACTTGCATGTATCTAAAATATTTTGTGTCTCTATGTATTAGTGTATTGACTGTCTAATCCACACAGTTCTATGAATAGGTGATATTATCTTCACTTTATAGATGAAAAAATGAGGCCTGTAAATGTAAAGTAACTTGCCCAAGGCAACACAGGAAATGGAGAAGCTGGATTTGAATCCAGGGAGTTTGATTCTGTAGCCTATTCTTCTAGAGAGTTTCTGAAAGTTTTGATATTGTACAATTTGGGAACTTTTACATTGTTAAATCAACATATGATATTGAGTAGATGAAGAAGATAAATATTAAAAAGGCAGGGAAAGTCCCTTCTTATTTTCAGTGTGCTAGGTGGTGGCCAGGCAAAATTTCTAATCTTCTTTGGGTATATCTTATCTATAACTGGCAAAGGAATTGTGAATTGTTCTGGTTTGCCCATATAAAGGCAAAAGGTAGCTTTCCAGAAGGGCAGACTTCAGCATTCCAAGTGCCCACTCCATACTCCTGGTTTTGGCAGTTAGCTACCCTCTAGCAGAGCATCTGCCTTTCAGACCTTATTTAGAGATTTGCTTGATTTGAGTTGTCCCCTGGGTTAACAGCTGTGGAATCTGTATTTCTTTGGCATTGCTCCCTCCTATGTAAATTACAGATGTTCTCTAATGCCCTTTTGAATTGCTTTTGGAAAAAAAGAAAGGATTAAAAGCTTTTTTCTTTTTAAAGGAATCTAGGCTAGGTTCTAAGTAGGAGGAAATATATTTACTGAATTTTTCCTCATTTATGTTTCCCTTCAATCTTTGAAACTACTCCCTGCAGCCCTGCTGCTATGGGATCAATTTGTTGGCAAGGGTTATTCAAACATGAGCAGAATTTGTGTCCTCTTTGGATTAAAGTGCTAAAGCCAACAATAACAATTTTCATGTGGGAACTGGTGCTCAATGTCCAAGTCAGACTATACTTGGTGGTCCGTAATTTACTCCAGATTAAAAACAAGCATTTGAGGGGGGAGCGAGGGTCTTTTCCCAGGTTTTTGTTTGTTTTCATTTCCAGTCTTTTTATTACTTTTTTTTTAACCTGTTTTTAAATAGACATTGTTTTAGAGGTACTTTTTTACCTCTTGATTTGCGGATGGAAGGGGTAGGGTACTTGAACTGAGACGTGTAATAGAGTTCTTAAAAAAAAAATCAACATTTATATTAAGGTATAACTTAAAACAGTTGAGTGAGCAAATCTCCATTATACAGCTTAGGTGAATTTTTACATATGTAGAACTCATTTCTCTCTTCTCCACTTCCATTTTATTTAACTTTTACTCTTTTATCCTCTGTGGTGGAGGGGGAAAAATCACATAATCTTGAAGACTGCTATACTTAGTTTAAGATTTTTTAATTTAACTTCATTTGGACCCCTAGTATTGTGCCACACCATGCAGCATGTGGGATCTAAGTTCCCCGCCCAGGGATGAAACACCTGCCCCCTGCATTGGGAGCGTGGTGTCTTAACCACTGGACCACCAGAGAAGTCCCTCTTATTATTCTTTATAACATTTATTTCAAACTTTTGTCACTGTCCTCAGAATTTTTTTTTTATGATTTACATATTACCTTTTAGCATGTGACTTCACCTCTTAGTTCACCAGGTAAGTTGAGGCATTCAGGAAGCAGCTGTGCTCCCTTATCTCCTGGTAGCCCTCTCACCACTCCTCTGTATTTGTATACCCTTATCTGTTCTTCCTGTCTGAAGCTGTGATTACATCCCTTTTGATCTTCTCAGTGATTCATTTTATCAGTTTATCCCCCTTTAGCTTCTCTATTGACCTCTACTCAGTATATATGCATAGTTGAGACTTCTTATTTAAACAAGCAAGTTAATACAAAGTTTGCACTTAACCCTGAACCACTCTAGTTGCTATCCAACCTTTCCCCTTCACCTCGTGGTCAAGCTTCTTGATATTCTCACTGTTTCCACTTCTGATCTCTTTTTTTTTTTTTATTATTTTTTTGGGGGTACACCAAGTTCAATCATCTGTTTTTATACACATATCCCCGTATTCCCTCCCTTCCTTGACTCCCCCCGCCTTGAGTCCCCCCCACCCTCCCCGCCCCAGTCCTCTAAGGCATCTTCCATCCTCAAGTTGGACTCCCTTTGTTATACAACAACTTCCCACTGACCATCTATTTTACAGTTGGTAGTATATATATGTCTGTGCTACTCTCTCGCTTCATCTCAGTTTCCCCTTCACCCCCCGCCCCCTCCCATACCTCGAGTTCTCCAGTCCCTTCTCTGTATCTGCGTCCTTGTTCTTGTCACTGAGTTCATCAGTACCATTTTTCGATTCCATATATGTGAGTTAGCATACAATATTTGTCCTCTTTCTGACTTACTTCACTCTGTATGACAGATTGTAGTTCTATCCACCTCATTACATATAGCTCCATCTCATCCCTTTTTATACCTGAGTAATATTCCATTGTGTATATATGCCACATCTTCTGTATCCATTCATTTGTTGATGGGCATTTCGGTTGCTTCCATGTCCTGGCTATTGTAAATAGTGCTGCCATAAACATTATGGTACAAGTTTCTTTTGGGATTATGGTTTTCTTTGGGTATATGCCCAGGAGTGGGATTACTGGATCATATGGAAGTTCTATTTGTAGTTTTTTAAGGAACCTCCAAATTGTTTTCCATAGTGGCTGTACCAACTTACAGTCCCACCAACAGTGCAGGAGAGTTCCCTTTTCTCCACACCCTCTCCAACATTTGTGGTTTCCAGATTTTGTGATGATGGCCATTCTGACTGGTGTGAGGTGATACCTCATTGTGGCTTTGACTTGCATTTCTCTGATGATGAGTGATGTTGAGCATCTTTTCATGTGTGTGTTGGCCATCTGTATGTCTTCTTGGGAGAAATGTCTCTTTAGGTCTTCTGCCCATTTGTGGATTGGGTTATTTGCTTTTTTGGTATTAAGCTGCATGAGCTGCTTGTATATTTTGGAGATTAATCCTTTGTCTGTTGTTTCATAGGCAATTATTTTTTCCCATTCTGAGGGTTGCCTTCTAGTCTTGTTTATGGTTTCTTTCACTGTGCAAAAGCTTTTAAGTTTCATGAGGTCCCATTCGTTTATTCTTGATTTTATTTCCATGATTCTAGGAGGTGGGTCCAAAAGGATCTTGCTTTGATGGATGTCATAGAGTGTTCTTCCTATGTTTTCCTCTAGGAGTTTTATAGTGTCTGGCCTTACATGTAGGTCTTTAATCCATTTGGAGTTTATTTTTGTGTATGGTGTTAGGAAGTGTTCTAAGTTCATTCTTTTACATGTTGCTGTCCAATTTTCCCAGCACCACTTATTGAAGAGGCTGTCTTTTTTCCATTGTATACTCATGCCTCCTTTGTCAAAGATAAGGTGCCCATATGTGTCTGGGCTTACTTCTGAGTTCTCTATTCTATTCCATTGATCTTCCTTTCTATTTTTGTGCCAGTACCATACTGTCTTGATCACTATGGCCTTGTAATATAGTTTGAAGTCAGGAAGCCTGATTCCACCAACTCCATTTTTCCTTCTCAAGATTGCTTTGGCTATTCGGGGTCTTTTGGGTTTCCATACAAATCGTAAGATTTCTTGCTCTAGTTCTGTGAAAAATGCCATTGCTGAGTTGATCGGGATTGCATGGAATCTGTAAATTGCTTTGGGTAGTACAGTCATTTTCACGATGTTGATTCTTCCAATCCAGGAACATGGTATGTCCCTCCATCTGTTTGTGTCATCTTTGATTTCTTTGATCAATGTCTTAAAGTTTTCTGCATACAGATCTTTTGTCTCCTTAGGCAGGTTTATTCCTAGATATTTTATTCTTTTTGTTGCAATGGTGAATGGGAGAGTTTCCTTCATTTCTCTTCCTGCTCTTCCATTGTTAGTGTATAGGAATGCAAGAGATTTCTGTGCATTAATTTTGTATCCTGCTACTTTACTAAACTCATCAATGAGTGCTAGCAGTTTTCTGGTAGAGTCTTTAGGGTTTTCTATGTATAATATCATGTCATCTGCAAAGAGTGACAATTTTACTTCTTCTTTTCCAATTTGGATTCCTTTTATTTCTTTTTCTTCTCTGACTGCTGTGGCTAACACTTCCAAAACTATGTTGAATAATAGTGGTGAGAGTGGACACCCTTGTCTTGTTCCTGTTCTTAGAGGGAATTCTTCCAGTTTTTCCCCACTGAGAACGATGTTGGCTTTTGGTTTTTCATATATGGCTTTTCTTATGTTGAGGTAATTTCCTTCTATGCCCATTTTCTGGAGAGCTTTTATCATAAATGGATGTTGAACTTTGTCAAAAGCTTTTTCTGCATCTATTGAGATGATCATATGCTTTTTATCCTTCAATTTGTTGATATGATGTATCACGTTGATTGATTTGCATATATTGCAGAATCCTTGCATCCCAGGGATAAACCCCACTTGATCATGGTGTATGATTTTTTTAATGTGCTGTTGGAGTCTGTTAGCTAGTATTTTGTTAAGGATTTTTGCATCTATATTCATCAGTGATATTGGTCTGTAGTTTTCTTTTTTTATGACATCTTTTCCTGGTTTTGGTATCAGGGTGATGGTAGCCTCATAGAATGAGTTTGGGAGTGTTCCACCTTCTGCAATATTTTGGAAGAGTTTGAGAAGGATAGGTGTTAGCTCTTCTCGAAATGTTTGATAGAATTCGCCCGTGAACCCATCTGGTCCTGGGCTTTTGTGAGCTGGGAGATTTTTAATCACTGCTTCAATTTCCGTGCTTGTGATTGGTCTGTTCATGGTTTCTATTTCTTCCTGGTTCAGTCTTGGAAGATTGTATTTTTCTAAGAATTTATCCATTTCTTCCAGGTTATCCACTTTATTGGCATATAGTTGCTTGTAGTAGTCTCTCATGATGTTTTGTATTTCGGAGGTGTCTGTTGTTACTTCTCCTTTTTCATTTCTAATTCTGTTGATTTGCATCTTCTCCTTTTTTTTTGTGATGAGTCTGGCTAATGGTTTATCAATTTTGTTAATCTTCTCAAAGAACCAGCTTGTAGTTTTATTAAGTTTTGCTATGGTTTCCTTCCTTTCTTTTTCATTTATTTCTGCTCTGATCTTTATGATTTCTTTCCTTCTGCTCACTTTGGGGTTTCTTTGTTCTTCTTTCTCTAGTTGTTTTAGGTGTAAGGTTAGGTTGTTTATTCGATCATTTTCTTGTTTCTTAAGGTAGGACTGTATTGCTATAAACTTCCCTCTTAGAACTGCTTTTGCTGCGTCCCATAGGTTTTGGGTTGTTGTGTTTTCGTTGTCATTTGTTTCTAGATATTTTTTGATTTCCTCTTTGGTTTCTTTAGTGATTCCTTGGTTGTTTAAGAGTGAATTGTTTAGCCTCCATGTGTTTGTATTTTTTGCAGTTTTTTTCCTGTAATTGATATCTAGTCTCATGGCATTGTGGTCTGAGAAGATGCTTGATATGATTTCAATTTTCTTGAATTTGCTGAGGTTTGATTTGTGACCCAAGATGTGATCTATCCTGGAAAATGTTCCGTGTGCACTTGAGAAGAAAGTGTAGTCTGTCGTTTTTGGATGGAATGTCCTATAAATATCAATGAAGTCGAGATGGTCTAATGTGTCATTTCAAGCTTGTGTGTCTTTATTTATTTTCTGTTTGGATGATCTGTCCATTGATGTAAGTGGGGTGTTCAAGTCTCCCACTATTATTGTGTTACTGTCAATGTCCCCTTTTATAGCTGTTAGCATTTGCCTTATGTATTGAGGTGCTCCTATATTGGGGGCATAGATATTTACCATTGTGATATGTTCTTCTTGAATGGATCCCTTGATCATTATGTAGTGTCCTTCCTTGTCTCTTTGAATAGTCTTTACTTTCAAGTCTAATTTGTCTGATATGAGTATTGCTACTCCAACTTTCTTTTGACTTCCATTTGCATGGAATATCTTTTTCCATCCCTTTACTTTCAGTCTATATGTATCCCTTGGTCTGAAGTGGGTTTCTTGTAGGCAGCATATAGAAGGGTCTTGTTTTTGTATCCATTCAGCCAGTCTGTGTCTTTTGGTTGGAGCATTTAATCCATTTACATTTGAGGTGATTATTGACATGTGTGTTCCAATGACCATTTTCTTAATTGTTTTGGGTTTGTATTTGTAGGTGTTTTCCTTTTCTTGTGTTTCCTACTTAGAGAAGTTCCTTTAGCACTTGTTGTAAAGCTGGTTTGGTGGTGCTGAATTCTCTTAACTTTTGCTTGTCTGGAAAGCTTTTGATTTCTCCCTCAAATCTGAATGAGATTCTTGCTGGGTAGAGTATTCTTGGCTGTAGGTTTCTCTCTTTCAGGACTTTCAGTATATCCTGCCATTCCCTTCTGGCCTGCAGAGTTTCTGTAGAAAGGTCAGCTGTTATCCTTATGGGTTTTCCCTTATATGTTGTTTGTTGCTTTTCTCTTGCTGCTTTTAATATATTTTCTTTGTGTTTAATTGTTGTTAGTTTGATTAATATGTGTCTTGGTGTATTTCTGCTTGGGTTTATTCTGTATGGGACTCTCTGTGCTTCTTGGACTTGGTGAATTATTTCCTTTCCCATGTTGGGGAAGTTTTCCACTAGAACCTCTTCAAATATTTTCTCACACCCTTTCTTGTTTTCTTCTTCTTCTGGGATGCCTATAATTCGAATGTTGGTACACTTAATGTTATCACTGAGGTCTCTGAGACTGTCTTCTATTCTTTTTATTCTTTTTTCTTTTTCCTGCTCTGTGGCGTTTATTTCCCCCATTCTATCTTCCAACCCACTTATTCATTCTTCTGCCTCAGTCATTCTGCTGGTTATAGCATCTAGAGTATTTTTAATTTCAGTTATTTTGTTATCCATTGCTGTTTGTTTTTCTGAGTTCTTGTGAACTGTTTCTTGTACTTTCTCTATTTTGTTATTGAGATTTTGTATCATTTTTACTATCATTACTCTAAATTCTTTTTCAGGCATTTTTCCTATTTCCTCCTCGTTTATTTGGTCTTGTGGGTTTTTTTCCTGCTCCTTTGCCTGCATGGTGTTTCTTTGTTTCCTCATGGTTGTCCAAACTTTTGGGGTTGCTTGTCCTGGCAATAGAGGTGTTTATAGAAGACTGTCCAAGCCTCAGACTAATGTCCAAGTATTAGATTAAACAGATATTAAGTCTAGGAAACATACATGTATAAGACACACAGTTACTGAATCCATTAGGACATAAGACTCTAGAAAGACCTGACAGAACCCCAGTGTGCTATCAGATATTCAAAGAGAAACCCAACAGAAATTGACAACTGAAACAGAACACATCAGAGACAAAAGCCAAAGCAAAGAAACAAACAAATAACACCTTACACATACAAACATTAATCCAGGGAGATTTTGTAAGCTAGGATCAAATATAGAAAAGAGCCAGAGTACCACCAGAGAGAATGGAGATTCTCAGAATGTAATTAGACAACTGTACTAAGAACTAAGATAAAGACAAAAGCCTAATATTAAATACCAAGGCAGTGCGTCCTCTGGAGAATAGAGCAAGGAGTCTGAGCAGACCCATAGTGTTGCTTATAAGTATGTTAAGATAAAATAAACTTAAAAAGGCTGGAAGAAAGGGGAACAGAAGAGTGTAATGTGGTTGGAAATATGCAAATAAAAAGAAAGGAATAGAAATGTATAAAAGATAGGGATGAAAGGAAAGTATGAGAAATATATTGTCCATACTACCAAAAACTTAGCTAGATATAGAAGTATATAAAAAGGCAAAAAAAAAAAAAAAAGAATAAAAATCATTAAAAAATTATGTTATAAAACTTGTAGATCCCTTAGGGCTAAAATCGTATTTAATAAAGAAAAAAAAAAAAGAGAGAGAGAGAAAAAGAAAAAAAAAAATCCAGAACTGATCCCAGAATGGACCAGTTCAATAGGTATTGATACTACTATTTCTGTTTCCTTAACATCTCAGCTGTAAGTGTCCTTCTCCTTGCCTTGGGTTTTTTTGCATTATTCTGTGACCAGCAGAGGTTCCTTTATTGTTCGTCTGTAAGCCTTGGTGTGTGGGGAGGGAGAGGGTACAATAGTGACTCCTTCTCCTGGGAGTGATTGAGCAGTGGCGCCCTGTTGTTTCAGTCGGGCTTGGAGGTGCCTGTTGCAGAGGGACGCCGGTGGGTCAGGTGTAAACAGAAAGTCTTAGAGTTGGGCCTCTCTCGGGGGTTTTTTTTTTGTTGCTGTTGTTGTTTTGTTTTTTTTTTTTCTCGGCAGCCTCCCTGCTGCTGGCGTTGCAAGGGGTTTTAATCTAGCCCCGCCCGAGTGCCTGAGAGTGCTTGTTATCCCTGAGCGCCTTAGGTGGCCCATGGGGGTCTCTCCACTGCCTGTTGCAGAGGCGCGGAAAGAGAGAGAGAGGCTATGCGCGCGGCTCCTCCTCCCTGCCCGTGAGCCTGCAGCATCCAGCCACCATCATGGCTGGGCAGCTCTCAGGGACGTGCAGTCCTCTCCGCGGACCTCCTCCCTCCTGTCCTCTTGGTCCGTCACCCTACTGGCAACAATGTTTCTCCCCCTGAACCAGCTCTCCGGTTCCCACGCTCCCGCTCCCGGACCCTCCGTTCAGCCGCGGATCGACCTCTCGGTCTGGGAACGCTGCGCTGCGGACCCTCCGTATGTTTCTCACTCCCTCCTGTCTGCCACAGCTCCGCCGCTTTACCCTCTTTGAGCCGTCGTAGATGCCTCCCTACCGGCTGTGTCGGGCTCCCCGCGGTCCTTTCTGGTGTCTGAGGCCGTCTGCTGGTGTTCAGCTGGTTCTCTGTGGGAATTACTGCGTCCTTCCGTGTCTTCCCAGTGCATCTGTGGAGAGGGATGCACTCCACGTCCCTCTACTTCGCCGCCATCTTTTCTCCCCCACTTCTGATCTCTTATTTGCTCTTCCTCAACTGCAGGATGGCTTTTCACCTCTCTTTCTTCAGTGAAACCATTTCTGCCAAAATCACCCGTTTTTGAAGTTCCTTTTTTGATATTTTTTTCTCTGATTTTTCCTTCTTCCTCTTTAATCCCTCATATCCCTTAAAGGTAGGAGTTTTCCAAGATTCCGTCTTTATTTGGCCTTCTATTTTATGCATTTTGTGGACAATCTGTTCCACATGCACAAGGTTTTAATTATTGCCTGTGCCTCCTGCATTCTGATACTTACTAATTCTATTTTGAATCTCTCTTTTGATCTCCACCTTTCAGACTGACATTTATTTTTGGATATGTCACAGTCACATACAAAAAACTGACATTATTATCTTACCTCCAGCGTTATCCCCTAAATAAACCTGCTTCCCTTGGTGTATTCTCTATCCTAGTTGGTGGCACCTTCTGCATCCTTCTTTAGTTTATAAGGTTTTTTTCCTTTTTTTTTTTTAATATTCTATGCCAGGCACTAAGTTCTGGAGTACAGAGCTACAAAGACATTGTGAGATGAGGTCCCTGCCCTCAATCACAGAGACTAATAGGAGAGAAGACACATGAACCGAGAATTACATTACAATTTAGTAAATACAATAGTAGAGGTGTGTGCCATGTGCATTTGTAACACAAAAAGGAACATAGAACTCAAGTTGTGGATTCAGGAAAAGCTTCTTGGAGAAGGTGATGCCCAAGTAGAGTCCTCAGAAGTAGGAACTTACTATGACTCCTCTCTTTCTCTTTTCTCTTCCCTTACTTGCTGAGTCCCATTAATTCTAGACTCTTGATGTCTCCCAAATTTGTTGCATCTTTCCTATCACACTACTGCCTTAGTTCAGCATCTTTGGGATATAGTAGCAATCTCCTAATGTCCTTCCTTTTTCCATTCTTAGTATCCTTTCCCTGTAATTTATTATCCACATTGACACTACAGAAAATCTTTTTAAGAAAACATTCTGATCATGTCTTTCATAGGTTTGAATGTAAAGTGATACATAATTATATACATATATCACATTTTACTTATCCATTCATCAGCTGATAAACATTTGGGTGGTTTCTACTTTTTGGCCATTATGAATGCTGTTATGAACATTCATGTTAAAAGTTTTGTGTGGGAATAGGTTTTCATTTCTCCTGGCTCTATACCTAGGAGTGGAATTGCTGAGTGATACATTTTCCAGACTTTGTTTTCCAAAGCAACTGTGCCATTTTACATTCCCACCAGCAATGTATGTGTTCCAATTACCCCATGTTCTTGCCAACACTTTTTATTTTCCTTTTTTGATACTTGCCAATAGGTACTAATACTAATGGATGTAAAGTGGTGTTTCCTAGTGTTTTTGATTTGCATTTCCATGATGGCTAAGGGTGTTGAGCATCTTTTTATGTGCTTTTTGGCCATTTGTACATCTTCTTTGGAGAAATGTCTATTCGGATCTCATTTTTAAAATTGAGTTTTTTTTTTGTTTGAGTTTTAAGAGTTCTTTATATATTCTGGATACCGGATATATGATTCGCAAATATTCTCTCCCCTTTTGTGGAGTTGTCTTTTCACTTTCTTGATAGTGTCTTTTGAAGCATAAGAGTTTTTAATTTTGATGAATCCCCAAATATCTTTTCTTTTCTTTTGTCCCTTGAACTTTTTGTGTCATATTTTAGAAACCATTGGTCATCCTAAGGTTATAAAGATTTACCCCTAAATATTGTTCCAACAATTTTATAGTTTTTGTACTTGTATTTAGGCCTATGATCTATTTGGAGTTATCTTTATGTGTATGTATGGTATGAGGAAGGGGGTCCAACTTCATTCTTCTCTATGTTGATATCCAGTTGTTCCATCACTATTTGTTGAAAAGACTATTTTCACCCATTGAATTGTCTTGGCACCTTTGTTAAAAAACAATCAAAAACTATTGACCATACATGTAAAGATTTATTTATGAATTCTCAGTTCTATTTGATAGATTTATACATCTATGCTTATGCTAGTACCACAGTATCTTTATTATTATAGCTTTGTAGTAAGTTTTTAAATTAGGAGGTGTGAACCTTCCAATTTTGTTCTTTTGAAAGGTAGTTTTGGCTCTTCCGAGTCCTTTGCATTTCCATGTGAATTTTAGGATCTGAAAAAATTCTGAAAAAATGCAGCTGTTGTTTTGATACAGATTGAACTGAATATGTAGATCAGTTTGGAAAGTATTGTCATCATAATATTGTCATCCAATCAATAAATGTGGGACGTCTTTCCATTTATGTAGATATTTGATAGGTTTTCAACAGTTTTTTGTAGTTTTGATTTTATAAGTTTTAAATTCTTTTGTCAAATTTATTCCAAATATTTTATTCTTTTGATGATATTATAAATGGAATATTTTTATTAATTTCATGTTTAGATTGTTCATTTTAAGTGTGTATTAGAAGTACATTTCTACAACCTTACTGAACTGGTTTACGATATCTAATGGATTTTTAGTGGATCCTTAGGATTTTTGATATGTAAGATCATGTTGTCTACAAGTACCGATAGCTTTACTTTTTTGCTTTCAACTAAGTGCCTTTTATTGTATTCCCTTGCCTAATTACCCTGGCTAGAGCTTACAGTACAATGTTGAATGAAAGTGGTTAGACGTCTTTATTTTTTTCCTTTCCTTGGGGGGGATGCACTAAGTCTTTCACCATCAAGTATGATGTTAGCTGTGTGTTTTTCTTAGATTTTCTTTATCAGACTGAGTAACTGCTATTCCTAATCTGTTGTGTGTTTTCTTAATCATGAAAGGGTGTTGGGTTTTGACAAATGCTTTTTCTGTTTCTATTTATAGATAATCATATGATTTTTGCCTTTCTTTTCTATTGATATGGGTATGTATTGATTCGGATGTTGAGCCATTCCTGCATTCCTAGGATGTATCTCACTCGGTCATCATGTATAATCCTTTTTATGTGCTGCTGGATTTAGTTTGCTAGTATTTGTCAAGGTTTTTCTCATCTATATTAATAAGAGACATCAGTCTGTAGTCTTCTTTTCTTGTGATGCCTTTGTCTCGTATTGTTATCAGTGTGATACTGACTTCATAGAATAATTGGGGAAGTGTTTCCTTCTCTTGAATTTTGGTACATTTTGTGAAGACATAGAATTAACTCTTTTTCATATGTATAGTAGACCTCACTAGTGAAACTATCAGCCTGGGCTTGTGGGAAGTTTTTAAACTACTAATTCAATCTCTTTACTTGTTATTCAGAGATATTCAAATTTTATATTTCTTCTTGAGCCAGTTTCAAGAAGTAGTTTCTGTCTTTCTAGGAATTTGTCCATGTCATCCAAGTTATCTAATTTGTTGTTTTGCAATTTGTTCATAGTGTTTTATTCAAATCTTTTTTCTTTCTGTATGGTCAATAGTGATATTTCCTCTTTAATTTCTGATTTTAGTAATTTAAATCTTTTCTCTTTTTCTCTTGGCCAGTCTAGCTAAGGATTTGTCAATTTTGTTAATCTTTTCAAAGAACCAACATTTGGTTTTGTTGATTTTTCTCTGCCTTTTAAAAATATTTTTATTTCATTAATTGCCATTATTTACTATTTAATTTTTTCCTGCTTGCCTTAGGTTTAGTTTTCTCTTCTTTTTTTAATATCTTACTGTGGAAGGTTGATCTGTTGATTCAAGATCTTCTTATTTAATATAGACATTATAGCTATAAATTTCTATATAAGCACTGCTTTACCTGCATCCCGTAATTTTATGCATAATTTTGCTATGTTTTATTTTCATTTCACTCATCTAAAAGTATTTTATAATATCCCTTGTTATTTCATCTTTGATTAATTGACTATTTAACTGTGTTGTTATTTTTCACATATTTGTGGATTCCCCAGATTTTCTTATGTTACTGGTTTCTAATTTTAGTTCACTCTGTATATTTCAGTCATTTTAAATTTATTGAGACTAATTTTATGGCCTAACATATGGCCAAATATTATTCTTGAGCACATTTCATGTGCACTTGGAAAGAATGTATATGTTGCTGTTGTTGGGCAGAATATTCTTTAGATATCTTTTGGCTATGTTAGTTGCTAGTGTTGTTCAAGTCTTCAGTTTCCTTGCTGATCTTTGTAGTTATTCTATCCATACTGAAAGTGGGATATTGAGATCTCCAAACATTATTTTTTTCCCCAAACATTGTTTTTTAATTGACTGTTTCTGCCTTCAGTTCTGTCAGTTTTTGCCTCACATATTTTGTGGCTCTGTTGTTAGGAGCATGTATTTTATAGTTAAGTCTTCCTAATGGATTGACATTTTCACTAAGTATTAATATAGCTGCTCCAGTTTTCTTAGGGTTGCTGTGTAAATTTATATATATACATTTTTTCCATCCTTTTATTTTCAACTTATTTAAAGTATATCTCTCATAGAGAGCATATAACTGGATCTTTTTTTTTTTAAATCAAGTGTGACAATCTCGGCATTGTCATTATTTATAACAGTATATTTGTGCTGTAAATTGTTGGTTGTGCTTCATTGCCTAAGTAAACCCCCTAAATACAGCGGTGCTCATGGAACCTTTATATGGAATAGTTTCTAAATTTCTTCCTCTTCCTGTCCTATTTTAGCATTTGAATGCTGCCATTGTTTATATAGATATAGATATAGATATAGATATAGATATAGATACAGATATATAAAGCCAATGTACCTCACATCATGTAGGTTGTCTGATGAGCAAAAAAAAAGTAAGCAATCTACTTAGCTTTGAAACCAAAGTGTTCAGTGTTAGTGCTTCTAGGATCACATTCCTTTGAGTCAGTAAAGTATAGCACATATATTAGAATTGAGCAGGGCTTTTTTCCTTTAGCAGATATCTCTCTCTTTTAACCCTAACAACATTAAAGTTAGAGTTTTGGCTTTGGAGTTGCCAGGAATAACTTTATTTTACATGGATAATTAACCAGATTGAATAACAGAGCAAAAGAACAAACTTTATTTCCACACTATGGTAATAACAAAACAGTTACTAATTTTGGAGCTGCACATTATTTCCATAGTTGGATATGTCTTAGTAAGGGAGTGGTTTCCTCTCACTAACCTCAAGTCACACCAGGTAACCTGCTTCTGCATGAAGATTTAACTTATTTTCTAAGCTAAATAATTTTTCAGCATAGGATGTTTAGGTACATATTTTTCTTCAGGCTACAATCTAGAATCTGTTAGTGGGAAGGTAAGGCTGAGAATTCCTATTTTGGTTGATTCAGTGCTTTACAACCTGGACTGTTCCTTGAGGCAAGCTATTTTTCAATTCCATTTTTCTACCTATATTCTGAAAATAATAATTAAAGACACCATAGGTATGAAGTAGCGTCAATGTTATATCCTACTTGTTTAAAATCAGGGATTTTTTTTTGCGGGGGTTGGGGGAGGAAGGGAAAGTACTAGGAAAGAAGAGTAAAAATGTAGTTTAAAAATTTTATTATCCAGAATTCTATATAGTAGTGACATTTAAAAATAAAACTAGAGAAAGTGTTCTAGGTGATATTTCTTGGTTTCCATTCAATTTTTGGTTGAGGGTATTCAATGTTCTATCAGTTTCTTTGCATTTTTAAATAAAAGCCCACCAAAGAGTTCAAATTTTGATCCTTGAGATGTTTAGGTACTTATTTAGATAAAGGCTTAGTCATGTTACCCTCAAATTTAATTGTTTGGTCTGTGTTCACTGGAATTTTGAAGCAAAATCAAAAGAGAACTGAACACTAGTTTCTCAAGCAGTACCTTCTATTTTTATTTATGTCAAAAAGCTATTTAGCTTAAGGAAGAAAATTAAAATATCCTGGTAATTACTTTGTTCTATCTGTACTGTCTTCATAATGATTTATTTTATTCAGATGGAATATGGCAACAATTTGTCAGTTGAACCTAATCATCTTTAACTTTAATAGATTTGTATCAATTATATATTCATAATGAGAATGCCTCACCAAAGGTCTTCTTTCCAAACTACTAACACCTTCAATTGGAGACCAGAAGACATCACTGACTACCTATTAGCTGATATTTGTTCCTTATCTGCAATCTTTTTTACATCATATGTCAGTGCCCATTGTGAAAGGAACTAGAAGTCACTTAATCAGTAAGATACCCTTAATTTTCTGCCTTCTTTCTCTTTATATATTATTGAGGTATAATTTATAAACAATAAAATAAATTTATTAGACAAATTACATAAACATTTTATTATTTTTAATTTAGTTATTTATTTTTATTTAAAATTGTTTATTTTATTAAACAAACTTACACAAATTTTAAGTGTACACAAATGTAAATATTAACCCAATTTAAGTATAGAATACTTACATCACCTCAGAAAATTCCCTTGTGCCACTTTTCTGTCAGCCAGGAGGTGAGTGTTTCAGTTCCAAACTCCATCTGAATGCCTGTTTTCTTGAATCACTAATGGTACTGACTGACCCTGGCTGGTTCCCCAGGATGTAGGCTCTGAAAGGGAGTTTAGCTGGCAGAGTGTTTATTAAGGAGTGCCCTTAGGGTCAACATTTGTGAAGGCAGGGGAAGAGAGCAGGGCTGGGTAGCAGGATAAGTCAAGCTGCCGGAAGGCCAAATGCCAATTTGGACTGACCCCCTGAGGAACTCTGGGCCTTGATTGGCTTTGTAGAGTTATTTGGAGTTGGGACAAGAGGGTCAAGCCTTTATATTCCCATTTTGATCAGTTGTTGGATGCAGGCTGCCCTGAGAAGAGACTCAACCTTAGGGAATGTGGCTTTCTGCAGCTGAGGCCATCATAGAAGGGCCTGTCAGATGATGGGTGACCACTGTCCCAGCAGCTGGGCAACAAGTCCTTCATCTAAGGGGAATCTGAAAAGTACCTCACATTGTCTCTCACATTGTTGTTAAAGAAATTCAAGCTGCTTGGAAGCACAGATATTTTTTATCAAGTCTGGGAGGAGGAGACCAGAATTAGAATAAAGAGTAATTGGTAGCAATTAAATACTAGAAAATTCATAATTACATTATTTAAAACTTATTCTAATAATATTTTTGAATATGTTTTAGGATTTATTCATTCAAGAAATATTTTGAGAGCTTATATAAGTGGAGACATTTATCGTTCATTTTGGCCACCTACCAGCTGAACCTATTCTTGTATTTGGGAACTCCTCTGTATGAGGCCAAGCTCATCTACCATAGTAGAGGCAGAAAATGCAACCTTATTGAAAAGGGGTGCAGGCCTCAAATCTAAGCTCTGCCAAAAAGACAAATTTTTTAATCAGACCTGGTGATGTGAAGAATTTTGTTTTTAATGATATGTTGTGCCAGCAGAATAGTGAGTAAAGCGTATCCACTTTCCAGAGATGGCAGTGTTTCTATCCCCAGACTCCACTCTGGTGGAGTCAGCAGTGTAAAACACCCAGAGCCAAAGACAGTAGTTTTCTCACCAGACTGGTTCTGTGGTATGCTTCTTTGGGCTTTGTTTGTGACTGGGTAGCCTATCTGCTTAATTAACTGGGATTGGTGTCTGTTGCTTGCCCCACCAAAATCCCTGGCTTATATAGCCTACAGTCCACCAGATGTTCTAGGCAGTAGGATCATCATGGTGAAAAGAAAAATAAGGTTTAGTGGGGAGAGACTGATGGTGAATAAAAAGATAAATTGATAATATAATTTTAGATTATTATAAGTAGCATA
The DNA here is from genome assembly GCF_030028045.1 of Hippopotamus amphibius kiboko. Classification (NCBI taxonomy): domain Eukaryota; kingdom Metazoa; phylum Chordata; class Mammalia; order Artiodactyla; family Hippopotamidae; genus Hippopotamus; species Hippopotamus amphibius. The sequence continues at coordinate 15,341,019 of NC_080201.1, read as the reverse complement.
AAGGAAGTGAACAGGGAAATGAGATAAATAAAGGAGGGGGCAATTGAAGATGGGGGGCAAGGGATCCTTAAAGAAGGCTAGTAAAGTGATTGTCCTGAGACGGGGAGGCTGAGAGGAAGAGAGCTGGGTAAAAGGGGAAGGAGTGTGATGAAAAAGAATTTTGCAGCCAGAGACAAGAGCATTTGCAAAATGGGTGAGAATGAACTTGACTTAACTGATCAGGGAACCAAAAGGAGCGTAGTGGTTGTCAGTTGTGTTTGTCTAGCTAATTTAATAGTTTCTCTTTTTAAAGAAAAATACATTTTGATATGAAAACCTATGCTATAATTGCTGTCTCTCTATTAACTCTGGAGCAGTACTGTTTAGATCCAAAAGCTTGCCTGATTGACTACATTAGAATCACCAGAGAATTTCAATAAATACAGATTTCTGGGACTCACCCATAGAGAGTCTAATCAGCCAAATTTGTAATCATTAGTATTAGACTGCAATGTTATACAAAGTAACACTGTCTGCAAAGCAGCAACTTACTTTAGTTTCAGCTAAAAGCACACTGGACTACCAGCAGTGGTTACTTCATGCGTCATGCAGGTGAGATTGGTATATACCCCTTTACCTGACAAAGTTTTTACCTGACTGGAAATAAAACAAGGAGAAATCAGTCTTTCTTTCATTAAATTTTGCCTTTTTATGTAGAGGTCTATGCTAGTTGTGTTCTACAAGATAAAAAGAAAATTGTTTGGAAGTCTAGTTGCTAGCTGTATCTAACAAGGTGAAAATCCTAGTAATTCTTAGTAATATTCAGTATTGAATAAAACCCCAGATGCTAATATATTGAATCCTGATGTGAGATTACTGGTGATAACAGATTAAAGACTTTTTTTATTGTCTATAGAACATGCTTTTTATCCAGAGTCTCTAAGAATACTACGGATTAGCTTCAGGTTCAGCTAATTTGAAGGAAGCCTAGTCCAGGTTTTAATTAACAGTTATAATACGAAATATGTCTCACCAAAGAATCAACCTAGTTAAAGAACTCTGAGGAGAAGGCAAGCTGTTTTAATTATGAGGTCATTGATAACTTAGAGGTCTTCTAGGTGAAGACCAGTGCATCCAAATAGAAGTCTTGCTGTGCTTATTCTGATCACAATCAGACAATTATGCAGTTTCATCTCCCTGAGTATAAATTTTTACAAAAAAAAAAACCATAAATGTTATATTCAAATGTGAGAAAATTGTTGTCCCAGATTCTGTGTTTGTCAAACTCAAACTGGTGTCTTGTACATTTTATCACCTTTCATTCTCCTGAGGTGGGAATAAACATGGGACTTCTTTCTGAAGCATCACTTTCCCTTGATGCTCATGATATAAAACCTTATTTTTGTATGGAAACAAATATGCATATGTTCTGGAATAGGGAATTTATTATTTTCATAAGAATGTGTCATTAATATGTAGTGATTTATTGTTTTAAAATGATTTAGTAAATGTTTTAAAATTCCCTCAGTTTTAATTTTCATTTTTGCAAATATTGTTATAATCACTTAAACTCTCTGGAGTCCTCAGTAATTTTAAGAGCATAAAGGAGGTTCTGAAACCACAAAGTTTAAACCAGAACCACTGAACTAGGTAAAAGACTACCTTCTCCCAAGTTAGCTGACATTTAAATATATCTTCACAACCTTGTCCATGGAAGATATTTACAGCTTCTTGTTTCACTTTCATTTTTACTCCTTATTTTCTTTCAGTATTGCAAAGAGTTCAGATAAAGCAAAGACCTGGACTGGGAATGGGAAACGAGTAAGGAAGCAGATAAGCATGCTTCCATTATAAGAAGATAGTTGAAAGTATTAGAAGCTGTCAAAGGCTATCTTTTGTTTCTATGATTCAGACTTAAAGAAGTAGTCATTTCTGATGTATTTTAAGCATAGGTAAAGAAATATATTTTGACTATAGCAATATTTTATTTTTCTTTAAAAACATTTACTTCATTTTTAAGGAAACAATGTTTTTAAAATTAATGTTATTTTTTTTAAAAAAAATGGTAACTCATTTCCAGTTTTTAGTAAAAGTTATGAGGAAATTTATTCCATTTACTGTATTTGTTTTGCTTCTTAGCCTTCAGGAATGGTTCTGTATATTCTTCAAAAACAAGATAGATAAACTGATTATCAAAGTTAAATCTTTTTCTTTCAAGCTTTCTGATATTAAAAAAAGGAGATTGCTTTCTAGAAAGAACCAATTCTTTCTTCTGAAAGAACTTTAAAAATATAATTGTCTGTTGCAGGAATAAATATCCAACCAAAACTCTCATATGTAGATATAGAAATTTGGCAATTATTTCACCATTATCTGGAAAGCTATCTGTGGAAACATCTGTTTGCATTTCAAGGGGATGATTATATTTTAACTAAGCTGCCATCTTATTCATGAATATTAGGCTTAAGGCATCAGAACATCTGGAAACCAGAGTTAGATTTTTAATAAAGTCTAACTCTTCTCTTCCAAAAGCAGTACCTTTAGTGACCATATGTTAGGATGGGAGTCACCACCAAGAAGTGCCAGTAAGTGTCAGTGGGTACTATTTGGGAGAACAACAAAGAAATAAAACTACCATGGGGTAAAAAAGTATAAGAGAAGGACTTCCCTGATGGCGCAATGGTTAAGACTCCACGCTCCCAATGCAAGGGGCCTGGGTTTGATCCCTGGTCAGGGAACTAGATCCTACATGCATGCTATAACTGAGAGTTGGAATGCCACAACTAAAGGAGCTGGTGAGCTGCAACTAAGGAGCCCGCTGGCTACAACTAAGGAGTGCATATGCCACAACTAAGGAGCCTACAAGCCACAACTGAGGAACATGCCTGCCACAACTAAGACATGGCACAACCAAATAAATAAATAAATTTTTTTTTTTTTTAAAGTATAAGAGAGGAAAAAAAGAAGTGAGGGGTGGCAGTGGTAGAGTCCTTCAGTAGTATCTAGTGAGAATATTCAAAATAATTTAGGGCAATTTCAGGTTCCAGGCGCTAACCAACAAATAGATAAAGCCAGCAAATCACTACTGTGATTTGTCGTTTGGCTGGTTAGTCCCCTTGGTCAACATCACTAGCATGCTCTTGATTCCTCTGAGTGCATGGGTGATGTTGTGAGGAGGGTCAGGGAATACTTGATCACACCAGCCAAATAGTAGATGCTGGCTTAAGTGTTTTGCGTGATGTATTTTTTTAACTTAACTTTTAGTTTTGGAATAACTTTAGATTTACAGAAAAGTTGCAAAGATAGTACAGAGTCTGGGTATACCCCTTACCAGATTTCACTTTCCCCTCAGGTTATCATCTTATATTACTGCTTGGTTTCTTTTAATCCTCACCAACAACCTTTGATAGAAGCTATTACTATTTTGTTTTCTGTAAGAAGAAACTTAGGCCACATTGTGAGGAATAATTTATTAATTAAACAAATATTTGAGTGCATACTGTGTGGCAGGCATTATTTTAGAGTTGGCCATAGGCATACATTGGTGAGTAAGATGGTATACCTACCTTCATGGCACTGTAATATTTATGTCATTTGTTCTGCATAATACTACATTGAATTAATTTCCTTTTTGTTCCTCTAGGAAGTCATTATAAGAAAAGCGCTGCAATGTTTATCTTACAGGATGAAGTAGTATTGACTACCACCCCCACCCAATTTGTTTCCTCGAAATTACGAGATATAGTTAGCTCCAGATCTTTACACTTAGCCACCTTCACAAACTGCTCCGTAGTGTTAATACATTCCAGTTTGGATTTCTGATCATCTGTATACCTCATCATATTTATTGCTGTATATTGTCATCCTCTAAACATCCTTTGTTGTCCTACAACCTAAAATGCATTGGCTCTGTAGGTAGCATAGATCATGTGAAAATATAGTTCTCAGCATCAGAAGCCTGGGTTAGATTTTCAGTGAGGGAATATAGCCTTCAAGTCCTGTTAACAGAAATGGGAATCCCATTACTATCTCACCACACTCCTTGCTGAAAATGCTGCAATTCCTGAGGGGGTCACTGACCTTTACATCTATTGTAGAGGTATGGGAGGAGCAGGGAGGAAGAAGTACCTTAAGTAATAGGTTAGCCGCAGAGAGACAAAAGAATAATCAGAGCACTTAAAAGCTGAAGGAAGCTTATGAAAGAATGGGGAAGTTAGCTTCTTGTAACAGGGATCCCTGCTGTTCTCTATTTTCAGTGCGGCAAAGCAAACCAGGCCCCTATGGACTCTAATACTAAAGAATGAATTATAGACCTGAATAGTCATGTGGTAGTACTAATGATTTCATCAGTGATCATGGCCCTTGTCATTCCATTTTGGGTGTATGTGTTTGTATGTGTGCATTTGAGCCAATTAACTTATTAAATAACTTATTTGCCTTAAAAAATAAACTGTAGTTTTACAAGAATAACTTACTTATGAATTTGGCAGTGTGGGGAATGCACTTTGTATGTTTCTACAGTCATATTGACTGAATAAACAAATAGGTTACATCATTATTTTTTGTGTTTAATCCCATGTACATGCTGCTTTTAGCCTAGTCCTTTTCCTGTCAGCCTTTTAGATCTTTCTCCAAATTTTTCTATCAAAAACTGAAAATTTTACTTTTTTCCTCTAAATTGTTTTTCCATTTTCTCCCATCATCCTTTAATTCATTTTCATACATTAGTTTTTATAACTTTCTAGAAGCAATCAGATATCCTTTTGTTCATATTTACATTTTTTTCAGAAATCTAGAATTTAATCTTTATATTTGTGAGTTTTATTAAGTGTCTTTTGTGGCAGTAATGATTTATGTCTCCTAGTTGTCAGTGGAGATGTTATACCACTATTATGACTAAAAAATATAATAATGAAATGAATATTTCTTCTAGACATGTATTTGTTGTTCCTCCAGACCCAGACCAGTATCTAAGATTTAATCCAAAGTTCGGTTAGTTTTAGAGGAGACATTTTACATCTTTTCATACTTCCTCATCTAAAATGTTCCTGAAGAGTTTATATGCTTTTCATGCTCTCTCTCTCCCAACTGTACTTTTATGACATTAATGTTCTTAGAGTTTAGCGTTTCATGAGTTTTCTTGAATCTCATGGTTTTTTCAAACCCAATTTTGATTTCATGCTACTAGCTTTAAACTTCTCTAAGTTTCTCTCAAGGGATCCTTGAGGGAGTTGGAATTGTTCTTGAGGCACTCAAGAATCATCATTCAGTGTGTTCCTAAGTATGTGATATGGGTCAGCATTTCATTGAAGACAAATGAAATATCTCTTAGTTTTAAGGTGAAAGTCACCTCATTCTCTTCATACTCTGCTAAATACCAAGCTACAAATAACCAGAGACCACACAGGGGTGGAGATATGATGCTAGGCTAGGGCTAGGCTTCATTACACTACACTACTTTACACTAAGTGAAAAGTGCAAGGATGGGCTACTGTCCTCAATTTATGTGAAGCTTTGCGTGAGAGAAATGTACGTGAAAGAGGTGGATATTCTCCAAAAAACTCTCTTCTACCTACGGGTACCCTTTGCTGTTGACATTAATTAGCAACTTTGAGCTAGCTGTATACTGTTCAAAGTGAAGTGGAAAATTAATAATTTTCTCTAACTCTGAATTGCCATCTAGGTCATTTGGGACATCAATCTATTTTTTATTCTTCTACCTAGAGCGTGGCCCTGGTGTAAGTGACAGAATTTGTATTTCTGTTAAGCTGGAGACACCTAAGAAATCCCCTTTCTTTTCTACAAAGGGACAATTTAAGATCTCTCACTGAGACTTCCAGCGTCTTATGTGCTAGTTACTGCTTGCTGAGTTTAGAGTGCCAATTTCTGTCTAGTGGTTTTATCTTCTAGAAATCTCAAAAGCAAATAATTCTGTTGCCATTTTTCTCAAGGTGTGTATACGCCATTCAAATATTTGGTTGGAAACAGAAGATTGTTCCTGTCTTGCTCATCTGGCTAAAACTCATTTACTGTTTTTCCTTTTAAACTGTTAGCTCAAGTGACCTTACACAAGAGTCCCAGCTGTGCATTAGCATTGCTTGGGATGTGTTTGTATCTTTTGTCTAAAAATACCCAGCCGGTAGGATTCATGATCCATGAAAGCTAATTGAAACAATTTCTCTTCAAGTTTTGGCAAGCGAAGCATGCATTATAAGCATTAATATCTATAAATTGAATTGTTAATGAATCTAGACACTAATAATGAATGCAATTTTGCAGGCTTAACTAGAAACACTAAAATTATCAGGATCTGGAGCAGAATTTTCAATCATTTTTGCTTATTAAATAGCAAAGCTATGCTTTTAATAAGCTAATCATTTTTATTTGACCCACAGGAATAGCTCAGTTGATTAGAAACAGGTTTCTAAGTGCAAAACAATGTTGTTTTTCTCCACTGTTTTAACCACCAAAGCACTGAAATTTTAAGATGGATATTTGATCTCACAGTTTGTGTCTTCTAATCACATCTGATCTGTACATACATTTTAATGCTTTATGAAATATTTACTTACTCCATTTCTCCTACATTACATTGTGTGTTATATGTGTGTGTGTGTGTGTGTGTGTGTGTGTGTGTGTGTGTGTGTGTCCCCAGTTCTGGGCTCCTAAAATCCTTGTTATTTTCCTAAGTGATAAGAGCACAAGGAGCATCTTTTTTTCTAATATTTGATTTTTGATCCTGGTTCCTGAGCTCCAAAATACCTTGGAATTTCCTGGATGATGGTCTTTTGTTCTAATGAAGTGACTCTCGGTGGACTCCTGGATGGCGGCAGGTCACCAGAAGGACCAAGCCATGATCAGAAGCTGGGAAATTTCAGCCCCATTCCCTGGAGAGGGACCACTGACTTAATGATCAATCATGTCTATGTGAAGAAGCCTTCATAAAAATCCCCAGAGTATGGGGTTTGCGGAGCTTTCAGGTTGGTGAACACACCCGCATACCATGAGGGGTGATGCACCCCAACCTCAGGGGCACAGAACCTTCTGCACTCAGAATCTTTCAGGACCTTGCCCTGAGATGTATATCTCTTCAAGCGGCTGTTCACCTGTATCCTTTATCATATCCTTTATAATAAACTGGTAAATATAAGCATTTCCTCAAGTTCTGTGAGCTGTTCTAGCAAATGATGGAATCCACGGAGAGGGGCCTGATTTGTAGCCAAGTCAGAAAGAAGCTGTGGGTAACCTGGGAACCTCCTACTTGTGACTGGTGTCTGAAGCAGGAAGACAGGCTGTGGAACTGAGCCCTTAACCTGTGGGCTTTGCACCAACTCCAGTTAGTGTCAGAACTGAACTGAATCACAGGACATCCAGCTGGTGTTGCGGAGAACTGCTTGATGTAGGGGGAAAACCCATCTGGTGTCAGAAGCGCTAAGTGTGGGAGGAGTGTGAGAGGAAAGGAGAGACACAGCCTGAAATCCAATGACAGTGGCCCTGTAACAGACGGGAGAGGAGAAGAAATAGAGACACAGAGGGGAAGGTAGTGTGAAGACTGAGGGAGAGAGCAGGGGCTGCATCCACAAGCCAAGGAATTTGTCAAGAATGGCTGGCAGCCACTAGAAGCTCGGGCAGAGGCTCCAACAGCTCTTCTCAGAGCCTCTTGAAGGAACCAATACTGCTGACACTTTGATCTCAGACTTCTGGCCTCCAGAACTGTGAGAGAGAACACTCTCTGTTCTTTTAAGCCACCAATGTTGTGATACTTTGTCATGGCGACCCTCTGCATCACATACTCCCCTAATACAGTGGGTTTCAGGCTCAGCATGTTGGTGTTAGGACCTCGTCATCTGAGCCTATTGTCCCAGGTAGCACGACTAGTGCCACCTTTCCACCACTGCGCAGGCAGGCTTGGAGGTACAGACACTTGCTTGAGTGAGCACTGAGCAGGTCAGGATCCAACTCCAGCTGCACAGTCGACTGGGAAACCTCCCCTCCTGTGTCTCCATCCTGACAGCGGGCCACTCCCACCAAGTTCCCAGGGCTGCGGCCAGAACACAGTGA